>NC_091282.1:1129744081-1130971441 GCF_032444005.1 Ranitomeya imitator | reverse complement strand
ATGTTATAAGTAGTGATGAGCGAGTGTACTCATTGCTCAGGTTTTCCCGAGCACGCTCGGGTGGTCTCCGAGTATTTGTTAGTGTTCGGAGATTTAGTATTCATCGCCTCAGCTGAATGATTTACAGCTACTACCCAGGCTGAGTACATGTGGGGGTTGCCTGGTACTAGGGAATCCCACATGTGCTCAGCCTGTCTAGTAGCCGCAAATCATGCTGAAAACTTAATCTCCGAGCAGTTACAAATACTCGGGAGACCACCAGAGCGTGCTCGGGAAAACCCGAGCAACGAGTACACTCGCTCATCACTAGTTATGAGTCCACACGATTTTACAGGTGAAACCGCTGTTCTGCAAAATTAAGTGATGTTATGTGTGAACACAACCCAATACTGCAGTCACACTCTCTTACCTTAATGCCAATATCAAGTCACCACGGGACATGCGAGTGTAACGCTCTATGCTCCCTGTTACTCAGCCATATGCTTAAAGGGTTATTCCTAAAATAACACGTTCTCCCCCTTACACAGGATTGGAGATAACATGCTCCTTATCAGCAGCGGTTCGCCCTCTGGGACCCTCCCAATTGTGATACTAGGAACCTAAAAATTGGCTCTTCAGTGCTAGGTCCTGAATTGAGTTAAGGCGCACATGCTCGAGCTCCACTGTCACACACAGTGTAGAAAATACTACGTGCAAAATGAAGGGATGAGGGGAAGGGAGCCCAAGACTATGGAAGGGGAGAGTGGAGACCCCTAGGCAGATCTAAAGTCACCCTGTCTGCCCTAAACATCCCTATATAGGTTCTGCACCTAATCCCGGCCTGACCCAATCCCGGCCTGACCCTGGCGATAAGCCCTACTTAGGCAATGACAAGGTGATATTAGCCAATCCTCACTAACACTAAAGACAGCTGGGATAAATGAACAAGGGGAACACTTATCTTGAGTAAACTCAGATGTAGCACAGACGTACTCCAGCAAAACCAAAGAGGAAGATAGCCAACTGCTATAGCTCCAACCTTCAACAGGGGAAAATGGAAATATCACAGACGATTCCCAGCAGCAGGCTAGGAGTCTATAAACACCCAGGTCCAGGTGTGTCAACTAGAGCTGGAGAATGGTTGCCACCGGGTCAAAGAGTCAGAAGGATTAAAGAAGTTATCTGCAAGGGCAAACGCAGAGACATTCTGCAGATAGATGCAGTGCAACTGTCTGCAGCCTCTGACACACCCGTAACATCTACAGTTGTGGCCAAAAGTATTGACACCCCTGAAATTATGTCAGATAACACTCAGTTTCTTCCTGAAAATGATTTCAAAAACAAATTCTTTGTTATTATCTTCATTTAATTTATCTTAAATGAGAAAACACAAAAAGAATTGTCCTAAAGCCAAATTGGATATAATTCCACACCAAACATAAAAAAGGGGGTGGACAAAAGTATTGGCACTGTTTGAAAAATCATGTGATGCTTCTCTAATTTGTGTAATTAATCGCAACTGTAACTTACCTGTGGCACCTAACAGGTGTTGGCAATAACTACATCACACTTGCAGCCAGTTGTCATGGATTAAAGTTGACTCAACCTCTGTCCTGTGTCCTTGTGTGTACCACATTGAGCTTGGAGAAAAGAAAGAAGACCAAAGAACTGTCCGAGGACTTGAGAAACCAAATTGTGAGGAAGCATGAGCAATCTCCAGGCTACAAATCCATCTCCAAAGACCTGAATGTTCCTGTGTCTACCGTGCGCAGTGTCATCAAGAAGTTTACAGCCCATGGCACTGTGGCTAACCTCCCTAGATGTGGACGGAAAAGAAAAATTGACAAGAGATTTCAACGCAAGATTGTACGGATGTTGGATAAAGAACCTCGACTAACATCCAAACAAGTTCAAGCTGCCCTGCAGTCCGAGGTACAACAGTGTCAACCCGTACTATCCGTCGGTGTCTGAATAAAAAGGGACTGTATGGTAGGAGACCCAGGAAGACCCCACCTCTTACCCCGAGACATAAAAAAGCCAGGCTGGAGCTTGCCAAAACTTACCTGAAAAAGACTAAAACGTTTTGGAAGAATGTTCTCTGGTCAGATGAGACAATAGTAGAGCTTTTTGGGCAAAGGCATCAACATAGAGTTTACAGGAGAAAAAAAGAGGCATTCAAAGAAAACACGGTCCCTACAGTCAAACATAGCGGAGGTTCCCTGATGTTTTGGGGTTGCTTTGCTGCCTCTGGCACTGGATTGCTTGACCGTGTGCATGGCATTATGAAGTCTGAAGACTACCAACAAATTTTGCAGCATAATGTAGGGCCCAGTGTGAGAAAGCTGGGTCTCCCTCAGAGATCATGGGTCTTCCAGCAGGACAATGACCCAAAACACTTCAAAAAGCACTAGAAAATGGTTTGAGAGCAAGCACTGGAGACTTCTAAGGTGGCCAGCAATGAGTCCAGACCTGAATCCCATAGATCACCTGTGGAGAGATCTAAAAATGGCAGTTTGGAGAAGGCACCCTTCAAATATCAGGGACATGGAGCAGTTTGCCAAAGAAGAATGGTCTAAAATTCCAGCAGAGCATTGTAAGAAACTCATTGATGGTTACCGGAAGCTGTTGGTCGCAGTTATTTTGGCTAAAGGTTGTGCAACCAAGTATTAGGCTGAGGGTGCCAATACTTTTGTCTGGCCCATTTTTGGAGTTTTGTGTGAAATGATCAATGTTTTGCTTTTTGCTTCATTCTCTTTTGTGTTTTTTCATTTAAGACAAATTAAATGAAGATAATAATAACAAAGAATTTGTGATTGCAATCATTTTCAGGAAGAAACTGAGTATTATCTGACAGAATTGCAGGGGTGTCAATACTTTTGGCCACAACTGTACTCCATTCACTATCAATGGGAGTGCTGGAAATAGCCAAGTACTACGCTCTGCTTTCTCAGTCAGTCCCATAGACAATGAATCCAAGAGGGAAAAAAAAAAAAGATCATATACCATGCGGCAAGTAAATAACATAGGGTGCTTAGTTAATACTATTTTGATCAGAAAAGCATAAAAGCCATCCTACCGTGACAAGGTGACCCACTGGGATGGCTCTAACCTGTCTCTAGTATACTTATGTTTGACACAAGATGAGGTTTTAAGACTAGAGACAGGTTAGGACCATCCCGATGGGTCACCTTGTCACTGTAGGATGGCTTTTATGACTTTCTTATAATAATAGCGTTAACTAAGTATTCTATGCTATTTACATGTAGTATTAGTATTTACTTGCTGTAGGGTATATGCTCGTTTTTTTTCTTTGTAGGTTTTGTTTGTGAAATGGCCACAATGTGAACAACTTCTTACGCTCTGCATGTATACCAACCTATAGTCTAGCTCAGTATTTTTGTTTTTACCATAGACAACGAATGAAGCAGAAGTCGGGCATTTGCACCTTTGCTCTGTCAGGATGGGGCTGCAGATGCCCGTACGGGGAGGGGTCCCAAAGACCCAATCTCAGGATCGCTGAGGCTTCTCAATGGTCAGACCCCCAGTGATCAACACTATCTCCAATATCATGTATTGCGGATAGCTTTTGCTTTTTGGGAATAAGCCTGTCAGATAAATTAGAAATGTTGCCAGCTTAGGCTACGTTCACATTTGCGTTGTGCGATGTTGCATCGGCGACGCAACGCACAACGCAAACAAAAACGCACACTAAAACGCATAGTTTTGCGACGCATGCCTCCTTTTTTGCCGAATTTTGGACGCAAAAAAATGCATCTTGCTGCGTCCTCTGCGCCCTAACGCTTGCGGTGCAAAAAAAAAACGCATGCATCGCAAAACGCATGCAAACGCATGTCCATGCGCCCCCCATGTTAAATATAGGGGCGCAAGGCGCATTCGTCGCCGCAGCTGTGCCCGACGCAGCCCGGCAGAACACAAATGTGAACGTAGCCTTATACACTACATGTACCCTTCACCTAAGGGGGGCCAGTAGAGTGTTGTTAGGCCATTGCCATGCTGATAGATGGCAGTATACCTTTTTTCTGAGATTTAAAAAAAAAAATAAAACTATAGAAAGGGGGTAATCACAAAGTAGAATACTGTTTGGGATACATTTTTTCACAAGATTAATACATCATGAGCGTACACCTTGAACGCGGTGTATACACAGCCTATAACTGCAGGATCAGCCTGGAGGTGCCCAGCAGACATTACACTGGAGATCTTCATGAAACTGCCAAGATCAGTCACTTTTTAAAACTTCAATAGATTCTAGCAATAAAAAAAATAATAAAATAATGCAATTTCCCAGTAATTCTGCACTTTCCCTCCAGGGATCGTTAGCATTACATACACACAGGCTATATGATATCTGCACGGACACAGAATCCAGGCGTTGGTATATGGCAGCCTGTACTCCGCTCCTGCAGAGAAGGTTCTGAGGCTGTGTAAGTCCTCGCAGTCCTGCATGGTTTTATTCCATTCAATCTCACATCTAATAAACTCTGATGAGAACTTATTTAGGAATAGTCTTCACAATTGGAGGGAGGGGGGAGTGAGTGCCCTTATTAAATATTCTCTCTTTTAACTTACCGTAAATATCCGTGTCTACAAATATCTGGGAATGTGTCCGCAGTGCTGGATTACGGATCTTCACAGCATTTGTCACAGTTTGTGATTATATTGATCGCTATCCTCCGGTTGTCAGCGAGGCTTCAACGCAAGTGTTAAATGTCAGCGTGACTTGTATCTCGCTACCTTCTTATGTACCGACCGTGTTCTGCCAGAGTAAAGATGTCACTGAGCGCAGCTCCGCAGGAAGCCGCAGACTTCTACTATACAAAGATTTCAGGGGTGCTTTCTGTGTGGCAACTATGGAGAAGACGCCAGTAGTTGCCATTTTTTGCAAGTTTACTTATAAACTGAACATACAGATTTATCCAATCTTAGTAAATCAGATAGTTGCTTAAATCTAAAAAAAAAAAAAAAAAAAAATACTAATTTCAATCCAATGATAAAATACTCAATCCTTTATTCTGTCCCTCCGAATTGCCCTGCAGATCTATCAGACAACGGCATATTTCAATCTCTGGTGGAAAAGCTCTTCTGTCTGACTGGTGTATAGGACACAGGGCTCACATAACAGAGCCCATAGAAAGCCTCAGCCTCCGAGACCACCAGACCATGGTGCAAGAGGGGCTCATGACGGCAGCGCTATGGCCGGATTATGTCCATGAAGACTTGTGCTCACAGATCGGCTGCTACAGACAACCATGCCTGCAAGCTTCGGTGTCAGATCCGCACATGAGCACTTCATTTTTCTGTGATACGTCAGAAGTTGGACACCATTAAGTACCAGTAGTTGTACAGTCCACATCTGGCTCCATTCAAAATCCATGGAGGACTGCGAAAATAAAAGGACACCCTGTTCTTTATCTTTGTTGCAAATGTCAGAAGTTGTGATCCGTGAGGGCCCGAATGCTTAAAAAAAAAAAAAAAAAAGGGTTGTGCTGCCAAATCCATTCAGGTCAACTTTCCTAAAATGAAGATTATGGGCAAAGTAAGACCAGTACCTTATATTTAGGAGGCCTGGAAAAAGTGAATGGAAGCAAACATGGGGCCTGAAGCAGCACAAGGCTGAAGCACATTCTTCTTTAGTAGTACAACCTACTGCACTTAAAGGGAATCCGCATCAAGTTTATGCCATGTAATCTGACAGCAGTATAACAGAGACCCTGATCCCTCACTTACTGGGCTGCTTCGTGTACTTTTGATAATTTCCTGCTGATAAAACAGTGACTACCGCTACAAGACTAGCAAACCTGCTGCTTGTAGTCATCCATACTGATGAGCTCTGTATAACTGCCTCTACCACTGACTGTACAGAACCCAGCATTCATAGCACTGCTAGATCTGCAGCAGAGAAAACCCTGATCTTATGAAAATGACAGCAAGCAGCCCAGTAAGTGATACAGCATTGGAATGAGGGTCTCTTCCCCAACATTATGATGCTCTTAATAGCAAAAGCCTGGTGAAAGATATTGAATGAGGCTAAGGTGCAATACCAGATACAGGCAAGGGTGGCGCTGTTCCGATCAACAACAAAAAAAAAAGACAAAACTATAAGTGCAAATATTGATCAATGGCATGCTTCATTTTTAGTGTAATGTAGACAACAATGGCTGGCCAGGGAGTTATGGGCAATGAGTTTGTGTAGGACAGTGCAGTTTAGGAAGCTGCCATGTCAGGAGTAGGTTATACAGTGACCCTTTAAAGGACAATTCAATAGAAGTTGACTTTTAATGACAAGACGTGATTTTGTTGATGTTTTATTCCCTCCATTTATTATGTATCCAAAACCCTCGGTTATTAACAGACATAATAAAAAGGGAGCAGGCGGCCATGTATCTCAAAGTCGCAGGATCAAAAGAAAAACACCAGATCAGGAAAAACACACTTAGATCAGGTAACTTTTTTTTTTTACATATTTTAGGCAAGTTGTAGCCCTCAAAGTCCGGCCGAATGTTGCTGAAGCTGCAGGGAGAGCGCACAATGGCATTAGGGCACCGATTAGGCCACATTCACACGTTCAGTATTTGGTCAGTATTTTACCTCAGTATTTATAATCAAAACCAAGAGTAGGACAATCAGAGGAAAAGTATAATAGAAACATATGCACCACTTCTACATTTATCACCCACTCTTGGCTTTGGCTTATAAATACTGAGGTAAAAAACTCACTAAATACTCACCGTGTGAGCGTGGGCTTATTGTCACATGCATTCAGTGCTGAAGCAGCAAAATAAAGGACAGTTTTTGAGGCTGGCATGGACATGCTCGGGCCTGGAGGACGTGTGCTGCCCTGTACTGCAGTCTTTTTGTTGTGTGCCTATACAACACTCCATAATTACTCCTCAATCAAGCTGGTAATCCGGGGAGCGGCAGCAAGGGCCAGTTCATTAGTGGGAACCCGAATATGCAACTCTACATGAAGATCAGTTCCCTTGAAAAAGTTATTTTTTTAGGCTACGCCTCCACAATCAGGATGCAGCAGTGTTTATAGACACTTCCCCGAAACGCAGCTATATCCTGATCGTGGGCACACAGCCTAAGGGTTTTTTTCATTTGCATAACAGGATCCAATTCTGTTTTTCTATGCTAAAAACAGGGGATGACACAAGTAGAAGTATAGGAGCGACATGACAACATCGAATCCAATGCAGAAACAGAGAAAAAGGGATATCCCTGGTAAAATGATAGACATGATTGTTAAAGGATGAGTCAGGGCAGTCTCACGCCATCACTTACAGATGTCAGATTGGTCCAAAAGGAAGAAAGTGGCTGCTGATCGTCACGTGTGCCCTGCAGCCAATCTGCAGCCATAATATCAAGAGAGCAGGTGCCTACATTGCTACAACTGCATCCGTACTATAGGTGAATATAGCTCCTATTATTACACATGGGGGAGCTATAGTGATTAAGAGTGGTCCCAGCAGTGGAGAACCCCTTCACTGATCCATTCCAATGTGCTTACATGAGAAAAATTCAGCAGAGCTAACAAGCTCTTTTCAGTAGAGCTTGTAAGTGCCGCTCTGACACTGGTTATGGTAGCCAACATGCACTTTTAGCTTCTGACCCCAAATTGCTTCCATGCTCCTCCAATACTGCAGAAAGCATATAGGCGGATCGAAGAGCGCACAGTGATGCTGTTGCTTCATCTGTCAATCAGGTAGGACCCCCCTCCCCTGCAACCAGAAAGCGGCGCGCTCCTGCAGAAGATCATACATATCTAGAAGGGCAGGTTCTACCTATAACGAGCTCCAATCGATGTGCTTGATCATTTTTCAACTGACCACTGCCATGTGGATGCAGGCCATTGATTTGCAATAAGTGTTTTTAAAGGGAACCTGTTACCAGAAAAAAACGCTATTAACCTGCTGATTAACCCCATATCTGCAGGTAGTACTTTTTCTAGTCTTTATCCAAGACGCTGTCCAGGTCGGGTCAGAAGAGCGGTGGCCAGTCTGGGCATTCTGGTCCAATCTCCGATTTTCATGGACATCTGAATGAGCCTGATGTAGATTTGTTCGGTGAATTTTCTGGCCCATGAGAAAGCACCTTTAAAGGAGCACTCCCAGCTACTTTTTTTTTTTTTCTTCTTCTTATTGCCCCATCCACTATTATTAAAGTGTGTACACTATAATACTAACACACCACCGTCTTCCACAGTTTCCAACACTGCCCGCGTCCACTACTGCACACGTAACTGTGGCTGTGACCAGACGGCTCACGCGGCATCTTCAGTGTGAAATCTAAATCACTTCTTCAATATAGGTCTAGAAGACTCCGTACATGGCTCTCATAGGCTTACATTAAGAATTAAGGCACAGGGTGAACAGGCAAGAAAAAGCTGTGGTCAAAAGATGCAGCAGAGGACCAGAGCAGTGCTGGAAACGGCAGAGAGTGAAGGGTATGTATTTTTATGCACACACATCGCTAACAGAAGGGGCACTAGGAAGGCTTGTTCCATGCGCATCTAAGCAGGATAGTGATCTGTGAATTATCCACAACACATAGTCCTCTAAACAGGTGAGGAGCTGTAACATGATATTCTATGTACACACACACACAACTGTACTGACAAAAATTCTCTGCTCATAGAATTCCGGTTCACCCATCTAAACAAGCCATCATGTCATGTAATGGCCACGGAGGGCTGGTTTAAATGGCCACTAATGTAGTTGTCTCAGTGGACGGCGCTGTAGAGCGCACATTTCAGCCGTTATCTTATCACCAGTGACAGTATGTGATGGAGACAGCTCTGCAGCTTCTCACCCTACATGTCACAGCACACTCCCCCCTCCTTAAAAGTGGCCGATGTGCTACAGTTGGCGCTATATAAATAAAAATTATTATTATTATTACTACAGTCAATCAGCGGATTTCTATCTGGGAGGTACTTTACACTATCGTTGGAGATTTCCTAAGAACGCCTATTTTTCACCAATGGTGCAGTGCAAACAGGCTGACGATCAGTTGACGAACGATGTTTTCGTTCTGTCGGGGTGGAAAGGATTTTTAGCTCTCATACAAATCATCGTTCTCGGCAGCACATCGTCCTGTGGAAATAGGACCTGTGCTGCTGAGAACAGCGAGTCTGTACGTAGAAGGATCTACTGATGGCTCAGTGCGCGTCTCATGGGCGACTACTTCTCTAAACGGGCTATTAGGCAACCGATCTTGTTGGGCGAGTACTACATTTTTCTTGCACCTGCCTATTGTAAAGCAACGAGGTAGTTTGATAAAAAAAAAAAAGGAAATTAGATAAAAATAAAACAAATTTGTAAGGTGATACAATAACAATCAGTTTCACTGGAAAAAAAAAATAAGATGACAACCACTAAAAGAAAAAAAAAAAGAATGCTGCCAACTTCAATACAAGCAAAAAAAAAAAAAAATTGTGCAAATACACACAAAAAAAAGTTTTTTAGTCTTTGAGATTCAGTTGATGCACTATGTGAGACAGGTGTGTACGGAGGCGAGCGTACAGTGTGCCGGTGACCTCCACACATCTGGTTACTGTCACAGAGGCGTTAACACCGCGTCCATTCTGATATATGGGGAAATGGAGTTTACAATGTCTAATCTCCACAAGTGTACACACAGAAGAGCATAAATGCCCCCATCAGGCACATCCCTAACATCATGTCATACGCAAAGGGATTTGCTGCGGATTTTACCCACTGGGAATCTGCACACAGACGAACAATAAACAAGAATAAAAATTTACAGATGTTTAAAACTTAAAAAGGAGTTTTCCAGCTTGGAAAAACCCGTTCCCCAGCAAAAGTTTTTTTTTTAGAAAAAAAAAAAAAAAGGCATTAATCACCCTCCCTGGGTCCAGTGCAGAGTCTGCACCGCTGAACCCGGTGTCTGTTATTGTTTACAGCCGGTAACAGTTCTGCAGCTCGCACCGTTAACTCAGGCAGAGCTGCCGACGTCAGTCACCGGCCACAGAGCCGCCGACAAGGCGTGAACCCTACAGACAATAGCGGGCACTGGAGACTCAGTGCTGGACCTGGGGAAAAACCTTGAGTGGGGGTTGTTCTGGAGCAGCCAAAAACAGCCACCACATGGGGGTGTTCTGGCTCTATAGACAGGTAACTTCCAGCACTACAAAACCTGCCATCATCTAATTAGTGGGGGTCTGACATCTGCAGCCCCACCAATCGTTGACCCATCAGTAATAAGTTTTGGACGAGCCCTTTAAGATGCGCTACATTCATCGCAGTTGCTGATTGCGGATGATATCTTGTGTATCCTTAAATTGTCTAATCTAAACATACACCACCTATTAGTAGCTTTACTTTTAAAATTATCTTGAAAAGCAGGAACATTTTGAAAAATGGAGCAGATCAATGTCAAATGTGGTGATTTTACATTTAAACACACAATTCATAGAAGTGTCATAGAAGTGGGGCCCAAAGTGTCCAAACCCGTCACACACTAAAAGTAAGCCAGAATTCTGCTCAGTAAATCAGACTCAGGATATATTGTATACAGAGCAGCAACATAACTACAATGTCTGCCGCAGCTGGTAAAAGATGGATACGATTCTCCCAAAATATAAATGACAGCGGTTGTCCACTCAGAAAGGATTGATGACCTATTAATTGGAGAAGTCATCGATGTATCACATTGGGGGCTGCCCTATAGATCAGCCATTACAAACACAAGGAACAAACTGCACAACTCCATTCTGTGTAGTGGTCGCTGCCAAGTGCTGCAGAACGCGCAGATATTGGTGATCTGATATCTAAATCAATATATTCTGACTGTTCCACCCAGTGCAAGTAAATAAGGATTGTAACAATACAGAAAATGTCCGTGGAATTTAAGGCCATGTTGTGAATATTTACATTTGTAGGATACCCAATGTGCCAGATTTCTACTTCAAAATCAGACATCCAGATTTTCATACATGCGGCCCCCAAACATCTGGACACAATCGCTTGTCTGTACGTGGCTGCTCAGATACACAGATAAATGGCGCTCAGCTCTGGGGTGAGGACACGTGTTGCACTATGTGGCCATCTCTTGGGCAACTATACATCAGGGGAACAGGATCCCTTAATCCCAGTTTGAAACTCAGGAAAGGAGTGTATAGGAGTTAAAGGGAATCCGTCAGCAGGTTTTACTATGTAATCTGTGAGTAGTCTGGTGTAGGGACAGAGCTGGATTCAACTCACATACAGTGCCTCGCGAAAGTATTCGGCTAACTGGAACTTTTCAACCTTTTCCAACAAATCATGCTTCAAACATAAAGATACCAAATGTAAATTTTTGGTGAAAAAACAAGTGGAACACAATTGTGAAGTTGAACGAAATTTATTGGTTATTTTACATTTTTCTGGAAATTCAAAAACTGAAAAGTGGGGTGTGCAATATTATTCGGCCCCTTTACTTTCAGTGCAGCAAACTCACTCCAGAAGTTCATTGTGGATCTCTGAATGATCCAATGTTGTCCTAAATGCCTAATGATGATAAATATAATCCACCTGTGTGTAATCAAGTCTCCGTATAAATGCACCTGCTCTGTGATAGTCTCAGGGTTCTGTTTGAAGCACAGAGAGCATCATGAAGATCAAGGAACACAACAGGCAGGTCCGTGATACTGTTGTGGAGACGTTTAAAGCCGGATTTGGATACAAAATGATTTTTTTTAAAATTAACCCCTTAAGCCCCGAGGGTGGTTTGCACGTTAATGACCGGGCCAATTTTTACAATTCTGACCACTGTCCCTTTATGAGGTTATAATTCTGGAACGCTTCAACGGATCCCAGTGATTCTGACATTGTTTTCTCGGGACATATTGTACTTCATGATAGTGGTAAAAATTCTTTGATAGTACCTGCGTTTGTTTGTGAAAAGAACGGAAATTTGGCAAAAATTATGAAAATTTCGCAATTTTCCAACTTTGAATTTTTATGCAATTAAATCACAGAGATATGTCACACAAAATACTTAATACGTAACAATTCCCACATGTTTACTTTACATCAGCACAATTTTGGAACCAAAATTTTTTTTTGTTAGGGAGTTAAGGATTAAAAGTTGACCAGCAATTTCTCGTTTTTACAACACCATTTTTTTTTAAGGGACCACATCTCATTTGAAGTCATTTTGAGGGGTCTATATGATAGAAAATACCCAAGTGTGACACCTTTCTAAAAACTGCACCCCTCAAGGTGCTCAAAACCACATTCAAGAAGTTTAATTAACCCTTCTGGTGCTTCACAGGAATTTTTGGAATGTTTAAATAAAAATGAACATTTAACTTTTTTTTCACAAAAAATTTACTTCAGCTCCAATTTGTTTTATTTTACCAAGGGTAATTGTTGTACAATTTGTCCTGAGTACACAGATACCCCATATGTGGGGGTAAACCACTGTTTGGGCGCATGACAGAGCTCGGAAGCGAAGGAGCGCCGTTTGACTTTTCAATGCAAAATTGACAGGAATTGAGATGGGACGCCATGTTACATTTGGAGAGCCACTGATGTGCCTAAACATTGAAACCCCCCACAAGTGACACCATTTTGGAAAGTAGACCCCCTAAGGAATTTATCTAGATGTGTTTTGAGCGCTTTGACCCACCAAGGGCTTCACAGAAGTTTATAATGCAGAGCCGTAAAAATAAAATAAAAATTTTTTCCCACAAAAATTATTTTTTAGCCCCCAGTTTTGTATTTTCCCGAGGATAACAGGAGAAATTCGACCCCAAAGTTGTTGTCCAATTTGTCCTGAGTGCAGATACCCCATATGTGGGGGGGAACCACTGTTTGGGCGCATGGGAGGGCTCGGAAGGGAAGGAGCTCCATTTGGAATGCAGACTTAGATGGAATGGTCTGCAGGTGTCACATTGCGTTTGCAGAGCCCCTAATGTACCTAAACACTAGAAACCCCCCACAAGTGACCCCATATTGGAAACTAGACCCCCCAGGGAACTCATCTAGATGTGTTGTGTGAACTTTGAAGCCCCAAGTGTTTCACTACAGTTTATAACGCAGAGCCGTGAAAATAAAAAATCTTTTTCCAACAAAAATTATTTTTTAGCCCGCAGTTTTGTATTTTCCCAAGGGTAACAGGAGAAATTGGACCCCAAACGTTGTTGTCCTATTTGTCCTGAGTACGCTGATACCCCATATGTTGGGGTAAACCCCTGTTTGGGCACACGGGAGAGCTCGGAAGGGAAGGAGCACTGTTTTACTTTTTCAACGCAGAATTGGCTGGAATTGAGATCGGACGCCATGTCGCGTTTGGAGAGGCCCTGATGTACCTAAACAGTGGAAACCCCTCAATTATAACTGAAACCCTAATCCAAACACACCCCTAACCCTAATCCCAACAGTAACCCTAACCACACCTCTAACCCTGACACACCCCTAACCCTAATCCCAACCCTATTCCCAACTGTAAATGTAATCTAAACCCTAACCCTAACTTTAGCCCCAACCCTAACCCTAACTTTAGCCCCAACCCTAACTGTAGCGCCAACCCTAACCGTAGCCCTAACCGTAGCCCTAACCCTAACCCTAACCCTAGCCCTAACCCTAACCCTAGCCCTAACCCTAGCCCTAACCCTAGCCCTAACCCTAGCCCTAACCCTAGCGGGAAAATGGAAATAAATACATTTAATAAATTTTTCCCTAACTAAGGGTGTGATGAAGGGGGGTTTGATTTACTTTTATAGCGGGTTTTTTAGCGGATTTTTATGATTGGCAGCCATCACACACAAAGACGCTTTTTATTGCAAAAAATATTTTTTGCGTTACCACATTTTGAGAGCTATAATTTTTCCATATTTTGGTCCACAGAGTCATGTGAGGTCTTTTTTTTTGCGGGACGAGTTGACGTTTTTATTGGTAACATTTTCGGGCACGTGACATTTTTAGATCGCTTTTTATTACGATTTTTGTGAGGCAGAATGACCAAAAACCAGCTATTCATGAATTTCTTTTGGGGGAGGCGTTTATACCGTTCCGCGTTTGGTAAAATTGATAAAGCAGTTTTATTCTTCGGGTCAGTACGATTACAGCGACACCTCATTCATATCATTTTTTTATGTTTTGGCGCTTTTATACGATAAAAACTTTTATAGAAAAAAATAATTATTTTTGCATCGCTTTATTCTCAGGATTATAACTGAGAATAAAGGCGGCTTGTTTTTTGCGGAACAAGATGTCGCTTTCAGCGGTACCATGGTTATTTATATCTGTCTTTTTGATCGTGTGTTATTCCACTTTTTGTTCGGCGGTATGCTAATAAAGCGTTGTTTTTTTGCCTCTTTTTTTTTCTTACGGTGTTTACTGAAGGGGTTAACTAGTGGGCCAGTTTTATAGGTCGGGTTGTTACGGACGCGGCGATACTAAATATGTGTACTTTTATTGTTTGTTTTTTATTAAATAATAATAATCTTTATTTTTATATAGCGCTAACATTCCGCAGCGCTTTACAGGTTGCACACATTATCATCACTGTCCCTGATGGGGCTCACAATCTAGAATCCCTATCAGTATGTCTTTGGAATGTGGGAGGAAACCGGAGTGCCCGGAGGAAACCCACGCAAACACGGAGAGAACATACAAACTCTTTGCAGATGTTGTCCTGGGTGGGATTAGAACCCAGGACCCCAGCGCTGCAAGGCTGCAGTGCTAACCACTGCGCCACCGTGCTGCCCATTATTATTTAGATAAAGAAATGTATTTATGGGAATAATATTTTTTTTTTTTCATTATTTAGGAATATTTTTTTTTTTTTTTTTTTTTTTTTTTTTTTTTTTACACATTTGGAAAAAAAATTTTTTAACTTTTTTTACTTTGTCCCAGGAAGGGGACATCACAGATCGATGATCTGACAGTTTGCACAGCACTCTGTCAGATCACCGATCTCACTTACAGCACTGCAGGCCACCTCCCTCTCTGCAGGACCCGGATGCCGCGGCCATCTTGGATCCGGGTCCAGCAAGGAGGTAGGAGACACTCGCAGCTACGCGATCACATCGCGTTGCTGCGGGGGGCTCAGGGAGCCCCCTCCCTGCGCGATGCTTCCCTATACCGCCGGCACATCGCGATCATGTTTGATCGCGGTGTGCCGGGGGTTAATGTGCCGGGGGCGGTCCGTGACCGCTCCTGGCACATAGTGCCAGATGTCAGCTGCGATAGTCAACTGACAACTGGCCGCGATCGGCCGCGCTCCCCCCGTGACCGCGGCCGATCGCATATGACGTACTAATAATAATAATAATAATAATAATAATAATTTTATTTATATAGCGCCAACATATTCCGCAGCGCTTTACAAATTATAGAGGGGACTTGTACAGACAATAGACATTACAGCATAACAGAAATACAGTTCAAAACAGATACCAGGAGGAGTGAGGGCCCTGCTCGCAAGCTTACAAACTATGGGGAAAAGGGGAGACACGAGAGGTGGATGGTAACAATTGCTTTAGTTATTCGGACCAGCTATAGTGTAAGGCTCAGGTGTTCATGTAAAGCTGCATGAACCAGTTATCAGCCTAAGTATGTAGCAGTACAGACACAGAGGGCTAATACTGCATATCCCGTCGGTGGGAATTAAAGCCCACCCCACCTCGATGGGATAGTACGTCATATGGGATTATGGGGTTAAACATCCCAAGGAGCACTGTGCAAGCGATCATATTGAAATGGAAGGAGTATCATACCACTGCAAATCTACCAAGACCCACCCGTCCCTCTAAACTTTCATCTCAAACAAGGAGAAGACTGATCAGAGATGCAGCCAAGAGGCCCATGATCACTCTGGATGAACTGCAGAGATCTACAGCTGAGGTGGGACAGTCTGTCCATAGGACAACAATCAGTCCTACACTGCACAAATCTCGCCTTTATGGAAGAGTGGCAAGAAGAAAGCCATTTCTCAAAGATATCAATAAAAAATGTTCTTTAAAGTTTGCAACAAGCCACCTGGGAGACACACCAAACATGTGGAAGAAGGTGCCCTGGTCAGATGAAACCAAAATCGAACGTTTTGGCAACAATGCCAAACGATATGTTTTGCATAAAGGCAACACAGCTCATCACCCTGAACACACCATCCCCACTGTCAAACATGGTGGTGGCAGTATCATGGTTTGGGCCTGCTTTTCTTTAGCAGGGACAGGGAAGATGGTTAAAATTGATGGAAAGATGGATGGAGCCAAATACAGGACCATTCTTGAAGAAAACCTATTGGAGTCTGCAAAAGACCTGACACTGGGACGGAGATTTGTCTTCTAACACGATAATGATCTCAAACAAAGCAAAATCTAGAATGGAATGGTTCACAAATAAACGTATCCAGGTGTTAGAATGGCCAAGTCAAAGTCCAGACCTCAATCCAATCGAGAATCTGTGGAAAGAGCTGAAAACTGCTGTTCACAAACGATCTCCATCAAACCTCACTGAGCTCGAGCTGTTTGCCAAGGAAGAATGGGCAAGAATTTCAGTCTCTCGATGTAAAAAACTGATAGAGACATACCCCAAGCGACTTGCAGCTGTAATCACAGTAAAAGGTGGCGCAACAAAGTATTAAGCTAAAGGGGCCGAATAATATTGCACACCCCACTTTTCAGTTTTTTACATTTTTAAGGAAATTCAAATAGCCAATACATTTCATTCAACTTCACAATTGTGTTCCACTGGTTGTTGATTCTTCACCAAAAAGTTACTTTTGGTATCTTTATGTTTGAAGCATGATATGTGGGAAAAGGTTGAAAAGTTCCAGGGAGCCGAATACTTTCTCAAGGCACTATCTCTTAATTGACTGCTTGGTGCAGTTTTGATAGAATCCCTGTTTTCTCTGATGTGGCAGTGCTCTGAATGCTGAGATGTGTATAACCCCACCTACGCCATTGATTGGCAGCTATCTGTGTACACTGGACACTGTCAGCTAGCTGCTAATCAGTGGCGAGAGTGGGGTTACACTGATTAGCCAGACTACCTGGCATAAATCTTGTAGCCCTGTGTTGATAATTTCCTCTGGATAAAACTGATTGTTGAAACTACAGAACACAGTCCGATAGGCGACATTCATGGAATCAGGCTCTCTGCCCTTACATTATGCTACTCTCAGATTACCGTAAGTAGTAGAAACCTGCTTACAGATTCCCTTTAAGCGGGTCATAAACGTTAGATAACTGTCGGCCAATAACACGGTCTATCAACCTCCATCGCACAGACATGATGAACCTAGAGGAGCATGAATGTGTTCTCAGTAGGTAGAGGGGAGAAGCTCCTACTGCTGGAGAGATCTGATAATCCCTGAGGACAAAAGGATCGGCCAGATGAAATGACGCATACCCCGATTCTCATCTCCTCAGGGGAGAGCCCCCATTCACGCTAGACAGGGGGGCTCAGCAGACAAACATCTAATGTCATTAGCTTTGGTAGCCATCTATGCATTCTGCACTGTCCAATGTGGCCTATAAGAATTGTGAGAACACCCATGGTCTTCGGTGGAGACCCCCATGCCGTGACTGGGCTCCTCATTGCTGGCAATGCTAACTGTAGGAGAAGAGGACCCCTGATCTCCAGATTGTGGCACCTGAGAAGTCATTGAGTCTAATGAGGCAAACTCAGTCCAAAGTATTTGGAGCCGGGTCCTGGAGCCCAGAGAAGCAACAAAGGTCCCGCTGCCCCATATGAGAAGACCAGGACTTTTAAAGACCCTTGATGTTGGGACTCTGTTGTAGATTTGGGGCCCACGAGTTGCACGTTACGCAGTTGCCATCAGTCATGGAGATTACCTGTGCTGTGAATGAGGCCGGACAGGAAAGCTCCACATCTCTACGGTTACTCAGTACTAAACATTAGTCACGGAAGTCACAGTCCAAATAAGAAAGGTTCAGCCACCACTGCAGTCAGACAGGACCCCGGAGGCAACAAGTCATTACTAACAAGTCAATAACCGGAAACCAGGAGGACAATGTGATCAGTGTGAGGAGCACAAGCCAGATAATGATTATAGGGAGCAGGATACCGGGACGTGACCAGAGTCTGAGGAAAGTCTGCTCAGCCTCGCTGTAGGCCGCAAGGCATCACTCATGGTGTCCACCATGGGCTCCTCTCGCCAAGAAATAGCTCCAAACCTGGACCCCCAACAATTCTACTGACATCACCATCAGACTACAGGCCAATGCCCATCACAGCCGCCCGATGCAAGCGTTACTCCGCCAGACAGCTAACTCGCACATAATATGGGTTCACCGTCCACTTCAGATGGACCCAGCAGGAGAAGCGACGAGAACATTGGAGGAGTCAGAGCGGTCCGTCTGTTTACTGCTGCTAAATCTGTGGATTAATATTGTACGTGTCCAGACGACCAGCGGTGGACCACGTGTGAGGCGCCATGCATATGCTCCATTGTACCTGAACCAGGCAAGCCCAAGCCTAGCTACAGGATGTGTGGGCATCCACAGCATCTCAGACCACACCACAATAAATAGGGGTAGGGTCACAGGGTTAAGGCGATGTCCTCAGCTGGGGGATCATAAGACTTGTCAGACCCCACAATGGAGGCCAAGTGTAGTGACAGCACTGCATGGGGCCGTGTAAGCGCTAACAGGCGGCACTTTTGCTGGCGTTGTTAGCGGTCGTACTGTAGTGGGCCCGCCGCGATATTTAGGAACCGAGCAGCACAATTCAGACGGACTTCCTAAGTCACAACGGACATTTCTAGTTTACTATGTTAAAAATGTATAAGAGTAGAGCGCGGCGGATCAGGGAGGTCAGACGCAAAAGGAAGCAGCCGAAACACCTAGAAGAAGACGACCACCAGGAATGGGAGATCACCTTATGAATATAGGGGAAGCCCACCCTACTCCAGCTACTGGAGCACAGAAAGACCAGCATGTGGGAGAAAAGCAAAAGGGGGTCCGACAAAACCTTACTCCACTGGGGGGAGAGCTCCTCCATAGATGTCTGATCCTGCAGACCAGGGTGGAGGAGGAGGTGGCGGGGGTCTCTGGCAGATCAGCAATGCAGCCGGCAATGATCATGGTCCAGGATCTCCATCCAGTCACTATGGGGCAGTATGTGTGGATTTAGCGCAGGTGTGCCCTCCTCTGCTGGTGGCAGGTCACACACAGGTAGTTATCAGTGACCACAGGTAGTTATCAGCATTAGTGTGCGAGCTCCTGGGACCGGTGACCGCTGTACCGTGTGCTCAGTGCTGCCCCCTGTGCTGGTGGCAGGTCACATACAGGTAGTTATCAGTGACCCCCGCCTGCAGCATTAGTGTGCGAGCTCCTGGGACCGGTGACCACTGTACCGTGTGCTCAGTGCTGCCCTCTGTGCTGGTGGCAGGTCACACACAGGTAGTTATCAGTGACCCCCGCCTGCAGCATTAGTGTGCGAGCTCCTGGGACCGGTGACAGCTGTACCGTGTGCTCAGTGCTGCCCCCTGTGCTGGTGGCAGGTCACATACAGGTAGTTATCAGTGACCCCCGCCTGCAGCATTAGTGTGCGAGCTCCTGGGACCGGTGACCACTGTACCGTGTGCTCAGTGCTGCCCCCTGTGCTGGTGGCAGGTCACATACAGGTAGTTATCAGTGACCCCCGCCTGCAGCATTAGTGTGCGAGCTCCGGGGACCAGTGACCGCTGTACCGTGTGCTCAGTGCTGCCCCCTGTGCTGGTGGCAGGTCACATACAGGTAGTTATCAGTGACCCCCGCCTGCAGCATTAGTGTGCGAGCTCCTGGGACCGGTGACGGCTGTACCGTGTGCTCAGTGCTGCCCCCTGTGCTGGTGGCAGGTCACATACAGGTAGTTAACAGTGACCACCGCCTGCAGCATTAGTGTGCGAGCTCCTGGGACCGGTGACCGCTGTACAGTGTGCTCAGTGCTGCCCCCTGTGCTGGTGGCAGGTCACACACAGGTAGTTATCAGTGACCCCCGCCTGCAGCATTAGGCCGGCTTCACACTTGTGAGTTTTACGGACGTAAGAGCGCAGAAACTACGTCCGTAAAACTCGCAAAAAATACGGCACAATTATTCTCTATGCCCCTGCTCCTATCTGCCGTATTTTACTGATCAGTATTATACGGCTGTCTACGGCCGTACAAAATCGCAGCATGCTGCGTTTTTCACCGTACTGCGCAAGAAATACGCCAATGAAAGTCTATGGAAGCGTGAAAAATACGGATTACACACGGACAAGCAGTGTGACTTGCGAGAAATACGCAGCGGTGTTAGAGAGAAAAGCCGGCAATTCAGTGCGGTGTACAGTAAAATCACACTGACAGCTTACAGTAGAATAGGTAGAATAAATGTGTACACATAGAATAGGTATATATATATATATATATATATATATATATATATATATATATATATATATATATATATATATATGTGTCAGTGAGACACATATATGTATATATATTAATATTTATTCCAGCGCTATACAGCTTAAAAGCCGGTAATTCAATTACCGGCTTTTTCTTTCTCCTTCCTAAAACCCGACATGATTTGAGACATGGTTTACATACAGTAAACCATGTCTTCTCTCCATTTTTTTTGCAGATTCCACACTACTAATGTCAGTAGTGTGTATCTGCAAAATTTGGCCGTTCTATCTACTAAATTAAAGTGTTAACTGGCGGAAAAAAATTGGCGTGGGCTCCTGCGCAATTTTCTCCGCCAGAGTAGTAAAGCCAGTGACTGAGGGCAGATATTAATAGCCTGGAGAGGGTCCATGGTTATTGGCCCCCCCCCCCTGGCTAAAAACACCTGCCCCCAGCCACCCCAGAAAAGGCACATCTGGAAGATGCGCCTATTCTGGCACTTGGCCACTCTCTTCCCATTCCCGTGTAGCGGTGGGATATCGGGTAATGAAGGGTTAATGCCACCTTGCTATTGTAAGGTGACATTAAGCCTAATTAATAATGGAGAGGCGTCAATTATGACACCTATCCATTATTAATCCAATTGAATGAAAGGGTTAAAAAAAAAACACACATTATTAAAAATTATTTTAATGAAATAAAAAAAAAGGTTGTTGTAATATTTTATTTAACGCCCAATCCAATCACTGAAGACCCTCGTTCTGTGAAAGAAAAAAACATAATAAACCAACAATATACTTACCTTCCGCAGATCTGTAAAGTCCAACGATGTAAATCCATCTGAAGGGGTTAAAATATTTTGCAGCAAGGAGTTCCGCTAATGCAGGCTGCTCCTTGCTGCAAAACCCAGGGGAATGAAGCTAAATATAGGTCAATGATCTATATTTAGCTTCATTTGTGGTGAGGCGCCCTCTGCTGGCTGTTCATAGATCGTGGGAACTTACCTAGAAAGCCTGAGAGCTTTCTAGGAAAGTTCCCACGATCTAGGAACAGCCAGCAGAGGGCGCCTCACCACAAATGAAGCTAAATATAGGTCATTGACCTACTTTACCTTCATTTTCCGGGGTTTTTGCAGCCATGAGCATCATTGCATTAGCAAAGCTCGTGGCTGCAAAATATTTTAACCCCTTCAGATGGATTTACATCGTTGGACGTTACCGATCTGCGGAAGGTAAGGATATTGTTGGTTTATTATGTTTTTTTACTTACAGAACGAGGGTCTTCAGTGACTGGATTGGGCGTAGAATAAAATACTCCAACAACCATTGTTTTTATTTCATTAAAATAATTTTAAATAATGTGTTTGTTTTATTTAACCCTTTACTACAATTGGATTAATAATGGATAGGTGTCATAATTGACGCCTCTCCATTATTAATTTGGCTTAATGTCGCCTTACAATAGCAAGGTGGCATTAACCCTTCATTACCCCATATCCCACCGCTACACGGGAATGGGAAGAGAGTGGCCAAGTGCCAGAATAGGCGCATCTTCCAGATGTGCCTTTTCTGGGGTGGCTGGGGGCAGGTGTTTTTAGCCGGGGGGGGGGCCAATAACCGTGGACCCTCTCCAGGCTATTAGTATCTGCCCTCAGTCACTGGCTTTACTGCTCTGGCGGAGAAAATTGCGCGGGAGCCCACGCCAATTTTTTCCGCCATTTAACCCTTTAATTTAGTAGATAGAACGGCCAAATTTTGCAGATACACACTACTGACATTAGTAGTGTGGAATCTGCAAAAAAAAAAAGGAGAGAAGACATGGTTTACTGTATGTAAACCATGTCTCAAATCATGTCGGGTATTAGGAAGGAGAAAGAAAAAGCTGGTAATTGAATTACCGGCTTTCAAGCTGTATAGCGCTGGAAAAAATATTAATATAGATACATATATGTGTCTACTGATATCTATATATACATATATAGACAGTATATATATATATATTTTTTTCTTTTTGGGACACATGGATCACTTCTATAGCGGTATGTTGGTTTTGCAAGCCTGCGAGAAAACCACGCAGTACGGATGCCATACGGATTACATACGGAGGATGCCATGCGCAAAAAACGCTTACACACCCTGCCTACGGAGGAGCTACGGACCACTATTTTCGGGACTTTTCAGCGTATTACGGCCGTAATATACGGACCGTATTTTCATACGCTGAGTGTGAAGCCGGCCTTAGTGTGCGAGCTCCTGGGACCGGTGACTGCTGTACCGTGTGCTCAGTGCTGCCCCCTGTGCTAGTGGCAGGTCACACACAGGTAGTTATCAGTGACCCCCGCCTGCAGCATTAGTGTGCGAGCTCCTGGGACCGGTGACCGCTGTACCGTGTGCTCAGTGCTGCCCCCTGTGCTGGTGGCAGGTCACATACAGGTAGTTATCAGTGACCCCCGCCTGCAGCATTAGTGTGCGAGCTCCTGGGACCGGTGACGGCTGTACCGTGTGCTCAGTGCTGCCCCCTGTGCTGGTGGCAGGTCACACACAGGTAGTTATCAGTGACCCCCGCCTGCAGCATTAGTGTGCGAGCTCCTGGACCGGTGACCGCTGTACCGTGTGCTCAGTGCTGCCCCCTGTGCTGGTGGCGGGTCACACACAGGTAGTTATCAGTGACCCCCGCCTGCAGCATTAGTGTGCGAGCTCCTGGACCGGTGACCGCTGTACCGTGTGCTCAGTGCTGCCCCCTGTGCTGGTGGCAGGTCACACACAGGTAGTTATCAGTGACCCCCGCCTGCAGCATTAGTGTGCGAGCTCCTGGACCGGTGACCGCTGTACCGTGTGCTCAGTGCTGCCCCCTGTGCTGGTGGCAGGTCACACACAGGTAGTTATCAGTGACCCCCGCCTGCAGCATTAGTGTGCGAGCTCCTGGACCGGTGACCGCTGTACCGTGTGCTCAGTGCTGCCCCCTGTGCTGGTGGCGGGTCACACACAGGTAGTTATCAGTGACCCCCGCCTGCAGCATTAGTGTGCGAGCTCCTGGACCGGTGACCGCTGTACCGTGTGCTCAGTGCTGCCCCCTGTGCTGGTGGCAGGTCACACACAGGTAGTTATCAGTGACCCCCGCCTGCAGCATTAGTGTGCGAGCTCCTGGACCGGTGACCGCTGTACCGTGTGCTCAGTGCTGCCCCCTGTGCTGGTGGCAGGTCACACACAGGTAGTTATCAGTGACCCCCGCCTGCAGCATTAGTGTGCGAGCTCCGGGGACCAGTGACCGCTGTACTGTGTGCTCAGTGCTGCCCCCTGTGCTGGTGGCAGGTCACACACAGGTAGTTATCAGTGACCCCCGCCTGCAGCATTAGTGTGCGAGCTCCTGGACCGGTGACCGCTGTACCGTGTGCTCAGTGCTGCCCCCTGTGCTGGTGGCAGGTCACATACAGGTAGTTATCAGTGACCCCCGCCTGCAGCATTAGTGTGCGAGCTCCGGGGACCGGTGACCGCTGTACTGTGTGCTCAGTGCTGCCCCCTGTGCTGGTGGCAGGTCACACACAGGTAGTTATCAGTGACCCCCGCCTGCAGCATTAGTGTGCGAGCTCCGGGGACCGGTGACCGCTGTACCGTGTGCTCAGTGCTGCCCCCTGTGCTGGTGGCAGGTCACACACAGGTAGTTATCAGTGACCCCCGCCTGCAGCATTAGTGTGCGAGCTCCGGGACCGGTGACCGCTGTACCGTGTGCTCAGTGCTGCCCCCGGTGCTGGTGGCAGGTCACACACAGGTAGTTATCAGTGACCACCGCCTGCAGCATTAGTGTGCGAGCTCCTGGGACCGGTGACCGCTGTACCGTGTGCTCAGTGCTGCCCCCTGTGCTGGTGGCAGGTCACATACAGGTAGTTATCAGTGACCCCCGCCTGCAGCATTAGTGTGCGAGCTCCTGGGACCGGTGACGGCTGTACCGTGTGCTCAGTGCTGCCCCCTGTGCTGGTGGCGGGTCACACACAGGTAGTTATCAGTGACCCCCGCCTGCAGCATTAGTGTGCGAGCTCCGGGGACCGGTGACCGCTGTACTGTGTGCTCAGTGCTGCCCCCTGTGCTGGTGGCAGGTCACACACAGGTAGTTATCAGTGACCCCCGCCTGCAGCATTAGTGTGCGAGCTCCGGGGACCGGTGACCGCTGTACTGTGTGCTCAGTGCTGCCCCCTGTGCTGGTGGCAGGTCACATACAGGTAGTTATCAGTGACCCCCGCCTGCAGCATTAGTGTGCGAGCTCCGGGGACCGGTGACTGCTGTACCGTGTGCTCAGTGCTGCCCCCCTGTGCTGGTGGCAGGTCACATACAGGTAGTTATCAGTGACCCCCGCCTGCAGCATTAGTGTGCGAGCTCCTGGACCGGTGACTGCTGTACCGTGTGCTCAGTGCTGCCCCCGATGCTGGTGGCAGGTCACACACAGGTAGTTATCAGTGACCACCGCCTGCAGCATTAGTGTGCGAGCTCCTGGGACCGGTGACCGCTGTACCGTGTGCTCAGTGCTGCCCCCTGTGCTGGTGGCAGGTCACATACAGGTAGTTATCAGTGACCCCCGCCTGCAGCATTAGTGTGCGAGCTCCTGGGACCGGTGACGGCTGTACCGTGTGCTCAGTGCTGCCCCCTGTGCTGGTGGCGGGTCACACACAGGTAGTTATCAGTGACCCCCGCCTGCAGCATTAGTGTGCGAGCTCCTGGGACCGGTGACCGCTGTACCCTGTGCTCAGTGCTGCCCCCTGTGCTGGTGGCAGGTCACACACAGGTAGTTATCAGTGACCCCCGCCTGCAGCATTAGTGTGCGAGATTCGGGGACCGGTGACCGCTGTACCGTGTGCTCAGTGCTGCCCCCTGTGCTGGTGGCAGGTCACGTACAGGTAGTTATCAGTGACCCCCGCCTGCAGCATTAGTGTGCGAGCTCCTGGACCGGTGACCGCTGTACTGTGTGCTCAGTGCTGCCCCCTGTGCTGGTGGCAGGTCACGTACAGGTAGTTATCAGTGACCCCCGCCTGCAGCATTAGTGTGCGAGCTCCTGGACCGGTGACCACTGTACTGGGTGCTCAGTGCTGCCCCCTGTGCTGGTGGCAGGTCACATACAGGTAGTTATCAGTGACCCCCGCCTGCAGCATTAGTGTGCGAGCTCCTGGGACCGGTGACCACTGTACTGTGTGCTCAGTGCTGCCCCCTGTGCTGGTGGCAGGTCACATACAGGTAGTTATCAGTGACCCCCGCCTGCAGCATTAGTGTGCGAGCTCCGGGGACCGGTGACCACTGTACCGTGTGCTCAGTGCTGCCCCCTGTGCTGGTGGCAGGTCACACACAGGTAGTTATCAGTGACCCCCGCCTGCAGCATTAGTGTGCGAGCTCCTGGGACCAGTGACGGCTGTACCGTGTGCTCAGTGCTGCCCCCTGTGCTGGTGGCAGGTCACACACAGGTAGTTATCAGTGACCCCCGCCTGCAGCATTAGTGTGCGAGCTCCTGGGACCGGTGACGGCTGTACCGTGTGCTCAGTGCTGCCCCCTGTGCTGGTGGCAGGTCACACACAGGTAGTTATCAGTGACCCCCGCCTGCAGCATTAGTGTGCGAGCTCCGGGGACCGGTGACCGCTGTACTGTGTGCTCAGTGCTGCCCCCTGTGCTGGTGGCAGGTCACATACAGGTAGTTATCAGTGACCCCCGCCTGCAGCATTAGTGTGCGAGCTCCTGGACCGGTGACTGCTGTACCGTGTGCTCAGTGCTGCCCCCGGTGCTGGTGGCAGGTCACACACAGGTAGTTATCAGTGACCACCGCCTGCAGCATTAGTGTGCGAGCTCCTGGGACCGGTGACCGCTGTACCGTGTGCTCAGTGCTGCCCCCTGTGCTGGTGGCAGGTCACATACAGGTAGTTATCAGTGACCCCCGCCTGCAGCATTAGTGTGCGAGCTCCTGGGACCGGTGACGGCTGTACCGTGTGCTCAGTGCTGCCCCCTGTGCTGGTGGCGGGTCACACACAGGTAGTTATCAGTGACCCCCGCCTGCAGCATTAGTGTGCGAGCTCCTGGGACCGGTGACCGCTGTACCCTGTGCTCAGTGCTGCCCCCTGTGCTGGTGGCAGGTCACACACAGGTAGTTATCAGTGACCCCCGCCTGCAGCATTAGTGTGCGAGATTCGGGGACCGGTGACCGCTGTACCGTGTGCTCAATGCTGCCCCCTGTGCTGGTGGCAGGTCACATACAGGTAGTTATCAGTGACCCCCGCCTGCAGCATTAGTGTGCGAGCTCCTGGACCGGTGACCGCTGTACTGTGTGCTCAGTGCTGCCCCCTGTGCTGGTGGCAGGTCACGTACAGGTAGTTATCAGTGACCCCCGCCTGCAGCATTAGTGTGCGAGCTCCTGGACCGGTGACCACTGTACTGGGTGCTCAGTGCTGCCCCCTGTGCTGGTGGCAGGTCACATACAGGTAGTTATCAGTGACCCCCGCCTGCAGCATTAGTGTGCGAGCTCCTGGACCGGTGACCACTGTACTGTGTGCTCAGTGCTGCCCCCTGTGCTGGTGGCAGGTCACATACAGGTAGTTATCAGTGACCCCCGCCTGCAGCATTAGTGTGCGAGCTCCGGGGACCGGTGACCACTGTACCGTGTGCTCAGTGCTGCCCCCTGTGCTGGTGGCAGGTCACACACAGGTAGTTATCAGTGACCCCCGCCTGCAGCATTAGTGTGCGAGCTCCTGGGACCGGTGACCACTGTACTGTGTGCTCAGTGCTGCCCCCTGTGCTGGTGGCAGGTCACATACAGGTAGTTATCAGTGACCCCCGCCTGCAGCATTAGTGTGCGAGCTCCGGGGACCGGTGACCACTGTACCGTGTGCTCAGTGCTGCCCCCTGTGCTGGTGGCAGGTCACATACAGGTAGTTATCAGTGACCCCCGCCTGCAGCATTAGTGTGCGAGCTCCTGGGACCGGTGACCACTGTACTGTGTGCTCAGTGCTGCCCCCTGTGCTGGTGGCAGGTCACATACAGGTAGTTATCAGTGACCCCCGCCTGCAGCATTAGTGTGCGAGCTCCGGGGACCGGTGACCACTGTACCGTGTGCTCAGTGCTGCCCCCTGTGCTGGTGGCAGGTCACACACAGGTAGTTATCAGTGACCCCCGCCTGCAGCATTAGTGTGCGAGCTCCTGGGACCAGTGACGGCTGTACCGTGTGCTCAGTGCTGCCCCCTGTGCTGGTGGCAGGTCACACACAGGTAGTTATCAGTGACCCCCGCCTGCAGCATTAGTGTGCGAGCTCCGGGGACCGGTGACGGCTGTACCGTGTGCTCAGTGCTGCCCCCTGTGCTGGTGGCGGGTCACATACAGGTAGTTATCAGTGACCCCCGCCTGCAGCATTAGTGTGCGAGCTCCTGGGACCAGTGACGGCTGTACCGTGTGCTCAGTGCTGCCCCCTGTGCTGGTGGCAGGTCACACACAGGTAGTTATCAGTGACCCCCGCCTGCAGCATTAGTGTGCGAGCTCCTGGGACCGGTGACCGCTGTACCGTGTGCTCAGTGCTGCCCCCTGTGCTGGTGGCGGGTCACATACAGGTAGTTATCAGTGACCCCCGCCTGCAGCATTAGTGTGCGAGCTCCTGGGACCAGTGACGGCTGTACCGTGTGCTCAGTGCTGCCCCCTGTGCTGGTGGCGGGTCACATACAGGTAGTTATCAGTGACCCCCGCCTGCAGCATTAGTGTGCGAGCTCCTGGGACCAGTGACGGCTGTACCGTGTGCTTAGTGCTGCCCCCTGTGCTGGTGGCAGGTCACATACAGGTAGTTATCAGTGACCCCCGCCTGCAGCATTAGTGTGCGAGCTCCTGGGACCGGTGACTGCTGTACCGTGTGCTCAGTGCTGCCCCCTGTGCTGGTGGCAGGTCACATACAGGTAGTTATCAGTGACCCCCGCCTGCAGCATTAGTGTGCGAGCTCCTGGGGCCGGTGACAGCTGTACCGTGTGCTCAGTGCTGCCCCCTGTGCTGGTGGCAGGTCACACACAGGTAGTTATCAGTGACCCCCGCCTGCAGCATTAGTGTGCGAGCTCCTGGGGCCGGTGACAGCTGTACCGTGTGCTCAGTGCTGCCCCCTGTGCTGGTGGCGGGTCACACACAGGTAGTTATCAGTGACCCCCGCATTAGTGTGCGAGCTCCTGGGACCGGTGACCACTGAACTGTGTGCTCAGTGCTGCCCCCTGTGCTGGTGGCAGGTCACACACAGGTAGTTATCAGTGACCCCCGCCTGCAGCATTAGTGTGCGAGCTCCTGGGACCGGTGACCGCTGTACTGTGTGCTCAGTGCTGCCCCCTGTGCTGGTGGCAGGTCACACACAGGTAGTTATCAGTGACCCCCGCCTGCAGCATTAGTGTGCGAGCTCCGGGGACCAGTGACCGCTGTACCGTGTGCTCAGTGCTGCCCCCTGTGCTGGTGGCGGGTCACACACAGGTAGTTATCAGTGACCCCCGCCTGCAGCATTAGTGTGCGAGCTCCTGGGACCGGTGACCGCTGTACCGTGTGCTCAGTGCTGCCCCCTGTGCTGGTGGCAGGTCACACACAGGTAGTTATCAGTGACCCCCGCCTGCAGCATTAGTGTGCGAGCTCCTGGGACCGGTGACCGCTGTACTGTGTGCTCAGTGCTGCCCCCCTGTGCTGGTGGCAGGTCACACACAGGTAGTTATCAGTGACCCCCGCCTGCAGCATTAGTGTGCGAGCGCCTGGGACCGGTGACCGCTGTACCGTGTGCTCAGTGCTGCCCCCTGTGCTGGTGGCAGGTCACACACAGGTAGTTATCAGTGACCCCCGCCTGCAGCATTAGTGTGCGAGCTCCTGGGACCGGTGACCGCTGTACTGTGTGCTCAGTGCTGCCCCCCTGTGCTGGTGGCAGGTCACACACAGGTAGTTATCAGTGACCCCCGCCTGCAGCATTAGTGTGCGAGCGCCTGGGACCGGTGACTGCTGTACTGTGTGCTCAGTGCTGCCCCCTGTGCTGGTGGCGGGTCACACACAGGTAGTTATCAGTGACCCCCGCCTGCAGCATTAGTGTGCGAGCTCCTGGGACCGGTGACCACTGTACTGTGTGCTCAGTGCTGCCCCCTGTGCTGGTGGCGGGTCACATACAGGTAGTTATCAGTGACCCCCGCCTGCAGCATTAGTGTGCGAGCGCCTGGGACCAGTGACCGCTGTACCGTGTGCTCAGTGCTGCCCCCTGTGCTGGTGGCAGGTCACACACAGGTAGTTATCAGTGACCCCCGCCTGCAGCATTAGTGTGCGAGCGCCTGGGACCGGTGACCGCTGTACTGTGTGCTCAGTGCTGCCCCCTGTGCTGGTGGCGGGTCACACACAGGTAGTTATCAGTGACCCCCGCATGTGCGAGCTCCGCGGACCGGTGACCGCTGTACCGTGTGCTCAGTGCTGCCCCCTGTGCTGGTGGCGGGTCACATACAGGTAGTTATCAGTGACCCCCGCCTGCAGCATTAGTGTGCGAGCTCCTGGGACCAGTGACGGCTGTACCGTGTGCTCAGTGCTGCCCCCTGTGCTGGTGGCAGGTCACACACAGGTAGTTATCAGTGACCCCCGCCTGCAGCATTAGTGTGCGAGCTCCTGGGACCAGTGACGGCTGTACCGTGTGCTCAGTGCTGCCCCCTGTGCTGGTGGCAGGTCACATACAGGTAGTTATCAGTGACCCCCGCCTGCAGCATTAGTGTGCGAGCTCCTGGGACCGGTGACCGCTGTACCGTGTGCTCAGTGCTGCCCCCCTGTGCTGGTGGCAGGTCACACACAGGTAGTTATCAGTGACCCCCGCCTGCAGCATTAGTGTGCGAGCTCCTGGACCGGTGACTGCTGTACCGTGTGCTCAGTGCTGCCCCCTGTGCTGGTGGCAGGTCACACACAGGTAGTTATCAGTGACCCCCGCCTGCAGCATTAGTGTGCGAGCTCCTGGGACCAGTGACGGCTGTACCGTGTGCTCAGTGCTGCCCCCTGTGCTGGTGGCAGGTCACATACAGGTAGTTATCAGTGACCCCCGCCTGCAGCATTAGTGTGCGAGCTCCTGGGACCGGTGACCGCTGTACCGTGTGCTCAGTGCTGCCCCCCTGTGCTGGTGGCAGGTCACACACAGGTAGTTATCAGTGACCCCCGCCTGCAGCATTAGTGTGCGAGCTCCTGGACCGGTGACTGCTGTACCGTGTGCTCAGTGCTGCCCCCTGTGCTGGTGGCAGGTCACACACAGGTAGTTATCAGTGACCCCCGCCTGCAGCATTAGTGTGCGAGCTCCTGGACCGGTGACTGCTGTACCGTGTGCTCAGTGCTGCCCCCGGTGCTGGTGGCGGGTCACACACAGGTAGTTATCAGTGACCCCCGCCTGCAGCATTAGTGTGCGAGCTCCTGGGACCGGTGACCGCTGTACTGTGTGCCCAGTGCTGCCCCCTGTGCTGGCGGCAGGTCACATACAGGTAGTTATCAGTGACCCCCGCCTGCAGCATTAGTGTGCGAGCTCCTGGACCGGTGACTGCTGTACCGTGTGCTCAGTGCTGCCCCCTGTGCTGGTGGCAGGTCACACACAGGTAGTTATCAGTGACCCCCGCCTGCAGCATTAGTGTGCGAGCTCCTGGACCGGTGACTGCTGTACCGTGTGCTCAGTGCTGCCCCCGGTGCTGGTGGCGGGTCACACACAGGTAGTTATCAGTGACCCCCGCCTGCAGCATTAGTGTGCGAGCTCCGGGGACCGGTGACTGCTGTACCGTGTGCTCAGTGCTGCCCCCGGTGCTGGTGGCAGGTCACACACAGGTAGTTATCAGTGACCCCCGCCTGCAGCATTAGTGTGCGAGCTCCTGGACCGGTGACTGCTGTACCGTGTGCTCAGTGCTGCCCCCGGTGCTGGTGGCGGGTCACACACAGGTAGTTATCAGTGACCCCCGCCTGCAGCATTAGTGTGCGAGCTCCGGGGACCGGTGACCGCTGTACCGTGTGCTCAGTGCTGCCCCCGGTGCTGGTGGCAGGTCACACACAGGTAGTTATCAGTGACCCCCGCCTGCAGCATTAGTGTGCGAGCTCCTGGGACCAGTGACGGCTGTACCGTGTGCTCAGTGCTGCCCCCGGTGCTGGTGGCGGGTCACACACAGGTAGTTATCAGTGACCCCCGCCTGCAGCATTAGTGTGCGAGCTCCTGGACCGGTGACTGCTGTACCGTGTGCTCAGTGCTGCCCCCTGTGCTGGCGGCAGGTCACATACAGGTAGTTATCAGTGACCCCCGCCTGCAGCATTAGTGTGCGAGCTCCTGGACCGGTGACTGCTGTACCGTGTGCTCAGTGCTGCCCCCTGTGCTGGTGGCGGGTCACACACAGGTAGTTATCAGTGACCCCCGCCTGCAGCATTAGTGTGCGAGCTCCTGGGACCAGTGACGGCTGTACCGTGTGCTCAGTGCTGCCCCCGGTGCTGGTGGCGGGTCACACACAGGTAGTTATCAGTGACCCCCGCCTGCAGCATTAGTGTGCGAGCTCCTGGACCGGTGACCGCTGTACCGTGTGCTCAGTGCTGCCCCCTGTGCTGGTGGCGGGTCACACACAGGTAGTTATCAGTGACCCCCGCCTGCAGCATTAGTGTGCGAGCTCCGGGGACCGGTGACCGCTGTACCGTGTGCTCAGTGCTGCCCCCTGTGCTGGTGGCAGGTCACACACAGGTAGTTATCAGTGACCCCCGCCTGCAGCATTAGTGTGCGAGCTCCTGGGACCAGTGACCGCTGTACCGTGTGCTCAGTGCTGCCCCCTGTGCTGGTGGCAGGTCACACACAGGTAGTTATCAGTGACCCCCGCCTGCAGCATTAGTGTGCGAGCTCCTGGGACCAGTGACCGCTGTACCGTGTGCTCAGTGCTGCCCCCTGTGCTGGTGGCAGGTCACACACAGGTAGTTATCAGTGACCCCCGCCTGCAGCATTAGTGTGCGAGCTCCTGGGACCAGTGACCGCTGTACCGTGTGCTCAGTGCTGCCCCCTGTGCTGGTGGCAGGTCACACACAGGTAGTTATCAGTGACCCCCGCCTGCAGCATTAGTGTGCGAGCTCCGGGGACCGGTGACCGCTGTACCGTGTGCTCAGTGCTGCCCCCTGTGCTGGTGGCAGGTCACACACAGGTAGTTATCAGTGACCCCCGCCTGCAGCATTAGTGTGCGAGCTCCTGGGACCGGTGACCGCTGTACCGTGTGCTCAGTGCTGCCCCCTGTGCTGGTGGCAGGTCACACACAGGTAGTTATCAGTGACCCCCGCCTGCAGCATTAGTGTGCGAGCTCCTGGGACCGGTGACTGCTGTACCGTGTGCTCAGTGCTGCCCCCTGTGCTGGTGGCGGGTCACACACAGGTAGTTATCAGTGACCCCCGCCTGCAGCATTAGTGTGCGAGCTCCTGGGACCAGTGACCTCTGTACCGTGTGCTCAGTGCTGCCCCCTGTGCTGGTGGCGGGTCACACACAGGTAGTTATCAGTGACCCCCGCCTGCAGCATTAGTGTGCGAGCTCCTGGGACCGGTGACCGCTGTACCGTGTGCTCAGTGCTGCCCCCTGTGCTGGTGGCAGGTCACACACAGGTAGTTATCAGTGACCCCCGCCTGCAGCATTAGTGTGCGAGCTCCTGGGACCAGTGACGGCTGTACCGTGTGCTCAGTGCTGCCCCCTGTGCTGGTGGCAGGTCACACACAGGTAGTTATCAGTGACCCCCGCCTGCAGCATTAGTGTGCGAGCTCCTGGGACCGGTGACCGCTGTACCGTGTGCTCAGTGCTGCCCCCTGTGCTGGTGGCGGGTCACATACAGGTAGTTATCAGTGACCCCCGCCTGCAGCATTAGTGTGCGAGCTCCTGGGACCAGTGACGGCTGTACCGTGTGCTCAGTGCTGCCCCCTGTGCTGGTGGCGGGTCACATACAGGTAGTTATCAGTGACCCCCGCCTGCAGCATTAGTGTGCGAGCTCCTGGGACCAGTGACGGCTGTACCGTGTGCTTAGTGCTGCCCCCTGTGCTGGTGGCAGGTCACATACAGGTAGTTATCAGTGACCCCCGCCTGCAGCATTAGTGTGCGAGCTCCTGGGACCGGTGACTGCTGTACCGTGTGCTCAGTGCTGCCCCCTGTGCTGGTGGCAGGTCACATACAGGTAGTTATCAGTGACCCCCGCCTGCAGCATTAGTGTGCGAGCTCCTGGGGCCGGTGACAGCTGTACCGTGTGCTCAGTGCTGCCCCCTGTGCTGGTGGCGGGTCACACACAGGTAGTTATCAGTGACCCCCGCCTGCAGCATTAGTGTGCGAGCTCCTGGGACCGGTGACCGCTGTACCGTGTGCTCAGTGCTGCCCCCTGTGCTGGTGGCAGGTCACACACAGGTAGTTATCAGTGACCCCCGCCTGCAGCATTAGTGTGCGAGCTCCTGGGGCCGGTGACAGCTGTACCGTGTGCTCAGTGCTGCCCCCTGTGCTGGTGGCGGGTCACACACAGGTAGTTATCAGTGACCCCCGCCTGCAGCATTAGTGTGCGAGCTCCGGGGACCAGTGACCGCTGTACTGTGTGCTCAGTGCTGCCCCCTGTGCTGGTGGCGGGTCACACACAGGTAGTTATCAGTGACCCCCGCCTGCAGCATTAGTGTGCGAGCTCCTGGGACCGGTGACCGCTGTACCGTGTGCTCAGTGCTGCCCCCTGTGCTGGTGGCAGGTCACACACAGGTAGTTATCAGTGACCCCCGCCTGCAGCATTAGTGTGCGAGCTCCTGGGACCGGTGACCGCTGTACTGTGTGCTCAGTGCTGCCCCCCTGTGCTGGTGGCAGGTCACACACAGGTAGTTATCAGTGACCCCCGCCTGCAGCATTAGTGTGCGAGCGCCTGGGACCAGTGACCGCTGTACCGTGTGCTCAGTGCTGCCCCCTGTGCTGGTGGCAGGTCACACACAGGTAGTTATCAGTGACCCCCGCCTGCAGCATTAGTGTGCGAGCTCCTGGGACCGGTGACCGCTGTACCGTGTGCTCAGTGCTGCCCCCTGTGCTGGTGGCAGGTCACACACAGGTAGTTATCAGTGACCCCCGCCTGCAGCATTAGTGTGCGAGCTCCTGGGACCGGTGACCGCTGTACTGTGTGCTCAGTGCTGCCCCCTGTGCTGGTGGCGGGTCACATACAGGTAGTTATCAGTGACCCCCGCCTGCAGCATTAGTGTGCGAGCGCCTGGGACCAGTGACCGCTGTACCGTGTGCTCAGTGCTGCCCCCTGTGCTGGTGGCAGGTCACACACAGGTAGTTATCAGTGACCCCCGCCTGCAGCATTAGTGTGCGAGCGCCTGGGACCGGTGACCGCTGTACTGTGTGCTCAGTGCTGCCCCCTGTGCTGGTGGCGGGTCACACACAGGTAGTTATCAGTGACCCCCGCATGTGCGAGCTCCGCGGACCGGTGACCGCTGTACCGTGTGCTCAGTGCTGCCCCCTGTGCTGGTGGCGGGTCACATACAGGTAGTTATCAGTGACCCCCGCCTGCAGCATTAGTGTGCGAGCTCCTGGGACCAGTGACGGCTGTACCGTGTGCTCAGTGCTGCCCCCTGTGCTGGTGGCAGGTCACACACAGGTAGTTATCAGTGACCCCCGCCTGCAGCATTAGTGTGCGAGCTCCTGGGACCAGTGACGGCTGTACCGTGTGCTCAGTGCTGCCCCCTGTGCTGGTGGCAGGTCACATACAGGTAGTTATCAGTGACCCCCGCCTGCAGCATTAGTGTGCGAGCTCCTGGGACCGGTGACCGCTGTACCGTGTGCTCAGTGCTGCCCCCCTGTGCTGGTGGCAGGTCACACACAGGTAGTTATCAGTGACCCCCGCCTGCAGCATTAGTGTGCGAGCTCCTGGACCGGTGACTGCTGTACCGTGTGCTCAGTGCTGCCCCCTGTGCTGGTGGCAGGTCACACACAGGTAGTTATCAGTGACCCCCGCCTGCAGCATTAGTGTGCGAGCTCCTGGGACCAGTGACGGCTGTACCGTGTGCTCAGTGCTGCCCCCTGTGCTGGTGGCAGGTCACATACAGGTAGTTATCAGTGACCCCCGCCTGCAGCATTAGTGTGCGAGCTCCTGGGACCGGTGACCGCTGTACCGTGTGCTCAGTGCTGCCCCCCTGTGCTGGTGGCAGGTCACACACAGGTAGTTATCAGTGACCCCCGCCTGCAGCATTAGTGTGCGAGCTCCTGGACCGGTGACTGCTGTACCGTGTGCTCAGTGCTGCCCCCTGTGCTGGTGGCAGGTCACACACAGGTAGTTATCAGTGACCCCCGCCTGCAGCATTAGTGTGCGAGCTCCTGGACCGGTGACTGCTGTACCGTGTGCTCAGTGCTGCCCCCGGTGCTGGTGGCGGGTCACACACAGGTAGTTATCAGTGACCCCCGCCTGCAGCATTAGTGTGCGAGCTCCTGGGACCGGTGACCGCTGTACTGTGTGCTCAGTGCTGCCCCCTGTGCTGGTGGCAGGTCACATACAGGTAGTTATCAGTGACCCCCGCCTGCAGCATTAGTGTGCGAGCTCCTGGGACCGGTGACTGCTGTACCGTGTGCTCAGTGCTGCCCCCGGTGCTGGCGGCAGGTCACATACAGGTAGTTATCAGTGACCCCCGCCTGCAGCATTAGTGTGCGAGCTCCTGGACCGGTGACTGCTGTACCGTGTGCTCAGTGCTGCCCCCTGTGCTGGTGGCAGGTCACACACAGGTAGTTATCAGTGACCCCCGCCTGCAGCATTAGTGTGCGAGCTCCTGGACCGGTGACTGCTGTACCGTGTGCTCAGTGCTGCCCCCGGTGCTGGTGGCGGGTCACACACAGGTAGTTATCAGTGACCCCCGCCTGCAGCATTAGTGTGCGAGCTCCGGGGACCGGTGACTGCTGTACCGTGTGCTCAGTGCTGCCCCCGGTGCTGGTGGCAGGTCACACACAGGTAGTTATCAGTGACCCCCGCCTGCAGCATTAGTGTGCGAGCTCCTGGACCGGTGACTGCTGTACCGTGTGCTCAGTGCTGCCCCCGGTGCTGGTGGCGGGTCACACACAGGTAGTTATCAGTGACCCCCGCCTGCAGCATTAGTGTGCGAGCTCCGGGGACCGGTGACCGCTGTACCGTGTGCTCAGTGCTGCCCCCGGTGCTGGTGGCAGGTCACACACAGGTAGTTATCAGTGACCCCCGCCTGCAGCATTAGTGTGCGAGCTCCTGGGACCAGTGACGGCTGTACCGTGTGCTCAGTGCTGCCCCCGGTGCTGGTGGCGGGTCACACACAGGTAGTTATCAGTGACCCCCGCCTGCAGCATTAGTGTGCGAGCTCCTGGACCGGTGACTGCTGTACCGTGTGCTCAGTGCTGCCCCCTGTGCTGGCGGCAGGTCACACACAGGTAGTTATCAGTGACCCCCGCCTGCAGCATTAGTGTGCGAGCTCCTGGACCGGTGACTGCTGTACCGTGTGCTCAGTGCTGCCCCCTGTGCTGGTGGCGGGTCACACACAGGTAGTTATCAGTGACCCCCGCCTGCAGCATTAGTGTGCGAGCTCCTGGGACCAGTGACGGCTGTACCGTGTGCTCAGTGCTGCCCCCGGTGCTGGTGGCGGGTCACACACAGGTAGTTATCAGTGACCCCCGCCTGCAGCATTAGTGTGCGAGCTCCTGGACCGGTGACTGCTGTACCGTGTGCTCAGTGCTGCCCCCTGTGCTGGTGGCGGGTCACACACAGGTAGTTATCAGTGACCCCCGCCTGCAGCATTAGTGTGCGAGCTCCGGGGACCGGTGACCGCTGTACCGTGTGCTCAGTGCTGCCCCCTGTGCTGGTGGCAGGTCACACACAGGTAGTTATCAGTGACCCCCGCCTGCAGCATTAGTGTGCGAGCTCCTGGGACCAGTGACCGCTGTACCGTGTGCTCAGTGCTGCCCCCTGTGCTGGTGGCAGGTCACACACAGGTAGTTATCAGTGACCCCCGCCTGCAGCATTAGTGTGCGAGCTCCTGGGACCAGTGACCGCTGTACCGTGTGCTCAGTGCTGCCCCCTGTGCTGGTGGCAGGTCACACACAGGTAGTTATCAGTGACCCCCGCCTGCAGCATTAGTGTGCGAGCTCCGGGACCGGTGACCGCTGTACCGTGTGCTCAGTGCTGCCCCCTGTGCTGGTGGCAGGTCACACACAGGTAGTTATCAGTGACCCCCGCCTGCAGCATTAGTGTGCGAGCTCCGGGGACCGGTGACCGCTGTACCGTGTGCTCAGTGCTGCCCCCTGTGCTGGTGGCAGGTCACACACAGGTAGTTATCAGTGACCCCCGCCTGCAGCATTAGTGTGCGAGCTCCTGGGACCGGTGACCGCTGTACCGTGTGCTCAGTGCTGCCCCCTGTGCTGGTGGCAGGTCACACACAGGTAGTTATCAGTGACCCCCGCCTGCAGCATTAGTGTGCGAGCTCCTGGGACCGGTGACTGCTGTACCGTGTGCTCAGTGCTGCCCCCTGTGCTGGTGGCGGGTCACACACAGGTAGTTATCAGTGACCCCCGCCTGCAGCATTAGTGTGCGAGCTCCTGGGACCGGTGACCGCTGTACCCTGTGCTCAGTGCTGCCCCCGGTGCTGGTGGCGGGTCACACACAGGTAGTTATCAGTGACCCCCGCCTGCAGCATTAGTGTGCGAGCTCCTGGGACCGGTGACCGCTGTACCGTGTGCTCAGTGCTGCCCCCTGTGCTGGTGGCAGGTCACACACAGGTAGTTATCAGTGACCCCCGCCTGCAGCATTAGTGTGCGAGCTCCTGGGACCGGTGACTGCTGTACCGTGTGCTCAGTGCTGCCCCCTGTGCTGGTGGCAGGTCACACACAGGTAGTTATCAGTGACCCCCGCCTGCAGCATTAGTGTGCGAGCTCCTGGGACCGGTGACTGCTGTACCGTGTGCTCAGTGCTGCCCCCTGTGCTGGTGGCAGGTCACATACAGGTAGTTATCAGTGACCCCCGCATGTGCGAGCTCCGCGGACCGCTGTACCGTGCAGGCTGCGCTGCCCCCCGCTGTGTGCACTCACCGGGCCGGAGAAGACCGCGGGGCTCCGGATCCGATCTCCTCTCTACGTCCGCTGCCTTTTAACCGCTGTCGCCTCCGGTTCACACCCTGCGCCGCTATCGGTGATATTTCCATCCGAGTCCAGTTCCCACCCGCTCCCGCAAAACGTCCAGATTCTTTCTTTCACACTCTCAGCCTCTCTATTCTTTTCTCTTCCCCCTCGATTCTCCGACGTTAGTTACACGCTAAACGCTCATTGGCTCGCAGGATGCGGAAGGTGGGCGTGGACATAAAAACCGGAAAGCTTATTGGATGGCGGAGGTGTCAATATTACTAGGAGAGAGTCACCGCCTCCTTCTTGTCTAAGCTCACAGCATGTCGACAGACATCAGCCTGTCAATCACACAGCGATGTCTCCAATAACGCGTGGGATTGGCTGAAGGGGTAGAGAGGTAATGCCTCTCCAAGCAGAGAGGCAATGATCTGATTGGCTTACTGCTGAAAACATGACCCCGCCCACAGGGTATTGCATGAATATGATTGGGTCAGAATATTAGTTTACTTGCCACACCTTTTTATTGATTGGCTGGGCGCGGTGTCAATATAACGCAGACTTCAGACATGTTCTACACATGTTGCTGCAGTGTTTGTGCTTCGGAGCGCTGCAGGCGGTCACCAGACCGGAGTCTGCGCACTACAGACAGCCGTACAGGGTCCGTGGGATAATGCTGGAGGTGTATGTGATGGGGGGCAGCCATTGTGGAGCCCCTCTGGACGGTGTCATCAGGTTTCGGGAGACAGAAACACATGGGCTACTTGCACAGTGAACAAGTCTGTATGATCATGTTCACACACCACCAAGAAACCTGAAGACACAAAAGAGAATAGTAAAACCAAAAACACTCAGTTTGAAAAAAATGTTGCAGTAATCCGCAAGTGCTAGTAAAAGATGTAAAAAACAGGGTATTTGGTTGATACGTTTTTTGCAAAAAATGTATACTAAGCTGCTCTACCAATCTTCACGGTATACCCTTATCAGAGCAGTCCTAACTAATGTATGCAATCCCTATCTGATGTATTTAAAAACCTGATCATCTGTATATAACCTGTGTGAACAGGGTTCAGAGAGGAAAAATCCATGTGTGCATACAGGGTAGAACAGCTTTTGTGCAGATAGCCCAAGAGGAGTGGTGGAACTCCCCAGTCTTGTAGACACAAGAGAACAATTATGGAAACAGAAACACATGGGCTACTTGCACAGTGAACAAGTCTGTATGATCATGTTCACACACCACCAAGAAACCTGAAGACACAAAAGAGAATAGTAAAACCAAAAACACTCAGTTTGAAAAAAATGTTGCAGTAATCCGCAAGTGCTAGTAAAAGATGTAAAAAACAGGGTATTTGGTTGATACTTGTTCACTGTGCAAGTAGCCCATGTGTTTCTGTTTCCATAATTGTTCTCTTGTGTCTACAAGACTGGGGAGTTCCACCACTCCTCTTGGGCTATCTGCACAATAGCTGTTCTACCCTGTATGCACACATGGATTTTTTCCTCTCTGAACCCTGTTCACACAGGTTATATACAGATGATCAGGTTTTTAAATACATCAGATAGGGATTGCATACATTAGTTAGGACTGCTCTGATAAGGGTATACCGTGAAGATTGGTAGAGCAGCTTAGTATACATTTTTTGCAAAAAACGTATCAACCAAATACCCTGTTTTTTACATCTTTTACTAGCACTTGCGGATTACTGCAACATTTTTTTCAAACTGAGTGTTTTTGGTTTTACTATTCTCTTTTGTGTCTTCAGGTTTCGGGAGACATTTGGCTTGATAATTTACTTCTTGCTCCGTAGATGTTTTGCGCCACTTTTTCATTTGTCTTCTTTTTTTTTTTTCACTATCTCCTAAAAAAACCTTTTTTTTTTATCTAAATGTTTGTCAGATTCCTAAAATGCATATTTTTCCCAAATGTCGCATATTTTGGACGCATCTCAAACTTACACCCCCTTCCCCGCCACCCGCTGTAAGGTTTCTGCGACTATTTAAAGGGATCCTGACACCATTTTTTGGCTTATGAACCCTGCACATTATCCGTAAGATGATAAGAATGGGGTTCTCCTCAGTCGCGCCCCCGCAGACCTCCTAATAAGGGTGTGATACTTGTCCCGCATTGTATGCAGATTGTGCGGTCCGATCGGTGTCGCCCCGTTCCCTTCACAACAGGCGCCCCGAGGCCTCCAGCGCAGCGGAATCGGAGGCCAACCAGGCGCGAGACGTCATCCACTTCCATGCACTTATAAGAGGCGACGTCAAAGGGATCGGGGCGGCGCTGATCACAATGTGAATTCGCCTATCGGACCGGGCCGCACAATTTACTCACAGCGCAGGGCAAGGATAAAACCCTTTTTCTAAGGTATGCAGGGGCACGTCTAGTCTGAGGACATAAAGGGGTTGCAGGAACCGCATTCGTATGATCTTCAAGCTGATGAGCAGGGTTTATAAGCCAGAAATCTGGTGACGGGTTCCCTTTAAAGTATTTGTCATTTCTGGTGCTGAAAAATAGCAATTTGACTTTGCATCCAGCTCATGAACCATGAGTGCCATTTTCAAGAACTTTGAGCAAAAAATGTCAGCGAATGCTACAAGACCAAAAAAAAGTGGCTTCAAGAAATCGCAAATTGTGAATGGGAGCAGTAAAAGGATGTAAGTGACTTTAAAGGGAACCTGTCACCCCCCCCCCCCCCCCCCCGCCCCAGGTGAGTATAATCTAACCTCTTTTTCTCATCTTTCAGTATACATCGGGGGCTTATCTACAGCATTACAGAATGCTGTAGATTAGCCCCTGATGCCGGTGGGCTTACCTCACCTTTGATTTTGGGGGTGACAGGTTCCCTTTAAAGGTGTTTATGATGGGCACTTCTGATAGTGATGTCCTGTCATCAGGATGGGCTATCATTATCAGGTCAGTAAGGATCCGACACCTCCACCGATCAGCCGTTCTCAGCTCCAGCAGAAGTCAGATGTGATCAGTGGGATAGTGCTGCTCTACGCTGCAGCCATTTCTAAGAAATGCTACTTGGCACCTAGTCACTTCTATGGGATCAGAGCTGCAGTTCTCAAAAACTTCCATTACACATTGAGTGACACTGGGCGATTTACATCTTTCTACTACCAGGAGCTAATAACACCCAATCAGTGAGGGTACCTCCTCTCATCAGTATTATCAGCCTGAGCAGCCCTTTTAAAGGGAATCTGTCACCAGGTTTTTGTCACGTAATCTGGGAGAAGCATAATGTCGGGCAGAGACACTGATTCCAGCACTGTGTCACTTTCATTTTGTCATGCCAACAGTAAAGCATCCTGATACCAGTCATGTGGGGTTTTTTTGTAGTCCACGGAGAAGGCTCATGTACAGTTCTGCCTAAGATCACTGCCATGAATAGAAGAATGGAGCATAGGTCATGGAAAAAACAAAAGGGTTGATTCTGCGCTGCTATAGGAGGAAGAATAGCAGATGCCAATCTAAATAGTAAGTGGTTTATTGCTCCCTTATTCTTGCGATGCTGTCCTCCTCCGGTTCTTTGTGTGGATGACATGTCCTACGTCACCCACACAGTCTCCTCGGCACCGCGCTCCCACACAGGCGTATTTCTCTGCCCTGACAATGGCAGAGCAAAGTAATGCAGTGCGCATGTGCTGGGGCTCCGTGAGGGCCAGCAGAAGTGGCGAACAATCAGTTCAGTAAACTTGTGTAAGCGTACATGGCAGGCCAACTTGGATTCGTGTCCCAAGGGCAGAATTCTCCTAGGTCTTTCCCGGAGGAATGTCTTTTAAAAGAACAGGAGCTGCTTCAACAACCTTAGCCGGGTTAGGCTAGGTTCACACTAGCGTTGCGCCGCCCTGCGTTGGCGACGCAACGCGCGACGCACGTGCAAACGCGCGCAAAAACGCGTGCGTTTTGCGACGCGTGCGTCGTTTTTGACGAAAATCGGACGCACAGAAAATGCTACAATGTAGCGTTTTCTTGCGTCCGACGCTAGCGTCGGAAACGACGGACGTGGCAAAAACGCCACCAAAACAACGCACGCGTCCCCTATGTTAAACATAGGGGCGCGTCGCCGCTGCGTCGCCGGCGCAACAGCGACGCACATTGGCGGAACACCAATGTGAACGTAGCCTTAATGATGTGATTCCTCCTCAGAACCGGTCATGTCAAAGGATCGAGACAAGGCTTTAGTCGTCCTATTGTATCCTATGTGATGTATACAGCAGTCTCATTGTATCCTATGTGATGTATACAGCAGTCTCATTGTATCCTATGTGATGTACACAGCAGTTCCATTGTATCCTATGTGATGTACACAGCAGTTCCATTGTATCCTATGTGATGCATACAGCAGTCCCATTGTATCCTATGTGATGTATACCGCAGTCCCATTGTATCCTATCTGATGTACACAGCAGTCCCATTGTATCCTATGTGATGTATACCGCAGTCCCATTGTATCCTATGTGATGTACACAGCAGTCCCATTGTATCCTATGTGATGTACACAGCAGTCCCATTGTATCCTATCTGATGTATACAGCAGTCCCATTGTATCCTATGTGATGTACACAGCAGTCCCATTGCATCTTATGTGATGCATACAGCAGTCCCATTGCATCCTATATGATGCATACAGCAGTCCCATTGCATCCTATGTGATGTACACAGCAATTCCATTGTATCCTATGTGATGCATACAGCAGTCCCTGTTGTGAATTCTGCTTTTGGGCTCCCTCCGGTGGTTGTAGGTGGTAATGCAGTTGTCTCTGGGCTGCAGTCCTGGACAGGTGTATCTGCTGATTGCAGTTCTGACTGGGGTATTTAAGTTTGCAGGACTCATTAGTCCTTTCCAGTTGTCAATGTTTCTTGGGAAGTGTTGGACCTCTGTCTGGCTTCTCCTGCTTAGCTGCCAATTCAGCAAATATAAGTTCTGTTTCTTTTTCTATGGCACACAAGCTGTGTGCTTGTTTTTTTATTGTATTCCTGCTCTGAGTTTAGTAGTCTCTGGAGTGGCAGATATACGTTTCACGTCTTTAGTTAGATGGAGAAATTTTTGTATAATCTGCTGTGGATATTTTTGGAAGGGTTTTAATATTGACCGCATAGTACGCTGTCCTATCCTTTCCTATTTTAGCTAGAGTGGCCTCTTGTGCTAAATCCTGTTTTCTGCCTGTGTGTGTCTTTCCTCTACTACTCACAGCCAATATTTGAGGGGGGCTGCCTATCCTTTGGGGTTCTGCTCTGAGGCAAGGTAGTATTCCTATTTCCATCTTTAGGGGTATTTAGTCCTCCGGCTGTGACGAGGTGTCTAGGGCTTGTTAGGTACACCCCACGGCTACTTCTAGTTGCGGTGTTAAGATCAGGATTTGCGGTCAGTATAGTTACCACCTACTCCAGTGAAAGTTATTCATGCTGCTCCAAGGTCACCGGATCATAACAAGTCCCATTGTACACAGCAGTTCCATTGTATCCTATGTGATGCATACCGCAGTCCCATTGTATCCTATGTGATGTATACCGCAGTCCCATTGTATCCTATGTGATGTACACAGCAGTTACATTGTATCCTATGTGATGCATACAGCAGTCCCATTGTATACAGCAGTCCCGTTGTATCCTATGTGATGCATACAGCAGTCCCGTTGAATCCTATGTGATGCATACAGCAGTCCCGTTGAATCCTATGTGATGCATACAGCAGTCCCGTTGAATCCTATGTGATGCATACAGCAGTCCCGTTGAATCCTATGTGATGCATACAGCAGTCCCGTTGAATCCTATGTGATGCATACAGCAGTCCCGTTGAATCCTATGTGATGTATGTACAGTTAAGTCCACCCAAAAAGTACGTTGTGACACTGGAACTGATGTCAGAATGTGATCTTTCATTGCATGTGCCTCAGCTTTCAGTAGTGAACACTGCGTGTGTCTGCTCATAGGGCAATAAGAAATTTAAAGGGCTGGTGGCCGTCAAAACACATCTACCGGGACAAGAACTGTAGTCACTGGAAATCTGCCCAAGGGCCCGCAGAAGAGGCCATTTACGGCCCACGAGCCTGAGGTTCCCCACCCCTGCTATAGTTTGATGATGGATATGTTCTGTAGACTGCATGTCTTGGTCTTTCAACATTTGTCAATTCATTGACTGATAAAGATGAAGGCTGAGCACAGTAGTCTGATGTCATGTGTATCGGCTACTGCTGCTGCCACAGATGGGTCTGCAGCGTTTCCTATTACAGTTATCCTATTAAGTCCAGCCTGTGGCTGAGTTTCATAGGAGGACTAATATGGCAGTTACAGGATTCTTAGCAGGCCCCTGAATGCTATGGTGACCCTTCGGTTCCATCGGATCATGTCACGGAGGGGCTGATGGGAGCTAGGGTGCGCATGCGCCAGTAATGATGTCATTTAAATGCCGCTGTCAGAGGTGAACAGTAGTACTTAAATCGTTAAACTGCAGCGATCAGAGCAAGTTCCAGTCACTGCAGATGTCAGCTATGTGACACAGCCGGTATCTGCCTAGTATGAAGCAGGATCAGCTCCTGAGCCGACCATACATTGCTTAGCAACAAATGACAAACATGTACGTCATAGATCATTAAGGAGTTAGTAAGTTATACATTATACTGAATTTTTTTCCTTAACATTACAGTATATACTGGTCTGTTCCCTTATTCCTGGCATGTATGTTCAGTGTGACAGGATACCCCTAAAAATTAATAAAAATCTACATATGTGTTCATCCGTTTTCATGTTTCTCATCATCCTGGTGACATTAGATCCGTGTATCACAGTATTTGGATATTTGATGCTACATGTACTGAAATGGAGTGGTCAGCAAGACGTGCACTGTATCATTTTGTCAAAATTACCCCTAGTACGTCTATAATTGCCAGCCATCATCGGGCACAGATCTTGCCTAAAACAACTGCAAAAGCCACATTTTCGATATTATTATAGTTCATATGTGCCACACCTCTGCCGGGCTGGGCAGGAACTAAAGAGCGAGCCTGCCGGGTAAACCGCACTAACCCATAATGATGTGTGCTAAAAAAAGATCTCTAACGCAGCAACGGCAGTCCTTCTAGTTATAAAAGAACATAAAGCGAATCTGTCAGTAGGATCAACCTCCTAAGCCCTCTATATGGGCATGTAGGTCATAGGAAGCTGAATACAATGATAACTCTATCTGCGGCAAATGTGAAATCCACATTTTTCTTCTATGCAAATGAGCTGTTGAGATCTATGGACTGAACATAAATCCTCTGGAGAATCTGCCTCCAGAGATAAGTATAAATGAAAGGAGGGAGTTACCAGTGTGAGACATGTAGATCAGGAGAGCAGACTGTCAGTCAGTACATGACTCGCACTGGCAACTCCCCTTTTGATTTGAACCTTGTATCTAGAGTATTGAAAATAGCTGAAGTCAAACCTGGACATCAGGGTGAGAGACAAAATCAGCAGGTATAAAAAGAGTTAAACTGTTCAAAGTCAAGTCCAGAAACCAATCCAAGGGTCAGGGCACAGGTTCTCAGGTTTGTTAAGGAATATAACACTTTAAATGTCCAAGATTGAAACAAGGTGACAAGCATTGGCCGCAAAACTAGCCTTGTAAGTTATTGTACTGCCCGGCCAGAAGAAATGAACACATACTTCACTAGTAGTGCAGGCTGGATACAGGTCATCCTGTCCTGTAGAAGGAGATAATAGGACTTGGTAGGACAAATGCACAGAAAACATTACTGATGAGCGTGGCGGTGAGGGAACTGCCTGGCCTTACCATTGGCGTCTCCACCCAAACCTAGACTAAGATGGTACAGGAATAGGACTAAGCGAGCATGTCTCCTATTGTTTGTCAACTGTGTTTTGTTTGTTTTTTACATTTGACATGATATCACCTGCATTGGGGAATAGTAACGTTTTGTCTTCCTTCTTGCAGCCACTACCATCAGAGGGATCTTAGGAGTGTACTTGATACTTTTATCATTTACTCTGTGCTGTACAACCCCTGGCAAAAATGATGGAATCACCGGCCTTGGAGGATGTTCATGCAGTTGTTTAATTTTGTAGAAAAAAAGCAGATCACAGACATGGCACAAAACTAAAGTCATCTCAAATGGCAACTTTCTGGCTTTAAGAAACACTAAAAGAAATCAAGAACAAAAAATGTGGTAGTCAGTAATGGTTACTTTTTTTAACCAAGCACAGGGGGAAAATTATGGAATCACTCAATTCTGAGGAAAAAATTATGGAATCACCCTGTAAATTTTCATACCTAAAAATAACACCTGCATCAAATTAGATCTCATTAGTCTGCATCTAAAAAGCAGTGATCACACCGTGGAGAGCGGTTGCATCAAGTGGACTGACATGAATCATGGCTCCAACACGAGAGATGTCAATTGAAATAAAGGAGAGGATTATCAAATTCTTAAAAGAGGGTAAATCATCACGCAATGTTGCAAAATATGTTGGTCGTTCACAGTCAGCTGTGTCTAAAATCTGGACCAAATACAAACAACATGGGAATGTTGTTAAAGGGAACCTGTCACCCCGTTTTTTCAGATTGAGATATAAATACTGTTAAATAGGGCCGAGATGCAAACTTGGCTTTGGGAAAATGGCCGCCGCGATCTCTTGTGCGCACGCGCGGCATCCCGCGGCCATTTTCCTGAAGCCCGTGCAGCAGAGCACTCCATCTGCGCACGCGCGGCCCCAGGAAGATGGCCGCCCCACCGATGACAGGGGGTGATAGCGCAGATCGCGCGCTCCTTGTTCACGTGCCCACAGTGGATTAGTCACCTCAACATGCGCACACCACTATGCCACCAACGTAAAGCTGAGAAAGAAACAGCGCTGTGAACACGCCCTCCCGACCTGACCAGCCTGATTGACAGGCGAAAACGGCGACTTTGGTAATGTATTTCTCAGCATAGGTGGGGAATCATGGTACACTACATACACTATAGTAACGCACAGCGCAGGCCCTATTTAACAGTATTTATATCTCAATCTCAAAAAAACGGGGTGACAGGTTCCCTTTAAAGGCAAACATACTGGTGGACCAAGGAAGACATCAAAGGGTCAAGACCGGAAACTTAAAGCAATATGTCTCCAAAACAGGAAATGCACAACAAAACAAATGAGGAAACTGGAGTCAACGTCTGTGACCGAACTGTAAGAAACCGCCTATAGGAAATGGGATTTACATACAGAAAAGCTAAACGAAACCCATCATTAACACCTGAACAGAAAAAAACACGGTTACAATGGGCTAAGGAAAAGCAATCGTGGACTGTGGATGACTGGATGAAAGTCGTATTCAGTGATGAATCGCGAATCTGCATTGGGCAAGGTGATGATGCTGGAACTTTTGTTTGGTGTTGTTCCAGTGAGATTTATAATGATGGCAGCCTGAAGAGAACATGCAAATTTCCAAAGTCATTGATGATATGGGGCTGCTTGTCAGGTAAAGGCACTGGGGAGATGGCTGTCATTACATCTTCAATAACTGCACAAGTTTATGTTGATATTTTGGACACTTTTCTTATCCCATCAATTGAAAGGATGTTTGGGGATGATGAAATCATTTCTCAAGATGATAATGCATCCTGCCATAGAGCAAAAACTGTGCAAACATTCCTTGAAAAAAGACATAAGAGCCTGCAAGCTGTTATAAAAGCCAGAGGTGGCGCAACAAAATACTAGTGATGCGTTGGAAAGGGTATTGGGGGGGGGGGGGTTTATGATTTCATAATTTTTTCCTCAGAATTGAGTGACTCCACAATTTTTTTCCTATGCTTGGTTACTTTTTTTTAACCATTAGTGACTACCACATTTTTTGCTCTTGATTTCTTTTAGTGTTTCTTAACCCCTTCATGACCAGGGGATTTTTCGTTTTTCCGTGTTCGTTTTTCGCTCCCCTCCTTCCCAGAGCCATAACTTTTTTATTTTTCCGTCAATTTGGCCATGTGAGGGCTTATTTTTTGCGGGACGAGTTGTACTTTTGAACGACATCATTGGTTTTAGCATGTCGTGTACTAGAAAACGGGAAAAAAATTCCAAGTGCGGTGAAATTGCAAAAAAAGTGCAATCCCACATTGGTTTTTTGTTTGGCTTTTTTGCTAGGTTCACTAAATGCTAAAAATGACCTGCCATTATGATTCTCCAGGTCATTACGAGTTCATAGACACCAAACATGACTAGGTTATTTTTTATCTAAGTGGTGAAAAAAAATTCCAAACTTTGCTAAAAAAAAAAAAAAAAAATTGCGCCATTTTCCGATACTCGTAACGTCTCCATTTTTCGTGATCTGGGGTCGGTTGAGGGCTTATTTTTTGCGTGCCAAGATGACGTTTTCAATGATAGCATTTCGGTGCAGATACGTTCTTTTGATCGCCCGTTATTGCATTTTAATGCAATGTCGCGGCGACCAAAAAAACATAATTCTGGCGTTTCGAGTTTTTTTCCCGCTACGCTGTTTAGCGATCAGGTTAATACTTTTTTTTAGTTGATAGATCGGGCAATTCTGAGCGCGGCGATACCAAATATGCGTAGATTTGATATTTTTTTTATTGATTTATTTTGATTGGGGCGAAAGGGGGGTGATTTAAACTTTTATGTTTTTTTTATTTTTTTCACATTTTTTTAAACTTTTTTTTTTAACTTTTGCCATGCTTCAATAGCCTCCATGGGAGGCTAGAAGCAGGCACAGCACGATCAGCTCTGCTACATAGCAGCGATCTGCTGATCGCTGCTATGTAGCAGAATTGCACGTGTGCTGTGAGCGCCGACCACAGGGTGGCGCTCACAGCGACGGGCAATCAGTAACCATAGAGGTCTCAAGGACCTCTATGGCTACAATGGAGACGCATCGCCGACCCCCGGACATGTGACGGGGGTCGGCGATGACGTCATTTCCGGCCGCCCGGCCGGAAGCGGTAGTTAAATGCCGCTGTCTGCGTTTGACAGCGGCATTTAACTAGTTAATAGGTGCGGGCAGATCACGATTCTGCCCGCGCCTATTACGGGCACATGTCAGCTGTTCAAAACAGCTGACATGTCCCGGCTTTGGTGCGGGCTCACCGCGGAGCCCTGCATCAAAGCAGGGGAGCCGGCATCGGACGGTATAGTACGTCCGATGCCGGTAAGGGGTTAAAGCCAGAAAGTTGCCACTTGAAATGACTTTAGTTTTGTGCCATGTCTGTGATCTGCTTTTTTTCTATTAATTTAAACAACTGAATGAACATCCTCCAAGGCCGGTGATTCCATAATTTTTGCCAGGGGTTGTATATCACCGCAATTGTGACTTTCCTGCTCACTATGTGCTATGCTGACAGCGTGACCTGGACAGTCTGCAGAGCGGTGACAACACTGAGAAGCAGAGAAGACCACCCTGGACCCTGGAGAAAGTGGCGGTAGGGGAATATATTAATACACTCACACTACATTACATGCGCATACACACATTTAATGAAAAAAAAATGTATTGGGAGTGCTTCTCTAACACAAAAATCCTGCAAACTAGACCACAAAAGAGGCAGAGTTTAGCAAAAACATTAAAAATGGTTGGGTTGGAGAGTTCCGGGAGTTGGGGTTTAGTTTTCTATTATTCGACTTTCAAAATGTTATGGATGGGGTAGAATGATAGGTTGCTGTTTGCTTGCTGCATCCACTAGGGGGAGCTCACTACAAAGGCATTTATACTGAGCTCACTATTCAGATTCAGTGAGCGCCCCCTGCTGGTGGCAGAAATAACTAGCTTTTATCTGAATGCTTTCTTCTGAATTTCTCAGACTCTGGGTTTCCTTTTCTCAGGAAACCTCTCTACAGCGCCAGTAACACCTCCATAGCTGTGTGTGAACGGTGACAGGTGAACTGCAATTATCAGGTGTTCCAAGCCCCCAGATCTCTTCTACCATAATGATGAAGTTTATATTCACGGAGAGGCTAAAATAAGCCTCGTCCCTGCGTGACATTCTGTCCCTTTGAACGACCTTCACCTCTCAGGATGGACACATTCTTTCATGCAGTTTGTCACAGAGGAATTTCATATTGGCAGCTACATTTTGTTGTTCTTCCTGCGTTTCACAGACACCTCCCTAAAGATAATCCGTGATAACATATGTTCTAATATTTAAAAGGCACTGAAACATTAGTGACAAGGCAAGGAAGATTTTGGGATGCTGTAGTCCTCTATGAGAATATTGCAGACTTATTAATACGTTTTTAGGGGTTTTCTATTGCAATAAGGGTTTGTTCCCACAATTAATTTGTTGATTTTTTTTTTACACTGTATATTTTTGAAAAAAGGCAAGTAACCTATTAGGCTATGTGCACACTTTGCAGATTCCACTGCGGATTTTTCCGCAGCGGAATTGCAAAATCCGCAGTGAAAACCCATCGCGGTTTTTTAGTGCGGATTTATCGCGGTTTTTACTGCGTTTTCTTCTGCGGATTTTCAACTGCAGTTTTCTATTGGAGCAGCTGAAAATCCGCAGAAAAGAAGTGACATGCTGCGGAATGTAATCCGCAGCGTTTCCGCGCGGATTTTTCTGCAGCATGTGCACAGCGTTTTTTGTTTCCCATAGGTTTACATTGAAATGTAAACTCATGGGAAACTGCTGCGGATCCGCAGCGGTCAAATCCGCTGCGGATCCGCAGCAAAATCCGCAAAGTGTGAATATAGCCTTATACATAATGGGTGCAGAAAATCTGCAACATCAAAACCTCATTGTGGGAACGGAGCCTAACCCATTTTGTACCAATTATTTAGCTACTGGAGGTGAGATACTGACTCCACCAAAGCTGCGATCGGATTGTCACAGAGGTCAAGATGTATAATCTTGGGGAGCCATCCCTGGTGTTCATCATTTAACTCTTAAGGCACATTCACACTATAGTATGTCTCCTCTGTTGGTTTTCCATTGTAAAAACAGCACACAGACCCATATAATTTTAAAGAAATTATTCACACTTCATATTTTCAACAGATCGGTGTGTCCGTTCATTAAACGCAGTTCATGTTCTATTGGACCCATTTTTGCTGACCAGATTTGACCATGCAGGTCTATGAGTATCCATAGAGGCGCAGTCAGATGCCTCCAGAAAAAGAAAAAAAATAAATTCAAAATAAATAAATATCCAAAAAACAGGAGCAGCACACTGTGGTCAGTGAAAAAAGGAGCTATTTTTATTTAGCTCATGACAGCGACATTTCGATCCAAGAATGTGAACTTTTTTCAAGTGTGTGTGTGTGTGTGTGTATGTAGAAAAGATTCATCGGGTTTCGAAGAGGTATATTTCAAAATGTATTACCTGCACAATAGTGAATGGCACAAGTATAAACTCTCCAAGTTTAGCACATAATGTTTACAAATGTTCTATGTCTCCTCCTTTTGTCACACGACGTAATCCAGTTCAACCCAAACACACTGCAGCATGTCCCCGTCGATGGTCATCCTCGAACCCTCTCCACTGTATCGCTTGGTCGTCAGGGGCTTTTACGTTTACACGAGCATCCGGTGTCCTTAACCAGGTGGGTGATTTTCATACTGTCTTCAGAACGCTCGCTGCACGGTAACAATTTACATCTGATCTGATGCCACCCTGCCACCTGATAAGTCACAAGCAAGTCTCCACGCTCGAGTTACAAACTCTGAGATGCGTCCTTTTAATACATTATTACAAACTGGTGAAATTTATATCTTTGCTGTATTATGAATGCAAAACCCAATTAATCATTTATAATCACCCAGTGTGTGTATATTTATATACACTGCTCAAAAAAATAAAAGGAACACTAAAATGCCACATCCTAGATATCACTGAATGAAATATTCCAGTTGCAAATCTTTATTCATATTATAGTGGAATGCGTTGAGAACAAGGAAACATAAAAATGATCAATGTAAATCAATATGAATATCCCATGGAGGTCTGGATTTGGAATGATACTCAAAATCAAATTACAGCCTGATCCAACTTCAGTGGAAATGCCTCAAGACAAAAAAATGATGCTCAGTAGTGTGTGTGGCCTCCACGTGCCTGTATGACCTCCCTACAAGGCCTGGGCATGCTCCTGATGAGACGGCGGATGGGCTCCTGAGGGATCTCCTCCCCGACCTGGATTAAAGCATCACTCAACTCCTGGACAGTCTGTGGTGCAACGTGACATTGGTGGATGGTGCGAGACATGATGTCCCAGATGTGCTTGATTAGATTCAGGTCAGGGGAAGAGGCGGGCCAGGTCATAGTGCAGCGCCCCAGAGACCTGGTCGTTGCAGTATGGCCCCAAGGAGAGTAGCGGTACGTCCGATGGCACTAAAGAGTTATCCTGACCAGGTATCACCAGAACACATTACACTTCACACTCGGCCACTAGGGGGAGAAAAAGGCTTTATTTATTGGGCCACTCCTCACACTGGTAAAACTAGGGGCTGGGGAGGAAGTTAGTCAGAAGCTGACTGGGTTGGAACCAGGCAACATCCCGTGGCAGGGGGTGTTGCGGGGAGAAGACACAGGGGGGTCCCTGTCAGGCGTGTGAACCTGGCAGGTGCCTAGTGACAGAACAGAACGTAACGGAACCGCGCCTGCACACCTTGCGGCGGTATCCTAAGGAAGAGACAAGAGGGGAAGAATATTGTGGAACAGTGTAAACAAGATCAGCACAAAGGAGAGCCAGTAAGAGTCGTGCCGAGAGAGGAAGGCAACATCTTACTGAGGCGCGTAGTCGGTGGCCGGATCACCGTAGGAGTAACTTACTTCAGGCCTTACTTCAAATTCCGCTGGACAGTTGATTATAGGTTGGCTGTCTACCTTTTACACCTACGAAGACATAGGGGGTAACATTGGGAGAGGGGCGTCTCTAGGGTCCCGGAAGACCTCCAAGCCTTCCCATCAAACAGGTGGCGTCCTAGCCATAACATATCTGGGGGGACGTTAGAAACTAGCAACATATGGAACCAAAGAACGAGAAAGAGAGAGAGAAAGCTGTAGAGAATGAACGAAGGAGAACAGCAGTTGTGAGGACTATTCCGAATGCTCAGCAGGGTAGGACTACAACACACAGGCGCTATTGGTAGGCAACGATTTCCATCTGCGAGGGAAACTCTGGATATGCCCATCGGACCGGCCGGTCTCTGATAGCCCGGTTGAACGTGCTCTGGACTGAGTGTACTGAAGCCTTCAGTAAAAGGTAAAGAGACTGCAGCCCTGTGTCCTTGTTATTGCCTGCACCTCACACCATCTCCATCCACACTACTGGGAAGCCCTGGGGATATACTTCACCTGTGGGAAGGTATACCATCCGGCTGCTATTCCATCACCCCAGCGGACCCCGCAGCAGCGTCGGTCATCCTGACCGAACACCACAGGTGGCGTCACGAACCACCGACAGACTGTACTACCACTTTCATTGGACGCCCCTTAGCAGGGTCACAACCGGGTCCAGCCACCGTGACAACTGCAGAACCGAAGGAGAAGGGACCGGTACTGAGTGACTTGTGGCCCTGTGTCTGGGGGCGCTCCAATAGCATAAATGCCTTCATCATGCAGGAACTACTGACACACTTCAGCCACGTGAGGCTTAGCATTGTCATGCATCAGAAGGAACCCAGGGCCCAGTGCACCTCCATATGGTCTCACAAGGGGTCTGAAGATCTCATCCCGGTATCTAGTGACAGTCAGGGTACCTCTTTCTAGCATATGGAGGGCTGTGTGACTCTCCAAAGAAATGCCTCCCCACACCATTACTGACCCGCTGCCAAACTGGTGATGCTGTAAGATGTTGCAGGCAGCAGAACATTCGCCACTCCGTCTCCAGACTCTGTCACATGTGCTCATTGTGAACCTGCTCTCATCCGTGAAGTGTACAGGGTGTCAATGCGAATCTGTCAACCATGGTGTTCTCTGGCAAATACCAATCGCCGTGCATGGTATTGGGCTGTAAGCAAAACACCCATCTGTGGACGTCAGATTCTCATACACCCTCAAGAGTCTGTTTCTTGACAGTTTGAGCAGACACCTAGATATTAGAGGCCTCCTGGAGGTCATTTTGCAGGGCTGTGGCAGTGCTCCTGCTGTTCCTCCTTGCAGAAAGGAGAAGGTAGTGGTCCTTCTGCTGGGTTGTTGCCCTTCTACGGCTGCCTTCACATCTAGCTTACTGGCCTGTCTCCTGGTATCTGCTCCATGCTCTGGACACATGGCTGACAGACACAGCTACCCGTCTTGCCACAGCTTGCATTGATGTAACATCCTGGATGAGCTGCACTACCTGAACAACTTCTGTGTGTTGTAGACACCTCCTCATGCTACTGTACCTTTAGGGGTGAGAGCAATGACAAAATGCAAAAGTGACCAAAACAGCCAAAAAGGATGAGTGGAGAAAAATGGTCTGTGGTCAACATTTGCAGAACCACTCTTTGCTAACTGCTTATCATTTCTACCTGTTGTCTTTTCCATTTGCACAACAGCAGGAGAAATTGATTGTTGTTGCTACATAACTGGACAGGTTGATTTTACAGAAGTGAGACTGACTTGGAGTTACATTGTGCTGTTTAAGTGTTCCCCCTATTTTTTTTCTTAAACAGGCCCCATGCACATTGTAATAAAGTTGTCTGAACCTGCCGATATCGGTGGGATCGGCTAAGGTGCATGGGGCCTCCAGATGAGGGGAGAGGAGGATAAAGCACATTGGATTTTGCACTACCTTTTATTTTCCAGGAGATAACCGGCTATCAGAGAAGTAAGGCAGCAGTTCTCTGAGCAGACCATTCCAGAATATGAAGGGCTCTGGAGAAATAACTGTTGGCTAAAATATACAGGTCCTTCTCAAAAAATTAGCATATAGTGTTAAATTTCATTATTTACCATAATGTAATGATTACAATTAAACTTTCATATATTATAGATTCATTATCCACCAACTGAAATTTGTCAGGTCTTTTATTGTTTTAATACTGATGATTTTGGCATACAACTCCTGATAACCCAAAAAACCTGTCTCAATAAATTAGCATATCAAGAAAAGGTTCTCTAAACGACCTATTACCCTAATCTTCTGAATCAACTAATTAACTCTAAACACATGCAAAAGATACCTGAGGCTTTTATAAACTCCCTGCCTGGTTCATTACTCAAAACCCCCATCATGGGTAAGGGTACCGTCACACTATACGATTTACCTACGATCACGACCAGCGATATGACCTGGCCGTGATCGTAGGTAAATCGTAGTGTGGTCGCTGGGGAGCTGTCACACAGACCGCTCTCCAGCGACCAAGGATGCCGAGGTCCCTGGGTAACCAGGTTAAACATCGGGTAACTAAGCGCAGGACCGCGCTTAGTTACCCGATGTTTACCCTGGTTACAAGCGTTAAACTAACTTACATTCTGATGTCCGTCAGGTCCCTTGCCGTCTGCTTCCCGCACTCAGTGACTGCTGGCCGTAAAGTGAAAGTGAAAGCACAGCCGCTGTGCTCTGCTTTCACTTTACGGCCGGCAGTCACAGTGCGGGAAGCAGAGACGGCAAGGGACCTGACGGACACCAGAATGTAAGTATGTGCTGTTTGTTTTTTTTTAGTTTAACGCTTGTAACCAGGGTAAACATCGGGTAACTAAGCGCGGTCCTGCGCTTAGTTACCCGATGTTTACCCTGGTTACAAGCGAACGCATCGCTGGATCGCATCGCTAGATCGGTGTCACGCACACCGATCTAGCGATGACAGCGGGAGATCCAGCGATGAAAGAAAGTTCCATACGATCTGCTACGACGTACGATTCTCAGCAGGATCCCTGATCGCTGCTGCGTGTCAGACACAGCGATATCGTAACGATATCGCTGGAACGTCACGAATCGTACCGTCGTAGCGATCGAAATGTTATAGTGTGACGGTACCCTAAGACTAGCGACCTGACAGATGTCAAGAAGGCCATCATTGACACCCTCAAGCAAGAGGGTAAGACCCAGAAAGAAATTTCTCAACAAATAGGCTGTTCCCAGAGTGCTGTATCAAGGCACCTCAATGGTAAGTCTGTTGGAAGGAAACAATGTGGCAGAAAACGCTGTACAACGAGAAGAGGAGACCGGACCCTGAGGAAGATTGTGGAGAAGGACCGATTCCAGACCTTGGGGAACCTGAGGAAAGAGCCACCGTGCACAGGCGTGTGCAGGAAATGGGCTACAGGTGCCGCATTCCCCAGGTAAAGCCACTTTTGAACCATAAACAGCGGCAGAGGCGCCTGACCTGGGCTACAGAGAAGCAGCACTGGACTGTTGCTAAGTGGTCCCAAGTACTTTTTTCTGATGAAAGCAAATTTTGCATGTCATTCGGAAATCAAGGTGCCAGAGTCTGGAGGAAGACTGGGGAGAAGGAAATGCCAAAATGCCTGAAGTCCAGTGTCAAGTACCCACAGTCAGTGATGGTGTGGGGTGCCATGTCATCTGCTGGTGTTGGTCCACTGTGTTTCATCAAGGGCAGGGTCAATGCAGCTAGCTATCAGGAAATTTTGAAGCACTTCATGCTTCCATCGGCTGAAATGCTTTATGGAGATGAAGATTTCATTTTTCAGCACGACCTGGCACCTGCTCACAGTGCCAAAACCACTGGTAAATGGTTTACTGACCATGGTATTACTGTGCTCAATTGGCCTGCCAACTCTCCTGACCTGAACCCCATAGAGAATCTGTGGGATATTGTGAAGAGAAAGTTGAGAGACGCAAGACCCAACACTCTGGATGAGCTTAAGGCCGCTATTGAAGCATCCTGGGCCTCCATAACATCTCAGCAGTGTCACAGGCTGATTGCCTCCATGCCACGCCGCATTGAAGCAGTCATTTCTGCCAAAGGATTCCCGACCAAGTATTGAGTGCATAACTGAACATTATTATTTGATGGTTTTTTTGTTTGTTATTAAAAAACACTTTTATTTGATTGGATGGGTGAAATATGCTAATTTATTGAGACAGGTTTTTTGGGTTATCAGGAGTTGTATGCCAAAATCATCAGTATTAAAACAATAAAGGACCTGACAAGTTTCAGTTGGTGGATAATGAATCTATAATATATGAAAGTTTAATTGTAATCATTACATTATGGTAAATAATTAAATTTAACACTATATGCTAATTTTTTGAGAAGGACCTGTAGTTCAGGGAACAACTATATAATCTGTATGAGGGGCTTAAGCAGGAGGACAATGGAAGAGTTAGGAATACTAGCGAATTAATAGGAGCCAGTGAAGATTTGCACCTTATTCACCAGGAGATGTCCAGCTACACAGCGCTGCTTAAAATGGACCAAAACTAATGAGGAAGGTTTTAGCTGGGTACTGAGTAGCTGGAGAGGGGATAAAAGAATACGTTTCACGGTGGCCAATGTGACCATTTCCCAGGTCATCTGTCAGAAGTCAGGCGCTGGGGTGGAACCAGTCACAGTAGCACTGTAACAAACAAACTTGCTGCGCTTGTTCTGCGGAGCTAGACATTTTTTTCCAACAGGTTGTACTTTGGAGGACCAGATACAGGAACGCAATAGAATCAATTGCCCACAGCCTCCGACACTAAGTTCCTTACAGAACATTACCTTTTCACAACTGGAAGTTTTATAAAATGTCAGTTTTATTTATTACTAAGGGACCATTGACATGGACAGAACCTGCCCTTGGTAGTTAGGAGCACAGGTAATACCTTGCCACAGTCTATATTTGCATAGCCACACTCTTCATATTCATGAGCAGACCTACAAATGTGAATCTTATGACTAGAGCCACCTCCAGGTAGCTCAGCCTCCACCTATACTGCCTCACACCCTACACCACCGGCACTTTTTGGGCGACTAAGAACCTGATGTTGGAATGAATATGACACATTTACAGCTAAGTGAATGGTCCTACACAGGGTTTCGCCAAGACAACCCCTTTTAGGCCCTTTTTGGCATGTTAATTAGATATTAAAAATATTATTAGTGTGAATTGTACCTCTAGGACAAGCACAGTTGCTTGGAACGAGGGACCCTGATTTCTCATTCACTACTGCAGATAGAAGTGAATGCTATTACGCAACAATTTCCAAGAATCCCATTTATTTCTATTGGGAGACACAACCGACCCTTCAGCTAGAAATGGAGACTTGAGGCTTCTTATTCTCAGTAATAGCAGGGTCCCAGGGATTCATTGTAATTGTTATAATTAACAAGTATTGAAGTGGTTGGTGTTCTCTCCATCAATAAGTAAGAGTGTGACATTTGGTACCTCCACCCATCAGCTGAATAAGGCGCTGGGGCTTTGGCTATCATCCTATTCGATAGAGATGAGCAGATCAATTCCAGAAGGATCGAGTTCAAGTCGAATTTCTTGAAATTCGAGGGTTTATGCAAATTCAACAATTTTGAGATTCAATTTACAAGAAAAAGAACTTTTCCAACACAATGAGTGTAAGATTTTAGGGTCCTTTCTCTCCTCTCATCCATGACCAATTAAAAGCTTTCCGGTACTGAAATTTACACAAATTTATTCTCTGCAAATCAAGTTTGGGGGGAAAATTTGGCAGATTCGATTAATTCAAATTTCAAAAGAGTTGCTCCTCTCTACTATTCAAGCGAATAGGAATGAGCCGCAGAAACAGCTACACAACAAGCGGGTCAGACATGATATATTGGTGGCCTGTGTGACATTCTGTGCAATTTCATACACACTTTTTTTTATATATTTTTTTATTATAGGATTGATATGTATTATTATGACAAAAATTATTGCTCATGCAACGTTTATCAATAAAATATGTTCATGATTGATAACCTGCTTTATGTTACAGAGGCCGAGACTATATGATAAGAGGACTATGGCTGCTCAGTGTCTACAGGAAGGATAAATTCACCACCTAGTGGATGTTCATGGTACTGCAGTATTTAAAAAAAAAAAATTAAAATGTTATTGCTTTACAAAAATCAAAAACTGTTTTGGCCCCCTGCTGCTCCTCGCTTTGCCTTTTTTTCCCCACTTGTATGGCATTTTCAATAACATAGTAACATAGTAACATAGTTAGTAAGGCCGAAAAAAGACATTTGTCCATCCAGTTCAGCCTATATTCCATCATAATAAATACCCAGATCTACGTCCTTCTACAGAACCTAATAATTGTATGATACAATATTGTTCTGCTCCAGGAAGACATCCAGGCCTCTCTTGAACCCCTCGACTGAGTTCGCCATCACCACCTCCTCAGGCAAGCAATTCCAGATTCTCACTGCCCTAACAGTAAAGAATCCTCTTCTATGTTGGTGGAAAAACCTTCTCTCCTCCAGACGCAAAGAATGCCCCCTTGTGCCCGTCACCTTCCTTGGTATAAACAGATCCTCAGCGAGATATTTGTATTGTCCCCTTATATACTTATACATGGTTATTAGATCGCCCCTCAGTCGTCTTTTTTCTAGACTAAATAATCCTAATTTCGCTAATCTATCTGGGTATTGTAGTTCTCCCATCCCCTTTATTAATTTTGTTGCCCTCCTTTGTACTCTCTCTAGTTCCATTATATCCTTCCTGAGCACCGGTGCCCAAAACTGGACACAGTACTCCATGTGCGGTCTAACTAGGGATTTGTACAGAGGCAGTATAATGCTCTCATCATGTGTATCCAGACCTCTTTTAATGCACCCCATGATCCTGTTTGCCTTGGCAGCTGCTGCCTGGCACTGGCTGCTCCAGGTAAGTTTATCATTAACTAGGATCCCCAAGTCCTTCTCCCTGTCAGATTTACCCAGTGGTTTCCCGTTCAGTGTGTAATGGTGATATTGATTCCCTCTTCCCATGTGTATAACCTTACATTTATCATTTTAAACCTCATCTGCCACCTTTCAGCCCAAGTTTCCAACTTATCCAGATCCATCTGTAGCAGAATACTATCTTCTCTTGTATTAACTGCTTTACATAGTTTTGTATCATCTGCAAATATCGATATTTTACTGTGTAAACCTTCTACCAGATCATTAATGAATATGTTGAAGAGAACAGGTCCCAATACTGACCCCTGCGGTACCCCACTGGTCACAGCGACCCAGTTAGAGACTATACCATTTATAACCACCCTCTGCTTTCTATCACTAAGCCAGTTACTAACCCATTTACACACATTTTCCCCCAGACCAAGCATTCTCATTTTGTGTACCAACCTCTTGTGCGGCACGGTATCAAACGCTTTGGAAAAATCGAGATATACCACGTCCAATGACTCACCGTGGTCCAGCCTATAGCTTACCTCTTCATAAAAACTGATTAGATTGGTTTGACAGGAGCGATTTCTCATAAACCCATGCTGATATGGAGTTAAACAGTTATTCTCATTGAGATAATCCAGAACAATCATTTTAATTATTACACAGGTATCCTCTAATAACGACAGTGAAATTATCTCTAGGGCGATAGGTATTACAGTGCCTCATTGACACTCTATATGCCTGCACTGTTGTGAATTCTGTGGCAGAGCTCCCTCCTGTGGTCACAAGTGGTACTTCGGCTGATTCTCTCTGTGAGCTTCCGTTGGTGGAGGGAAGTGGTACTGCGGCTTCTGAGTTTCCTCCCTCAGGTGATGTGGTGAGGTCGTTAGGTGCTGCTCTACTTAACTCCACCTAGTGCTATGATCCTGGCTTCCTGTCAATGTTCCAGTATTGGACTTGTTTTCCTCCTGGATCGTTCCTGTGGCCTGCTGCTCTGCATAGCTAAGTTTTCTTTGCTATTTTGTTTGCTTTTCTTCTGTCCAGCTTATCTATTTGTTTGCTGGAAGCTCTGGGACGCAGAGGGTGTACCTCCGTGCCGTTAGTTCGGTACGGAGGGTTTTTTTGCCCCCTTTGCGTGGTTTTTAGGGTTTTGTGTTGACCGCAAAGTTACCTTTTCTATCCTCGCTCTGTTCAGAAAGTCGGGCCTCACTTTGCTAAATCTATTTCATCTCTACATTTGTCTTTTCATCTTAACTCACAGTCATTATATGTGGGGGGCTGCCTTTTCCTTTGGGGTATTTCTCTGAGGCAAGGTAGGCTTATTTTCTATCTTCAGGCTAGCTAGTTTCTCAGGTTGTGCCGAGTTGCATAAGTAGCGTTAGGCGCAATCCACGGCTGCCTCTAGTGTTGTTGGAGAGGATCAGGGATTGCGGTCAACAGAGTTCCCACGTCTCAGAGCTCGTTCTATGTTTTTGGATTATTGTCAGATCACTGTGTGTGCTCTGACCTCTATGTTCACTGTGGTACTGAATTGCCTAATCATAACAGTACAGGAAGCCAAAAGTACTAATGATTCTCAATAGAGGGAAAGAAGAAGTTCTGAGACCATTTTTTTTTTCTCTGCACTGTGTTTTGCCTTTTTTTTCCCCTAGACATTTGGGTGGTTCAGGACACAGGTGTAGCAATGGACATTAGAAGTCTGTCTTCATGTGTGGATCAGCTCTCGGCAAGAGTACAAAAGATTCAAGACACTATTGATCAGAAATCTATGTTAGAACCAAGAATCCCTATTCCTGATTTGTTTTTTGGTGATAGAACTAAGTTTCTGAGTTTCAAAAATAATTGTAAACTATTTCTGGCCTTGAAACCTCGCTCCTCTGGTGATCCAGTTCAACAGGTTTTGATCATTATTTCTTTTTTGCGTGGCGACCCTCAGGACTGGGCATTTTCTCTTGCGCCAGGAGATCCTGCATTAAGTAATATCGATGCGTTTTTCCTGGCTCTCGGATTGCTGTACGATGAACCTAATTCAGTGGATCAGGCAGAAAAAAATTTGCTGGCTTTGTCAGGGTCAGGATGAGATAGAGTTATATTGTCAGAAATTTAGAAAGTGGTCCGTGCTCACTCTATGGAATGAATCTGCGCTGGCAGCTATGTTCAGAAAGGGTCTCTCTGAAGCCCTTAAGGATGTCATGGTGGGATTTCCTATGCCTGCTGGTTTGAATGAGTCTATGTCTTTGGCCATTCAGATTGGTCGACGCTTGCGTGAGCGTAAATCTGTGCACCATTTGGCGGTATTACCTGAGCTTAAACCTGAGCCTATGCAGTGCGATAGGACTTTGACCAGAGTTGAACGGCAAGAACACAGACGTCTGAATGGGCTGTGTTTCTACTGTGGTGATTCCACTCATGCTATCTCTGATTGTCCTAAGCGCACTAAGCGGTTCGCTAGGTTTGACACCATTGGTACAGTACAGTCAAAATTTCTTCTGTCCGATACCTTGATCTGCTCTTTGTCATCGTATTCTGTCATGGCATTTGTGGATTCAGGCGCTGCCCTGAATTTGATGGACTTGGAGTATGCTAAGCGTTGTGGGTTTTTCTTGGAGCCCTTGCAGTGTCCTATTCCATTGAGAGGAATTGATGCTACGCCTTTGGCCAAGAATAAGCCTCAGTACTGGACCCAGCTGACCATGTGCATGGCTCCTGCACATCAGGAGGTTATTCGCTTTCTGGTGTTGCATAATCTGCATGATGTGGTCGTGTTGGGGTTGCCATGGCTACAAGTCCATAATCCAGTATTAGATTGGAAATCCATGTCGGTGTCCAGCTGGGGTTGTCAGGGGGTACATGGTGATGTTCCATTTCTGTCAATTTCGTCATCCACCCCTTCTGAGGTTCCAGAGTTCTTGTCTGATTACCGGGATGTATTTGATGAGCCCAAGTCCGATGCCCTACCTCCGCATAGGGATTGTGATTGTGCTATCAATTTGATTCCTGGTAGTAAGTTCCCAAAAGGCCGATTGTTTAATTTATCTGTGCCTGAGCACGCCGCTATGCGCAGTTATGTGAAGGAGTCCCTGGAAAAGGGGCATATTCGCCCGTCATCGTCGCCATTAGGAGCAGGGTTCTTTTTTGTAGCCAAGAAGGATGGTTCGCTGAGACCTTGTATAGATTACCGCCTTCTAAATAAGATCACGGTTAAATTTCAGTACCCCTTGCCGTTGTTATCTGATTTGTTTGCTCGGATTAAGGGGGCTAGTTGGTTCACCAAGATAGATCTTCGTGGTGCGTATAATCTTGTGCGAATTAAGCGAGGCGATGAATGGAAAACTGCATTTAATACGCCCGAGGGTCATTTTGAGTATCTAGTAATGCCATTCGGACTTGCCAATGCTCCATCAGTGTTTCAGTCCTTTATGCATGACATCTTCCGAGAGTACCTGGATAAATTCCTGATTGTGTACTTGGATGACATTTTGATCTTCTCGGATGATTGGTAGTCTCATGTGAAGCAGGTCAGAACGGTTTTTCAGGTCCTGCGTGCTAATTCTTTGTTTGTGAAGGGATCAAAGTGTCTCTTTGGTGTGCAGAAGGTTTCATTTTTGGGGTTTATCTTTTCCCCTTCTACTATCGAGATGGATCCTGTTAAGGTCCAAGCCATCCATGATTGGACTCAGCCGACATCTCTGAAAAGTCTGCAAAAGTTCCTGGGCTTTGCTAATTTTTATCGTCGCTTCATCTGCAATTTTTCTAGTATTGCTAAACCATTGACCGATTTGACCAAGAAGGGTGCTGATGTGGTCAATTGGTCTTCTGCTGCTGTGGAAGCTTTTCAAGAGTTGAAGCGTCGTTTTTCTTCTGCCCCTGTGTTGTCAACCAGATATTTCGCTTCCGTTTCAGGTCGAGGTTGATGCTTCTGAGATTGGAGCAGGGGCTGTTTTGTCGCAGAGAGGTTCTGATTGCTCAGTGATGAAACCGTGCGCCTTCTTTTCCAGGAAGTTTTCGCCTGCTGAGCGAAATTATGATGTGGGCAACCGAGAGTTGCTGGCCATGAAGTGGGCAATCGAGGAGTGGCGTCATTGGCTTGAAGGAGCTAAGCATCGCGTGGTGGTATTGACTGATCATAAGAACTTGACTTATCTCGAGTCTGCCAAGCGGTTGAATCCTAGACAGGCTCGTTGGTCGCTGTTTTTTGCCCGTTTTGACTTTGTGATTTCGTACCTTCCGGGCTCTAAAAATGTGAAGGCGGATGCTCTGTCTAGGAGTTTTGTGCCCGACTCTCCGGGTTTATCTGAGCCGGCGGGTATCCTCAAGGATGGAGTAATTGTGTCTGCCATCTCCCCTGATTTGCGGCGAGTGCTGCAAAAATTTCAGGCTAATAAACCTGATCGTTGTCCAGCGGAGAAACTGTTTGTCCCTGATAGGTGGACGAATAAAGTTATCTCTGAGGTTCATTGTTCGGTGTTGGCTGGTCATCCTGGAATCTTTGGTACCAGAGAGTTAGTGGCTAGATCCTTTTGGTGGCCATCTCTGTCGCGGGATGTGCGTACTTTTGTGCAGTCCTGTGGGATTTGTGCTCGGGCTAAGCCCTGCTGTTCTCGTGCCAGTGGGTTGCTTTTGCCCTTGCCAGTCCCGAAGAGGCCTTGGACACATATCTCTATGGATTTTATTTCAGATCTTCCCGTTTCTCAAAAGATGTCAGTCATTTGGGTGGTCTGTGATCGCTTTTCTAAGATGGTCCATTTGGTACCCTTGTCTAAATTGCCTTCCTCCTCTGATTTGGTGCCATTGTTCTTCCAGCATGTGGTTCGTTTACATGGCATTCCAGAGAATATCGTTTCTGACAGAGGTTCCCAGTTTGTTTCGAGGTTTTGGCGAGCTTTTTGTGGTAGGATGGGCATTGACTTGTCTTTTTCCTCGGCTTTCCATCCTCAGACTAATGGCCAGACCGAACGAACCAATCAGACCTTGGAAACATATCTGAGATGTTTTGTTTCTGCTGATCAGGATGACTGGGTGTCCTTTTTGCCTTTGGCTGAGTTCGTCCTTAATAATCGGGCCAGCTCGGCTACCTTGGTTTCGCCATTTTTCTGCAACTCTGGGTTCCATCCTCGTTTCTCGTCAGGACAGGTTGAGTCTTCGGACTGTCCTGGTGTGGATACTGTGGTGGACAGGTTGCAGCAGATTTGGACTCAGGTAGTGGACAATTTGACCTTGTCCCAGGAGAAGGCTCAACGTTTTGCTAATCGCAGACGCTGTGTGGGTCCCCGACTTCGTGTTGGGGATCTGGTTTGGTTATCTTCTCGTCATATTCCTATGAAGGTTTCCTCTCCTAAGTTTAAACCTCGTTTCATTGGTCCGTATAGGATTTCTGAGGTTCTTAATCCTGTGTCTTTTCGTCTGACCCTTCCAGATTCTTTTTCCATACATAACGTATTCCATAGGTCATTGTTGCGGAGATACGTGGCACCTGTGGTTCCATCTGTTGACCCTCCTGCCCCGGTTTTGGTGGAGGGGGAGTTGGAGTATATTGTGGAGAAGATTTTGGATTCTCGTGTTTCAAGACGGAAACTCCAGTATCTGGTTAAGTGGAAGGGTTATGCTCAGGAAGATAATTCCTGGGTCTTTGCCTCTGATGTCTATGCTCCCGATCTTGTTCGTGCCTTTCATGTGGCTCATCCTGGTCGGCCTGGTGGCTCTGGTGAGGGTTCGGTGACCCCTCCTCAAGGGGGAGTACTGTTGTGAATTCTGTGGCAGAGCTCCCTCCTGTGGTCACAAGTGGTACTTCGGCTGATTCTCTCTGTGAGCTTCCGTTGGTGGAGGGAAGTGGTACTGCGGCTTCTGAGTTTCCTCCCTCAGGTGATGTGGTGAGGTCATTAGGTGCTGCTCTACTTAACTCCACCTAGTGCTTTGATCCTGGCTTCCTGTCAATGTTCCAGTATTGGACTTGTTTTCCTCCTGGATCGTTCCTGTGGCCTGCTGCTCTGCATAGCTAAGTTTTCTTTGCTATTTTGTTTGCTTTTCTTCTGTCCAGCTTATCTATTTGTTTGCTGGAAGCTCTGGGACGCAGAGGGTGTACCTCCGTGCCGTTAGTTCGGTACGGAGGGTCTTTTTGCCCCCTTTGCGTGGTTTTTAGGGTTTTGTGTTGACCGCAAAGTTACCTTTTCTATCCTCGCTCTGTTCAGAAAGTCGGGCCTCACTTTGCTAAATCTATTTCATCTCTACATTTGTCTTTTCATCTTAACTCACAGTCATTATATGTGGGGGGCTGCCTTTTCCTTTGGGGTATTTCTCTGAGGCAAGGTAGGCTTATTTTCTATCTTCAGGCTAGCTAGTTTCTCAGGCTGTGCCGAGTTGCATAGGTAGCGTTAGGCGCAATCCACGGCTGCCTCTAGTGTTGTTGGAGAGGATCAGGGATTGCGGTCAACAGAGTTCCCACGTCTCAGAGCTCGTTCTATGTTTTTGGATTATTGTCAGATCACTGTGTGTGCTCTGACCTCTATGTTCACTGTGGTACTGAATTGCCTAATCATAACACTGCACACAGAGTACCTATAGGTCCGCAGTGGAAACTTGTATAGATTTCATGCATAGCCATACAGGTTTTGTTTTCTTGATGCAGATACAGTTTTTTTTTTTTTTTTTTTACTCCTGTAGTGCACGAATTCCTCAGCGCTTTACAGACATCATCAGCACTGTCCTCGATGGGGCTCACAATCTAAATTCCCTATCAGTATGTCTTTGGAGTGTGGGAGGAAACCGGAGAACCCGGAGGAAACCCACACAAACACGGGGAGAAAATACAAACTCCTTGCAGGTTTTGTCCTTGGTGAGATTTGAACCCAGGACCCCAGCGCTGCAAGGCTGCAGTGCTATCCACCAGTGGCATAACTACAACAGGTGCAGGGGTTGCAATCACACCCGGGACCTAGAGCCTAGGGGGCCCTAAAAGTCCCTTTGGCCTATAGAAAAAGACTATTGCTATTAAAGAGTTAAAATATTTGTGGGCCCCGTTGGAGCTTTCGCATCGGGGCCCATGAGTTTCAAGTTATGCCACTGCTAACCAGTAAGTTGAATACAATGGTGGAGCCTCTGTCAGATCACGACTGATGTGCCAAATCATACCTAGCACAGATCGGAGAAGCTCATTGTGGGAACAGGCTAGGGAGGGCAGAGTAGCGGCATTGTACTATGGGGGGCACTGTGGGATATCATATAATGGCGTGAACTGATTGGGCATCATAGTGTGTGGGCGTACAGGGGGGGGGACAGCATATTGTGTGGAATCCCTGTGGGGCTACATACTTTGTGGGGGAAATACAATGTAGGGGGCACTGTATGTGTGTTTGCGGGGGCATCTTACGATGTGGGGGTGTCATACTGCATGGGGGAATACATTTTGGGGACATCATACTGCGCATTTGGAAGTATTTTTAAGGTGTCACATTCTGAGGGACATAAAAGGGGTATTGTAGTGTGTGGGGTCGCTAAGGGGCTTTAATAGGTGCATTATTGGATGGGTAAAAAGGACTTGGACAGAGATATTGGTGTTGCATAGTGAGTCACCCGGCCAGGGCCGTGGGGTACTCAGTACCGGGTCCTGCGTTCACAGGGGGATGTCACGGTGGCGACCCGGTCTGTGGCCCTGGGCGCCCATGTAAAAGGGAAAGGTCTTTAAAGGGAATAAAGTTTATGCTAGATGGTATAACTTCCCACAGGTGTGGTGTTTCCCCAGGGCTCCCGGTGTGTGGATGGTAGATGGTGAATGGCGCAGTAAAGAACGAGGACACAAGTTTGCAGTCTCTTTAACTGGTTTACTGTCGACTTCAGGCAGCCACAGTCCAGAGCACCAGATCACAGGCCAGGCAGGGTCCGGCCGGCTTGGAGGCAAGTTAGGAGTCCCCTTATCCAGGTGGAAATCAAAGCCTTCCTCTAGCTCCGTGGTGGTGTAGTCCCTTACTGCCTATGGCTTCACATAAGGTCCTCACAGATGTTATCTCTCTCTCTGTACCCCGGATAGGATAGGACACAACCCGTATGACTGGTGGCTTGAGGCGGTTTATAGGGACTCTAGCACGCCCCAGCCTCTGAGGGATGCCACCGTGCCTCCTGGATGCTGGGTCGAACAGGTAACTTGGAGTTCAGATGTCCTGCCAGTCTCTGATGTAAGTTGTAGAGGTCCTTACAACCTCGGTGTTTCGGCTACAGGTCTCTGCACCTCAGAAGGAGGCAGCCTGCTAGGGGCTGATCTTCCCCTGATATCCTCTCCTGTGCTTTGCTCTCCTGCAAATTCTCTGCAATCAATTCGGCTTTCTGAAGGTCTCTTTCTGGGAACTGCTGCACTGCGGCTACACAGCTCAGTAAAACCCTCCTCTGCCTCAGACTGATGCAGTCTGTCTCCTGGCACGAACTGACTTAGCTCTCACTCCCACCTTCCCTCCAAAACTACCTTATATATGGGGAGTCACCTAGTAAATAGGATCAAAAGATCCCCCTGGTGGACTGGAGTGTGAATGTGTTGCATGCTTGTGTTACCTGGTTACAGTTATCCCTTCTTGCCTTCAAGCGTAACATCACTCTCCCTGTGAGGAAAGCAATGTCACTGTGACGACCAGGACCCTGGGGTACCACATAAAGCGTAAAGAAAATGTGTCCCCAAACATATTATGTTTGATTTATGCAGAATTTGACATCTGTATAACAAATATTAGTGAAAGAAGGGGGTGTAAGCAGCTCAGGAAGATGCATGCAGAAGATGGGAAAATGCATGACCTCAAGTGAATCATCTAGAAAAAGAAATGAAAGATTCCAGCTTCCTAAAAGTCAAAAAATGTATTTATACAATATTAAAAACTGAATGCATGGTGTGATCAAGAGCAACACATTTAATAAGAAATAAAGTGATTACCATTATAGTTTTGTTAATTAAGAACAACATCTGCAAGGAGTTTGTACGTTCTTCCCGTGTTTGCGTGGGTTTCCTCCGGGTACTCCAGTTTCCTCCCACATTCCAAAGACATACTGATAGGGAATCTAGATTGTGAGCCCCATCGTGGACAATGCCAATAATGTCTGTAAATCGATCTACTTCCCAGCTCAGTTATTGGCTGCAGCAAGGTCGATGTGGAGCGCCCCCAAAGGCGGCGGGGTTACTCGGAGCCGGGCCCCTCGGTTCTCAAAGGGGATGTCACTGTGGCTGACCCGGTCCATGGCCATAGGGGCGTCTGTTGGAAATTGGGGGGGAAGGTCTTTAAAGGGATAATGTTCATGACGCCACCTGTGGTATTCAGTCAGGGTGACCAACGCTGCTTAGGGGTCAGCTGGGGTGACGTTATGGCAGCTAGATGGTATACCTTCCCACAGGTGTAGTATGTCCCCAGGGCTTCCCAGAGTATAGATGGTGGATGGTGAGAGGCGCAGTAAAGAACGAGGACACAGGGTTGCAGTCTCTTTACCTTTTACTGGAGGCTTCAGTGTCCATAGTACCGGATCACAGGGTAGGCAGAGTTCGGCCGGTCTGAAGACAAATCCAGAGTTCCCTTATCCAGGTGGAAATCAGTAGCCTTCCTCTAGCACCTGAGTGTTGTAGTCCCTCCCTGCTGAGCTTATCGGTGAGGTCCTCACAGCTATTGTAGATGTAACGTCTGTTTCTCTCTGTCCCCCTGATGGATAGGATAGGACAAACCCGTATGACTGATGGCCTGAGGATTTTTACAGGGACTCTATCACTCCCCGGCCCCCACAAGTTGCCACCATGCCTCCTGGGTATAAGGTCGGGCAGCCAACGTGGAATTAACTGTCCTGCCAGTCTCTGAAGTAAAGCGTAGAGATCCTTACTCCCTTGGTGTTCTGGCTACCGTCTTCTGCGCCTCAGAAAGGAGGCAGCCTTTTACAGGGCAGAACTCTTTCTGGTTTCCTCTCCTTTTGCTATGACTTCGTTTCTCACTCACTACAAGACAATTCCCTTCTGATGTCTCTTTCTTAGGATGCTGCCGCACGTGGGGCAGGTGCAGCTCCGTGGACCCTCGTCCTCCGCAGACCTCAGTCTGCATCTGGCTCCCTCTATCTCCAGCCAGCTTCTCCTTTCCTTCCTATCCAGACTACCAGTTTTACCTAGTTGTGAGGAGTGCCCTAATAGATAGAAGCATGGCTCCCCCCGGCGGCCTGGAGTGTGAAGTGTGTTGTGTGGTTTGTGATACCTGGTAGGGTGATCTCCTTTATTGCCCTCAGACGTAACGCCACTCCCCCTGGTGGAAGAGCAACATTACTGCAATGACCAGGACCCTGGGGCGCTGCACATGTGACACCAGCACTGCAGGGAACTACAGACTTCGGGAGCAGCAGCACAGACTCCGCGATGGACCCAAGGAGGATGAGTAAGGCATAGTTGGATTTTCTAAAACAAACTGTAGTTTGGGAATTAGTGGTTTTGCAAAATAGGAAAAACCCTTTAAATCGGATGCATGACTTGTATATGCTAGGAAGACCTGAGCCTACACTTGTGCATGATCTGTGGGATACGTTGCATAAAAAATATCCATCGTATTAGTGTGATTTGCTTTTGACATTAGAACTTCAATGTCAGGAGGTGAAAAAACATCTCTATTAAATAGAACAAGAACATTTGATCGATGCGACCTTCAGCTTCTACCATCCCAGCGCGTTTCCTTTCAATTCCGTCCATATAGAGGTAATGTTCTGTATAACTCATCACTATTAGAAATGCACTAAATATTGTGATAAAACAACCACAGAACAGCGGCTTACACAAATTGATTTGACATAAAGACTCGAACAGTCATAAACTCGGATCAGAATCTGGAATTGGGTAAAACTATACAGGAAGGTGCGCGCTTCTGAAGACAGAAGCCGCTGCAGCTATTTATGATGCACATATAAAACACAGAGAACTATTACATGACATGCAGTACACTGATTACACAGGACCTGCCACCTTGCCGGACGTCTGCTTTTGTGGTCGTACTTGTATTCTTCATTACTTGATTAATAAACAGTTCTTTTCTCATAACTCCACATTGTGCCTTTTATAACCCTGCAGATCCCATTATAATCAATGGGCTACACTGGGGTCATGACAAAGATACTAAAATGATGCACCTAGACATTAAAGAGAATGTGTCATCAGAAAATGACCTTTTGTTTAAACAGATTAACGGCATAATGTTACCTCAAAATCAATACCTCAGCTCATAATCATATAGGGAACTTGGGCCCTATAAAAACCATACCTTTGTTGTAGTAAACATTGCCTTTGTTGCAATTAAAAAAACCATATAAAAAAACCATATAATGTGACATGCAAATTACAGTGCTCATAGAGTGTTGATGTGGCCAAGGGGAAGTTGTGTGGTGCCGCCTCTCCATTAGCATTGACCACTGCTGTGTTAAAGGAGTTCTTCAGTCTTAGGCAGGTTTCACACGTCAGTGGCTCCGGTACGTGAGGTGACAGTTTCCTCACGTACCGGAGCCACTGACACACGTAGACACAGTGAAATCAATGCATCTGTGCAGATGGCATTGATTTTTTGCGGACCGTGTCTCCGTGTGCCAAACACGGAGACATGTCAGTGTTCGTGGGAGCGCACGTATTACACGAACCCATTAAAGTCAATGGGTCCGTGTAAAACACGTACCGCACACGGACGTTGTCCGTGTGCAGTCCGTGTGCCGTGCAGGAGACAGCGCTACAGTAAGCGCTGTCCCCTCCACTGGTGCTGAAGCCGCGATTCATATCTTCCCTGCAGCAGCGTTTGCTGTAGAGAAGATATGAATAATCGTGTTTAAAATAAAGATCCATGACCCCACCCCCCTCCCACCCCCTGTGCGCCCCCCCGCTGTTATTAAAATACCCGGCTCCCTCGCTGGCGCTGCTTCCTGTCCTGGCTGCACCTTCTACTGTATGAGCGGTCACGTGGGGCCGCCAATTACAGTCATGAATATGCGGCTCCACCTCCTATAGGGGTGGAACCGCATATTCATTACTGTAAATGAGCGGCCCCACGTGACCGCTCATACAGTAGAAGGTGCGGCCAGGACAGGAAGCAGCGCCAGCGAGGGAGGCGGGTGAGTATTTTAACACTGATGTGCCACAGAAACGCACTGGCACACGGACACGGATAATTCCGGTACCGATTTTTCCGGTACCGGAATTATCTGGACGTGTGAGACTGCCCTTAAGCTACAAGTCACATAGAGAGATTTCAGACAACGTGCACATTGCGCTCTGACAATGCTGCGGAGAGGGCATTACACAATGCTTTTGATTTCCTTATATGCAGTGAACGCCAACTAGATGAGCTCGGCCTTGCTCTATCCAAGTGTATGGAACGAGGCTAGATTTCTAAAACTAGACTTTCAGTTAAATTGCATTTGTGAAATTTCATTGAATCCATTCTTCTCTCTACCTGTGAAATGTTCCTCGTGCCATTGGCTGCAACACCACCCCCCCCCCCCCCAAAGCATGATTGATCCACCCCATGCTTAATGATTGGTGAGATGTTCCATTCCTGAAATTCTGTGCCCTTTTTCTCCACACATTTGATCATTGTGGACAAAGACTTCTGTTTAACGTCATCGGTCCGGAGGACTTGTTTCCAAAATGTGTCAGGCTTGTTTAGATGTTCTTTTGCATACTTCTGACCCTGAATTTTATAGTGAGGGCGCAGGAGAGTTTTTCTTATGATGACTCTTCCATGCATGCCATATTTATGTAGGTGTCTCTGAACAGTAGAACAATGTACCACAAGTCCAGAGTCTGCTAAATCTTTCTAAAGATCTGTTGCAGTCAAGCGGGGATTCTGACTTGCCTCTCTAGCAATCCTATAAGCAGCTCTCACTGAAATTTTGCTTGGTCTTCCAGATCTTATCCTGACATTACAGCAGGAGATCGCAGAGGATACATTTTGTGAGGTAAAATATTTTTTAAAAACAGTCAGTGAAATATTTTACCTCACAAAATGTATCCTCTGCAATCTCCTGCTGTAATGTCAGTATTATCTTTTGCTTCCTCCCCTGCCCAGGAGATGTGGTATGCTCCGTACACGGTCAGACACAGACAATTTTTAAAATTAACTTTCGTTCATGGGAAAACCCCTTTAATGTGACCGGCTTCCTCTGCCTGTAGACACATTGCGCATCTGCCGCCAGGATCAGAAGAATGATTCACTGCACCTACGCGGAATTCACACAGGCGCAGTAAATCAGACCGCCGCCATCTTTGTGCAGACAGATAGCAGAGGTCACATTAAAACTGCTTATGCGCTCCTCCTGTACAAAAATGGTGGCAGTCAGTGAATCATTCGGCTGATCCCGGCAGCGGCGTGTTCGCGACAGTGTTCCACTGGTGGTACCGCGCAAGGGGCTGTGTGAGTGTGAGTGTGTGTGGTGCGTACGGCGTATAGAGTGTGTGTTTATGGTGTGACTTTGTTCCACTGGTGGTAACGCGCAATAGGCTGGTACCAGCAGCAGTTTCCATATTGAGACACCCATCACTTGGGTGTCCCAGTTTGGCGGTCGGTGAACTTTCTCTGCATGGAATTCTGGGATACAGTGACATCTGGACAGAACAGGAAATGAAAACATTACAAAGCAATTATATAAATAGATGGTATAATAGAAGGTATGTTATATTCTATGGCCCTGATTCATCGTGTTTTTTTTTATCATGTATTTTTAGTGATTTTTTTTTCCATTCTTCCAACTTTTCTATCGCTGTGGATCAGACCGCTGTGGCCGCCATCGATCCCGAGGCTAAATGGAGTGGAGGTCGATTATGCACACTCTTGCTCCATTCATTCTTAGGGCACATTCAGATGTCAGTACAAATTGGTCGGAGATTGGATCGCAATGCTCGGACTGGCCGCGGTCCCATGACCCAAGCGTGACAGCCTCCTATTGTATATTTCTATGAAGCTGTCACGTTCAGACGGACAGCCTGTCCATGCATTGTGGTCCGATCTGTGCAGACATCTGAATGTGCCCTTAATGCGAGGGCAGCAGATTGCCAAGCACAGGGCTCAGCTGATCTTCAGCGTTTCTAGTAGGAAGAAGCGGCAGTGCACATGAGTCACCTCCTCTCCATTGGTTCTCAGGATCGGTAGGGGTCACGGTCCCCCAAGTGATCAGAAAGTTATCCCCTGTTCCATGGATAGGGGTTACCTTTTAATCTTAAGAAAACCCCTTTAAGGGCTACTTCTCACTTGCGAAAAATACGTGCATGTCTCGCATGTTAAAACCAAGCTCTGGCGCCGGCACTCCAGAGCGGAGCGTGCGGCTGCATAGCAACACATGGAGCTGCATGCTCTGCTCTGGAGTGCCGACGCCAGAGCTTGGTTTTAACATGCGAGACTCGCACGTATTTTTCGCCAGTGAGAAGTAGCCCTAAGTCATCTTCCTGTCTGCTCAATTATCTACGTCTGACACATCTTTATTGATCCTGTCATGTACCTATTCAGACAGTGCTCACTGCTATCCGCCGCAGAAATGCACTAAAAAGACATGTATTTTTTCTATATGAATGTTACTCAGCTCATGTAAATGTTTAGGGAATGTTCCCACATAAAAGCCATATTTACCATAGTGGGAATTCCCACGCTGCTCACTACATAATCACACAGCAGGGCAACTTCTGTAGTGTAAAAAGAGAAGCACAGAGGCCATGAGACTAATAGAAATCCCAAACACATTGCTGGATGTGTAAAATGCTCAGGTTATTCCACATGCAAATACACAGTGGGAAAAACACTACGTACACTCCATGAGAACTAGTCCTCAAAACCCACTGGAGTGTGTAGAAAGACGAGACAAAAACATGAGAAATACAAATGGTGGGATTGGGGACAATGTGATTTAAAACATTGCAAAAATAAAAGGAGAAAACAGGTAATGGGCAAAAAAAGGTAACATGGTGTGATAATCTGCAAGGTGACTGGTGGGATAAACTGCAAGGTGAATGGTGGGATAAGGAGTAAGGTGACTGGTGGGATGAGGAGTAAGGTGACTGGTGGGATGAGGAGTAAGGTGACTGGTGGGATGAGGAGTAAGGTGACTGGTGGGATGAGGAGTAAGGTGACTGATGGAATGAGGAGTAAGGTGACTGGTGGGATAAGCAGTATGGTGACTGGTGGGATAAGGAGTAAGGTGACTGATGGGATGAGGAGTAAGGTGACTGGTGGGAAGAGGAGTTAGGTGACTGGTGGGATGAGGAGTAAGGTGACTGGTGGGATGAGGAGTAAGGTGACTGATGGAATGAGGAGTAAGGTGACTGGTGGGATAAGCTGCAAGGTGAATGGTGGGATAAGGATTAAGGTGACTGATGGGATGAGGAGTAAGGTGACTGGTGGGATAAGGAGTAAGGTGACTGGTGGGATGAGGAGTAAGGTGACTGGTGGGATGAGGAGTAAGGTGAATGGTGGGATAAGGAGTAAGGTGAATGGTGGGATAAGGAGTAAGGTGACCGGTGGGATGAGGAGTAAGGTGACCGGTGGGATGAGGAGTAAGGTGACCGGTGGGATGAGGAGTAAGGTGACTGGTGGGATAAGGAGTAAGGTGACTGATGGAATGAGGAGTAAGGTGACTGGTGGGATAAGCAGTAAGGTGACTGGTGGGATAAGGAGTAAGGTGACTGATGGGATGAGGAGTAAGGTGACTGGTGGGATGAGGAGTAAGGTGACTGGTGGGATGAGGAGTAAGGTGACTGGTGGGATAAGGAGCAAGGTGACTGATGGGATAAGGAGCAAGGTGACTGATGGGATAAGGAGTAAGGTGACTGATGGGATGAGGAGTAAGGTGACTGGTGGGATGAGGAGTAAGGTGACTTTTGGAATGAGGAGTAAGGTGACTGGTGGGATAAGCAGTAAGGTGACTGGTGGGATAAGCAGTGAGGTGACTGGTGGGATAAGGAGTAAGGTGACTGATGGGATGAGGAGTAAGGTGACTGGTGGGATGAGGAGTAAGTTGACTGGTGGGATGAGGAGTAAGGTGACTGGTGGGATAAGGAGCAAGGTGACTGATGGGATAAGGAGCAAGGTGACTGATGGGATAAGGAGTAAGGTGACTGATGGGATGAGGAGTAAGGTGACTGGTGGGATGAGGAGTAAGGTGACTTTTGGAATGAGGAGTAAGGTGACTGGTGGGATAAGCAGTAAGGTGACTGGTGGGATAAGCAGTGAGGTGACTGGTGGGATGAGGAGTAAGGTAACTGATGCGATGAGGAGTAAGGTGACTGGTGGGATAAGGAGTAAGGTGACTGGTGGGATAAGAAGTAAGGCCGGCATCACACTGGCGTATTGCATCCGATGCGAGAGCATCGGATGCGATATGCTAATGACACTCGGCGAGTGTCATGCGTCTGTGCTCCGATTCTCTTGCACAGGGAGGATCGGAGCACAGCTGTGGAGGAGGCGGAGAAACTAATTTCTCCATCTCCTTCATTGCTGGGGTCCGCTTATAGCGCACATCACTCGGATGATATCCGAGCGGTGTGCGCTGTCTCACTCGCACTCATAGGCTTATATGGCTGCGAGTGAGCCGAGAGTTTTCCTCGGTCCAAGACAATCGCAGCATGCTGCGATTGTCTCGGACCAAGGAAAACGGCCAACAAAAAGTCGGCTGGTGGAAGCTGCCCCATAGCTTAAAGGGACACTGTCACCTGAATTTGGAGGGAACAATCTTCAGCCATGGAGGCGGGGTTTTTGGGTGTTTCATTCACCCTTTCCTTACCCGCTGGCTGCATGCTGGCTGCAATATTGGATTGAAGTTCATTCTCTGTCCTCCATAGTACACGCCTGCGCAAGGCAAGATTGCCTTATGCAGGCGTGTACTACTGAGGACAGAGAATGAACTTCAATCCAATATTGCAGCCAGCATGCAGCCAGCGGGTAAGGAAAGGGTGAATGAAACACCCAAAAACCCCGCCTCCATGGCTGAAGATTGTTCCCTCCAAATTCAGGTGACAGTGTCCCTTTAACATTGGTCCGAGTGCAATGCGATTTTTATATCGCATTGCACTTGGCCGTTTAAAACGCCAGTGTGACGCTGGCCTAAGGTGACTAGTGTGATAAGGAGTAAGGTGACTGGTGGGCTAAGCACTGAGGTGACTGGTAGGATAAAAAGTAAGGTGACTGGTGGGATAGGCAGTGAGGTGACTGGTGGGATAGGCAGTGAGGTGACTGGTGGGATAGGCAGTGAGGTGACTGGTGGGATAAGCAGGGAGGTGACTGGTGGGATAGGCAGTGAGGTGACTGGTGGGATAGGCAGTGAGGTGACTGGTGGGATAAGCAGTGAGGTGACTGGTGGGATAAGCAGGGAGGTGACTGGTGGGATAAGCAGGGAGGTGACTGGTGGGATAAGCAGTGAGGTGACTGGTGGGATAAGCAGGGAGGTGACTGGTGGGATAAGCAGGGAGGTGACTGGTGGGATAGGCAGTGAGGTGACTGGTGGGATAAGCAGGGAGGTGACTGGTGGGATAAGCAGGGAGGTGACTGGTGGGATAAGCAGTGAGGTGACTGGTGGGATAAGCAGGGAGGTGACTGGTGGGATAAGCAGGGAGGTGACTGGTGGGATAAGCAGTGAGGTGACTGGTGGGATAAGCAGGGAGGTGACTGGTGAGATAAGCAGGGAGGTGACTGGTGGGATAAGCAGTGAGGTGACTGGTGGGATAAGCAGGGAGGTGACTGGTGGGATAAGCAGGGAGGTGACTGGTGGGATAAGCAGGGAGGTGACTGGTGGGATAGGCAGTGAGGTGACTGGTGGGATAAGCAGGGAGGTGACTGGTGGGATAAGCAGGGAGGTGACTGGTGGGATAAGCAGGGAGGTGACTGGTGGGATAAGCAGTGAGGTGACTGGTGGGATAAGCAGTGAGGTGACTGGTGGGATAAGCAGGGAGGTGACTGGTGGGATAAGCAGGGAGGTGACTGGTGGGATAAGCAGGGAGGTGACTGGTGGGATAAGCAGGGAGGTGACTGGTGGGATAAGCAGGGAGGTGACTGGTGGGATAGGCAGTGAGGTGACTGGTGGGATAGGCAGTGAGGTGACTGGTGGGATAGGCAGGGAGGTGACTGGTGGGATAAGCAGTGAGGTGACTGGTGGGATAAGCAGGGAGGTGACTGGTGGGATAAGCAGGGAGGTGACTGGTGGGATAAGCAGGGAGGTGACTGGTGGGATAAGCAGGGAGGTGACTGGTGGGATAAGCAGGGAGGTGACTGGTGGGATAAGCAGGGAGGTGACTGGTGGGATAAGCAGGGAGGTGACTGGTGGGATAAGCAGGGAGGTGACTGGTGGGATAGGCAGGGAGGTGACTGGTGGGATAAGCAGGGAGGTGACTGGTGGGATAAGCAGGGAGGTGACTGGTGGGATAAGCAGGGAGGTGACTGGTGGGATAAGCAGGGAGGTGACTGGTGGGATAAGCAGGGAGGTGACTGGTGGGATAAGCAGGGAGGTGACTGGTGGGATAAGCAGGGAGGTGACTGGTGGGATAAGCAGGGAGGTGACTGGTGGGATAGGCAGGGAGGTGACTGGTGGGATAGGCAGGGAGGTGACTGGTGGGATAGGCAGTGAGGTGACTGGTGGGATAAGCAGGGAGGTGACTGGTGGGATAAGCAGGGAGGTGACTGGTGGGATAAGCAGGGAGGTGACTGGTGGGATAAGCAGGGAGGTGACTGGTGGGATAGGCAGTGAGGTGACTGGTGGGATAAGCAGGGAGGTGACTGGTGGGATAAGCAGGGAGGTGACTGGTGGGATAAGCAGGGAGGTGACTGGTGGGATAAGCAGTGAGGTGACTGGTGGGATAAGCAGGGAGGTGACTGGTGGGATAAGCAGGGAGGTGACTGGTGGGATAAGCAGGGAGGTGACTGGTGGGATAAGCAGGGAGGTGACTGGTGGGATAAGCAGTGAGGTGACTGGTGGGATAAGCAGGGAGGTGACTGGTGGGATAAGCAGGGAGGTGACTGGTGGGATAAGCAGGGAGGTGACTGGTGGGATAGGCAGTGAGGTGACTGGTGGGATAAGCAGGGAGGTGACTGGTGGGATAAGCAGGGAGGTGACTGGTGGGATAAGCAGGGAGGTGACTGGTGGGATAGGCAGTGAGGTGACTGGTGGGATAAGCAGGGAGGTGACTGGTGGGATAGGCAGGGAGGTGACTGGTGGGATAAGCAGGGAGGTGACTGGTGGGATAAGCAGGGAGGTGACTGGTGGGATAAGCAGTGAGGTGACTGGTGGGATAAGCAGGGAGGTGACTGGTGGGATAAGCAGTGAGGTGACTGGTGGGATAAGCAGTGAGGTGACTGGTGGGATAAGCAGGGAGGTGACTGGTGGGATAGGCAGTGAGGTGACTGGTGGGATAAGCAGTGAGGTGACTGGTGGGATAGGCAGGGAGGTGACTGGTGGGATAGGCAGTGAGGTGACTGGTGGGATAAGCAGGGAGGTGACTGGTGGGATAGGCAGTGAGGTGACTGGTGGGATAAGCAGTGAGGTGACTGGTGGGATAGGCAGTGAGGTGACTGGTGGGATAGGCAGTGAGGTGACTGGTGGGATAAGCAGTGAGGTGACTGGTGGGATAGGCAGGGAGGTGACTGGTGGGATAAGCAGGGAGGTGACTGGTGGGATAAGCAGGGAGGTGACTGGTGGGATAAGCAGTGAGGTGACTGGTGGGATAAGCAGGGAGGTGACTGGTGGGATAAGCAGGGAGGTGACTGGTGGGATAAGCAGTGAGGTGACTGGTGGGATAAGCAGTGAGGTGACTGGTGGGATAAGCAGTGAGGTGACTGGTGGGATAGGCAGTGAGGTGACTGGTGGGATAGGCAGTGAGGTGACTGGTGGGATAAGCAGTGAGGTGACTGGTGGGATAGGCAGGGAGGTGACTGGTGGGATAAGCAGGGAGGTGACTGGTGGGATAAGCAGGGAGGTGACTGGTGGGATAAGCAGTGAGGTGACTGGTGGGATAAGCAGGGAGGTGACTGGTGGGATAAGCAGGGAGGTGACTGGTGGGATAAGCAGTGAGGTGACTGGTGGGATAAGCAGGGAGGTGACTGGTGGGATAAGCAGGGAGGTGACTGGTGGGATAAGCAGGGAGGTGACTGGTGGGATAGGCAGTGAGGTGACTGGTGGGATAAGCAGGGAGGTGACTGGTGGGATAAGCAGTGAGGTGACTGGTGGGATAAGCAGGGAGGTGACTGGTGGGATAAGCAGGGAGGTGACTGGTGGGATAAGCAGGGAGGTGACTGGTGGGATAGGCAGTGAGGTGACTGGTGGGATAAGCAGGGAGGTGACTGGTGGGATAAGCAGGGAGGTGACTGGTGGGATAAGCAGTGAGGTGACTGGTGGGATAAGCAGGGAGGTGACTGGTGGGATAAGCAGGGAGGTGACTGGTGGGATAGGCAGTGAGGTGACTGGTGGGATAAGCAGGGAGGTGACTGGTGGGATAAGCAGGGAGGTGACTGGTGGGATAAGCAGTGAGGTGACTGGTGGGATAGGCAGGGAGGTGACTGGTGGGATAAGCAGGGAGGTGACTGGTGGGATAAGCAGGGAGGTGACTGGTGGGATAAGCAGGGAGGTGACTGGTGGGATAGGCAGTGAGGTGACTGGTGGGATAAGCAGGGAGGTGACTGGTGGGATAAGCAGGGAGGTGACTGGTGGGATAAGCAGGGAGGTGACTGGTGGGATAAGCAGGGAGGTGACTGGTGGGATAAGCAGGGAGGTGACTGGTGGGATAAGCAGGGAGGTGACTGGTGGGATAAGCAGGGAGGTGACTGGTGGGATAGGCAGTGAGGTGACTGGTGGGATAAGCAGGGAGGTGACTGGTGGGATAAGCAGGGAGGTGACTGGTGGGATAGGCAGGGAGGTGACTGGTGGGATAAGCAGGGAGGTGACTGGTGGGATAAGCAGGGAGGTGACTGGTGGGATAGGCAGTGAGGTGACTGGTGGGATAAGCAGGGAGGTGACTGGTGGGATAAGCAGGGAGGTGACTGGTGGGATAAGCAGTGAGGTGACTGGTGGGATAAGCAGGGAGGTGACTGGTGGGATAAGCAGGGAGGTGACTGGTGGGATAGGCAGGGAGGTGACTGGTGGGATAAGCAGGGAGGTGACTGGTGGGATAAGCAGTGAGGTGACTGGTGGGATAAGCAGGGAGGTGACTGGTGGGATAAGCAGGGAGGTGACTGGTGGGATAGGCAGTGAGGTGACTGGTGGGATAAGCAGTGAGGTGACTGGTGGGATAGGCAGTGAGGTGACTGGTGGGATAAGCAGGGAGGTGACTGGTGGGATAAGCAGGGAGGTGACTGGTGGGATAAGCAGGGAGGTGACTGGTGGGATAAGCAGGGAGGTGACTGGTGGGATAAGCAGGGAGGTGACTGGTGGGATAGGCAGTGAGGTGACTGGTGGGATAAGCAGGGAGGTGACTGGTGGGATAAGCAGGGAGGTGACTGGTGGGATAAGCAGTGAGGTGACTGGTGGGATAAGCAGGGAGGTGACTGGTGGGATAAGCAGGGAGGTGACTGGTGGGATAGGCAGTGAGGTGACTGGTGGGATAAGCAGGGAGGTGACTGGTGGGATAAGCAGGGAGGTGACTGGTGGGATAAGCAGTGAGGTGACTGGTGGGATAAGCAGGATGACCACCATGGGCCGAGGGTTCCTGAGCAGTTCTGCCTGTCATGTACCCTGACACTGGCTGTGCCCCGTGTGTCCACTAGAGGGCGGCGGCCACATTATCGCTTCCGGTGTCGGGCGGATTTCCGGCGGCTGTGTGTGCTGTAGGAGAGCGGAGGTCACGGCGCTGTGCAGACACCTCGGGCTGATGGTGGTTACACCCGGCCGCCGTCATGGACTCTCCTGGGGCCAATGTCAGCGAGCAGCCGCCGCCTCACGTGAGGATGCAGGTACGGCCGCGCTGTGCACACGTGCTGCAGGGAGACACTGCGGAGGCTTGTATGGAGCCACACGCCGGCTCTGGGGCGCAGCTTGTATTTTTGGGGCATATGTAATGATGCATAACACACTAAGTATCGGAAGCCCCCCCATGTCAGTGCAGACCCTCCGCTGACACTACGCGATGTAGTTTACCCAATCTGGTCCCAGGGCTGCCACTAGGAATTTCGGGGCCCCATACTAGCAAAATTTTCAGGGCCCCCTTAAAAGGAACCTGTCACCTGAATTTGGCGGGTCCTTTTTTGGGTCATATGGGCGGTGTTTGCAGGTCTTTTATTAACCCCTTTTTTCCCGCTGGTTGTGAAATTGACTTGCTGTTTATTCGCTTTCCTCCCTAGTTAACGCGTGCGCAAAGCAATCTTGCCTTGCGCACGCGCAGAATGCTTTGCCCAACTGCGGGCAAAGCCGAAAACCATTAGTGCGCATGCGCCGGCGCACTATGTCCCGGAAGTATTGTGCTGTGTTCCTGGACATAGTGCACCGGCGCATGCGCACTAATGGTTTTTGGCTTTGCCCGCAGTTGGGCAAAGCATTCTGCGCGTGCACAAGGCAAGATTGCTTTGCGCACGCGTTAACTAGGGAGGAAAGCGAATAAACAGCAAGTCAAGTTCGCGACCAGCGGGAAAAAAAAGGGGTTAATAAAAGACTCGAAAACACCGCCCATATGACCCAAAAAAGGACCCGCCAAATTCAGGTGACAGATTCCCTTTAAGGCTCCACCCCAGCCCCGCCTCAACTGTCCACAGCCCCACCGCTGTCTTTTGGAAAAACTGCACTTCTCACCAATCACACATTAACAGTTCTCATCACCAGATCACACATATAGACAGAAGATTTTGTTTTGGTCAAAAGGTTTTTTCAATCTGCCATGACAAGGTGGACTTTTGGCCAGGCCCTACTCTACTATAACTTATTTGTTAAAATATGCAATACAATTTAGGTATATTTTTATTTATTTTTCAATTTTTCAAATGAACAATAATACCACATACAAGGGACAAATACCACAACACCATGCCCAGACACCATATTATCACCACATAGTGACCTATAATACTATCTACAAGGAACAAATACAGCCACACCATGTACAGACCACATATTATCACCACAGTGACCAAACAATATCACATACAAGGGACAAATACCACCGCAGCATGTACAGACCACATATTATCACCACACAGTGATCGAATAATAGCACATACAAGGACCAAATAACACCACACCGTGACCAGACCACATAGTGACCAAATAAGAGCACATACAAGAAACAAATACCGCCACACCATGACCAGACAACATATTACCACCACATTGTGACTGAATAGTACAATACTGATCATTAATAAAAAAAAAATAAAAAAAATACTGTCACCATAAGTGCCATTATACACAGGAGATCTGTACTTAGTATGCAGTGTCTGTGTAGAGGTAATACATTGGTCACAGGTGCCATTATACACAGGAGCTCTATATATAGTGTCAGTGTACAGGTAATACAGGAATCACCAGTGACATTATACACAGGAGCTCTGTATATAGGGTACAGTGTACATGTAATACAGTGATCACTAGTGACATTATACACAGGAGCTCTGTATACAGTGTATGGTGTCAGTGTACAGGTAACACACTGACTCACCAGTGACTTCTAGCTGAAATCCTTCATCTTTGCCTTGCTTTTAATCGAGCGCAGACCGCCATCACTTCTTTCAGCCTGGGCTCGTCTCTGCATAAAATAACAGTTATCTAGAGCACCGCTTCCAGAGCACATTCCCCACTTTTTGTCTTTCTCCTACACATCTGAATACAGACGTTCACCCACCATCTAGTATAGAATTCTCTAAGGGTCACTTCCGTCTTTCTGTCTGTCCTTCTTTCTGTCACGGATATTCATTGGTCGCGGCCTCTGTCTGTCAAGGAAATCCAAGTCGCTGATTGGTCGTGGCTGTTTTGACACAACCAATCAGCGACGGGCACAGTCCGGAAGAAAATGGCCGCTCCTTACTCCCCGCAGTCACTGCCCGGCTCCCGCATACTCCCGTCCAACCACCGCTAACACAGGGTTAATGCCGACGGTAACGGACCGCTCCGTTACCGCCGCTATTAACCTTGTGTGTCCCCAACTTTTTACTATTGATGCTGCCTATGCGGCATCAATAGTAAAAAAATGTAATGTTAACAATAAAACAAAAAACCTGCTATACTCACCCTCCGTAGTCTGCCGAGCCGCTCGCGCCTGCCGCCATCTTCCGTTCCCAGTGATGCATTGCGAAATTACCCAGAAGACTTAGGCTAGGTTCACACTTGCGTTGTGCAGTCCGTTCAACAAATCCGTTAAACGGACTGCACTAACGCATGTACCGACTTTGGCACTGCGCTAGCGCAGATGGAGCATCTGCTAGCTCCATCTGCGCTAGCAGTGACAGACCCGGAAACGCTGCAGCCCGCGTCTCAGGTCCGTCACTCAATGACGATGGCACATCACTAGCGCACGCCCATTGTGGGCGTGCACTAGTGATGCGTCCACCATTGAAAGTAATGGCATCGTTAATGGACTACGTTACACCGCGTTATGCCGCGGTGTAACGTAGTCCGTTAAACGGCTTCACACAACGCAGTGTGAACCCAGCCTTAGCGGTCTCGCGAGACCGCTAAGTCTTCTGGGTAATTTCACAATGCATCCTGGGAACGGAAGATGGCGGCAGCCGGGCGCCCATCGCCACAGCGCCGTTGGATCCCAGGGGTGAGTATGTAACTGTTTTTTATTTTAATTCTTTTTTTTTATTTTTTTTTTAACAGGGATATGTGCCCACACTGCTAAATACTGCATGGGCTACATGGCTGCTATATACTACGTGGGCAGTACTATATACTACATGGCTGCTATATACTAAGTGGGCAGTACTATATACTACATGGCTGCTATATACTACGTGGGCAGTACTATATACTACTGGGCTGCTATATACTACGTGGGCAGTACTATATACTACATGGCTGCTATATACTACGTGGGCAGTACTATATACTACATGGCTGCTATATACTACGTGGGCAGTACTATATACTACATGGCTGCTATATACTACGTGGGCAGTACTATATACTACATGGCTGCTATATACTAAGTGGGCAGTACTATATACTACATGGCTGCTATATACTACGTGGGCAGTACTATATACTACATGGCTGCTATATACGTGGGCAGTACTATATACTACATGGCTGCTATATACTACGTGGGCAGTACTATATACTACATGGCTGCTATATACTACGTGGGCAGTACTATATACTACATGGCTGCTATATACTATGTGGGCAGTACTATATACTACATGGCTGCTATATACTACGTGGGCAGTACTATATACTACATGGCTGCTATATACTACGTGGGCAGTACTATATACTACATGGCTGCTATATACTATGTGGGCAGTACTATATACTACATGGCTGCTATATACTACGTGGGCAGTACTATATACTACATGGCTGCTATATACTAGGTGAACAGTACTGTATACTACATGGCTGCTATATACTACGTGGGACTGGCCAATATACTACGTGTCTGTGCTGTATACTACGTGGCTCTGTGCTGTATACTATGTGGCTGGGCAATATACTATGTGGCTGGGCAATATAGTACGTGACTGGGCAATATACTACGTGGACATGCATATTCTAGAGTACCCGATGCGTTAGAATCGGGCCACCATCTAGTTAATATATAATTGGTTATTATGCAACCCAACATTCCAAATATAAGTTATAATCCGCCACTGTGCCCCAACTATCTGTACATAACCACTTTCCCTATTTAATATATAAATTAATTAGCACCTGTACTTTCCCCAAATTTATTACCAGTCACTTTATCCTCAGCGACCCCACTATGTACCTCCCGCTCTGACCCTTACCCCGAATCATTATAGTTACATGCCCCTTTTGCCTCAATTCATTGTCATGTCTTCTCTCTCTCCCACTCTCTATTCATTATCAACTGCTCTTCCCCACCCTCAAAATTCATTATTTGCTCTCCCCACCTTCAATACACCATTTGCTCTCCACACCCCCACCTGCAATTCAATTGCCGTCCCTCAGTCATTTGATGTGCAGTCCCATCACCTCCACTTCATCATTTGCAGTCCACCTTCATCATTTAGTCCCCTATCCCCCTTCACTTCATCTGCAGTCCCACTTCATCATTTGCAGCCCCCTATCATTTCATCATGTGCAGTACCCCCTCTCAAACACAATTCATCATCTGCAGTCTCCATCACTCCCACATCATCATTTGCAGTCCCCCGCATCATCATTTGCAGTCCCCATCACCCCCGCATCATCATTTGCAGTCCCCATCACCCCCGCATCATCATTTGCAGTCCCCATCACCCCCGCATCATCATTTGCAGTCGCCATCACCCCCGCATCATCACTTGCAGTCGCCATCACCCCCGCATCATCACTTGCAGTCCCCATCACCCCCGCATCATCACTTGCAGTCCCCATCACCCCCGCATCATCACTTGCAGTCCCCATCACCCCCGCATCATCACTTGCAGTCCCCATCACCCCCGCATCATCATTTGCAGTCCCCATCACCCCCGCATCATCATTTGCAGTCCCCATCACCCCCGCATCATCATTTGCAGTCCCCAACACCCCCGCATCATCATTTGCAGTCCCCCTTACTTCATCATTTGCAGCCCCCTATCTTCATCATTTGCAGCCCCCTATCATTTCATCATGTGTAGTACCCCCTCAATCACACTTCATCATCTGCAGCCCCCTATCATTTCATCATGCACAGTACCCCCTCCAACACACTCCATCATCTGCAGTCTCTCCCCACCTCACCCATTTAAAAAAACAAAAATGTTTTTTATACTTACCTCAGTCGTTCCCGGGGCGTCTAGTGTTTCCAGCAGTGAAGCAGCAGCTAGAATGTATGGACTGCTGAGAGGACCTGACAGGAGCCCCTACATTCTAGCACATTCACTACTGAGACTGCTAGAATGTATGGGCTGTAGTCAGGACCTGCAGGGAGCCCATACATTCTAGCTACAGCCGAGCAGGAACTGTGCAGCCGACTAGGTGAGACGGCCGTGCACAGCTCCAAGAAGGCTCCCGGGCCCCAGCGCCGACGTATACGCTGCAGTGCACAATATTTTAGTGCACGATGGGGCCCGATCAGTAGAAGCACAACAGTGGGGCCCCATATCTGCGGGCCCCTCTGTGTACTGCTGTTGACCGGGCCCCATACAGCAGTAAGGGCAGTAATGCCCTGATGGCGGCCTTGTCTGGTCCTATGGCTTTCCCCGGAGCAGTGCCACCAGCCGCCTACCTCGAGCCTGCAGATGGCCGGCAGCCGCCTACCCCGAGCCTGCAGATGGCCGGCAGCCGCCTACCCCGAGCCTGCAGATGGCCGGCAGCCGCCTACCCCGAGCCTGCAGATGGCCGGCAGCCGCCTACCCCGAGCCTGCAGATGGCCGGCAGCCGCCTACCCTGAGCCTGCAGATGGCCGGCAGCCGCCTACCCCGAGCCTGCAGATGGCCGGCAGCCGCCTACCCCGAGCCTGCAGATGGCCGGCAGCCGCCTACCCCGAGCCTGCAGATGGCCGGCAGCCGCCTACCCCGAGCCTGCAGATGGCCGGCAGCCGCCTACCCCGAGCCTGCAGATGGCCGGCAGCCGCCTACCCCGAGCCTGCAGATGGCCGGCAGCCGCCTACCCCGAGCCTGCAGATGGCCGGCAGCCGCCTACCCCGAGCCTGCAGATGGCCGGCAGCCGCCTACCCCGAGCCTGCAGATGGCCGGCAGCCGCCTACCCCGAGCCTGCAGATGGCCGGCAGCCTGTGCAAGTGCCTGCAGCTACAGCCATCGGAGTGTGACCTGTGGATGGAGGGGCATGCTCTGCCCATGATTGGGGGCATTGTACCATGGAGGACCCTGTACCCCGGCTCCTGCTTCGTGTGAATAAAGAGCGATTCTGGTGTTCGGAGCAGTGATGAGCGGAGGTGCTGAGATAAGGTGTTATCTTTCAGGCTCGTGTGCTAAAGGTACCGTCACACTCAGCAACTTTGCAAAGAGAACGACAACGATCCGTGACGTTGCAGCGTCCTGGATAGCGATCTCGTTGTGTTTGACACGCAGCAGCGATCTGGATCCCACTGTGCCATCGCTGGTCGGAGCTAGAAGTTCAGAACTTTATTTCGTCGCCAAGTCGGCGTGTATCATCATGTTTGACAGCAAAAGCAACGATGCCAGCAATGGTTTTTACATGGAGCTAACAACCAGCGAGAACGATAAGTGAGTCGCCGTTACGTCACTGGATCGCTCCTGCATCGTTCTGGAGCTGCTGTGTTTGATGTCTCTACAGCGACCCAAACAGCGACGCTCCAGCGATTTAGTTTAGGTCGACTCGTTGTCTATATCGCTGCAGCGTCGCTGAGTGTGACGGTACCTTAAGTGTCTTGCAGGGATTGTCTAACAACCGCCAGCAGCGGGGACTCAAGCATATTATTTGGGTACACCCAAGACACTCATTAGCACTGGAGCATGCTCAGATAACACCTTATAGAGCACATTCGCTCATCACTAATTTCAGGTTACCCTGTAGATTGTAAGCCCATGAAGGCAGGGTCCACTCCCCCCACCACCACCACGGTCTGTCACAAGTTGTGTTACTGTATTTTATACATGGATGTAACCCCTTTTCACATGTACAGCACCCTGGAATTAGTGGTGCTTTTAAAAAAATATATATTTAAAGGGAACCTGTCACCCCGTTTTTTCAGATTGAGCTATAAATACTGTTAAATAGGGCCTGCGCTGTGCGTTACTATAGTGTATGTAGTGTACCCTGATTCCCCATGTATGCTGAGAAATACATTACCAAAGTCGGCTTTGGGAAAATGGCCGCCGCGATCTCTAATGCGCACGCGCGGCATCCCGCGGCCATTTTCCTGAAGCCCCGTGCAGCAGAGCACTCCATCTGCGCACGCGCGGCCCCAGGAAGATGGCCGCCCCCACCGATGAAAGGGATGACAGCGCAGATCGCGCGGTGTCTTCACGTGGGCGCAGGGAATTCGGACCTTGGACATGCGCACACCACTACGCCACCAACGGAAAGCTGGGGAAGAAAACAGCGCTGTGAACACGCCCACCTGACCAGACCAGCCTGATTGACAGGCGAAAACGGCGACTTTGGTAATGTATTTCTCAGCATACATGGGGAATCAGGGTACACTACATACACTATAGTAACGCACAGCGCAGGCCCTATTTAACAGTATTTATAGCTCAATCTGAAAAAACGGGGTGACAGGTTCCCTTTAATCCCTTCACCACCTTGTAATCTTCAAATTTTGTATTTTTTGTTTTTGCTCCCCTTCTTCACAGAGCCATAACTGTCAAACTCTGACAGTGGCATTTAACGCTTGCTTCCGGCCATTCGGCTGGAAATGCTCACACCGGTGACCTGCGTCACGTGATCAGGGGTCACCGGTGTGTTGGCATGACAACCCGAGGTCTCCTGGAGACCGCTCAGGTTGTCAGTGCCGGGTTGCTGTGAGCGCCACCCTGTGGTTTTCGCTCATAGCAAGTGAAGTATTCTGCTATATAGAGGTGATCTGATCATCGCCTCTATGTAGCAGAGCCGATCAGGCTATGGCAGCTTCTAGTCTCCCATGGAGACTATTTAAGCATGGCAAAAGTAAGAAATTTTTAAAAAATATTTAAAAAACAAATATAAAAGTTCAAATCACCTCCCTTTCACCCCATTCAAAATAAAACAGTAAAAAGAAATCAAACATACACATATTTGGTATCGCTGCGTTCAGAATCCGATTTAACAATAATAAAAAAAAAAGGATTAAACTGATCGCTAAGCGGCGTAGTAAGAAAAAAAAGTAAGAACGCCAGAATTGGGTTTTTTTTTGGTCGCCACGGCATTGCATTAAAATTTTATCATTAAAAATGTCTGCTCGGCACATAAAAAATCAGCCCTCACCTGATCCCAGATCACGAAAAATGGAGACGCTACGGGTCTCGGAAATTGGTGTGGTTTTTTTTTGTTTGTTTGTTTGTTTGTTTTTTAACAAATTTTGGAATTTTTTTTTTACCACTTAAAAAAGAACCGAGACATGTTTGGTGTCTAAGAATTCGTAATGACCTGGAGAATCATAATGGCAGGTCAGTTTTAGCACTTGGTGAACATGGTAAAAAAAAAAAATCCAATAAACCGTCGTGGAATTGCACTTCTTTTGCAATTTCACCGCACTTGGAATTTTTTTCCCATTTTTCAGTACACGATATGGTAAAACCAATGGTGTCATTCAAAAGTACAACTTGTCCCACAAAAAACAATCCCTCACATGGCTATATTGAAGTAAAAATAAAAAAGTTATGGCTCTGAGAAGGGGAGCAAAAACAGAAACGAAAAAATGGGAAGGGTCTTGAAGGGGTTAAAGAGAATCTGGCGTTTGCGAACTCATCTGAGAGCAGGACAATGTAGGGGTAGAGATCCTGAATCCAATGTTTCACTTAGTTTATTTGGTGCAGCCCTTCTGACAGTTTTTAGATTTAACATGTAACAGAACTGAGAACGTTCCCTCCCCTCACACCCGGCTCGTAATGTACATGGTCTATGGACAGTGAGCCGCTTATCACAGAAGGGAATGGAGTTGAACTAGTGCAATGATAATCTCCTAGTGATAAAACCTTCACTGTAAGTAAACAGCATGCAGCCTAAGTGACACAGATGATTTCTATATTTTAACCCCTACGTCTTGCTGTCCTCAGATTAGTTGGCAAAAACCTGCCGACAGATTTCATCTAAAGATGAGCTGATTGGACTTCTTTGGGTTGCAGATGGACTCCAAATCAACTCTTAAACATACTGACTGTATTTAGAAGGCACTTTCTTCAAGCAGAGGTGCAGGAAAAAAATCTGCATCTTTCAAGAATACTATGCTTTTTATGCAAGGCAATACTCCAACACGTGCATCGAAGCCTCCAGTGCTCGGCTAGCCGTATCTGGGCCCAGTCTTGACGTTTCCCCTTCTGCCCAAATAAAGCAATGGCGGCCGACAGCACTGCTGTAGCGTACAAAGGATGCTCGTCCTAGCTCCACAGGACCCAGGTGGAGAGGTACATACCAACGTGTAGAAGTGAAGGACAGCATCCGATCCAGGTGAAGAAAAAGAAACACTTTATTGTGCCATAGGTGCAACGTTTCAACCTCAAAAAGGTTGACAAAGACATGCTTGACAAAGACCTTTTTGAGGTTGAAACGTTGCACCTATGGCACAATAAAGTGTTTCTTTTTCTTCACCTGGATCGGATGCTGTCCTTCACTTCTACACGTTGGTTTCCCCTTCTGCGTCTCGCTCAGTGGTGGTCGGTTTCAGCCTCCTTGCCTCGGCCATGTCTCTGAGCACTTGAGGATAATGGCTTCTTAGTCACATTTGATTCTTCTCAAGTCTTGTTAATGTGCATCTTTTTTTTTTTTTTCTCAACACTGTTTTTTGTGACGCCGGTAACAATTTACAGCAACACTTTTGGTGCTTCTGGGAATGCCTCATCCCTCCGTAAGAGTTGTAGTAATTTTTTCTACTTTTCAGTGTTGGTTAAATGTCTTTTCTGGCCCATTTTTGCCTGAGGAAAACAAGCTGCCTAATAATTGTCACCATGATAAAGGACGTTGTATCCTTAGGCCTCACCCCCCTCATTACACCAATACACGTCACCTGACCTGTCGGCATTCACGTTTATACAGAGCGAAGGTGGAAAATCTGCATAAAAATGAAGATATGATCAAAATACTCATGTTCCCTAATAATTTAGTGCACACAGTGTATAGGTAACAAGAAATAAAATATGCCGGCTCATTTAGGCAACTTTCCCCTGACTCGTGTTGGCTCCAGTGATGAGACGCACTGTATGTTCCAGCAGATTGTTTTCTTGACCTAATCTGGCCGTTATGTTCCCACAGAGCAGTTACACTCCCACCGAGGAGGAGAAGAGGGTCCTGACAGAATGTAACTCTGAGAGCTTCTGGTACAGATGTAAGTCGTGTCTAATCACATTTTATTTTCCTACACTAGTAATTCGGAAGTTTCAAAAAGTTTCCCAACAACTAGAATAGTTATAAAATAACTATTACCTACCCAGCCCCCCAGTGACCATCCCACAGTAATGACATGTCCATTATCACCGGACCGCTGTAACCAATCACTAGCTTTACCTGGGGCTAGTGATTGGCTGCAGTGTCCAGTGAATGTAATATTATGGATACAGGGACCTTGGGTGTAACCATGGTGGCAGTGGATTGATAAGGCAAGAAATTGTTCTTGTATTATTCCATATTTCCTGCTGCCAGGCAACTTTATAAAAAAAAAATGGATAATCTCTTTACTGATGGATTTAATGTTTTCTCGCCATATGATCTCCTATCGATAAACCATTTTATAATCGGTGTTTTTCTATCTACTGTGACTGATGTACAGTACAGACCAAAAGTTTGGACACACCTTCTCATTTAAAGATTTTTCTGTATTTTCTTGACTATTATAATTGTAAATTCACACTGAAGGTATCAAAACTATGAATTAACTCTTGTGGAATTATACACTTAACAAAAAAGTGTGAAACAACTGAAAATATGTCTTATATTCTAGGTTCTTCAAAGTAGCCACCTTTTCCTTTGACTGCTTTGCACACTCTTGGCATTCTCTTGATGAGCTTCAAGAGGTAATCACCGGAAATGGTCTGCCAACAATCTTGAAGGAGTTCCCATAGATGCTTAGCACTTGTTGGCCCTTTTGCCTTCACTCTGCGGTCCAGCTCACCCCAAACCATCTCGATTGGGTTGAGGTCTGGTGATCGTAGCACCCCATCACTCTCCTTCTTGGTCAAATAGCCCCTACACAGCCTGGAGGTGTTTGGGGTCATTGTCCTGTTGAAAAATAAATGATGGTCCAACTAAACGCAAACCGGATGGAATAGCATGCCGCTGCAAGATGCTGTGGTAGCCATGCTGGTTCAGTATGCCTTCAATTTTTAATAAATCCCCAACAGTGTCACCAGCAAAGCACCCCCACACCATCACACCTCCTCCTCCATGCTTCACGATGGGAGCCAGGCATGTAGAGTCCATCCGTTCACCTTTTCTGTGTCGCACAAAGACACGGTGTTTGGAATCAAAGATCTCAAATTTGTACTCATCAGACCAAAGCACAGATTTCCATTGGTCTAATGTCCATTCCTTGTGTTCTTTAGCCCAAACAAGCCTCTTCTGCTAGTTGCCTGTCCTTAGCAGTGGTTTCCTAGCAGCTATTTTACCATGAAGGCCTGCTGCACAAAGTCTCCTCATAACAGTTGTTGTAGAGATGTCTGCTGCTAGAGCTCTGTGTGGCATTGACCTGGTCTCTACTCTGAGCTGCTGTTAACCTGCAATTTCTGAGGCTGGTGACTCGGATAAACTTATCCTCAGAAGCAGAGGTGACTCTTGGTCTTCCTTTCCTGGGGCGGTCCTCATGTGAGCCAGTTTCTTTGTAGCGCTTGATGGTTTTTGCCACTGCACTTGGGGACACTTTCAAAGTTTTCCCAATTTTTCGGACTGACTGACCTTCATTTCTTAAAGTAATGATGGCCACTCGTTTTTCTTTACTTAGCTGCTTTTTTCTTGCCATAATACAAATTCTAACAGTTTATTCAGTAGGACTATCAGCTGTGTATCCACCAGACTTCTGCTCAACACAACTGATGGTCCCAACACTATTTATAAGGCAAGAAATCCCACTTATTAAACCTGACAGGGCACACCTGTGAAGTGAAACCCATTCCCGGTGACTACCTCTTGAAGCTCATCAAGAGAATGCCAAGAGTATGCAAAGCAGTCATCAAAGCAAAAGGTGGCTACTTTGAAGAACCTAGAACATAAGACGTAATTTCAGTTGTTTCACACTTTTTTAAGTATATCATTCCACATGTGTTAATTCATAGTTTTGATGCCTTCAGTGTGAATTTACAATTTTCATAGTCATGAAAATACAGAAAAATCTTTAAATGAGAAGGTGTGTCCAAACTTTTGGTCTGTACTGTATGTATATGCATTAATTCTTTTAAGTGACCTTTCAGGTCCACACTGGACAGTCCTGGCATTCTTTCTACCCTCCTATAATAAAAAAAATAATAATCATCCAGCATCTGATTTTTGGCGTTCCCGTGTGGTTCCTGTTATACAGAGGGTGGATAAATGCTGGTGACAAAAAGTGTGCGCCCCCTACTCCATAGGAAAGACCACTGACGTCTATGATTGTGTGGCAGCGCTTTCACAGGAGCAAGAGCTATACAAATAATGAAGTCACACTGATGGGTATCATAAAGAATACAATTCTATTAAAGCTTCAATGCAAAGCACACAAAAAAAATCTCAATTGTGCTACACACAGAAATAAAATGGACTCCGCATTCTATATGGCCAATTTATCCCCTCTTCCTCCTGTAAATAAAAGGGCTCTGAAGAATGCAAATAAAAAGTTATCAAACAGCATAAAATGCAACTATGTAGTGTATACAGTAAAGCTGACGCACCTAAATTAGGAATAATCTAAACTCCACCATCAGGCAATAGTGTATTAGTGGCAAGATATAAATGCTATGTAAGGCTGCACAGACCTTAGGGGATGTAGGAGGTCTGTATGTGTCCTCGTGTATCGCTGTATCACATGTGGCTTCCTCCCCTTTATTACCTGTTATTTTATTCCTGGTTTTGGTTATATCACCTTTTAAAGGGAACCTGTCACAAATTTTGTCCCAATATATATCTTTCAGCCCCATGTGACCGCATTCTATAATGCTGCACCTATGAGTCCAATTCTCCGTGTATGGCAAATAAAAAAAAAACCTTTTATTCTCACCTACAGCTTGGTCTGGTCTGTGTCACTGGTCTGGGTCCGGTGCCTCCTCTCTTGTGATGCCGTCCTCCTTCTGTTCTTCGTGAGGGTGATGCGTCCAACGTCATACACACCGTGCTCCCCTTTATGCTTCAGCGCACTTCTCTGCCCTGCCGAGAGCAGAGCAAACTACTGCAGTGCGCATGCGCTGGGAAAGGTCAGAAGAACACTGGCGCATTCGCACTACAACACTTTGCTTGTCTTACTCATGAAGCACATAAGGAGGACGTCATCACAAGAAGAGAGGAGGCGCCAGGACCAAGACTAGCGATGCCCATTGGACCGGATCGCCTCATACGTGAGTATAATAAAAGATCTTTTTTATTTTTTAATTATTGCCATGCAGGTCAAAATGGAGTTATAGGTGCAGCATTCTAGAATGCTGTCACATGGGGCTGAAAGGTGGTGGCCGAAGGTTATATCGGGGGAAAAATATGGTGGCAGGCTCCTTTTAATATATACATATGCTTTGTAACACTATAAACTTGCACTTTAAACTTTGTTTTACTGATATTTTTTGTGTTGGCCAGGGACCTTTTGATTACAGAAGGTTAGGGGTAATTGTGGCCACTTAATGTGAGACGTTTGGATTTGTGTGTAGCACAGTGGTGCATTTCTTGGAGCTTTGCATCAGAACTTTAACAATATTTTGTTTTTCATGTTATCCACCAGTGTGCACTTCTATTATTTGTAAGACTCAAGTCTTTTCTTTTAGTACTTCTTTTGCTATGTCAGCATGTAGCACCTAGACAGAACATGTAGCTTGCTACATACAGCAATACGGGCACACTTTCACGGGAAGTGTCAGTCTGAAGTCATGTCCGCCTCAGGGACTGCTTCAGCAGATCTTACTGATGAGGGAAGGGCCAGGATGAACAATTGCTTAGACCCGACTTTATATATAAAGTGTCTGCCTGATGTCGATCTGTGTAACTTATGTACATCTATCATTTTAGCGGTCCCCTTCTCAGTCATAAGCATGCTAGCCACACAGACCCTCATCCACAGAGGTAAGTGCTCCCTTCTTAATGGCAGAGACTGACTATTTGGCTGTATTTGTATGTTTTCTTATTGACCCAATAACTACACTAACACGTGTATTAAGATTTAGCAGTCTTGTCACTTTTTTGCCACAATGAACATGAAAATCGGGGGGGGGGAGGAAGCCGCAATTTTTGCTGTGGCTTCTCAAACAATAGTGCTTGTTGTGGCAGTAATCTTGACTGCCCTGAAAATACCTTGTAATCCAATGTAATTCTATACTAGTGCATGCCTGTCTTCTTGCAACAATTTACAAAAAATGTTTGCAAGAATAGATCACAAAGTTCCATGTCTGGATTGTTAGTTACTGAGCTTTATTTGGTGTGTGCACAATAAGGCAATAGATCAATGTGAAACCATTCAAAGTTAATAGATAAGGCTACGTTCACATTAGCGTTACGCTAATGTGCGTCGCTGTTGCGTCGGCGACGCGCCCCTATGTTTAACATGGGGGACGCGTGCGGTTTTTTGTTAGCGTTTTTCGACATGTGCGTCGTTTTCGACGCTAGCGTCGGACGCACGAAAATGCAACAAGTTGCATTTTTCGTGCGTCCGATTTTCCTCAAAAAACGACGCACGCGTCGCAAAACGCAGTGTTTTTGCGCGCGTTTTTGGTGCGTCGCGCGTTGCGTCGCCGCGCAACGCTAATGTGAACGTAGCCTAAAGGGTGTACTGAGAGTGTTACTCCATATGACGGTGATTGCTGGGAATCCAGTTGCAGCGAATACTGGGGTGAGTTCCCTGTTTGATTGGAGTCAATAGAATTCACGGAATTGCGGAATACAGCCACACAAATGTTGAATGAAGTTGCAGTGTTTGTGCTCGACCACCGCCTCAGCCAAACTGGGACGTGAAATCCCTTTTCTTGGGATCAGTGTAAAGGTACCGTCACACTAAGCGACGCTGCAGCGATACCGACAACGATCCGGATCGCTGCAACGTCGCTGTTTGGTCGCTGGAGAGCTGTCACACAGACTGCTCTCCAGCGACCAACGATGCCGGTAACCAGGGTAAACATCGGGTAACTAAGCGCAGGGCCGCGCTTAGTAACCCGATGTTTACCCTGGTTACCATCGTTAAAGTAAAAAAAACAACCACTACATACTTACCTACCGCTGTCTGTCCCCGGCGCTGGGCTTCTCTGTCCTGTGTAAGCACAGCGGCCGGAAAGCAGAGCGGTGACGTCACCGCTCTGCTTTCCGGCTGCCCGGAGCTCACAGCCAGAGCAGAGAAGCAGAGCGTCGGGGACAGACAGCGGAAGGTAAGTATGTAGTGGTTGTTTTTTTCACTTTAATGATGGTAACCAGGGTAAACATCGGGTTACTAAGCGCGGCCCTGCGATGTCAGCGGGAGAGCCAGCGACAAAATAAAGTCCTGGCCTTTCTGCCCCGACCAGCGATATCACAGCAGTGGCCTGATCGCTGCTGCGTGTCACACTGGACGATATCGCTAGCCAGGACGCTGCAACGTCACGGATTGCTAGCGATATCGTCCAGTGTGACGGTACCTTAAGTCCCAATGATCACTTGAGTTTTGGCACATTCACTCTGCACTTCACTTTCATTCTTTTAAAGGGGTCGTCCTGTCTAAGTTGAGTAGTCTGCTGTCACTCTGTGGAACTGCAGACTTATGATTCCTGGTTTCTAAGTCGGGGACAGCAGTGATATATGTGCTATGCATGCTCCCGGGTGGAATCCGCCCAGTGCTCTCGCTCTATACAGGTCTATGGGGTGTTGGCGTTACCGTTTAGTGAGCGTGGCTTGCTCAGTACACTTGTTTGGAGCAATCCTGTACCCACTAGACAGCTTCTGCCTGGGACTATATCACTGCCGTTCCTGGCTTGGACACCTTCGAATCATTGCAGTGCACAGTGTGTGCACTGGGGGAATTCATAAATCTGCAGTCACACAGTGACTGTGGACTTTTCATTTTAGACCCAACAACCTCTTTAAAGCATACGCTCTTTTCCGGGCCTTTTGGCTAGAATGGGAAGTTCCCAGTCAAAGGTCCGGACAGTATTACAGTGAGTAACCTTCACTATTTTGAGTGTTTCTCACTTGTCACTCTTTTAGGCTGGTTTTACATTTGCGTTTTTTGCCGATGCGTTTTAACGCAAAAAAAACACATGCGTTTTTTTCCCTATATTTAACATTAAAAACGCATGCGTTTTTTTTTGCGTTTTGCTGCGTTTGACGACACATGCGTCGTTTCTATGCTTGCGTTTTGTTGCGGAAATGCAACATGTAGTAATTTCTAGAGGCGTTTTTTTGCGGCAAAAAAACGTATTGCTGTCTATGTAAACGCATGCGTTTTTAAGCACATGCGTTTGGTTGCATTTTTTAACGCATGCGTTTCCATAGAGAAAAACAAGTCTACACACTGATAAGCCACCCCCCACCATCAAGGTGATAAAGGGATCCAAACCCTAACCCATCAAGGTGATAAAGGGATCCACACCCTAACTCTAGGGATCCAAACCCTAACCCTAGGGATCCAAACCCTAACCCATCAAGGTGATAAAGGGATCCAAACCCTAGGGATCCAAACCCTAACACTAGGGATCCTAACCCTAGCCATTTCTATTTATAGCGGGTTTTCTAGTTGATTTTTGAGATTGGCAGCTGTCACACACTAAAGACGCTTTTTATTCCAAAAAATATTTTTTGAGTTACCACATTTTGAGAGCTACAATTTTTCCATATTTTAGTCCACAGAGTCATGTCACACGCCCTCTGTAGTCCCATTGGCGGTGTCTGGATCTTGATTTTTCTCTTGTGAAATTTCTCATCATGCTTTTAACCCCTTTACCCCCAAGGGTGGTTTGCACGTTAATGACCAGGCCAATTTTTACAATTCTGACCACTGTCCCTTTATGAGGTTATAACTCTTGAACGCTTCAACGGATCCCAGTGATTCTGAAATTTTCTCGTGACATATTGTACTTAATGATATTGGTAAAAATTCTTTGATAGTACCTGCATTTATTTGTGAAAAAAACGGAATTTTCCAACTTTGAATTTTTATGCAATTAAATCACAGAGATATGTCACACAAAATACTTAATAAGTAACATTTCCCACATGACTACTTTACATCAGCACAATTTTGGAACCAAAATTTTTTTTTGTAATGGAGTTAAAATGGTTAAAAGTTGACCAGCAATTTCTCATTTTTACAACACCATTTTTTCTTAAAAATAAAAAATATTTTTTCACAAATTATCTTTTCGCCCCCAATTTAGTATTTTCCCAAGGGTTAGAGAAGAAATTGGACCCCAAAAGTTGTTGTTCAATTTGTCCTGAGTACGCTGATACCCCATATGTGGGGGTAAACCACTGTTTGGGCGCATGGGAGAGCTCGGAAGGGAAGGAGCGCCGTTTGACTTTTCAATGCAAAATTGACAGGAATTGAGATGGGACGCCATGTTGCTTTTGGAGAGCCCCTGATGTGCCTAAACATTGAAACCCCCCACAAGTGACACCATTTTGGAAAGTAGACCCCCTAAGGAACTTATCTAGATGTGTTTTGAGCGCTTTGACCCACCAAGGGCTTCACAGAAGTTTATAATACAGAGCCGTAAAAATAATACAAATATTTTTAGCCCCCAGTTTTGTATTTTCCCGAGGGTAACAGGAGAAATTGGACCCCAAAATTTGTTGCCCAATTTGTCCTGAATGCGATGATACACCATATGTGGGGGGAACCACTGTTTGGGCGCATGGGAGGGCTCGGAAGGGAAGGAGCGCTATTTGGAATGCAGACTTAGATGGAATGGTCTGCAGGCGTCACATTGCGTTTGCAGAGCCCCTAATGTACCTAAACAGTAGAAACCCCCCCACAAGTGACACCATTTTGGAAAGTAGACCCTCTAAGGAACTTATCTAGATGTGTGGTGAGCGCTTTGACCCATCAAGGGCTTCACAGAAGTTTATAATGCAGAGCCGTAAAAATAAAACACAAATTTTTTCCCCAAAAAAATATTTTTTAGCTCCCAGTTTTGTATTTTCCCAAGGGTAACAGGAGAAATTGGACCCCAAAAGTTGTTGTCCTATTTGTCCTGAGTACGCTGATACCCCATATGTTGGGGTAAACCCTTGTTTGGGAGGGCTCGGAAGGGAAGAAGCACTGTTTTACTTTTTCAACGCAGAATTGGCTGGAATTGAGATCAGACGCCATGTCGCTTTTGGAGAGCCCCTGATGTGCCTAAACAGTGGAAACCCCCCAATTATAACTGAAACCCTAATCCAAACACACCCCTAACCCTAATCCCAACAGTAACCCTAACCACACCTCTAACCCTGACACACCCCTAACCCTAATCCCAACCCTATTCCCAACTGTAAATGTAATCTAAACCCTAACCGTAACTTTAGCCCCAACCCTAACCCTAACTTTAGCCCCAACCCTAACTGTAGCCTTAACCCTAGCCCTAACCCCAACCCTAATGGGAAAATGGAAATAAATACATCTTTTTAATTTTTCCCTAACTAAGGGGGTGATGAAGGGGGGTTTGATTTACTTTTATAGCGGGTTTTTTAGCGGATTTTTATGATTGGCAGCCGTCACACACTGAAAGACGCTTTTTATTGCAAAAACTATTTTTTGCGTTACCACATTTTGAGAGCTATAATTTTTCCATATTTTCGTCCACAGTGTCATGTGAGGTCTTGTTTTTTGCAGGACGAGTTGACGTTTTTATTGGTAACATTTTCGGGCACGTAACATTTTTTGATCGCTTTTTATTTCGATTTTTGTGAAGCAGAATGACCAAAAAAACAGCTATTCATGAATTTCTTTTGGGGGAGGCGTTTATACCATTCCGCGTTTGGTAAAATTAATAAAGCAGTTTTATTCTTCGGGTCAGTACGATTACAGCGACACCTCATTTATATCATTTTTTTTTTTGTTTTGGCGCTTTTATACGATAAAAACTATTTTATAGAAAAAATAATTATTTTTGCATCGCTTTATTCTCAGGACTATAACTTTTTAATTTTTTTTGCTGATGATGCTGTATGGCGGCTCGTTTTTTGCGGGACAAGATGATTGTTTCAGCGGTACCATGGTTATTTATATCTGTCTTTTTGATCGCGTGTTATTCCACTCTTTGTTCGGCGGTATGATAATAAAGCGTTGAATTTTGCCTCTTTTTTTTTTCTTACGGTGTTTACTGAAGGGGTTAACTAGTGGGCCAGTTTTATAGGTGGGGTCTTTACGGACGCGGCGATACTAAATATATGTACTTTTATTGTTTTTTTATTTTTTATTTAAAGAAATGTATTTATAGGAACAATATTTATTTATTTTTTTCATTATTTAGGAATATTTTTTTTTACACATTTGGAAATTTTTTTTTTTTACTTTGTCCCAGGGGGGACATCACAGATCGGTGATCTGACAGTTTGCACAGCACTCTGTCAGATCACCGATCTGTCTCAGAGCACTGCAGGCTTCACAGTGCCTGCTCTGAGCAGGCTCTGTGAAGCCACCTCCCTCCCTGCAGGACCCGGATGCCGCGGCCATCTTGGATCCGGGCCTGGAGCAGGGAGGGAGGTAGGAGACCCTCGCAGCAACGCGATCACATCGCGTTGCTGCGGGGGGCTCAGGGAAGCCCACAGGGAGCCCCCTCCCTGCGCGATGCTTCCCTGCACCGCCGGCACATCGCGATCATGTTAATGTGCCGGGAGCGGTCCGTGACCGCTCCTGGCACATAGTGCCGGATGTCAGCTGCGATAGGCAGCTGACACCCGGCCGCGCTCCCCCCGTGAGCGCGGCCGATCGCGTGTGACGTACTATCCCTTCGGTGGTCATACGGGCCCACCCCACCTCAACGGGATAGTACGTCTAATGTCAGAAAGGGGTTAAAAAACACTAACGCGGTAAAAAACGCATGTAAAAACGCTGCTTTTTTTACCGCATACGAAAACGCATGCGTCTAAAAAACGCAGCGTTTGTACGCGTTTACATGCGTTTTTTTCACCACCTGCAGATGCGTTTTTAACGCTGCGTTTTTTAACGCAAATGTGAAACTAGCCTTACTGTGTGGCCATCTCAGAAACCATAGAATGTTAGAGTTGGAAGGGACCTCCAGGGTCGTCATGTCCAACCCCTGCTCAATGCAGGATTCACTAAACCATCTCAGACAGATGTCTGTCCAGCCTCTGTTTGAAGACTTCCATTGAAGAACAACTCGCCACCTCTCGTGGCCGCCTGTTCCACTCATTCATCACCCTCACTGTCAATACGTTTTTTTTCTACTATCTAATCTTCTCCCTTTCAGTTTCAACCCATTGCTTCTCATGTTTCCATGTGCAAATGAGATTAATGATGATCCCTCTACACCAGGGGTGGGCAATTAAGTTTCCTGAGGGGCGTCATGAGAGACTGTGACTGTTGTGGAGGGCCGAACCAATAGGCTGAAATTCTACTCAATATTAGTATCAATATATTATAATTATTATATTGATAATTATATTAATATTGTATCACATAATATTGAGCAGAATTGGGTATTCTGACATCCCCTTACATACCGTAAGAGCCCCACCACAGCCCCTTACATACTGTAAAATCCCACAGCCCCCCATGTACGGCATGGGCCCCACACAGCCTCCCCCATATGCAGCATGTCAACCCCACAGTCTCCCCGTGCCCGCACAAACATCCTATACACATGGAAAACAACACCACATACCCACCTCTGTCCCGGTGCCCTACTTCTGTCTTGGTGTCTCCAGTGCGCTGACTCTCCGCAGTACACAGCTGATGCGATTTAATGATGTCATCATGTCAGCTGTTTCACACGCTGATTAGAGGACGTGGCCAGAGACAGCGAGTGGGCACGGTGCGCCCCTGGGCCTCTGTTTTCCACCCCCTCAGCTGTCTCTGTCCGGACTGAGACATCCAAAGGGCAAGATGTGGCCCACGGGCTGCACTTTGTCCAGGTCTGCTCTACACTGTGACATCCCTTCAGATATTTGTAGACGGCTATTACCGTAAGTCTCGTCTCAGTCTTCTCTTTAGCAACTAGGACTTGTTCAGGGCGCAGTTCCCTTATGGGTCCCCTCTTGATCAGTCTGGGGGATGGGGGTGTTATGTTTTGGCCAACAGGTTCTGTTCCCTCATGCAAACCCCAAGCTCTCTCCTCTCGGGAGCAGTCACAATCTAGACTGGCTCCTATTTCTGCCTGGGTGTCAGCCCAGGTAGATGTTGGCAGTAAGATTTGAGTCTCCCTAAGCTCCAGTTATGGGAGGCCATTAGTCACTTATCCACGCTGTGGTCTTTTGGCCCAGATGGACCCCATTCTAGTGCACTTTATTGTTTTTGTTTACTTTGTCACTTTTTAAAGCGCACTTGGGTGATTGAACACAGTACTTTGGCTCTGAAAGAAGGGAGTCCCAATGGTCAGATTCTCAGCGATAAGCAATTTCATCACCTTCCCTTTGGATAGGTAAGAAGTTGCTGTATTGGAGCAACCCCTTTTAAAAACTTTTTACATTAAAAAAAAATCACACCAGTAAACGAAGAAAAGCTGTAGTGATAATGGCATAATGCTCACTAGTGGTTATCCTACAAAATACAATTTATTTTTTTTTAAGGCTCAAAGAGAAAGAAACACAAAGTTTAAAACCTAAAGAGACAAGGTACCATAAACAAAGCTCAATCCGGCGTTCCTTGATCAGTGGCCAGAATACCCAATACCTCCTGTAAGCAAGGGTCTGCATACTGTCCAAAAATAAGAACACCAATGCTATGTGCACACATTGCAGGCTTCCTGCAGAACTACAGCGTTTTTTTTTCCGTGCAGAAACGCTGCAGATCTGCAAGTGATTTACAGTACAATGTAAATCGATGGCAAAAAAAAAAAATGTTGTGCTAATTGTGCTGAAAAATCTGCACGGAAAACGCAGCAGATTCAACACCATTTGACTGTCACTACTTGTGTGCAGATCTGCAGCGTTTCTGCACCCATTCCATTATAGAAATCCACAGGGGTAAAAACGCTTGAAATCCGCAAGAAAAACACATCAAATCTGCACCTGCGTTTTCTGCCAAGAGATGCAGAATCTGCACAGAAAATTCCAGAGGCAAATCCACAACGTGGGCACTTACCAATAACAAAGTGCAGTTATGTAGTGTGCCAAAATATGCGTATAATACAGCTGGTGGCATACCAGGAACAAAAATAATGGGACATAAGTATACTAGTGCAAGAGATAGAGACCTTAGGTGGGTAAGGGGACAGGGGTCTACAGATTTCACACATGTATTGCCTGGGCACTTTTTTTTCCTGGGCAGGGAACCTTGCTTATAGGGGGTAGGGGGATAATTCTGGCCACTGGTGGTGAACCAGTTTGAGCTTTTTGTAGAGCTCAATGGTGCTTTGTGGTTTTAACCTTTTGCCTACTAGTATCACTCTCCATAATTTGTATATATCTTGATTTCTTTTTTTTTCCTGCCATGTGAGCATGTAGCAGCTGAAGATTGTCGGTTGTGCCAGACGGTGGGTGTATGTATGTCTATATAATATGTATTATAATATGTTGATTGTTAATGAACTGATATCAGCGATATATATGTTGCATGTAACATTGATTTTATTTCAATAATTACAGGGATTCTTACAACATCAACCAGATTCGGTCCTTTCCCAAAAGTAGCTTGTAAGTGCAATTCATTTTCGCTTTGTCCTCTGTTCAGCAGATCTTTTGCTAGTTTTGCTGTTTTCATTGCTGACATTTGCAGAGAAATGCTGCTGCCGACTAAGTGTATCGTGTCTGTATAGTGAATTTAATTCTTTTTTTTTCTTTTCTGCAAGTTGCTGGTTTCCTTGGATACATCGCTGGAAAACTTTCTTACATTAAACCATGCAGAGAGAAATTTCTGAAATTGGAAAATTCTCCGATGGCTGAAATTATTCGACAAGGACCAAGGGCTCAAACCATGTAAGATATTCTCTTGTCATTTTACCAGTGAAAACAAATTGCTATAAAAGGTAAATTAAAAAAACGGTAAAGATATTGTTTACCCCTGAATCGTCCATTAGTCAGTTTATATGAACCCTTTGTAGATCCCATATAATGGGGGTTGTATAAGGCCGGGTCCACACGGCGGTAATATGGCAGCATTTTTGCATGTCATGAACAAAACACTCAACCTGCCCTTGATTCTAGTAAGCCATGCTTAGTCCTCTTGCCCTTCATAAATCTATGTGGGGTCCACATCTTGGGACCCCTGTGCAATAGCTTAAGTAACTATTTCCATCTACATTTTTGGCACGTCCAATGGATATGTCAAAATTGAACAGCAGATACTAGCCCTACCACTGGGAACTACATATATCTGAAGAATCAGGTCTCGCTGCAGACGGCTGTGAGATGAGGTGCTTGGAATTACTATAGTGATCACAAAACCTCTTCATCAACTCTCCACTGACCACAGTGAACATTGGGGCCTTGTTCTCAAGATAGATGCAGGTCCCAGACAGGGACCCACAGCTACTATGGATTTCTCCTACGCCTCATTGAGGGACTCAGGACCATGGGTGTTATGCTGCTGCCACTAGGAGGACACTAATACAGAAAGAATAGCTCTTCCCCTGCAGTATAAATACACCCTCCTGCTGGCTCTCAGTGAACCAGTTCTTGCTTAGTGTCTGTAGGAGGCACTTGGGTCTGATTTCAGACCCCACCGTTTTTATTTAAATTTTTTACTTTTTATTCTATTTTTTTCCCTTAACGGAGTGAATGGGGGCGACGGATCCTTTCTAGGTTCCGATCTCCCCCGAATCATCAACAGGCAAGAACGTGGAGCGTTCCTCCTGTATCCTTTCCTGGAACGTTGGATGCCAGCTCTGAGCTCACCTTACCGGCGCCGGTTCCTTCGCGTTCCGATCTCCCCCCTCCATTGCAGGCAACTACATGGAGTAGCCCTCCATCTACCTCTCATGGAGCCAGGTGCATAGCCGGACATAAATATGTATGGCGTCCGTGCAGCCCCCCTCTGCATCACCACTGATATAGCGGATGACGCAAGGCGGCAGAAATTTTCCACCCCCTCCCTGACTATGGCGACGGCGGATTGAGCACCAGCCCACCGCATCTACCGTGAATACACTGCGGGGGCCGAGGCGCTGAGGGGTCCACGTCCGTGGGGTATGGGAGTTCTTCACCTTAAAGCCCGGGTCCATGGGTGGTCCGCAGTGCGGCAATTCATCCAGAGAGTGTCGCTTAAGAATGGCGCTAATAGCGGTCGCGGTGCTGCAGGCCGCAACCGCAGGTTTAAAATTTAGCCCCCGGCTTTTCCCCTTCATACAGGCCAGAGTTTTGGCCATGCCGACCGGCAGTTACCGCCGCCCACTCTTTCTGGCGCTTCTCGTTCTCACTTCCTGATCTCGGCGGCCATCTTGGTACACCCACAGGGCTGATGCTGCAGCGCTGCTCCAGCCCTTTTCAATCACAGCCTTCAGGACAAGCGATTCCTGTGCATAACTCCCGTGGCATCACACTGCGGACCTCCCCTGGGGACTCAAAACACAGGACCTGGGTAAGCTCCAGAAACATAGCTTAACCCTTTCCCTGTTAGTAAACTCTCTCCTCAAGGCTATGCTATGCCTCAATCAAAGCCTCAAAAAGTCTGGGAAAACCCACACTGTTTTTTGCGGCATGTACCGCTTGTAAGGTGTCATTACCCCGGGGTCACAATACTGCTTTATGCACAGCCTGTGAACCGGTGACTGCTCAGGAACCACCTGTTACTAATATCGAACCCAGTGAGCCTAGTCCCCCTGAGTGGGCTACCTCCCTTACCTGGTCTATGGCATCCATGGCAAAAGCGTTAGAATCGTTCCGAGACCCTTCCTCTAACCTGGGCACTATTTCAGACGACGCTTCCGATGATCAGAACCCCTTGTACTCCAGGGCTTAGGCTATGTGCACACGTAGGAAATGTGGTGCAGAATTTTCTGCACTAAATCTGCATCTGCAGATTTGATGCAGTTTCTGTGCAGTTTCTGTGCAGTTTCTGTGCAGTTTCTGTGCAGTTTCTGTGCAGTTTCTGTGCAGTTTCTGTGCAGTTTCTGTGCAGTTTCTGTGCAGTTTCTGTGCAGTTTCTATGCAGTTTCTGTGCAGTACAATGTAAATCAATGAGAAAAGAAAAAAGCTGTGCACATGGTGCAGAAAAATCTGCGTAGAAACGCTGCAGAACTGCACAAAAGAAGCGACGTGCACTTCTTTGAAATCTGCAGCGTTTCTGCGCAGATTTTTCTGCACCATGTGCACAGCTTTTTTCTTTTCTCATTGATTTACATTGTACTGTAAATCACAGTGCAGTTCTGCAGCGTTTCTGCAGCAGAAAAATCTGCTGCAGTTCTGCACCAATTCTGCACTAAATCTGCATCGTGTGCACATACCCTAGGGGTGCACAGAAACTGCGCAGAAACTGCGCAGACACTGCATAGACACTGCATAGACACTGCATAGACACTGCATAGACACTGCATAGACACTGCATAGACACTGCATAGACACTGCATAGACACTGCATAGACACTGCATAGACACTGCATAGACACTGCATAGACACTGCATAGACACTGCATAGACACTGCATAGACACTGCATAGAAACTGCACAGAAACTGCACAGAAACTGCATCAAATCTGCAGATGCAGATTTAGTGCAGAAAATTCTGCACCACATTTCCTACGTGTGCACATAGCCTTATACTTTGCCAAGGAGCTCTCGCTCTTCCAGGAACAGGACTCGTGCCATATCCTCAGACCATCACCAGGATTCGGGTTCTGAGCACTCCATTTCTCGCTCCCCTTCCATTAGGGCTAGTAGAGAACTTGTTTCAGAGGACTATTCTGATACGTCCCAAGATCAGGATTTTCATCACGATCAGGAGACTCTCGACTCTCTCATTGAGTCAGTGAATAAGGCTTTGAAGCTTGAGGAGGAACCTTTATCTAAGACGGATCATGCCGTGTCCTTTAAGAGGACCAAGCGAGCTCACAGAGTGTTCGCCACTCATCCCGAATTTAGGGAAATCGTTGATTCTCACAAGATCCATCCAGATAAGCGATTCACAGGGCAGATGCCCATGGAGTCAAAATATTCCTTTGTCCAGGTTCCAAGAAAAGATTGGTCGCAGTCTCCCCCGATCGCACCTGGCTACTAAATCTGTTTTATCCTCCTCGGAGGGCGCCTCTATTAAAAGATCCAAACGATCATCAGATCGAAACTATAGCGCGTTCAGCCTTTGAGGCCTCAGCAGCCGCTACGTGGGTGGCTAAGCGCTGCTGAAATACCAATCTTCCCCCTGGGATAGCAGACCTCGCTACTCATAGCCAGAGTTGGAGATTTCGTAGTAACCGTGTCCCTGGATGCCGCTAACTGCGCTTCTCAAGCAGCAGCAAACGCCATCACCATCCGGAGGTCCTTATGGCTCAGGGACTGGCGCGCGGATTCTATTTCTAAAAAAAATAAAAATAAAAAAGTAATTAACTTCTCTACCATTCCAGAGCGGTCGCTTTTTTGGCGAAAAACTCGACCAATTGATTTCCGATGCCACCAGAGGGAAGAGTAAATATATCTTCCACAACCACAGGCTCGGTCCCGATATTTTTTGTTTGTTAGTTACAACTCAAACTGGTCCTCTACTTCCACATCTCCCTGTTCTGGCCGGGCACAACGTGCAGACAGAGGTTCCCAGACCTCTCACCTTTCCCTTGATGGTTCCTCTTCATGGTTCCAAAGAAGGACGCTACAGTATGGCCCATACTGGACCTAAAACTGCTGAACACGTTCGTCAGGGTGCAACGGTTCCAGATGGAATCGCTTCGTTCTGTCATCGCCTCCATGGGAAAAGGCGAGTTCCTGGCGTCTATAGACATCCAGGAGGCATACCTCCACATTCCTATTTTACCTTCCCACTAAAGCAGTGTTCCCCAACTCCGGTTCTCAAGAGCCACCATCAGGTCATGTTTTCAGGATTTCCTTAGTATTGCACAGGTGATAATTGCATCATCTGCACAGGCAATAATTCCATCACCTGTGCAATACTAAGGAAATCCTGAAAACATGACCTGTTGGTGGCTCTCGAGGACCGGAGTTGGGGAACACTGCGCTAAAGGTTTCTTCGCTTCGTAGTTCAGGAACAGCTCTGCCCTTTGGCCTCACCATCGCCCCCAGGGTACTCGCAAAGGGCATAGCGGCTGCCGTGGCCATACTCCACTCCCAAGGAGTGGTGGTGCTACCGTATCTTCACGATATCTTCATCAAAGGCCCCTCTTTCCACACTTGCAAGGAGGCCGTGAACATCACAATAGATACTCTTTCGCGCCTGGGTTGGAAGATAAACTTCAAAAAATCTTCCCCAGTACCAGCTCAGCGAATTTCCTTTCTAGGAATGATACTGGACCCGTCCCAGGGGTTGATGCTTCATTCCCCTGAAAAGATCTCGGCCTTACAGCGGGAAACCCTCTCAACCTCGCACTCACTCTCTGCGCTTCCGTATGAGAGTCCTCGCCAGGATGGTAGCAGCCTTGGAGGTGGTTCCATTTGCCCAAATACACCTCCGTCCCTTACAGCATGCCCTCTTGGCCGTTTGGAACAGGAACCCGTTCTCCCTCGACCGTCCTTTCTTCTTTACCCAGCGAGTCAGACAGTTTCTCAGGTGGTGGACATTAAAGTCCTCCCTGAATCAGGGGAAGTTTTTTCTTCCAGTACATTGGCCAGTTGTGACAACAGATGCCAGTCTTCTAGGCTGGGGAGCGGTGTTCTTACATCACACTGCTCAGGGCCGCCGGTTACTTCAGGAATCACGCCTTCTGATCAACATCTTAGAAATTCGGGCAATCAGGTTAGCTCTTCTCCAATTCCATCCCTTCCTGGCGGGTCGTCCCATCAGGATGCAGTCCGACAATGCCACTGCAGTGGTATACATCAACCGACAAGGGGGAACCTGCCATGAACGAGGTAGGCTACATTCTCCGTTGGGCCGAGGAAAACCGCTCAATGATTTCTGCGGTTCACATCCCGGGAGTGGACAATTGGGAGGCAGATTTCCTCAGTCGTCAAGGCCTCTAATCCGGGGAGTGGTCTCTCCATCCGGAGACTTTCCACCAGATCTGCTGTCGTTGTGGGCCCCCCTGATGTGGATCTGATGGCCTCATGGCTAAATTCCAAGGTTCCTGACTTCATAGCTCGGTCCAACGATCCAGCAGCAATCGGGGCAGATGCACTCGTACTCCCGTGGCATCATTTTCGGCTTCCGTACATATTTCCCTCGAGGGAGTACCGGTAATCCTGATTGCGCCAGATTGGTGTGCCGGGCATGGTACGCGGAACTAGTTCAACTAATCGCCGATGTTCCCTGGCAATTACCGAATCGCGCAGACCTCCTTTCAGAGGGCTCCATTTACCACCAGAACTCCGAGGCCCTGTGTTTGACGGCATGGCCGTTGAGTCCTGGGTTCCAACCCAGGCAGGTTTCTCTCCGGAAGGCATCTCTACCATAATCCATGCTAGACAGCCTACGTCTATGTGCATTTATCATCGCACTTAGAAAACCTTCTTTTCCTGGTGCAACGACCGGCGACATTCTCCTTGAATTTTCCATTCCTTCCATCCTCAAATTTTTACAAACGGGTTTGGACTTAGGTCTCGCCCTTAGTTCTCTCAAGGGGCAGTTTTCATCCCTGTCTGTTCTGTTCCAACGCAGGATTGCTAACAGATTACAAGTGAAGACGTTCAGTCAGGGAGTCTTCCATAGGGTGCCTCCCTATAAGATGCCGTTGGAACCATGGGACCTTAATCTGGTCCTCGGAATCTTGCAAGATGCTCTTTTCCAACCTCTACAGGAGGTTTCTCTGTCTTTTCTTTCAAGGAAGGTTGCCTTCCTGGTTGCGGTCACATCCATTAGACGAGTCTCAGAGCTGGCGGCTTCGTCTTGTCAAGTTTCCGTTCCTGAATTTTTATCAGGATAATGTGGTTTTGAGAACATCCCCGTCCTTTTTGCCAAAAGTTGTCTCATCCTTTCATCTCAATCAGGAGATTGTCTTACCGTCTCTGTCTGGCACCAGTACATCGCATCGAGAAGGCCCTCCACACACTGGATTTAGTGAGAGCTCTCAAGAGATACGTCTCGCGGACGGCGTCCTTCCGCAGGTCGGATGCCCTGTTTGTGCTCCAGGAAGGGCCAAGGAAGGGGTTTCCCGCTTCCAATGCGACAATAGCAAAATGGATTTGTTCAGCTATTCAGGAGTCCTACCGAGTCAGAGGTCATTCTGTCCCAGCAGGGATTAAGGCTCGTTCCACTCGGTCAGTGGATGCGTCTTGGGCCATCCGGCACCAAGCTTCGGCAGCACAAGTTTGCAGAGCTGCGACCTGGTCCAGTCTGCATACGTTTTTTTTTTTTTTTTATCAAATAGATTTTTATTATCCGCAAAGAATAAACAATCAGAATATTTCTCATGTTTCATTACACATTTACAGATAACTTTCCCCCCAGACCCAGAGCCCCCCCCCCCCCCCACAACGCCCAACCCCAGAGACCTCAGCCAGAGCCACCCCACTTCCCATCATCATACAAACATTTGAATAAACATCCGTTATATTTCCATTGAATACTAGGCTCCCTATATTCTCATTTATCATCCTAATTCAAGTCCATCCACGGTTGCCACAGCTTGTGGAAGATGTCCAGCTCAGTCTGCATACGTTTACAAAACATTGCCATATTCATTCTCCGGCCTCAGCAGAGGTGACCATTGGCAGATGAATTTTGCAGGCGGCTGTGCCACATCTGTAACCTGTGGGTACAAGGAGCAATTACAGTTGATTGTTCCCCACCCAGGGACTGCTTTAGGACGTCCCATGGTCCTGTATCCCCCAATGAGGCGTAGGAGAAATAGGGATTTTTGTGTGCTCACCGTAAAATCCTTTTCTCCGAGCCAATCATTGCAGGACACAGCACCCACCCTGTTAGCCTAATGGCTTTGGTTTTCTGTGTTGCCTTGGTTTTGACATAGTTCATCCTGGCTAAATGTTAAGCTCCTACTGCTTTGTTACCGAACTGGTTCACTTGGAGCCAGCAGGAAGGTGTATACTGCAGGGGAGGAGCTATTCTTTCTGTATTACTTAGTGTCCTCCTAGTGGCAGCAGCATAACACCCATGGTCCTGTGTCCCTCAATGATTGGCTCGGAGAAAAGGATTTTACGGTGAGTACACAAAATTCCCTATTTTATGACAGCTGTCCGTCTCCGCAGCTGCATGTGTCGCGGCTGTGTGTCACAGCACCTGCATGGAAAGCCCCCACACAGGCTGAAGCTAAAACTAAACTAGATTGTTTTTCAGTCGAATCGATTCTTTCCTCCAGGCATATTTGCAAGCAGCCTATTCAATTTTCTTTCTCTTTTTTTTTTTTTTTTTCTTTTAAAAGGTCAAATTCTGCACTGCTCTTTTCCACATTGGGAGATGTTACCAGTAGTGATGATCGAACGTGCTCTGATAAGGTGTTAAGGCGTCATGCTCAGGTGCTAACAGTGTCTTTGCTGTGCTCCAATAATGTGAGTCCCCGCGGCTGCATCTCTCACAGCTGTTTGACAGCCACAACGCGTGGGCATTGCTTATCAAGCATATTTTTCAAGCACGCCTAAGAGTGATAGCACCTGAGCTTGCTCCTTTAATACCTTATCCCAGCACGTTCGCTCATCCCTTGTTGCCAGTGAGATCCTGTGTTCAGCATGTGTGAGTGCCCAGTGTGGTGCATCCGTCCTATTCTTCAATGAGCGGTGCCACAGTATCCCCTTTTAAGTTCTGTTTTGTTTATAGAACTGAAAATAATGTGATCACTTTCTCACCATTTTGGGATCTTTTCACATTTCTTTTAGTGTTTTGTAAATAACTTTTCAGATTTCCCCCGCGTACAGACCATCCTTCTGACTTTTCTCCCGCTGACGTCAGAGCCCCGACTCAGACTTTTGCCCCAGTAGCAGCTGAGCCGCCATCCAGTGTGTACTCCAGCAAGTATGAGGCCAGTGTTGCTGAAGTGCCGTTCAGTTCATCCATGAGTGAGTCTTCACCCACTGGAATTGGAGACAACGTGTTAGCCGGTAAGTGCTGATATTTTATAACTATAGCTGCTGCGTCAGGCTCTTGCTGTCAGTTGAACAGATTGTGAAGACCAGAACTTGCGCTTTCTGTGGCTCTAGGCAAACCTCTTCTGTGTGGACAAGTAAAGCGGGAGAAACAGGATATCATGACCCCAAATTATTTATATAAGCAAGTATGTAGCTCATTTAAAGACAAGTCCAGCAATACCTTTTACATGGCCGGTCCATTCCTCCATTAATGAGAAATCGATGTTTGAATTGATGAGGCTGAAGAGCTATTGTCGATCTGAAGCCTCGGTCACTCTAGCTCTACTCTCCTCCATGCGCCACCTCCTCCTGCTTGACTGATGGCTCCTTTCCCTGAAGTAACACAGCATAAAGGCTTTCAGTCAAGCCAGAGGAGGTGGAGCAGGGCAAGGAATAGAGCTTGGAATGACAGAGGATTCAGATTTACAAATGACTTTTCAGCCTCATTGGGTAGGAGTTCACTGATTTCTTAATAATAGTGGAGCTGGTTGGCCATGTAAAGGTCTTGCTGAATATGTCTTTGAAAGACCCTGAATGTCTATCTGAACTGCATTTTTCTTCTCTGGTATGCACTGAATGTCTCCGGCTTTGCCTAGACCCTGAATGTCTATCTGAACTGCATTTTTTATTACTCTGAATTGGACGGGAATTGACTGGAAGGTAACAGAATACCAAAAGTACTACAATGTTTCGGTTTCTTTTCTTTCACCTCCTACTGCTTTCCTTCTTACAATCTCCTGCAATCCCTCCACCTAGTAAAGAACTAGTCATTTCTTCCTCAATACTCCCCAGCTATCTCACCTTCTCCTCAGAACTGTTCCTCCACATACAATCCTTTCTCTCCAGGCACACACGGCCACACACGGACATCATGTCCTATCCTGCTCCCACCTTCTAATGCTTTCTCTGCTACTCCTCTGGTGACGTATCCCCAAATCCTGGCCCTCCTCAATACATCCCCACCCTCATTTCTAACCCCCTGCCACGATCCTCCGCACTTTTTCCCAACCATGATAATCTTATATCCATTCATCCCTTACCTGGAGCATTATGGAACGCACGCTCCATCTGCAACAAACTGCCATTTATCCATGTCCTCTTCATCACCAACAAACTCTCCTTCCTTGTCATCACTGAAACCTGGCTCACCCTCTCTGACTCAGCCTCTTCAGCTCTTACACCCCTCGCCCCAGCAACAAACGTGGTGGAGGGGTTGGTTTGCTCCTGTCTGACACCTGCTCCTTTACTCCAATCCCGCTACCACCCTCCGCTACTCTTTCTTCGTTTGAGGTGCACTCTGTCCGCATCTATTCCCCCTCCAGCTGGCTGTCATCTACTGCCCCCCAGAACTAGCCATCTCCACCTTTCTTGACCACCTCACCACCTTGCTACTTCATTTCCTCTCTGCTGACATCCCCACTATCATCATGGTGACTTAATATCCCCATTGACACTTCCACCTCAGCTGCCTCAACTTTTATCACTCAATGGTCCTCTGAGGCCACTCACAAAGATGGCCACACGCTGGACCTAATCTTCACCCACCTCTGCTCCCTTACTAATCTCACTAACTCATCCCTCCCCCTGTCTGACCACAACCTACTGACATTCTCTTCCCTCTCCTCTCCTAGTGTGCAACCCCTACTCCACAAACCCACCCTCGCAGAAATTTCAAACACCTCAATTTACAATCACTCTCTGAGTCACTTCTCCCTCTTACAGACATAGCCTCCCTTCATGACACAGATGCTGCTGCCACTTTTTATAACACCACAATAACAGCAACATTCGATTCGTCCGCCCCGCTCATGCATAGCAAAACTCGTACACTCAACAGGAAGCCCTGGCTGACCAGTCTAACCAAAGAACTGAGACAGGCTTCCAGGGTCTCTGAGCAGAGATGGAAGCGATCCCGCTCTGCTGACCACTTCACTGCATACAAGCAATCCCTCGCCAGCTTCAAGTCCACACTCACTGTCGCAAAACAAACTTCTCATCTCTCAAATCCTCCCTGTCTCACAACCCTAAACAGCTTTTCAACACTTTCAATTCTCTACCCCGTCACCCCCGCGCACCCCTTTCTCTCCCCTCTCATTTCTGCTGAAGACTTTGCCTCTTTTTTTAAACAGAAGATCGATACGATCAGAGAAAGCTTTGGCCCGCAGTGCTCAATGCCCCACTTAGCTGCTCAACTCTGTTCCTCCACAACCAGCTTCACCATGGCAGAAGATCAGCTCTCCACCCTCCTATCAAGATCACACCTCACCACTTGCACACTTGACCCGCTCCTGTCCCACCTCATCCCTAACCTTGCCACGGTCTTCATCCCAACCCTAACACACCTCTTCAACCTCTCATTCACAACAGGTGTCTTCCCCCTCATCCTTCAAACATGCATCAATGACACCTATCCTCAAAAAGTCCTCCCTCGACCCATCCTCTGTGTCCAGCTATCGCCCGATATCCCTTCTCCCTTATGCCTCATAATTACTGGAACAACATGTCCATCTTGAACAGTCCTCCCACCTCTCCACCTGCTCCCTCTTTGACTGGTTACAATCTGGCTTCTGACCCCATCACTCAACTGAAACTGCCCCAACTAAAGTCACCAATGACCTACTAACTGCCAAGATCAAGCGACACTACTCTGTCCTCCTCCTCCTGGACCTGTCTTCTGCCTTTGACACTGTGGACCACTTCCTTCTGCTGCAGATCCTCTCATCTCTTTGCATCACAGACTTGGCCCTATCCTGGATCTCGTCATATCTAACAGACCGAACATTCAGTGTCTCCTTCTCCCACACCACCTCCTCACCTCGCCCCTTGTCTGTTGGTGTTCCTCAAGGCTCTGTTCTAGGACCCCTACTCTTCTCCATCTACACCTTCGGCCTGGGACAGCTCATAGAATCCCACGGTATGCAGTATCATCCCTACGCCGATGACACGCAGATCTACTTATCCGGACCTGACCTCACCTCCTTATTTACCAAAATCCCACACTGTCTGCCATCTCGGCCGCCTTTTCTGCTTGCTTTCTAAAACTGAACATGGACAAAACAGAATTCATCATCTTTCCCCCTTCTCAATCTACCACTCCACCAGACCTATCCATAAATGTCAATGGCTGTTCACTTTCCCCAGTCTCACACGCCCGGTGCCTTGGGGTGATCTTCGTCTTTTCCCTCTCTTTCAAGCCACATATCCAAGCCCTTGCCGCCTCCTGCCATCTCGGACTCAAAAATATCTCCCGGATCCGCACATTCCCTGACCGCGACATCATAAAAACACTAGTGCATGCCCTTATCTCCCGCCTTGACTACTGCAACCTCCTACTCTCTGGCCTCCTCTCAACACTCTGGCACCACTCCAATCCATCCTACACTCTGCTGCCCGACTAATCTACCGGTCTCCCCGCTATTCCCCAGCCTCTCCCCTATGCCAAGCCCTTCACTGGCTTCCTATTGGCCAGAGACTCCAGTTCAAAACCCTTGCAATGACATACAAAGCCATCCACAACCTGTCTCCTCCATACATCTGTGACATGGTCTCCCGGTACTTACCTACACAATCGCCTTCTCTACTCACCTCTCATCTCTTCTTCCCACAACCACATTTAAGACTTCTCCCTTGCTTCCCCCATACTCTGGAACTCTCTACCACAACACATCAGACTCTCGCCTGCCATAGAAACTTTCAAAAAGAACCTGAAGACCCACCTCTTCCAAAAAGCCTGCAGTGATCCTCACCCTACTGAACCGTCGCACAACCAACTCTACCCTCTCCTAGTGTATCCTCACCCATCACCTGCAGACTGTGAGCCCTCGCGGGCAGGGTCCTCGCTCCTTATGTACCTATGTGCCTTGTTTTTTTGCTCATGTTTAATTATTTTTGTCTATATTTGCCCCCTTTTCACATGTAAAGCGCCATGGAATAAATGGTGCTATAAAAATGTATAATAATAATAAAGAGCTACATGCGTGTATAAAGTTAAGGGTGAAATCCTGCTGATCGCTTCCCTTTTAAGTTAAAACTAGTTGGTTATAGTGGTGCTTTTAAACACTACTCTACATTTGTTTCTGTCTTTTAATAATTTTAAGGGAGTGAACTTCACTTTTCAAGATTCAATAATAATATAATAAGCTTTTATTACAGTTTACTTGGAAGACACATAAAAACTTTAAATGTTTAGAGATTTATTTTTTTAATAAGTAGTTTGAAGATGTGTATTATAATTTCTGTTTTATTATCCAGAGCCTGATCCAATTCTAGCAGAGCCTGGTAAACAGAAACCAATCACTTATGATGAGCTGAGGGACCAGAACAGAGAGCACTACCACAAGGCTGGCCCGACATCCCCTAGAGTGCCTGTACAGGAGAAGCAGCCCTGGAAGGAAGGTATCAATATATATATATTTTTTTATTTTATTTTTGGATCTTAAAAACACAAGGATATGAATATGGTTTGTTATTCTATTAGGAATAAAGCTTGTACAGAGGAGATTTAAACCTCCCTTACATGAAAAAAAAAACAGTTACACTATATAGCTCTTCACTCTCACCCATTGATTTCAATGGGACTTCAATGTCAGAAATTCCAGAAAATATCCCACTACGAGAAAGCAAGAGTCTACGTTACGGCTCATTCAAATGTCCGATTACGGACCACTAATGCATGGCCTCACCACAGCTCTACTGACCCAAGCGGGATAGCCTCATAGAAACATAAGAAGCTGCTTGGGTGAGGAGACCCTCAGCCAATCTGTGCATTAGCGGTCCGATCTCGGACTGATGTACACAGACATCTGAATGAGCCTTTAGACGTTTCCATCTGATTGTCTAGTAAATCATGTCCGATTGTCTACAAATCATTGTAGGTGGGAATGTATCTTCAGGCCAGTTTCACAATATCCTACCTTATCCACAGATCTAATTACCTAAACTCACCCTCCCCATATATATATATTCCTATGAGGCTGCAGAGTTTGGTTGTTTACGGAGACCCGTGGACAGACTAGACATTGTTTGCCGTACTGGGTCTGTAAATGTCACTCAGGAAAATGACCTGACAATGTAGTTTATTACTTGGATGATGCAGAGATAGAGAATTTGAACACAATGAGCGGATTTAGAACTGTTGCAAGGAAAAAAAGGAAAAAGTGGCGTATATGCCCACGACAACCATGTGAGTATATACAGGTCCTTCTCAAAAAATTAGCATATAGTGTTAAATTTTATTATTTACCATAATGTAATGATTACAATTAAACTTTCATATATTATAGATTCATTATCCACCAACTGAAATTTGTCAGGTCTTTTATTGTTTTAATACTGATGATTTTGGCATACAACTCCTGATAACCCAAAAAACCTGTCTCAATAAATTAGCATATTTCACCCATCCAATCAAATAAAAGTGTTTTTTAATAACAAACAAAAAAACCATCAAATAATAATGTTCAGTTATGCACTCAATACTTGGTCGGGAATCCTTTGGCAGAAATGACTGCTTCAATGCGGCGTGGCATGGAGGCAATCAGCCTGTGACACTGCTGAGATGTTATGGAGGCCCAGGATGCTTCAATAGCGGCCTTAAGCTCATCCAGAGTGTTGGGTCTTGCGTCTCTCAACTTTCTCTTCACAATATCCCACAGATTCTCTATGGGGTTCAGGTCAGGAGAGTTGGCAGGCCAATTGAGCACAGTAATACCATGGTCAGTAAACCATTTACCAGTGGTTTTGGCACTGTGAGCAGGTGCCAGGTCGTGCTGAAAAATGAAATCTTCATCTCCATAAAGCATTTCAGCCGATGGAAGCATGAAGTGCTCCAAAATCTCCTGATAGCTAGCTGCATTGACCCTGCCCTTGATGAAACACAGTGGACCAACACCAGCAGCTGACATGGCACCCCACACCATCACTGACTGTGGGTACTTGACACTGGACTTCAGGCATTTTGGCATTTCCTTCTCCCCAGTCTTCCTCCAGACTCTGGCACCTTGATTTCCGAATGACATGCAAAATTTGCTTTCATCAGAAAAAAGTACTTGGGACCACTTAGCAACAGTCCAGTGCTGCTTCTCTGTAGCCCAGGTCAGGCGCCTCTGCCGCTGTTTATGGTTCAAAAGTGGCTTTACCTGGGGAATGCGGCACCTGTAGCCCATTTCCTGCACACGCCTGTGCACGGTGGCTCTGGATGTTTCCACACCAGACTCAGTCCACTGCTTCCTCAGGTTCCCCAAGGTCTGGAATCGGTCCTTCTCCACAATCTTCCTCAGGGTCCGGTCTCCTCTTCTCGTTGTACAGCGTTTTCTGCCACATTGTTTCCTTCCAACAGACTTACCATTGAGGTGCCTTGATACAGCACTCTGGGAACAGCCTATTTGTTGAGAAATTTCTTTCTGGGTCTTACCCTCTTGCTTGAGGGTGTCAATGATGGCCTTCTTGACATCTGTCAGGTCGCTAGTCTTACCCATGATGGGGGTTTTGAGTAATGAACCAGGCAGGGAGTTTATAAAAGCCTCAGGTATCTTTTGCATGTGTTTAGAGTTAATTAGTTGATTCAGAAGATTAGGGTAATAGGTCGTTTAGAGAACCTTTTCTTGATATGCTAATTTATTGAGACAGGTTTTTTGGGTTATCAGGAGTTGTATGCCAAAATCATCAGTATTAAAACAATAAAAGACCTGACAAATTTCAGTTGGTGGATAATGAATCTATAATATATGAAAGTTTAATTGTAATCATTACATTATGGTAAATAATGAAATTTAACACTATATGCTAATTTTTTGAGAAGGACCTGTATACAGCTCTGGCAAAAATTAAGAGACCACTGCACAGTTTTATGAAAATCTGCTCCTCTACGTGTCTGACAGCCATTCCATTCCAGTGTCAGTTGAATTCCAACCAGAGTACACTGTGCAAGTTGCCTCTTCTGAGAAAAAGAGGACTTTACTCTATAGCGCCACCTGTTGGAAGTAGCGATCCTACAAGTCACAATCAACTCTTTAATGAGTCGTGCAATATGACTTAGGATAAAAGCCAAATTAGTATCTCAATTCGCAGACACGGTGTTTCGGGCTGTTGGCCCTCGTCAGTGCGAAGCATGAGAACTAATTTGGCTAGGTGAGAGGCTGTGGACTGGGGTCTAAGGGGTATCGTTTCTCCTTGTGGAGAGTGACATACCATCTCTGGCAGAGTACACCTCATTCTACTTAATGTGCTCCTAATTAGTTGATCACCTGAACCAAATCTTATTTAACGAAGGAAAGTATAATAAAACCCTGCTGTGGTGTGCACAATCCTCTTGCAATAGGACAAGCTGGATGGCAAAACAAGTGCTAGTAATAGCCCAAAAGTAATAGGAATGAAAACATCACTTTTATCCATGCCAAAGGAGTTGAAAAGAAGTCTTGAATAAGGGAAAAGGGCTCAATTCTGGCTTTACTAGCAGAGGGACGCAGTGAGCGTTATGTTGCCTTCCTTCTTAAAATTTCTAAGACTGCAGTCCATTACAACGAGGTCGAGCAGCAGACATTGGGGACAACAAAGCTACAGACCAGCAGAGGGTGAAACTGCTCTTCACTGACCGGGATGACCATCATCTTATTTGAATGTCACTCAGCAACCGCAGGATGACATCAAGTGACCTACAAAAGGAATGGCAAATGTCAGCTGGGGTGAAGTGCACGGCAAGAACCGTTTGTAACAGGCTCCTAGAGGCAGGACTCAAGTCATGTAAAGCTAGAAAAAAGCCTTTCATCAATGAAGTGCAAAGGAGAGCCAGGCTGAAGTTTGCCAAAGACCATAAGGATTGGACCATAGAGGACGGGAGTAAGGTAATCTTCTCTGATGAGTCAAATATTCAGCTTTGCCCAACATCTGGTCATCTAATGGTTAGACAGAGACCTGGAGAGGAGTACAAGCCACAGTGTCTTGGACCCACTGTGAAATTTGGTAGAGGATCGGTGATGATCTGAGGATGCTTCAGCAAGGCTGGAATTGGGCAGGTTATTCTTTGCGAAGGATGTATGAAACAAGCCGCATACAAGGTTGAACTGGAAAATACCGTATATACTCAAGTATAAGCTGAGATTTTCAGCCCAAAAAATGGGCTGAAAGTGCCCCTCTCGGCTTATACTCGAGTCATGGTCGGCGGGTGAGGGGGAGCAACGATAGTCACATACTCACCTGCTCTTGGCACGGTCCCTGCATGTCCCATGGTCTCCGGCACCGGCAGCTTCTCCTGTTCAGCAGTCATGTTTACCGCTCATTAAAGTAATGAATATGGACTCCACTCCCATAGGGGTGGAGCCACATATTCATTACTGAACAGAAGCAGCTCCGGGAGACATCTGTCCGGGAGAAGCTGCCAGGGACCGTGCTGGGAGCAGGTGAGTATTTCATATTCACCTTTCCTCGTTTCACCGCCGCTCCTACTTCCGCATTCTCTGCAGTGACTGTTCAGGTCAGAGGGCGCGATGACCTATTAGTGTGCGCGCCGCCCTCTGCCTGAACAGTCACTGCGGAGAGACAGGACGCTGAGGGGCAACGATGAGTATGTCTTTTTTTTTTTTTTTTTAATTGCAGCAGCATTATATTATTATAGCGCCATTTATTCCATGGCGCTTTACATGAGGGGTATACATAATAAAAACAGGTACAGTAATCTTGAACAATACAAGTCCCGCCTGGTACATGAGGAGAGAGGACCCTGCCCGCGAGGGCTCACAATCTACAAGTATATGTGGCACATTGTTATATGGAGCCATAATCGGCATTTGTGCAGCATTATATGGGGCATATTTTGTATGGAGCATCTTATTGGGCCCATCATGAACTGTATGGAGCATTACATGGGGCTCTTGATTCAATATGGGTATTCAAAAACACAACCCACTGATGTCTCAAATAATTTAACTTTTATTGGTATCTATTTTTATTTTTTTACATTTTACCGATAGCTGCTGCATTTTCCACCCTAGGCTTATACTTGAGTCACTAAGTTTTCCCAGTTTTTTGTCGCAAAATTAGGGGGGTCGGCTTATACTCAAGTATATACGGTAGTTGATTCCTTCTGCTCAGGCAATGTTCCCCAACTCCGAGGACAAGTTTTTCCAGCAGGACAATGCGCCATGCCACACAGCTAGGTCAATCAAGGTGTGGATGAACCACATCAAATCCCTGTCATGGGCAGCCCAATCTCCAGACCTGAATCCCATTGAAAACCTCCGGAATGTAATCAAGAGGAAGATGGATAGTCACAAGCCATCAAACAAAGAAGGACTGCTTACATTTTTGCATCAGGAGTGGCATAAGGTCACCCAAAAGCAGCGTGAAAGGCTGGATGGCAAGATGTATGAAAGCTGTGTTTAAAAATCATGGTTAGTCCACAAAATATTGATTTCTGAACTCTTCCTGAGTTAAAACATTATTGTTGTTTCTAACTGATTATTCACTTGTTTTCTTTGCATTATTTGAGGTCTGAAAGCACTGGGGGGGGGGGGGGGGGTTTAAACCATTTTTCTTTATCAGAAAAAATACAAAGTTTGCTATCAGAAGTTTATACAATAAAAGAACAATTCACATTTTACTCAAATACAGCTATAAAAAGAAAAATCAGACAAATTGAACATTTTGCAGTGGTCGCTTAATTTTTGCCAGAGCTGTATATGTGTGTGTGTGTTGATTTGGCAGGAGCCTGCTACAAATAACCTGGAATCTGACACCTGTGGTTTTGTATTTGATTTTTTTTTTTAATGTTAAATTTGCAAAACAAATGGTGTGCACAACACATTGGTGAGTGTTGTTATCCTTAATAAATAAAATTTGTGTTTTAGTGAAGAAGAACAAATATGGCGACGTGTGGGAAGAATGAAGCTCCTGTGACACACCAAATGTTATCTGTAATAACTGTTCCTTACGTTGACACTCAATAAATGAAAGCAACATGGATAACAGAACTCGGATTTATGGTGTATAATATATTATTGCATTATGTTGCTGAATCTTTGCTATTTCTGTTGGAAGGAATGGCGTTATATTTTAGAACATTAAATTTACATTTTTTGTAAGTGTTTCCTGTTGTCGGTTTTTAACCACTGGATCAGTCACACGAATGTCTAATGTATGGTGAATTGGTGCACCTTGCTTGACCACATAAGATGCTTTCTCACCAGGAAGAAAGCGTCAGGTTTGGAGTAGGCAGATTTAATACATATTCCTAAGCAGAAATCGTAGGCTGGTGTTTGTCTACGTGCACACTCTGGTTTTTGCTGCAGCAAAATTTGCTGCAAATACTCAAAGCGTCGGCAGCACAAACACTGCATAAAATACAGGCATGTCTACTTTTTTTTTTGTCTATTTGAATGGTGAAAAACACCTCAAAGCCACTAAAATAATTTACCCCAACAGAACACCACATCCTAAAATTATTATGCAAATTGAATTTAAGTGTCAAAATGTATTTTTTTTAAAAATAAACTCCTGTATGGTATAGTGCATGGGGTTGTAGCGCCAGAACATCTCTAGCTGTGGCAATTCACACGATTTCCTTTTATTACTGTTTCCCATGCAGGCAGATGGACTTCAAGCTATATATTTAAAAGCACTTTTACTAGCAGTTTGTTCCTAAGAGATATACCTTTATAAAAACCTATTCCGTATAATAGCATCTATTATGTCGCTCGCTGTGCTGCCGAGTCACAGCTTTCGATAGTATACGCCTTGCTACTGCTTTCAAAAAACCTGTGTTAAAATTTAATAAAAATAAACAATTTCTAATAAAATATTTTATAGTATCTTTATGTCTCTTTATCCCACTAAGCTATTTAATTTACTGGGGATTATTGTTGAGCTCATGTACATGACGTTACATTACTGATTGGACTTATGGGATATAAAGATTAAGGCATGATGTAGAAGGTGTATGCCAGACAAATTAAGGCCGGTTTCACACGTCAGTGGCTTCGGTACGTGTGGTGACAGTTTCCTCACGTACCGTAGACATTATAAATGTGTCTGCACATGTCAGCGTGTTTTCATGGACCATGTGTCCGTGTGCAAAACACGGAGACATGTCAGTGTTCGTGGGAGCGCACGGATCACACAAACCCATTAAAGTCAATGGGTGTGTGTAAACACGTACCGCACACGGATGCCATCCTTGTGCTGTCCGTGTGCTTTTTTTTTAAAGTCATATGGTTAAAATTTAAACATTGTTTCAATACACGGACGAAAAACACGGATGGTCTACGTGCACACACGGACACAGATAGCTCCAGGACCGTTTCTTCCGGTACCGGAAATATCTGGACATGTGAGACAGGCCTAAGAGAGCAACTGCTGAAATACCATAACAAAGCTGCAAATAGGTATTTGAGTTGACTGGTACCTCTGATGTCCTGCAAACCTCAAGGTGTAGAAGCTTGCTGTTCTGTAAAAACTTACTATTTGGCCACCTCTAAACAGTGCTCACAAGCAGAATATGTTACTAGGCCAAGACAGACAGTAGGACTAGTTTTAAACAGTCTTGTTTACTATTGAATACCATGCCACCCTGGATGGCTCAGATGGATGGATGGCCACCATGTCCCAACAAGGTTGCAACATCAGCAAGGAGTAATGTCTAGACCACAATCCTGGGTCGAGAGCTGGGAAGGCCCCCTTAGGGGTTTCTGGAAGTGAGAAAGTGACCTTGGCAAATAGATTGTTTCTGACTGACCACGGTCTTCCATGGTGGAAAAAAGAACCATGCCATCGATGGCAAAATAATCGTTAATTTTATTAATGGAGCACCAACATATTCCACAGCACTTTACAATTGAGAGAATGTGTACAGACAATAAAAACAAAACAAATTAACACTTGCAGTAGGAGTGAGGGCCTCGCTCACGAGCTATAATCTATAAGGAAATGGGTGATGATACATAAGGGAAAAGTACTTGTTATATACAGGCCTGTCAACTTTATAATAAACTATGTATTGAACCCTCCAACCAAAGTCTTGGAGATAATGCCAGTGTGGCATGTACGGAGTCTGGTGCAATACTGTGCAGGCGCCGGATGCTTCCAATAGAAAAACACATCTCTGGTTAGATTATAGATAAGGTTTTTCAGATAAAGCTGCATTATCCAATCCTCAGCCAGTATATGTGTGGTTACCGTTGTGGAGACACGGGGGTCAGTGGGTGCTCTTGTCCGTTGGCCTGGCTGTCTTTAGAAAGGCCTCCCACTGGATGCCTGTACTCCTTCCCTGTGTGCAGAACAGTACTCAGACCACACAAGGTGAGGGTACCACACTTTGGTAAGACATATATCTCACATTGATATACACACATGGCCATGTTGAGAAGGGGTTAAGGGCTCCTGAACATGACTGATTTTCTCGTATCTATGATATTCTATGGGGCCGTGTACATGTCCAATTTTTTTTTCTCAGACCAAGTTGGTCAGCTGGAAAACAATTAAACACATCCAATTTTGATCCTAGTGTTGGATCAAAGTCTGAAAAAAAATGGAACGCACTTGGATGACATCCTTGTCCAATTTTCACGGACTGAGAGAATGGAGAAACTTTTTCTCCACATCCGAAAAAAAAACCTATGTCACTCGGATCTAATCCATAACTACGATTATTCTGATCAATCAAAATCTGAAATCCAAGGACACCTGGCAGCGTCACCTGTGTGTAGATAAATTAGGGAGTATCTGACGGTTTCTGGAAGGGCAAACTTTGACTTTCTACGTCCTTGTTAGCAAAGAGATGACAATAAATGCAAGTGGAAGATAACTACCTCTTAGGCAGATGATGCATGTCCCATTCAGACCTCACAGTGCACAAATGGAAATGCAATATTTTCTTTTCCTTATCTATAATATCCAATGTAAAAACTATCCATGGCACTGGCAGACACATACAGAAGAGGGCCCGTGTAATAACTGTATATGAGTAGAGGAGAGAACCAGGCTGCAAAGTACTGCTGAAGCGCCAGGTCTGGAACTGCTGGGGCCTAGCCGCCTGTTGTGGGGGGTAAGGAAATTGAGGACGGAGGAAACCCATACCCTGCAGAGAGGGGACATGGTGAGTCAGTAGAGTATAAGGAGGTCTGTGCAGGAAAAGAGAGGAGCTTCCCGCCAGAGGGCTGAGAGAGAGGACCTGCGCCGCAAGCAGCGATAGATTTCAAAAACCTGACCTGCACATCCAAACAGACTCAGTGTGAACAGGTGCTGAACCTAGAGTCGCCAACTCGTATATAGTTAAGTAAATAAGGCAGCACACTGCAGCGCTAGAACATACAAACTTGAAAAACGAAATTTGAACTGCATTACTGCATTAGAAATATGAAAAATGAGAGCTTTTAGCGCATAAAAATGGCCAATTTTATGTGTACCTGGTAGCCTCTTTACGGCATCTCTCTTATACCAGGTCCTACGCTTGCCTTACCTCGCTGAGAATAAACGTCTCCATCTGAATGGGTGCATGTGAAAACCTCTTACTAGACTAAAATTCTCTCTCTCTGTGGAGGGGTATTGGACCTGCTGTAATTAAAGCACCTGTAGGCTAGGAGGCGGAGTGCACGATCAGAAGGCTAGAGAATACATTTCAAAAACCTGACCTGCACATCCAAACAGACTCAGTGTGAACAGGTGCTGAACCTAGAGTCGCCAACTCGTATATAGTTAAGTAAATAAGGCAGCACACTGCAGCGCTAGAACTGCATTACTGCACTAGAATTTTATGTGTACCTGGTATTCTCAGCGAGGTAAGGCAAGCGTAGGACCTGGTATAAGAGAGATGCCGTAAAGAGGCTACCAGGTACACATAAAATTGGCCATTTTTATGCGCTAAACACTCTCATTTTTCATATTTCTAGTGCAGTAATGCAGTTCAAATTTCGTTTTTCAAGTTTGTATGTTCTAGCGCTGCAGTGTGCTGCCTTATTTACTTAACTATATACGAGTCGGCGAATCTAGGTTCAGCACCTGTTCACACTGAGTCTATGTTTGGATGTGCAGGTCAGGTTTTTGAAATGTATTCTCTAGCCTTCTGATCGTGCACTCCGCCTCCTAGCCTACAGGTGTTTTAATTACAGCAGGTCCAATACCCCTCCACAGAGAGAGAGAATTTTAGTCTACTAAGAGGTTTTCACATGTACCCATGCAGATGGAGACGTTTATTCTCAGCGAGGTAAGGCAAGCGTAGGACCTGGTATAAGAGAGATGCCGTAAAGAGGCTACCAGGTACACATAAAATTGGCCATTTTTATGCGCTAAAAGCTCTCATTTTTCATATTTCTAGTGCAGTAATGCAGTTCAAATTTCGTTTTTCAAGTTTGTATGTTCTAGCGCTGCAGTGTGCAAGCAGCGATAGGCCACGCAGCAGAGATAAGGGTCGGAGACAGTAAGGACCCAGAGAGCGTTGCCGAGCGTGCAGGTCAGAACTCAAGGAGCTCGAGTTTGTTGGTAAAGGCTCCTGGCCGCAGAGCACAGATCCAGGACGGGCGCAGTACAGGCTCAAAGTACCAGCAGGCGTACAGGGAGACACGCGCCGAGCATTACAGTTCTTATATCCGGGTGATGGCGGCTGCTCAGAGGCACATATGCCGTCTGGAACATTGCGGAGAGCTTCACTCTTCAGCTCCGCAGTTAGATGGAGTAGGGGCTCAGTGGGCAAAACCAGTGATCGCCCGCTGCTGCCAGAAGTAGGACCATTTCTTAGGTGGGGAAGACTGAAGACTAAGCACCGGCCTCAGCCACCAGCCAAACAGCCATCGGACTCAGAGAGGAACGGACGACCGAGTCACGATGAGTGAAACTGATAGACTGCTACTCTGAATAAAACTGTTACCCTGTTTAACCCTCAGTCCTTTAACTGTATTCCCCTTGTTTTCTCCCTGCCAGGAGGTTATTCCTGTTTAGATAAAGTGAATAATTGTTGAACCCTTGCTCTGCGCGTCTGTGTCACTGCATCCGTGTACCTGTGTTACATATGGGTCCTTTGCGGTCACATAACGCCAAATCCCACCTACTTTTTGAGGTGAAAATAAGCCCCCTTACCTTTTGAGCCCTTGTTCGTCTGTACAGGTTGAACCAATGATTTGTCCCCGGTGTTCGGGGAACCTGACTGGTTCTGTGGTTGCAAATGCAATGTTATTCAAGCGGTGGCAAAACACAGAAATGCAATATCCCCTGAATTATGGATATATCATAGCCATGTTTGGTGTGACTAAGAGGGTAAAAATATTCTTGGAAAGCAAGGTGGCATTATTATTCCACTAGGAGGTTCCTGTCTGGATAAGATCCTATAAAACACTTCATCAAGAGAAACTTATGGTCAGACCCAAGGAGAAACAACATTTTGGCAGATCTGTGCACTTTTGTTTGCAGTCCTCTCCACTAGAAGTGTTCACAGACCCAGTCCATAAGACATTTCTGTAGAATTCCCTTTTTTATTTTAGATTGTCTTTTTGCCATCCCATCTTCTTGTAATATTTAAGCAATGTTGTTATATATATATATATATATATATATATAAATAAAGCTGTATGTGTGTATGTCCGGGATTGGCATCCACCGTCGCAGCTACAGCCACAAAACGTCTGGGCCCTGAGAGCATCATAGGCTATGTTGTGAGGCAAAATTTTAACCCCGCGCTTTCCAATTCACCAAACAATTTTGCCCCCATCTACATAATGGGGAAAAAGTGAAAGGAAAAGTGTTGGAGGCAAATTGACAGCTGCCAGATGTGAACAAGGGGGACTTAAAGAGTGAGAGCGATGGTGCCAAAGAGTATATACCGTACAGTTGCTAAGGTGGGGCCCCGACATGGGATACTCACCACACACAGGGATATGAACACACACAAAATGCGCCACACACTACCACGTGCTTGAACACATATTACCCTCAGCACACATTTCACCACACATACACCAACCTCACCACATAAAAGTCGAAACACAAAAGTCGCCGCTCAAAACTCGCCACATGCAAAAACTAGGCTCACGCAAAACTCGCCACAAGTGCAAAACTCACCTCATGGAAAACTCGCCACACGCAAAACTTGCACACGCGGAAAAATTGCCACATGCACAAAAGTTGCAACACATGCTAAAGTTGCCTCACACAAAACTTGCACATACTCAAAAGGCACCACACATAAAACTCACCAAGCGCAAAACTTGTTGCATACAACTTGCTACACTAACCTGTCACATGCAACTCGACACACAAAAAATTGCTACACACGTCGCCACACAAAACTCATCTCACAAAAGTCGCTACATGTATGTCGCCACAAGCAACTCTACACACACAACTTGACACATGAAACTCGCCCTAAAATACATACAAGTCTGGTATTATCTGTTATGGACCTGGTGGTTAGGAGCACCGGGAACGACCTGATGGGTAAACTCACACAGGACAAGCTCTGGGAAGTGAGAACTCTGCTGACCGCAACCCCTAATCCTATCACACAACTAGAAATAGCCGTGGAGCGTACCTAACTCTACCTAGACGCCTCTTCACAGCCTAAGAGCTAACTAGCCCTAGAGATAGAAAATAAAGCCTACCTTGCCTCAGAGAAATTCCCCAAAGGAAAAGGCAGCCCCCCACATATATTGACTGTGAGTTAAGATGAAAGTCACAAACACAGAAATGAAACAGGTTTCTGCAAAGGGAGGCCAGACTTACTAAACAGACTGAGGATAGGAAAGGTAACTTTGCGGTCAGCACAAAAACTACAAAAAGACCACGCAGTGTGCAAAAAGACCTCCGCACCGACTCACGGTGCGGAGGTGCCACTCTGCATCCCAGAGCTTCCAACTAGCAAGGCAAAATCATAATAGCCAGCTGGACAAGGAAACAATGAACAAATAATAACTAGCAGGGACTTAGCTTCTGCTGGAGTAGACAGGTCACCAGAAAGATCCAAGAGCGAACTGAACCAGTACAAGAACATTGACAGCTGGCATGGAGTAACGATCAGAGTGGAGTTAAATAGAGCAGCCAGCCTAAAACTAAACTAGGTCACCTGTGGAAGGAACCTCAGAACCAGCAGCTCCACTCACAGCCACCAGAGGGAGTCCATGGACAGAACTCGCCGAAGTACCATTCATGACCACAGGAGGGAGTCCGATAACAGAATTCACAACAATTATCCTTCAAAAATAAAAATCTGATTAATAAGCAGACAAACAAGAGCAACAAATGTACCATATAGGAAATACGGCAGCTGTCAGTCACATGACCTGTCTATGTGTATGTGTGAGCTAATATATACTGCCAGGGGGGAGGGCTTCCTGTTGGCTGGGGATTTATCAGGCTGCCAATTTAGCTTACAAATACTGAGGTAAAAATACTGACCAAATAACGTGTGAACGCGGTCTAATACAGAAGGAGATGACACACAGGTATATACTATATACAGGAGGAGATGACACACATACAGTATATACAGGAGGACATGACAAACAGGTATATACTATATACAGGAGGAGATGACATACAGGTATATACTATATACAGGGGAGATGACATACAGGTACATACTATATACAGGGGCGATGACACAGGAATATACTATATATAGTGGAGATGACACACAGGTATATACTATATACAGGAGGAGATGACACACAGGTATATACTATATACAGGAGCAGATGATACACAGGTACATACTATATACAGGAGGAGATGACACGTATATACAGGAGTAGATGACATACAGGTATCTATATATATAATTGTCTAAGGGTTTTTTTGTCTGTCCTGGAAATCCCACGTCTCTGACCAATCAGCGACGGGCACAGCATGGAGACGATGATGTCATAAAGGTTGCCTCGACCAATCAGCGACGGGCACAGTCTGCCGCGAATTCGCCTCGACCAATCAGCGACGGGCACAGTATTGACGTAGATGTCATAATGGTTGCCATGGCAACGATGATGTCATAAAGGTTGCCTCGACCAATCAGCGACGGGCACAGTCTGCCGCGAATTCTGGAATCATCATTGTCCATATACTACGGGGACATGCATATTCTAGAATACCCGATGCGTTAGAATCGGGCCACAATCTAGTATACTATATAAAAGAGGAGATGACAGGTATATAGAGGAGGAGATGACATACAGCAGGTATATACTATATACAGGGGAGATGACATACAGGTATATACTATGTACAGGAGATGACATACAGGTATATAATATATACAGGAGGAGATGACAAACATGTATATACTGAGGTGAAAATGAGGGGTGTGAGGTGAAAATGAAAAGGGTGAATGCAAAATGAGAGGAGTGAGGGGAAATAGTGGAGTGATCGGAAAATGACAGATGTGAGGTCAAAATGACAAGTGTTAGGGGGGGAATGAGAGGAGTGAGGGGGAAAATGAGAGGCATGATGGGAAAATAAGAGACGTGAGGTGCTATAACTAACCACAGATATTTACTATGGAATATCTAAAATATATTAAGTTTGTGCCTTACTGCTCTAAACGTACCCACAACCCTGAAGATGTAACAAGTATAGCCTGGTTGTGTTAGTGTATTATTTAGGGTGGTGGGGTGTGAACTGGCTGTGCCTTATCTCATTAAGGATATCTGAGTGTGAACCGCACTGCTCCGAGTCACGTGTGTAACAAATGGCCGTGTTCATCACAGAAATGTACATTCTTCAAACCACTTGGGACAAGATACTGTATTTGATCAAATAAAAATAAGTTTTATTATATGCAACAAAATAAAAATTACATATTAAGTCCATGCGCTGCTTTTACACTCATGGCGGTAACCTAAGGAAATAATAAAAATGAAGATTGTGAGCACAATGCAGCTCTCCAACACATCACAACATGTTTAATAATGCCTAAAAAAGCTTGTACATTTTCATTATTGGCAGATCATAGTAAGGAGGTTAGAAAAGAATGCAATGCTTCACTGCCCTCCAGTTACCCTGACCACTTCGCTCAGCCATTACAAATATTTGCTGATCTGCGACATTGAGGATTCAGCCAATCTACATGGTGTTACACAACTGTATTCATGAAGTGCTGGCACTGATTACCGAGGCGCTACTAAAAGTACAGTATTACACGCTCTGTCCTGCCCTTTACCTGTGCCAACATGAGCCACGCTGTGTAAGGGAGGGTGCATGACAATTTTGTAGTACATTGAGCGTTTCATCAGGGTCCATAGGTAGTAACTCGCTTTATTTGTATTTTGTGCACGTTTCTACAAAAGGGTTTTCTCAAGTTCATAAAAAAAACATAAAATTGCTTGTAAAAACCTAAAAAAAATTCCCTTCATTCTCAAGTGCACAGCTCTTTACCTAGATTATTGGTCACCCTGCAGTCCCAGCCTGGCCAGTTACTCCGCACGCGGCACAAGCAGGCTTAATGCTTTACAGCTTGCTGGCGCCACTACAGAGGTGGCCGGATCACTGGATCACACCATCCTCAGTGCTTATGCATTGCCATTCTACAAAGACAAAAAGGCCTCTGCTAGCAGTCTGGAAAATATTGAGCCGTGAGCATGCCGGTAGTCCAAAGTGTCCATCTTCAGGAGCACACTGCCCCTGACAAAGCATGAAACCGTGGCTGGGAGGGGGAAGCTCTTGAAACTGCATCTTGAGATAACCTCTTTAATATACGGAACTTATTTTTGCTACCTTGAAGTGCTGCCACTTTCTAATGTCACAAAGTTAAGATACCTTCACACTCAGCAACTTTACAACGAGAACGACAACGATCCGTGACGTTGCAGCGTCCTGGATGGCGATCTCGTTGTGTTTGACACGCAGCAGCGATCTGGATCTCGTTGTGCCATCGCTGGTCGGAGCTAGAAGTCCAGAACTTTATTTGGTCATCAGGTCGGCGTGTATCGTCATGTTTGACAGCAAAAGCAACGATGCCAGCAATGTTTTTACATGGAGCTAACAACCAGCGAGAACGATAAGGGAGTTGCCGTTACGTCACTGGATCGCTCCTGCATCGTTCTGGAGTTGCTGTGTTTGACGTCTCTACAGCGACCTAAACAGCGACGCTGCAGCGATCGGCTCGTTGTCTATATCGCTGCAGCGTCGCTGAGTGTGACGGTACCTTTAGTAATGGTGTGGTAAGATATATTAGTTCCAGCAGAAAAGATATCCAACGTGTGCAGAGGATGCGTGAAGGCACATAGCATCCTGCCTTAGAGCACTATAGTATGTAGATATTCTTCCATAAAAGCAGGGCTTCTAGGGGATTGTGGATTTGTAATAATGTGTCTAACAAAACATGGGGCAATTTACGCAGCCAGAAAATCCTCATTATGACGTTATAAGGCGCCGTCACACTAGCAGTATTTGGTCAGTATTTTACATCAGTATTTGTAGCCAAAACCAGGAGTGGAACAATTAGAGGAAAAGTATAATAGAAACATATGCACCACTTCTGCATTTATCACCCACTCCTGGTTTTGGCTTCCAAATACTGATGTAAAATACTGACCAAATACTGCTAGTGTGACGGCAGCCTAAGCGTAGAAAGGTAGGTACAGAAGGACCCCACAGAGATGTATAGGCACTGGCCTCCAGCTTCGCACAGCTCAGAGATATAGATAGATAGACAGACACTCTAGATGGTGGCCCGATTCTAATGCATCGGGTATTCTAGAATATGTATGTAGTTTATTTACGAAGTTTTCAGAATAATGCAATTTACACAAAGGATTCGGCCGTCCGCGACCAATTAGCGAAGCGTGGTTCAAATTCCACGCCAATTCGCGGGTGGACTGCGACGGTCGCTGATTGGTTTTTGAGGGCCCCCCCTCTTTAACCACGATTCATGATGCACAGATACAGCAGAGAAATATAGCACAGCCAAGTAGTGTATAACACAGCGCACGTAGTATATAGCACAGCCCACGTAGTATATAGCACAGCCCACGTAGTATATTGCCAAGCCACGTAATATATAGCACAGCCCATGTAGTATATTGCACAGACACGTAGTATATAGCACAGACACGTAGTATATAGCACAGACACGTAGTATATTGCCCAGCCACATAATATATTGCACAGCCACGTAGTTTTATTGCACAGCCACGTAGTATATAACAGCCCACGCAGTATCTAACACAGCCCACGCAGTATATAGCAATGTGGGCACCATATGCCTGTTAAAAAAAAAGAATTAAAGTAAAAAATAGTTATATACTCACCTTCTGCCGGCCCCCGGATCCAGCCCAGGCGTTTACCAATGCTCCTCGCAACGCTCCGGTCCCAAGAGTGCATTGCAGTCTCGTGAGATGATGACGTAGCGGTCTCGCGAGACCGCTACGTCATCATCTCGTGAGACCGCAATGCATGGACCGGGAAAGGCCTGGGCTGGATCAGGGGGCCGACAGAAGGTGAGTATATAATGATTTTTTATTTGTTTTATCATTAGATCTTTTTACTATTGATGCTGCATAGGCAGCATCAATGGTAAAAAGTTGGTCACACAGGGTTAATAGCGTTAATGGAATGCGCTACACCGTGGCATAATGTGGTGTAACGCAGCCATTAACCCTGTGTGAGCGCTGACTAGAGGGGAGTATGGAGCGGGCACTGACAGCAGGGGAGTTGGGAACGGCCATTTCGCGGCCGCACTGTGCCCGTCGCTGATTGGTCGCGGTCAAACGGCCCCGACCAATCAGCAACTTGGGATTTCCGTGACAGACAGACAGACAGACGGAAGTGACCCTTAGACAATTATATAGTAGAAACACACACATTTTAGATTTAGAGAGATGTCCATTTTTAGCTGCCTGACACTTCTACATTTATGAGACTCTGCATATCTCCAGTTCTTTCCATGGTAGAGGAGATGATACTTACAGGCTCAGGAGGAGTCAGTGGGGGGTTGGGCGCTCTGCTCTTTGTCCTTGTCCTTCTCACATTTCTTCTTACATTCCTCACAGGTTTTATGACAGTGCCTGATGTACAGAAATATCATTATTACTTCACAATTCAGCAGACACCGAATTCTACAAAAAAAAAAAAAAAAGACTCCTCTTCCCTTTGGTGATTTACCAGAAAATGTCATTTGTACCAAGACTATCATCAAAATTAAACTTCTATTTGGCAAAGCAGTTTGTGGCCAGTAGACTGAGGACTCTACAATCAGTGTTTTATGAGCAGGAGATTATCACAGCAGGACTAGGTCTCACCAGCAAACCAGTCAGGCCAATCTGCGTAACCCCGCCCCCACCACTGATTGGCAGCTTGCTTACAGTGTGCACAGGAAGCGGCCAATCAGGGGTTTGTGCGGGCTTATACAGGGCTTAGTTTTCTGACCACTTCTACATCTACAGAAGCGAAAACAGCGATTCCATCAACACGGCACCAATCAGTCCAGTAAGTGATAAATTACTGGAATCAGGCTCTCTGCCCCTATATCCTGGTGTTCTCAGATTTCATAGCAAAAACCTGCTGACAGATTCCCTTTAAGACGTTAGAGAGGGAAGGTGGGGGTGGGTTGCAAGCAGGGAACTCCCCCCTATATAATGTGCACGTATCCAAAGATATCTTCTCTGTAAGAGAATCCTATGTGGAACGGAATAGTAAAAAGAATATGACATTTGGGTATAAATATTACAATTTATGGCACATACTTGCGATTGAAAAATCCAGGACCAAACGGACCAGCAATACCAGGGGTAAATCCAGCTTCAAATGGATTCTGCACGCCTAATTTCTCAAACTTTTTCTGGCATGTTCCAAAATAGGAAATCTTTCCAATGGTAAACCCCAGGAACCCGGCCACTGAGTTACACAAAAGAACATTAGTTGTTACTTTACTTTTTGTTCCCTAGTATTGGTACCACACAGAACATGTGCACCATGATAATTCTCATACTTACATGCAAGCTTTGGCAGGGAACCAAACCGTTTGTTTGTAGAGAGATATCCTGTGGGGATGGGGGGGAAATCTAATGAGCCACAACTTATTTCTAACATTTAGATGTAGGGGGAATTCAACCCAATTATAATGTATCCATTCATTCTTAAAGCACAACTCAAGTCAAACCTAAAAAGGTCTATATGTGATATGAAGACAATGCCTGTGTATCTGTTTCCTTCTTTATGATTGACAGCCAAATAATAGTGAACTGGAGGCAAATGTCCATGAGGAATGTGCCAAGATTCATCAAGAACCACTGCCAGAAGCTGCTATCTGCCAATGCATCCCGTATGCAGCAGGTCATAACAGCCAGAGGGGCTGTACTAATTTTTCAATCCTTCTTTCTCATGAAACATTTAGTATAAACTGCCCATGCGCACTGATGCTGACAATGCAGTAATAATACATTCAGACGGATCTTGTGTTAGGCCGGTTTCACACGTCAGTGGCTCCGGCACGTGAGGTGACAGTTTCCTCACGTACCGGAGCCACTGACACACATAGACGCATTAAAATCAATGCATTTGTGCAGGTGTCATTGATTTTTTGCGGACCGTGTCTCAGTGTGCCAAACACGGAGACATGTCAGTGTTCGTGGGAGCACGTATTACACGAACCCATTAAAGTCAATGGGTCCCTGTAAAACACATACCGCACACGGACGTTGTCTGTGTGCAGTCTGTGTGCCGTGCAGGAGACAGCGCTCCAGTAAGCGCTGTCTCCCCCACATGGTGCTGAAGCCGCGATTCATATCTTCTGTGCAGCGGCGTTTGCTGTAAAGAAGATATGAATAATCCTTTACATACATAGTAACATAGTTAGTAAGGCCGAAAAAAGACATTTGTCCATCCAGTTCAGCCTATATTCCATCATAATAAATCCCCAGATCTACGTCCTTCTACAGAACCTAATTGTATGATACAATATTGTTCTGTTCCAGGAAGACATCCAGGCCTCTCTTGAACCCCTCGACTGAGTTCGCCATCACCACCTCCTCAGGCAAGCAATTCCAGATTCTCACTGCCCTAACAGTAAAGAATCCTCTTCTATGTTGGTGGAAAAACCTTCTCTCCTCCAGACGCAAAGAATGCCCCCTTGTGCCCGTCACCTTCCTTGGTATAAACAGATCCTCAGCGAGATATTTGTACTGTCCCCTTATATACTTATACATGGTTATTAGATCGCCCCTCAGTCGTCTTTTTTCTAGACTAAATAATCCTAATTTCGCTAATCTATCTGGGTATTGGAGTTCTCCCATCCCCTTTATTAATTTTGTTGCCCTCCTTTGTACTCTCTCTAGTTCCATTATATCATTCCTGGGCACCGGTGCCCAAAACTGGACGCAGTACTCCATGTGCTGTCTAACTAGGGATTTGTACAGAGGCAGTATAATGCTCTCATCATGTGTATCCAGACCTCTTTTAATGCACCCCATGATCCTGTTTGCCTTGGCAGCTGCTGCCTGGCACTGGCTGCTCCAGGTAAGTTTATCATTAACTAGGATCCCCAAGTCCTTCTCCCTGTCAGATTTACCCAGTGGTTTCCCATTCAGTGTGTAATGGTGACATTGATTCCTTCTTCCCATGTGTATAACCTTACATTTATCATTGTTAAACCTCATCTGCCACCTTTCAGCTTTTTTTTTTTAAAGTTTATTGTGTATAAAATAAAGGTCCATGTCCCCACCCCCAGTGTGCCCCCGCCCCCCGCTGTTCTGAAAATACTCACCCAGCTCCCTCGTTGGCTGTCGCTGCTTCCTCTCCTGGCCGCACCTTCTACTGTATGCGGTCACGTGGTGCCGCCGATTACAGTCATGAATATACGGCTCCACCTCCCATAGGGGTGGAGCCGCATATTCATTACTGTAAATGAGCGGCCCCACGTGTGCCACATAAACGCAGGGGCACACACGGACAATTCCGGTACCGATTTTTTCCGGTACCGGAATTATCTGGACGTGTGGGGCTGCCCTTAATACAACTGTATACACGTGGTCACTTACCTTGGTGGATGAGGACTTGTGTGGCTAGCATGCTGGTAAGGGACAGAGGCAGAGCTGCAAGAACCAAAACCAGAAATAAAGTATTAACGTATTCAGATACAGCTGCAGACAAGAATAAGGGGCACTCAGAATTGTTTTATGTATTTTTCATTGTTTTGGAGTTTGTTTTTTATAGCACCATTCCAGCAAGATTTTTTTTTATTGCTGGAGTGGTGTCACGAATTTCTGCCCCCCTGCCCCTGGTATTCTGCTCTTCCCGTTGCCGTCCTGATCCCGCTCCCTCATCTGGTGAACACAGCTTCAGACAGTCACCAGTTGCGGATTGGACGCTGCGGATCCGCAGCAGCTTTCCATCAGGTTTACAGTACCATGTAAACCTATGGAAAACAAAATCCGCAATGCACATGATGAAGAAAATACCGCGTGGAAACGCTGATTGTTTATTCCGCAGCATGTCAATTCTTATGTGTGGATTCCGCAGCATTTTACACCTGTTCCTTTATAGGAATCCGCAGGTGGTGAAAGGCAGGTGAAGTCCGTGGGTAATCTGCAGGCAAAACGCAGTGCGTTTTACCTGCGGATTTTTCAAAAACTGAGCACAAAAATCTGCACAGAAATCTGCAACGTGTGCACAGAGCCGAAGTCTATTCTAATGTAAGATACATAGAAAAGTGACACGGGAGCGATCCAGCAGGTCACAAACTGCAGAAGATGACCGAAGCGGCGCTGACAACAGAAGACGGCGGCTGGTGAGTAATATTGGGGGCAGGGAGCTAACATTCCTGACACATCTCCAGCGGAAAAAGAAAAGAAAAACCCTCTGGAGTGGAGCCTCAAGCCTACATGCAATTACGAGGGCTGATAAAGGCAAGAGGCTCATTCATCGTCTGATTGAATTGTTTACGTCACCAATTCAGTCATTGTTATCGGCAGCACATTGCCCATGTATACAGAGAATGTGCTGCTGACAACATGCATATTGTATGGTGACAGAACTATTCGTTGGCCCATGTGACCGGGGCCTTGAATGGGCGCTGGTCGTCTTGCATGTAGTCATTTGGCCCTCATCTATGGAGAGACTTTAAACCATCTAAATGGTCCTTAAAGGGCCACTCCAGAATTTTTGTTTTCTGTTTTATTTCACTGCTGGAGTGATATCACTAATGCAAGTTCCCTGCCTGTAGAATTATTCTTACCAGATACGGTTCCCGTTGGTCTTCTGCAGGATGTGACCTGCTGCATCGCTCCAGTGTTTGCTGGTCAAGCCAAAAGTCACTTCTCAATGTAATCTGAGAGCCAGAGCAAGGCCAAAAGAAGGCTCTCATAGAATTACACAGAGCTTGTGACTTACCTCGGCCTTCCCATCAGTCAGATGTTGCAGTCACAAGATGGTGGCGCAGGACCAGAGAAGAGCAAAAGACAGCGGGTTGCAAGTATATTATTAGCGGAAGGAAACAGACATTAGTAGCACCATCCCTGCAGTGAAAAAAAAAAACATCCCGGGGGGGCTTTAAGATCTCTAAAAGAAAAAAAAAAAAAATTCAGTGGGTTTTGTATTTTCAGAGAAATTCCATACACACAGTCGTTAGGAACTTGTATGACAGTGCACAGAGCCATACTGCTCTGTACTAAAGGAGCCATGCAGACACTGTGCAATGCCATAGGCTACGTTCACATTTGCGTTGTGCGATGTTGCGTTGGAGACGCAACGCACAACGCAAACAAAAACGCACGCTAAAACGCAGCGTTGTGACGCATGCGTCCTTTTTTGCCGAAATTTGGACGCAAAAAAAAAATGCAACTTGCTGCGTTTTCTGCGCCCCACGCTTGCGGAAAAAAAAACCGCATGCGTCGCAAAACGCAGCACAACGCATGTCCATGCGCCCCCCATGTTAAATATAGGGGCGCATGACGCATGCGTCGCCGCGGCTGCGCCCGACGCAACCGCGCAAAACGCTAATGTGAGCGTAGCCTTACAGGCTCTGTGACAATGTGCATGAGCCCCAAGGATGGAGCGGAGAATGTACAGGGGTCTTCCTAACAATTGTCCCAGATATCATGGGAATGTCCTGCATTGTGGGCGATGCCTGTATCCCCCCAGCATTCCACAACCTGCTCATCCCCCACTCTAATACACAGTCTATTTCCAGCACGGAAAGTGTATACTAAATAACGAGTCCAAGTCCAAACAGTATGGTTATAGTCTGACAACCTATAATAGCGATTATATTGATTACCTCTGTACCAAAAACTCTCCTCTTTACATTCCTTTATGATTTTACCAAATTCTTCTCGGTGTCCATGGGAAGTAATAGGACAATGCATCTGTAAAGAAAGAAACACACATTTCATGAAGATTCCTCTGAACCAGGGGTGTCAAACTATATTCCTTGAGGGCTGCAAACAGGTCATTTTCAGGATTTCCTTGTACTGCACAGGTGACAATTTAATCACCAACTCATTATTTGTGTAGGTGATTAAATTATCACCTGTGCAGTAGGAAATCCTGAAAACATGACCTGTTTGCAGCCCTCGAGGAATGCAGTTTGACACCCCTGCTCTGGACTCTATAGACATGCAGGGTGGAAGTAAACTGGAGGCGTGCCAGTGTACCGGGGGGCGTGCCAGTGTACCAGGGGGCGTGCCAGTGCACATTTACTGCTTTGTCGAAGTGCATGGACACCTCCCCAGTGCACTACGTTTGCTTTGCATATGGCTCCTACATCAGATTTCTTATGACTGGCAAAAGGCTATGTTCACATGTGTTTTTTCTACCTTTTTAATGCAAATTTTAAGTTGCATTTTACAGTACCAGCAAAAGCGATGAGATTTCAGAAATCTTATGCACACACATTGTTTTTTTTCCTGACTGAATCGGAAAACTGCTGCATTTCTTGAAAGCTGCAGCATGTCAATTTTTTCAGCCATAGAAAATAATGAGCGAGTGCAACAACAGCGTAAAGTACTGCAGTGCGCAGGTAGCGGGAAAGGTCAGAGAGGCCCAGCGCCTGCGCACTGCAGTACTTTGCTCTGCCCTCAACAGGGCAAATCAGTACGCCTGCGCCAGAGCCGCGACAGAAGCAAGGAAGAGGACAACATCACATGAAGATAGGAGGCGCCGGGCCGGACCACCCCTGGGTGAGTATAATATAACCTGTATTTCTTATCTTTCAGGTTACATCGGGGGCTTATCTACAGCATTACAGAATGCTATAGATAAGCCCCTAATGGTGGTGGCTGAAACTTATATATGAAAAATGAGGTGACAGATTCCCTTTAAACATGGACGTCATCCGTGTGCTGTACGTGTTTTGCACAGACCCATAGACTTGTATTGGCCTTTGTCATCTGCGCAGCCGGAGAAAACCAGACATGTGAACAGCAGCATAGATTATAATAGGTGTGTGATCAGTGTATCAGTGATAAGAAATGGATACCACCAGTACTGGAAGCATGGATTTGTGAAGGAGGCCTGTGCTGACTGACGGCTCATTCAGATGTCAGGGATTCATTCACAAACAGACTGATTTTCAATCATTGTTCTGGATCAGATTTTTATCAGTATTTGATCTGTGTCAGTTTTTAGCAGCAGAAATTTAGTTGTTTTTTTTTTTTTTGCAGAAGTTTCACAAGTTTCTATCAAAACATGAAAGACGGACAGCACGGGAATGCAACAAGAACGGGATCTAAGTTCTGTTTTTTTTTTTTCAAAAAGTCATAGACTTGGACTGGTAAGTTTGATCTCAGTCCATAAAAATCCACGTACATAAGAATAGTCCAATAAACCATCACAGATACAAGGTCTATGCGTGAAATACATGGATAGAGCGAGAACCTGAAAAACGCTCATCTGACTACGCCCTTAGTGCATGTTTCCACGTGGCATAGAGGCCGCGCTTTTTCTCCTGCATCTTGTTTATGTGGAAGATCTGCAGCATTTATAAGGTTTAAGTGGATGTGATTTCATGAACCCTTGTGCCCACAGCATTTATATAGACTCCAGGGAACTTTGTGTTTCTGGGACATTTTTACCTACAGACTTCTACTGGGTCCTGAAAAAAGCTCATGTAAAATCAGAATTGATTTTTAAGTGCGTAATTGTGGTTTTTCTACATTACAAAAACGTTGTGTCAAACAAAGCATAAAAAAAAACAACAACAACCTACAGTAAACAAAGAAAATTGTTAGGGCTTATTCCTTTCTCGACCACTTCACCACCTGGCTACTTCATTTCCTTTCTGTTGACATCCCCACTATCATCATGGGTGATTTCAATGTCCCCATTGACACTTTCACCTCAGCTACCTCTAAACTTTTATCACTGACTGCCTCCTTTGGCCTCACTCAATGGTCCTCTGAGGCCACTCACAAAGATGGCCACACGCTGGACCTCATCTTCACCCGCCTCTGCTCCCTTACTAATCTCACTAACACACCCCTCCCCCTGTCTGACCACAACCTACTGACATTCTCGTCCCTCTCCTCTCCTAGTGTGCAACCCCCACTCCACAAACTCACTCACCCTCGCAGAAATCTCAAACATCTCAACTTACAATCACTCTCTGAGTCCCTTCTCCCTCTCACAGACATAGCTTCCCTTCATGACACAGATGCTGCTGCCACTTTTTATAACACCACAATAACAACAACACTCGATTCGGCCGCCCCACTCATGCATAGTAAAACTCGTACAATTAACAGGCAGCCCTGGCTGACCAGCCTGACCAAAGAATTGAGACGGGCTTCCAGGATTGCTGAGCGGAGATGGAAGCGATCCCACTCTGCCGACCACTTCACTGCATACAAGCAGTCCCTCGCCAGCTTCAAGTCTGCGCTCACTGCCGCAAAACAAACTTACTTCTCATCCCTCATATCCTCCCTGTCCCACAACCCTAAACAGCTTTTCAACACTTTCAATTCTCTACTCCGTCCCCCCGCACCTCCTCCCTCCCCCCTCATTTCTGCTGATGACTTCGCCTCTTTCTTTAAACAGAAGATCGATACGATCAGAGAAAGCTTTGGCCCACAGCGCCCACTGCCCCTCTTAGCTGCTCAACCCTGCTCCTCCAAAACCAGCTTCTCCACCATGACAGAAGATCAGCTCTCCACCCTCCTGTCAAGATCACACCTCACCACCTGCACGCTTGACCCGCTCCCATCCCACCTCATCCCTAACCTTTCCACGGTCTTCATCCCAACCCTAACGCACCTCTTCAACCTCTCACTCACAACAGGTGTCTTTCCCTCATCCTTCAAGCATGCCAAGATCACACCCATCCTCAAAAAGCCCTCCCTCGACCCATCCTCTGTGTCTAGCTATCGCCCAATATCTCTTCTCCCTTATGCCTCCAAATTGCTGGAGCAACACGTCCATCTTGAACTGTCCTCCCACTTCTCCTCCTGCTCCCTCTTTGATCGGTTACAATCAGGCTTCCGTTCCCATCACTCAACTGAAACTGCCCTAACTAAAGTCACCAATGACCTACTAACTGCCAGGAGCAAGCGACACTACTCTGTCCTCCTTCTCCTGGACTTGTCTTCTGCCTTTGACACTGTAGACCACTCCCTTTTGCTACAAATCCTCTCATCCCTTGGCATCACAGACTTGGCCCTTTCCTGGATCTCGTCATATCTGACAGACCGAACATTCAGTGTCTCCCTCCCCCACACCACCTCCTCACTTCGCCCCTTGTCAGTCGGTGTTCCTCAAGGCTCTGTTCTAGGACCCCTACTCTTCTCCATCTACACCTTCGGCCTGGGACAGCTCATAGAATCCCACGGTATGCAGTACCATCTCTACGCTGACGACACGCAGATCTACCTCTCCGGACCTGACCTCTCCTCCTTGCTTACCAAAATCCCGCACTGTCTGTCTGCCATTTCAGCCTTCTTTTCTGCTCGCTTTCTACAACTGAACATGGACAAAACAGAATTCATCATCTTTCCCCCATCTCACTCTACCCCTCCACCAGACCTATCCATCAATGTCAATGGCTGCTCACTATCCCCAGTCCCACACGCCCGGTGCCTCGGGGTGATCCTCGACTCTGCCCTCTCTTTCAAGCCACATATCCAAGCCCTTGCCTCCTCCTGTCGTCTCAAACTCAAAAATATTTCCCGGATCCGTGCTTTCCTTGACCGCAACACTGCAAAAACGCTAGTGCATGCCCTTATCATCTCCCGCCTCGACTACTGCAACCTCCTACTCTCTGGACTCCCCTCTAGCACTCTGGCACCACTCCAATCCATCCTACACTCTGCTGCCCGACTAATCCACCTGTCCCCCTGCTATTCCCCAGCCTCTCCCCTGTGTCAAGCCCTTCACTGGCTTCCTATCGCCCAGAGACTCCAGTTCAAAACCCTCACACTGACATACAAAGCCATCCACAACCTGTCTCCTCCATACATCTGTGACATGGTCTCCCGGTACCTACCTACACGCGACCTCCGATCCTCCCAAGACCTCCTTCTCTACTCCCCTCTCATCTCTTCTTCCCATAACTGCATCCAAGACTTCTCCCGTGCTTCCCCCATACTCTGGAACTCTCTACCCCAACACATCAGACTTGCGCCTACCATAGAAACCTTCAAAAAGAACCTGAAGACTCATCTCTTCCGACAAGCCTACAGCCTGCAGTGATCCTCAACCTACTGAACAGCCGTACAGCCAGCTCTTCCCTCTCCTAGTGTATCCTCACCCACCCCCTGCAGACTGTGAGCCCTCGCGGGCAGGGTCCTCCCTCCTTATGTACTCGTGTGCCTTGTTATCTGCTCATGTTTAATGTATTTGTCTATATTTGCCCCGTATTCACATGTAAAGCGCCATGGAATAAATGGCGCTATAAAAACGTATAATAATAATAATAGGGGTGGAAGAAAAACAGTTAGTGTTTCTGTATGTGTGAGCATGGTCGTATGGATAGCTATGGCGTAGTGAAATAAGTCATTATGTTATGTAGGATTACAGGGAATAGAGTTCTCATTTCTGTGCAAGGAAAGGTGTACAGTGAAATAAGAAGGACAAAGAGGAACGAGAAGGACAAAGAGGAGCAGTACACGGGCGAATGTGTGCGGAGTGCCTGTCGGGTAAAGTACACACCTTCCTATAATGGGGGGAGGAAATAAGTGAAAGGTAACCTAGAATCACAAGTCTACGGCCATAAAAGCAATCATTGAGTTACAATGTTTTTGTTCCATTCACTTAAATGGAGCTTGCAGAAATCCCAGCATCTGGAATACGTCTTATGAGCTGTTCAGCGTAAGGCCTCATTAAGGTTTGTTTTTTTTCCTTTTTTGCTTCAAGGGGAAAAAAAAAAATATATAAAAAAAAAAAATAAAACCATATTAATTCAGTATGCTGGATCTGATTTTCAACCATATTTGTTGCACGTTTCCATATTTCCCATATGAAAAATTAAATTCTAAGTTTCTCCTAGTACCTACATAATGGAGATGCTGCTTTTTCCTGGATGTTTTCCAAAAGTGCCTGCACTGAAATAAACACAGTAAAGTGCAGTTGTGTTGCATTGTTAAGATAAACTGTGGATGACTCGTATTCTGCCTGTGTGCCTTTCAAGGGCTGCATGCCTTGCACCACTCCACGTCGAATTGTTATTACTTTTCAAAGTTTTATGTGTCATGTGTTGTATTTTCCCTCCCCTATTTCCCTTTACTCTTATCCTCCCCCTCCCTTCCTCCCCTCATTTCACTCAAACCCCCCCGGCTTGAAATACAAAAACCCAATAAAGTTCTTTGGGAAAAAAAAGTGCAGTTGTGTATCTTGTTGTTTCTTTTCGATACATTCTCCCAACATTTTGAACGTATTTTTGTTTCGGCATATTATCTTATGCAGAAATGTTGCAATTCTGCACTTAAAAAAAAAAAAAAAAAATACAATTGCAACTTCATGTCCTTTAAAAAAAAAAAAAAACACACACAAAATATTTTTCGGTGCGTTGTGCGTCGCGTCGCCGACGCAGCGGCGCACAACGCTAGTGTGAACGTAGCCTAACTCCTTTCTTTGCCCTCTCCTGTACCATGCCACAAAAGCCCAGTGGGCATAATATTTCATGAAATCACATCCACCTTCTTTGAAGTGTTAAAAGCATGTATATAAAAAAAAATGCAGTCTGTGGGGGGACCACAAAGAAACAAAAAACTTTAACTTTCATTGGCGAGTTTGACCCGTGACTCGGATTAAAAATGGATGTGTCTCGGCTTTGTTTTTTTACGGACACTTGGTCTGAAACAAAATACGGACATGTGCACAGCTCCTTAGAATATATAGAGTAGGTGTTTGCTCAGTGAAAAAACCGGATGGAACACTTGTGATAACCCGCCATGTGAATGAGGCCCTAGAGGACTGCTGCTTGCGCACGTGGCTACATTATAGCTCCGCTAAGTATGTACTCATAATAGGGCTACAATACAGTGGCATAAGGCCTGTACTGCACACAAGGGCTCCTTCTCTATTCTGTATAAATACATCAGAAAATACAAATTCCACCATGTTGCATAAGTCTCTGTACGTACACAGGTATGAATAAGGATTGCTGCAAGCATATGCATACTTGGACAACCTCTTCTCAATCCCTATGGGTCCCCCTTGCAATATATTGACCCACATACTCACCTCCGATGCTGGCTCCGTTCCGGCAGTGTTGTCACTGGGGATCACATCATACTTTTATTATGTCACGCTATCCCTGCGGCCAATCGGCTCTGGCTTCACTCTTGGCGCCTTTGGACTGATCAGAAACACTTAAAGGGAACCTGTCACCCCGTTTTTTCAGATTGAGCTATAAATACTGTTAAATAGGGCCTGCGCTGTGCGTTACTATAGTGTATGTAGTGTACCCTGATTCCCCATGTATGCTGAGAAATACATTACCAAAGTCGCCGTTTTCGCCTGTCAATCAGGCTGGTTTGGTCAGGTGGGCGTGTTCACAGCGCTCTTTTCTTCCCCAGCTTTCCGTTGGTGGCGTAGTGGTGTGCATCTCGGCTTTGGGAAAATGGCCGTCGCGATCTCTAATGCGCACGCGCGGCATCCCGCGGCCATTTTCCTGAAGCCCCGTGCGGCAGAGCATTCCATCTGCGCACGCGCGGCCCCAGGAAGATGGCCGCCCCCACCGATGCAAGGGATGACAGCGCAGATCGCGCACTGTGTCTTCACGTGGGCGCAGGGAATTCGGACCTTGGACATGCGCACACCACTACGCCACCAACGGAAAGCTGGGGAAGAAAAGAGCGCTGTGAACACGCCCACCTGACCAGACCAGCCTGATTGACAGGCGAAAACGGCGACTTTGGTAATGTATTTCTCAGCATACATGGGGAATCAGGGTACACTACATACACTATAGTAACGCACAGCGCAGGCCCTATTTAACAGTATTTATAGCTCAATCTGAAAAAACGGGGTGACAGGTTCCCTTTAAGAGTAAGGCCGGGGTCACACTTCCTATGCAATGCGAGAAACTCGCGCATCAATACCGGCACTGCCGCTGGCTCTTGGGACCGGAGCGTTCAGCTGCATAGAAATACATACAGCCTCACGCTCCGGTCCTGAGTGCCGGCGGCAGTGTCGGGTATTGAGGCGAGTTTCTCGCATTGCATAGGAAGTGTGACCCCGGCCTATGTGAGAGCGGCTGCTGGCCTCTCATGTCCTCAGGATGTCAATGATGTTCGAAGGAGAAGAGAGAGAAGCCAGCACTGATTGGCTGCAGGGAGAGCGTGACATAAATCGCTGGAATAGCGCCAGCATCAGGTGAGTATGTGCATTATTATTGTATAAGGGGGAAACATAGGGATTGAGAACGGGTTGTCCAAGTAGTGACAACCCCATTACATTTTTTTATTACAAATATACCAGAACATATGGAGTCCAACTAAACATGTATGTTATACATCAAAAATAGGAGAAATACCTGCCTAATTATATGGCAATGCTCCAAATTGGAATAAACATCAAAGAAGGCAATATAGAAGCAATATAGCCATAAAAAAGTCAAATTTTATTAGAACACATATATACACAAAATATTTAAACGAATAAAAAGTGGGGCAGAAGAATATGCAAATGGAATAACCACCGCTAGGCAAAACATACTGTATAAATGCTAATTATGCCATATGGAAAAAGTAATAAAATAAGTTAAATACTTTCACTCTAAATATAGTAATTGATGCGCAGTATAGAACAAAAAAAATGGTAAAAGGAGTCACAGAGGACTTCTATAAATAACATACAGGTGTAGTATATATTGCGCATAAATTATAACAGTAGACAGGCATATCATATAGCTCTACTGAATGATATCCTCATAGATCATATAGAGTATAATCAAAACAAGGTGAAGATCCTCCAAAATAGACCATAAAGGGATGAATAAAGCGAAAATAGTTCTGCAACAAACAATGTGTGTGCAAAAAAATACACATGGTACCAATTCCGTGTCTACAAATGACCTAGAGGATACATATAGCTCAGCGGATAAAAAACCTATCTAAATATAAACTCATATATATACAAGCCCATGATATAGTAGGTACGAGGATATCAGTCAGGAGAATTACCTGGCGGTAGTAGCAGCAACCACTTTTTATTCGTTTAAATATTTTGTGTATATATGTGTTCTAATAAAATTTGACTTTTTTATGGCTATATTGCTTCTATATTGCCTTCTTTGATGTTTAAACATGTATGTTGTTACACAAAGATTGTGCAGCTTTATACTGTGGCCTCATTCAGACGTTAGTATTTTTCACCTACAGAAGAAAAAAAAAAATGGTATTGGTGTCAGCAGTATTTTTCCCATATGGATAAATACATTGTAAATCTTCTCCTATCCTTTGCAATTTTAAACATCCACAGCACAAGGATGGAACATGGATTGAACCCATAGACTTCTATTGGCATTTTTCATCCACGCTGCCAGAAAAAAAAAAAAAAAAAAAAAAAACAGACGTCTCCCTGAGTTTCGCATGGATACACGGCTTGTGAAAAAAACACGGACATGTGAATAAACCCCATAGTCTATGTTGTATCTGTGAAAAACACAGACATTTGACCCAGTATTTTCGTACATGTACATGAGACATTTTTGACTACATAATCAAAACAATATTGTTTTTGGAAAATATGGCTTTTGTAGGTGAAGCGTTTTTGCCTCGTTTTTTTTCCCATGGAAAAAAAATGCAGTGTTTCACAGTTCCAGCAAAGTGCGTGAGATTTCTGAAGACTCGGGCACATGCAGATTACTGGACTTTGACGATTTGAATTTTCAAATCGTTTTTACAAATCTTCAGCATGTCATTCTTTAAGAATTTTTTTTTCTTGCCAACACTCTGCTGCAAAGTCTGCTGCAAATACTCAGTGTGTGAACACGCCCTTATTTTACCATGCTTCTCCTTAAAATAAAATTGTCTGGTCCATTGCAATATTAAAAAAAAAAAACAAACAAAAAAAAAAACGTAACAACTAAAAACAAAACCTAGCCCAAGTCCGATAATTCAGAACATTTAGTACTAGTTGGCACATTGGTTGTCGGGGGCGCAGGCAATATCAGTAAAATCAAGCTGGTCAAATGTAAATGTATTTAATGAGACGAACACACAGAGGTATGTGTGTCACTGAAAAAAAAAAAATAATAATAATATATATATATATATATATATATATATATATATATATATATATATATATATATATATATATATATATATATATATATAATGTTTTCACAACTATTTGAGCCCATGGATCCATTATATGTCCATTTTGCAAGGCGGCAAGAAAATCTCACCATACGATGTCACACGGACAATTACATGCGAGAAAATCGCATCCTCGCACTGCACACGGATCACTGTTCAGGGAACATTTCTGCGATTTTTTTTTTATACGTTGTGTGTGACTCCAGTCTAAAGGAGATCCCCAACATTAAACATAATGGTATTTTACTTACTGATCAGAAAGGGGTCTGCTTTTCAGGACCTTGCAAAAGAACAGGGGCAGCAGCATTTTTTCCCCTCCACAGTAGCACTGGCATCTATCTTCAGTTTAGGGAAGTGCAACACAGCCCTATGTATGTAAAAGGAGCAGCTCCCTGTACAGCAGTGCCACTTTGACAGTACAAATGATGGAGAATTGACCCCATAACTGAGCGTATTTACACCATTGTATAATAATTGGGACTATCCCTTTAAAAAAAAAAGTGATATCTGAAGATTATTTTATTTTTTTTTCCCCCCTATGGTTGGATTTTTTTTTTTTTTTTTAATTTTTGCAAGGTTGTTTCCACCAATCTCTCCCATCGGGAAACAATGTACAGTCTGAGTTATGTCAACGCTGCAGTTTTTTACTTGGAACCAGAGGTGACTCCATGTCACCAATAAGCCGCAATCTTAAAAGGAAGATTGAAAAGTCTATGACTGTCAAATAATACAGAAAATCTGATGGTTCAGAACCTGTCTGGTTCCTTTTAGTCTGCATTAATTTGTATCTTCAGTTTCAAAGCAGAAGTCTTGAAACAGGTAAAATTTTACTTTTATTCTACTTCCACATATGTAGCAAATATTTTATATGTACCTGCCTGAAATTGGCTGGGCAAGGAGTTCGGCAAGCTAGAAAGCCCCCCAAGGCAAATGTTAGGATTTGTTTCAGCCTTGTGGTATTGTGCTTTGGGGTAGTGTGGTGCCACCTGCAGGTCATTTTTCCTTACTGCAGTTTTATGAAAATTAATGTTTAAAATGTATTTTGTGATCACATCGTGGATGTGTGGTTTGTTTGGCTATTTTCATGCTGAAGGGAGCAAGTTTACCTTTCAAGTGGTGTATATTTTGTGTGTGTGGGTGCAGTATGAACGGAGATACAAAGTAATCACCGAAAAAGAGTGTTTTGAAATAATATGCAAATTGCCTCTTCAGAGAAAAATATACAGCACAAAACAAGCCGTTCTTTCTGTCCCGCAAACCAATGAGTACAGACAATATGTCGTACGTTTATAAGATAGATAGAGGTTTCCTTTTGGCTGTATATTTTTCGATGCCCTGAGTTCTGGGAACTGTATACTACCACCGTGCATTACTAAAGTAGAAAGCGCTCGATGTAACTGAAAAGGTTAGTGAACAATTGAGGACATACAAACACTTCTCCACCGTGCGCCATCACACACATCTACACGCCTTACAGTTGATGGGTGTGACTATGAAGATAATAGGAATACGTTCATCTGCGTCTCTACATATATAGTACGATATATAAAAATCACTCGTATATACAAACATTCATATTCTCCATTTATATCTAACCACAGATTTAAATCAGTGATTTCCAGTTATTGCAACACTATAACTCTTTGCATGATGGGAGTTGTAGTTTTGCAGCAGTCTATATAATAATGACTTACTAGATTTTTCTTTTCTGGTGCAGGGCTGGTGCCCTGGTCTGGAGCTTGTTGAGGGTCTGGAGCTTGTTGAGGGTCTGCAGCCATATTTTCTGTCAGTAGATAGCAGAGAATGAAGGTCACCAGCACAATGAGGGAGTGTGGAGCTGGAGCAGGCTGCTGTTATGCCCCTGTGTAGTTAAGAGGGCGGAAGAGATTACCAAGACACTCCCAATACTAGATGACGTGAGAATTTCTAGGGGACCTGTAGAGGGAATCCTATGCTGTAAATACATACATTGAGCAGAATGAGCCTGAAATCATTCCCACCTAAATACAGACCCTACAAGGATAGCCACACTATACACTAGGGAAAATAAAGGGAAAAAAAAAGTTCTACCTGAAAAAGAAAAAAGTTGGCCTTGATTTGCCCTCTGCTGCTAAGGCTACTTTCACACTAGCGTCGTACGACGCACGTCGCAATGCATCGTTTTGGTGAAAAAACGCATCCTGCAAAATTGCTTGCAGGATGCGTTTTTTCCCCATAGACTAACATTATCGACGTATTGCAACGCTTTGCCACACGTCGCAACCGTCGTGCGACGTTGCGTCGTGTTGTGGCGGACCGTCGGAACAAAAAAAGTTACATGTAACGTTTTTTTGTGCGTCATGTCCGCCATTTCCGACCCCCCTCCTCCCCACAACTCACAATGGGGCAGCGGATGCGTTGTAATAATGCATCCGCTGCCCCCGTTGTGCTGCGTTGTCACAGGATGCGTCGGTACGTTGGCCCGACGTACTGCGACGGGCCGACGCTAGTGTGAAAGTAGCCTAAGGGGGCCAAAACATGTGACTGAGCCCCTGACTAGGTAACCCTGATTACAACTATGGTGGCGCACCCTAAAGCTATGTGCACATGTTGGGGATTGTATGTGTTTTTGCCGCATTTTTTCACCGCCAAAACGCATGCACAACACAACCCACTGAATTCAATGGGATTCCGCAATGCTGTGCTAATGCAATGCTGTGTATTTTTCTGTGGCGGAATTGCATTCCGCACACATAGGAATACATTGATCCACTTACTTTCCGCATGGTCCATATGCCCACCATGTGCAAAGTAAGCGGATCATGTGTGGATGGTACCTGGGTGTGGAGGAGAGGAGGCTCTCCTCCAGGCCCTGGGAATAAAAAATAGTTATATACTTACCTTCTGACAGCCCCCGATCCAGCCCAGGCCTTAGCGATGCTCCGGCAGCTTCCGTACCCAGGGACGCCTTGCGACAATGACCTGTGATGACGTAGCGGTCTCGTGTGATGCTACGTCATCTCGGGTCATTGTCGCAAGGCATAGCTGGGAACGGGAGCATCGCGAGGATCGATCGGGAAGGCTGTGGGGGCCGCCGGAAGGTGAGAATATCATGATTTTTGCTTTCTTGTCTTTTTTCAGAGAATATGAATGACAACACCAAAACTTTTTCTCCACTCATGGTTAGTGGTTGGTTGAAGCCATTTATTATCAAACTACTGTGTTTTCTCTTTTTAAATCATAATGACAACCCAAAACATCCAAATGACCCTGATCAAAAGCTCACATACCCCATTTCTTAATACGTGTATTGCCCCCTCTAACATCAATTGCAGCGCCCCAGGGTCCTGGTCGTTGCAGTATTATCATTCTCCTCTAGGGGGAAGTGATGGTATGTTTGAAGGCAATAAAGGAGATCTCACTAGCAGGTAACACCAACACACAACACATTTCACACTCCGGTCCACCAGGGGGAGCTATGCTCCTATTTATTAGGGCACCCTTCACAATTAGGTAAAACAGGTGGTCTGGACAGGAAGTGAGGCAGATACTAGCTGGGCTTCGGCTCAGAGACAGAGGCTGGCTGAGCTTCGCTCAGGCAGTTGCTATCTGAGCTCCGCTCAGGTAGTGGGTCCCTGACAGGGGTGGGATCTTGTCAGAGGACTAAACAGAAGGCCACGGAGCTGCGCCTGCCCCACTTGTGGCAGCTTCCAGAAAGAGACACTGAAGGAGAACTGTATTGTAGAGAGCGACAAGAAGTCATAGCAAAATGAGAGGAAACCCGAAGGAGTTCTGCCCTACATAGGCTGCCTCTTTCTGAGGCGCAGGATCCGGTAGCCGGAACACCAAGGGAGCAACAGTTCTCTATGCCTTGCTCCAGAAACCGGCAAGACAGCTATTTCCACGTTACCTGCCCGCCCTATACCCAGGAGGCAAGGTGGCATCCACGAGAGGCTGGGGCGTGATAGAGTCCCTGTAAAAAGCCTCACGCCACCGGTCACACGGGTTTGTCCTATCCATCTGGGTGACAGAGAGAGACACAACATCTAGAACATCTACAACAGTTGTGAGGACCTTATGAGAAGCTCAGCAATAAGGTACTACAACACTCAGGCGCTAGAGGAAGGCTACTGATTTCCACCTGGATAAGGGGACTCTTGATTTGCCTCCAAACCGTCCGGACTCTGCCTGCCCCGTGATCTGTGCTCTGGACTGTGGATGCTGAAGCCTTCAGTAAAAAGGTAAAGAGACTGCAACCTTGTGTCCTCGTTCTTCACTGTGCCTCACACCATCCACCATCTACACTCTGGGAAGCCTTGGGGACACACTTCACCTGTGGTAAGGTATACCATATAGCTGCCATAACATCACCCCAGCGGACCCCTAAGCTGCATCGGTCACCCTGACCGAATACCACAGCTGGCGTCACGAACATTTCCCCTTTAAAGACCTTTCCCTTTTACAATGGACCTCCCGAGGGTCATGGACCAGGTCAGCCACTGTGACATCCCCCTTGAGAACCGAAGGACCCGGTGCCGAGTACCCCACAGCCCTTGGGGGCAATCCACAATGACAGCTTGAAGTCTTTTGTGGTAGTTGTGGATGAGGTTCTTTATTTCCTTAGATGGTAAAGCTGCCCACTCTCCTTGGCAAACAGCCTCCAGTTCCTGTAAATTCATGGGCTGTCTAGCACGAACTGTGTGCTTGAGATCTCCCCAGAGTGGCTCAATGATATTGAGGTCAGTTGTGGGTGTTGCCACACCGCCCATTAGTCCATAAAAGTGCTATACGCCGCAAATACTACTCTATCTCTGACTGGAGTAACACGTCTGTAGCTGTGCACGTCACTCAGAAGATTCGCTGATTAAGTGGTATGCATTTCTTAATGAATTTGGCGCATCATACTCCAGCCATGGTGGCATTGCCCGAGCGTTTGCTGTTCCAGTTGCGATAAATTGGCTGCGCTCAGATTAGAAAACAAGAGCCTGGTGACAGATTCCCTCTCTCACCCATTTACTATTTTTGTGGCTGCATTATCACACACAGTTTTGTGCAGTTTTCTCGGATGACATTGTAACACAATACGATGCGTGCAGTCACTGTGGAGTCGCAGGCTTATCGGGGTGCGGTACTTTAGTGAGCTCCCACTAGTGCTGACTGGAGACATGAATATATATAGTATTATGTAATTATGTCAATAAATTTGGACCTAAAAGTAAAATGATAGATCTTAGGTGAAGTAGTAGCACACTGCAATATTCTGAATGGAAATCTGGTGGAACGGAATCGATATGATGCAATCAATGGAAACAGTAACTGAGCTTCAACGTCAGAAGTCAGGGCCCGGTGTAGGGAGGCTGCAGAATGTGAGGCCGCCGTCACACTAGCAGTATTTGGTCAGTATTTTACGGTATTTGTAAGCCAAAACCAGGAGAGGAACAATCAGAGGAAACGTATAACAGAAACGTATGCACCACTTCTGTACTTATCACCCACTTCTGGTTTTGGCTTACAAATACTGATGTAAAATACTGACCAAATACTGCTAGTGTGACGGCAGCCTCAGGGCAGTCTCACACGTCCAGATAATTCCGGTACCGGAAAAATCGGTACCGGAATTATCCGTGTCCGTGTGCCAGTGGGTTTCTGTGGCACATCAGTGTGGCACACGTGTTTAAAATAAACATCCATGACACCCCCCTCCCACCCCCTCTGCGCCCCCCCCCCTCCCGCTGTTATTAAAATACTCACCCGACTCCCTCGCTGGCTGGCGCTGCTTCCTGTCCTGGCCGCACCTTCTACTGTATGAGCGGTCACATGGGGCCGCTCATTTACAGTAATGAATATGCAGCTCCACCCCTATGGGAGGTGGAGCCGCATATTCATGACTGTAATCGGCGGCCCCACGTGACTGCTCATACAGTAGAAGGTGCGGCCAGGACAGGAAGCAGCGCCAGCCAGCGAGGGAGCCGGGTGAGTATGGATCTTTATTTTAAACACTATTATTCATATCTTCTCTACAGCAAACGCTGCTGCAGGGAAGATATGAATCGCAGCTTAATCACCAGTGGGGGGGACAGCACTTACAGTAGCGCTGTCTCCTGCACGGCACACGGACTGCACACGGACAACGTCCGTGTGCGGTACGTGTTTTACACGGACCCATTGACTTTAATGGGTCCGTGTAATCCGTGCGCTCCCACGAACACTGACATGTCTCCGTGTTTGGCACACAGAGACACGGTCCGCAAAAAATCAATGCCATCTGCACAGATGCATTGATTTCACTGTGTCTACGTGTGTCAGTGGCTCCGGTACGTGAGGAAACTGTCACCTCACGTACCGGAGCCACTGACGTGTGAAACCGGCCTCAGAGGGTGAGAGCTGCAGAGCAAATCTTCATCAGAATTGCTGCACATGGTTTCTTGCTGGAGGATCAGTAGCTGAGTGTGCTGTCAGGTACTTGTAAGACCGGGGTCACACTAGACCGTAATACGGACGAGTGCAATGCGATAAAAAATCGCATAGCACTCGTCCCAATGTTAATCAATGGGGCAGCTCCCATCATCCGATATTTTCTCGGCCGTATTCAGGATCCGGCCTAAGGCCGGGGTCACACACAACGTATAAAAAAAGGTCTGTTTTTGACAGACGAGAATCGCACAAATGTTACCAAAACAGTGATCCGTGTGCAGTGCGAGGATGCGATTTTCTCGCATCAAATGATCCGTGTGACATCTGTGTGACATCCGTATGGCATCCGTATGGTGAGATTTTCTCACACACTTGCAAAATGAGCAAATAATGGCTGAGCCTTTCCTGTCACCTGCCCAATGCCTGAGAATTTCTCTCAAGTCACACTGATGGTCCGTGTGCTGTTCTATTTTTTCTCACCCCCATAGACTTTCATTGGCGATTCTCGGCCGAGAACGCTGACAATCGCAGCATGCTGCGATTTCACTCGGATCCTGAATACGGCCGAGAAAATATCGGATGATGGGAGCTGCCCCATAGATTAACATTGGGACGAGTGCTATGCGATTTTTTATCGCATTGCACTCGTCCGTATTACGGTCTAGTGTGACCCCGGCCTAACACTGAGAAACTCGTATTGCATCACTTTTTACATGGGAAGACTTTTCACCCACAGACAAGCCTTGTAGTGGCAATCCAGCCGCAATCAGTGATAACAGCTCTGAGGCAACAGCCGGAAAGGTGTCAGCAGCACGAATGCAGCTCAGGCAGAGCTAGGGAGAAAGGAGCGGAGGAAGGGGTCCCTAACCACGTAACCCTGATTACATCCATGGTGGCGCACCCTAAGGCCGTGAACACACATGCGAGAAACACGGCCGAGTCTTGCATGTTAATACCCGGCCCTGCCGCCTGCACGCCAGAGCAGAGCGTGCGGCCGCATAGCAATACATGGAGCCGCACGCTCCGCTCCGGAATGTAGGCGGCAGTGTCGGGTATTAACATGCGAGACTCGGCCGTGTTTCTCGCATGAGTGATCCCGACCCAATAGTTGCATATAAAGAAAAATAAAAAATATAGAAAAAAAGACTTTCACACCCCTTTAGGTTATGTTCACAAATAGTGTTTTTGTTTTTACACTTTCTCTTTCCTTTAAATGGTGAAAAAAACATTTACTTGTAAATGTAATTGTAACCCTTTTTACCCTTATTAGGCCGGCGTCACACTGGCGTTTAAAACGGCCGAGTGCAATGCGATAAAAAATCGCATTGCACTCGGACCAATATTACCATATGGGGCCGCTCCCAGCAGCCGACTTTTTGTCGGCCGTTTTTCTCGGTCCGAGACAATCGCAGCATGCTGCGATTGTCTCGGACCGAGGAAAACTCGCGGCTCACTCGCACCCATATTAGCCTATGAGTGCGAGTGAGACAGCGCACACCACTCGGATAACATCCGAATGATGTGCGCTATAAGCGGACCCCAGCAATGGAGGAGATGGAGAAATTCATTTCTCCGCCTCCTCCGCAGCTGTGCTCCGATCCTCCCTGTGCGAGAGAATCGGAGCACAGACGCATGACACTCGGCTCCTGCTCTGCTGTGGGCAGGAGCCGAGTGTCATTAGCATATCGCATCCGATGCTCTCGCATCGGATGCAATACGCTAGTGTGACGCCGGCCTTAATCCCTTTACCGCAAAGCCAGTTTTCACCTTAATGATCAGGGCAGATTTTACAATTCTGTCCACTGTCACTTCATGAGGTAATAACTCTTGAACACTTGTAGATTGTGAGCCTTCGCGGGCAGGGTCCTCTCTCCTCCTGTACCAGTTATGACTTGTATTGTTTAAGATTATTGTACTTGTTTTCATTATGTATACCCCTCCTCACATGTAAAGCGCCATGGAATAAATGGCGCTATAACAATAAATAATAATAACAATAATAATAACACTTCAGCAGATCCCACTGATTCTGAGATTTTCTCCTGACACATTGTACTTCATAGCAGTGGTAAAATTTGTTCAATATGACATGCGTTTATTTGTGAAAATATTGGAAATTTTGGCGAACATTTTGCAATTTTCAAACTTTTAATTTATATGCCCTTAAGTCAGAGAGTTAATAAATAACATTTCTCACATGTCTAGTTACATTAGCACAATTTTTTAAACAATTTTTTTTGGTTAGGAAGTTATAAGGGTTAATCGTGGACTAGCAGTTTCTCATTTTCCCAGCAAAATTTACAAAACCATTTTTTTTAGGGACCACCTCACATTTTAAAGGACTTTGAGGGGTCTATATGACAGAAAATACCCCAAAGTGACACCGTTCTAAAAACTGTACCCCTCAAGATGTTCAATACCACATTCAAGAAGATTATTAACCCTATAGGTGCTTAACAGGAATTAATGGAATGTTGAAGGAAAAAATTAGCATTTAACTTTTTTTCACAAACATTTTATTTAGACAATTTTTTAAATATTTTTTCAAAAGTAAATGAAAAAATAGACCCCAAAACTTGTGCAATTTCTCCTGAGCATGCCAATACCCAGTATATGTGTGAAAACTGCTGTTTGGGCGCATAGCACGGCTCAGAAGGGAAGGAGCGCAATTTGACTTTTTGAATGCAAAATTTACTGAAATCATTAACGGACGCCATGTCGCATTTGGAGAGACTCTGATGTGCCTAAAGAGTGGCAACCACCCACAAGTAACACCATTTTGGAAACTAGAATCCTCAGGGAACTTAACTAGATGTGTGGGGAGCACCTTTATTCCCCAGGTGCTTCACTGAAGTTTATCACATTGAGCTGTAAAAAATAAATCATATTTTCCCCACAAATAATGTTCTTTTAGCTCCAAATTTTCTCTTTTCACAAGGGTAACATGAGAAAATACACTATACAATTTGTTTAGCAATTTTTCCTGAGTACGCCCATGCCCCATATGTGGGGAGAAAACTACTGTTTGGGTCACAGCAGGGCTCAGAAAGGATAAACTGATGTTTTGGAATGCAAATTTTGATGGAATGTTCTGCAGGTATCATGTCGTGTTTGGAGAGCCCTTGATGTGCCTAAACAGTGTAAGCTCCCCACAAGTTACCCCATTTTGGAAACTAGACCACTCCAGGAATTGATCTAGATGAGTGGTGTGCAGCTTGAACCCCCAGGTGCTTCACAGAAGTTTATAATGTTGAGCCATGAAAAAAAAAATAAAAAATTTCCACAAAAATGTCCTTTTAGCCTCAAATTTTTTATTTTCGCAAGGGTAACAGGAGAAAATGGACACCAAAAATTGAGTACACCAAGACCCCATATGAGGTCGAAAACTACTTTGAGGCACAGACATCCAAAAAAAGAACAAAAAGCAATTTTGACCATAAAACAATGAAACTTTATTATACACACTAGAATACATAAAATAGAATTCCATACACTTTCATCCCCGGACGAAGCTTAACGCGAAACGCGCGTCGGGTTGCTGTCACCACCATCAGGTAATTTACTGGGCTGCTATCCTCACATTCACCTTACCTATGCATCCTGCATATTTGAGCTTATATTGAGATAGGTTCCCTGTCCTTATTGATCCTTTATTATTGTTACCTGGCTATATATGTCCTCTAACCACTTGGCCTCTTTGAATTGCAAGCATGATTTTTTGCTGCTATATTTACTATTAGGCTACTATTATTTATAATTAGGCCGGTCTTAGTTTGTTAGGGATTATCTGTTCCTTTGATATAGGTTTAAATTTCAAGCACTTTATCCATATATGGTCCAACTTTAGGATCTTATTTACTATGCTTTATATGTTTCTATGAGGATATTGGTAGAACCATTTAGCATGCCTGGTTGAGACTTTTTTCTGCGCAGTGCATATATATCTATATTTTTTTGCAATCATTTTTTTTTACCTTATTTTGTATACTTTCTGCTCTGTACTGTGCAAGTATTACCACATTCTATAAGGATTCATTCTGTCTACTTTTTTGTATATGGTAATATTGGCATCCACGCTTTTGCCTTATGGTGGCAATCTCTTTTGCATATTTTTTCCACCTTCTATGGAATTCTATTTTATGTATTCTAGTGTGTATAATAAAGTTTCATTGTTTTATGGTCAAAATTGCTTTTTGTTCTTTTTTTGGATGTCTATAGTTATTTGAAGCATTGCCACGTTACTAGGCAGGTATTTTTCTTCTTTGATGTACTTTGAGGCACAGTTCAAAGATCGTAAGTGAAGGAGCGCCATATTGGAGTTAACAATTTGCTGGACTGGTTTGAGTGTGCCACCTCACATTGGCAGAGCCCCTGTGGTGCCAGAGCAGCAGAAGCCCCCATAAGTGACCCCATTTTACAAAATACACCTCTCAATGAACTCCTCTAGGGATGCAGTGATCATATTGACACCACAGGTGTGTCACAGAACTTTATGCCATTGAGCAGTGAAGAAAAAATAACTACATGTTTACCACCAAAATATTGTTTTAGTGTCAGATCTTACATTTTTACACTGGGAAGTGGGTACTAATGTCACAAAAATGTGTCATACAATTCATACTGAATGAGGAAATAGCCCATATGTGGCTGTACAGTACTGCTTAGCCATACAGCGAGATTCGGGAGGGATGGAGTGCTATTTGCCTCCTGAAGCGCAAATTTTGCCAGAATAGTTTGCAGACTTCATATACACAGCCCTTAAGTGCTATAAATGCAGAATACCCCCTCAAGTGACCCCATTTTGAAAATTATAAGCCTTTGAGAGTTTATCTACATTTGTAGAGACAATTTTGATTCCATGGGTATTTTCCAGAAACAAGCAGCAGTGGAAATTGCTGAGTGAAAATTGCAAATTTGCTATTGTACTGCCTGTATATTGCAGTGCACAGTACGTTGTAGTCACCAGTTCGTTGCAGTGCCCTCTACGTTATGGTGACCAGTACGTTGTATTGACCAGCTCATGCTTCTGGAAACACAACTGTAAATTTGGCAGGCTCTCATAGCTATAGAAATGCCAAACATGTTTATGCTAAATGTGGTTTAGGCACACTTTGTTGCTCAGAAGGGAGGGGGCATTTGGATTTGGGAATGCAGAATTTGCTAAACTTCTTTTGGGGGGAGGAGCTATAGCGCTTTACGAGAGCCTTTGTACTACCATCAACGCTGAAGTCCCCTATATTTCCATTGACAGATGACAGACCTGAGTGGGGACTTGTTTTTTTTTGTAGATTGAGTCGAAGCTTTTGTTGGGAACATTTTACATAACATTTGGGATCACATTTATCCAACACTCTAAGCTGAGCACTTACATTGGGGTTTCCATCTAAATCTCCGAGTGACATAATTCAGATGAAAGCCACGAGGGAGCCATTCACTATAATGAGGCAGCAGAGTTACTCTGGACTTCGTCTGGCCTCTGTTCACTGTTGTCCTTTTCAGAAGTGTACAAAACTGTGGCGGACCGCGCTTTTATGTACTCCTAAAGAGACAGTCACTACTGGATCACAGGTCAGACCGCGTCCACAGTTCCTCCATCTGCCTCATTATAGGGAATTTCTGTCAGGGGTGCTATCTGAATCCCGTATTTCAAAGATTTACATGGAAATTCCAGTGTAAGCGCTCAGAGCAGAGCGCAGGATAAAGGTGAACCGAGCCTTACTGTGATCTTTGGGGGACAGAGTGAAAAAATCAACAGCATGTGAAGCATTGGTTTTATTTATTTTTTACAGCATTCCTCATGTGTTATAAATGATTTGGCGACTTTATTCTTTGGGTCAGTGCGATTACAGCGATACCAGAATTAGGGCCCCTTTCCACTTGTGAGAAAAACGGACGAGTGCAATCCGATAAAAAATCGGATTGCACTCGGACCAATGTTTTTCAATAGGTGACATTCCATTTGCGATTTTTTTCCCAGCCGAAATCGGACTGAGAAAAATCTGTGTCGGCTGAGAAAAAAATCGCAGCATGCTGCGTATTGCTGAGATTCTCGGACGAGACTTGCCAATGCAAGTCAATGGGTGCGAGAAAAAAAACGCATGGAATACGGACCATCCGTATTCCATCCGTTTTTTACGGATACATTACCATTCTGTGGCACAGAACACTGTAAATAGTCCTGTAAATGACTGTATAAAAATAGTTGCAGAGAAAAAAAACGGATTGCATACGGATGTAAAAACGGATGATGCGATTAAAAAAATCGCATTACACTCGCATGACACTCACATGACAATCGCACACGTTACATCCGTTTTTTCGGTCCATAAATCGGACCGTTTTTTTCTCACACAAGTGGAAAGGGGCCCTAATAGTGTTTTTTATGTTTTGGTTGCTGTCACACACTAATAGACGCTTTTTATTTGAAAAACTATCCCTATATTTAATGGCTATAATTTTGTCATATTTCGTCTGACAGCTTCATGTGACAGCTTGATTTTTTTTGCTGGATGAGTTGACTTTTTATTGGTACCATTTTCAGGCACATGACATTTTTTGATCGCTTTCTATCCCAATTTTTGGGAGGCAGAATGAACAAAAAACAGCAATTCAGGAATAGTTTTTTTTGTTTTTTTTTTTAATGCCGTTCCGCATGTGGTAAAATTGATAAGACAACTTTATTCTTCGGGTCCGTAAGATTACAGTAATTTAACATGTATGAGAAAAAGGATATGTGTTCCAGCTTCTTTGAATCCAAAAATTTATTAGAAAATGCTTCTTAAAAAACCATGGCAGTGGCAAAGTACACATGGTAAGATATAGTTAACTTGTGCGTTTCAAACGCTCAAGGCGTCCTTTATCAAACTGAGTTTGATAAAGGACGCCTTGAGCGTTTCAAACGCGTAACTACGGTATATCTTGCCATGTGAACTTTGCAAAATCATGCGGAACCAAATTGTGCTGGAAGATTTTCAGGGGGAGCGACTTTATGTGCAGGACCTGATCAGGTGACCCTGCCAAACAGCAGGCAGATATGCGCGAAAGAGAGTGGAGCAGACCTGCTCCAGGGATGTTGCAGAGGCCTCAGCTGAAAGTCTACGCCAATAAGGTGTCGGCCATCACCTGACAAGGCTGGAATTCCACACAGGCGAACTTCGAGTTCCGCTTGCGCTAGTCGGGACCAGTACTCGTGCCTCACACCAGTAAAGCTCAAGAGACCAGACGCTGCACGTCAAGAGCGGAGGCCAAGTCCACGCCGTACCAATCCTAAGAGGCTTCCGTTGACTGTGAAGCCGAGAAGATCTGTGAGGAGACTGGAACAAGCGACACGCGAGTTCTAATGCGGAAGGACAGTGCGTGTGAGCAGTGTCATCACTTCCAGGTATCCACTACTGTACCGGGGTCAGCTGGAATTAGGGTCTCAGGTTGGGAGGGGGCCAGTTGGAGCATCGGAGGCTCAATGGGCTTAGATAGACTAGGTCAGAGAGAGACTTGCGGAAGAGGGGGGGGGGAACCCCTCTAGGGCCAGATTTGCAGAGAGACAACTTACGTGGTGGCTCCCACGAATGGGCGTACCACCATAGTGAACAGAACATTGTCGTTAGAAAGAGGAAGACTTCCTTTGCTTATCCAAGTTTACTGTTATCTTTGTTTGAATGTTAATCTGCCTAGCTACTAACGCTAATTGTTTAGTTACGTTAACCCCTTCATGACCTGAGCTTTATCCGGTTGTTTTTTTTCACTCCCCTTCTTCCCAGAGCCATACATTTTCTATTTTTCCATTAATATGGCCATGTGAGGGCTTATTTTTTGTGGGATGAGTTGTACTTTTGAACGACACCAATGGTTTTACCATGTTGTGTACTAGAAAACGGGAAAAAAAATTCCAAGTGCGGTGAAATTGCAAAAAAAAGTGCAATCCCGCACTTTTTTTTTTTTGCTAAGTTCACTAAATGCTAAGACTGACCTGCCATTATTATTCTCCAGGGCATTACGAGTTCATAGACACCAAACATGTCTAGGTTATTTTTTTATCTAAGTGGTGAAAAAAAATTCCAAACTTTGCTAAAAAACAAATTGTGTAATGTTCCGATACCTGTAGCGTCTCCATTTTTCGTGATCTCGGGTTGGGTGAGGGCTTATTTTTTGCATGCCGAGCTGACTTTTTTAATGATACCATTTTGGAGCAGATATGTTTTTTTATTGATAGATTGGGTGATTCTGAACGCGGCGATATCAAATATGTGTAGGTTTGATTTTTTTTTTAATTGTTTTCTTTTGAATGGGGCAAAAGGGGGGTGATTTCAACTTTTTATTTTTTTTTATTTTTTATATTTTTAAAAACATTTTTTTTACTTTTGCCATGCTTCAATCGTCTTCGTAGGAGACTAGAAGCTGGCACAACTTGATCGGCTCAGCTACATAGATTGCCTTGCGTAGGCGTGTACTACGGAGGACATAGAATGAACTTCAATCCAATATTGAGGCCAGCATGCAGCCAGAGGGTAAGGAAAGGGTAAATCAAACACCTGAAAACTCCGCCCATATGACCAAAAACCGATCCCGCCAAATTCAGGTGACAGGTTTTCTTTAATGCAAGTGTAGAATTCCTGAAAAAATATACAAATAAACAGGAAGTTAGATTTTAAAAAAGTTCCATGTGCAATGTGAAAATTGAAAGATTTCTGTGTTTTTTATTTTCAATATAGTTTGTCATATAGAAAAAAAGCTTCCATAAAAAAAATACACTATCAATAATCTGAAGTAGAGTTTGTGCTTTAAGGTACCATCACACTAAGCGACGCTGCAGCGATACCGACAACGATCCGGATCGCTGCAGCGTCGCTGTTTGGTCGCTGGAGAGCTGTCACACAGACCGCTCTCCAGCGACCAACGATGCCGGTAACCAGGGTAAACATCGGGTAACTAAGCGCAGGGCCGCGCTTAGTAACCCGATGTTTACCCTGGTTACCATCCTACAAGTAAAAAAAACAAACACTACATACTTACCTACAGCCGTCTGTCCTCCAGCGCTGTGCTCTGCACTCCTCCTGTACTGTCTGTGTGAGCACAGCGGCCGGAAAGCAGAGCGGTGATGTCACCGCTCTGCTTTCCGGCTGACCGACGCTCACAGCCAGTACAGGAGGAGTGCAGAGCACAGCGCTGGAGGACAGACAGCTGTAGGGTAAGTATGTACTGTTTGTTTTTTTTTACTTTTAGGATGGTAACCAGGGTAAACATCGGGTTACTAAGCGCGGCCCTGCGCGCTTAGTACTACTAGTACTAGAAGATAGTATTCTGCTACAGATGGATCTGGATAAGTTGGAAACTTGGGCTGAAAGGTGGCAGATGAGGTTTAACAATGATAAATGTAAGGTTATACACATGGGAAGAGGGAATCAATATCACCATTACACACTGAACGGGAAACCACTGGGTAAATCTGACAGGGAGAAGGACTTGGGGATCCTAGTTAATGATAAACTTACCTGGAGCAGCCAGTGCCAGGCAGCAGCTGCCAAGGCAAACAGGATTATGGGGTGCATTAAAAGAGGTCTGGATACACATGATGAGAGCATTATACTGCCTCTGTACAAATCCCTAGTTAGACCGCACATGGAGTACTGTGTCCAGTTTTGGGCACCGGTGCTCAGGAAGGATATAATGGAACTAGAGAGAGTACAAAGGAGGGCAACAAAATTAATAAAGGGGATGGGAGAACTACAATACCCAGATAGATTAGCGAAATTAGGATTATTTAGTCTAGAAAAAAGACGACTGAGGGGCGATCTAATAACCATGTATAAGTATATAAGGGGACAATACAAATATCTCGCTGAGGATCTGTTTATACCAAGGAAGGTGACGGGCACAAGGGGGCATTCTTTGCGTCTGGAGGAGAGAAGGTTTTTCCACCAACATAGAAGAGGATTCTTTACTGTTAGGGCAGTGAGAATCTGGAATTGCTTGCCTCAGGAGGTGGTGAAGGCGAACTCAGTCGAGGGGTTCAAGAGAGGCCTGGATGTCTTCCTGGAGCAGAACAATATTGTATCATACAATTATTAGGTTCTGTAGAAGGACGTAGATCTGGGTATTTATTATGATGGAATATAGGCTGAACTGGATGGACAAATGTCTTTTTTCGGCCTTACTAACTATGTTACTATGTTACTATGTTACCAGTGAAGACATCGCTGAATCGGTGTCACACACGCCGATCCAGCGATGTCCACGGGAGATCCAGCGACGAAATAAAGTTCTGGACTTTCTTCCCCGACCAGCGACAGCACAGCAGGGGCCTGATCGCTGCTGCCTGTCGCACTGGACGATATCGCTAGCCAGGACGCTGCAACGTCACGGATCGCTAGCGATATCGTCTAGTGTGACGGTACCTTAAGCCTCACCTACTTTTGATCAATGGTGCAATTCATTTTGCCAGAAATATTTTGTGCATTGAATTTTTAAATTTTTGACACCAGTATTTTGGTGTAAAGGTGTTAAATTTCCCTTTGTGTTTAACCTAGCTGCTTAAAATCTGGATTGGAAAACCTAAAATACTATATTATTATTCTGGTGCACAGGAGACAAAAATTATACAGATAAAGATACACAGTAATATTTGTGGCGCTCACCTCTTCGAGACACGTGTTTTGCATTCAAACATGTATACACATGAATTTGAGAGAACTAGAAGACAAATGTGCAAGTCATGCTTATTTGCAGGATGTGGGAGTGAGGGGGAGGGAGGTTGGGTTCTAGTAATGTGGCTTCTCTGCTGCTCAACATGTGTAACCAACACAACTCTATTTCTACGGCTGATTCTTTACAGCCAAAGAAGCAAATGTGTAATATTGATGTAGATGCTGGCAGGGCACTTGCCCCTGGTATAACTGGCAGGGACGTGCCATTGAATCGACTGATGTGGTGGTCCGAAATGTCTCCCAGGCGGCTGCATTTTGCCACCCCCAATGGTGGGATTTGAGAATAAAGACGTTGTCCAAGTTTGTTATAATAGTCGGCCGTCGGTCTAGGAGACTGCAGACTTCTGAATCCTCATATTGCATGCACTGCACGCTGCCAGGATTCTCTTGTGCCAGCAGTGACAGTGGAAGGTCATGCAACTGCAGGTATGTGGTTTGCATACATGTAGTCACGTGCTGACTAGTGATGAGCGAATATACTCATTGTTCGAGATTTCTCGAGCATGCTCAGGGGTCCTCCGAGCATTTTTTAGTGCTCGGAGATTTAGTTTTTCTTGCCGCAGCTGAATGATTTACATCTGTTAGCCAGCATAGGTACATGTGGGGGTTGCTGGTTGCTAGGGAATCCCCACATGTACTTATGCTGGCTAACAGATGTAAATCATTCAGCTGCGGCAAGAAAAACTAAATCTCTGAGCTCTAAAAAATACTCGGAGGACCCCCAAGCGTGCTTGAGAAATCTCGAGTAACGAGTATATTCGCTCATCACTTGTGCTGACTAGACATGCATGGCTTCACTCAATGCAGCCTTGCAGCGCTGGAGTCCTGGGTTCAAACCCCGCCAAGGACAACATCTGCAAAGAGTTTGTATGTTCTCTCCGTGTTTGCGTGGGTTTCCTCCGGGCACTCCGGTTTCCTCCCACATTCCAAAGACATACTGATAGGGAATTTAGATTGTGAGCCCCATCGGGGACAGTGATGATAATGTGTGCAAAAATGTAAAGCGCTGCGGAATATGTTAGCGCTATATAAAAATAAAGATTATTATTATTAATGCAAGTGAACTTAGTGAGGCCACTTACAGCAATGCCTCCACCCCTGGAACCTTCCACAATCCCACCGCCCACTCTTGGAAAAACTCCACTTCTGCACCGAGTCCTTACCAATCACACATTAACAGCTCCCACCTAAACACAGATCACATACATAGCCATCAGCTTTTGTTTTGGCCAAAAGATGTTTTAAGCCTGCCACCATGACTAGGTAGACTCTTGGCAGGGCCCTACTCTACTCTAACCTATTAAAAAAAAAAGTAAAATATCCAATACTCTTTTTAGGTATATTTTTATTTATTTTTCTTCAAGGGAATGTGTCACATACTTTATTTTAAAATTACCAATAATACCACATACAAGGGACAAATACTGTCATACCATGGTTGAACCACATACTGCCATCACAAAGTGACCGAATAATACCACATACAAGGAACAAAAACTACCACACCATGACCAGATCACATTACCACCACATAGTGATCAAATGATACCACATACAAGAAACAAATACAGCAACATCAGACCACATATTACCACCACATAATGACCGAATACTAGAGCATGCAAGGAACAAATACCGCCACATAAACACTAGACCACATATTACCACCACATAGTGGCCGAATACTACAATACTGATCATTAATGAAAAAATACAATACTAATATTACCATAAGTGCTATTATACACAGGAGCCCTGTATATAGTATACAGTATACAGTGCATAGTGTCACTGTATAGGTATCGCATTGACTCACCAGTGATACCTCTAGTTGAAGTCTTTCATCTTCGCTTTTCTTCTCCATCTAGTGTAGACCGCTATCATTTCTTCCATCCAGGACTCGTCTCTGCAGAAAATAACACACAGTTAATCTAGAGCGCTGCTTTCAGGGCACATTCCCCACTTTTTGCCCAATTTCTAGACCACACCAAATGAAGAAAAAGGTGACATAGTGCTGCACTGCACAGTAACAGAACCCTCCTCCCTTAGGCCGGTTTCACACGTCAGTGGCTCCGCTGCGTGAGGTGACCGTTTCCTCACGTACCGGAGACACTGACTCACGTAGACACATTAAAATCAATGTGTCTCTGCACATGTCAGCGTGTTTTCACGGACCGTGTGTCCGTTTTGAAAACACGGAGACATATCAGTGTTTGTGAGAGCGCATGTATTACACGGACCCATTAAAGTCAATGGGTCCGTGTAAAACACGTACAGCACACGGATGTTATCCATGTGCAGTCCGTGTGCCATGCAGGAGACAGCGCTACTGTAAGCGCTGTCCCACCCCGCGTGGTGCTGAAGCCGCTAATCATTTCTTCTCTCCAGCATCGTTCGCTGGAGAGAAGATATGAAAACTCATCTTTTTTTTAAACACAAAAAAAAAAAAAAATTCCTGTCCCCAACCCCCTCCCACCCCCTGTGCACCCCCCCCCCCCCCTGTTAATAAAATACTTACCCAGCTCCCTCGCTGGCGCTGCTTCCTGTCCTCGCCACAGCTTCTCCTGTATGAGCGGTAACATGGTGCCACCCATTACAGTGATGAATATGCGGCTCCACCCCTATTAACAGCGGGGGGGGGGGCGCACAGGGAACAGGGGGTGGGAGGGGGTTGGGGACAGGAATCTTTTTTTTTAAACACAAAAAAAAAAAAAAAAAAAAGAGTTTTCATATCTTCTCTCCAGCGAACGATGCTGGAGAGAAGAAATGATTAGCGGCTTCAGCACCAGATGCAGGGGACAGCGCTTAACTCTAGCGCTGTCTCCTGCACGGTCCGTGTGGTCCCCAGTCGGCACACGGGCGGCACACGGATGCCGCACGTGTGCCACACTGATGTGCAACATAAACGCACGGACACACGGACACGGATAATTCCGATACCGATTTTTCCGGTACCGGAATTATCTGGACGTGTGAGACTGGCCTTATTGAAAACACTATCCTCAAAAATAAAATACATCACAGCAGTAATACTATACCTTAATTAGCCCCTACAGAAAAAAATGGCCACTTTTGGTAATAATGTCCCACATCCTGGCCCCCACGTCTTATTTGTTGCCCCCACATGTCTCATATCTGGCCCCCATCCGTCTCATTCCTCTCCCCAACGTTTCTCATTCCTCGCTCCTACAGTTGTGGCCAAAAGTATTGACACCCCTGCAATTCTGTCAGATAATACTCAGTTTCTTCCTGAAAATGATTGCAATCACAAATTCTTTGGTATTATTATCTTCATTTAATTTGTCTTAAATGAAAAAAACACAAAAGAGAATGAAGCAAAAAGCAAAACATTGATCATTTCACACAAAACTCCAAAAATGGGCCAGACAAAAGTATTGGCACCCCCAGCCTAATACTTGGTTGCACAACCTTTAGCCAAAGTAACTGCGACCAACCACTTCCGGTAACCATTAATGAGTTTCTTACAATGCTCTGCTGGAATTTTAGACCATTTTTCTTTGGCAAACTGCTCCAGGTCCCTGATATTTGAAGGGTGCCTTCTCCAAACTGCAATTTTTAGATCTCTCCACAGGTGTTCTATAGGATTCAGGTCTGGACTCATTGCTGGCCACCTTAGAAGTCTCCAGTGCTTTCTCTCAAACCATTTTTTAGTGCTTTTTGAAGTGTGTTTTGGGTCATTGTCCTGCTGGAAGACCCATGACCTCTGAGGGAGACCCAGCTTTCTCACAGTGGGCCCTACATTATGTTGCAAAATTTGTTGGTAGTCTTCAGACTTCATAATGCCATGCACACGGTCAAGCACTCCAGTGCCAGAGGCAGCAAAGCAACCCCAAAACATCAGGGAACCTCCGCCATGTTTGACTGTAGGGACCGTGTTCTTTTCTTTGAATGCCTATTTTTTTCTCCTGTAAACTCTATGTTGATGCCTTTGCCCAAAAAACTCTACTTTTGTCTCATTTGACCAGAGAAGATTCTTCAAAAGCTTTTTAGGCATTTTCAGGTAAGTTTTGGCAAACTCCAGCCTGGCTTTTTTATGTCTCGGGGTAAGAAGTGGGGTCTTCCTGGGTCTCCTACCATACAGTCCCTTTTCATTCAGAGGCTAAAGGATAGTTTGGGTTGACACCAGGAGTAGAAAAATTAGAGGAAAATTTTAATAGAAACATATGCACCACTTCTGCATTTATCACCCCTCCTGGTTTTGGCTTACAAATACTGATGTAAAATACTGACCAAATACTGCTAGTGTGACTGCAGCCTTAGGAGATGAAGAGGATAATGATCTGCTCTGTTGTCCATCGTTGGTGGGAGGGGACTGAGAAAGCAAGCCTGAGTGTTACCCCACCACCAACACTGCATGGATTTGGAACTCATAGAAGGTCTCCCAGCTAAGAAGGCTTATGGATCGCCCCCCCCCCCCCCCCCCCCCGCCCCAGGGCTAGGGGTACTCGGGCCCTTCGGTTCTCAAGAGGGATGTCATGGTGGCTTACCCGGTTCGTGACCCTAGGGACGTCCGTTGTAAATGGGGGGAAAGGTCTTTAAAGGGATAATGTTCATGACGCCACCTGTGATATTCGGTCAGGGTGACCGACGCTGCTTAGGGGTCCGCTGAGGTGATGTTATGGCAGCTAGATGGTATACTGTTGTGAATTTCGCTCTTGGGCTCCCTCCGGTGGTTGTTAGTGGCATTTTTGTGAGTTCTGCTCTTTGGCTCCCTCCTGTGGTTTTTAGTGGTATGGCTGCTTCTTGGATTTAGCTTCAGCAGCTGTTTTCACTGATCGTCTTTCTGGCTCGGCTATATTAGTATGGCCTTATCCCTCATTCAATGCCAGTTGTCAATTGTTCCTGCCTGGAGTCATTGCTCTTAGGACTTTCCTGACACTCTGACCAGTTCATCAAAGCTAAGTCCCTGCTTGTGCTTTTGCGGTTCTCTTGTTGTGAACTTGTTGTTCAGCACTTTCTTGTTTTTGTTCATTTGTCCAGCTTTTCAGTATGGATCTATCCAGCTAAGCTGGAAGCTCTGGGCAGCAGAGTTTGCCCTCCACACCTTTAGTCGGGTGTGGAGATTTTTGCATTTCTCTGCGGTGGACTTTTTCTAGTTTTTATCACTGACCGCACAGCGTTCTGTCATGTGACCTTTTATACCTGGAGACGCACACTGCCCACTTCTCTTGCAGACTGTGTGGCAGCTTTGAGATGATCGGGTTCACCCCGTGGGCAGTGTCCAGGTAGCACAGTCCAGACAGACGAGGGTCTCTTTAACAAGTTCCAGCTCCATAAGCAGGTCACTTAAATCCAGAAGCTTGTGGGCTTCCTTAAGGTTGATCCTTGGAACGTTCTGCAGTCTCTTGAATAGGGACTTTTCTATGGCTTCAGCGCTGCCGTAGGTTCTTTCAAGTCTCTGCCAGGCCGCAGCGAGTTTGCCCTCCACACCTTTAGTCAGATGTGGAGATTTTTGCATTTCTCTGCGGTGGACTTTTTCTAGTTTTTATTACTGACCGCACAGCGTTCTGTCCTGTACTATTTTCTATCTAGCTAGAAGTGGCCTCCTGTGCTAAATCTTGTTTCATACTACGTATGTCATTTCCTTCTCCTCTCACAGTCATTATTTGTGGGGGGCTAATCTATCCTTTGGGGATTTTCTCTGAGGCAAGATAGTTTTCCTGCTTCTATCTTTAGGGGTAGTTAGCTCTTAGGCTGTGACGAGATGCCTAGGCCGAGTTAGGAGCATTCCACGGCTGCTTCTAGTGTTGTGTTGAGCTTAGGGACTGCGGTCAGTATAGTTGCCACCTGCTCAGAGCTAGACGCATGTCGCTCCTTAATCACCAGATCATAACAGTACAACTGGCCAACAATGAGCTGAATGCCTCTCAAAAGAAGGAAGAGAAAAAGAGTTCTGAGCCATTTTTTTTTTCTTTAGTTTGTTTTGTCTTTTTCCTTCCTCTTGATCTCTGGGTGATTTGGGATTTGGATGCAGGCATGGATGTTCAGGGTTTGTTTTCTCGTGTGGATCAGCTTGCTGCAAGAGTACAGAGTATTCAAGATTATGTGGTTTAGACTCCGGCCTTAGAGCCTAGAATTCCTACTCCGGATTTGTTTTACGGGGATAGATCTAAGTTTTTGAACTTTAAAAATAATTGCAAATTGTTTTTTGCTCTGAAACCCCATTCCTCTGGTGACCCCATTCAGCAAGTAAAGATTGTTCTGTCCCCACATGAGGCGAATGAAGGTGTCGCAGACTAATAAGAGTTGTGAGAGAGATAATCGTACCTTCGTATTTCCTCGATATGAGGCAGACAGGACCAATGCTGCTCAGCGTCCAGAGAGATGATGCACTCCAGGGATTTTGTAATCCAGACTTGTTTATTTTGTAGATCTGGACATACAGCGTATAACTGGTAATACAGAACTTCTCCAGAAATGCAGGGTAGACAGGGTACAGTAAGATGTAGCACCAAATGTGTCTGCAAGTGTGAGCAGCATGAGAGAGTGGTCGAAAGACTGATGCCTTCCTAAGCCCAGTTCAAAAGCACGTCCTCTCACAACAGAAAGTAAACTGGAAATGGCTGCCAGAGGAAGAGAAGATTTGACCCCTGAACCGGATGTAAGACATGCCCACAAGAAATACATGAAAAACAAGCTGCCATACAGAAAAAGGCCATTGGGTGGCAGCAGAGTAAAATATAACAACATACATGGAAACTGAGGAATATACATGGAACAGCACACTCCCCGTCTGAAATTCCGTAAGGGATTTCACTATATCAATGTCCTTAAAAAGTCCAACAACCTAGAAAGTGAAACCAAACATGCATGTAATGCAATAATAACTTTAAACAAGACATTAAGTCAGTTCCTGAGATAATCCAATGGAAAACCCATCTTCGGATCAGAGAAGCCGCACTAGGCCAAACTATCTCTGACCCACTGTAATCCAATGGACAAATAGTAGTGCAGTGTTCTGTTCATAGTTTATCCTACCGGAATGTCCTCGATTGGTAGTACCAGTACGAGCTCGTGGATAGGCCTCTGAAATGACTTAGGTTCACCTTTCCTAAGGACTTTCAGCTCCACCTTCCGGACCTTACCGTCTTCACTAGGGAAAGTCTTTGTAATGATTCCCATAGGCCAGTCAATCCTTTGAGCTTGTTTTTCCTTCATTAACACAATATCTCCTTCCTTCAAGTTTGGTTTACTCTGTTGCCATTTTCTTCTTCCTTGCAGAACCACAAGATACTCCTTTCTCCATCGGTTCCAGAAGTAATTGGCGAGGTACTGTACGCGTTTCCACTGCTTCTGGTAGGAGTTTGCGTGAGTAAACTCTCCACTGACTGTTAGCGGGTTCCCGATCTTTTGGGTAAGAAGAGTAGCCGGCGTAAGAATAGTTGGCGTTTCAGGATCCATTGACACTGGGACAAGGGGTCTTGAGTTGATTATGGCAGAAACTTCAGCCAGAAGAGTAACCAAGGTCTCATGCGTAAGTCTTGAAGAGTTTATGTCCATAAGCATAGAGTTCAAGATGTTGCGTGAGATCCCGATCATCCTTTCCCAGGAACCTCCCATGTGAGAACTATGCGGAGGATTGAAGATCCAGGTGCAACCTTTTTCTGCCAGTTGATCCTGAATTGGCTTGATGTCAATATCCAGCTCTCGACATGCACCGATGAAGTTGCTTCCGCGGTCGGACCTTAACTGTTTCACTGGTCCTCTGATCGCTAGAAACCGCCGAAGAGCGTTAATCAGGCTGGATGTGTCCATAGATTCTATCACTTCTATGTGAACGGCACGGACACTCATGCAAGTGAATAGTACGGCCCAACGTTTACTGTTGGCATGACCTCCACGAGTCCTGCGTGCAGATACCATCCATGGCCCAAAGACGTCTAGGCCAACGTAGGTAAAAGGCGGTTCGGTGCTCAGTCTGTCGAAGGGTAGGTCGGCCATTTGTTGATGTACCTGTTTTCCTCTAGTTTTGCGACATTGCACACAGCGATGTATTGATCCCGCTACACGTCTTTTCATGCCTATGATCCAAAGTCCCGCAGACCGTATCTTGCCCTCTGTGATCTGCCTGCCTTGGTGTTCAGTTTTTTCATGAAAGTGTCGAATCAGTAGATCGGTGATGTGATGTCTACTGGGAATGATGCAAGGATGTTGCTCTGAAAACTCTAGCTTGGCTCGACTTAATTGACCTCCGACTCTCAGCAAACCGAAGCTGTCCATTAGTGGATTCAAATGGGCAATGGGGCTTTTCGGAGGGATCTGCTGTTTGTGGTATAAGCATTCCCATTCGGTACTGAATACACTCTGCTGGACATAAAGTATTATAAGAGACTCACAGTGAGAAATGTCCTCAGCAGAGAGTGGTTTTTGGCAGACGTGCCAACCATGACAGTCTTTGTCTCCATGTGAATTGTGATAAGATCTCGCAATGTGGACTAACCTTGCAATAGTCCTGACGAGTTTCATCCAATTGGAGAAGCGTTCGAAGCGCTGACAACCGAGGGTGGAGGTTGGTTTTGCATTCGTGGCCAGAGCACTGACCTCGGAGCGGACTTCTGGATCATCGTCCGGATCCTGGATGCTGAAGAATTCCTGAACACATTCACTTCCCTTCTGTTCCAGCAGAAACTTTGGACCTGAAAGCCAAGAAGAGTTAGCAAAGGAATTTATAGACATAGGTCTAGTGGCATGGTCGGCTGGATTAAGTTCAGATGGGATATAGTGCCACTGTTCAGGTTTGGAACACCTTCTTATTCTCTCAATGCGGTTACTGACGTACACGTAGAAGCGCCTTGTTTGGTTGTAGATGTAACCTAAGACAACTTTACTGTCACTGTAGTATTGTACGTCATCTATGTGAGTGTCCAGCTCATGCTGAATAAAGTCTGCGAGTTCTACTGCAAGCACAGCCCCACAGAGTTCCAGCCTGGGAATAGTGTGGTCAGGCTTGGGAGCCAACTTAGCTTTGCCGAAAACGAACCCAACATGATCTTGATTGTCAGATCCCGTTACCTTCAGGTAGACAACAGCTGCAATGGCCTCCGTGGATGCATCCGAGAACACATGGAGTTCCGTCCTGGTGCTAGCAGCAAGTGAGATTCCAGCGTAGCATCTCGGTATATGGATTTTATCCAAGGCACACAAAGACTGCTTCCAGGTTTCCCATTTTGGTTCCTTATCAGGAGGTAGAGGGGTATCCCAGTCCTTGACAGTTTCGGACAGCTGTCTCAGAAGGGATTTACCTTGTATGGTAATTGGTGCTACGAATCCCAGTGGGTCATACAGGCTATTTACCACTGACAGGACCCACGTTTAGTGAATGGTTTGTCTGCACAGTTGATTTGGAATCCGAAGGTGTCGGCTGACAGGTTCCACCTCAGGCCTAAGCTTCTCTGCACAGGCGGACGGTCTGGTCCCAGGTCTATGTCCTTGAATCCAGGTGTGTGGTCGCTTGACTCAAAGGCTCTCATGACAGCTGGGCTGTTTGAGGCAATTTTGTGCAGTCTAAGCTTAGCTCGGTACAGCATATGTTGGGTCCTTTTGAGTAGGTCGATTGCAGCTTCTTCTGTAGGTAGAGATTTTAGTCCATCATCTACGTAGAAGTCTTTCTCTACAAAGTCTCTGGCGTCTGTTCCATACTCGGACTCTCCTTCTTGTGCGGTTCTCCGCAGGCCATATGTTGCCACAGCGGGTGAAGGGCTGTTCCCGAATACGTGCACCCGCATGCGATACTCCACTATCTCTTTGCTGGGGTCATTGTCCTTGTACCACAGGAACCTGAGGAAATTCCTGTGGTCCTCTCGGACTATGAAACAGTGGAACATCTGTTCAATGTCGGCGGTGATGGCAATGGGCTCTTTCCTGAACCTCATCAACACTCCTACTAAGTTGTTTGTCAGATTAGGACCTGTGAGGAGGACATCATTGAGAGATACGCCTTGATGTTTGGCGCTTGAATCAAAGACAACTCTAATTTGTTTAGGTTTCTTCGGGTGATATACTCCAAATGAGGGTAGGTACCAGCACTCCTCGTTTTCCTTTAAGGGAGACGCTGGCTCCGCATGGTTGTTATGGAATATTTTGCCCATAAAGGTGACAATGTGTTCTTTCATCTCCGGTTTATTGCTTAGCGTGCGCTGGAGAGAGTTAAATCTGGACAAGGCTTGTTCACGATTGTTCGGGAGCCTTACCCTGGTAGCTCGGAAGGGTAAGGGGAAAACCCAGTGATTGGTTTCGTCCTTAAGGAACTCATTGTCCATTATCCTGACAAATTCCTTGTCTTCCATAGATGGGGCTACTTTGTTGTCATCCTTAGTGGTATGAAACACCAATTTTCCCAAGTCGTCTGCATAGGGAGAAGGGATAACATCAGGCAGCTGTACAGAATCTGGAAGCTTTTCCTTCACCTCATAGTGATGAGGACATGGTTTGCAGAAGGTAGTGCGCCCGTCTCGGCGTACGTCTTAAAGGAGTGGACTCCTGTTTGGTCCAAGCATACATTTCCTATGACTACCCACCCCAAGTCAAGTCTCTGGGCGTAGGGGGCGTAGTCAGGACCATTACACTGTTGGCGGACCTTATGTATCCTCAAATTGTCTCTGCCGAGCAGAAGTAGGATTTCAGCATCTGTGTCCAAAGGTGGGATAACGCTGGCTAGGTGCCTTAAGTGTGGTTGGTGGAAAGCAGCTTCCGGGGTAGGGATCTCATCCCTTTGGTCTGGTATTTGATCGCATTCAATTAGCGTAGGTAGGGGTATTTCTACGTCTTCATTGACAGGAGAAGCGATGAAACCTTGTGCTCTTCTGCCGCTAGTCTCTATGCGCCCCGAGCAAGTATTCAGAGTGTAGGGCGTTGCTGGTCCCTTGATTCTAAAGGCTTCAAAGAATTTAGGTCCAGCTAGGGATCGATTGCTCTGATCGTCAATGATGGCATACATTTTTACAGCCTTCTCTGGTTGCCCTTCTGGATAGACTCTGATTAGGCATATCCTGGCACAGCATTTAGCACTTTGATTCTCCCCACATACCTCTGAGCATGAGCAGGACACAGCTGTGGTGGACTTGGCGTGATTCTGTGGCTCCCCGCCATGGTTTGTAGCGGGACCAGAGGTAACTGCGACTGCTGGATCGCTGGTGGCTGAGCCTGGGTGCAAGGCTGATGGGTGTCTGTCGCTATGACACTCTTCACACTTAATGGCAGATTTACAGTCCTTGGCCATGTGTTCTGATGAAGCGCAGCACTTGAAACATACCCCAAGTTCGTTGAGGATTTTCTTGCGCTCCTGCATGGTTTTGGACCTGAAGCCTCTACATTTGTTCAGTGAGTGTGGTTTTTTGTGAATGGGACACTCACGATTGAAAGACTTATCCCTCGACGGAATAGTGTACTGCTTGTCGGCAGGTACTGCAGGTGATGGCAGGTTAGTCTTTCTGACGCTTACACTGTTCCTTGAGTCCTTGTGTCTATGTGCGACGCTTTCATACCTTGATGAAGGTGTTGCTGGAGCTGCAGTGTTAGACTCCAGCAAGTCGAGGCTAGGGTCGTTCCTCATTTGGGCTTGTTCGTCAATGAACTTGCAGAACTGAATGAACGGAGGAAAGGTGACGTCATGTGACCTTTTATACCTGGAGATGCACACTGCCCACTTCTCTTGCAGACTGTGTGGCAGCTTTGAGATGATCGGGTTCACCCCGTGGGCAGTGTCCAGGTAGCACAGTCCAGACAGACGAGGGTCTCTTTAACAAGTTCCAGCTCCATAAGCAGGTCACTTAAATCCAGAAGCTTGTGGGCTTCCTTAAGGTTGATCCTTGGAACGTTCTGCAGTCTCTTGAATAGGGACTTTTCTATGGCTTCAGCGCTGCCGTAGGTTCTTTCAAGTCTCTGCCAGGCCGCAGCGAGTTTGCCCTCCACACCTTTAGTCAGATGTGGAGATTTTTGCATTTCTCTGCGGTGGACTTTTTCTAGTTTTTATTACTGACCGCACAGCGTTCTGTCCTGTACTATTTTCTATCTAGCTAGAAGTGGCCTCCTGTGCTAAATCTTGTTTCATACTACGTATGTCATTTCCTTCTCCTCTCACAGTCATTATTTGTGGGGGGCTAATCTATCCTTTGGGGATTTTCTCTGAGGCAAGATAGTTTTCCTGCTTCTATCTTTAGGGGTAGTTAGCTCTTAGGCTGTGACGAGATGCCTAGGCCGAGTTAGGAGCATTCCACGGCTGCTTCTAGTGTTGTGTTGAGCTTAGGGACTGCGGTCAGTATAGTTGCCACCTGCTCAGAGCTAGACACATGTCGCTCCTTAATCACCAGATCATAACAGTATACCTTCCCACAGGTGAAGTATATCCCCAGGGCTTACCAGAGTGTAGATGGTGGATGGTGCAAGGCGCAGTGAAGAACGAGGACACAAGGTTGCAGTCTCTTTACCTTTTACTGAAGGCTTCAGCATCCGCAGTCCAGAGCACCAGATCACAGGGCAGGCAGAGTCCGGCCAGTCTGAAGGTAAATCCAGAGTCCTCTTATCCAGGTGGAAATCAGTAGCCTTCCTCTAGCGCCTGAGTGTTGTAGTACCTTCCTGCTGAGCTTCTTGGTAAGGTCCTCACAACTGATGTTGGTGTTCTAGATGTTATGTCTCTCTCTGTACCCCAGATAGATAGGAACAAACCTGTATGACTGGTGGCCTGGGGCTTTTTACAGGGACTCTAGCACGCCCCGGCCCCCACAAGTTGCCACCGTGCCTCCTGGGTATAGGTCGGGCAGGTAACGTGGAATTAGCTGTCCTGCCGGTCTCTGGAGCAAGGCATGGAGACGGTTGCTCCCTCGGTGTTCCGGCTACCGGATCCTGCACCTCAGAAGGAGGCAGCCTGTATAGGGCAGAACTCCTTCTGGTTTCCTCTCCTTTTGCTATGACTTCGTTTCTCACTCTCTACAATACAATTCGCTGTTCTAGTCTCTTCCTTAGGATGCTGCCGCACGTGGGGCAGGCGCAGCTCCATAACCTTCTGTCTAGGCCTCTGACAGGATCCCACCCCAGTCAGGGACCACACTGTCGGCAACTGCTAGGTGTTCCTCCTTTCCCTCTGTCTGCCTGACAGGAACTGACTGAGTGAAGCTCAGCCAGCTTCTGACTAACTTCCTATCCAGACCACCAGTTTTACCTAATTGTGAAGAGTGCCCTAATCAATAGGAGCATAGCTTCCCCTGGTGGACTGGAGTGTGAAATGTGTTGCATGGTTTGTGATCCCTGGTAAAGTGATCTCCTTTATTGCCTTCAAACGTAACATCACTCCCTCCTAGAGGAGAATGATATTACTGCAACGACCAGGACAGTGGGGCGCTGCACTTACACCGCTCCCTTAACAACCAGGTCCTCAATGAAATTTCAATTGCAGGCAGTAAATGCTGGGATATACACTGGCATGGCCCATGGCTGACTGCTGCTGTGCTATTTGCAAATTTCTACTGTGGGTTAATTGATGTCAGTTTTCATGGTGTCTACCCCTAATATTAGCTGTTTGGGAAGCTTTTTGTCACCCCCTTAAGGTGTTGTGCATACGTTTGCTCTCCCATTGAATCTAATGGTGTTTGGGTACGTTCATCGACGATGTTTGGTGAATCGAACCGAAGTGAACCTTGAAAGGTTCGCTCATGTCTACTCTGTATCCTTTTATAGGTTGAATAAGATAGTAACACACCTACCTACACAATGATGGGGAGAAAAAACACTGACATGTCTCTAACCACTATACTTATGAATATATGTTTTTTGGATATTTTTATGATCTTTCCCTATTTTTTTTTTTTGAATCAGATATTTTTATTAAACCATCAAAATTGTGCATAAACAATAAAAGGAATAGTTTGTTTTCAGCAATATACAAATACACAATACTTTTTTTTGTTAGAAAACTTATTTAGTCCCAAACCAAACTCCCACCCCCCTTCCCCCCACCCACTAGAGACCTGTCAAGAGTCATCCCCCACTAAATTATCACATACAAAAGTACAAGAAGAGGAAGATGACTTGTCAAAAAAATATTTCCATAGGGGCAAAAGGTCTTCAGGTCACATTGATTCGAGCCACGGGCTCCACAACCTGTCAAAGAGGTCCATCTTGTTCCTCCTAACGTAGATACTCTTCTCCAAAGCAATGATATGGTCCACTTGCTTCATAAAGTCTCTCCTTGTTGGTGGCTCTTCCCTAATCCAGAATTTGGCGATCAACTTTCGCGCAATAAATAACAGTCTAGCTATAACCGTTTTATACAGCTTATCAGTTATTACCTCCTCCACATAGCCCAAAACACATACCAGAGGATCCCGAGGCACATTACAACTATATGCCAAACCCACTTTATTCAACACCACCACCCAAAAGGAGGACAGCCTGGGGCACTGCCACAACATATGAAGGATGCCCGCTTCGGACTGCGAGCATCTAGGGCATTCTGAATTAGGCCTTAATCCGGCTTTGAATAACATGTCTGGGGTTCTGTAAGCCCTATGAATGACAAATAATTGTGACAGCCTACCAGGCTCACTCATTGATATCCTGGGCACATAATCCAATACTGATTCCCACCGATCATCATCAATCGCCCCCAGGTCAGCCTCCCATTTCGCCCTTGCTCTAATAGGGTGCTCCGCCAGAAAAGAAAATAGAAGGAATTCATATATTCCCGAAATCACCCCCTTCGTGCCTCCCCCTTCAAGGATAAAATCCAGCATAAGATCCACCTGGATTTCAACAGGCCCTCTCTTACACTGTGCCCGGTACGCATGAGAAAGACGACGGTATTGGTACATCTCAGACTCCGGGAGTAAAAATTCTTCCTGCAATATCTCAAAGTCTCTAATTCTACCCTGATGTAAAATCTGGCCCATCCGAGAGATGCCTGCCTCCCTCCAAATATGAAATCCCTCCATCTGTCTAAACTCCTGTAGGACACAGTTGTTCCAAATGGGTGAGAATCTAGTGAGTGCCCGTACACCCCTAATTCCTTTAACTTTATCCCACACCTTGTGAATGAGCCTTACAGTGCAAAATTTAGAACCTTTCTCACGGAAATGTCCCCCCTCTAGGCCCTCACTCAACACCTTTGTCCCAATCAATGATCTCAGGCTGCAAGGTGCCCGCATCCCACCTGACCCCTCTCCCCATCCCTTGAAATGCTGACACTGTGAGGCCAAAAAATACAACCACGGATTGGGCAATGCCACCCCTCCCTCCGTCTTTGGTCTCTGTAGGGTTTCCTGTTTAAATCTGGGGCTCTTCCCACCCCAGATCAGCTCACCAAACAAAGATCTAATCCTCCGAAACCTATTCTGCGATATCCATATAGGGGAATTGTGCAACACATAGAGTAACTGCGGCATCACAATCATCTTTATCAGGTTTATCCTACCAATTACCAATAAGTGTAGCTTTTTCCACGCCTGGACCTTGGTACGTATCTTACGCAGAAGAGGTGCCAAATTCAGTTCCTCAAAGCTAGTCAGAGGGAGTGCGATCTGAATCCCCAAGTACTTAAATTTCTCAACTAGCCTCAACCTTGTGACAGAGTCCCCCCCATCACCGTCCCCACTATCCCCATCTATCAACATCATATTCGATTTGTCCCAATTGATCCTTAAGCCCGAATAACTCCCGAATTCCTCAATAATGGCCTCCGTCTTTACCAAGGTCCCCTCGGAATCCTCCAAGAAGAGCAGGATATCATCAGCGTATAACGCTACTTTTTCTTCCGCCTCCCCGTACATAAAACCCTTCACCTCCCGGGACCCTCTGATCTTCGCGGCAAGGGGTTCCACCGCCAAGGCGAAGAGCAGCGGGGACAGAGGGCAGCCCTGTCTAGTACCTCTAGATAAAGAGAAAGTCTCAGAGAGAGCGTCATTCACTCTAATTTTGGCCACCGGAGAAGAGTACAACAGCCGCACCCATGAGATAAATTTAGGTCCAAACCCCATTCGTTCCAGTACTGACCACAAATAACTCCACTCCACGCAATCAAAAGCCTTATGAGCGTCCAAGGATACCACAACCCGTTTGCCAACATTGTCAGAAGGGATTTGCAAATTTAAAAATAACCTTCTCAGATTAAGTGCCGTTGATTTATTGGGCATAAAGCCTGACTGATCCGGGTGAACCAGTCTGTCAATCACCCTAGATAACCTGTTTGCCAGAGCTTTTGCCAGTATCTTAATGTCAGCCGTCAAAAGTGAGATTGGTCTATAGGATTCTGGTAATTGTGGGTCCTTGTCGGCCTTAGGGATAACGACCACGATAGCCTCTCTCATTGAAACAGGTAACTCCCCTCTTTCCAATGACCTATTATACACCTCCGACAGTTTGGCCAACAAAGTTTCTTTCAATACCTTGTACATCTCAGCTGGAATACCATCCGCCCCCGGAGCCCTGCCCCCAGCAACCCCCGCCAAAGCGGCCCCCAATTCTTCCTCCCCAATCGGCTCCTCCAACAACTCACAGTCTTCTTTGCTCAACCTAGGCAGGTCAATCCCCTCCAAGTAGCCCGTCATGTCCTCAGCCCCCCTGTCCACACTTGAAGTATATAGCTTATTGTAGAATTTCCTAAACACTTCCAAAATCTGCTCCCCCTGAGTAACCAATATTCCATCTTCCCTCCTAATGGAGTAGACATGAGAGGAGTCCCTCTGTGCAGACGCCACTACCGAAAGTAAATGCCCCACCTTTTCCCCCTCTGAATAGAAAGACGCTTTTTGAAAGGCCCGCAATCTCTCCGCCCTTCTCAAATATAATTTATTGACCTCCTCTTGGGCCTTCCTCATCCGACTCTGAGACTCCTTAGTACAATGGGCCCCCAATGCTGCCTCAGCTGCCTTCAGTTCTTCCAGAATAGCTTGATCCTGTACTCTAGTCCTAGTCTTGTGTCGTGAAATGTCACGAAACAGAATCCCCCTTAAATACGCCTTCATGGTGTCCCATACTACGTGACATTCCGCACTCCCGTCATTAATCCTAAAAAACTCCTCTATTTCAGCCCCCACCCTTTCCATGTCCAAGAGTTGTAACCAGGAGGGGTGAACCTTCCATCCCATCTTCCGTGAACCAACCTGTTCAGATAATTTTAATGAGACCCGAACTGGACTATGATCTGATAGAATCCTGGGATTATATTCCACCTCACTTAACAATTCGTTCATCCCATCATTGCCCATGGCGACATCGATACGAGACATAGAACCATACGTGGTCGAGTAACAGGAATAAGAATAAGTATTAGCGTTTCGAACCCGCCATAAGTCAATCCAGCCTATTTCTCTAAGGTAATTCCCAAAAGGAGTGCCATTACCGTCCCTACGTAGCGGAGCGTGATTACTCTTATCCCAATGGTCGTCGGCAATATTGTTCACATCTCCAACCACCAGAAGAGGAACCCCGACCCACCCTCTCATATGCTCCAAAATCTCTTGAATTTTCTTACCAGAATACGGCGGGGGTATATATATTGAAACAATGCAAATCAGACGGTTAAGAATTTTACACACCAAAAGGACATACTGACCATCTTTATCAATTTTAACCTCAACTTCCTCAAATGGAGTACTAGTATGGATCAAAACAGACACCCCCCTTGCATAATTAGAGAAAGTCGAGTGATATGCCCTGCGCACCCATTTTTTCTGTAACATATCTACTTTTTCCTCCACTAAGTGAGTTTCTTGCAGGCATATCACCGAGGGCCTCTGCTTCACTAAGTACTGAAATATTGCCGCACGTTTAGTAGCGTCCGCTAGCCCCCTAACATTCCAACTTATAATATTAACCTTCCCTCCCATTTCCTTAGAAAAAGGTATAAAATAAGAATCGTCTCTCCCAGGTCTCCCCCAATGCCCTCCTCCCCCCCCTTCCCACCCCCCATCCCAACAACTAACCCAACCTTCCCCATCTAAAACTCAAGATAACTCAGATACTCCGAACTTTCTTTCTCTATATGAGAACCGAGGGCACTTAGTATACCCTAGAACTAAGTCTTTTGCCGTCCATCTCTTCCCCCCACACCGCGACCAATATGAAATATTCATTACGCCGCCGAACATAATACTGTAAACGTTAGGTGCAGTTGAACCATCTGCAACAGTAACATTCAGAAAGGACCCCTCCAACGAAGAGAGGCAGAACCAGCAGAGTCACAATCCTTCCGAAACAGTCTTAACGGTTCCGCTCAGTGCCAATCTTCTTGGCGTTGGTGTCCAGCCATTGCATCGCCTCCTCCGGATTTTGAAAAAATTGAACACGGTCCAGCGCCACCACCCTAAGCTTAGCTGGGTAGAGCATTGAATATTTTAGGTCCAGTTCACGGAGCCGTCGCTTGACCTCCCCAAACTTCATTCTAAGTTTCTGCACCGATGCCGAGTAGTCCGGATAAATGGAGATCCGATTCCCATTTATGCTCAGGCCATCACTCAGCCTGGCCTTTCTCAGTAAAGTCTCCCGATCCCGGTAGTCCAGAATTTTTGCCAATATGGCACGAGGGGCCGAGCCGGGCGGCAGAGGGCGAGTGGGGACCCGATGAGCCCTTTCCACCGAGAAATGTTTGGTAAGGTCTGCTCCTCCCACCGAGTTCTTGAGCCATGCCTCAATATATTCTGTGGAATTATTTCCCTCCACCTTCTCCGGCACCCCAATTATTCTTAAATTGTTTCTCCGAGATCGGTTTTCCAAATCGTCTGTCTTAAATTCCAGCTCTGCAATTCGTTGAATATATTTCTTTTCTCTTTTTAACAGTTCGTTTGTCTGATCCTCCACACTGGATCTTTCCCTATTTAAGCTGGCTCTGCTAAGCAAGCAATGCCAGCAATGGTCTGGAGAGGTGGACATGTCCTGGATATTATTAGTGGTTATTTATTATTTATAAGTTGTTGCAAGTGGTGTTTGGTTAACTCTTTCCTTTTTCCCTAGAGTCTTTATATCACTTTGTTGCCACTCAGGCCGGCCTCACACTTAGCGTATAAAAATACGGCCCGTTATTTACGGCCGTATTACGCAGAAAAGTCCCCAAAATAGTGATCCGTATGTCATCCGTAGGCAGGGTGTGTCAGCGTATTTTGCGCATGGCGTCCTCCGTATGTAATCCGTATGGCATCCGTACTGCAAGATTTTCTCGCAGGCTTGCAAAACCGACATACGGACATACAATGGATCCATGGGCTCAAATAATCGTAAAAACATATATACTCTTATATATCTATAATATAACGCTGGGAGCGTCACTCTGTCCGAAGCCTTTATAGACTGCGCAGGCGCGACGCTCCTAGCGTTACATTACAGAGGGTTAGGAAAAAAAAAGGCGCGGGAAGGCGCGGACTGCCGGGAGCAGGGGGTCGGGAGCAGGGGGACACCGTGCAAATATTTGCGCCCTGATTACGCTGTGGCACTTCATGCCACAGCAATTTGTTACTTACGCCATTCCTCTCCGCCGGCATTTTCTTCGTCCTCCTGCTGCCGGAATCGGCGCCTGCGCAGTCCGCGCTTTCCGGCGCCATTTTCTTGAACACACACTGCAGTGTGTCTTCAAGAAAATGGCGCCGGAAAGCGCGGACTGCGCAGGCGCCGATCCCGGCAGCAGGAGGACGAAGAAAATGGTGGCGGAAAGGAATCAGGTGGCGCAAGTAACAAATTGCTGTGGCATGAAGCTGTGGCACTTCATGCCAAAGCTATTTGTTACTTACGCCACCTGATTCCTTTCCGCTGCCATTTTCTTGGTCCTGCTCCTGGAATCGGCGCCATGAATTTCTCCCTGCTCCTGCAATCGGCGCATGCGCAGTCCGCGCTTTCCGACGCCATTTTGTTGGAAACCTCAGTGTGTCTTCAAGAAAATGGCGCCGGAAAGCGCAGACTGCGCAGGCGCCGATTCCTGCAGTGTGTCTTCAAGAAAATGGCGCCGGAAAACGCAGACTGCGCATGTGCTGATTGCAGGAGCAGGGAGAAATTCATGGCCTGGAGTCAGGGGGCCTAAAAGTAAGAAATCGCTGTGGCATGAAGTGCCACAGCGTAATGAGGGCGGGATCCTGTGCACACGCTACCTGATTCCGTTCCGCCGCCATTTTCTTGGTCCTCCTCCTGCCGGAATCGGCGCCTGCGCAGTCCACGCTTTCCGGCGCCATTTTCTTGAAGACTCACTGCAGTGTGTCTTCAAGAAAATGGAGCCGGAAAGCGTGGACTGCGCAGGCGCCGATCCCGGCAGCAGGAGGACCAAGAAAATGGCGGTGGAAAGGAATCAGATAGCGTGTGCACAGGAGCCGCACATGACAGGATGGGGACGCAGGATGGAGCAGCACATGACAGGATGGGGACGCAGGATGGAGCAGCACATGACAGGATGGGGGCGCATGATGGAGCAGCGCATGACAGGATGGGGACGCAGGATGGAGCAGCGCATGACAGGATGGGGACGCAGGATGGAACAGCACATGACAGGATGGGGACGCAGGATGGAGCAGCGCATGACAGGATGGGGACGCAGGATGGAGCAGCACATGACAGGATGGGGATGCAGGATGGAGCAGCACATGACAGGATGGGGACGCAGGATGGAGCAGCACATGACAGGATGGGGGCGCATGATGGAGCAGCGCATGACAGGATGGGGACGCAGGATGGAGCAGCGCATGACAGGATGGGGACGCAGGATGGAACAGCGCATGACAGGATGGGGACGCAGGATGGAGCAGCACATGACAGGATGGGGACGCAGGATGGAGCAGCACATGACAGGATGGGGATGCAGGATGGAGCAGCACATGACAGGATGGGGACGCAGGATGGAGCAGCACATGACAGGATGGGGGCGCAGGATGGAGCAGCTCATGACAGGATAGGGACGTAGGATGGAGCAGCCCATGGCAGGATGGGGATGCAGGATGGAGCAGCTCATGACAGGATGGGGACGCAGGATGGAGCAGCACATACCAGGATGGAGACCATATACCAATATAAATGCTCGCCACCCGGGCGTAGAACGGGTTCAATAGATAGTGTGTATATATATATATATATATATATACACTATGTCAGTGAGATATATTAATATATCATACAGCGCTAGATAGCTTAAAAGCCGGTAATTCAATTGCCGGCTTTTCCTATCTCCTTCTCAAACCCGACATGATATGAGACATGGTTTACATACAGTAAACCATCTCCTATCCCTTTTTTTTGGCATATTCCACACTACTAATGATAGTAGTGTGTATGTGCAAAATTTGGGGGTTCTAGCTATTAAATTAAAGGGTTAAATCGTGGAAAAAATTGGCGTGGGTTCCCGCGCAATTTTCTCCGCCAGAATGGTAAAGCCAGTGACTGAGGGCAGATATTAATAGCCTGGAGAGGGTCCATGGTTATTGCCCCCCTGGCTAAAAACATCTGCCCCCAGCCACCCCAGAAAAGGCACATCTGGAAGATGCGCCTATTCTGGCACTTGGCCACTCTCTTCCCATTCCCGTGTAGCGGTGGGATATGGGGTAATGAAGGGTTAATGTCACCTTGCAATTGTAAGGTGACATTAAGCCAGACTAATAATGGAAAGGCGTCAATTATGACACCTATCCATTATTAACCCCTTTACCCCCAAGGGTGGTTTGCACGTTAATGACCGGGCCAATTTTTACAATTCTGACCACTGTCCCTTTGTGAGGTTATAACTCTGGAACGCTTCAACGGATCCCAGTGATTCTGACATTGTTTTCTCGTGACATATTGTACTTCATGACAATGGTAAAAATTCTTTGACAGTACCTGCGTTTATTTGTGAAAAAAACGGAAATTTGGCGAAAATTATGAAAATTTCGCAATTTTCCAACTTTGAATTTTTATGCAATTAAATCACAGAGATATGTCACACAAAATACTTAATAAGTAACATTTCCCACATGTCTACTTTACATCAGCACAATTTTGGAACCAAACATTTTTTTTGTTAGGGAGTTATAAGGGTTAAAAGTTGACCAGCAATTTCTCATTTCTACAACACCATTTTTTTTTAGGGACCACATCTCATTTGAAGTCATTTTGAGGGGTCTATATGATAGAAAATACCCAAGTGTGACACCATTCTAAAAACTGCACCCCTCAAGGTGCTCAAAACCATATTCAAGAAGTTTATTAACCCTTCTGGTGCTTCACAGGAATTTTTTGAATGTTTAAATAAAAATGAACATTTAACTTTTTTTCACAAAAAATTTAATTCAGCTCCAATTTGTTTAATTTTACCAAGGGTAACAGGAGAAAATAGACCCCAAACATTGTTGTACAATTTGTCCTGAGCACGACAATACCCCACATGTGGGGGTAAACCACTGTTTGGGCGGATGGGAGAGCTCGGAAGGGAAGGAGCGCTGTTTGACTTTTCAATGCAAAATTGACAGGAATTGAGATGGGACGCCATGTTGCGTTTGGAGAGCCACTGATGTGCCTAAACATTGAAACCCCCCACAAGTGACACCATTTTGGAAAGTAGACCCCCTAAGGAACTAATCTAGAGGTGTGGTGAGCACTTTGACCCACCAAGTGCTTCACAGAAGTTTATAATGTAGAACCGTAAAAATAAAAAATCATATTTTTTCACAAAAATTAACTTTCGGCCCCCAATTTTTTATTTTCCCAAGGGTAAGAGAAGAAATTGGACCCCAAAAGTTGTTGTACAATTTGTCCTGAGTACGCTGATACCCCATATGTGGGGGTAAACCACTGTTTGGGCGGATGGGAGAGCTCGGAAGGGAAGGAGCGCTGTTTTACTTTTCAATGCAAAATTGACAGGAATTGAGATGGGACGCCATGTTGCGTTTGGAGAGCCACTGATGTGCCTAAACATTGAAACCCCCCACAAGTGACACCATTTTGGAAAGTAGACCCCCTAAGGAACTAATCTAGAGGTGTGGTGAGCACTTTGACCCACCAAGTGCTTCACAGAAGTTTATAATGCAGAGCCGTAAAAATAAAACAAAAAATTTTTCCCACAAAAATTATTTTTTTAGCCCCCACTTTTGTATTTTCCCGAGGGTAACAGGAGAAAGTGGACCCCAAAATTTGTTGCCCAATTTGTCCTGAGTGCGATGATACACCATATGTGGGGGAACCACTGTTTGGGCGCATGGGAGGGTTCGGAAGGGAAGGAGTGCCATTTGAATGCAGACTTAGATGGAATGGTCTGCAGGTGTCACATTGCGTTTGCAGAGCCCCTAATGTACCTAAACAGTAGAAACCCCCCACAAGTGACACCATTTTGGAAAGTAGACCCCCTAAGGAACTTATCTACATGTGTGGTGAGCACTTTGACCCACCAAGGGCTTCACAGAAGTTTATAATGGAGAGCCGTAAAAATAAAACAAAAATTTTTTCCCACAAAAATTATTTTTTAGCCCCCAGTTTTGTATTTTCCCGAGGGTAACAGGAGAAATTGGACCCCAAAATTTGTTGTCCAATTTGTTCTGAGTGCGCTGATACCCCATATGTGGGGGGGAACCACTGTTTGGGCGCATGGGAGGGCTCGGAAGGGAAGGAGCTCCATTTGGAATGCAGGCTTAGATGGAATGGTCTGCAGGTGTCACATTGCATTTGCAGAGCCCCTAATGTACCGAAACAGTAGAAACCCCCCACAAGTGACACCATTTTGGAAACTAGACCCCCTATGGAACTCATCTAGATGTGTTGTGAGAGCTTTGAACCCCCAAGTGTTTCACTACAGTTTGTAACGCAGAGCCGTGAAAATTGAAAAAAAAAATCTTTCCCCCCAAAATTATTTTTTAGCCCCCAGTTTTGTATTTTCCCGAGGGTAAGAGGAGAAATTTGACCCCAAAAGTTGTTGTCCAATTTGTCCTGAGTACGCTGATACCCCATATGTTGGGGGAACCACCGTTTGGGCGCATGGGAGGGCTCGGAAGGGAAGGAGTGCCATTTGGAATGCAGACTTAGATGGAATGGTCTGCAGGCGTCACATTGCGTTTGCAGAACCCCTAATGTACCTAAACAGTGGAAATCCCTCACAAGTGACCCCATATTGGAAACTAGACCCCCATGGAACTTATCTAGATGTGTTGTGAGAACTTTGAACCCCCAAGTGTTTCACTACAGTTTATAACGCAGAGCCGTGAAAATAAAAAATCTTTTTTTTTTCCACAAAAATTATTTTTTAGCCCCCAATTTTGTATTTTCCAAGGGTAACAGGAGAAATTGGACCCCAAAAGTTGTTGTCCAATTTGTCCTGAGTACGCTGATACCCCATATGTTGGGGTAAACCCCTGTTTGGGCACACGGGAGAGCTCGGAAGGGAAGAAGCACTGTTTTACTTTTTCAACGCAGAATTGGCTGGAATTGAGATCGGTCGCCATGTCGCATTTGGAGAGCCCCTGATGTGCCTAAACAGTGGAAACCCCCTAATTATAACTGAAACCCTAATCCAAACACACCCCTAACCCTAATCCCAACAGTAACCCTAACCACACCTCTAACCCTGACACACACCTAACCCTAATCCCAACCCTATTCCCAACTGTAAATGTAATCTAAACCCTAACGTAACTTTAGCCCCAACCCTAACTGTAGCCTTAACCCTAGCCCTAACCATAGCCCTAACCCTAACTTTAGCCCCAACCCTAACTGTAGCCTTAACCCTAGCCCTAACCATAGCCCTAACACTAGCCCTAGCCCTAAACCTAGCCCTAACCCTAGCCCTAACCCTAACCCTAGCCCTAACCCTAGCCCTAACCCTAGCCCTAACCCTAGCCCTAACCCTAGCCCTAGCCCAAACCCTAACCCTAGCCCTAGCCCTAATGGAAAAATGGAAATAAATACATTTTTTTAATTTTTCCCTAACTAAGAGGGTGATGAAGGGGGGTTTGATTTACTTTTATAGCGGGTTATTTAGCGGATTTTTATGATTGGCAGCCGTCACACACTGAAAGACGCTTTTTATTGCAAAAAATATTTTTTGCGTTACCACATTTTGAGAGCTATAATTTTTCCATATTTTGGTTCACAGAGTCATGTGAGGTCTTGTTTTTTGCGGGACGAGTTGACGTTTTTATTGGTAACATTTTCGGGCACGTTACATTTTTTGATCGCTTTTTATTCCGATTTTTGCGAGGCAGAATGACCAAAAACCAGCTATTCATGAATTTCTTTTGGGGGAGGCGTTTATACCGTTCCGCGTTTGGTAAAATTGATAAATCAGTTTTATTCTTTGGGTCAGTACGATTACAGCGACACCTCATTTATATCATTTTTTTATGTTTTGGCGCTTTTATACGATAAAAACTATTTTATAGAAAAAATAATTATTTTTGCATCGCTTTATTCTCAGGACTATATATTTTTTTTTTTTGCTGATGATGCTGTATGGTGGCTCGTTTTTTGCGGAACAAGATGACGCTTTCAGGGGTATCATGGTTATTTATATCTGTCTTTTTGATCGCGTGTTATTCCACTTTTTGTTCGGCGGTATGATAATAAAGCGTTGATTTTTGCCTCGTTTTTTTTTTTTTTTCTTACGGTGTTTACTGAAGGGGTTAACTAGTGGGCCAGTTTTATAGGTCGGGCCGTTACAGACGCGGTGATACTAAATATGTGTACTTTTATTGTTTTTTTTTTAATTTAGATAAAGAAATGTATTTAGGGGAATAATATTTTTTTTTTTTTTTCATTATTTAGGAATATTTTTTTTTATTTTTTTTTACACATTTTGAAATTTTTTTTTTTAACTTTTTTACATTGTCCCGGGGGGGGGGACATCACAGATCAGTGATCTGACAGTGTGCACAGCACTCTGTCAGATCACTGATCTGACATGCAGCGCTGCAGCCTTCACAGTGCCTGCTCTGAGCAGGCTCTGTGAAGCCACCTCCCTCCCTGCAGGACCCGGATCCGCGGCCATCTTGGATCCGGGGCTGGAGGAAGCAGGGAGGGAGGTGAGACCCTCGCAGCAACGCGATCACATCGCGTTGCTGCGGGGGGCTCAGGGAAGCCCGCAGGGAGCCCCCTCCCTGCGGGAAGCTTCCCTATACCGCCGCCACATCGCGATCATCTTTGATCGCGGTGTTCCAGGGGTTAATGTGCCGGGGCGGTCCGTGACCGCTCCTGGCACATAGTGCCGGATGTCAGCTGACACCCGGCCGCGATTGGCGGCGCTCCCCCCGTGAGCGCCGCCGATCGCGCTGGACGTACTATCCCGTCCATGGTCATGGGGGCCCACCCCACCTCGACGGGATAGTACGTCCCATGTCAGAAAGGGGTTAAACCAATAGTATGAAATGGTGAAAAAAAAACACACGCATTATTACAAAGTATTTTAATACACACACTTAGATAGGAGAAAAAAAGATCATCCCCGCGCTGCCGCAAGAAGAATTTCAAAAATTGTAGAGGTTTTCAACGTGGTTTATTCTATGCGTTTCAGGGTTCAGGTGACCCCTTCATCAGGACATACCACAAATATTGTACCAATATTGGTACAATATTTGTGGTATGTCCTGATGAAGGGGTCACCTGAACCCTGAAACGCGTAGAATAAACCACGTTGAAAACCTCTACAATTTTTGAAATTCTTCTTGCGGCAGCGCGGGGATGATCCTTTTTTCTCCTATCTAAGTGTGTGCTTCAATCAGGTCCTGCACTGACCTGTGGATCTGCAGCAGCCGCCATTAATATATGTCCTTCCTTCAATCTCACCAGGTGAGTAGTTTTCTTGGTGGGCAACTTTGTGTAACGTTTGATAAGACCCTATTTGCGCTTTTGTGTCTCCCTCTTTTCACTGACAAAGTATTTTAATGAAATAAATACACAGGTTGTTGTAATATTTCATTATACTGGTAATCCACCTGAAGACCCTTGTCACCTGAAACAAATGTAAAAAAAACAAACAACAATATTCCATACCTTCCGGTGATCAGTCAAGTCCCACGCTGTAAATCCATATGAAAGGGTTAACTAATTTTACAAGCAGAAGCCTGCTAATGCAAAAACCCAGCGAATGAATGGAATGTAGGTCAATGACCTGTAGTTACCTCGAGTTGCGGTGATGCGCCCTCTGCTGGATGTCCTCATATGAACTCAAGCCTGGGAACTTTTCAGAATATTTTCCCACGCACGAGTTCATATGAGGACATCCAGCAGAGGGCGCATCACTGCAACTCGAGGTAACTGCAGGTCATTCACCTACATTCCATTCATTGTACCGTATGCAATCCATATTTTCTGCACCTCTCATACGTCCGTAAAACTCGCTAGTGTGACGCCGGCCTCAAGCGTTACACTTTAATTCCTTAATGTATTTTCCTGAGAGAGTGCAGTGTGTTTGTGCTTCTGTTTTACCCTGTCTGTATTGTTTGTAATCCTCCATAGACTTCACAGACTAGTGCTACTTAAGATGCTATCCTTAGGACAGGGATAAAATAAAAAAAGATTAAGGCAGCACACCACATTGCAGTTGAAAAAATGCTCTTTAATGGCTCATATGGCGACGTTTCAGTCCTAGGTGTGGACCTCTCTCAAGCAGTTACAAAAGTATTTAAGGCAACCAAATTAGCAAGTATTTAGCAGCAATATACAAAATATATAAAGTTGTGATAATACACAGAAATACACCAAAGTGTATTTATATAAAGTGATATAGTCCAAAAAATGTGCAAAAGTGTACATTAAAATATAATAAATCCATAAGAAAGCATAATTGATCATTCCAATCAGCTGTACATAATTAGTCATAACGCGTGACTCACCCCATCATTGCAAGATACAATGTGCCGAAAATCATCGTCCTGCAAATGACAATGCGCGTGTAAAAGGAAAAACACATTACAGATGGACGATAGCATCCGGTCATGCACAGTCGTAACCGGAACCTCTTAAGCGCCATCTTGGTAAAGGTAAATGTATGCTATGCGCATGCGCCAAATCTCGGCATCAAGCCCGGAATCATTACGGCATGAACGCATGCTCAGTGGCAGAATCGGTGCACAAAATGCCATTTTTATTCAGAGAGAGGGTAATAGCTCATTTAATACTTCTTAATGCAAAATAAATGAAACAAACACAATAAAGCATATTTAATAGGGACAGTGAGGAATTTATAAAGTGTCAAGAAAATACTAGAAGGACATTGGTGCAGGAACACCCCCCATTTGCTAGGACAGGGATAGCTAGGGACCCCTAGCCTGAGGGTCAGTGTAGAAGCATAATAGCTATCCCATAGTCACACCGTGACAGCCCCATACACATTAGATTCTTAGCAGGTTCAGCTGACTTTAGTCAAATTTGTATGGGGTGTTTTACTAATCTCAGGACAGGATGCAACCTGAGCTCATTTTTCATGCCCTGCACGATGAAGCAATATTTTACTTAATTTTTGCTTCTGACATGCAATGTATAACCGGAATGATGACTCTGATGTACACAAATGTATGTCATATATTTGATTATGTTGCCTATTTTTTTACAATTACCGGTACATTCTAAAATAAATATTCCCCACAATATGTGTTTTTTTTGCATTTGCCCAACCCCTTTAGCTGCATTTTTTACACACAAAAAGGTATAGAAAGTCTAAAGGAGTGTTTGAATATGTAGCAATTCCCGACACGTGCCAAACGTAAGCTCCAAACACAATGTGACTATTTACAAAGCTACAGCCTAGGAGAATCCGTGTACATATGGGTGCAGGCACCAGATGATTACTTAAATGAAAGGATTCATGTTAATAGCTAACTCCCAGAATCAACCTTTGAGCATTCCAACTGCTTGTTGGCACACCTAAATATTGCTCACACTCCAAGACACATGTGCCACAAGCATGAATGCAGGGGTGTAACTTTAGTGGGTGCTGGAGTTGCAATGACACAATGGCCCTGGAGCCTAGAAGAGCCCAAAGAGTCCCTTTGGCCCATATGAGAAGGTCAGTACTATTATAGACCTGTGATATTTGGGGTCCTTGTTGTTAGTTTTGCATTGGACCCACTTTAAATTACGTGACTAAATGGATTCTTCCCTATAGTGAGGTAGTTTTGATGGGAATTTTTCTACTGAAATTTAGTAATTTTCCTGACTAAGGCTGTGTGCCCACTCATCATCCAGAGGCTGTGTTGCATGACCCACCATACAAAGGACAGCCAGGGACTAAAACCACTAAAATGGCATGTATAAGTCAACTTAAGGAGAGACAGGGCACCTGTTCTAAAGGTACCGTCACATTAAGCGACGCTGCAACGATATAGGCAATGATGCCGATCGCTGCAGCGTCGCTGTTTCGTCGCTGTGTGGTCGCTGGAGAGCTGTCACACAGACAGCTCTCCAGCGACCAACGATCCCGAAGTCTCCGGGTAACCATGGTAAACATCGGGTTACTAAGCGCAGAGCCGCGCTTAGTAACCCGATGTTTACCCTGGTTACCATTGTAAATGTAAAAAAAAAAAAAACAGTACATAATTACATTCCGGTGTCTGTCCCGGTGTCTGTCATCGTTAGAGATGATGCCCTACCGGTTAGTTGAAAGCGAAGCTTTCAAAGCCCTGATGGACTACGCTGTACCACGCTATGAGCTACCCAGTCGACACTTCTTTTCCAGAAAAGCCATCCCAGCCCTCCACCAGCATGTTAAAGAGCGCATCGTCCATGCACTCAGGCAATCTGTGAGCACAAAGGTGCACCTGACAACAGATGCATGGACCAGTAGGCATGGCCAGGGAGGTTACGTGTCCATCACGGCACACTGGGTGAATGTTGTGGATGCAGGGTCCACAGGGGACAGCAATTTTGGGACAGTTCTGCCTAGCCCACGGTCTAGGAAACAGTTGGCTGTAGCCGTTCGCACCCCCTCCTCCTCCTCCTCATCCTCCTGCAGATGCGAGAGCTCGTCCACAGACCGCAGTCGCACAACCACTCCATCCGCAGCTGCCACTGTTGCACACCAGGTCTCCCATTATGAGGCAGCTATTGGCAAGCGTCAGCAGGCTGTATTGGCTATGAAGTGTTTGGGCGACAACAGACACACCGCGGAAGTTCTGTCCGAGTTCTTGCAGAAAGAAACGCAGTCGTGGCTGGGCACTGTAGATCTTGAGGCAGGCAAGGTAGTGAGTGATAACGGAAGGAATTTCATGGCTGCCATCTCCCTTTCCCAACTGAAACACATTCCTTGCCTGGCTCACACCTTAAACCTGGTGGTGCAGTGCTTCCTGAAAAGTTATCCAGGGTTATCCGACCTGCTCCTCAAAGTGCGCGGACTTTGCTCGCATATCCGCCGTTCGCCCGTACACTCCAGCCGTATGCAGACCTATCAGCGGTCTTTGAACCTTCCCCAGCATCGCCTAATCATAGACGTTGCAACAAGGTGGAACTCAACACTGCACATGCTTCAGAGACTGTGCGAACAGAGGCGGGCTTTTATGTTTTTGTGGGAGGATACACATACACGGGCAGGCAGTAGGATGGCAGACATGGAGTTGTCAGGTGTGCAGTGGTCGAAGATACAAGACATGTGTCAAGTCCTTCAGTGTTTTGAGGAATGCACACGGCTGGTTAGTGCAGACAACGCCATAATAAGCATGAGCATCCCCCTAATGCGTCTGCTGATGCAAAGTTTGACGCACATAAAGGATCAGGCGTCTGCAGCAGAGGAAGAGGAAAGCCTTGATGACAGTCAGCCATTGTCTGGCCAGGGCAGTGTACAGGATGAGGTAGCGGGCGAAGAGGAGGAGGAGGACGAGGAGGATGATTATATTTTTAATGAGGAAGCTTTTCCGGGGCCACTGGAAATTGGTGGCGTGGCAAGGCCGGGTTCTGGTTTTTTGAGGGACACAAGTGATGTAGATTTGCCTGAAACTGCCCCTCAACCAAGCACAACCGCAGATTTGACAACTGGAACTTTGGCTTACATGGCGGATTATGCCTTACGTATCCTCAAAAGGGACACACGCATTACTAAAATGATGAACGATGACGATTACTGGTTGGCCTGCCTCCTTGATCCTCGCTATAAAGGCAAATTGCAAAATATAATGCCAAGCAAAAAAAAAAGGGAAGAAGCCAGCACTGCTTATGGTCAGAACGCAATAACTGAAGTGCAATTGCACATAAATTCTAACTGTATCTCAAATATGAGACATTTAGCAAACAATTGATCAATTCTTTGAGCTACCCCGCCACTTCACGGCAATCTCATAATGGGGCAGTCCTAATCTTCGTATTTTATTTACGTTGTGCCATTATGGCTTCCTGAATGCACTGGACCTGATCGGCCTTTACCTGCGCTTGCCTTTCCTGGCACCAAGGGAGTGATTCTGAAAATGCTCCAGGTACAGTTCGCATTTAATGTGGTCCTTTTTTTTTTTTTTTTTTTGCGAAACCCGACTCGACTCTAAAAAAGTCAAGGTCGCTCAACCCTACCCTAACCCTAATTCCAACCCTATTCTCAACCGTAAATATAATCCAAATCCTAACCGTAACTTTAGCCCCAACCCTAACCCTAACTTTAGCCCCAACCCTAACTATAGCCCCAACCCTAACTGTAGCCCTAACCCTAGCCCCAACCCTAACCCTAGCCCTAACCCTAGCCCTAACCCTGATGGGAAAATGGAAATAAATAAATTTTTTAAAATTTTTTTTTATTTTTCCCTAACTATGGGGGTGATGAAGGGGTGGTCCTTTTTTTTTTTTTTAAACATTCAGGAAGCCATAATGGCACAACGTAAATAAAATACGAAGATTAGGACTGCCCCATTATGAGATTGCCGTGAAGTGGCGGGGTAGCTCAAAGAATTGATCAATTGTTTGCTAAATGTCTCATATTTGAAATACAGTTAGAATTTATGTGCAATTGCACTTCAGTTATTGCGTTCTGACCATAAGCAGTGCTGGCTTCTTCCCCTTTTTTTTTGCTAAAATATAATGCCACATGAGAACTTGGAACTAATATTAGCAACTAAACAATCAACTCTTGTTGACCGTTTGCTTCTGGCATTCCCAGCACACAGCGCCCGTGATCGTTCTCACACGAGCTGCAGGGGCCAGCAGACCAGAGGTGTTAGAGGGGCAGAAATCAGAAGTGGCGTTGGACAGAGGGGTTTTCTGACCAGGTTGTGGAGTGATTTTGCTATGACCGCAGACAGGACAGGTACTGCAGAATCAATTCAAAGTGACAGGAGACAACATTTGTCCAGTATGGTTACTAACTATTTTTCATCCCTTATCGACGTTCTCCCTCAACCGTCATTCCCATTTGATTACTGGGCATCCAAATTAGACACCTGGCCAGAATTGGCAGAATATGCATTGCAGGAGCTTGCTTGCCCGGCAGCTAGTGTCCTATCAGAAAGAGTATTCAGTGCTGCAGGTTCAATATTAACCGAAAAAAAGACTTGTCTGGCTACCCAAAATGTAGATGATCTAACCTTCATTAAAATGAACCACAACTGGATTTCGAAATCTTTTGCCCCACCTTGCCCGGCCGACACCTAGCTTTCCTATGAAAAGGTCTTGCCTGTGGACTATTCTGAATGACTTTTCCAATCTCGTAATTTGCAGCACCTGATTGTCCAGCATACGACATGTTTACACCTCCCTAAATGGCCAAACTCCCCACACGGGGCCGTGGTATCGCCACTTGGCACCAGCACCCGTGAGAGTGCTGTTTGTCTGAAGAGGTGGGTGTGCCCGCTTTTGGTCGACGGCACTGCCACTGGGTCCCTCATAGTACAATAAAGTGTCTCTGGCGGTGGTGGTGCGCACCCAACGTTAGACACACTGTTGTAACATGAGGGGCCCTGGGCCTGTACCGCCGGCCACAAGAGAGTTCCCCCACCCCCAGCTCAAACATTGCTAAACCACTTGCACAATTATCTCTCACAGTTCCACCAATGTTTAGTCTATGCGCTGACATCCTTAAATTCCAGCCACTGACAATACCATTGTATTGACATGTATGATGGTACTTAACATAGTCCGGGGCAGTGTCCTATATTTACCCAAGTAAATACTTTGCGCCAAATTACTAGGTCTGAAACTCCGCAGGGGAGCCCACCCCAGTACCGAATGATTGCACCCTTTGGTGGTTTCGTTTTGTTGTCATGCGAGAGATTAACATCTATTTATTGTTTGGGACTACTAACTGGCAGACACTCATTACAATCGGCCTCCGCTGACAACACCAATGCTGCCCGTGTACCCCTGGAACCAATTATAAAGTGCCTACAGCCCAATTTTATTATGTTAGGCCTTCGAAGCCTGTCTGCGGTCCGTTCTTTCTACTACTCCTCCACTGACCAGACCACTGCTGCCCATGTACCCCTGGAACCTATTTAAAAGTGCCTACAGCCCAATTTTTTTATGTTAGGCCTTCGAAGCCTGTCTGCGGTCCCTTCTTTCTACTACTCCTCCACTGACCAGACCACTGCTGCCCGTGTACCCCTGGAACCTATTTAAAAGTGCCTACAGCCCAATTTTTTTATGTTAGGCCTTCGAAGCCTGTCTGCGGTCCCTCCTTCCACTAGGCCTCCACTGACCTGTCTACTGCTGCCCGTGTACCCCTGGAACCAATTATGAAGTGCCTACAGCCCAATTTTATTATGTTAGGCCTTCGAAGCCTGTCTGCGGTCCGTTCTTTCTACTACTCCTCCACTGACCAGACCACTGCTGCCCGTGTACCCCTGGAACCTATTTAAAAGTGCCTACAGCCTACTTTTTTTCTTTAATTTATAATTATAAAGCCCAGATGGACTACGCTGTACCACGGTAAGAGCTACCCAGTCGTCACTTCTTTTGCGAGAAAAGCCATCCCAGCCCTCCACCATCATGTAAAAATCCGCATTGTCCATGCTCTCAGGCTATCTAATAGTAGAAAGGTGCACCTGACAACAGATGCATGGACCAGTAGGTATGTCCACGAAAGGTTACATGTCCATTATGGCGCACTGGGTTAATGTTGTGGATGCATGGTCCACAGGGGACAGCCTACTAAGTCTGTCTGCAGTCCCAAATAGAAATTGTCCTCCGCTTACCACACCAATGCTGCCTTTGTACCCCTGGAACATTTTATAAACTCCATTGACCAAAATTTTGGGTTTAAAGCCTACTACCAGTGTCTGCCGCTCCAAGGTGTTCTCCGGGTTGCCTTTTCTGAGCTTTGATCTTCAGGCTCTCGTTTAGTAGTTTTTTTTAAATCTAACTGCAGTGGGGCTAGTACTTGGGTTGGGGCCTACTACCAGTGTCTGCCGTTCCAAGGTGTTCTCCGGGTTGCCTTTTCTGAGCTTTGATCTTCAGGCTCTCGTTTAGTAGTTTTTTTAAATCTAACTGCAGTGGGGCTAGTACTTGGGTTGGGGCCTACTACCAGTGTCTGCCGCTCCAAGGTGTTCTCCGGGTTGCCTTTTCTGAGCTTTGATCTTCAGGCTCTCGTTTAGTAGTTTTTTTAAATCTAACTGCAGTGGGGCTAGTACTTGGGTTGGGGCCTACTACCAGTGTCTGCCGCTCCAAGGTGTTCTCCGGGTTGCCTTTTCTGAGCTTTGATCTTCAGGCTCTCGTTTAGTATTTTTTTGTAAATCTAACTGCAGTGGGGCTAGTACTTGGGTTGGGGCCTACTACCAGTGTCTGCCGCTCCAAGGTGTTCTCCAGGTTGCCTCTCCATTGCTTCAATCTTCTGGCTCTCATTTAGTAGTTGTTGAAAACAACACTGCATGCGGCCTACAAGTTGGGTCAGGGGTGTAGAGACGGTGTGTTCCACTCCAAGGTGTTCCCCAGGTTGCCTCTCCATTGCTTCAATCTTGAGGCTCTTCTTAAGTAGTTGTTGAAAACAACACTGCATTCGGCCTACAAGTTGGGTCTGGGTTGTAGAGACGGTGTCTTCCGCTCCAAGGTGTTCTCCAGGTTGCCTTTCCTGAGCTTCTATCTTCAGGCTCTTAAATAGCCTGAATAGTTAAATAGTTGTTAAATGGAACAACTGCATTTGGCCTACTAGTTGGGTTGGGGCCTACTAACAGTGTCTGCCGCTCCTTGCTGTTCTCCTGGTTTCCTGTCCTGAAATTCCATTTTCAGGCTCTCGTTAAGTAGTTGTTAATGTTAGACTGCATTTGGCCTACTAGTTGGGTTGGGGCCTACTATTGGTGTCTGCCGCTCCTTGCTGTTCTCCTCCACTGAACAAAGCTGTGCCGCCTGTTTACTACTGTTGCCAATTTCGAACTGCATTTAGACTAATTACTGATTTGGGCCTACTCTCTGTGTCAGCCTCTCATTACAGTTGTCCTCCACTGAACAAAGCAATGCCCCCTGGTTAGTCCTCTTACCAATTTTGAACTGCATTTAAACCACTTTATTCTTTGGGCCTATATATGTGTTTCCTCCTCATCCTGCCCATTGCCCAGCCAGTGATAGATGAGTCTGCTGGTACATTGACCCATAACGCAACATTCCCCGTGCACGCTACACAGCAAGATTGTGACCCTGCTGAAAGTCAGGTTCCTCTTCCCGCATACCATACCACCTTACACGGGGACAAAGAGGAAGGTGCAGATGAAAGTGCAGGTTCCTTCATCAGGTGGGGGAGGAATACTCGTTGGCAACGTCACTGGCACAGGGCCCCTCATAGTACGCAAAAGTGTCGCTGCCGGTGGGATGCGCCCCCGCCGTGCAAACACACCGCCGTACTTTGAGGGGCCCTGTGCCAGTGCCAATGCCAACGAGTGGGCCCCCCCGCTTGCTCAGGATCACAGCACTTGCAAAGTTTAAATACTTACCTTACCTTAACTATTATTATAAGGGAAATTAAGATTGACAAGCTTCATTAAGAAGAATGCATGGTTTTGGCATTAAAATGGGCACTCTAGGTGTTTTCCTGGCCCCCACTCACTGCCGACTATGCTGCCCCATTGACTTGCATTGGGTTTCGTGTTTCGGTCGATCCCGACTTTACGTCATAATCGGCCGATTTCACTCGACCCGACTATTGAGATAGTCGGGTTTTGCGAAACCCGACTCGACTCTAAAAAAGTCAAGGTCGCTCAACCCTACCCTAACCCTAATTCCAACCCTATTCTCAACCGTAAATATAATCCAAATCCTAACCGTAACTTTAGCCCCAACCCTAACCCTAACTTTAGCCCCAACCCTAACTATAGCCCCAACCCTAACTGTAGCCCTAACCCTAGCCCCAACCCTAGCCCCAACCCTAACCCTAGCCCTAACCCTGATGGGAAAATGGAAATAAATAAATTTTTAAAAATTTTTTTTTATTTTTCCCTAACTATGGGGGTGATGAAGGGGTGTTTGATTTACTTTTATAGTGGGTTTTCTAGCGGATTTTTATGATTGGCAGCCGTCACACACTAAAACTCGCTTTTTATTTCAAAAAATATTCTTTGCGATACCACATTTTGAGAGCTATAATTTTTCCATATTTTGATCCACAGAGTAAAGTGAGGTCTTGTTTTTTGCGGGACGAGTTGACGTTTTTATTGGTAACATTTTCGGGCATGTGACATTATTTGATCGCTTTTTATTCTGATTTTTGTGAGGCAGAATGACCAAAAACCAGCTATTCATGAATTTCTTTTGGGGGGGATGGCGTTTATACCGTTCCACGTTTTGTAAAATAGATAAAGCAGTTTTATTCTTCGGGTCAGTACGATTACAGCGATACCTCATTTATATCATTTTTTTATGTTTTGTCGCTTTTATACGCTAAAAACTATTTTATAGAAAAAATAATTATTTTTGTATCGCTTTATTCTGAGGACTATAACTTTTTTATTTTTTTGCTGATGATGCTGTATGGAAGCTCGTTTTTTGCGGGACAAGATGACGTTTTCAGCGGTACCATGGTTATTTATATCAGTCTTTTTGATCGCATGTTATTCCACTTTTTGTTCGGTGGTATGATAATAAAGCGTTTTTTGCCACTTTTTTTTTTTTACGGTGTTCACTGAAGGGGTTAACTAGTGGGACAGTTTTATAGATCGAGTCGTTACGGACGCGGCGATACTAAATATGTGTACTTTTATTGTTTTTTTTTACTTAGATAAAGAAAGGTATTTATGGGAACAATATATATATTTTTTTTTTAGGAATTTTTTTTTTATTTTTTTCTACACATCTGAATATTTTTTTACTTACACTATAACATTGCCCCAGGGGGAGCATCATGTTATAGTGTAAGATCGCTGATCAGACACTTTGCTGTGCACTGTGTCAGATCAGCGATCTGACGTGCACTCCTGGAGGCTTCCCAGGTGCTGTGAAGCCACCTCCCTGCAGAACCCGGATGCAGCCCCACAGCCATTTTGGATCCAGGCCTGCAGGGAGGAGAAGGTAAGAGACCCTCGAAGCAACGCGATCACACCGTGTTGCTCGGAGGGTCTCCGGGAAGCACGCAGGGAGCTCCCGCCCTGCGCGATGCTTCCCTATACTGCCGGAACACTGCGATCATGTTTGATCACGGTGTTTCGGGGGTTAATGTGCCGGGGGCGGTCCGTGACTGCTCCTGACACATAGTGCCAGATGTCAGCTGCGATAGTCAGCTGACACCCGGCTGCGATCGGCCGCGCTCCCCCCTTTAGCGCGGCCTATCGCTATGACGTACTAATCCATTGGTGGGCATACGGGCCCACCCCTCCTCGACGGGATAGTATGTCTAAAGTCAGAAAGGGGTTAATAATACCAACCCATAGCAGTACGTCTCCTCCACTTTGCTGTCAAATGAGTGGAAGTGTAGAGCTGTGCCCATTAGTGATGAGCGCGTATACTCATTGCTCGGGTTTTCCCAAGCACACTTGGGTGACCTTCGAGTATTTGTTAGTGTTCAGAGATTTAGTTTTCATTGCCGCAGATGAATGATTTACAGTTACTAGCCAGGCTGAGTACATGTGGGGGTTATATAACCTAGAAAGGATTTCCGTGGCCAAAACGGAAATTAACCCCTTAGGCCTATTACACTGGAAAACATTTATACCGATAGATGCTCACAAGAGCACCACATGGGTCCTAATGTTACTAGTATTAGACAGCATAAGCATTAACCCTATGCTGTAAAATATCTAGGTAGTGGAACCCAAAATAATTAGAAGAGGTTTTTTAAATAATTAAATATAAACTTTATTAAGTGCGAATCGTACATAGGTGGGACAATTACAAACAGAAGATAAGCAGTGAAAAACAGCTAAAAGATCGCCAATACCAGCAAGATGACAATATGGATATTGGCAGTAGGAAAAAATGTACATGCCCCGGTGGGCACAGCGGCATATAGAATCCAAGACGGTGGACAAGTAAATACAATTAAAAGCCTGCCATATATATGAAGCTGGGTATGGACCTACTTGCCATTAATAAGGAAACTAAACATCACTGTGATAATAAATGGCAGGCGCTCTCTGTTGCAGACGATCGCCTAGTATGGCCCAGCGATAGCAATATCACCGTGCTAGCAATTGAATAAGTCAAGGATCTAATGCTCCAAACTACATACAGGAATCCTCAATACTAGCTAGATTAAGGGAGCCATATGTCAATATGGTACTTAATGACTGGTGCTGTCCAGTTTGAACAATCGCCCGGTGTGACCCAGCATTGGCAGTAGCATCAAGCTAACGATTAGTTAAGTCCAGAGTCTAATGATGAATGAAACAGATCATATTATTTTACCTTGGGACATGATGTTCCCTGTGTACCGCTGTGTCCGTAGCGCATGTGGTGCTTCGACGCGCGTTTCGCCGCCATTGCTTCGTCAGTACATGTGGGGGTTGCCTGGTTGCTAGGGAATCCCCCCATGTATTCAAGTTGCCTATCAGCTGTAAATCATTCAGCTGCGGCGATGAAAACTAAATCTCCAAACACTAACAAATACTCGGTCACCCGAGCGTGCTCGGGAAAACCAGAGCAACGAGTACACTCGCTCATCACTAGTGCCCATTACTGATCCTGCAATGGGCCTATCCATCTGGTCTGTCAAGAGCCACTCTCATATTATCAGTTGAAAAAACCTTTGATAAATCTTCAGATGTTTCTATCTTTCTTGTCCCAGACTTGACGTTTCAACTTCAGTGTCTTGTTCAGTGGTGGTTGGTTTTCAGCCTTCTTTACCTTGGCCATGTTTTGAGCACTGAACACCTTGTACTTCTGAGCTCTCCAGGGAGGTTGCAGTTTCGGAATATGATAGCACTGGATGATAATGGGTTCCGGATCACTTCATGTTTGATTCTTCTCAAACCTTTGGAAGTTAATGTGTATCTTTTTTTCTCAACATGTTTTTTGCCACCCTGATGACGATTTACAACAAAACTTTTGATGGCTTTGTGATCACCCCCAATTTCAACAGTGCTGCATAGCTCTCTAAGACTTGTAACTTTTTTTTTTTCAGAGTCAAGTTAACACTCTGCATAAAACACTCTGCAATCTGCATAAAAATGAAAATATGGTCAAAATATTCACTTGCCTAATAATTGTGAATACTACTACTACTATTACCAAACGAAAGCCACAATTGGCATCATTTGCCACCAGCAAGCGTATTACTGGTTAGGAAGGGTGACCAGAAAAATGCCCACAGGAATAATGCCCACAGGTAAAATGCCCACAGGAAAATTGTCCACAGGAAAAATACCCACAGGAAAATTGTCCACATGGAAAATTGCCCACGCGGAAAATTGTCCACACGGAAAATTGCCCACACGGAAAATTGCCAAACTGCAGCATCACAAAGTTTCAGATCTATGATATTTGAGGTGCAAGGTGAGAATGTTCACATGATATGCGATTAACTTGTGATTTACAGTTGACCTAGTGCAAAACTGCAAAAATGATGATCTGTGGTTTGTTGCAGTCTGTCATTATCAGCAATAGTGTTGTGAATTCTGTTGTCGAACTCCCTCCTGTGGTCGTGAATGGTACTTCGGCGAGTTCTGTCTATGGGCTCCCTCTGGTGGCTATGAGTGAAGCTGCTGCTTCTGAGGTTCCTTACACAGGTGACGTGGTTTATCCTTTGGTTGGCTTCTCTATTTAACTCCACTCAGATCGTTACTCCATGCCAGCTGTCAATGTTTTAGCATTGGTTCAGTTTGCTCCTGGATCTGCCTGGTGACCTGTCTTCTCCTGCAGAAGCTAAGTTCCTTATTGTTATTTTTGCTCATTGTTTCTTTGTCTAGCTGGTTATCCTGATTTTGTCTTGCTAGCTGGAAGCTCTGGGATGCAGAGTGCCCCCCCCCCACACCGTGAGTCGGTGCGGAGGTCTTTTTTGCACACTCTGCGTGGTCTTTTGTAGGTTTTTGTGCTGACCGCAAATATTCCTTTCCTATCCTCTGTCTATTTAGTAGGTCTGGCCTCTCTTTGCTGAAACCTATTTCATTTCTGCGTTTGTGACTTTCATCTTTACTCACAGTCAATATATGTGGGGGGCTTCCTTTACCTTTGGGGAATTTCTCTGAGGCAAGGTAGGCTTTATTTTCTATCTCTAGGGCTAGCTAGCTCTGAGGCTGTGACGAGGCGCCTAGGGAGCGTCAGGAGCGCTCCACGGCTATTTTTAGTGTGTGTGATAGGATTAGGGCTTGCGGTCAGCAGAGCTCCCACATCCCAGAGCTCGTCCTGTATGAGTTTAACTATCAGGTCGGGTGCTCCTAACCACCAGGTCATAACAGTACAGCTGGCCCAAAGTATTAATGCATCTCAATAGAGGGATAAGAGGACTTCTGAGACCATTTTTTTTTCTTTGCACTGTGTTTTGTCTTTCTTTTCCCCTAGACCTTTGGGTGGTTCAGGACACAGGTGTAGAGATGGACATTCAGGGTCTATCCTCTTGTGTGGATCATCTCACTGCAAGGGTACAAAACATTCAAGATTTTGTGGTTCAGAATTCTATGTTAGAGCCTAGATTCCTATTCCTGATTTGTTTTCTGGGGATAGATCTAGATTCTTGAATTTCAAAAATAATTGTAAACTGTTCCTAGCTTTGAAACCCCGCTCCTCTGGTGACCCCGTTCAACAAGTAAAAATCATAATTTCTTTGTTGCGTGGTGACCCTCAAGACTGGGCATTTTCCCTTGCGCCAGGAGATCCTGCATTGCGAGATGTAGATGCGTTTTTTCTGGCGCTTGGATTGCTTTATGATGAACCAAATTCAGTGGATCAGGCAGAGAAAATCTTGCTGGCTTTGTGTCAGGGTCAAGATGAAGCGGAGGTGTACTGTCAGAAGTTTAGAAAGTGGTCTGTGCTTACTCAGTAGAATGAATGTGCCCTGGCGGCAATTTTCAGAAAGGGTCTTTCTGAAGCCCTTAAGGATGTCATGGTGGGATTTCCCACGCCTGCTGGTCTGAATGAGTCTATGTCCTTGGCCATTCAGATCGATCGGTGCATGCGTGAGCGCAAAGCTGTGCACCATCTGGCGGTATTCTCTGAGCATAGGCCTGAGCCTATGCAATGTGATAGGACTTTGACTAGAGCTGAACGGCAAGAACACAGACGTCGGAATGGGCTGTGTTTTTACTGTGGTGAATCCACTCATGCTACCTCCGATTGTCCTAAGCGCACTAAGCGGTTCGCTGGGTCTGCCACCATTGGTACGGTACAGTCTAAATTTCTTTTGTCCGTTACTCTGATTTGCTCTCTATCGTCCTATTCTGTAATGGCATTTGTGGATTCAGGCGCTGCCCTGAATTTGATGGACTTGGAGTTTGCCAGGCGCTGTGGTTTTTTCTTGGAGCCCTTGCAGTATCCTATTCCATTGAGAGGAATTGATACTACGCCTTTGGCCAAGAATAAGCCTCAGTACTGTACTCAATTGACCATGTGCATGGCTCCTGCACATCAGGAGGATATTCGCTTTTTGGTGTTGCATAATCTGCATGATGTGGTCGTTTTGGGGTTGCCATGGCTGTTGTGAATTCTGTGGTCAAGCTCCCTCCTGTGGTTATGAGTGGTACCTCGGCTGGTTCTGTCTATGAGCTTCCTCTGGTGGATGTGAGTGGGGCTGCGGCTTCTGAGTTTCCTTCCTCAGGTGACGAGGTTAAGTCGTTAGGTGCTGCTCTATTTAACTCCACCTAGTTCTTTGTTCCTGGCCTCCAGTCAATGTTCCAGTATTGGTCTTGCTCTCTCCTGGATCGTTCTTGTGGCCTGTCTGCCCTGCATAAGCTAAGTTCTGCTTGTGTTACTTTTGTTTGCTATTTTTTCTGTCCAGCTTGCTATATTGGTTTGTCTTGCTTGCTGGAAGCTCTGGGACGCAGAGGGAGCACCTCCGTACCGTTAGTCGGTGCGGAGGGTCTTTTTGCGCCCTCTGCATGGTTGTTTGTAGGTTTTTGTGCTGACCGCAAAGCTATCTTTCCTATCCTCGGTCTATTCAGTAAGTCGGGCCTCACTTTGCTAAAATCTATTTCATCCCTGTGTTTGTATTTTCATCTTTACTCACAGTCATTATATGTGGGGGGCTGCCTTTTCCTTTGGGGAATTTCTCTGAGGCAAGGTAGGCTTATTTTTCTATCTTCAGGGCTAGCTAGCTTCTCAGGCTGTGCCCGAGGCGCCTAGGTCTGGTCAGGAGCGCTCCACGGCTACCTCTAGTGTGGTGTGATAGGATTAGGGATTGCGGTCAGCAGAGTTCCCACGTCTCAGAGCTCGTCCTATGTTATTAGTAGCTATCAGGTCACTTTGTGTGCTCTTAACCACCAGGTCCATTGTGGTTCTGAATCACCAGTTCATAACAGTACTGGAGGCCCAAAGTACTAATGCTTCTCAATAGAGGGAAAAGAGAAGTTCTGAGACCATTTTTTTTTCTTTGCACTGTGTTTTGTCTTTCTTTTCCCCTTTACATCTGGGTGGTTCAGAACACAGGTGTAGACATGGACATTCAAGGTCTGTCCTCTTTGATGGATAATCTCACTATAAGTGTACAGAACATTCAAGATTTGGTGGTTCAGTGTCCTATGTTAGAACCTAGAATTCCTATTCCTGAGTTATTTTCTGGAGATAGAGCTAAGTTTCTGAATTTTAAAAATAATTGTAAACTATTTCTGGCTTTGAAACCCCGCTCCTCTGGTGACCCAGTTCAACAAGTTAAGATCATTATTTCTTTATTACGTGGCGACCCTCAAGACTGGGCATTTTCCCTTGCGCCAGGAGATCCTGCATTATGTGATATTGATGTGTTTTTTTCTGGCGCTCGGATTGCTTTATGATGAACCCTATTCAGTGGATCAGGCAGAGAAAAATTTGCTGGCTCTGTGTCAGGGTCAGGATGAGGTAGAGATATATTGTCAGAAGTTTAGGAAGTGGTCTGTGCTCACTCAATGGAATGAATGTGCGCTGGCAGCAATTTTCAGAAAGGTTCTCTCTGAAGCCCTTAAGGATGTCATAGTGGGATTTCCTATGCCGGCTGGTCTGAATGAGTCTATGTCTTTGGCCATTCAGATCGATCGACGCTTACGTGAGCGTAAAACTGTGCACCATTTGGCGGTATTATCTGAGCATAAACCTGAGCCTATGCAATGTGATAGGACTTTGACCAGAGCTGAATGGCAAGAACACAGACGTCGGAATGGGCTGTGTTTTTACTGTGGTGATTCCACTCATGCTATCTCCGATTGTCCTAAGCGCACCAGGCGTTTCGCTAGGTCTACCACCATTGGTACGGTACAGTCGAAATTTCTTTTGTCCGTTACTTTGATCTGCTCTTTGTCATACTATTCTGTCATGGCATTTGTGGATTCAGGCGCTGCCCTGAATTTGATGGACTTGGAGTATGCTAGGCGCTGTGGGTTTTTCTTGGAGCCCTTGCAGTATCCTATTCCACTGAGAGGAATTGATGCTACGCCTTTGGCCAAGAATAAGCCTCAGTACTGGACCCAACTGACCATGTGCATGGCTCCTGCGCATCAGGAGGATATTCGCTTTTTGGTGTTGCATAATCTGCATGATGTGATCGTGTTGGGGTTGCCATGGTTACAAGTCCATAACCCAGTATTGGATTGGAAATCCATGTCTGTGTCCAGCTGGGGTTGTCAGGGGGTACATGGTGATGTTCCATTTCTGTCTATTTCATCATCCACCCCTTCTGAGGTCCCAGAGTTCTTGACAGATTACCGGGATGTATTTGATGAGCCCAAGTCCAGTGCCCTACCTCCGCATAGGGATTGCGATTGTGCTATCGATTTGATTCCTGGTAGTAAGTTTCCTAAAGGTCGACTGTTTAATTTGTCTGTGCCTGAGCACGCCGCAATGCGGAGTTACGTAAAGGAATCCTTGGAGAAGGGTCATATTCGCCCGTCGTCGTCGCCATTGGGAGCAGGGTTCTTTTTTGTGGCCAAGAAGGATGGTTCGTTGAGACTTTGTATTGATTACCGCCTTCTAAATAAAATCACAGTCAAATTTCAGTACCCCTTGCCGCTGCTGTCTGATTTGTTTGCTCGGATTAAGGGGGCTAGTTGGTTCACCAAGATAGATCTTCGTGGTGCGTATAATCTTGTGCGTATCAAACAGGGCGATGAATGGAAAACAGCATTTAATACGCCCGAGGGCCATTTTGAGTACCTGGTTATGCCATTCGGGCTTTCCAATGCTCCATCAGTATTTCAGTCCTTTATGCATGACATCTTCCGAGAGTACCTGGATAAATTCCTGATTGTACACTTGGATGATATTTTGGTCTTCTCGGATGATTGGGAGTCTCACGTGAAGCAGGTTAGAATGGTGTTCCAGGTCCTGCGTGCTAATTCTTTGTTTGTGAAGGGGTCAAAGTGTCTCTTTGGAGTTCAGAAGGTTTCATTTTTGGGTTTCATTTTTTCCCCTTCTACTATCGAGATGGACCCTGTTAAAGTTCAGGCCATTTATGAGTGGACTCAGCCAACATCTCTGAAGAGTCTGCAAAAGTTCCTGGGCTTTGCTAATTTTTATCGTCGCTTCATCAATAATTTTTCTAGTATTGCTAAACCGTTGACTGATTTAACCAAGAAGGGTGCTGATGTGGTCAATTGGTCTTCTGCTGCTGTGGAAGCTTTTCAGGAGTTGAAGCATCGTTTTTCTTCTGCCCCTGTGTTGTGCCAGCCAGATGTTTCGCTCCCGTTCCAGGTCGAGGTTGATGCTTCTGAGATTGGAGCAGGGGCTGTTTTGTCGCAAAGAAGTTCTGATGGCTCGGTGATGAAACCATGTGCCTTCTTTTCCAGGAAGTTTTCGCCTGCTGAGCGTAATTATGATGTTGGCAATCGAGAGTTGCTGGCCATGAAGTGGGCATTCGAGGAGTGGCGTCATTGGCTTGAAAGAGCTAAGCATCGCGTGGTGGTCTTCACTGATCACAAGAACTTGACTTATCTCGAGTCTGCCAAACGGTTGAATCCTAGACAGTCTCGTTGGTCGCTGTTTTTCTCCCGTTTTGACTTTGTGGTTTCGTACCTTCCGGGCTCTAAGAATGTGAAGGCGGATGCCCTTTCTAGGAGTTTTGTGCCCGACTCTCCGGGTTTGCCCGAGCCGGCGGGTATTCTCAAAGAGGGGGTAATTTTGTCTGCCATCTCCCCTGATTTGCGGCGGGTGCTGCAAAAATTTCAGGCTAATAGACCTGACCGTTGCCCAGCGGAGAAACTGTTTGTCCCTGATAAATGGACGAGTAGAGTTATCTCTGAGGTTCATTGTTCGGTGTTGGCTGGTCATCCTGGAATCTTTGGTACCAGAGATTTGGTGGCTAGATCCTTTTGGTGGCCGTCTCTGTCGCGGGATGTGCGTTCGTTTGTGCAGTCCTGTGGGATTTGTGCTCTGGCTAAGCCCTGCTGTTCTCGTGCCAGTGGGTTGCTTTTGCCCTTGCCGGTCCCGAAGAGGCCCTGGACACATATCTCTATGGATTTTATTTCGGATCTCCCCGTCTCTCAAAAGATGTCGGTCATTTGGGTGGTTTGTGATCGCTTCTCTAAGATGGTCCATTTGGTACCCTTGTCTAAATTGCCTTCCTCCTCTGATTTGGTGCCATTGTTTTTCCAACATGTGGTTCGTTTACATGGCATTCCGGAGAACATCGTTTCTGACAGAGGTTCCCAGTTTGTTTCGAAGTTTTGGCGAGCCTTTTGTGCTAGGATGGGCATTGATTTGTCTTTTTCCTCGGCTTTCCATCCTCAGACAAATGGCCAAACTGAACGAACCAATCAGACCTTGGAAACATATCTGAGATGTTTTGTTTCTGCTGATCAGGATGATTGGGTGTCCTTTTTGCCTTTGGCTGAGTTCGCCCTTAATAATCGGGCCAGCTCGGCTACTTTGGTTTCGCCGTTTTTCTGCAATTCTGGTTTCCATCCTCGTTTCTCTTCAGGGCAGGTTGAGTCTTCGGACTGTCCTGGTGTGGATGCTGTGGTGGATAGGTTGCAGCGGATTTGGACTCATGTAGTGGACAATTTGACATTGTCCCAGGAGAAGGCTCAACGTTTCGCTAACCGCAGGCGCTGTGTGGGTCCCCGACTTCGTGTTGGGGATTTGGTTTGGTTGTCGTCTCGTTTTATTCCTATGAAAGTTTCCTCTCCTAAGTTTAAGCCTCGTTTCATTGGTCCGTATAGGATTTCTGAGGTTCTTAATCCTGTGTCTTTTCGTTTGACCCTTCTAGCTTCTTTTTCCATCCATAATGTATTCCATAGGTCATTGTTGCGGAGATACGTGGCACCTGTGGTTCCATCCGTTGATCCTCCTGCCCCGGTTTTGGTTGAGGGGGAGTTGGAGTATATAGTGGAGAAGATTTTGGATTCTCGTATTTCGAGACGGAAACTCCAGTACCTGGTTAAGTGGAAGGGTTATGGTCAGGAAGATAATTCCTGGGCCTTTGCCTCTGATGTTCATGCTACCGATCTGGTTCGTGCCTTTCATTTGGCTCATCCTGGTCGGCCTGGGGGCTCTGGTGAGGGTTCGGTGACCACTCCTCAAGGGGGGGGGGTACTGTTGTGAATTCTGTGGTCAAGCTCCCTCCTGTGGTTATGAGTGGTACTTCGGCTGGTTCTGTCTATGAGCTTCCTCTGGTGGATGTGAGTGGGGCTGCGGCTTCTGAGTTTCCTTCCTCAGGTGACGAGGTTAAGTCGTTAGGTGCTGCTCTATTTAATTCCACCTAGTTCTTTGTTCCTGGCCTCCAGTCAATGTTCCAGTATTGGTCTTGCTGTCTCCTGGATCGTTCTTGTGGCCTGTCTGCCCTGCATAAGCTAAGTTCTGCTTGTGTTACTTTTGTTTGCTATTTTTTCTGTCCAGCTTGCTATATTGGTTTGTCTTGCTTGCTGGAAGCTCTGGGACGCAGAGGGAGCACCTCCGTACCATTAGTCGGTGCGAAGGGTCTTTTTGCGCCCTCTGCGTGGTTGTTTGTAGGTTTTTGTGCTGACCGCAAAGCTATCTTTCCTATCCTCGGTCTATTTAGTAAGTCGGGCCTCACTTTGCTAAAATCTATTTCATCCCTGTGTTTGTATTTTCATCTTTACTCACAGTCATTATATGTGGGGGGCTGCCTTTTCCTTTGGGGAATTTCTCTGAGGCAAGGTAGGCTTATTTTTCTATCTTCAGGGCTAGCTAGTTTCTCAGGCTGTGCCCGAGGTGCCTAGGTCTGGTCAGGAGCGCTCCACGGCTACCTCTAGTGTGGTGTGATAGGATTAGGGATTGCGGTCAGCAGAGTTCCCACGTCTCAGAGCTCGTCCTATGTTATCAGGTCACTTTGTGTGCTCTTAACCACCAGGTCCATTGTGGTTCTGAATCACCAGTTCATAACACATGGCTACAGGTCCATAATCCAGTATTGGATTGGAAATCTATGTCTGTGTCCAGCTGGGGTTGTCAGGGGGTACATGGTGATGTTCCATTGCTGTCAATTTCACCTTCCACTCCTTCTGAAGTCCCTGAGTTTTTATCAGATTACCGGGATGTATTTGAAGAGCCCAAATCTGGTGCCCTACCTCCTCATAGGGATTGCGACTGTGTTATTAATTTGATTCCTGGTAGTAAGTTTCCTAAGGGCCGTCTGTTTAATTTATCTGTGCCAGAGCACGCCGCTATGCGGAGTTACATAAAGGAATCTTTGGAGAAGGGTCATATTCGTCCGTCGTCGTCACCATTGGGAGCAGGGTTCTTTTTTGTGGCCAAGAAGGATGGTTCTTTGAGACCTTGTATTGATTACCGCCTTCTTAATAAGATCACGGTCAAATTTCAGTATCCTTTGCCGCTGCTGTCTGATTTATTTGCTCGGATTAAGGGGGCTAGTTGGTTCACCAAGATAGATCTTCGAGGGGCGTATAATTTTGTGCGAATTAAACAGGGTGATGAATGGAAAACAGCATTTAATACGCCCGAGGGCCATTTTGAGTACCTGGTTATGCCATTCGGGCTTTCTAATGCTCCATCTGTGTTTCAGTCCTTTATGCATGACATCTTCCGAGAGTACCTGGATAGATTTATGATTGTATATTTGGATGACATTTTGGTCTTTTCAGATGATTGGGAGTCTCATGTGAAGCAGGTCAGAATGGTGTTCCAGGTCCTTCGTGCGAATTCCTTGTTTGTGAAGGGGTGAAAGTGTCTCTTTGGAGTTCAGAAGGTTTCATTTTTGGGTTTCATTTTTTCCCCTTCTACTATCGAGATGGACCCTGTTAAAGTTCAGGCCATTTATGATTAGACTCAGCCGACATCTGTGAAGAGCTTGCAGAAGTTCCTGGGCTTTGCTAATTTTTATCGTCGCTTCATCGCTAACTTTTCCAGTATTGCTAAACCGTTGACTGATTTGACCAAGAAAGGTGCTGATGTGGTCAATTGGTCCTCTGCGTCTGTAGCGGCTTTTCAGGAGTTGAAGCGTCGTTTTGCTTCTGCCCCTGTGTTGTGCCAGCCAGATGTTTCGCTCCCTTTTCAGGTGGAGGTTGATGCTTCTGAAATTGGAGCAGGGGCTGTTTTGTCGCAAAGAAGTTCTGATGACTCGGTGATGAAACCCTGTGCCTTCTTTTCTAGAAAATTCTCGCCTGCTGAGCGCAATTATGATGTGGGCAATCGGGAGTTGTTGGCCATGAAGTGGGCATTTGAGGAGTGGCGACATTGGCTTGAATGAGCTAAACATTGCGTGGTGGTCTTGACGGATCACAAGAATTTGACTTATCTCGAGTCTGCCAAACGGTTGAATCCTAGACAGGCTCGATGGTCGCTCTTTTTCTCCCATTTTGATTTTGTGGTTTCATACCTTCCGGGATCTAAGAATGTGAAGGCTGATGCCCTGTCAAGGAGTTTTGTGCCTGACTCTCCGGGTGTTCCGGAGCCGGCGGGTATTCTTAAAGAAGGGGTAATTTTGTCTGCCATTTCCCCTGATTTGCGGCGTGTGCTGCAAAAGTTTCAGGCTGATAGACCTGACCGTTGTCCTACGGAGAAACTGTTTGTCCCTGATAGATGGACTGGTAGAGTTATCTCGGAGATTCATTGTTCAGTATTAGCTGGTCATCCTGGAATCTTTGGTACCAGAGATTTGGTGGCTAGATCTTTTTGGTGGCCTTCTTTGTCACGGGATGTGCGTTCTTTTGTGCAGTCCTGTGGGATTTGTGCTCGGGCTAAGCCCTGCTGTTCTCGTGCCAGTGGGTTGCTTTTGCCCTTGCCGATTCCGAAGAGGCCCTGGACGCATATTTCCATGGATTTTATTTCTGATCTCCCTGTTTCTCAAAAGATGTCGGTCATTTGGGTGGTTTGTGATCGCTTCTCTAAGATGGTCCATTTGGTACCCTTATCTAAACTGCCTTCCTCCTCTGATTTGGTGCCATTGTTTTTCCAGCATGTGGTTCGTTTGCATGGCATTCCGGAGAACATCGTCTCGGACAGAGGTTCCCAGTTTGTTTCGAGGTTTTGGCGGTCCTTTTGCGCTAAGATGGGCATTGATTTGTCTTTTTCTTCGGCTTTCCATCCTCAGACTAATTGCCAAACCGAACGAACTAATCAGACTTTGGAGACATATCTGAGATGCTTTGTTTCTGCTGATCAGGATGATTTGGTGTCCTGTTGTGAATTCTGTGGCCAAGCTCCCTCCTGTGGTCGAGAGTGGTACTGCGGCTTCTGAGTTTCCTTCCTCAGGTGATGAGGTTAAGTCGTTAGGTGCTGCTCTATTTAACTCCACCTGGTGCTTTGATCCTGGCCTCCAGTCAATGTTCTAGTATTGGTCTTGCTTCCTCCTGGATCGTTCCTGTGGCCTTTCTATCCTGCATAAGCTAAGTTTTGCTTGTGTTATTTTTTGCTTGCTATTTTTTCTGTCCAGCTTGCTTTATTGGTTTTTCTTGCTTTCTGGAAGCTCTGAGACGCAGAGGGAGCACCTCCGTACCGTTAGTCGTGCGGAGGGTCTTTTTGCCCCTCTGCGTGGTTGTTTGTAGGTTTTTGTGTTGACCGCAAAGCTATCTTTCCTATCCTCGGTCTATTCAGTAAGTCGGGCCTCACTTTGCTAAATCTATTTCATCTCTGTGTTTGTATTTTCATCTTACTCACAGTCATTATATGTGGGGGGCTGCCTTTTCGTTTGGGGAATTTCTCTGAGGCAAGGTAGGCTTATTTTTCTATCTTCAGGGCTAGTTAGTTTCTCAGGCTGTGCCGAGTTGCATAGGGAGCGTTAGGCGCAATCCACGGCTACCTCTAGTGTGGTGTGTTAGGATTAGGGATTGCGGTCAGCAGAGTTTCCACGTCTCAAAGCTCGTCCTTTGTTTTTGGTACTTGTCAGGTCAATTTGTGTGCTCTGAACTTCAATGTCCATTGTGGTTCTGAATTACCTGTTCATAACAGTACTGGAGGCCCAAAGTACTAATGCTTCTCAATAGAGGGAAAAGAGAAGTTCTGAGACCATTTTTTTTTCTTTGCACTGTGTTCTGTCTTTCTTTTCCCCTTTACATCAGGGTGATTCAGAACACAGGTGTGGACATGGACATTCAAGGTCTGTTCTCTTTGATGGATAATCTCGCTATAAATGTACAGAATATTCAAGATTTAGTGGTTCAGAATCCTATGTTAGAACCTAAGATTCCTATTCCTGAGTTATTTTCTGGAGATAGAGCAAAGTTTTTGAATTTTAAAAATAATTGTAAACTATTTCTGGCTTTGAAACCCCGCTCCTCTGGTGACCCAGTACAACAAGTTAAGATCATTATTTCTTTATTACGTGGCGACCCTCAAGACTGGGCATTTTCCCTTGCGCCAGGAGATCCTGCATTATGTAATATTGATGCGTTTTTTCTGGCGCTCGGATTGCTGTACGACGAACCTAATTCAGTGGATCAGGCAGAGAAAAATTTGCTGGCTCTGTGTCAGGGTCAGGATGAGATAGAGATTTATTGTCAGAAGTTTAGAAAGTGGTCCGTGCTCACTCAATGGAATGAATGTGCGCTGGCAGCTATTTTCAGAAAGGGTCTCTCTGAAGCCCTTAAGGATGTCATGGTGGGATTTCCTATGCCTGCTGGTCTGAATGAGTCTATGTCTTTGGCCATTCAGATTGGTCGACGCTTGCGCGAGCGTAAATCTGTGCACCATTTGGCGGTATTATCTGAGCATGAACCTGAGCCTATGCAGTGCGATAGGACTTTGACCAGAGCTGAAAGGCAAGAACACAGACGTCAGAATGGGCTGTGTTTCTACTGTGGTGATTCCACTCATGCTATCTCCGATTGTCCTAAGCGCACTAAGCGGTTCGCTAGGTCTGCCACCATTGGTACGGTACAGTCGAAATTTCTTTTGTCCGTTACTTTGATCTGCTCTTTGTCTTCCTATTCTGTCATGGCATTTGTGGATTCAGGCGCTGCCCTGAATTTGATGGACTTGGAGTTTGCTAGGCGCTGTGGGTTTGTCTTGGAGCCCTTGCAGTGTCCTATTCCATTGAGAGGAATTGATGCTTCGCCTTTGGCCAAGAATAAGCCTCAGTATTGGACCCAGCTGACCATGTGCATGGCTCCTGCGCACCAGGAGGATATTCGCTTTCTGGTGTTGCATAATCTGCATGATGTGGTCGTGTTGGGGTTGCCATGGCTACAAGTCCATAACCCAGTATTAGATTGGAAATCAATGTCTGTGTCCAGCTGGGGTTGTCAGGGGGTACATGGTGATGTTCCATCTCTGTCTATCTCATCATCCACCCCTTCTGAGGTCCCAGAGTTCTTGTCTGATTACCGGGATGTATTCGATGAGCCCAAGTTCAATGCCCTACCTCCGCATAGGGATTGTGATTGTGCTATCGATTTGATTCCTGGTAGTAAGTTTCCTAAGGGTCGACTGTTTATTTTATCTGTACCTGAGCACGCCGCTATGCGGAGTTACGTGAAGGAGTCTTTGGAGAAGGGTCATATTCGCCCGTCATCGTCGCCATTGGGAGCAGGGTTCTTTTTTGTGGCCAAGAAGGATGGTTCGCTGAGACCTTGTATTGATTACCGCCTTCTAAATAAAATTACGGTCAAATTTCAGTACCCCTTGCCGCTGCTGTCTGATTTGTTTGCTCGGATTAAGGGGGCTAGTTGGTTCACCAAGATAGATCTTCGTGGTGCGTATAATCTTGTGCGTATTAAACGGGGTGATGAATGGAAAACAGCATTTAGTACGCCCGAAGGCCATTTTGAGTACCTGGTTATGCCATTCGGACTTTCTAATGCTCCATCAGTGTTTCAGTCCTTTATGCATGACATCTTCCGAGAGTACCTGGATAAATTCCTGATTGTATACTTGGATGATATTTTGGTCTTCTCGGATGATTGGGAGTCTCATGTGAAGCAGGTCAGAATGGTGTTCCAGGTCCTGCGTGCTAATTTTTTGTTTGTGAAGGGGTCAAAGTGTCTCTTTGGTGTTCAGAAGATTTCATTTTTGGGGTTCATTTTTTCTCCTTCTACTATCGAGATGGACCCTGTTAAAGTTCAGGCCATTTATGAGTGGACTCAGCCAACATCTCTGAAGAGTCTGCAGAAGTTCCTGGGCTTTGCTAATTTTTATCGTCGCTTCATCGCTAATTTTTCTAGCATTGCTAAACCGTTGACTGATTTAACCAAGAAGGGTGCTGATGTGGTCAATTGGTCTTCTGCTGCTGTGGAAGCTTTTCTGGAGTTGAAGCGTCGTTTTTCTTCTGCCCCTGTGTTATGCCAATCAGATGTTTCACTTCCGTTCCAGGTCGAGGTTGATGCTTCTGAAATTGGAGCAGGGGCTGTTTTGTCGCAGAGAAGTTCTGATGGCTCGGTGATGAAACCATGCGCCTTGTTTTCCAGGAAATTTTCGCCTGCTGAGCGAAATTATGATGTTGGCAATCGAGAGTTGCTAGCCATGAAGTGGGCATTCGAGGAGTGGCATCATTGGCTTGAAGGAGCTAAGCATCGCGTGGTGGTATTGACTGATCACAAAAACTTGACTTATCTCGAGTCTGCCAAACGGTTGAATCCTAGACAGGCTCGTTGGTCGCTGTTTTTCTCCCGTTTTGACTTTGTGGTTTCGTACCTTCCGGGCTCTAAAAATGTGAAGGCGGATGCCCTGTCTAGGAGTTTTGTGCCCGATTCTCCGGGTTTGTCTGAGCCGGCGGGTATTCTCAAAGAGGGGGTAATTTTGTCTGCCATCTCCCCTGATTTGCGGCGGGTGCTGCAAAAATTCCAGGCTAATAGACCTGACCGTTGCCCAGCGGAGAAACTGTTTGTCCCTGATAGGTGGACGAATAAAGTTATCTCTGAGGTTCATTGTTCGGTGTTGGCTGGTCATCCTGGAATCTTTGGTACTAGAGATTTGGTGGCTAGATCCTTTTGGTGGCCGTCTCTGTCGCGGGATGTGCGTTCTTTTGTGCAGTCCTGTGGGATTTGTGCTCGGGCTAAGCCCTGCTGTTCTCGTGCCAGTGGGTTGCTTTTGCCCTTGCCGGTCCCGAAGAGGCCTTGGACACATATCTCTATGGATTTTATTTCGGATCTCCCCGTCTCTCAAAGAATGTCGGTCATTTGGGTGGTTTGTGATCGCTTCTCTAAGATGGTCCATTTGGTGCCCTTGTCTAAATTGCCTTCCTCCTCTGATTTGGTGCCGTTGTTTTTCCAGCATGTGGTTCGTTTACATGGCATTCCAGAGAACATCGTTTCTGACAGAGGTTCCCAGTTTGTTTCGAGGTTTTGGCGAGCCTTTTGTGCTAGGATGGGCATTGATTTGTCTTTTTCCTCGGCTTTCCATCCTCAGACAAATGGCCAGACTGAGTGAACCAATCAGACTTTGGAAACATATCTGAGATGTTTTGTTTCTGCTGATCAGGATGATTGGGTGTCCTTTTTGCCTTTGGCTGAGTTCGCCCTTAATAATCGGGCCAGCTCGGCTACTTTGGTTTCGCCGTTTTTCTGCAATTCTGGGTTCCACCCTCGTTTCTCTTCAGGGCAGGTTGAGTCTTCAGACTGTCCTGGTGTGGATGCTGTGGTGGATAGGTTGCAGCAGATTTGGACTCATGTAGTGGACAATCTGACTTTGTCCCAGGAGAAGGCTCAACGTTTCGCTAACCGCAGGCGCTGTGTGGGTCCCCGACTTCGTGTTGGGGATTTGGTTTGGTTGTCATCTCGTTATGTTCCTATGAAGGTTTCCTCTCCTAAATTTAAGCCTTGTTTCATTGGTCCATATAGGATTTCTGAGGTCCTTAATCCTGTGTCTTTTCGTTTGACTCTTCCAGCTTCTTTTTCCATCCATAACGTGTTCCATAGGTCATTGTTGCGGAGATACGTGGCACCTGTGGTTCCATCTATTGATCCTCCTGCTCCGGTTTTGGTTGAGGGGGAGTTGGAGTATATAGTGGAGAAGATTTTGGATTCTCGTGTTTCAAGACGAAAACTCCAGTATCTGGTTAAGTGGAAGGGTTATGGTCAGGAAGATAATTCCTGGGTCTTTGCCTCTGATGTCCATGCTGCCGATCTGGTTCGTGCCTTTCATGTGGCTCATCCTGGTCGGCCTGGGGGCTCTGGTGAGGGTTCGGTGACCCCTCCTCAAGGGGGGGTACTGTTGTGAATTCTGTGGCCAAGCTCCCTCCTGTGGTCGAGAGTGGTACTGCGGCTTCTGAGTTTCCTTCCTCAGGTGATGAGGTTAAGTCGTTAGGTACTGCTCTATTTAACTCCACCTGGTGCTTTGATCCTGGCCTCCAGTCAATGTTCTAGTATTGGTCTTGCTTCCTCCTGGATCGTTCCTGTGGCCTTTCTATCCTGCATAAGCTAAGTTTTGCTTGTGTTATTTTTTGCTTGCTATTTTTTCTGTCCAGCTTGCTTTATTGGTTTTTCTTGCTTGCTGGAAGCTCTGAGACGCAGAGGGAGCACCTCCGTACCGTTAGTCGGTGCGGAGGGTCTTTTTGCCCCTCTGCGTGGTTGTTTGTAGGTTTTTGTGTTGACCGCAAAGCTTTCTTTCCTATCCTCGGTCTATTCAGTAAGTCGGGCCTCACTTTGCTAAATCTATTTCATCTCTGTGTTTGTATTTTCATCTTACTCACAGTCATTATATGTGGGGGGCTGCCTTTTCCTTTGGGGAATTTCTCTGAGGCAAGGTAGGCTTATTTTTCTATCTTCAGGGCTAGTTAGATTCTCAGGCTGTGCCGAGTTGCATAGGGAGCGTTAGGCGCAATCCACGGCTACCTCTAGTGTGGTGTGTTAGTATTAGGGATTGTGGTCAGCAGAGTTTCCACGTCTCAAAGCTCGTCCTTTGTTTTTGGTATTTGTCAGGTCACTTTGTGTGCTCTGAACTTCAATGTCCATTGTGGTTCTGAATTACCTGTTCATAACAGTGTCCTTCTTGCCTTTGGCTGAGTTCGCCCTTTATAATCGGGCCAGCTCGGCTACTTTAGTTTCTCCTTTTTTCTGCAATTCTGGTTTCCATCCTCGTTTCTCTTCAGGGCAGGTTGAGCCTTCGGACTGTCCTGGTGTGGATGCAGTGGTGGACAGGTTGCAGCAGATTTGGACTCATGTGGTGGACAATTTGACATTGTCCCAGGAGAAGGCTCAACGTTTCGCTAACCGCCGGCGTTGTGTTGGTCCCCGACTTCGTGTTGGGGATTTGGTTTGGTTGTCATCTCGTCACGTTCCTATGAAGGTTTCCTCTCCTAAGTTTAAGCCTCGTTTCATTGGACCATATAAGATTTCTGAGGTTCTTAATCCTGTGTCATTTCGTTTGGACCTTCCAGCTTCTTTTGCCATCCATAATGTGTTCCATAGGTCGTTGTTGCGGAGATACGTGGCGCCTATGGTTCCCTCCGTTGATCCTCCTGCCCCGGTGTTGGTCGAGGGGGAGTTGGAGTATGTGGTGGAGAAGATTTTGGATTCTCGTGTTTCGAGACGAAAACTCCAGTACCTGGTCAAGTGGAAGGGTTATGGTCAAGAAGATAATTCCTGGGTTTTTGCCTCTGATGTTCATGCTGCCGATCTTGTTCGTGCCTTTCATTTGGCTCATCCTGATCGGCCTGGGGGCTCTGGTGAGGGTTCGGTGACCCCTCCTCAAGGGGGGGGTACTGTTGTGAATTCTGTTGTCGAACTCCCTCCTGTGGTCGTGAATGGTACTTCGGCGAGTTCTGTCTATGGGATCCCTCTGGTGGCTATGAGTGAAGCTGCTGCTTCTGAGGTTCCTTACACAGGTGACGTGGTTTATCCTTTGGTTGGCTTCTCTATTTAACTCCACTCAGATCGTTACTCCATGCCAGCTGTCAATGTTTTAGCATTGGTTCAGTTTGCTCCTGGATCTGCCTGGTGACCTGTCTTCTCCTGCAGAAGCTAAGTTCCTTACTGTTTTTTTGCTCATTGTTTCTTTGTCCAGCTGGTTATCCTGATTTTGTCTTGCTAGCTGGAAGCTCTGGGATGCAGAGTGGCCCCCCCCCCCCCCGCACCGTGAGTCGGTGCGGAGGTCTTTTTTGCACACTCTGCGTGGTCTTTTGTAGGTTTTTGTGCTGACCGCAAAGATTCCTTTCCTATTCTCTGTCTATTTAGTAGGTCTGGCCTCTCTTTGCTGAAACCTATTTCATTTCTGCGTTTGTGACTTTCATCTTTACTCACAGTCAATATATGTGGGGGGCTTCCTTTACCTTTGGGGAATTTCTCTGAGGCAAGGTAGGCTTTATTTTCTATCTCTAGGGCTAGCTAGCTCTGAGGCTGTGACGAGGCGCCTAGGGAGTGTCAGGAGCGCTCCACAGCTATTTTTAGTGTGTGTGATAGGATTAGGGCTTGCGGTCAGCAGAGCTCCCACATCCCAGAGCTCGTCCTGTATGAGTTTAACTATCAGGTCGGGTGCTCCTAACCACCAGGTCATAACACAATAGATAGATATAGTCTGCTCTCATCTCTCACTGATTTTGCCTTACTCCTCACACCTGCCCAGAACAGCAGCACATGCAGAACGAGCAGCAGTGTGATATAGAGGAGCCATCACTGCTATCAGGACTCAAAAAAAGTATCACTGTGTTATCTGTGGAGTTACATGGGACTGCAGGTCACATCTAATACATTATCATCTGTGGGAGCCCACCAAAAGCAGGGTGCTGCTGGCAGAGATAGTTGGTCCTAGAAGCCCAGAAGGCACCGCAGAAAGGTGAGATTCTGTCAGAATCTGTCAGAGGAGCCGGAAGTGCCATAGCAGCGCCGCACTCTCATTGATTTCAGTGGCAGTGAATCTGGCGCCTGCCTGCTTCCTTCCCTGTCCACTTATGACTACCAAGTGTAAGAGTGAACAGATCCCACCTAGTTATGTATCATACACATATACTGCAGCAGGTGCAGGCAGGCATAGGATGGAAGGAAATGCAGAGTGGATTTGAATAAGGGTCTTTAGGCCCAGACACACCACAATAAGAGTGGAATTATTTTTAGCACAGTGGAATGATTATGTGGCAATACTGAAGCAACATCTCAAGATGTCAGCCAGGAAGTTAAAGCTTGGGCGGAAATAGATCTTCCAAATTAACAATGACTTGAAGCATACTGCCAAAATGGAAGCAAAGAAGGTTTATGGGTAACAAAGTCAATGTTTTGGAGTGGCCATCATAAAGCCCTGATATCAATCCTGTTGAAATTTATGGGCAAAGCTGAAAAGGCCGGTGCGAGCAAGGCGACCTACAAACCTGGGTCAGTTACACCAGTTTTGTCAGGACGAATGGGCCCAAATTCCGACCAACTATTGTGAGAAGCTTGTGGAAGGAGATCTCAAATGTTTGACCCAAGTCATTCAGTTTAAGGGCAATGGTATCAAATACTAATGCCTTAAAACATTCTCTCTCTCATTATTCTGGCATTTGGCAAATATTAATAATTATGGTAATCCTAATTGACCTATAACGGAAAAGGTTTAATCTGATTTCATATTAAGAAAAACATGCATACGTGTCTTTTTATATAGTCTATGTAAACTTCTGGTTTCTTTCAACTGTACAAGTACACAGCACACTTATGCTGAGTAACAAAGGATTATTACATACTCATCATACAGTCACACACATCATACATGTACTTAGTACAGACACGCTACATATCAAATGCTCAGAAGATGCATATTATATACACAGCACATGCATGCTGGACAAGTGTATACACAAACATTACAGATACCTCACATACAAGTACACACTCTCCTCTGTGCTTGTAACATAGTTAGCAAGGCCTAAAAAATACATTTGTCAATCCAGTTCAGCCTATATTCCGTCAGAATAAATCCCCAGATCTACGTCCTTCTAAAGAACCTAATAACTGTGAGATATTTGGACAGCCCCTTTAAGTCGAGTAACATAGTTAGTAAGGCCGAAAAAAGACATTTGTCCATCCAGTTCAGCCTATATTCCATCATAATAAATCCCCAGATCTACGTCCTTCTACAGAACCTAATAATTGTATGATACAATATTGTTCTGCTCCAAGAAGACATCCAGGCCTCTCTTGAACCCCTCGACTGAGTTCGCCATCACCACCTCCTCAGGCAAGCAATTCCAGATTCTCACTGCCCTAACAGTATAGAATCCTCTTCTATGTTGGTGGAAAAACCTTCTCTCCTCCAGACGCAAAGAATGCCCCCTTGTGCCCGTCGCCTTCCTTGGTATAAACAGATCCTCAGCGAGATATTTGTATTGTCCCCTTATATACTTATACATGGTTACTAGATCGCCCCTCAGTCGTCTTTTTTCTAGACTAAATAATCCTAATTTTGCTAATCTCTCTGGGTATTGTAGTTCTCCCATCCCCTTTATTAATTTTGTTGCCTTACTTTGTACTCACTCTAGTTACATTATATCCTTCCTGAGCACCGGTGCCCAAAACTGTACACAGTACTCCATGTGCGGTCTAACCAGGGATTTGTACAGAGGCAGTATAATGCTCTCATCATGTTTATCCAGACCTCTTTTACTGCACCCCTTTATCTTGTTTGCCTTGGCAGCCGCTGCCTGGCACTGGCTGCTCCAGGTAAGTTTATCATTAACTAGGATCCCCAAGTCCTTTTCCATGTCAGATTTACCCAGTGGTTTCCCGTTCAGTGTGTAATGGTGATATTGATTCCTTCTTCCCATGTGTATAACCTTACAATTATCATTGTTAAACCGCATCTGCCACCTCTCGGCCCAAGGTTCCAACGTATCCAGATCCATCTGTAGCAGAATACTATCTTCTCTTGTATTGACTGCTTTATAAATCTTCTACTAGATCGTTAATAAATATGTTGAAGAGAATAGGTCCCAACACCGACCCCTGTTGTACCCCACTGATCACAGCGACCCAGTTAGAGAATAAACCATTTATAACCACCCTCTGCTTTCTATCACTAAGATAGCGGTAATAGGCAGCAGATTAGCTACCAGAGAGGGTGGTCGCCCGGCCCCGCGCTCTGGGGGACCCACCGAGAGCAATGTTACTGTAACTGTATTGGCCTGCACATTGCGCCTATACAGATTCTGCGGAAGAGCAGGGAGAATCGATCTATGGGAATGCATTACACTTTAATGACTGCCTATGGGGCTGCATTATACAATAATGGCTGTCTATGGAGCAGCATTACACTATAGAAGCTGCCTATGGGGGTGCATTACACTATAGAGGCTGCCTATGGGGCTGCATTACACTATAGAGGTTGCCTATGTGGGTGCATTACACTGTAGTGACTGCCTATGGGGCTGAATTATACTATAACAGCTGCCTATGGGGGTGTATTACACTGTAGAGGCTACCTATAGGGAGTGCAGTATACTATATGGAGACCTATGGGGAGTGTATTATATTATATGAAGACCTATGGGGAGTGCATTATACTATACAGTATGGAGACCTATGGGGAGTGCATTATACTATATGGAGGCCTATGGGAAGTGCATTATATATTATAGAGTCTGCCTATGGGGAATATATGATACAATATAGAGTCTGCCTATGGGGAGTGCATTATAACATATAGTTTACCTATGGGGAGTACATTATCCTATATGGAGACCTATGGGGAATCCATTATACTATATTGAGGACTATCTTGTTTATTATGTTATTTGAAGGCTATCTAGGGGGCCATCATACAGTGTGGAGATTACAGTGACGAGACCATCATACAGTGTTGGAGCCATTAAACAGTTTGGGGCATAATAAGGGGTCAGTATATATACAATGAGGGGGCATTATACTGTGTATAAGAGAGCATCATATTGTGAATAGAGGAGCTGTATAGGGGGGAGACTCGGGACATTATTAAATGTAAATTGGACACTTATTGTTATGGGGGAACTCAGGTTACTGTTTCTGTCAAAGGAGCACACACAGGGCAATATTACTTTTTAGGGGACAAAATATGGGCACTGTTTTCTAGGGCACTTGCTCCTGGCATTACTATATTTTAGTGGGCACATAGAGTGTCACACAGCAGGTGAAGTAATAGGGACACATACGGCAGCAGCGGCTCAGTATTGGGACATCAGCAGGATGAGGAATTTGTGCAGGTTGGGAATAGTCCCATTGGGGACAGTGCTGAAAAAGTGAAATGTGTCTTTGTTGTATTCTCTGCAGCTGAATCCTGGCTGGAAGAAGTTGTCATGTCGGTCTGGGCCAGATGGAAAAGATGTGAAAAGTGAACGACTCCATCAGAAAGAATGTCAGCGGTAAGTCATTATCTCTAACAGTGCTGTGATCTCTTATATGTTCTGTAGGACTGGTATCTACCACTGACCATATGGTGGTAATATCCATGTTGGTCTTTATATAGAGATTATTTTCAGCAACAGCCCGGTCATCTGCTGAGGCTTTCCTCCACTATTAGGCTGTGTTCACACGTTCCGTTTTTTTCGCGTTTTTTTCCCGATAAAAACGCTATAAAACCGCAAAAAAAACGCATACAATAAGCATCCCATCATTTAGAATGAATTCCGCATGTTTTGTGCACATGATGCGTTTTTTTCCGCAAAAAAAACGCATCAGGCACAAAATCCGGACATGCTCTATCTTTTTGCAGTTTTTTTGCGGATTTCCCACTCCAAAATGCATTGGGAAGTGTCCGGAAAAAACCGCGGCAAAAACGCATCAAAACCGCGGAAAAAACGCATCAAAACCGCGGCAAAAACGCACGCGGTTTTCTTGCGGATTTCATGCAGAAAATGTCCGGAATTGTCAGGAATTTTCTGCATGAATTCCTGAACGTGTGCACATAGCCTAGGGTGCGTCACCCAGTTTTAATCAAGGTTACCTGGTAGGGGCCCACTCAGAAGTTTTGCCCCCCTGAACCAAAACCCTAGCTATGCCTCTGGCTGCAGGGGAGGCTGATGAACATGTGCAGCTCCTCTTCTCCTGCTCACAGCAGCACTGTCCCAGCTTCTCCCTCCTCTCTCCTCCTCTGTGGGGACTGCGACCAGAGCAGGACTAGAGCTGCTACTTTATGTTTCCCAGGGAGCACACACAGGTCGTTACACTTATCTTGTAGCTTGGTTGCTGGCTCTCCCTCCTTCACTTCAGTGATGCGCAGTGCAGGAGGAGAGGAACACTGGCCAAAAAACGAGGCTAAAGTTGGTTCCCTATTCGTTCAGTTTCTTATTCGGAGTTGAAGTTGGTTTCTTATTCGTCAGTTTCTTATTCGCCAACTTTTTCTTTTGTTTTTTTTATAGGTTTAATAACAAAAAATAAGCATCACAATAATAACATACAATGCAGCGAGGTGCCTTGATGTGAATATACATAAAAACAGCTACAAAAATTATAAACCTGGCACAAAAATGGGCACCGAAGGGCGATAATGAAAGGGTTAAATGACTTTAGACCACTGATATCAAGGTGCAGACATATAGAACAGGGAGGCTCACATCAAAACCACAGGGAGGCTCACATCAAAACCAAGTCTCTCCAGCCTGAACCAAATGCGTTCTGGGCATCAGAACTGGCATCAAAGTGGGCAGACAGTCGATTTTGGCCATTTGAATAAGTAACTGGTGTTTTAAAGGGGTTAAATGACTTTGGGCCACTGATCTCACACTATGAATACACAGATGTTGGGGGCAGATTGTCAGTTCGGGCCTGGTTGTAAGTACCTAAGCTACTACAATGCCCTGCATATAGAGAGATAGCATAGCAAATATGGAGAACTATACTACATTTATAATTAGAAGTATTTGCTAATATTATTATTATTACACCTACTACATATTGGGATAGGATCTTAGCCATGTGAATACCCTTTTAATGTAAAGGGTTATTCCCAACACTGAAATGTATCACCCATTCATGGGATAGGTGATAACTTCCCGATCAGATGGGGCCTTTTTATATTTCAACTGTTTGGTAAATGTTGCAATTCACCTGCAACAGCCTTTATCTCCTGCTAAGAGAACTGATGAAACCCTATGAAATAGAAGAGCGCTGATAAACGCTTTTTACTGTGGAACATGCTGCCATCTTGTGGTGAATCTCCATTTTGCATGAAGCGGTCTTTTCACACATTATACAGGAGTCTCGTCAGAATGTCCTGCACGCTGTACAAATAATGGATAAGTCCTTCAGCCCTGCAGAATAAATATATTGAAAAAGAGGCATAATTACATATGCGATCAGCTGCGTACGGTGAAAGCTTCTGCCTGATATCCTGGTGTATCTTAGTTCGGAGAGATAATAAAAGCATTTTTTTGATTGACCATTTGGTGATCCTGCTTTTCTATCACCAAACATCAAGAGAAGGTCTTAGCCATGACCCATCGTACAAAGGACACCACGAACTGCAACCACTAAAATGATGTGTATAAGCCAACTTCAGTAGACATAGGGCAGGTTTTGAATGTTTCTGAGAGAGCGATGATTGTGGAGGGAACAATTAGTGATTTAGCGGACACTAAACTGAAAACATCAAACCAGAGAAAGGCTACAGGCCAAATTTGGTGAGCTTGAAAATAGGCTATACATAAATAATGCACGGAAACAGGCAAAAATTTGGACAAAACTGTTCATGCAATGTTTTATCCTTTTTTTAATGGAATGTGTACGTTGTAAATTCACGCTAAAGGCAGCAAAACCACAAAGGATGCACATAAAGAAACAAGGAATAAAGAAACACGAGTGAGAGGGAAACCTGCTTAAACTGATGCATGCCGCCATCTCCTAACTTCCCAGATCGGATGACAGCATGACCGAAATGTCGGACTCCCCTCACCAATTAATGGCGTGGGGTATGGAAGTGTACATTCCCACAAGAATATCCGAAGGAGGGATCATACTATACACACAGACACTGGAGGCTACAAGTGTGACCAAAATGGCTCATGTGATCTTTGTGGTAGCTTCACAGTGTCTCTTCCATCAGGGGTAGTTGTTGCTTTTGTGGTGTCTCTTCTATTAGGGAAAAATCTGCTGAATACGAATATTACAATTGAATGTACTGTTTGGTATAAGCCGACATGACATGGGGTGACACATACAACGAGATGCAAATACATTCTTTAAAAAGTGGAAAATGTTTGTTGAGACCAACTACACCAAGGAGGAGACATAAGATGTTGTTCGCCCATTTGCTTTTTGATTCTCCTACAGGGTTACTATTTAAGAGACAGGCGCTCCCAATGTATATTATCATCTGTATGATATATTCCAGCAATCCTCACATATCTTCATGTATTTAATGTGACATGATTGTGCAATGTAACATTTTCTATGATATCCCAATATTTTGTAACTTGTATTAAGCATTTGACATTTTTGGTTTGTTTTTATGCCACTTTTAACACTATTAAAAAGCAAAACGTAAAAAGATTAAAATACTCACATGTGAAACAAAACAAAATATGTGTTAAACCTTACATTTCTCAAAGTACCCCTGGTTTACTCTTATGACAGCTATATACACCTTTGGCATTTTCTCAGGTACAGTACCTTTGTCAAGTAGTCATATACTTCCAATGAAGACTACATTTGAGGGTCTGTGAAGACTCTAAGGATTGACACATATTCTTGTATCTTCCTTTCTCTTTCTGTGACACCCCAGGAGTATGGTAGGCAAGATTATAATAACAAAAATTACAAAAGCAGTTAGAGCTTAAAGATAGATACGTGTATTTATAAAGGGCATGATAAGTATTGGACAGCCCCTTTAAGTCGAGTATGGACCAAGATATCGGGACCAGACACTGGACTCCTGACACAAACTCAATCCTCTCCTATGTCAAGATTTTCTTTATCTGAATAATCTATCTGATATTTTTTCTTTGTTATTCATTATTTTATTTAGAGATGACCCAGTTTCAATTTATTCATGTATCTCTAGAAGGAATATCAGAGGAGCAGCAAAACACAGAATTCTAACAAAAGATGCTCCACCAATGTTATAATATACAGTACAGACCAAAAGTTTGGACACACCTTCTCATTTAAAGATTTTTCTATATTTTCATGACTATGAAAACTGTACATTCACACTGAAGGCATCAAAACTATGAATTAACACATGTGGAATTATATACTTAACAAAAAGTGTGAAACAACTGAAATTATGTCTTATATTCTAGGTTCTTCAAAGTAGCCACCTTTTGCTTTGATGACTGCTTTGCACACTCTTGGCATTCTCTTGATGAGCTTCAAGAAGTAGTCACCGGGAATGATTTTCACTTCACAGGTGTGCCCTGTCAGGTTTAATAAGTGGGATTTATTGCCTTATAAATGGTATTGGGACCATCAGTTGTGTTGAGCAGAAGTCTGGTGGATACACAGATGATAGTCCTACTGAATAGACTGTTAGAATTTGTATTATGGCAAGAAAAAAGCAGCTAAGTAAAGAAAAACAAGCGGCCATTATTACTTTAAGAATTGAAGGTCAGTCAGTCTGAAAAATTGGGAAAACTTTGAAAGTGTCCCCAAGTGTAGTGGCAAAAACCATCAAGCGCTACAAAGAAACTGGCTCACATGAGGACCGCCCCAGGAAAGGAAGACCAAGAGTCACCTCTGCTTCTGAGGATAAGTTTATCCGAGTCACCAGCCTCAGAAATCGCAGGTTAACAGCAGCTCAGATTAGAGACCAGGTCAATGCCATACAGAGTTCAAGCAGCAGACACATCTCTACAACAACTGTTAAGAGGAGACCTTGTGCAGCAGGTCTTCATGGTAAAATAGCTGCTAGGAAACCACTGCTAAGGACAGGCAACAAGCGGAAGAGATTTGTTTGGGCTAAAGAACACAAGGAATGGACATTAGACCAGTGGAAATCTGTGCTTTGGTCTGATGAGTCCAAATTTGAGATCTTTGGTTCTAACCACCGTGTCTTTGTGCGATCCAGAAAAGGTGAATGGATGAACACATGCCTGGTTCCCACTGTTAAGCATGGAGGAGGAGATGTGATGGTGTGGGGGTGCTTTGCTGGTGACACTGTTGGGGATTTATTCAAAATTGAAGGCATACTGAACCAGTATGGCTACCACAGCCTCTTGCGGCGGCATGCTATTCCATCCGGTTTGCGTTTATTTGGACCATCATTTATTTTTCAACAGGACAATAACCCCAAACACACCTCCAGGCTATGTAAGGGCTATTTGACCAAGAAGGAGAGTGATGGGGTGCTACGCCAGATGACCTGGCTTCTACAGTCATCAGACCTGAACCCAATCGAGATGGTTTGGGGTGAGCTGGACCAAAGAGTAAAGGCAAAAGGGCCAACAAGTGCTAAGCATCTCTGGGAACTCCTTCAAGATTGTTGGAAGACCATTCCCGGTGACTACCTCTTGAAGCTCATCAAAAGAATGCCAAGAGTGTGCAAAGCAGTCATCAAAGCAAAAGGTGGCTACTTTGAAGAACCTAGAATATAAGACATCATTTCAGTTGTTTCACAATTTTTTGTTAAATATATTATTCCACATGTGTTAATTGATAGTTTTGATGCCTTCAGTTGTACAATTTTCATAGTCATGAAAATACAGAAAAATCTTTAAATGAGAAGGTGTGGCCAAATTTTTGGTCTGTACTGTATGTCATGCCTCACGACTTGGGAATCATATAGTATTGTTTTGTTGCTATTGCTATGCAATAAGGTTGTCCCCCTCTCTCTATCTCTGTCTGCCGAGTTCAGCCCTTTTAACCTGAGTTCAGTCCTCCCTTCTCCCTTAGAATTTTGGAAAACTAGAGGATGAAGACCTGTGAAGACTCAGACATCAAGGTTAGATTTCAGAAAGGCAGATTTTAAGGGACTCCGAAAGAGAATCGGAGGGATCCAATGGCTGGATATCCTTAAGGACAAAAATGTCCAGGAAGGATGGGAAATCTTGAAAAATGAGATTCTCAAAGCACAATCGCTAACAATTGCAAAAAGAGGGAAGAATAGGAAGCATTTAAGGAAACCAGGATGGATGAACACAAAACTTAAGCACATGTTAAAAAGGAAGAAAGAAATGTTTATCAAATGGAAAGAGGGAGGCATATCTAAAGAAGAATATAATGCTGTCTGCAGAACCTGCAGGGCATGAATCAAATTATCTAAAACTGACAATGAATTAAGGTTTGCAAGAGACATCAAAAGCAATGAAAAAGGATTTTGGGGATATGTCAAAAGTAAAAGAAAAGTCAAAGTTGCTATAGGATTTTTACAGGATGAAAATGATGAAATGGTAAGAAAGGATGTTGAGAAGGCCAAACGTTTAAATTCCTATTTTGCATCTGTTTTCTCTCAGAAAGGAAATGTAACATCAACTGATTTTCACTGTCCTATTAAGGGAATAGAAGAATCCAGGATATCTATAAACAGAAAGATAGTGAGGAAACACTTAAGGTACCGTCACACATAACGATATCGTTAACGATATCGTTGCTTTTTGTGACATAGCAACGAAATCGTTATGCGTGACAGCGACCAACGATCAGGCCCCTGCTGGGAGATCGTTGGTCGCTGGGGAAAGTCCAGGACTTTATTTCGTCCCTGGATCTCCCGCTGACATCGCTGAATCGGCGTGTGTGACGCCGATTCAGCGATGTCTTCACTGGTAACCAGGGTAAACGTGCTTTACGGCCGGCGCTCAGTCAATGCGGGAAGCTGAAGGCAAGGGACGTGACCAGACACCGGAATGTAAGTATGTAGTTTTTTTTTTTTTTTTACTTTTACAATGGTAACCAGGATAAACATCGGGTTACTAAGCGCGGCCCTGCGCTTAGTAACCCGATGTTTACCCTGGTTACCAGTGAAGACATCGCTGAATCGGCGTCACACACGCCGATTCAGCGATGTCAGCGGGAGATCCAGCGACGAAATAAAGTCCTGGACTTTCCCCAGCGACCAACGATCTCCCAGCAGGGGCCTGATCGTTGGTCGCTGTCACGCATAACGATTTCGTTAACGATATCGTTGCTACGTCACAAAAAGCAATGATATCGTTAACGATATCGTTATGTGTGACAGCTCTCCAGCGACCAAACAGCGACGCTGCAGCGATCGACATCGTTGTCTAGATCGCTGCAGCGTCGCTTAATGTGACGGTACCTTTAGCTAACGTAAATGAATTCAAATCTCCAGGTCCAGATGAACTACACCCCAGAGTACTAAATGCGATAGCAGAAGAAATTTTTGAACCAGTATCCATAGTCTTTGAAAAATCTTGGAGAACAGGAGAAGTCCCAGAAGATTGGAGAAGAGCAAATGCCAATCTAATCAGTTTTTATGAAGAGGTAAGCTATAGACTGGACCACGGTGAGTCATTGGACGTGGTATATCTCGATTTTTCCAAAGCGTTTGATACCGTGCCGCACAAGAGGTTGGTACACAAAATGAGAATGCTTGGTCTGGGGGAAAATGTGTGTAAATGGGTTAGTAACTGGCTTAGTGATAGAAAGCAGAGGGTGGTTATAAATGGTATAGTCTCTAACTGGGTCGCTGTGACCAGTGGGGTACCGCAGGGGTCAGTATTGGGACCTGTTCTCTTCAACATATTCATTAATGATCTGGTAGAAGGTTTACACAGTAAAATATCGATATTTGCAGATGATACAAAACTATGTAAAGCAGTTAATACAAGAGAAGATAGTATTCTGCTACAGATGGATCTGGATAAGTTGGAAACTTGGGCTGAAAGGTGGCAGATGAGGTTTAACAATGATAAATGTAAGGTTATACACATGGGAAGAAGGAATCAATGTCACCATTACACACTGAATGGGAAACCACTGGGTAAATCTGACAGGGAGAAGGACTTGGGGATCCTAGTTAATGATAAACTTACCTGGAGCAGCCAGTGCCAGGCAGCAGCTGCCAAGGCAAACAGGATCATGGGGTGCATTAAAAGAGGTCTGGATACACATGATGAGAGCATTATACTGCCTCTGTACAAATCCCTAGTTAGACCGCACATGGAGTACTGTGTCCAGTTTTGGGCACCGGTGCTCAGGAAGGATATAATGGAACTAGAGAGAGTACAAAGGAGGGCAACAAAATTAATAAAGGGGATGGGAGAACTACAATACCCAGATAGATTAGCGAAATTAGGATTATTTAGTCTAGAAAAAAGACGACTGAGGGGCGATCTAATAACCATGTATAAGTATATAAGGGGACAATACAAATATCTCGCTGAGGATCTGTTTATACCAAGGAAGGTGACGGGCACAAGGGGGCATTCTTTGCGTCTGGAGGAGAGAAGGTTTTTCCACCAACATAGAAGAGGATTCTTTACTGTTAGGGCAGTGAGAATCTGGAATTGCTTGCCTGAGGAGGTGGTGATGGCGAACTCAGTCGAGGGGTTCAAGAGAGGCCTGGATGTCTTCCTGGAGCAGAACAATATTGTATCATACAATTAGGTTCTGTAGAAGGACGTAGATCTGGGGATTTATTATGATGGAATATAGGCTGAACTGGATGGACAAATGTCTTTTTTCGGCCTTACTAACTATGTTACTATGTTCCTAGCTTCAAAAAAGGGACCCAGGGAACTATAGGCCTGTGAGTCTGATATCTATACCAGGAAAGATCTTTGAACAAATTATTAAACAACATGTATTTAAGTACCTGGCCTGGATAAGACTGAGGCTGGTTTCACATTTGCGTTTAAATCCGCAGCGTTTTAAACGCATCCGCAGGTGGTGAAAAAAACGCATGTAGACGCGTACCAACGCTGCGTTTTTTAGACGCATGTGTTGTCGCATGCGGTTATAAAAACGCGGCATTTGTACGCGTTTACATGCGTTTTTTCCTGCGTTTGCGCTTTTGGTATGCATGATGAGAAATTTCACAAGCTGGTTTTTGTTCATTCTGCTTCACAAAAATCAGAATAAAAAGCAATCAAAAATGTCACGTGCCCGAAAATGTTACCAATAAAAATGACCCGCAAAAAACAAAACCTCACATGACTTTGTGGACCAAAATATGGAAAAATTGTAGCTCTCAAAATGTGGTAACGCAAAAAATATTTTTGGGAATAAAAAGCGTCTTTCAGTGTGCGACAGCTGCCAATCATAAAAATCCACTAGAAAACCCCTTATAAATAGAAATCAAACCCCCTTCATCAACTCCTTAAGGTACCGTCACATTTAGCGACGCTGCAGCGATACCGACAACGATCCGGATCGCTGCAGCGTCGCTGTTTGGTCACTGGAGAGCTGTCACACAGACAGCTCTCCAGCGACCAACGATGCTGGTAACCAGGGTAAACATCGGGTAACTAAGCGCAGGGCCGCGCTTAGTAACCCGATGTTTACCCTGGTTACCATCCTAAAAGTAAAAAAAAACAAACACTACATACTTACCTACAGCCGTCTGTCCTCCAGCGCTGTGCTCTGCTCTCCTCCTGTACTGTCTGTGTGAGCACAGCGGCCGGAAAGCAGAGCGGTGACATCACCGCTCTGCTTTCCGGCTGACCGACGCTCACAGCCAGAGCAGGAGGAGTGCAGAGCACAGCGCTGGAGGACAGACGGCTGTAGGTAAGTATGTAGTGTTTGGTTTTTTTACTTTTAGGATGGTAACCAGGGTAAACATCGGGTTACTAAGCGCGGCCCTGCGCTTAGTTACCCGATGTTTACCCTGGTTACCAGTGAAGACATCGCTGAATCGGTGTCACACACGCCGATTCAGCGATGTCTGCGGGGAGTCCAGCGACCAAATAAAGTTCTGGACTTTCTTCCCCGACCAGCGATATCACAGCAGGGGCCTGATCGCTGCTGCCTGTCACACTGGACGATATTGCTAGCGAGGACGCTGCAACGTCACGGATCGCTAGCGATATCGTCTAGTGTGACGGTACCTTAAGTTAGGGAAAAATTAAAAAAATGTTTTTATTTCCATTTTCCCGTTAGGGTTAGGGTTAGGGCTAGGGTTAGGGTTTGGATCCCTTAGGGTTAGAGTTAGGGTTTGGATCCCTTTGGGGTTAGGGTTAGGGCTTGGGTTAGGGTTAGGGTTTGGATCCCTTTTTCATCTTGATGGTGGCTTAGGGTTAGGGCTAGGGTTAGGGTTTGGATCCCTTTATCAACTTGATGGTGGGGGGTGGCTTATCAGTGTCTAGACTTGTTTTTCTCTATGGAAACGCATGCAGTCAAAACCGCAACCAAACGCATGTGTTAAAAACGCATGCGTTTACATAGACAGCAATACGTTTTTTTGACGCAATCGAACGCATGCGTTTTTTTGCGGCAAAAAAACGCCTCTAGAAATTACTACATGTTGCATTTCCGCACCAAGACGCAAGCATCGAAACGACGCATGCGTCGTCAAACGCGGCAAAACGCGTACAAAAAAAGCATGCGTTTTTAATGTTAAATATAGGAAAACTGAACGCATGCGTTTATATGCGTTACAAAGAATGCAAATGTGAAACCAGCCTAACTTAATTTCCTGCTATGACAGCATCACTGACTGGGTCGATCAGGAAAATGCTGTAGATATAGTATATCTTGATTCAGCAAAGCATTTGACAAAGTATCTCACACAATCCTTATTGAAAAAATGACTAAGTATGGAATGGACAAGGCAACTGTTAGGTGGATTCATAACTGGCTTAGTGATTGGACTCAAAGAATGGTCATAAATGGCTGCACATCCAGTTGTAAGAATGTCTCAAGTGGGGTACCGCAGAGCTCTGTCCTAGGCCCTGTATTGTTTATCTTTATCAATGATTTAGATGAAGGAATTGAGGGTAAAGTGATTAAATTTGCTAATGACACAAAGCTAGGAGGGATAGCTAATACTAGAGAAGAGAGAGGATCCAAAAAGATATAAATAAACTGGAGGAGTGGGCAGCAACTAACAGAATAGTCTTTAACAGGGAAAATGCAAAGTACTACATCTGGGCAATAAAAATGAAAAAAGCATATACAGAATGGGAGGAATAGGGCTAAGCAACAGCACATGTGAAAAAGACTTGGGTATACTAATAGATCACAGACTGAACATGAGTCAACAGTGTGATGCTACAGCAAAAAAGGCAAATGCAATTCTGGGATGTATTAACAGAAGCATACAGTCTAGATCATGCAAAGTCATTATTGCCCTCTACACCTCTTTGTTCAGACCTCATCTGGAATACTGTGTCCTGTTTTGGGCACCACATTTTAAAAAAGACATCAACAAACTGGAGCAAGTTCAAAAAAGAGCGACCAGAATGGTGACTGGTCTGCAAACCATGTCCTATGAGGAACATTTACAGGATTTGGGAATGTTTAGCTTGCAAAAAAGAAGACTGAGAGGAGACTTAGTAGATGTCTACAAATATATCAAGGGCTGTCACATTGTAGGAGGGTGGTTCTGGTATGAACAGTAAGGAGCACGCTGTTACTTTAAGAGACTGCACCCCCTTGTCTGGCGTGATGGAATGTTCTGCTTCTCCCCTGCAATAGACTGTATGAATGGATTGGACTGTGCAGATGGCAGGGGTGTAACCTGAACTGTGTGTGTAAGTTGAGGCTTCTGCAAGAGAGGTGAACTGTGTCCCTGATATAGCTGCAAGAGAGGACCCACAGCCTGTAACGGAGTGGACTTGTGAGATTTGACAGACTTCCGGGTGCAGCGAGGGTGGCTGTCCTGTGTTAGTTTGAGGAGCCACGAAGATATCGAGAAAGGGATGTACAGTTTCCAGGAGCACCTCCAGGACCCAGAAGCAAGGAGAAGACCACGCATCACGGAGCTGGCAGAAAGCCATGTGCACCACCGTACTAGACTGCTGGGGGCCCCCTGGGAGTGGATCTGAGTCCCCAACATCACCGTGAGTTTGTTCCTGTTTTGTGCACATGTCAGGGCCTAGTGTAGGCTTCAATAGTCAGTACACGGGAGCCGTGAGGCCTGCTTAGTAAAGGCCAGGGAGCTTATATGTAGAGTAGCATCATTCTTTTGTTTGCATTTACTTGTGTAACATATATTGAGTCTGTAACAGTTGGAGCACCATGCTATTTTATGGACAAGATAATAACAAGATATAACTCTTGTAAATTATCTTTTGCCATTGCATACCCATTTGCATCTTCCTCATCCACTTCATTCCTTGCCTTCCAATAAATCTATCCTTTGTTGTTTGCACCTCATCTTGTGTACGGTAGTCTTCCTGCCCCGTGGTGGTCCCCCGGCCATCGCTTCAAGTGGCACTGCGAGCAGGGTACTGTCACAAAGATGGAGGCAACAGACAGCAACGGTGGAAATGCTAATGTTAATGGAGATGCTGTGGGCATTGGTGGAACCCCTGCAAGGACACTCCCTATAGGCACCATATTTAGTATGCTACCAAAGTTTGAGGGCAATAATACAGTATGCCACTTTCCACCTGGGTGTCCCAGCTGCAAAGCACCCTGAAGATTTACAGTATAACATCAGCCCAGACCTTGAAGAGGACATTGCTTTAACTGCCCTAGAGGGACAAGCCCGTAGAAACGTCTGCGTACAACCAGAACTCACCCGCAGTACCCTGAAGGAGCTAGTGAAGTTCCTGCAAGAGATCTACGGTGAGACTTGTTGTGAATTCTGTGGCAGAGCTCCCTCCTGTGGTCACAAGTGGTACTTCGGCTGATTCTCTCTGTGAGCTTCTGTTGGTGGAGGGAAGTGGTACTGCGGCTTCTGAGCCAAAAGTACTAATGATTCTCAATAGAGGGAAAAAAGAAGTTCTGAGACCATTTTTTTTTCTTTGCACTGTGTTTTGCCTTTTTTTTCCCCTAGACATTTGGGTGGTTCAGTACACAGGTGTAGCGATGGACATTAGAAGTCTGTCTTCATTTGTGGATCAGCTCTCGGCAAGAGTACAAAAGATTCAAGACACTATTGATCAGAAAGCTATGTTGGAACCAAGAATTCCTATTCCTGATTTGTTTTTTGGAGATAGAACTAAGTTTCTGAGTTTCAAAAATAATTGTAAATTATTTCTGGCCTTGAAACCTCGCTCCTCTGTTGATCCAGTTCAACAGGTTTTGATTGTTATTTCTTTTTTGCGCGGCGACCCTCAGGACTGGGCATTTTCTCTTGCGCCAGGAGATCCTGCATCAAGTAATATCGATGCGTTTTTCCTGGCGCTCGGATTGCTGTACGATGAACCTAATTCAGTGGATCAGGCAGAGAAAAATTTGCTGGCTCTTTGTCAGGGTCAGGATGAGATAGAGGTATATTGTCAGAAATTTAGAAAGTGGTCCGTGCTCACTCAATGGAATGAATCTGCGCTGGCAGCTATGTTCAGAAAGGGTCTCTCTGAAGCCCTTAAGGATGTCATGGTGGGATTTCCTATGCCTGCTGGTTTGAATGAGTCTATGTCTTTGGCCATTCAGATCGGTCGACGCTTGCGTGAGCGTAAATCTGTGCACCATTTGGCGGTATTACCTGAGCTTAAACCTGAGCCTATGCAGTGCGATAGGACTTTGACCAGAGTTAAACGGCAAGAACACAGACGTCTGAATGGGCTGTGTTTCTACTGTGGTGATTCCACTCATGCTATCTCTGATTGTCCTAAGCGCACTAAGCGGTTCGCTAGGTCTGCCACCATTGGTACGGTACAGTCAAAATTTCTTCTGTCCGTTACCTTGATCTGCTCTTTGTCATCGTATTCTGTCATGGCATTTGTGGATTCAGGCGCTGCCCTGAATTTGATGGACTTGGAGTATGCTAAGCGTTGTGGGTTTCTCTTAGAGCCCTTGCAGTGTCCTATTCCATTGAGAGAAATTGATGCCACGCCTTTGGCCAAGAATAAGCCTCAATACTGGACCCAGCTGACCATGTGCATGGCTCCTGCACATCAGGAGGTTATTCGCTTTCTGGTGTTGCATAATCTGCATGATGTGGTCGTGTTGGGGTTGCCATGGCTACAAGCCCATAATCCAGCATTAGATTGGAAATCCATGTCGGTGTCCAGCTGGGGTTGTCAGGGGGTACATGGTGATGTTCCATTTCTGTCAATTTCGTCATCCACCCCTTCTGAGGTTCCAGAGTTCTTGTCTGATTACCGGGATGTATTTGATGAGCCCAAGTCCGATGCCCTACCTCCGCATAGGGATTGTGATTGTGCTATCAATTTGATTCCTGGTATTAAATTCCCAAAAGGTCGACTGTTTAATTTATCCGTGCCTGAGCACGCCGCTATGCGCAGTTATGTGAAGGAATCCCTGGAGAAGGGGCATATTCGCCCGTCATCGTCACCATTAGGAGCAGGGTTCTTTTTTGTAGCCAAGAAGGATGGTTCGCTGAGACCTTAGTAGTGTATAATTCATAGGTTTCGTCAAACTCAATCTGACAGGTGCCCCGCCCCTATCAAAGTGTATCAAAGTGTGTAACCCCTCCCCTCCTCCTGTCAGCCAGCTGTCCCTGAGGCTGGCTGATTTCCCCTTTTGATATCGTTTGATATACTTTAATTTGTTGTAGTTTTGATATTATTCCTCGTATTTTGTTTTTATACGTAGTCCGAGTTTGATTCTGTAAGCTGTGTTTTGAGAACTTATATAACACATGTTTATAATTATAGCCTAGTCGTGTATTTATTTTACACGTGGTTTATAACACCTTTCTCATTTGTTTTATATTAGATTTTATACGTAGCCCGAGTTTGATTCTGCAAGCTGTGTTTTATTCAGTGTATTCATATAGTGGAGAACTTAAAGCTGTCTATTTGTTTTTGTAAATGGTGAACACTAACTAAATGGTGAACATTACCTAAATGTTTAGGTTAACTGCGGTTCAGAGGTTTATAACACCTAGGTCAATTGTTGTTGTATTTGCGTACCCAATAAATGTTTATTTTCACAAGCCGAAGAGGCAGCTTTTCTGTTTGTACATGTATTGTACCTGAAGGTTATTGCGGGTCATGTGCCCAGGCATTGGTTTTTATAACGCCGAATGTTTGATATTTGCTTTCTCTTTTTTGTGTCCTGAAGATGGCATCTGAGAAGTTATTTAGCTGTTATCTGTGGGGCATTGTAAGCTGTGTTTATTCACAGTGTAGCAGATTTTCTCCTTGTGGCTGCCTTATATACACAAACAGAAGAGTTACTGGACAACTTATTTCTGATATATATATATATATATATATATATATATATATATATATAATATGCACCAATGTTACAACACAAGCTATAATATGACCCAATGTTACAACACAATTAAGAAGCGGCGTGTTTTATACGAATAAAAACCAAAGACACGATATTGTAAAAAATTAAAAAAAAGATTTATTTCTCACAATAAAACAACAGCTCAAATTTTAAGTTAGCTAACAGCATGATGCTGGCAAATGCATCTTTGCGGTATCTGATAACGACACGATGAACAAAGGACTGCGCCTGAAAATCTTGATGTCACAAAATCTGATACGGCTCGATCATTATTCTGCATGTCAGACGTAAAATTTTGTAAAATCTTCTTAAATGGAAAGCCTCGCGCTAAATGGTATAATACATATATGCAATAATGACCGCATACACGGCTATACAAATCTTGAATTTGTGGGTCATCGGTGTTATCTGCGGGGCAGCTGCCTGGAGGTGTTATGGTATATAATTATATCCTAGGATCTGTATGACTACATACAGCGTGTTATGTTCATTAAAATGTTTTATTGTCAGAACTAATTGGAAATAAAGAACACATTTTAAGCTAACCGCACTCACTTTACACAAACAGAAAAAAGGAAACACACTTTAAGTTAGTAACAGCATAATGCTGACAAATGCATCTTTGCGGAATCTGATAACGACACGATGAACAAAGGACTGCGCCTGAAAATCTTGATGTCACAAAACCTGATACGGTTCGAAGCGTAGGTTTATCTGCGTGTCATTTGCCCATGATATTTGCTTTCTCTTTTTTGTCATTAACAGTAAATTGTAAGCTGTGTTTATTCACAGTGTAGCAGATTTTCTCCTTGATTGTACTCAATACTGTGCAAAGGGTCTCAATACTTATGTCCGTGTGATATTTCAGTTTTTCTTTTTAATAAATTCACAAAAAATCTACATTTCTGTTTTGTTCAGGCATGACGGCGTGCAGGGTGTACATTAATATATATATCTCAGAATGCAGCTGAATAGTATTGCTAATTAGGCCATATAAATAGAAAATTATGTAGAAACCCAAAGTTTTGATAAGTGTATGAAAATACACCAATATTAACTATTTGTGCTATTTTAGGCGTAAATTTGTCCTATATGTATAGCAGACAGGAGTTGGGGCGATGAAATATGTGTTACAAGCGTAGTGAATTGCAGATATATTCTACAGTGTATGTCATTTTGAGAAATGTGTGGCATAACAATTACCTATTACGGCCACTAGATGGCAGAATATCATATTAATTATACATTGGGGTTTACTTTTGGAAACTTACAAATTCCTATAATTATGCTTATACCTTAGGCGTGTATCAGTAACAGCCGGCATGACTGAGTGTAATATTGTACTCAATACTGTGCAAAGGGTCTCAATACTTATGTCCGTGTGATATTTCAGTTTTTCTTTTTAATAAATTCACAAAAAAAATCTACATTTCGGTTTTGTTCAGGCATGACGGCGTGCAGAGTGTACATTAATATATATATCTCAGAATGCAGCTGAATAGTATTGCTAATTAGGACATATAAATATAACATTATGTAGAAACCCAAAGTTTTGATAAGTGTATGAAAATACACCAATATTAACTATTTGTGCTATTTTAGGCGTAAAATTGGCCTATATGTATAGCAGTCAGGAGTTGGGGCGATGAAATATGTGTTACAAGCGTAGTGAATTGCAGATATATTCTACAGTGTATGTCATTTTGAGAAATGTGTGGCATAACCAATTACCTATTACGGCCACATTTCTATGCAGTGTACTTTAGAACCAGTGTTTCTGGCTGCAGACTGTAATGTGTAAGGTATTCTCATTTTTATATATTGTATTTTATAACACACCATGCCGTTTATATAATAATCACAGTTGTGTCTCTACAGGACAACGTGGCTTACAAAGACATTTCAATAATATAAGTGTGAAACTGACAGACAAGCACAGCTGTGTCTCTACAGGACATGCTGGTCACTAGACAGCCAGAGTTTCTGTGGGGGAGATATATTAACAGAGGTTCTGTTGACCCAATAAACCGGTGTAGAACGTACACAGAGAGCAACTTACAATATTTACTAAGGTAGCGGAAATGAGTTTACTGCAGTTATCAGAGCATTGTATTTTATTTGACAGCCACAAGTCACACAGGTCATGATGATAGTGTATCTGCAGCATGTTATTTGGAAATAAAGAATCCTTTTTTGTATTCGCCCGCATTTTATATAAAATCTGCATAAAAAAATCTTCTTGGCTACACCAAAACACGTAAGAAACAAATGTATAACTTTTAGATCTACCGCATCCGCAGATATTATTTCAGCGTTCTTTAATTCTACATTATTTTAGCACATATTAATTTCACAACTTTTATATGATATTTATAACACTCATTTTATATGAGTTTTCTAACACATTCTCACGGGGATATTATATATATATTTTGTGTTTTGCGCAATTATTTGACACTGTAATTCGCATTTTATATAAAATATGCATAAAAAAATCTTCACATTCTCACGGGAATATTATATATATATTTTGTGCTCTGCATCATTATTTGACACTGTAATTCGCATTTTATATAAAATCTGCATAAAAAATCTTCTTGGCTGCACCAAAACACGTAAGAAACAAATGTATAACTTTTAGCGCTGTCGCATCCGCAGATATTATTCCAGCGTTCTTTAATTCTACATTATTTTATCACATATTAATTTCACAACTTTTATATGATATTTATAACACATTCTCATTTATAAGGGATTTATAACACAATATTGTAAAATCATTTATTGGTTCGCGGCCTTACTAATATCCTTTGAAAATAAATTCAGCATTATTATTCCATGCTGTAACATTTCTATTCTGCAGCCGCCTGTTTAGTAAAAATTCAGCATTCTTTTTATATCTTTGGTTTAGATTATATTAGCTTTTTGATAATCCCGGGAGTGCCATCTATCTAGCCCTAGTATTTTTGTTATCTCAAAAGGGTGTGATACAGTCACATATATTATTCCAGCATTCTTTAATTCTACATTATTTTAGCACATATTAATTTCACAACTTTTATATGATATTTATAACACTCATTTTATATGAGTTTTCTAACACATTCTCACGGGTATATTATATATATATATATATATATATATATATATATATATATATATATATATATATATATATTTTGTGTTATGCACCATTATTTGACACTGTAATTCGCATTTTATATGCCGCTGCTTTTTCTTGTTTTTTGTGTAAAAATCTCTGGCAGACAGGCACAGCTGTATCTCTACAAGACATGCGGGACACACCAGAGACATTGGAAATTGGGGTTTATAATGTCGAATTCAGAAAATAACCATTTTATATTGAATGACTAATGATTTCTATAGGCCTACTTTACTATGAAATTATGCATAAAAAATCTTCTTGGTTAACCCAAAACCGTAAGAAACAAACGCATAACTTTTAGCTCGAACACATCAGCATATATTATTACAGTTTTTTGCTGAATTAAAAATTATACAGTTATTTCATATTTTTGGGGCTTAATGACAGGAGAAATTATTGATAGAAACCCAGAGTTTTGATACATGTATGAAAATACACCAATATTAACTATTTGTGCTATTTTAGGCACAAATTTGGTCTATATGCATAACAGTCAGGAGTTGGGGCGAAGAAATATGTGTTACATGCGTAGTGAATTGCAAATATATTCTGAAGCGTAGGGCATTTTGAGAAATGTGTAGCATAACCAATTACCTATCACGGTCACTAGATGGCAGAATATAATATTAATTATACATTGGGGTTTACTTTTGGAAGCTTATAAAGGCGGTGTGTATGTGCACAGGATGACTTATTTTGTTTTTTATAGTCACTAATATCCATATTAAATGCCTCTTTAGCTTTATGAGTAAGAGACAACCTACAAATAGAATCCTTTTCCCTAGTAGTTTATATTCTATGTCTGATATATTTCTACACAAAGCTACAAAACTATTTTGTAGTTTATAATGTATCACAGTAGTTTCATGTGAAGTTACATCTTAGGTTCTGTTCAGACTATTGTAATATCTGTAGCTTAAAATAGAGCCAAATAGCTACTTTCAAACACGGACATACACCATTGATTTTCGTCACAAATGGATCCAATATACACTATATCTCGTGTCACGGTTTATTTTTCCGCGTTACGGTTTAAAGTTATAATCATTTAAATAATAATTTTCTCATTAGATATGTGACTCGCGATATTTATTTGCTTAGGCTAGATCATTTTCAGTTTAACAATACATTTTATCACAAAAATGACCTTATCTGGGGCCCCAGAAACAACCTAGCAGCATTAGTAAGCCCCTTTCTTTTTACATTATCAAGAATCCTTGGGTTAAGATAACGTAAGTTTATATGCATAAAGCATTTAATATAGTGCACCAAACATGATATGGTTTTTGATTTCTATGAACTGTCGCAAACAAATCATATAAGGTTAAAAATATGAATATTATTGAATATAATGTTACTTTTGTTCATGTACTACTGGTTTCTTCCTCAGTTGTGATTTTTACCTTTTCTATATAAATATGGGTAAATGAATTGGCCATTATAGATTTATGGCGCTGTAAAGAGAGAGGAGAATTACAGAAAGGAGATGGCTGCAGGCAAACACACACACACAACAAACACACATAACATACAGAAAACACACAACACATACAACAAACATACATACACAACATACAGAACACACACACACACAACACAGAACCCACACACCACAAACACACATAACATACAAAACACACACACAACACATACAACAAACATACATACACAACATACAGAACACACACACACACACAACAAACACACATAACATACAAAACACACACAACACATACAACACACACGACAAACATACACACACACACACACAACACACAGAACACATACAACACATGCATCACACACAACACACATAGTGTATAGTGCGATTACATTTTAGACCTCGACAGCATTGACACGATAAACATATAATGGCAAAATGTTGCTGCCACCGTCAATACAAAGATGAATTTTTGCATTATTTCACAGTGAATGATGCGTTCAGGAAACAAAGGTGTGTGTTTGCCTGCAGCCATCTCCTTTCTGTAATTCTCCTCTCTCTTTACAGCGCCATAAATCTATAATGGCCAATTCATTTACCCATATTTATATAGAAAAGGTAAAAATCACAACTGAGGAAGAAACCAGTAGTACATGAACAAAAGTAACATTATATTCAATAATATTCATATTTTTAACCTTATATGATTTGTTTGCGACAGTTCATAGAAATCAAAAACCATATCATGTTTGGTGCACTATATTAAATGCTTTATGCATATAAACTTACGTTATCTTAACCCAAGGATTCTTGATAATGTAAAAAGAAAGGGGCTTACTAATGCTGCTAGGTTGTTTCTAGGGCCCCAGATAAGGTCATTTTTGTGATAAAATGTATTGTTAAACTGAAAATGATCTAGCCTAAGCAAATAAATATCGCGAGTCACATATCTAATGAGAAAATTATTTAAATGATTATAACTTTAAACCGTAACGCGGAAAAATAAACCGTGACACGAGATATAGTGTATATTGGATCCATTTGTGACGAAAATCAATGGTGTATGTCCGTGTTTGAAAGTAGCTATTTGGCTCTATTTTAAGCTACAGATATTACAATAGTCTGAACAGAACCTAAGATGTAACTTCACATGAAACTACTGTGATACATTATAAACTACAAAATTGTTTTGTAGCTTTGTGTAGAAATATATCAGACATAGAATATAAACTACTAGGGAAAAGGATTCTATTTGTAGGTTGTCTCTTACTCATAAAGCTAAAGAGGCATTTAATATGGATATTAGTGACTATAAAAAACAAAATAAGTCATCCTGTGCACATACACACCGCCTTTATAAGCTTCCAAAAGTAAACCCCAATGTATAATTAATATTATATTCTGCCATCTAGTGACCGTGATAGGTAATTGGTTATGCTACACATTTCTCAAAATGCCCTACGCTTCAGAATATATTTGCAATTCACTACGCATGTAACACATATTTCTTCGCCCCAACTCCTGACTGTTATGCATATAGACCAAATTTGTGCCTAAAATAGCACAAATAGTTAATATTGGTGTATTTTCATACATGTATCAAAACTCTGGGTTTCTATCAATAATTTCTCCTGTCATTAAGCCCCAAAAATATGAAATAACTGTATAATTTTTAATTCAGCAAAAAACTGTAATAATATATGCTGATGTGTTCGAGCTAAAAGTTATGCGTTTGTTTCTTACGGTCTTGGGTTAACCAAGAAGATTTTTTATGCATAATTTCATAGTAAAGTAGGCCTATAGAAATCATTAGTCATTCAATATAAAATGGTTATTTTCTGAATTCGACATTATAAACCCCAATTTCCAATGTCTCTGGCGTGTCTCGCATGTCTTGTAGAGATACAGCTGTGCCTGTCTGCCAGAGATTTTTACACAAAAAACAAGAAAAAGCAGCGGCATATAAAATGCGAATTACAGTGTCAAATAATGGTGCATAACACAAAATATATATATATATATATATATATATATATATATATATATATAATATACCCGTGAGAATGTGTTAGAAAACTCATATAAAATGAGTGTTATAAATATCATATAAAAGTTGTGAAATTAATATGTGCTAAAATAATGTAGAATTAAAGAATGCTGGAATAATATATGTGACTGTGTCACACCCTTTTGAGATAACAAAAATACTAGGGCTAGATAGATGGCACTCCCGGGATTATCAAAAAGCTAATATAATCTAAACCAAAGATATAAAAAGAATGCTGAATTTTTACTAAACAGGCGGCTGCAGAATAGAAATGTTACAGCATGGAATAATAATGCTGAATTTATTTTCAAAGGATATTAGTAAGGCCGCGAACCAATAAATGATTTTACAATATTGTGTTATAAATCCCTTATAAATGAGAATGTGTTATAAATATCATATAAAAGTTGTGAAATTAATATGTGATAAAATAATGTAGAATTAAAGAACGCTGGAATAATATCTGCGGATGCGACAGCGCTAAAAGTTATACATTTGTTTCTTACGTGTTTTGGTGTAGCCAAGAAGATTTTTTTATGCAGATTTTATATAAAATGCGGGCGAATACAAAAAAGGATTCTTTATTTCCAAATAACATGCTGCAGATACACTATCATCATGACCTGTGTGACTTGTGGCTGTCAAATAAAATACAATGCTCTGATAACTGCAGTAAACTCATTTCCGCTACCTTAGTAAATATTGTAAGTTGCTCTCTGTGTACGTTCTACACCGGTTTATTGGGTCAACAGAACCTCTGTTAGTATATCTCCCCCACAGAAACTCTGGCTGTCTAGTGACCAGCATGTCCTGTAGAGACACAGCTGTGCTTGTCTGTCAGTTTCACACTTATATTATTGAAATGTCTTTGTAAGCCACGTTGTCCTGTAGAGACACAACTGTGATTATTATATAAACGGCATGGTGTGTTATAAAATACAATATATAAAAATGAGAATACCTTACACATTACAGTCTGCAGCCAGAAACACTGGTTCTAAAATACACTGCATAGAAATGTGGCCGTAATAGGTAATTGGTTATGCCACACATTTCTCAAAATGACATACACTGTAGAATATATCTGCAATTCACTACGCTTGTAACACATATTTCATCGCCCCAACTCCTGACTGCTATTCATATAGGCCAATTTTACGCCTAAAATAGCACAAATAGTTAATATTGGTGTATTTTCATACACTTATCAAAACTTTGGGTTTCTACATAATTTTCTATTTATATGTCCTAATTAGCAATACTATTCAGCTGCATTCTGAGATATATATATTAATGTACACTCTGCACGCCGTCATGCCTGAACAAAACCGAAATGTAGATTTTTTTTGTGAATTTATTAAAAAGAAAAACTGAAATATCACACGGACATAAGTATTGAGACCCTTTGCACAGTATTGAGTACAATATTACACTCAGTCATGCCGGCTGTTACTGTATACCGGCTGTAATCCACATATAGTCTGTAAAAGTGCGAATTACAGTGCCATGTAAATACACGCCTAAGGTATAAGCATAATTATAGGAATTTGTAAGTTTCCAAAAGTAAACCCCAATGTATAATTAATATGATATTCTGCCATCTAGTGGCCGTAATAGGTAATTGTTATGCCACACATTTCTCAAAATGACATACACTGTAGAATATATCTGCAATTCACTACGCTTGTAACACATATTTCATCGCCCCAACTCCTGTCTGCTATACATATAGGACAAATTTACGCCTAAAATAGCACAAATAGTTAATATTGGTGTATTTTCATACACTTATCAAAACTTTGGGTTTCTACATAATTTTCTATTTATATGGCCTAATTAGCAATACTATTCAGCTGCATTCTGAGATATATATATTAATGTACACCCTGCACGCCGTCATGCCTGAACAAAACAGAAATGTAGATTTTTTGTGAATTTATTAAAAAGAAAAACTGAAATATCACACGGACATAAGTATTGAGACCCTTTGCACAGTATTGAGTACAATCAAGGAGAAAATCTGCTACACTGTGAATAAACACAGCTTACAATTTACTGTTAATGACAAAAAAGAGAAAGCAAATATCATGGGCAAATGACACGCAGATAAACCTACGCTTCGAACCGTATCAGGTTTTGTGACATCAAGATTTTCAGGTGCAGTCCTTTGTTCATCGTGTCGTTATCAGATTCCGCAAAGATGCATTTGTCAGCATTATGCTGTTACTAACTTAAAGTGTGTTTCCTTTTTTCTGTTTGTGTAAAGTGAGTGCGGTTAGCTTAAAATGTGTTCTTTATTTCCAATTAGTTCTGACAATAAAACATTTTAATGAACATAACACGCTGTATGTAGTCGTACAGATCCTAGGATATAATTAAATACCATAACACCTCCAGGCAGCTGCCCCGCAGATAACACCGATGACCCACAAATTCAAGATTTGTATAGCCGTGTATGCGGTCATTATTGCATATATGTATTATACCATTTAGCGCGAGGCTTTCCATTTAAGAAGATTTTACAAAATTTTACGTCTGACATGCAGAATAATGATCGAGCCGTATCAGATTTTGTGACATCAAGATTTTCAGGCGCAGTCCTTTGTTCATCGTGTCGTTATCAGATACCGCAAAGATGCATTTGCCAGCATCATGCTGTTAGCTAACTTAAAATTTGAGCTGTTGTTTTATTGTGAGAAATAAATCTTTTTTTTAATTTTTTACAATATCGTGTCTTTGGTTTTTATTCGTATAAAACACGCCGCTTCTTACTTGTGTTGTAACATTGGGTCATATTATAGCTTGTGTTGTAACATTGGTGCATATTATATATATATATATATATATCAGAAATAAGTTGTCCAGTAACTCTTCTGTTTGTGTATATAAGGCAGCCACAAGGAGAAAATCTGCTACACTGTGAATAAACACAGCTTACAATGCCCCACAGATAACAGCTAAATAACTTCTCAGATGCCATCTTCAGGACACAAAAAAAGAGAAAGCAAATATCAAACATTCGGCGTTATAAAAACCAATGCCTGGGCACATGACCCGCAATAACCTTCAGGTACAATACATGTACAAACAGAAAAGCTGCCTCTTCTGCTTGTGAAAATAAACATTTATTGGGTACGCAAATACAACAACAATTGACCTAGGTGTTATAAACCTCTGAACCGCAGTTAACCTAAACATTTAGGTAATGTTCACCATTTAGTTAGTGTTCACCATTAACAAAAACAAATAGACAGCTTTAAGTTCTCCACTATATGAATACACTGAATAAAACACAGCTTGCAGAATCAAACTCGGGCTACGTATAAAATCTAATATAAAACAAATGAGAAAGGTGTTATAAACCACGTGTAAAATAAATACACGACTAGGCTATAATTATAAACATGTGTTATATAAGTTCTCAAAACACAGCTTACAGAATCAAACTCGGACTACGTATAAAAACAAAATACAACAAATTAAAGTATATCAAACGATATCAAAAGGGGAAATCAGCCAGCCTCAGGGACAGCTGGCTGACAGGAGGAGGGGAGGGGTTACACACTTTGATACACTTTGATAGGGGCGGGGCACCTGTCAGATTGAGTTTGACGAAACCTATGAATTATACACTACTGACCTTGTATAGATTACCGCCTTCTAAATAAGATCACGGTTAAATTTCAGTACCCCTTGCCATTGTTATCTGATTTGTTTGCTCGGATTAAGGGGGCTAGTTGGTTCACCAAGATAGATCTTCGTGGTGCGTATAATCTGGTGCGAATCAGGCGAGGAGATGAATGGAAAACTGCATTTAATACGCCCGAGGGTCATTTTGAGTATCTAGTGATGCCATTCGGACTTGCCAATGCTCCATCAGTATTTCAGTCCTTTATGCATGACATCTTCCGAGAGTACCTGGATAAATTCCTGATTGTGTACTTGGATGACATTTTGATCTTCTCGGATGATTGGGAGTCTCATGTGAAGCAGGTCAGAACAGTTTTTCAGGTCCTGCGTGCTAATTCTTTGTTTGTGAAGGGATCAAAGTGTCTCTTTGGTGTGCAGAAGGTTTCATTTTTGGGGTTCATCTTTTCCCCTTCTACTATCGAGATGGATCCTGTTAAGGTCCAAGCCATCCATGATTGGACTCAGCCGACATCTCTGAAAAGTCTGCAAAAGTTCCTGGGCTTTGCTAATTTTTATCGTCGCTTCATCTGCAATTTTTCTAGTATTGCCAAACCATTGACCGATTTGACCAAGAAGGGTGCTGATTTGGTCAATTGGTCTTCTGCTGCTGTGGAAGCTTTTCAAGACTTGAAGCGTCGTTTTTCTTCTGCCCCTGTGTTGTGTCAACCAGATGTTTCTCTTCCGTTCCAGGTCGAGGTTGATGCTTCTGAGATTGGAGCAGGGGATGTTTTGTCGCAGAGAGGTTCTGATTGCTCAGTGATGAAACCATGCGCTTTTTTTTCCAGGAAGTTTTCGCCTGCTGAGCGAAATTATGATGTGGGCAACCGAGAGTTGCTGGCCATGAAGTGGGCATTCGAGGAGTGGCGTCATTGGCTTGAAGAAGCTAAGCATCGCGTGGTGGTTTTGACTGATCATAAGAACTTGACTTATCTTGAGTCTGCTAAGCGGTTGAATTCTAGACAGGCTCGTTGGTCGCTGTTTTTTGCCCGTTTTGACTTTGTGATTTCGTACCTTCCGGGCTCTAAAAATGTGAAGGCGGATGCTCTGTCTAGGAGTTTTGTGCCCGACTCTCCGGGTTTGTCTGAGCCGGCGGGTGTCCTCAAGGAAGGAGTAATTGTGTCTGCCATCTCCCCTGATTTGCGGCGGGTGCTGCAAAAATTTCAGGCTAATAAACCTGATCGTTGTCCAGCGGAGAGACTGTTTGTCCCTGATAGGTGGACCAATAAAGTTATCTCTGAGGTTCATTGTTCGGTGTTGGCTGGTCATCCTGGAATCTTTGGTACCAGAGAGTTGGTGGCTAGATCCTTTTGGTGGCCGTCTCTGTCGCGGGATGTGCGTGTTTTTGTGCAGTCCTGTGGGATTTGTGCTCGGGCTAAGCCTTGCTGTTCTCGTGCCAGTGGGTTGCTTTTGCCCTTGCCGGTCCCGAAGAGGCCTTGGACACATATCTCTATGGATTTTATTTCTGATCTTCCCGTTTCTCAAAAGATGTCAGTCATTTGGGTGGTCTGTGATCGCTTTTCTAAGATGGTCCATCTGGTACCCTTGTCTAAATTGCCTTCCTCCTCTGATTTGGTGCCATTGTTCTTCCAGCATGTGGTTCGTTTACATGGCATTCCAGAGAATATCGTTTCTGACAGAGGTTCCCAGTTTGTTTCGAGGTTTTGGCGAGCCTTTTGTGGTAGGATGGGCATTGACTTGTCTTTTTCCTCGGCTTTCCATCCTCAGACTAATGGCCAGACCGAAAGAACCAATCAGACCTTGGAAACATATCTGAGATGCTTTGTTTCTGCCGATCAGGATGACTGGGTGTCCTTTTTGCCTTTGGCTGAGTTCGCCCTTAATAATCGGGCCAGCTCGGCTACCTTGGTTTCGCCATTTTTCTGCAATTCTGGGTTCCATCCTCGTTTCTCTTCAGGACAGGTTGAGTCTTCGGACTGTCCTGGTGTGGATACTGTGGTGGACAGGTTGGAGCAGATTTGGACTCATGTAGTGGACAATTTGACCTTGTCCCAGGAGAAGGCTCAACGTTTCGCTAATCGCAGACGCCGTGTGGGTCCCCGACTTCGTGTTGGGGATCTGGTTTGGTTATCTTCTCGTCATATTCCTATGAAGGTTTCCTCTCCTAAGTTTAAACCTCGTTTCATTGGTCCGTATAGGATTTCTGAGGTTCTTAATCCTGTGTCTTTTCGTCTGACCCTTCCAGATTCTTTTTCCATACATAACGTATTCCATAGGTCATTGTTGCGGAGATACGTGGCACCTATGGTTCCATCTGTTGATCCTCCTGCCCCGGTTTTGGTGGAGGGGGAATTGGAGTATATTGTGGAGAAGATTTTGGATTCTCGTGTTTCTAGACGGAAACTCCAGTATCTGGTTAAATGGAAGGGTTATGCTCAGGAAGATAATTCCTGGGTTTTTGCCTCTGATGTCCATGCTCCCGATCATGTTCGTGCCTTTCATGTGGCTCATCCTGGTCGGCCTGGGGGCTCTGGTGAGGGTTCGGTGACCCCTTCTCAAGGGGGGAGTACTGTTGTGAATTCTGTGGCAGAGCTCCCTCCTGTGGTCACAAGTGGTACTTCGGCTGATTCTCTCTGTGAGCTTCTGTTGGTGGAGGGAAGTGGTACTGCGGCTTCTGAGTTTCCTCCCTCAGGTGATCTGGTGAGGTCGTTAGGTGCTTCTCTACTTAACTCCACCTAATGCTTTGATCCTGGCTTCCTGTCAATGTTCCAGTGTTGGACTTGCTTTTCCCTGGATCATTCCTGTGGCCTGCTGCTCTGCATAGCTAAGTTCTTCTTTGCTATTTGTTTGCTATTTTTTCTGTCCAGCTTGTCTAATTTGTTGCTGGAAGCTCTGGGACGCAAAGGGTGTACCTCCGTGCCGTTAGTTCGGTACGGAGGGTCTTTTTGCCCCCTTTGCGTGGTTTTCTTTAGGGTTTTGTGTAGACCGCAAAGTTACCTTTTCTATCCTCGATCTGTTAAGAAAGTCGGGCCTCACTTTGCTGAATCTATTTCATCTCTACGTTTGTCTTTTCATCTTAACTCACAGTCATTATATGTGGGGGGCTGCCTTTTCCTTTGGGGTATTTCTCTGAGGCAAGGTAGGCTTATTTTCTATCTTCAGGCTAGTTAGTTTCTCAGGCTGTGCCAAGTTGCATAGGCAGAGTTAGGCGCAATCCACGGCTGCCTCTAGTGTTGTTTGGAGAGGATTAGGGATTGCGGTCTGCAGAGTTCCCACGTCTCAGAGCTCGTTCTATGATTTTGGGTTATTGTCAGATCACTGTATGTGCTCTGACCGCTATGTCCATTGTAGTACTGAATTGCCTTTCATAACAGAGACTGCTAGCACCGGACACCTTTGCGCCAAATTTTTCTCTAGGCTGCAGCGGGAAGAAGAAGGAATTTCTTAGTATGCAACAGCACTGCAAGAAGTGTTAGCAAAGGTGCATAGAAAGGAGGCAGATGGATTTGGCGGCATGGGCTCTAAAGACCGGATACTCAGGGAGCAATTTATTCTGGGACTGAACAGCACATCCTTGAGGCAAGCACTGTCACAACGGGTCCGAGCAGATCCGGCTCTTACATTTCGTCAAATCCTGGCTGAAACAGTGGCCCGAAGTAAAGAAGAGAGCTACGCGTCTGGGGTGATGCGCATCCAGGGCGCCAATACCAGAGGGGACCCAAACCATCAGCAGGTGCTGGTCAAGGTGGTGCAAGACTTGCAGCGGTCCCTTGTCAACGTCAAGAGAAACTGACCCAGATGGAGCAAAGAGTGGGGGAACTACAACAGTCTGACCCACCGTACTCATGCAACCATTCCTTGGCCCGACCGATACGGGATCAGTGGGAGCAATCCCCCTCCCGTTAGGCACCGGAGGCACAAGGACAGGCTCGAGGTTCCCCCCAGCGAGGAAGAGGCATCCAATGCAGGGAATGTGGAGGACGGGGGCACCTTGCCAGAGACTGTCGGAAATATACTCAAGGCCAGCAGAAGCTGCCGTTAAACTATCAACCTCCGCAGTAGTGCGGCACTCTGCGGGGGAGGCAAGGAGAGAGGCCGCTCCATATCATAACAAACACTTGATTGCTGGGTGTCCCATCCTATGTGCTGAATTCAAGGGAGTTCTAGTAGATTGCCTGATAGATACCGGGTCACAAGTGACGACGATGCCAGAAGCGTATTTCAGGAAGCATTTCCAGAGGCCCTGGCCAAGCCAGAAAAAGAGACATTGATCCGGTTGTTTGCTGCTCACCAACAACCGATCCCGGTCACAGGGGTTGTGTGGATGAATATTCGAATCTGTGGGCAAGAAGTGGGGGAAAAGGGATCCTGCTAGTCCCTGAGCCTATCAAAGAAGATGTGCCTGTAGTACTGGGAATGAATATCCTAAGAAAAGTCAATCAGATTATGTTTATCAAACGGGGACCTGGATATTGGAAAAAGGCTACTACACATAAGCCTACTCAAGGAGCCCTTCAACGACTGATCCATGTCTGTGGGACGCAGAAGAGTGTGCTATCTTATCAGACGATAGGGGTCATCAGGGCTCCTGGTAAAGAACCTGTAATTCTGCCTCCTGAGCAAGAAACTATAGTATACCTTCCAGTGGGGACCCATCGCAACCTTGATGGGGTGGAAGTGATCGTTCAGCCTGTGGTGGGCGGAGGAGTGGACCAAGAAGTCATGATAGCTCGTACAATAGCTATGGTCCAGTGAGGACACGTCCCCATAAGAGCTTTGAATGTGGGCCCCACGGAGGTCACCTTGCCGCGAGGGACAGATCTGGCCCTGGTGTACCTACATAAGGGTGAAGTGGTAAGTCAGAAGGAGATGTCTTTATCGCCGAAAAAAGGTGCGGGGTGGACCTTAGCAGTTGCTGCGGGGGCCGAAGAGATGCCATCCCCGGAGTGGAGTGGACGGGTCATCCTTGATCACATGGAAGTGGATGTGAAGGCTATGGGCCCTGAGCGTGTGCAAGCAATAGAAACTATGCTGTGGGAAAATCAGGCCGCATTCGCCCGTCACGCCGAGGATTTCGGCTGTACTGAAGCCATCATGCATGAGATACCGACTGGGGAAGCTCGTCCGATTCGAGAACGATACCGGCAGATCCCGCCCAAGATGTATCAAGAGGTGAAAACATTACTGAGGCAGATGCTGGATTCAGGAGTGGTGCAGAGTAGTCAGAGCCCTTGGGCAGCCCCGGTGGTGCTTGTCAAGAAAAAGGATGGGACCATCCGGTTTTGTTTAGATTACAAGAAACTCAATGCCTGCACTGTTCGAGACTCGTATCCGTTACCCAGCAACGAGGAATACTTGGGGAAAGCTAAGTACTTCTATACCCGGGCAGCACGGTGGCGCAGTCGTTAGCACCGCAGCCTTGCAGCGCTGGAGTCCTGGGTTCAAACCCCACAAAGGACAACATCTGCAAAGAGTTTGTATGTTCTCTCTGTGTTTGCGTGGGTTTCCTCCGGGCACTCCAGTTTCCTCCCACATTCCAAAGACATACTGATAGGGAATTTAGATTGTGAGCCCTGTTATGACCTGGTGGTTAGGACAATTATGGACCTGGTGGTTAAGAGCACACGGAAAGACCTGATAGTTACAATAATATAGGACGAGCTCTGAGACGTGGGAACTCTGCTGACCGCAATCCCTAATCCTATCACACACACTAGAAATAGCCGTGGATTGCTCCTAGCGCTCCCTATGCAACTCGACACAGCCTAAGAAACTAGCTAGCCCTAGAGATAGAAAAATAAAGCCTACCTTGCCTCAGAGAAATTCCCCAAAGGAAAAGGCAGCCCCCCACATATAATGACTATGAGTAAAGATGAAAATTACAAACACAGAGATGAAATAGATTTAGCAAAGTGAGGCCCGACTTACTGAACAGACAGAGGATAGGAAAGGTAACTTTGCGGTCAGCACAAAAAACTACAAAAAGACCACGCAGAGGGCGCAAAAAGACCCTCCGCACCTACTCACGGTGCGGAGGCGCTCCCTCTGCGTCCCAGAGCTTCTAGCAAGCAAGAAAAAAACAAATAAGCAAGCTGGACAGAAAAAAAGACACAAAAGAGAATAGTAAAACCAAAAACACTCAGTTTGAAAAAATGTTGCAGTAATCCGCAAGTGCTAGTAAAAGATGTAAAAAACAGGGTATTTGGTTGATACGTTTTTTGCAAAAAATGTATACTAAGCTGCTCTACCAATCTTCACGGTATACCCTTATCAGAGCAGTCCTAACTAATGTATGCAATCCCTATCTGATGTATTTAAAAACCTGATCATCTGTATATAACCTGTGTGAACAGGGTTCAGAGAGGAAAAATCCATGTGTGCATACAGGGTAGAACAGCTTTTGTGCAGACAGCCCAAGAGGAGTGGTGGAACTCCCCAGCCTTGTAGACACAAGAGAACAATTATGGAAACAGGAACACATGGGCTACTTGCACAGTGAACAAGTCTGTATGATCATGTTCACACACCACCAAGAAACCTGAAGACACAAAAGAGAATAGTAAAACCAAAAACACTCAGTTTGAAAAAATGTTGCAGTAATCCGCAAGTGCTAGTAAAAGATGTAAAAAACAGGGTATTTGGTTGATACGTTTTTTGCAAAAAATGGATACTAAGCTGCTCTACCAATCTTCACGGTATACCCTTATCAGAGCAGTCCTAACTAATGTATGCAATCCCTATCTGATGTATTTAAAAACCTGATCATCTGTATATAACCTGTGTGAACAGGGTTCAGAGAGGAAAAATCCATGTGTGCATACAGGGTAGAACAGCTTTTGTGCAGATAGCCCAAGAGGAGTGGTGGAACTCCCCAGTCTTGTAGACACAAGAGAACAATTATGGAAACAGGAACACATGGGCTACTTGCACAGTGAACAAGTCTGTATGATCATGTTCACACACCACCAAGAAACCTGAAGACACAAAAGAGAATAGTAAAACCAAAAACACTCAGTTTGAAAAAATGTTGCAGTAATCCGCAAGTGCTAGTAAAAGATGTAAAAAACAGGGTATTTGGTTGATACGTTTTTTGCAAAAAATGTATACTAAGCTGCTCTACCAATCTTCACGGTATACCCTTATCAGAGCAGTCCTAACTAATGTATGCAATCCCTATCTGATGTATTTAAAAACCTGATCATCTGTATATAACCTGTGTGAACAGGGTTCAGAGAGGAAAAATCCATGTGTGCATACAGGGTAGAACAGCTTTTGTGCAGATAGCCCAAGAGGAGTGGTGGAACTCCCCAGTCTTGTAGACACAAGAGAACAATTATGGAAACAGGAACACATGGGCTACTTGCACAGTGAACAAGTCTGTATGATCATGTTCACACACCACCAAGAAACCTGAAGACACAAAAGAGAATAGTAAAACCAAAAACACTCAGTTTGAAAAAATGTTGCAGTAATCCGCAAGTGCTAGTAAAAGATGTAAAAAACAGGGTATTTGGTTGATACGTTTCTTGGTGTGTGAACATGATCATACAGACTTGTTCACTGTGCAAGTAGCCCATGTGTTCCTGTTCCTGTTCCTGGACAGAAAAAAAGCAGCAAACAAAATAACAAAGCGGAACTTAGCTATGCAGAGCAGCAGGCCACAGCAACGATCCAGGAGGAAACAGGTCCAATACTAGAACATTGACTGGAGGCCAGGATCAAAGCACTAGGTGGAGTTAAATAGAGCAGCACCTAACGACTTCACCACATCACCTGAGGAAGGAAACTCAGAAGCCGCAGTACCACTCTCCTCCACCAACGGAAGCTCACAGAGAGAATCAGCCGAAGTACCACTTGTGACCACAGGAGGGAGCTCTGCCACAGAATTCACAACACACTGTGCTATTTTACGGACAAGCTAAAGAAAATAACTCTTGTAAATAATCTTTTGCCATTGCATACCCCTGTTTGCATCTTCTTCATCCACTTCATTCCTTGCCATCCAATAAATCTACCTTTTGTTGTTTGCACCTCATCTTGTGTACAGTAGTCTTCCTACTGAGGTCATACACAGAGAGGGCAGTGCAGTACAAAAGGGACAGGTAAAACTCGTAACAGGGGCACAGCCAAATCAGAACTAAACAGATGTAACGTAGCACAAGCACAAAGCACAACAGGGTCAAACACACTTGGCCAAGGGTCAGAGTACAAGCAACAGGGAATGGCCCCACAATGAGGCTACAAGAAGCCTCCCAGAATCCCAAAGTGAGACCATCCAGGATATCTCTGTACTTGGCCACATTCATGTTTCCTTCAATGACAACAAGTCGTCCTGTCCCTGCAGCTGAAAAACACCTCCATAGCCTGATGCTGCCACCACCATTTTTCACTGTTGGGATTGTATTAAGCAGGTGATGAGCAGTGCATGGTTTTCTCCACGCATACCGCTTAGAATTATCACCAAAAAGGTCTATCTTCATCTCATCAGACCAGAGAATCTTATTTATCATAGTCTGGTAGTCCTTCATTTGTTTTTTAGCAAACTCTATGCGGGCTTCATATGTCTTCCACTGTGGAGAGGCTTACGTTGGGCCACTCTGCCATAAAGGCCCGATTGGTGGAGGGCTGCAGTGATAGCTGACTTTGAGGAACATTCTCCCACCTCCCTACTGCATCTCTGGAGCTCAGCCACAGTGATCCTGGGGTTCTTTTTTACCTCTCTCACCAAGGCTCTTCTCCCACGATTGGTAACTTTGCGGTCAGCACAAAAAACTACAAAAAGACCACGCAGAGGGCGCAAAAAGACCCTCCGCACCGACTCACGGTGCAGAGGCGCTCCCTCTGCGTCCCAGAGCTTCCAGCAAGCAAGACAACATCAAAATAGCAAGCTGGACAGAAAAATAGCAAACCAGAGAAAAGCAAGCAGGAACTTAGCTTCTGCTGGGAAGACAGGTCACAAGAACGATCCAGGAGAGAACAAGACCAATACTGGAACATTGACAGGTGGCATGGAGCAATGATCTAAGTAGAGTTAAACAGAGCAGCCAGCTAACGAAGTAACCTCGTCACCTGTGGAAGGAAACTCAGAAGCAGCAGCTCCACTCACAACCACCAGAGGAAGCCCATGGACAGAACCAGCCGAAGTACCATTCATGACCACAGGAGGGAGCTTGACAACAGAATTCACAACAGTACCCCCCCCTTGAGGAGGGGTCACCGAACCCTCACCAGAGCCCCCAGGCCGACCAGGACGAGCCAAATGAAAGGCACGAACCAGATCGGCAGCATGAACATCGGAGGCAAAGACCCAGGAATTATCTTCCTGACCATAACCCTTCCACTTGACCAGGTACTGGAGTTTCCGTCTCGAAATACGAGAATCCAAAATCTTCTCTACCACATACTCCAACTCCCCCTCAACCAACACCGGGGCAGGAGGATCAACGGATGGAACCACAGGCGCCACGTATCTCCGCAACAATGACCTATGGAATACATTATGGATGGCAAAAGAAGCTGGAAGGGTCAAACAAAACGACACAGGATTGAGAACCTCAGAAATCTTATACGGACCAATGAAACGAGGCTTAAACTTAGGAGAGGAAACCTTCATAGGAACATAACGAGACGACAACCAAACCAAATCCCCAACACAAAGTCGGGGACCCACACAGCGCCGGCGGTTAGCGAAACGTTGAGCCTTCTCCTGGGACAATGTCAAATTGTCCACCACATGAGTCCAAATCTGCTGCAACCTATCCACCACAGTATCCACACCAGGACAGTCCGAAGACTCAACCTGCCCTGAAGAGAAACGAGGATGGAAACCAGAATTGCAGAAAAACGGCGAAACCAAAGTAGCCGAGCTGGCCCGATTTATTAAGTGCGAACTCAGCCAAAGGCAAAAAGGACACCCAGTCATCCTGATCAGCAGAAACAAAGCATCTCAGATATGTTTCCAAAGTCTGATTAGTTCGTTCGGTTTGGCCATTTGTCTGAGGATGGAAAGCCGAAACCTCAAAACAAACTGGGAACCTCTGTCCGAAACGATGTTCTCCGGAATGCCATGTAAACGAACCACATGCTGGAAAAACAATGGCAGCAAATCAGAGGAGGAAGGCAATTTAGACAAGGGTACCAAATGGACCATCTTAGAGAAGCGATCACAAACCACCCAAATGACCGACATCTTTTGAGAGACAGGGAGATCCGAAATAAAATCCATAGAGATATGCGTCCAGGGCCTCTTCGGGACCGGCAAGGGCAAAAGCAACCCACTGGCACGAGAACAGCAGGGCTTAGCCCGAGCACAAGTCCCACAGGACTGCACAAAAGAACGCACATCCCGCGACTAAGACGGCCACCAAAAGGATCTAGCCACCAAATCTCTGGTACCAAACATTCCAGGATGACCAGCCAACACCGAACAATGAACCTCAGAGATAACTCTACTAGTCCATTTATCAGGGACAAACAGTTTCTCCGCTGGGCAACGGTCAGGTCTATCAGCCCGAAATTTTTGCAGCACCCGCCGCAAATCAGGGGAGATGGCAGACAAAATTACCCCCTCTTTGAGAATACCCGCCGGCTCAGGAACACCCGGAGAGTCAGGCACAAAACTCCTTGACAGGGCATCAGCCTTCACATTCTTAGAGCCTGGAAGGTACGAAACCACAAAATCAAAACGGGAGAAAAATAGCGACCAACGAGCCTGTCTAGGATTCAACCGTTTGGCAGACTCGAGATAAGTCAAATTCTTGTGATCCGTCAAGACCACCACGCGATGCTTGGCTCCTTCAAGCCAATGACGCCACTCCTCGAATGCCCACTTCATGGCCAACAACTCTCGATTGCCAACATCATAATTACGCTCAGCAGGCGAAAACTTTCTAGAAAAGAAGGCACATGGTTTCATCACCGAGCCATCAGAACTTCTTTGCGACAAAACAGCCCCTGCTCCAATTTCAGAAGCATCAACCTCGACCTGAAACGGAAGCGAAACATCTGGCTGGCACAACACAGGGGCAGAAGAAAAACGACGCTTCAACTCCTGAAAAGCCTCCACAGCCGCAGAAGACCAATTGACCACATCAGCACCCTTCTTGGTCAAATCAGTCAACGGTTTAGCAACACTCGAAAAATTACTGATGAAGCGACGATAAAAATTAGCAAAGCCCAGGAAATTTTGCAGACTCTTCACAGATGTCGGCTGAGTCCAATCATAAATGGCCTGGACTTTAACAGGGTCCATCTCGATAGTAGAAGGGGAAAAAATGAAACCCAAAAATGAAACCTTCTGAACTCCAAAGAGACACTTTGACCCCTTCACAAACAAAGAATTCGCACAAAGGACCTGGAACACCATTCTGACCTGCTTCACGTGAGACTCCCAATCATCCGAGAAGACCAAAATATCATCCAAATATACAATCAGGAATTTATCCAGGTACTCTCGGAAGATGTCATGCATAAAGGACTGAAATACTGATGGAGCATTGGAAAGCCCGAATGGCATAACCAGGTACTCAAAATGGCCCTCGGGCGTATTAAATGCTGTTTTCCATTCATCGCCCTGTTTAATACGCACAAGATTATACGCACCACGAAGATCTATCTTGGTGAACCAACTAGCCCCCTTAATCCGAGCAAATAAATCCGACAGCAGCGGCAAAGGGTACTGAAATTTGACTGTGATCTTATTAAGAAGGCGGTAATCAATACAAGGTCTCAAAGAACCATCCTTCTTGGCCACAAAAAAGAACCCTGCTCCCAATGGTGACGACGACGGGCGAATATGACCCTTCTCCAAGGATTCCTTTACATAACTCCGCATAGCGGCGTGCTCTGGCACAGATAAATTGAACAGTCGGCCCTTAGGAAACTTACTACCAGGAATCAAATTGATAGCACAATCGCAATCCCTATGAGGAGGTAGGGCACTGGATTTGGGCTCATCAAATACACCCCGGTAATCCGACAAAAACTCCGGGACTTCAGAAGGGGTGGATGACGAAATAGACAAAAATGGAACATCACCATGTACCCCCTGACAACCCCAGCTGGATACAGACATAGATTTCCAATCCAATACTGGATTATGGACCTGTAGCCATGGCAACCCCAAAACGACCACATCATGCAGATTATGTAACACCAAAAAGCGAATATCCTCCTGATGTGCGGGAGCCACACACATGGTCAATTGGGTCCAGTACTGAGGCTTATTCTTGGCCAAAGGCGTAGCATCAATTCCTCTCAATGGAATAGGATGCTGCAAGGGCTCCAAGAAAAATCCACAACACCTGGCAAACTCCAAGTCAATCAAATTCAGGGCAGCGCCTGAATCCACAAATGCCATAACAGAATAGGACGACAGAGAGCAAATCAGAGTAACGGACAAAAGAAATTTCGACTGTACCATGCCAATGGTGGCAGACCTAGCGAAACGCTTAGTGCGCTTAGGACAATCGGAGATAGCATGAGTGGAATCACCACAGTAAAAACACAGCCCATTCCGTCGTCTGTGTTCTTGCCGTTCAGCTCTGGTCAAAGTACTATCACATTGCATAGGCTCAGGTCTATGCTCAGATAATACCGCCAAATGGTGCACAGCTTTACGCTCACGCAAGCGTCGATCGATCTGAATGGCCAAAGACATAGACTCATTCAGACCAGCAGGCATGGGAAATCCCACCATGACATCCTTAAGGGCTTCAGAGAGACCCTTTCTGAAAATTGCTGCCAGTGCACATTCATTCCACTGAGTGAGTACAGACCACTTCCTAAACTTCTGACAATACACCTCCGCTTCATCCTGACCCTGACACAGAGCCAGCAAGATTTTCTCTGCCTGATCCACTGAATTAGGTTCATCATAAAGCAATCCGAGCGCCAGAAAAAACGCATCAACATCACGCAATGCCGGATCTCCTGGCGCAAGGGAAAATGCCCAGTCTTGAGGATCGCCACGTAACAAAGAAATAATGATTTTCACTTGCTGAACAGGGTCACCTGAGGAGCGAGGTTTCAAAGCAAGAAACAATTTACAATTATTTTTGAAATTCAGAAACTTAGATCTATCTCCAAAAAACAAATCAGGAATTGGAATCCTAGGCTCTAACATAGGATTCTGAAGCACAAAATCTTGAATGTTTTGTACCCTTGCAGTGAGATTATTCATACAAGAGGACAGGCCTTGAATGTCCATATCTACACCTGTATCCTGAACCACCCAGAGGTAAAGGGGAAAAGAGAGACAAAACACACTGCTAAGAAAAAAAAATGGTCTCAGCACTTCTCTTATCCCTCTATTGAGATGCATTAGTACTTTGGGCCACCTGTACTGTTATGACCTGGTGGTTAGGACAATTATGGACCTGGTGGTTAAGAGCACACGGAAAGACCTAATAGTTACAATAATATAGGACGAGCTCTGAGACGTGGGAACTTTGCTGACCGCAATCTCTAATCCTATCACACACACTAGAAATAGCCGTGGATTGCTCCTAACGCTCCCTATGCAACTCGACACAGCCTAAGAAACTAGCTAGCCCTAGAGATAGAAAAATAAAGCCTACCTTGCCTCAGAGAAATTCCCCAAAGGAAAAGGCAGCCCCCCACATATAATGACTGTGAGTAAAGATGAAAATTACAAACACAGAGATGAAATAGATTTAGCAAAGTGAGGCCCGACTTACTGAACAGACAGAGGATAGGAAAGGTAACTTTGCGGTCAGCACAAAAAACTACAAAAAGACCACGCAGAGGGCGCAAAAAGACCCTCCGCACCGACTCACAGTGCGGAGGCGCTCCCTCTGCGTCCCAGAGCTTCCAGCAAGCAAGACAACATCAAAATAGCAAGCTGGACAGAAAAATAGCAAACCAGAGAAAAGCAAGCAGGAACTTAGCTTCTGCTGGGAAGACAGGTCACAAGAACGATCCAGGAGAGAACAAGACCAATACTGGAACATTGACAGGTGGCATGGAGCAATGATCTAAGTGGAGTTAAATAGAGCAGCCAGCTAACGAATTAACCTCGTCACCTGTGGAAGGAAACTCAGAAGCAGCAGCTCCACTCACAACCACCAGAGGAAGCCCATGGACAGAACCAGCCGAAGTACCATTCATGACCACAGGAGGGAGCTTGACAACAGAATTAACAACAGAGCCCCAACGGGGACAGTGATGATAATGTGTGCAAACTGTAAAGCGCTGCGGAATATGTTAGCGCTATATAAAAATAAAGATTATTAAATAAAGATTATTACCCTGGATCTAGCAAGCGGATACTGGCAAGTAGCCGTGGCAGAGAAAAACAGAGAAAACTGCCTTCATCCTCCCTATGGGGCTGTTTGAGTTTAATTGGATGCCCTTCGGACTCTCCAATGCTCCGGGCACGTTTCAACGGCTGATGGAAAAGTGTTTGGGAGACTTAAATTTTGAGGCTACCCTGATCTATCTGGATGACATCATTGTGTTTTCAGCCTCATTCAAAGAACACCTTGCCCGGCTTGGACAGGTACTCGGAAGACTGCAGGAAGACTGAAACCAAAGAAGTGCCTCCTCTTCAAGAGAGAGATCGAGTACCTGGGCCACATAGTGTCACAAGATGGAGTTCTACCCTCGCCAGAAAAAGTGGCTGCTATCCAGAAGTGGCCAGTCCCTTGAACTGTGAGAGAACTTCAGGCCTTTCTGGGGCTCGCCGGGTACTACCACCGGTTTGTTAAAGACCTCGCAAAGGTGGCGGGTCCTCTCAATGAGCTGCTGAGGGGGACCGCTGGAGTGCCAAAGACCCAGTACATCCCTTGGGCCCAGAGATAAGACGAAGCTTTCCATGCTATAAAGAATGCCTTTACTTCAGCCCCGATTTTGGCCTAAGCAGATTTCGATCAACCATTCCTGTTGTACACAGATGGTAGCCTTCATGGACTCGGTGCAGTACTTTCTCAGATACAGGATGGACATGAGCGAATCATCGGGTATGCCAGCAGGTCCCTGCGAGACAGCGAAAGAAACCCTCACAATTACAGCTCCTTCCGGTTAGAGCTCCTAGCCTTGGTGTGGTCCATGACAGAGAAGTTTGCAGGCTTCCTGACAGGTACCAAGATTCAAGTTAGAACAGACAATAATCCCCTGGCCCACCTTGAGAATGCTAAATTGGGTGCCTTAGAACAACGGTGGGTGGCTAGCCAAATTTGACTTTACCATCCGTTATCGCTCTGCTACCGAAAACGCAAATGCTGAAGGGCTATCAAGAGTGATTGTGGAGACTCCAGCGGGGGACCTCGATGAGCAACTCGAAGAGGAGGAAACCCCAGACTTTCGTAAATTTAATCCCCCAGTGGTTGCGGCCCAGTCAGGAAGGGAGGCCTGCGCATTACCCCGGTCACTGGGGAGAACCAATGAGGAATGGGGACATGTTCAGGATGAAGCCGAAGGGCTGAGACAGATGGAATGGTGGGTAACTCAGAAACAGAAGCCTGGCAAACAAGAGAGAGATGATCTGGACTCTGAAAGGAAGAGTGTGTTACACCAGTGGGATAGACTGGTAGTGCGAGAGTCAGTGCTATATCATAAGAGACAACAGCCAAAAGATATGGAAGTAAGATGGCAGGTAGTCATCCCAAGAAGAATGGCTCAAGAAGTAGCTAAAGAAGCCCACGAATTTGGAGCTCACTTCAGCCCACAAAGACCAACCAATGGTTACAGCGGTATGTGTATTGCACCCGGTTGGAGTCTGTGGTGGAAGAGGTTTGCCGGCAATGTTGAGTATGTGACCTCATTAAGAGTACCGAACAGAGGGCACCCATCCAGACCATACAACTAAGGAACAGCTAGAAGTTTTGATGATCGACTATCTCCTCGTGGGGCAATCGGCCTGGGGGCTACAGTACTGTTTGGTGATGACCGATCATTTCTCTAAGTTCGCAGTAGTCACCCCGACTAGAGATCAGACTGTGTAATCGGCAGCGCAAGTGCAGCGCCCCAGAGATCTGGTCATTGCAGTAACGTCGCTCTGCCACTAAGGGGAGTGATGGTACGTCTGACTGCACTAAAGGAGTTCTTTGATCAGGTATCACCAGCACACATTACACTTCACACTCCGGCCACTAGGGGGAGTAAAAGGCTTATTTATTGGGCCACTCCTCACATTGGTAAAACTAGGGGTTGGACAGGAAGTTAGGCAGAACAAAGCCTGGGAGAGCTCCAGGGAGGACCTGTCAGAACTGGGAAATCTGGCAGGTACCTAGCGAAAGGACAGATTGTTACGGAACCGCGCCTGCACTACCTTGCGGCGGTATCCTAAGAAAGAGACACGAAGCGAAGGATATTGTGGAACAGTGAGAAACGAGATCAGCACAAAGGAGATCCAGTAGGAGTCGTGCCCCGAGAACGGCAACATCTTACTGAGGCGCATAGCTGGTGGCCGGAGCACCGAAGAAGTAACAGTCTCCACGCATTACTTCAAACAGCGGCAGGACAGTTAATTACAGGTTGGCTGTCTACCATACAACACCTAAGAAGGACATAGGAGGCAATCGTGGGAGAGGGGCGACACTAGGGTTCCAGAATAACTCCAGGCCTACCTGTCATAAAGGTGTGTCCTAGCCATAACATACCTGGGGAACGGAGAAGAGAAAGATCTAGAAAGAACGAGAACAGAAGTTGTGAGGACTATCCTGAATGCTCAGCAGGGAAGCACTACAACACACAGGCGCTAGTGGGTAGACACTGATTTCCACCTGCAAAGGGAACTCTGGATGTGCCTTCGGACCGGCCGGTCTCAGACAGCCCTGTTGACAGTGCCTTGGATTGAGGATCCTGAAACCTTCAGTAAAAGGTAAAGAAACTGAACCCTGTGTCCTCATTATTCCTCGCACTACGCACCATCACCCTTTATTGGACGCCCCTTAGCAGGGTCACGGACCGGGTCCAGCCACCGTGACAACCCCAGAACTGAGACAGAAAGGACCGGTACCGAGGAACCTGTGGCCCTGTGTCTGGGGGCGATCCACAAACCATCTGTCAAGACTTCATCCGGGTGTATGCGTGCCCAAAGCGCATCCACTCCGACCAAGGCGCATGTTTCCAAGGCAAGGTGATGGAAGAACTGTATCGTATGTATGGCATCGAGCAGTCCCGGACCACCCTTTACCACCCTCAAGGCAACAGAGCTTGTGAACGCTTCAACCGACCCTTACTTCAAATGCTGAGAACGTTGGAGGACGATAAGAAGACGTGTTGGCCAGACTACCTGCCAGAGTTGGTCTGGACCTACAACAATTGGGTCCATTCCACCAAGGGTTATACCCCCTATCTACTGCTGTTTTGAAGAGCTGGACGAGAGATCATTGAGCTGAATTTGGAACAGCCGGAGGAGCTGATGGAGCGAACTGTCACCTCATGGGTGAAAGAGCATCGGCAACGACTACAAACAATACGGCGGTTGGCGGGTCAGCAGCTGCAAGAAAAAGAACATACGGGCTGCAAACTGACTCAAGAGCTGACTCAATCGAGCGAGTGTATGCTAACGGCCCTGTCTACAAGGTGCAGATTGAGAGTGGGGCGTCCGCCCCTAGAGTACTTCACAGAAATATGCTGTGGCCCAGCCGGTCTGAGGTCTGTTCTACACCATTGCCATCTGAAGGCGCTACTCCACTTCCTGAATCTGTCATGCCTGATGGTGAAATCGATGATGAGTGGTGGACCATCCCTGACACCGTCAGCTGCACAGAGACAGTAATCCCATTGATGTACCAGTACTGCCACGCGAGGACGATACTAGACTAGAGCCCACAACGACTCCTGCAGCAAGTGATCCTCTGGAAGATACTCAAGCCTTGCCTGACAGCCAAGAGCTTTGGAGATCCCAGAGGTCTAATGCAGGGGTTCCACCAGTCCGATATGTAGAACAGTGTGCTCTGTCTGTTTTTACAACTTTGTTGGCTCCTCTATAGGTGCTGTTTCCGCGTTGCATGTTCCTTCATTACACTTTGACCTTAATGCTGTGATGGCCGAGGATGACCATCATTAAGAAGGAAGGCATGTAGGAGGGTGGTGCTTTATGAACAGTAAGGAACACGCTGTTACTTTAAGAGACTGCACCCCCTTATCTGGCGTGATGGAATGTTCTGCTTCTCCCCTGCAATAGACTGTATGAATAGACTGGACTGTGCAGATGGCAGGGGTGGAGCCTGAACTGTGTGTGTGAGCTGAGGCTGCTGCAGAGACAACTTTGTGCTGATACCTGCAAGAGAGAAGAACTGTGTCCTGATATAGCTGCAATAGAGGACCCCCAGCCTGTAACGGAGTGGACTTGTGAGATTTGACAGACTTTACCGGGTGCAGCGAGGGTGGCTGTCCTGTTTTAGTTCGAGGAGCCACGAAGATACCGAGAAAGGGATTTACAGTTTCCAGGAACACCTCCAGGACCCAGAAGCAAGGAGAAGACCATGCTTCACGGAGCTGGCAGAAAGCCGTGTGCACCACCGTACTAGACTGCTGGGGGCCCCCCAGGAGTGGATCTGAGCCCCCAACATCACCGTGAGTTTGTTCCGGTTTTTTGCACATGTCAGGGCCTAGTGTAGGCTTCAATAGTCAGTACGTGGAAGCCGTGTGGCCTGCTTAGTAAAGGCCAGGGAGGTTATACGTAGAGTAGCATCATTCTTTGTTTATTGCTTGCATTTACTTGTGTAACATATATTGAGTCTGTAACAGTTGGAGCACTGTTGTTATGCTGAGGTAATTCAGTACCACAATGGACATAGAAGTCAGAGCACATACAGTGATCTGACAATAACCCAAAAACATAGAACGAGCTCTGAGACGTGGGAACTCTGCTGACCGCAATCCCTAATCCTCTCCAACAACACTAGAGGCAGCCGTGGATTGCGCCTAACGCTATTGTGACGCCCAGGAGACCGGGGTACCCAGCACCGGACCAATGGGATCTGTCTCTTGAGGGGGATGTCACGGGTGGCTTGACCCGGTGCTGTGGCCTCAGGCAATGCACAGTGTAAGGGGTATCGTGAGGGGACAGGCACTTACTTGATCAGCAGCAGGTTCTCCCAGCGGCGATGATCCCGATCCTGGATAGATGGCTATTGTCCAAATGAAAGACTGAGGCACTGAAACGTTTAACCAGTTTACTTTAACATAAAAGGATTTACAACCAGTCCTGTCACCGAAGTCTGTATGGGAACTCTGAGTTACTTTGACACCTGCCAGGGTCTTCGCCTCTTATTGTGCGCAATTTCTGTGTGGCCCTGCTGCTGTATGTGAACTGGCTGCCGGCCCAATCTGTCCCCTCCGGGTCCTGGTTCGACGGGCAACCCGAGTCCTTTTATCGGCTTACCCCCTCCGGGAGTACCGCTGAACTCTGTGTCTGTTGCTGCGTCTGGTCCTAGTGAAGCTGATATCACCTCACATTTTTCCGGTTGCTGTATTATATATAATGAATACAGCCACGGATCCGGTATCCGTCTTTGCGCCTGTTCTGGGTAGTGATTAATGCTACCCGGTTCTCACGATGTCCCTTTTCTCTGTCCCTCTTCTCCTCAGGCCGGTGATTTGGGCCTGGAAACCGTCATAGGGCTGTTAGAAATTCAGCTGTATGACCTCTCACTATCAGCTCCTTAGCCCAACTGCCATTTCTTCTCTCAGACCAGAATGGATCAAGGGGAGTCTCTGGAGCTCCCCCTTCTGGCCGGAGGTGGTAGTGCAGTTTTGCTATTTTAGTATTTGCGTCTAGTGTCAGTAACTATTTTTGTGGCAAATACCCCTAGGGGTGCCACATTCCCCCTTAGTTAAGAACAGTACTCCGGGACTGTGGGACGATAACATTTTGAAATAACAATTAATATGTACAGAGTCTTAAAAATGAAAAGTTACAAAAACCACTCAAGGAAACAAAAATAGAGTTCTGTAAAAAGTCACTTCAAATAGCGTCCATTAATACAGTTCTACCCTTGAAGGTACTCAATATAAAGTCTAAAGAAAGTTCAAAAAGAGCAAAAAGCAAAGTTCAAAAAGCAGTCTTTCCGGAGCTTTGATTTAGTGCCTCCGGGCTGATAACAAGTTCAAGAATATGCAAGAAGTTCATACAGACAAGTCTCTGTAGGTACTGGGCTTAAACGTTGCAGACTGATAACAATGACTATACTACATTTTCTGTTTAACTATATACGGCATAACATATATACAATTCACATTATGAGCTTTATAGTTGGTAATCTGCATACCTGGCCGGTAATTGACCCTGGGTACTACGCTGTGATCTACGTAATAGCAGTATCTCTTCATGTGGTGTACTACTGTCTACTGCGGATGTAGTATCTGCCCGCTCTGCTAAAGATAATTCCATGACTATGGAGTTGGCAAGTCCACCGTGAATGGGATTACTCTGATCAGGAATCTGTTCTTCCTGACCTGGAACCTCCCGTAATACGGGGTCAGCCTCTTCCTGTCTTGGGACTTCTGGTATTGGGTTCAGTGTTGGGTAAAAAGCCACCATGGGAACCACTACTGCACCATGGTATGTTAGTAGGGTTTTGGGAAAGTCTCCTATACAGGTGTGATACATTTCCTCTTCTTTTTCCTTTACTGGTTGAACCTGTATGGGTTGAATAACTTCTGGTTCTGGCTGGACAACTTCTGGCTCTTTCAATGCTTCCGGACATAATTTAAGATTGTCTCTTGACACTAGTACAGATGTTAAGCCTCCATTTTTGCTAATGAGACACATTTTAGGATTATCCATTCTTGTTGGTAAAACTGTGTAGGGTACGGCTTCCCACTGATTGTCCAGTTTATTGGTTCGTCGATTTCTCTTGAGCACTTGGTCACCCGGTCTTAATGGGGTCGCTAGAGCATTCTGGTTGAAAGTTCGCTCTTGTCTTTCTCTAGTTTGCTGAAGGCTTCTTTCCACACTCTCTTGCACTTGGCGATACTGCTTTTGCCGTATGATATCCCAATTGGAGTCTTGGACTTCTGCGTCTGGTTTCAGAATTCCCATTTCTAGATCGATTGGTAATTGGCCGGGTCTTGCACGCATAAGGTAAGCTGGGGTGCAGTTGGTGGAGCTCACCGGGACATGATTATACAGATCCACCAAGTCAGGCAATTTCTCTGGCCATTGATTCCATTCTGTCTCAGGTAAAGTCTTTAGTAGGTCTATTACAATATGGTTCATCTTCTCGCATAAGCCGTTTGTTTGTGGATGATAGGCCGTCGTCCTGATCTTTTTGCAACCATACATATTACAGAATTCTCTGAAGATCTCTGACTCAAAGGCTGTACCTTGGTCGGTGAGAACCTGTTCCGGATATCCATGGGGTCTACAAAAGTACGTTTGGAACGCTTTGGCTGCTATTTTTGCTGTCAGATCTTTTACGGGTACTACTACCAAGAAGCGTGAATAATGGTCCACGATGGTCAAGGCATAGACATAGCCGGACCGGCTTGGTATTAACTTCACATGGTCTATGGCTACAAGTTCAAGTGGTTGTTTGGTGATTATGGGCTGCAGTGGTGCTCTTTGGTTCTTTTGATCGTTTCTTCTGAGGTTGCACGGGCCACAATTTCTGCATCACTGTTCGATTGATTTTCTCATCCCGACCCAATAAAATCTTTCTCTTAGAAGTACTTCTAACTTTTTCCAACCAAAGTGACCAGCACCATTATGGTAAGCTTCGAGGGCCATCTTGACATCTTGTTTAGGCACGATAATCTGCCAAACCAATTCATGTGTTTTCGGATTGGTGTACCTTCTACAGAGCTTCCCTTGATACAGGAACATTTTGCCTCTCTCTTTCCAGAGTTGATGCGTCTCTTCTGGGGCATCCTCATCGGGATATGCACTTTGCTCAGTTAACAGTTCCTTCACCAACTTCACAGCCGGATTGCTGTCTTGGGTGTCAGCCCATCTATGGTGTGCTAACGGATTAAAATTCACCTCTTGTTGTTTCTGATAGGTACTTGACTGATGATGTTTTGCCTTGGGATGATGGAAGGCTGGTAGTTCAATTTCTTCAAGCTCCCCCGTTTCTTCTTCTACATCTCTCAAGTGTGGCATCTGGGATAGGGCATCGGCATTTCCATTCTTGCGACCTGCTCGATACTTGATCTTGAAGTTGTAATTAGATAACCGGGCTATCCATCGCTGTTCTAACACACCTAATTTGGCTGTGTCCAGGTGGGTCAACGGATTGTTGTCAGTATAGACAATAAATTCTGCAGCGGCCAGATAGTGTTTGAAACGTTCCGTCACAGCCCAAACTACTGCCAGTAGTTCCAATTTGAAGGAGCTATAATTTTCTGGATTTCTTTCAGTAGGCCGGAGCTTTCTACTTGCAAAGGCGATGACTTTCTCCCGACCTTCTTGCTTTTGTGACAGCACCGCTCCTAGTCCCACATTACTGGCATCGGTGTAGAGGATGAAAGGTTGATGGTAATCTGGGTATGCCAGAACCTCTTCTCCGGTTAGTGCCTTCTTTAGTTGTTCAAAGGAGTCTTCCCTTTCGTCGTTCCACTGGAAAGGAGGGTTTCGGTTTGAAGGTTTCTTCGTCTGCCCTACCAAGGCGTCTTGCAAGGGTGCTGACAACTTGGTAAATCCTTTTATAAATCTGCGATAGTAACCCACCAATCCCAGGAATTGTCTCACTTCTTTTGCGCTGGTAGGTCTTGGCCAATCCCTTATGGCGCTTATTTTCTCGGGATCTGGTGCTACTCCCTCCGAACTCACGATGTGTCCCAGGTACTGTACCTTTGGCTTGAGAAGGTGACATTTGGATGGCTTGACTTTCATGCCATACCTGGATAAGGCTTCGAACACTTCTGCCAGGTCTTTTAAGTGTTGTTCGTAAGTCTTTGAGTAGACGATCACATCATCTAGGTACAGGAGGATGGTCTCGAAGTTCTTGTGTCCGAGGCAGCATTCCATCAGCCGCTGGAAGGTACCGGATGCGTTGCAGAGTCCGAACGGCATGCGATTAAATTCACATAGACCCATTGGTGTGGTGAATGCCGTCTTTTCCTTATCTCTCTCAGCCACAGGGACTTGCCAATACCCGCTTGTTAAGTCTAAGGTGGAAAAATAATTAGCAGATTTCAAAGCAGTCAAGGACTCTTCTATCCTAGGCAAAGGGTAGGCATCTTTATGGGTGATGTTATTAATCTGCAGGTAGTCTACGCACATTCTCATAGTTCCATCTTTTTTTTTGACAATCACTAGAGGGGCCGCTCAGGGGCTACAGCTGTCTCTTATTACCCCGGCCTGTTTCATTTCCCTCAGCATATCTTTTGCACATTGATAGTGAGCGGGCGGTATGGGTCTATATCTTTCTTTTATTGGGGGATGGTCACCTGTGGGGATGGTGTGTTCTACCCCTTCTATCCGTCCGAAGTCCAATGGGTGTTTACTGAAGACTTGTTCATATTCCGTCACTAGCCTATACACCCCTTGTTTTTGATGGGTAGGTGTTGAATTTATGCCCACGTGTAGCTGTTGGCACCAATCCTCCAATTCTCTGTCTGAGCCGTTGCCTTCCACCTGACAGGTTGGAGGTTGGTTCTAAGGGCTCAATGGTCGTGATGGCATTGTTGTCAACAGTATATAGCTTTGCCATTGTAGCATACCTTGGCAAAGTGACCTCTTCCTCTCCACAGTTCAAAAGTCGTACCGGCACTCGTCCCCGGTGTACCTCGACTACCCCTCGTGCTGTGAGTATAGTGGGCCTGCTGTCGGTGTACACTGGTTCTATTAAGGCTTGATAATCTCGTCCCTTTGTACCAATGGCTGCTCTACACCATACCAGCATTTCTGTTTTTGGTGGGATTACAATAGATGTCGGATCACTTACCCTCACACTGCCGATTTCTCCACCTGCAACTTCTACCTGTTGCCTTAACATCAATACTTTTATTTCCCTCCGGAGAACTCTCTGCTGGCAGGATTGGGCAGTTTCAGCAATTTGCTGTAAGACAGAAATGACTTCGGAAAAGCAGTTCTCTAACACATTCATTCCTATCAATACAGTTGGTTCACAGTTCCGCCGGTCAACATCAACAACAATTATACCCTGTCTCTTCAATTCTACTTTACCAATCTTTATGGTCATCTCCCTGAATCCTAGTTTCGGTACCAACTTACCATTACTGGCCCATATATCTAGTTCAACATCAGAGGGCCCTTTATCAATATCTGCATCAGCCCAGTACCTCTTATAAAAGATATACGGTATAGATGAAATCTGGGAACCTGTGTCCAGCAAAGCGTTGAGGGGCATTCCGTCCAGCACGATAGGGATAATGGGTCGTCCTCCGATGTACCTGTCGTGCCAGGGTGTTGGGCCTGGAAAGTTCATTCCTGCGAAGCGGCCCGCATTCCCAGGGGATTCCCGTTTAAATCACAATCTCGTGCAAAGTGGCCTGGCTGCTGGCAACGGCGTCCATCCCGTTGGTAGCGGTCGCGGGGTCGTCCTCTCCATGTCGGGTATCTCCGGGGTCTCATCCATGGAACACCTTCTCTACGGTTTGACAACTCCATCTTGGGTCCTCTCATCTCCTGCATGGTTTTAGCCATTGAAGCAACAACATCAGTTAAAGAGTCAAACTTTTGTTGAAGAGCCTCATTAGTACTGGGCCCCAGGGGCTTAGCAATGGCCCCGGACATAGCTGATGTCACTGGCACTCCCTGTTGTTGAGGTGTCTCTGCCATGGGTTGCGCAGGATCCTGATCCCGAGGTGCCTCTGCCAGCTGGAGACGTATAGCGCTCTCCTTTAATTGGGCAAATGTCAATTCAGGGTTCTTAAAAACAAGCATGCTCACATGCCCCCGGTGAGAAGGGGTATAGAGTCCCTCAATAAATTGATCTCTTAGCAGTTTATCCGCTCCGGTGTTAAAAATGGGTTCAGCCAGTGTAAGTGATTTAAGGGTTTCCTGCAGGTTAAAGGCAAAGTCTCTCACGCCCTCATTATCTTTTTGTTTGCAATTAAAGAATCGTATTTTAGCTTTGCTGCTGGCCGTGGTTTCAAATGTAGCTTTTAATCCAGCAAATATGCGTTCAACAGTGCCTTTTAGATCAGCTGCCCATGCTGTGACTTCTCGCTTAGCATGGCCACTTAACTGTATCATCAGGAGACTAACACGCTGAACTTCACCCACAGGGAACATGTCAAAATGGGCCAGCATCTTTTCTCTGAAATCGTCAAGGGTATTAGGCTCACCTTCATACATTGGAAGCCATGGGCCACCCGGGGTATATGGCATCAGCACCGGCATGATGGGCGCCACTCCTTGCACCGCTGCGCTACCGGACTCTCTATCGACACTCTGTCTTTCAGCTGCATTAGCGTCGCCGGGTGCTGCGGCGTCTCCGTGCTGCGACATACTGTGCCCCCTTAGTTAATCCGGACCCTTCCGGTCCTCCGCTTCCGTCGGGATAGTGTAGATTCGTTCCGCTGTGCAGCAGTATCGATTTTCCCCTTGCTCTGATGTCAGAGCGCTCAGCTTGGTGCCGCCCACAATGACACGCCCCCTGCTGCTCCCACCCACCGCGCTCTGTAATGGCGGATTCTGAAGTTTTTCAGTTAGACTGGGGCTCAGGTAATGGCGTAGCTCAATTAACAGTCTCGTGCCTAACGGTTATGAGGTGATGGCGGCCATCTTTACTCCATTATAACCAATGGGGAAAAGTCACTTTCAATAGTTTTTAATGGGAAATGGAATTTTCTTTAATAAAGTCAATTTTCAAGATTTTTCATCCAAGTTTTCAAAGTTTTGGGCTCCAATCACGGCACACAATACCCGGTATATGGGCTGGCTCGATCCTGTTCGTGACGCCAATTGTGACGCCCAGGAGACCGGGGTACCCAGCACCGGACCAATGGGATCTGTCTCTTGAGGGGGATGTAACGGGTGGCTTGACCCGGTGCTGTGGCCTCAGGCAATGCACAGTGTAAGGGGTATCGTGAGGGGACAGGCACTTACTTGATCAGCAGCAGGTTCTCCCAGCGGTGATGATCCCGATCCTGGATAGATGGCTATTGTCCAAATGAAAGACTGAGGCACTGAAACGTTTAACCAGTTTACTTTAACATAAAAGGATTTACAACCAGTCCTGTCACCGGAGTCTGTATGGGAACTCTGAGTTACTTTGACCCTGCTGGGGTCTTCGCCTCTTATTGTGCGCAATTTCTGTGTGGCCCTGCTGCTGTATGTGAACTGGCTGCCGGCCCAATCTGTCCCCTCCGGGTCCTGGTTCGACGGGCAACCCGAGTCCTTTTATCGGCTTACCCCCTCCGGGAGTACCGCTGAACTCTGTGTCTGTTGCTGCGTCTGGTCCTAGTGAAGCTGATATCACCTCACATTTTTCCGGTTGCTGTATTATATATAATGAATACAGCCACGGATCCGGTATCCGTCTTTGCGCCTGTTCTGGGTAGTGATTAATGCTACCCGGTTCTCACGATGTCCCTTTTCTCTGTCCCTCTTCTCCTCAGGCCGGTGATTTGGGCCTGGAAACCGTCATAGGGCTGTTAGAAATTCAGCTGTATGACCTCTCACTATCAGCTCCTTAGCCCAACTGCCATTTCTTCTCTCAGACCAGAATGGATCAAGGGGAGTCTCTGGAGCTCCCCCTTCTGGCCGGAGGTGGTAGTGCAGTTTTGCTATTTTAGTATTTGCGTCTAGTGTCAGTAACTATTTTTGTGGCAAATACCCCTAGGGGTGCCACACTCCCTATGCAACTCGGCACAGCCTGAGAAACTAGCTAGCCTGAAGATAGAAAATAAGCCTACCTTGCCTCAGAGAAATACCCCAAAGGAAAAGGCAGCCCCCACATATAATGACTGTGAGTTAAGATGAAAAGACAAACGTAGAGATGAAATAGATTTAGCAAAGTGAGGCCCGACTTACTAAACAGAGCGAGGATAGGAAAGGTAACTTTGCGGTCAACACAAAACCCTACAAACAACCACGCAAAGGGGGCAAAAAGACCCTCCGTACCGAACTAACGGCACGGAGGTACACCCTCTGCGTCCCAGAGCTTCCAGCAAGCAAGAAAAAAACAAATAAGCAAACTGGACAGAAAAAAGCAGCAAACAAAATAACAAAGCGGAACTTAGCTATGCAGAGCAGCAGGCCACAGGAACGATCCAGGAGGAAACAGGTCCAATACTAGAACATTGACTGGAGGCCAGGATCAAAGCACTAGGTGGAGTTAAATAGAGCAGCACCTAACGACTTCACCACATCACCTGAGGAAGGAAACTCAGAAGCCGCAGTACCACTCTCCTCCACCAACGGAAGCTAACAGAGAGAATCAGCCGAAGTACCACTTGTGACCACAGGAGGGAGCTCTGCCACAGAATTCACAACAGTACCCCCCCCCCTTGAGGAGGGGTCACCGAACCCTCACCAGAGCCCCCAGGACGACCAGGATGAGCCATATGAAAGGCACGAACAAGATCGGGAGCATGGACATCAGAGGCAAAGACCCAGGAATTATCTTCCTGAGCATAACCCTTCCACTTAACCAGATACTGGAGTTTCCGTCTTGAAACACGAGAATCCAAAATCTTCTCCACAATATACTCCAACTCCCCCTCCACCAAAACCGGGGCAGGAGGATCAACAGATGGAACCATAGGTGCCACGTATCTCCGCAACAATGACCTATGGAATACGTTATGAATGGAGAAAGAATCTGGAAGGGTCAGACGAAAAGACACAGGATTAAGAACCTCAGAAATCCTATACGGACCAATGAAACGAGGTTTAAACTTAGGAGAGGAAACCTTCATAGGAATATGACGAGAAGATAACCAAACCAAATCCCCAACACGAAGTCGGGGACCCACACAGCGTCTGCGATTAGCGAAACGTTGAGCCTTCTCCTGGGACAAGGTCAAATTGTCCACTACATGAGTCCAAATCTGCTCCAACCTGTCCACCACAGTATCCACACCAGGACAGTCCGAAGACTCAACCTGCCCTGAAGAGAAACGAGGATGGAACCCAGAGTTGCAGAAAAACGGCGAAACCAAGGTAGCCGAGCTGGCCCGATTATTAAGGGCGAACTCAGCCAAAGGCAAAAAGGACACCCAGTCATCCTGATCAGCAGAAACAAAGCATCTCAGATATGTTTCCAAGGTCTGATTGGTTCGTTCGGTCTGGCCATTAGTCTGAGGATGGAAAGCCGAGGAAAAAGACAGGTCAATGCCCATCCTAACACAAAAGGCTCGCCAAAACCTCGAAACAAACTGGGAACCTCTGTCAGAAACGATAATCTCCGGAATGCCATGTAAACGAACCACATGCTGGAAGAACAATGGCACCAAATCAGAGGAGGAAGGTAATTTAGACAAGGGTACCAAATGGACCATCTTAGAGAAGCGATCACAAACCACCCAAATGACTGACATTTTTTGAGAGACGGGAAGATCTGAAATAAAATCCATAGAGATATGTGTCCAAGGCCTCTTCGGGACCGGCAAGGGCAAAAGCAACCCACTGGCACGAGAACAGCAGGGCTTAGCCCGAGCACAAATCCCACATACTGCACAAAAGAACGCACATCCCGCGATAGAGACGGCCACCAAAAGGATCTAGCCACTAACTCTCTGGTACCAAAGATTCCAGGATGACCAGCCAACACCGAACAATGAACCTCAGAGATAACTTTATTCGTCCACCTATCAGGGACAAACAGTTTCTCCGCTGGGCAACGATCAGGTTTATTAGCCTGAAATTTTTGCAGCACCCGCCGCAAATCAGGGGAGATGGCAGACACAATAACTCCCTCTTTGAGAATACCCGCCGGCTCAGATAAACCCGGAGAGTTGGGCACAAAACTCCTAGACAGAGCATCCGCCTTCACATTTTTAGAGCCCGGAAGGTACGAAATCACAAAGTCAAAACGGGCAAAAAACAGCGACCAACGAGCCTGTCTAGGATTCAACCGCTTGGCAGACTCGAGATAAGTCAAGTTCTTATGATCAGTCAAGACCACCACGCGATGCTTAGCTCCTTCAAGCCAATGACGCCACTCCTCGAATGCCCACTTCATGGCCAGCAACTCTCGATTGCCAACATCATAATTTCGCTCAGCAGGCGAAAACTTCCTGGAAAAGAGGGCGCATGGTTTCATCACCGAGCAATCAGAACTTTTCTGCGACAAAACAGCCCCTGCACCAATCTCAGAAGCATCAACCTCGACCTGGAATGGAAGCGAAACATCTGGTTGACACAACACAGGGGCAGAAGAAAAACGACGCTTCAACTCTTGAAAGGCTTCCACAGCAGCAGAAGACCAATTGACCACATCAGCACCCTTCTTGGTCAAATCGGTCAATGGTTTAGCAATACTAGAAAAATTGCAGATGAAGCGACGATAAAAATTAGCAAAACCCAGGAACTTTTGCAGACTTTTCAGAGATGTCGGCTGAGTCCAATCATGGATGGCTTTGGGCTTTAACCCCTTCATGACCGGGGGATTTTTCGTTTTTCCGTGTTCATTTTTCGCTCCCCTCCTTCCCAGAGCCATAACTTTTTTATTTTTCTGTCAATTTGGCCATGTGAGGGCTTATTTTTTGCAGGACGAGTTGTACTTTTGAACGACATCATTGGTTTTAGCATGTCGTGTACTAGAAAACGGGAAAAAAATTCCAAGTGCGGTGAAATTGCAAAAAAAGTGCAATCACACACTTGTTTTTTGTTTGGCTTTTTTGCTAGGTTCACTAAATGCTAAAAATGACCTGCCATTATGATTCTCCAGGTCATTACGAGTTCATAGACACCAAACAGGACTAGGTTATTTTTTATCTAAGTGGTGAAAAAAAATTCCAAACTTTGCTAAAAAAAAAAAAAAAATTGCGCCATTTTCCGATACTCGTAGCGTCTCCATTTTTCATGATCTGGGGTCGGTTGAGGGCTTATTTTTTGCGTGCCGAGATGACGTTTTTAATGATAGCATTTCGGTGCAGATACGTTCTTTTGATCGCCCGTTATTGCATTTTAATGCAATGTTGCGGCGACCAAAAAAACGTAATTCTGGCGTTTCAAATTTTTTTCCCGCTACGCTGTTTAGCGATCAGGTTAATACTTTTTTTTAATTGATAGATCGGGCGATTCTGAGCGCGGCGATACCAAATATGCGTAGATTTGATATTTTTTTTATTGATTTATTTTGATTGGGGCGAAAGGGGGGTGATTTAAACTTTTATGTTTTTTTTATTTTTTTCACATTTTTTTAAACTTTTTTTTTTAACTTTTGCCATGCTTCAATAGCCTCCATGGGAGGCTAGAAGCAGGCACAGCACGATCGCCTCTGCTACATAGCAGCGATCTGCTGATCGCTGCTATGTAGCAGAATTGCACGTGTGCTGTGAGCGCCGACCACAGGGTGGCGCTCACAGCGACGGGCGATCAGTAACCATAGAGGTCTCTAGGACCTCTATGGTTACCATCCAGATGCATCGCCGACCCCCGATCATGTGACGGGGGTCGGCGATGACGTCATTTCCGGCCGCCCGGCCGGAAGCGGTAGTTAAATGCCGCTGTCTGCGTTTGACAGCGGCATTTAACTAGTTAATAGGTGCGGGCAGATCGCGATTCTGCCCGCGCCTATTACGGGCACATGTCAGCTGTTCAAAACAGCTGACATGTCCCGACTTTGGTGCGGGCTCACCGCGGAGCCCTGCATCAAAGCAGGGGAGCCGGCATCGGACGGTATAGTACGTCCGATGCCGGTAAGGGGTTAAAAGGGTCCATCTCGATAGTAGAAGGGGAAAAGATGAACCCCAAAAATGAAACCTTCTGAACACCAAAGAGACACTTTGATCCCTTCACAAACAAAGAATTAGCACGCAGGACCTGAAACACAGTTCTGACCTGCTTCACATGAGACTCCCAATCATCCGAGAAGATCAAAATGTCATCCAAGTACACAATCAGGAATTTATCCAGGTACTCTCGGAAGATGTCATGCATAAAGGACTGAAACACTGATGGAGCATTGGCAAGTCCGAATGGCATTACTAGATACTCAAAATGGCCCTCGGGCGTATTAAATGCAGTTTTCCATTTATCGCCTCGCTTAATACGCACAAGATTATACGCACCACGAAGATCTATCTTGGTGAACCAACTAGCCCCCTTAATGCGAGCAAACAAGTCAGATAACAACGGCAAGGGGTACTGAAATTTAACCGTGATCTTATTTAGAAGGCGGTAATCTATACAAGGTCTCAGCGAACCATCCTTCTTGGCCACAAAAAAGAACCCTGCTCCTAATGGCGACGATGACGGGCGAATATGCCCCTTCTCCAAGGACTCCTTCACGTAACTCCGCATAATGGCGTGCTCAGGCACAGACAAATTAAACAGTCGACCTTTTGGGAATTTACTACCAGGAATCAAATCGATAGCACAATCACAATCCCTATGCGGAGGTAGGGTATCGGACTTGGGCTCATCAAATACATCCCGGTCATCAGACAAGAACTCTGGAACCTCAGAAGGGGTGGATGACGAAATAGACAGAAATGGAACATCACCATGTACCCCCTGACAACCCCAGCTGGACACAGACATGGATTTCCAATCTAATACTGGATTATGGACTTGTAGCCATGGCAACCCCAACACGACCACATCATGCAGATTATGCAACACCAGAAAGCGAATAACCTTCTGATGTGCAAGAGCCATGCACATGGTCAGCTGGGTCCAGTACTGAGGCTTATTCTTGGCCAAAGGCGTAGCATCAATTCCTCTCAATGGAATAGGACACTGCAAGGGCTCCAATTAAAACCCACAACGCCTAGCATACTCCAAGTCCATCAAATTCAGGGCAGCGCCTGAATCCACAAATGCCATGACAGAATAAGATGACAAAGAGCAGATCAAGGTAACGGACAAAAGAAATTTTGACTGTACCGTACCAATGGTGGCAGACCTAGCGAACCGCTTAGTGCGCTTAGGACAATCAGAGATAGCATGAGTGGAATCACCACAGTAGAAACACAGCCCATTCTGACGTCTGTGTTCTTGCCGTTCAACTCTAGTCAAAGTCCCATCGCACTGCACAGGCCCAGGTTCATGCTCAGACAATACCGCCAAATGGTGCACAGATTTACGCTCACGCAAGCGTCGACCGATCTGAATAGCCAAAGACATAGACTCATTCAGACCAGCAGGCATAGGAAATCCCACCATGACATCCTTAAGGGCTTCAGAGAGACCCTTTCTGAAAATAGCTGCGAGCGCACCTTCATTCCACTGAGTGAGTACGGACCACTTTCTAAATTTCTGACAATAAACCTCTATATCATCCTGAGCCTGACACAGAGCCAGCAAATTCTTCTCTGCCTGATCCACTGAATTAGGTTCATCGTACAGCAATCCGAGCGCCAGGAAAAACGCATCGATATTACTTAATGCAGGATCTCCTGGCGCAAGAGAAAATGCCCAGTCCTGAGGGTCGCCACGTAAAAAAGAAATAATGATCAAAACTTGTTGAACTGGGTCACCAGGGGAGCGAGGTTTCAAGGCCAGAAATAGTTTACAATTATTTTTGAAACTCAGAAATTTAGTTCTATCTCCAAAAAACAAATCAGGAATAGGAATTCTTGGTTCTAACATAGATTTCTGATCAATAGTGTCTTGAATCTTTTGTACTCTTGCCGAGAGCTGATCCACACATGAAGACAGACCTTTAATGTCCATCGCTACACCTGTGTACTGAACCACCCAAATGTCCAGGGGAAAAAAAAGGCAAAACACAGTGCAGAGAAAAAAAAATGGTCTCAGAACTTCTTTTTTCCCTCTATTGAGAATCATTAGTACTTTAGGCCTCCAGTACTGCTATGCTGAGGTAATTCAGTACCACAATGGACATAGAAGTCAGAGCACATACAGTGATCTGACAATAACCCAAAAACATAGAACGAGCTCTGAGACGTGGGAACTCTGCTGACCGCAATCCCTAATCCTCTCCAACAACACTAGAGGCAGCCGTGGATTGCGCCTAACGCTCCCAATGCAACTCGGCACAGCCTGAGAAACTAGCTAGCCTGAAGATAGAAAATAAGCCTACCTTGCCTCAGAGAAATACCCCAAAGGAAAAGGCAGCCCCCACATATAATGACTGTGAGTTAAGATGAAAAGACAAACGTAGAGATGAAATTGATTTAGCAAAGTGAGGCCCGACTTACTAAACAGAGCGAGGATAGGAAAGGTAACTTTGCGGTCAACACAAAACCCTACAAACAACCACGCAAAGGGGCAAAAAGACCCTCCGTACCGAACTAACGGCACGGAGGTACACCCTCTGCGTCCCAGAGCTTCCAGCAAGCAAGAAAAAAACAAATAAGCAAGCTGGACAGAAAAAAAGCAGCAAACAAAATAACAAAGCGGAACTTAGCTATGCAGAGCAGCAGGCCACAGGAACGATCCAGGAGGAAACAGGTCCAATACTAGAACATTGACTGGAGGCCAGGATCAAAGCACTAGGTGGAATTAAATAGAGCAGCACCTAACGACTTCACCACATCACCTGAGGAAGGAAACTCAGAAGCCGCAGTACCACTCTCCTCCACCAACGGAAGCTCACAGAGAGAATCAGCCGAAGTACCACTTGTGACCACAGGAGGGAGCTCTGCCACAGAATTCACAACACACTGTGCTATTTTACGGACAAGCTAAAGAAAATAACTCTTGTAAATAATCTTTTGCCATTGCATACCCCTGTTTGCATCTTCTTCATCCACTTCATTCCTTGCCATCCAATAAATCTACGTTTTGTTGTTTGCACCTCATCTTGTGTACAGTAGTCTTCCTACTGAGGTCATACACAGAGAGGGCAGTGCAGTACAAAAGGGACAGGTAAAACTCGTAACAGGGGCACAGCCAAATCAGAACTAAACAGATGTAACGTAGCACAAGCACAAAGCACAACAGGGTCAAAAACACTTGGCCAAGGGTCAGAGTACAAGCAACAGGGAATGGCCCCACAATGAGGCTACAAGAAGCCTCCCAGAATCCCAAAGTGAGACCATCCAGGATATCTCTGTACTTGGCCACATTCATGTTTCCTTCAATGACAACAAGTCGTCCTGTCCCTGCAGCTGAAAAACACCTCCATAGCCTGATGCTGTCACCACCATGTTTCACTGTTGGGATTGTATTAAGCAGGTGATGAGCAGTGCATGGTTTTCTCCACGCATACCGCTTAGAATTATCACCAAAAAGGTCTATCTTCATCTCATCAGACCAGAGAATCTTATTTCTCATAGTCTGGTAGTCCTTCATTTGTTTTTTAGCAAACTCTATGCGGGCTTCATATGTCTTCCACTGTGGAGAGGCTTACGTTGGGCCACTCTGCCATAAAGGCCCGATTGGTGGAGGGCTGCAGTGATAGCTGACTTTGAGGAACATTCTCCCACCTCCCTACTGCATCTCTGGAGCTCAGCCACAGTGATCCTGGGGTTCTTTTTTACCTCTCTCACCAAGGCTCTTCTCCCACGATTGCTCAGTTTGGCTGGACGGCCAGGTCTAGGAAGACTTCTAGTGGTCCCAAACTTCTTCCATTTAAGGATGATGGAGGCCACTGTGCTCTTGGGAACCTTGAGTACTGCAGAAATTCTGTTGTAACTGCAGCGCCCCAGAGACCTGGTCGTTGCAGTATGGCACTCTGCCGCTAAGGGGAGTGGCGGTACGTCTGATGGTACTAAGGAGTTCTCCTGACCAGGAATCACCAGAACACATTACACTTCACACTCCGGGCACTAGGGGGAGAAAAAGGCTTTATTTATTGGGCCACTCCTCACACTGGTAAAACTAGGGGATGAAGTTAGTCAGAAGCTGACTGGGTTGGATTCAGGCAACATCCCATGGCAGGGGGTGTTGCAGGGAGAAGGCACAGGGGGGTCCCTGTCAGGCGTGGGAACCTGGCAGGTGCCTAGCAAACAGAACAGAACGTAACGGAACCGCGCCTGCACACCCTGCGGCGGTATCCAGGAGAGAGACACGAAGGGAAGGATATTGTGGAACAGTGTAAACGAGATCAAGCACAAAGGAGAGCCAGTAAGAGTCGTGCCGAGAGAGAGAGAGGCAACATCTTACTGAGGAGCGTAGTCGGTGGCCGGAACACCGTAGGAGTAACTGACTTCAGGCCTTACTTCAAACTCCGCCGGACAGTTAATTATAGGTTGGCTGTCTACCTTAAATTTCCTAAGAAGACATAGGGTGCAACATTGGGAGAGGGGCGTCTCTAGGGTCCCTGAAGACCTCCAAGCATTCCCGTCATACGGGTGCATCCTAGCCAAAATATACCTGGGGACGAGAAACTAGTAACATCTGGAACTAAAGAGAAAGAGAGAGCTGTAGAGAACAAACGAACGAGAACAGCAGTTGTGAGGACTATTCCGAATGCTCAGCAGGGTAGGACTACAACACACAGGCACTAGTGGTAGGCAACGATTTCCATCTGCGAAGGAAACTCTGGATGCGCCCATCGGACCGGCCGGTCTCAGAGAGCCCTGTTTAACGTACTCTGGATTGAGGAGCCTGAAGCCTTCAGTAAAGAGGTAAAGAGACTGCAACCTTGTGTTCTCATTATTGCCTGCACCTCACACCATCGCCACCTACACCACTGGGAATCCCTGGGGACATACTTCACCTGTGGGAAGTTATACCATCCAGCTGCCATTCCATCACCCCAGCGGACCCCACAGCAGCATCGGTCACCCTGACCGAACACCACAGGTGGCGTCACGAACCCCTGACAGACTGTTCCACTACTCCCTTTACTGGACGCCCCTTAGCAGGGTCGTGGACCGGGTCTAGCCACCGTGACAGCCTCAGAACCGAACCAGAGAGGCCCGGTACTGAGAACCCGTGGCTCTGCGTCTGGGGGCGATCCAACTTGGTGTCACGAACAGGATCGTACTTAAGCCTGAGGAATTGGGTCATGTGTGCCTTGGAACTGTGATTGAAACGTGTTGGACTGTGATTTATTGCAAAGACTGTGTATTGCTATCTGCCGCAAGATTCCCGCCAAAACTGCCGCCATTATAGCGCCACGAGGAGCGCAAGAGAAGAAGAAGGGCGTGGAAGTGGGCGTGAGTAAGCTGGAGAGCGCAAAAGATAATGGCCGCCCAGTCTAAGTATTTCTGTACCTTGAGGACGTGTCCGTCAGCAGCTGAGATCCACCTCCTGATCCTCAGTGGAGGGCGGAGACAAAGAAAACGAAACCGCCCACGAAGGAGAGAGCGGGAAAAGGACAAGGAGGGAGAAGAAGTGAATCACGTGGGAGACGCCATGGCCAGCCGACCGGGATCGGGATCGGAGCGTGGGGTCGGAGCAGAGGACTCCCCCAGCTACCCAGAGAGATACCGCAGCCAAGCGTCGCCTGTGAGCCCCGACTTCCTGCAGGCCGGAGTGGACGAGCTCAGCAATCAACTCCAGCGGACGCAGCTGAGCACTGAGGCCGGGTGGAAGGAGACCGTCATCAGGGGTCTCACCAGACGTCTGTCAGCAGCCTCGTGTGGTTCGGGGCGAGAAAGAAGTTCCAGCGCTCCGAAGCCAGAAAGCAAGGCCCCGCCAGAAAGCGAGATACTGCAAACAGAGATGACAACGCCACAGCGCAAAATCCCGCAGTCAGCGTTCCAGATCCCAGCGGAGACGGAGCAGGCCGGCACCGGAGGGACCGCATCTGAAGCAGGTATGAAGAACGACCCTGCCCCAGTGACAGAAAACCTACTGGTAGGCCCCGTAGCAGCGCCACCTGCTGCCATGACTAAGACTAACTCTGAACTGACAAATCCTAATACTACCACAGTGGGCATTATTGCCGCTACTGAACCTACAATTAAAACTGACATTCGAACCCAGATTATGCCTGAAAAACCGATTAGTGACATTGATACCGCATCGGATGAGAAAAGAGATATGCAAAGCCATAAGACCCTCTTCTGGAGTGAGGGAGCCCCTTATGTGGCACCTGGTAGCCGCCAGTATGCAGCTGGGCTACTCCGATCGGTGCTACCCCTGACTTACAGAAGTAAACCTCGGAGATCCGACAATGTAAATAGTTAACTGTTTCTTGCTGCTGCTTAAAACCCGTCCAGGGTTAACTCCTAGGGATCCCTTTGTTTACCCGGGATCCCTAATGTTTTCTATTTCTTTTTCTACCTTTGCACAAAGTTCATCATTGTTTCTAAGACTGCCGGATCATGGATGGTGAATGATTCAAAACTGTTTTTGTATATAGTTTGCACCTTCTTAAATGTGCTCCCTACTGGTTTTACAAGTGAAAGAAGACTTTGCGAAGATAATGCTGCTGGACATGACGCAGAAGGTCTTGCTTTCAGTGGACTTGCAGATAGAGAGAATCTGCACTACTTTCTAGAGACTTGGGTCCCTCTTAAAGGGAATGTTTACATGATTGCCTTAATAAAAGTTGAAACGTTAATAATGTTAAAATTTAGAAAGTTTGATAATGTTGACAAAGATTGAGGACAGGAAAGCTTGAAGTGAACCCGTAGGGGTTAGAGAGAGAGTCCTCCTGAGAGATGTAGAAAGATGGTCGGTACAATGACAGTAGGCCCAGCCAAGGAGCTAGGCGGTCCTGCATTGGGGAAGTTAGAACGGAAAGAAAAGTTGAGTTATATAGCATTTTATGGTAGGCCTTTAGTGGGTTCAGCGTATACGCCCTTAAAGGAAAAGTTAAATCACAGTTTGCACTTAGTAGAATACCCGGCTGGGTACTGAGAGTTATTTATAGTCAAAAATGTTAAATTAAAAATATTTAATCCTGTTTTTGTTTGTAACGTTCAAGTGTCCTTACCTCCCATAAAGGGAAGCACCTTTTTTATTTATTGTTCTAAGCATTTTAAAAATTTTGTATGTCTTTTGCTGTATTATATTGTTGTTCTTCTTCCCAGTCCAGGAGTACTGGATTTAACCGGGGGGGAGTGCAGCGCCCCAGAGACCTGGTCGTTGCAGTATGGCACTCTGCCGCTAAGGGGAGTGGCGGTACGTCTGATGGCACTAAGGAGTTCTCCTGACCAGGTATCACCAGAACACATTACACTTCACACTCCGGCCACTAGGGGGAGAAAAAGGCTTTATTTATTGGGCCACTCCTCACACTGGTAAAACTAGGGGATGAAGTTAGTCAGAAGCTGACTGGGTTGGATTCAGGCAACATCCCGTGGCAGGGGGTGTTGCAGGGAGAAGGCACAGGGGGGTCCCTGTCAGGCGTGGGAACCTGGCAGGTGCCTAGCAAACAGAACAGAACGTAACGGAACCGCGCCTGCACACACTGCGGCGGTATCCAGGAGAGAGACACGAAGGGAAGGATATTGTGGAACAGTGTAAACGAGATCAAGCACAAAGAAGAGCCAGTAAGAGTCGTACCGAGAGAGAGAGAGGCAACATCTTACTGAGGCGCGTAGTCGGTGGCCGGAACACCGTAGGAGTAACTGACTTCAGGCCTTACTTCAAACTCCGCCGGACATTTAATTATAGGTTGGCTGTCTACCTTAAATTTCCTAAGAAGACATAGGGGGCAACATTGGGAGAGGGGCGTCTCTAGGGTCCTGGAAGACTTCCAAACCTTCCCGTCATACGGGTGCGTCCTAGCCAAAATATACCTGGGGGACGAGAAACTAGTAACATCTGGAACTAAAGAGAAAGAGAGCTGTAGAGAACGAACGAACGAGGACAGCAGTTGTGAGGACCGAACACCACAGGTGGCGTCACGAACCCCTGACAGACTGTTCCACTACTCCCTTTACTGGACGCCCCTTAGCAGGGTCGTGGACCGGATCTAGCCACCGTGACAGCCTCAGAACCGAACCAGAGAGGCCCGGTACTGAGAACCCGTGGCCCTGCGTCTGGGGGCGATCCATAACCTTGGCCAGATCTGTGCCTTGCCACAATTCTGTCTCTGAACCCCTTGGCCAGTTCCATTGACCTCATGATTCTCATTTGGTCTGACATGCACTGTGAGCTGTGAGATCTTATATAGACAGGTGTGTGCCTTTCCAAATCAAGGCCTATTAGTTTAATTAAACACAGCTAGACTCCAATGAAAGAGTAGAAACATCTCAAGGAGGATCACAAGGAAATGGACAGCATGTGACTTAAATATGAGTGAGCAAAGGGTCTAAATACTTATGATCATGTGATATTTCAGTTTTTCTTTTTTATTACATTTGCAAAAATTTCTACATTTCTGCTTTTTTCAGTCAAGATGGGGTGCAGATTGTACATTAATGTGAAAAAAATGAACTTTTTTGAATTTACCAAATGGCTGCAATGAAACAAAGTGAAAAATTTAAAGGGGTCTGAATACTTTCTGTACTAACTGTATTTATGAAAATTCCACAAAAAGGTTTATTTTCAAACTGAATTCTTGTAATATGCAAAATTACAGTAGTAGTAGCTGTAACAACTGCAGTAGTGTCATGGTTTGCTAAGTTTCTGGGATTAGGTGGTTTTAGGGTTAACATGGATGAAAACCTCTTCCAGAGTGTTCTGGACCTCAGACTTGGCCGAAGGTTCACCATACAACAAGACAATGACCCTGAGCACACAGCTCAAATACAAAGGAGTGGCTTCACAACATTCTTGACTGACCCAGCCAGAGCCTTGACCTAAACCCAATTGAGCATCTCTGGAGAGACCTGAAAATGGCTGTCCACCAACATTCACATCCAACCGGATGGAACTGGAGAGGATCTGCAAGGAAGAATGGCAGAGGATCCCCAAATCCAGGTGTGAAAATCTTGTTGCATCATTCACAAGAAGACTCATGGCTGTACTAGCTCAAAAGGGTGCTTCTACTCAATACTTAGCAAAGGGTCTGAATACTTATGACCATGTGATATTTCAGTTTTTCTTTTTTAATAAATTTGAAAAAATTACTACATTTCTGTTTTTTTCAGTCAAGATGGGGTGCAGAGTGTACATTAACGAGAAAAAAAATAAACTTTTTTGAATTTACCAAATGACTTCAATGAAACAGTGAAAAATTTAAAGGGGTCTGAATACTTTCTATACCCACTGTACCTCCTGCAGTTGAGTCTACCTATCTGATGAAATGTCTTAGTGTGAGTAAAAGTACATAGAGACAGCTTAGAAACAGTGTCTCAAGCACTCTACACTCTCAGCCTAGTTGTATGGTCAGAATAGTAATAGTTTTGCCAGATTCATCTGTATAGCCAGATTGCAGCTTCTATAAAGATACAGCACAGACATCAAAACGTCTGCTACCAACATATAAAAAATCATCAGTGTGTGTGTCTGTAAAGCACCACAGCACAGTCTCCCTCTGCATAAAACCTGCTACAATCCAACAACTCATATCACTATACAGATCCATTGTGCCTGTGAAGTTAGATGACTGACGGAGAGACTCTACGGTCTTTGCCTGATCCATGGTCAGATGAAGAATGTGTAGAGTTTAATCCAGGGTCCACTGAAAAATCTAAATGCTCTACCAAGCTTACATAAAAAGTTAAAGAAGACATTGAAATCATTAAACATGACCTCTCTTGAAATGTATCAGACTTATAGAAAAAATTGCTGAGTCACATCAATATAATCTCTCAGCCTGCTTCTCTCAAACTACCACTAGAGAGAGCTCTAGGACAACTGTGTTCAGTTTATGAAATTTATACCAGAAATGCACATGAATATATTATGACTCTGAAGAAGCTTGATACACATGATTCTCTTGAGGAACTTCAAAGTTTACAGGAACTTAATTCTGAGAGAGATCGCACAGCAAATAATATTACACTCACAAGCAACAGGTTAGCAATGTTTTCATGTTTTGGCATTCAGGCTCCATATCTCACCATCCACTACTGCTTTGAATGTGAGAGTACCATCATTTTATAGAGAATCATCTTGGCTATCTCATAGATAAATTTTACTTATTATACTTATTATTTAGCATATGAAAATAACCACAATACAGTCATAGTTTTAAGAGTTCTAAATTGCAGAAAACTACTTAAAAAAATACAAAACAGTACATCTTTATTTATTCAATATATACACAAATTTATTTTAAGGGCATGTGCAGAAGATGAGGCTGCTAACATACAAGCGCCTGGGCGCAAAAGAAAACAGAGATGGAAGCGGAAGCAGTGCTCAAGAAAGCAGAAATGGATATATTGCAAGTAAGTGCAGCAGCGGAAATTGCGCACAAGAAAGCAGAGATGGAAGTGAGCGCAATACGCAGGAGGACAGAAATAATTGCCCTAGAGAAGGTATTTGAGCATGCCACGGCCATGGCAAGGTTAAAGGTCCTGGAACAAACTATTAATGGGAGTCAAAGAGACAGCATCAGTTTAAATGATTTAAAAAAAGAAAAATATTTAGAATTGAGAGTTCTCAGTGGTTGATACCTTTTAATGGCTAACTGAAAAGATGGTAACAAATTGCAAGCTTTCGAGACTACACAGGTCTCTTCATCAGGCAAAGACCCTGTGTAGTATCGAAAGCTTGCAATTTGTTACCATCTTTTCAGTTAGCCATTAAAAAGTATCAACCACTGAGGACTCTCAATTCTAAATATTTTTCTATCTACTGGCTAACACAGTACCAAGATATATATCTTTCCTGTTTCAAAAAAGAAGATACTGTTAATTGCGGAAGAGACTACATACTAAGCCAAAATAGCACACCCTTGACCTCAACAATTCTTCTTTACAGAGCAGATATTTCTCCAAAGCAACAGGATGCAGATCCTTCTTCAGCATCCTGCATTAAAGGTCAGTACAATGCACTGCCTCATTCTGAACCTCGTTCATGCACCTTAATGTATTACACCCCTGAACCTCAGCAAACCCTATACATGGATGCCCACATGTAAGCCAATATGAGGAGCAAGTCATTATACACCTGACAACCACATAGTTACAGTTCCACATGTAACAGAAAGTAAGCACATCAAATCGGTTACTGGACTGAATGCCTATCCCGCACCATACTTTCTTGCATACAAACACTACTTAAACAACAATTTCTTTCCAAAATCTGTATGGAACAGTCTTTTGATGCTCTATTCCATTCTGTCTTAAGTAGTTTTCTATTTGGTGTCCTGTAAATTCACCTCCATTATCACTTCTGATGATGATTGGCTTCCTCTGAAACTTGTTATTTATCTTTGTCACATAGTCTTTGGAATGTGGGAGAACCCGGAGGAAACCCACGCAAATGCGGCGCCCCAGGATCCTGGTCATCGCAGTGGTATTGCTTTCCTCTCGGGGACAGTGATGCTACGTTTGGAGACAATGAAGGAGAACTCTGTGTCAGGTAACACAATGCATGCAATATGTTCACACTCCAGACCAGAAGGGGGAGCTCTAAGCCTGTTTAAGGTGAACTCCCCTATAAGAACATCCTGATCTGGAGGGAAAGGGTTCAGTTCCTGTCAGAAAGACAGAGGGAAAGGAAGCAGAGGAGCCCTGTGGCCTGAAGTGCTGCAGCTCCTAGGAAACAGACTGATAGAAAGCAGAACCTATTGCAGCAAGCGTGAAGGAAGTCAGAGCAAAGGAGAGGATATCAGAGGGAGACCAGCCAGGAGGAGGCTGCCTCCTTCTGAGGCGCAGAAATTCAGTAGCCGGAATACCGAGGGAGTAAGGATCTCTACGCTTTACTTCAGAGACCGGCAGGGCAGCTATTTCCACGTTACCTGTCCGACCTATACCCAGGAGGCACGGTGGAAACTCTCAGAGGCCGGGGCATGCTAGAGTCCCTGTAAAACGCCTCAAGCCACCAGTCATACGGGTTTTGTCCTATCCGACCACAGGGGACAGAGAGAGAGAGACATTACATCTGTGAGGACGTTATATGAAGCTAATGCAGTAAGGGACTACACCATTACAGCGCAAGGGAAGGCTATTGATTTCCACCTAGATAAGGGGACTCTGGAATTGCCTCCAAACTGGCTGGACTCTACCTGCCCTGTGATCTGGTGCTCTGGACTGTGGATGCTGAAGTCTTCAGTAAAGGTAAAGAGATTGCAACCTTGTGTCCTCGTTTTTCTCTGTGCCTCTCACCATCCTACCATCTACACAGTGGGAAGCCCTGGGGACATACTTCACCTGTGGGAAGGTATACCATATAGCTGCCATAACATCACCCCAGCGGACCCCTTAAAGCAGCGTCGGTCACCCTGACCGAATAGCACAGGTGGCGTCACAAACACAAACTTTATCTTTTTAAAGACCTTTCCCTTTTACACGGACGTCCCAGGGCCACGGACCGGGTCAGCCACCGTGACATCCCCCTGTGAACCGCAGGACCCGGTACCCCATGGCCCCATGGGAGCGCTCCACAAACACATGGAGAACATACAAACTTCTTGCAGATTTTGTCCTTGGTGAGATTTGAACCCAGAACTCCAGCGCTGCAAGGCTGCAGTGCTAACCACTGAGCCACCGTGCCGCCATATATATATACAGTACAGACCAAAAGTTTGGACACACCTCATTTAAAGATTTTTCTGTATTTTCATGACTATGAAAATTGTACATTCTTGAAGCTCATCAAGAGAATGCCAAGAGTATGCAAAGCAGTCATCAAAGCAAAAGGTGGCTACTTTGAATATAAGACGTAATTTCAGTTGTTTCACACTTTTTTGTTAAGTATACAATTCCACATGAGTTAATTCATTGTTTGATGCCTTCAGTGTGAATGTACAATTTTTCTAGTCCTGAAAATACAGAAAAATCTTTAAATGAGAAGATGTGTCCAAACTTTTGGTCTGTACTATATATAAATACCATATATTCTTTTCCATAGCTTGTTTGGTTTCCTTTTATCCTTGAATCCTGAGGGTTGTTCCATGTAAATGTCTTCTGTTAAGTCTCCATTCAGAAATGCTGCCTTTACATTCAGATGTTTCAACTGCATTTGTTTCGTTGCTGCAACTGCAAACAAAGTTCAGATTGTGGTGTGTTTGACAACTGGAGCAAATGTCTCATCATAGCCTTCTCCATATTTCTGAGAATAGCGTTTAGCTACAAGTCTTGCTCGGTATCAATCCGCTGTACCATCCGCTTGGTATTTTACTTTAAAACCCATTTACATCCTATAGCCTTTTTTTCTTTTGGTCATTCTGTCAGTGTCCATGTCTTTGAATCATGCATGGATTTTATTTCAGTTTCTGCAGCCTTTATCCATTTGTTTGCCTCTTCTTCTGAAAGTTGAGATATCTCCTCCCAAGATGTAGGTTCATACATTTTATTTGTACTTGCCTTGTATGAAAGACGTTGAGGTGGTCTTCCCTTGTTTTCTCTTTTTGAGCATCTTGGTTCTGTGTCTGTATGGAGCTGTATCTCTTGACTTTCATCGATTTCCACTTCTTTCTCATTAGATGTTTCAGCTGTTATATCACTGTTGTTTCTCTCATTTTTCCAGTGATGTCATTATGTCATCATTTAGATCTTCAATGAATGTTACACTGTTACTCACTGTGATTCTGTCTGTCTTGGGATCTCGGATTCTGTATCCTTTGCAATTGTCACTATATCCGACAAATATTCCTTCAATGGCTCTGTTTTGAAGTTTGGAACGTTTTTTTTCTGGAATAAACACAAAAACTTTGTAACCAAAAACTCTTAATGATTCACACTTGGTTTCTTACCTTGCCACAGTTCATAAGGGGGGCTTACAAGGGGGCTTACAGGGTTAGTCGGAGAGCTGGGTGGGACTGGCTAACCACACACACCTCCCACCAATGGGGGTGATTTCAGCTACATAATGTGACTGTCGTTTGGGTCACATGGTCCGTGTTGCAAGTTCCTGAAAGAGGACAGGTCTGTGTGTTGGAAGGTCCTGCGAGTGGACCCGATTCCTGAAGAGCACATGGGGACCATGTACCTGCAGAGTCTGTGACGGCACTGCATTGGGAAGCTACCGACCTTCTGGGGTCTGGAACTGTCAGGTGGCCTGTGGAGCAAGTCATCGTCCAGGACTGTGATCCCAGTTAGGCAACTTCCCCGGGAACATAGGACTGACAAGAAGTCAGCGTGTGGAGCGGAGTTCCTGGAAGGTAAACCAGAGTATGGGGGACTATGTGCACTGACGCGGGTCAGTGATTGAACTGTGCGGTCACCCACGGTAACTGGACGAAGTGAGGTCCAGCATGTGTAGTGATTGCAACTAATGGAGTAAAGTTGTGAGAGACATTGGCACGGCGTGCAGTCGCCCACGGTAACTGGACAAAGAGAAGTCTGGCGTGTTTAGTTACTGCGATTTTAAGCCGTGTACTATGAAGTGGTATGGACTATGTGGTAGGGCTGTGATGTGTAACATGACCTACAGTGGTTTATGCTGAGTGTATAATAAACCACATGGACTGTTTAAGCGAGAAAACGTACCTGTGTGCCTTCATCCCATTGCCAAGCGAGTGTCCCCCAACACATGCAGTAAGTACTGCACTACACTTCATATGTACCTTTTGAAGTCGAGTCAAGCTATACATAGTGTAAGACTCATGCTGGTGTGGTAGTTGGAGGCAGGTATATCTCGCCCAGGTGTTTGTCCTATGTGAATTAGGACACTCAGTATCTTCAGGGTGCTAATGGGTTAATAAGTGCAGGAATAAAAGATGACCAGCTGGGGGTTTCCAGCGTCAGCCTGGGGCACACAGATTGCCTGTCTGTGTGAGACAAACGTGAGTGAGAGCTATGTTCAAGAATTGTGTAATGTTAGCTGGGTGGGAGAAGCCCCCTCAGCTGTTGAGATAGCAACGTGTTGGTTTAGTTAGTGCCGGACAGGCTAGGATTTATTTTTATGTTTTGTTTTTCTATGTTGCTTTCGCGTTAATAAATCTGACCTGAGGTCAGCTTGCTCAGAAACCTGCTGTACGCCTCAGATTCAATGCACAAACCACGTGGCCTTTGACCCCAGCAAAGGCGATCCCAGACTGTTGTGTCACAATAGAGAAATGTTTGAAATGTTGTTTCAAGTGCGCTACACTCGCAGCCTAGTTATGGAGTCAGAATAATATAGAATGTACAACTCTAACATAGTAACATAGTAACATAGTTAGTAAGGCCGAAAAAAGACATTTGTCCATCCAGTTCAGCCTATATTCCATCATAATAAATCCCCAGATCTACGTCCTTCTACAGAACCTAATAATTGTATGATACAATATTGTTCTGCTCCAGGAAGACATCCAGGCCTCTCTTGAACCCCTCGACTGAGTTCGCCATCACCACCTCCTCAGGCAAGCAATTCCAGATTCTCACTGCCCTAACAGTAAAGAATCCTATACTAAAACATGCAGTGTCTTGAAAAAGTATTCATACCCCGTGAATTTTTCCACATTTTTTCATGTTACACCCACAAACTTAAATGTTTATTTGGATTTGATTAGATATACCAACACTAAGTAGTAAATGTTTGTCAAATCTAAAGGAAATTATACATGGTTTTCTAAATGTTTTAAAAATATAAATCTGAAAATTGTGACAAAAATTTGTATTCAGCCCCCCTTTGGGTCATTACTTTTAGGACCATCTTTAATTGCAATTACTGCTGCAAGTCTTTTGGGGTTGTCTCTACCAGCTTTGCACATCTATAGGCTGAAATTTCTGCCCATTATTTTTTGCAAACTAGCTCTAACTCAGTGAGATTGGTGGAGAGCGCCTGTGTACAGCAATTTTCAAGTCTTGCCACAGATTGTCAATGGGATTTAGATCTGGACTGTGACTGGGCCATTTACACATGAATATGCTTTGACCTAAACCATTCCATTGTAGCTCTGTCAGTATGTTTAAGGTCATTGTCCTGCTGGAATTTGAACATATGCCCTAGTCTCACTTTTTGCAGCCTCTAACAGGTTTTCCTCCAGGATTGCCCTGTATTTAGCTCCATCCATCAACTCTGACCAGGTTTCCTTTTCCTGCTGAAGAAAAGCACAGCCACAGCATGATCCAGCCACCACCACGTTTGACGGTGAGATGGTGTTTTCAGGGTGATGTACAGTGTTAATTTTATGACGCACATAGTGTTTTGAATTTAGCCCCCAAAAAATTACTTTGGTCTCATCTGACCAGAGAACCTTCTTCCACATGCTAGCTGTGTCCTCTACATGACTTTTGCAAATTGCAAATGGGACTTCTTATGGCTTGTTGTTAAAAATGTCTTTTTTTCTTGCTATTCTTCCATAAAGGCCAGATTTGTGGAGCACACGACTAATAGTTGTCCTGTAGACAGTTTTTCCCACCAGAGCTGTGGATCTCTGCAATTTGTCCAGAGTGACTTTAGGCCTATTGGCAGCTTCTCTAATTAGTGCTATTCTTGCTTGGGATGCCAGTTTAGGTGTACGGCCATGTCTTGGTAGGTTTGCAGTTGTGTCATACACCTTCTATATTTGGATGATGGATTTAACAGTGCTCCACAAAATGTTCATACAGTAGCTTGGTCTATTTTTTGTTTTATATAACTTAACCCTGCTTTAATTTTCTCAACAACTTTATCCCTGACCTGTCTGATGTGTTCCTTAGTTTTTGATCCCTAATGTTCTTAAACAAACCTCAGAGGCCTTCACAGAATAGCGGTAGTTATACTGAGAATAAATTACACATAGGTGGACTCAATTTACTAATTATTTGAATTCTAGAGGCAATTGGCCATTCAAATTTTTATTTCGGGTTATCAGACTACAAATAGACATCACAGTTTTCAGATTTATATTTTTAAACTAATTAGAAAACCACGTATTATTTCCTTTACACTTCACAAATACTTGCTATTCTGTGTTGATATACACAGAATCCCAATAAATAAATTCCCAATAAAATACATTTAAGTATAAGGCCGGCGTCACACTTGCGAGTTTTACGGACGTAAGAGCGCAGAAACTACGTCCGTAAAACTCGCAAAAAATACGGCACAATTATTCTCTATGCCCCTGCTCCTATCTGCCGTATTTTACTGATCAGTATTATACGGCTTTCTACGGCCGTAGAAAATCGCAGCATGCTGCGTTTGTCACCGTATTGCACAAATAAAACGCCAATGAAAGTCTATGGAAGCCCCAAAAATACGGATTCCACACGGACCAGCAGTGTGACTTGCGAGAAATACGCAGCGCTGTTACAGAGAAAAGCCGGTAATTCAGCGCGGTGTACAGTAAAATCACACTGACAGCTTACAGTAGAATAGGTAGAATAAATATGTACACATAGAATAGGTATATATATATATATGTCAGAGAGACACATATATGTATATATATTATTACTTCATACAGCCGCGATATAGCAAAAAGCCGGTAATTCAATTACCGGCTTTTGCTTTCTCCTTCCTAAAACCCGACATGATATGAGACATGGTTTACATACAGTAAACCATCTCATATCACCATTTTTTTTGCATAATCCACACAACTAATGTTAGTAGTGTGTATATGCAAAATTTGGCCGTTCTAGCTCTTAAAATAAAGGGTTAAATGGCGGAAAAAATTGGCGTGGGCTCCCGCGCAATTTTCTCCGCCAGAGTAGTAAAGCCAGTGACTGAGGGCAGATATTAATAGCCTGGAGAGGGTCCACGGTTATTGGCCCCCCCCTGGCTAAAAACACCTGCCCCCAGCCACCCCAGAAAAGGCACATCTGGAAGATGCGCCTATTCTGGCACTTGGCCACTCTTCCCATTCCCGTGTAGCGGTGGGATATGGGGTAATGAAGGGTTAATGCCACCTTGCTATTGTAAGGTGACATTAAGCCTAATTAATAATGAAAAGGCGTCAATTATGACACCTATCCATTATTAATCCAATTGAATGAAAGGGTTAAAAAAAAACCACACACACATTATTAAAAATTATTTTAATGAAATAAAAACAAAGGTTGTTGTAATATTTTATTTAACGCCCAATCCAATCACTGAAGACCCTCGTTCTGTAAAAGAAAAAACATAATAAACCAACAATATACTTACCTTCCGCAGATCTGTAAAGTCCAACGATGTAAATCCTTCTGAAGGGGTTAAAACAGTATGCAGCAAGGAGTTCCGCTAATGCAGGCTGCTCCTTGCTGCAAAACCCCGGGGAATGAAGCTAAATATAGGTCAATGATCTACATTTAGCTTCATTTGCGGTGAGGCGCCCTCTGCTGGTTGTTCCTAGATCGTGGGAACTTACCTAGAAAGCTCCCAGGCCATGTCTCATACCATGTCGGGTTTTAGGAAGGAGAAAGCAAAAGCCGGTAATTGAATTACCGGCTTTTTGCTATCTCGCGCTGTATGAAGGAAAAATTATATATATATATATATATATATATATATATATATATATATATATATATATATATATATATATATATATATATATATATATATATATATATGTGTCTACTGACATATATATATATATATAGACAGTATATATGTTTTTTTTTTTTAACACATGGATCCCTTGTATAGCTGTATGTCGGTTTGGCAAGCCTGCGATAAAAACACGCAGTACGGCTGCCATACGGATTACATACGGAGGATGCCATGCGCAAAAAACGGTGACACACCCTGCCTACGGAGGAGCTACGGACCACTATTTTTGGGACTTTTCAGCGTATTACGGCCGTAATATACGGACCGTATTTGCATACGCTGAGTGTGACGCCGGCCTAACAGGTGTAATATGAAAAAATATTGAAAAGTTCACGGGGTATGAATAGGCACTAGAAATGTCAGTAGCGGTGTCAGCACTGATAGGTCCTAATGTATTTCGCAGCATAGGTGGGGAATCAGGGTACACTACATACACTATTGTAATGCACAGCGCAGGCCCTATTTAACAGTATTTTTATCTCAATCTGAAAAAACGGGGTGACAGGTTCCTTTTAACCCCTTTACCCCCAAGGGTGGTTTGCACGTTAATGACCAGGCCAATTTTTACAATTCTGACCACTGTCCCTTTATGAGGTTATAACTCTGGAATGCTTCAACGGATACCGGTGATTCTGACACTGTTTTCTCGTGACATATTGTACTTCATGATAGTGGTAAAAATTTCTTTGATATTACCTGCGTTTATTTGTGAAAAAAATGGAAATTTGGTGAAAATTTTGAAAATTTCGCAATTTTCCAACTTTGAATTTTTATGCAATTATATCACAGAGATATGTCACACAAAATACTTAATAAGTAACATTTTCCACATGTCTACTTTACATCAGCACAATTTTGGAACGAAAATTTTTTTTGTTAGGGAGTTATAAGGCTTAAAAGATGACCAGCAATTTCTCATTTTTACAACACCATTTTTTTTTAGGGACCACATCTCATTTGAAGTCACTTTGAGGGGTCTATATGATAGAAAATAACCAAGTGCGACACCATTCTAAAAACTGCACCCCTCAAGGTGCTCAAAACCACATTCAAGAGGTTTATTAACCCTTCAGGTGTTTCACAGGAATTTTTGGAATGTTTAAATAAAAATGAACATTTAACTTTTTTTTCGCAAAAAATTTACTTCAGCTCCAATTTGTTTTATTTTACCAAGTGTAACAGGAGAAAATGGACCCCAAAAGTTGTTGTACAATTTGTCCTGAGTACGCTGATACCCCATATGTGGGGGTAAACCACTGTTTGGGCGCATGACAGAGCTCGGAAGCGGAGGAGCGCCATTTGACTTTTCAATGCAAAATTGACAGGAATTGAGATGGGACGCCACGTTGCGTTTGGAGAGCCACTGATGTGCCTAAACATTGAAACCCCCCACAAGTGACACCATTTTGGAAAGTAGACCCTCTAAGAAACTTATCTAGATTGTGGTGAGCACTTTGACCCACCAAGTGCTTCACAGACGTTTATGATGCAGAGCCGTAAAAATAAAAAATCATATTTTTCCACAAAAATTATTTTTTAGCCCCCAGTTTTGTATTTTCCCAAGGGTAACAGGAGAAATTGGACCCCAAAAGTTGTTGTCCAATTTCTCCTGTGTACGCTGATACCCCATATGTGGGGGGAACCACTGTTTTGGCGCATGGAAGGGCTCGGAAGGGAAGGAGCGCCATTTGGAATGCAGACTTAGATGGAATGGTCTGCAGGCGTCACATTGCGTTTGCAGAGCCCCTAATGTACCTAAACAATAGAAACCCCCAACAATTGACTCCATATTGGAAACTAGACCCCCCAAGGAACTTATCTAGATGTGTTGTGAGAACTTTGAACCCCCAAGTTTTCACTACAGTTTATAACGCAGAGCCGTGAAAATAAAAAATCTTTTTTTTTCCCACAAAAATTATATTTTAGCCCCCAGTTTTGGATTTTTCCAAGGGTAACAGGAGAAATTAGACCCCAAAAGTTATTGTTCAATTTGTCCTGAGTATGCTGATACCCATATGTGGGGGGTAAACCCCTGTTTGGGCACACGGGACAGCTCGGAAGGGAAGGAGCACTGTTTTACTTTTTCAACGCAGAGTTGGCTGGAATTGAGATCGGACGCCATGTCGCGTTTGCAGAGCCCCTGATGTGCCTAAACAGTGGAAACCCCCAATTATAACTGAAACCCTAATCCAAACACACCCCTAACCCTAATCTCAACGGTAACCCTAAACACACCCCTAACCCTGACACACCCCTTATACCAACCCTATTCCCAACCGTAAATGTAATCCAAACCCTAACCCTAAGTTTAGCCCCAACCCTAACCCTAACTTTAGCCCCAACCCTAATCCTAACTTTAGCCCCAACCCTAACTGTAGCCTTAACCATAGCCCCAACCCTAACCCTAGCCCTAACCCTAGCTCTAACCCTAGCTCTAACCCTAACCATAACCATAGCCCTAACCCTAGCTCTAACCCTAACCCTAGCCCTAATGGGAAAATGGAAATAAATATATTTTTATAATTTTTCCCTAACTAAGGGGGTGATGAAGGGGGGTTTGATTTACTTTTATAGCGGGTTTTTGAGCGGATTTTTATGATTGGCAGCCGTCACACACTGAAAGATGCTTTTTATTGCAAAAAATTTTTTTTGCATTACCACATTTTGAGAGCTATAATTTTTCCATATTTAGGTCCACAGAGTCATGTGAAGTCTTGTTTTTTGCGGGACGAGTTGACGTTTTTGTTGGTAATATTTTCAGGCACGTGACATTTTTTGATCGCTTTTTATTCCGATTTTTGTGAGGCAGAATGACCAAAGACCAGCTATTCATGAATTTCTTTTGGGGGAGGCGTTTATACCATTCCGCGTTTGGTAAAATTGATAAAGCGGTTTTATTCTTAAGGTCAGTACAATTAGAGCGATACCTCACTTAAATCATTTTTTTATGTTTTGGCGCTTTTACACAATAAAAACTATTTTATAGTAAAAATAATTATTTTTGCATCGCTTTATTCTGAGGACTATAACTTTTTATTTTTTCGCTGATGATGCTGTATTGTGGCTTTTTTTTTGCGGGACAAGATGATGTTCTCTGTGGTACCATGGTTATTTATATCAGTCTTTTTGATCGCGTGTTATTCCACTTTTTGTTTGGCGGTATGAGAATAAAGCGTTGTTTTTTGCCTCGTTTTTTTTTTATTTTTTTATTGGTGTTCACTGAAGGGGTTAACTAGTGATATAGTTTTATAGGTGGGGTCGTTACGGACGCGGCGATACTAAATATATGTACTTTTATTGTTTCTTTTATTTAGATAAAGAAATGTATTAATAGGAACGATATATATATATATATATATATAATTTTTTTTTTGGGGGGGGGAATTTAAATTTTTTTTTACACATGTGAATATTTTTTTTTTACAATAGAACATTGCCCCAGGGGGGGCATCATGTTATAGTGTAAGATCGCTGATCTGACACTTTGCTGTGCACTGTGTCGGATCAGCGATCTGACGTGCACTTCTCCAGGCTTCCCGGCGCCTGCTCTGAGCAGGCGCAGTGAAGCCACTTCCCTGCAGGACCCGGATGCCGCAGCCATCTTGGATCCGGGCCTGCTGCAGGGAGGAGGAGGTAAGAGATTACAGCGCGTTGCTCCGGGGGTCTCAGGGAAGCCCACAGGGAGCCCCCTCCTTGCGCGATGCTTCCCTATACCGCTGGGACACCGCGATCATGTTTGATCGCGGTGTGTCGGGGGTTAATGTGCCAGGGGTGGTCCGTGACCGCTCCTGGCACATAGTGCCGGATGTCAGCTGCGATAGTCAGCTGACACCCGGCCGCGATCGGCCTCGCTCCCCCCGTGAAGGCGGCCAATCGCGCTGGATGTACTATTCCGTCCTTGGGAATTAGGGTCCACCCCACATGGACGGAATAGTACGTCCAATGTCAGAAAGGAGTTAACCCAAGTCCTTAATCCCCAAGGGTGGTTTGCACATTAATGACCAGGCCAAGTTTTACAATTCTGACCACTGTCCCTTTATGAGGTTATAACTTTGGAACGCTTCTACGGATCCTGATGATTCTGACATTGTTTTCTCATGACATATTGTGCTTCATGCTAGTGGTAAAATTTCTTTGATATTACCTGCATTTATTTGTGAAAAAAATGGAAATTTGGCGAAAAGTTTGAAAATGTTGCAATTTTCCAACTTTGAATTTTTATGCCCTTAAATCACAGAGATATGTCACACAAAATACTTAATAAGTAGCATTTCCCACATGTCTACTTTACATCAGCACAATTTTGGAAACAAAATTTTTTTTGTTAGGGAGCTATAAGGGTTAAAAGTTGACCAGCAATTTCTCATTTTTACAACACCATTTTATTTTATTGACCACATCACATTTGAAGTCATTTTGAGGGGTCTATATGATAGAAAATAACCAAGTGTGACACCATTCTAAAAACTGCACCCCTCAAGGTGCTCAAAACCACATTCAAGAAGTTTATTAACCCTTCAGGTGTTTCACAGGAATTTTTGGAATGTTTAAAAAAAAAATGAACATTTAACTTTTTTTCACAAAAAATTTACTTCAACTCCAATTTGTTTTATTTTACCAAGGGTAACAGGAGAAAATGGACCCCAAAAGTTGTTGTGGGGTAAACCACTGTTTGAGCGCATGGCAGAGCTCAGAAGGGAAGGAGCGCCGTTTGACTTTTCAATGCAAAATTGACTGGAATTGAGATGGGACGCCATGTTATGTTTGGAGAGTCACTGATGTGCCTAAACATTGAAACCACCAACAAGTGACAACATTTTGGAAAGTAGACCCCCTAGGTAACTTATCTAGATGTGTTGTGAGAACTTTTAACCCCCAAGTGTTTCATTACAGTTTATAGCGCAGAGCCGTGAAAATAAAAAATAATTTTTTTCCCACAAAAATGTTTTTTTAGCCACCCAAATTTTTATTTTCTCAAGGGTAACAAGAGAAATTGGATGCCAATAGTTGTTGTCCAATTTGTCCTGAGTAAGCTGATACCCCATATGTTAGGGTAAACCCCTGTTTGGGTGCATGGGAGAGCTCGGAAGGGAATGAGCACTGTTTTACTTTTTCAACGCAGAATTGGCTGGAATTGAGATCGGACGGCATGTCGCGTTTGGAGAGCCCTTGAGTTGCCTAAACAGTGGAAGCCCCCAATTCTAAATGAAACCCTAACCCAAACACACCCCTAACCCTAATCCCAACTCTACCCATAACCCTAACCACACCCCTATCCCGAACATCCCCCTAACCCCAACACACCCCTAACTCCAACACACCCCTAACCCTAATCCCAACCGTAAATTTAATCCTCACCCTAACTTTAGCCCCAACCCTAAACCTAACTTTAGCTCCAACCCTAACCCTAACTTTAGCCCCAACCCTAACCCTAACTTTAGCCTCAACCCTAACCCCAACCCTAACCCTAGCCCTACCCTAACCCTAGCCCCAACCCTAACCCTAGCCCCAAACCTAACCCTAGCCCCAACCCTTACCCTAGCCCCAACCCTAGCCCCAACCCTAACCCTAGCCCCAACCCTAACCCTAAAGGGAAAATGGAAATAAATACAATTTTTTTATTTTATTATTTTTCCCTAACTAAGGGGGTCATGAAGCGGGGGTTTGATTTACTATTTATAGCGGGTTTTTTAGCGGATTTTTGTGATTGGCAGCCATCACACACTAAAAGACGCTTTTTATTGCAAAAAAATAGTTTTTGCTCTCCACATTCCGAGAGCTATAATTTTTCTATATTTTGGTCCACAGAGTCATGTGAGATCTCGTTTTTTGCAAGACGAGTTGACATTTTTATTGGTACCATTTTCGGGCATGTGACCTTTTTTGATCACTTTTTATTCAGATTTTTGTGAGGCAGAATGACCAAAAACCAGCTATTCATGACTTTCTTTTTGGGGGGCATTTATACCGTTTCACATATGGTAAAATTGATAAAGCAGTTTTATTCTTTGGGATAGTACGATTACAGCAATACCTCATTTATATCATTTTATTATGTTTTGGCGCTTTTATATGATAAAAACTATTTTATCGAAAAAATAATTATTTTTGCATCGCTTTATTCTGAGGACTATAACTTTTACATTTTTTTGCTGATCATGCTATATGGTGGCTCGTTTTTTGTGAGACAAGATGACGTTTTCAGCAGTACCATGGTTATTTATATCCGTATTTTTGATCGCGTTATTCCACTTTTTGTTCGGCGGTATGATAACAAAGCGTTGGTTTTTGCCTTGTTTTTTTTTACGGTGATCACTGAAGGGGATAACTAGTGGGACAGTTTTATAGGTCGGGTCGTTATGGACGCGGTGATACTAAATATGTGTACTTTTATTGTTTGTTTGCTTTTTTTTAGATAAAGAAATGTATTTATGGGAACAATATTATTTTTTTTCTTTATTTAGGAATTTTTTTTTTTTTTTTACATATGTGATTTTTTTTTTTACTTTATAACATTGCCCCTGGGGGGGGCATCATGTTATAGGGTCAGATCGCAGGTCTGACACTTTGCAGAGCACTGTGTCAGATCAGCGATCTGGCAGGCAGTGCAGGGACGCTTGCAAGCACTTGCTCTGAGCAGGCACTTGCAAGCCACCTCCCTGCAGGACCCGGAAGCAGCCCCGCTACCATATTGGATCTGGCGCCTGCAGGGAGGAGGAGGTAGGAGACCCTCGGATCAACGCGATCATATCGCGTTGCTCCGAGGGTCTCAGGGAAGCCCGCAGGGAGCCCACTCCCTGCGCGATGCTTCCCTATGCCTCCGGAACACTGCGATCATGTTTGATCGCAGTGTTCTGGGGGTTAATGTGCCCGGTCCGTCCCAGGTCACCTCAATGGGATAATACGTCATATGGGATTAAGGGGTTAAATTGTGTTCACTGAATTTTTTGAATTTCACATTTTTTGACATTTTCTGTTTATGCTCTACTTTTTCTTAATATTATTAAGCATAAAACACTATACTAATAAACAAGTCATGTCTTAGCACTGCAATTCATTAATTGGTATGAACTTCAAATGATACTAATTGGAATTAATTCAGCGCATTCAAGCTCCAGTCAAGCAGAAACATTCCACAACTCTGCTGCCTTCTTAATGAGTTCATTTGTACTTACTCATCGCCAGGCATTAGGAGTCAGACCAGGAATTGCACACCATAATGAATGTAAGGAGGTGGCGGGGACCCTCTATTGCCTCCTCTCTCCTATACACCGAGCACATGTGGCACCCTGATGGTTCACTAATGTTTTATGGTTAAGTCATTTAGTAATGTCATTGTCATATGTTGTATCCTAAAAAGTGCATGCACTTGTATGTGCTTTAGTTCAGGGACAGAAGAGTTAAGCAGCAGGGAGGAGTTATGGGTGTGCCAGGGCAGAGCCACAGGGGTATAGGGGAAGCATTTCCTGCATGGGTAGCAGAAGCCCGGGCAGTTTTGCCCAGGGCAGGATGTGTGCCTCATTGAGCACAGAGATGTTCCCGGTCGTGGGGGATACAGCTGCTCCAGACTGTAGAGCAGTGAGAACAGGCATCGGCTGAACGGGATCGTCCCCAGGCAGAATACGGGGCCCAAGACCAGAATGGGAGCTGAGGAACTGATGGGACCCGAATGGTCCGTAGAGGCGGCAGGGAAAGCATGTTGACCTCTGTGAACTGTACTTCTGGATGTGATGGACAACTTAGGGTTAGTAAAGTTTAATCGTTGGAACAAAGATTGTGACTATGGTGCTTCATGGGATTAGGATTCTGGCTGACACAGTTAGTACTCATCTCTTCATGTGCAAGGGGCCAGGGTTCTCACTGACTGTTGCTTAGTGGACTCGTCCATGACTCCCACCCCCTGTCACATTGTTACATTTGGTGTAGTCGACAGGACAAGCTGCTTGGAAAGAATCACCAAACCAGGGATTCAAGCTTGAGGAGGCTAATTTGCATATTCCAGGTGCCTTCTGGGAAAAGCGAAGAGTCTCCCTAAGCTAGAAGATCGTTGGGTACAGCCGGGACCAGCTGCTTGGAAAGAATCACCAAACCAGGGATTCAAGCTTGAGGAGGCTAATTTGCATATTCCAGGTGCCTTCTGGGAAAAGCGAAGAGTCTCCCTAAGCTAGAAGATCGTTGGGTACAGCCGGGACCAGCTGCTTGGAAAGAATCACCAAACCAGGGATTCAAGCTTGAGGAGGCTAATTTGCATATTCCAGGTGCCTTCTGGGAAAAGCGAAGAGTCTCCCTAAGTTAGAAGATCGTTGGGTACAGCCGGGACCAGCTGCTTGGAAAGAATCACCAAACCAGGGATTCAAGCTTGAGGAGGCTAATTTGCATATTCCAGGTGCCTTCTGGGAAAAGCGAAGAGTCTCCCTAAGCTAGAAGATCGTTGGGTACAGCCGGGACCAGCTGCTTGGAAAGAATCACCAAACCAGGGATTCAAGCTTGAGGAGGCTAATTTGCATATTCCAGGTGCCTTCTGGGAAAAGCGAAAAGTCTCCCTAAGCTAGAAGATCGTTGGGTACAGCCGGGACCAGCTGCTTGGAAAGAATCACCAAACCAGGGATTCAAGCTTGAGGAGGCTAATTTGCATATTCCAGGTGCCTTCTGGGAAAAGCGAAGAGTCTCCCTAAGCTAGAAGATCGTTGGGTACAGCCGGGACCAGCTGCTTGGAAAGAATCACCAAACCAGGGATTCAAGCTTGAGGAGGCTAATTTGCATATTCCAGGTGCCTTCTGGGAAAAGCGAAGAGTCTCCCTAAGCTAGAAGATCGTTGGGTACAGCCGGGACCAGCTGCTTGGAAAGAATCACCAAACCAGGGATTCAAGCTTGAGGAGGCTAATTTGCATATTCCAGGTGCCTTCTGGGAAAAGCGAAGAGTCTCCCTAAGCTAGAAGATCGTTGGGTACAGCCGGGACCAGCTGCTTGGAAAGAATCACCAAACCAGGGATTCAAGCTTGAGGAGGCTAATTTGCATATTCCAGGTGCCTTCTGGGAAAAGCGAAGAGTCTCCCTAAGCTAGAAGATCGTTGGGTACAGCCGGGACCAGCTGCTTGGAAAGAATCACCAAACCAGGGATTCAAGCTTGAGGACGCTAATTTGCATATTCCAGGTGCCTTCTGGGAAAAGCGAAGAGTCTCCCTAAGCTAGAAGATCGTTGGGTACAGCCGGGACCAGCTGCTTGGAAAGAATCACCAAACCAGGGATTCAAGCTTGAGGAGGCTAATTTGCATATTCCAGGTGCCTTCTGGGAAAAGCGAAGAGTCTCCCTAAGCTAGAAGATCGTTGGGTACAGCCGGGACCAGCTGCTTGGAAAGAATCACCAAACCAGGGATTCAAGCTTGAGGAGGCTAATTTGCATATTCCAGGTGCCTTCTGGGAAAAGCGAAGAGTCTCCCTAAGCTAGAAGATCGTTGGGTACAGCCGGGACCAGCTGCTTGGAAAGAATCACCAAACCAGGGATTCAAGCTTGAGGAGGCTAATTTGCATATTCCAGGTGCCTTCTGGGAAAAGCGAAGAGTCTCCCTAAGCTAGAAGATCGTTGGGTACAGCCGGGACCAGCTGCTTGGAAAGAATCACCAAACCAGGGATTCAAGCTTGAGGAGGCTAATTTGCATATTCCAGGTGCCTTCTGGGAAAAGCGAAGAGTCTCCCTAAGCTAGAAGATCGTTGGGTACAGCCGGGACCAGCTGCTTGGAAAGAATCACCAAACCAGGGATTCAAGCTTGAGGAGGCTAATTTGCATATTCCAGGTGCCTTCTGGGAAAAGCGAAGAGTCTCCCTAAGCTAGAAGATCGTTGGGTACAGCCGGGACCAGCTGCTTGGAAAGAATCACCAAACCAGGGATTCAAGCTTGAGGAGGCTAATTTGCATATTCCAGGTGCCTTCTGGGAAAAGCGAAGAGTCTCCCTAAGCTAGAAGATCGTTGGGTACAGCCGGGACCAGCTGCTTGGAAAGAATCACCAAACCAGGGATTCAAGCTTGAGGAGGCTAATTTGCATATTCCAGGTGCCTTCTGGGAAAAGCGAAGAGTCTCCCTAAGCTAGAAGATCGTTGGGTACAGCCGGGACCAGCTGCTTGGAAAGAATCACCAAATTTTTGCCTGTAGGACATTGATGCAAGAGAGCTTGGCTGAGTAGATTACACAAGAAGGAAAACACACAGCAAGTCAGCAGGATCTAGGAGCAACATGGCAGATGTGACAACCTACATGGTGAGCTGCAGCATGTGCTACATGTTCACAGATCGACCAGAAGAAGAATTAAATTTCACCTGTCAGAAGTGTAGACTAGTGGCCCTTTTAGAAGAAAAGGTGCGGGGTCTGGAAGAAAGAATAGCAACTTTGAAACTCATCAAAGAGAATGAAGACTTTCTAGACAGAACAGAAGCATCTCTACTGGTCACAGAAGGTGAAAAAAGTGTCAGAGAACCTCCAAAAGCAGATGAGTGGAAGCATGTGACCAAAAGAAGCAAGAAGACCATGGAGAAATCACCAACCACACAACTGAAGAACCGATATCAAATCTTTGTAGAGGATGAAGATGGCACACCTAAGGATGAAGCAATACCAGCAAGCAAAAAAGAAAAGGGCACACAGCAACAAGTGACAGCAAAAAGTACAGCCAAGAAGCAACGAAGAGTGGTGGTGGTGGGAGACTCACTACTGAGAGGCACAGAAGCAGCCATCTGCAGACCGGACATAACTGCAAGAGAAGTATGCTGCCTTCCAGGTGCGATGATCAAGGATGTGACCGATAGGATACCAAAGCTCTTCAGCTCCAAGGACGTCCACCCATTTCTTCTGATACATGTTGGCACCTATGACACGGCAAGGAAGGACCTACCGACAATCTGCAAAGACTTTGAAGAGTTGGGGAAGAAAGTAAAGGAACTGGATGCACAGGTAGTTTTTTCTTCTATCCTCCCAGTAGACTGGCATGGCACCAGGAGATGGAACAGGATCCTTGATGCAAACAACTGGCTAAGAAGATGGTGCAGACAACAAGGATTCGGATTCCTGGACCACGGTGTGAATTACTTGTACGATGGACTCCTCGCCAGAGACGGACTACACCTCAACAAACCTGGGAAACACACATTCACCAGAAGACTCGCTACACTCATCAGGAGAGCGTTAAACTAGAAGAAGAGGGGACGGGAAGAAAAACATTAGACTTGAACAAAGAAGATCCAGGAAAACATACTCAGAAGGGAGGTAAGAACATTTCTAAAACAATCCACAGCGAGGAGATTGGAACAAAACAAAATCCTCTAAACTGCATGCTCGCAAACGCCAGAAGCCTGACAAACAAGATGGAAGAACTAGAAGCAGAAATATCTACAGGTAACTTTGACATAGTGGGAATAACCGAGACATGGTTAGATGAAAGCTATGACTGGGCAGTTAACTTACAGGGTTACAGTCTGTTTAGAAAGGATCGTAAAAATCGGAGAGGAGGAGGGGTTTGTCTCTATGTAAAGTCTTGTCTAAAGTCCACTTTAAGGGAGGATATTAGCGAAGGAAATGAGGATGTCGAGTCCATATGGGTCGAAATTCATGGAAGGAAAAATGGTAACAAAATTCTCATTGGGGTCTGTTACAAACCCCCAAATATAACAGAAACCATGGAAAGTCTACTTCTAAAGCAGATAGATGAAGCTGCAACCCATAATGAGGTCCTGGTTATGGGGGACTTTAACTACCCGGATATTAACTGGGAAACAGAAACCTGTGAAACCCATAAAGGCAACAGGTTTCTGCTAATAACCAAGAAGAATTATCTTTCACAATTGGTGCAGAATCCAACCAGAGGAGCAGCACTTTTAGACCTAATACTATCTAATAGACCTGACAGAATAACAAATCTGCAGGTGGTCGGGCATCTAGGAAATAGCGACCACAATATTGTACAGTTTCACCTGTCTTTCACTAGGGGGACTTGTCAGGGAGTCACAAAAACACTGAACTTTAGGAAGGCAAAGTTTGACCAGCTTAGAGATGCCCTTAATCTGGTAGACTGGGACAATATCCTCAGAAATAAGAATACAGATAATAAATGGGAAATGTTTAAGAACATCCTAAATAGGCAGTGTAAGCGGTTTACACCTTGTGGGAATAAAAGGACTAGAAATAGGAAAAACCCAATGTGGCTAAGCAAAGAAGTAAGACAGGCAATTAACAGTAAAAAGAAAGCATTTGCACTACTAAAGCAGGATGGCACCATTGAAGCTCTAAAAAACTATAGGGAGAAAAATACTTTATCTAAAAAACTAATTAAAGCTGCCAAAAAGGAAACAGAGAAGCACATTGCTAAGGATAGTAAAACTAATCCCAAACTGTTCTTCAACTATATCAATAGTAAAAGAATAAAAACTGAAAATGTAGGCCCCTTAAAAAATAGTGAGGAAAGAATGGTTGTAGATGACGATGAAAAAGCTAACATATTAAACAACTTCTTCTCCACGGTATTCACGGTGGAAAATGAAATGCTAGGTGACATCCCAAGAAACAATGAAAACCCTATATTAAGGGTCACCAATCTAACCCAAGAAGAGGTGCGAAACCGGCTAAATAAGATTAAAATAGATAAATCTCCGGGTCCGGATGGCATACACCCACGAGTACTAAGAGAACTAAGTAATGTAATAGATAAACCATTATTTCTTATTTTTAGGGACTCTATAGCGACAGGGTCTGTTCCGCAGGATTGGCGCATAGCAAATGTGGTGCCAATATTCAAAAAGGGCTCTAAAAGTGAACCTGGAAATTATAGGCCAGTAAGTCTAACCTCTATTGTTGGTAAAATATTTGAAGGGTTTCTGAGGGATGTTATTCTGGATTATCTCAATGAGAATAACTGTTTAACTCCATATCAGCATGGGTTTATGAGAAATCGCTCCTGTCAAACCAATCTAATCAGTTTTTATGAAGAGGTAAGCTATAGGCTGGACCACGGTGAGTCATTGGACGTGGTATATCTCGATTTTTCCAAAGCGTTTGATACCGTGCCGCACAAGAGGTTGGTACACAAAATGAGAATGCTTGGTCTGGGGGAAATTGTGTGTAAATGGGTTAGTAACTGGCTTAGTGATAGAAAGCAGAGGGTGGTTATAAATGGTATAGTCTCTAACTGGGTCGCTGTGACCAGTGGGGTACCGCAGGGGTCAGTATTGGGACCTGTTCTCTTCAACATATTCATTAATGATCTGGTAGAAGGTTTACACAGTAAAATATCGATATTTGCAGATGATACAAAACTATGTAAAGCAGTTAATACAAGAGAAGATAGTATTCTGCTACAGATGGATCTGGATAAGTTGGAAACTTGGGCTGAAAGGTGGCAGATGAGGTTTAACAATGATAAATGTAAGGTTATACACATGGGAAGAAGGAATCAATGTCATCATTACACACTGAATGGGAAACCACTGGGTAAATCTGACAGGGAGAAGGACTTGGGGATCCTAGTTAATGATAAACTTACCTGGAGCAGCCAGTGCCAGGCAGCAGCTGCCAAGGCAAACAGGATCATGGGGTGCATTAAAAGAGGTCTGGATACACATGATGAGAGCATTATACTGCCTCTGTACAAATCCCTAGTTAGACCGCACATGGAGTACTGTGTCCAGTTTTGGGCACCGGTGCTCAGGAAGGATATAATGGAACTAGAGAGAGTACAAAGGAGGGCAACAAAATTAATAAAGGGGATGGGAGAACTACAATACCCAGATAGATTAGCGAAATTAGGATTATTTAGTCTAGAAAAAAGACGACTGAGGGGCGATCTAATAACCATGTATAAGTATATAAGGGGACAATACAAATATCTCGCTGAGGATCTGTTTATACCAAGGAAGGTGATGGGCACAAGGGGGCATTCTTTGCGTCTGGAGGAGAGAAGGTTTTTCCACCAACATAGAAGAGGATTCTTTACTGTTAGGGCAGTGAGAATCTGGAATTGCTTGCCTGAGGAGGTGGTGATGGCGAACTCAGTCGAGGGGTTCAAGAGAGGCCTGGATGTCTTCCTGGAGCAGAACAATATTGTATCATACAATTAGGTTCTGTAGAAGGACGTAGATCTGGGGATTTATTATGATGGAATATAGGCTGAACTGGATGGACAAATGTCTTTTTTCGGCCTTACTAACTATGTTACTATGTTACTATGTCACTATGAATCCAGAAGCCTTGCAGCTACAGAACTGGTGGAAAAGATTCCTGGGACTTGTGGACTGATGACTGAATTGTGGTCCAAGATGGCGCCAAACACTAGAGAAGGAAACAGTCAGTGGCGCAAAAATAGAGGGCGGTGCTGCCTTTCAAGGGTGTACTAGAGCGAAACTGGTGCCTACAGGAAAGAGGCCATGGCCTGAGCCAAGGCCACATCCCACTGTGATTGATGCCCGCCCGAAATGGGTGTGGGCGAGGAAGAGGCTTCAGCCTTTCCAGCAGAATGTGAGGAAACAGGTGGAGCAGCCAGATGTGACTCCACCTATGAACAGGTGGAGCCCAGAAGAGCAAGACAGCGTGCCCGGAAGAGAGACGCCATTGCCAAGTGAGATACCTGTTGGTATGCGGCGGAGTATGTCATTCAAAGGAGGAATCTGCTCGCCAAAAGAAGTGATCGAGAATCCAGAAGTTGTGGAGAAAGGGACCGTTTTGGCTGTAATCCCAAGTTCATGCGGCCGCAGTGGAGGACCGTCGCAGCCGACTGCAGTTGCGGTGAGAGTGACACTGACCCTCACCTGTTGTGAATTCTGCTCCTGGGCTCCCTCCGGTGGTTGTAAGTGGCACTTTTGTGAGTTCTGCTCTTGGGCTCCCTCTTGTGGTTTCAAGTGGTATGGCTTCTCCTTGGAGTTAGCTGTTGTCAGCTGCCTCCACTTATCATCTCCTCTCTCGCCTATTTAAGCCTGGCTGTTCCTTCAGCTAGTGCCACTTGTAAATGGTTCCTGGTTGGATTCACACCTCTTTGGAGTTCCCTGTTATCCTGACCAGTTCTGCAAAGCTAAGTTTTTGCTTACTTTTTCTGTCCATAGTTTGTGGACTTATCCATTCTGTGCTTTCTTTGTTTGTCCAGCATTATCAGTTTGAAGTATTTTCTGTCTTGCTGGAAGCTCTGGGAAGCAGAGTGACCCTCCACACCTTTAGTCAGGTGTGGAGATTTTTTGTTTACTCTGCGTGGATTTTTGTAGTGTTTTATACTGACCGCACAGTGTTCCATCCTGTCCTATCTATCAAGCTAGACTGGCCTCCTGTGCTCATCCTGGTTTCATTCTGTGTATGTCTTTTTCCTCTCCATTCACAGTCATTATTTGTGGGGGGCTAATCTATCCTTTGGGGATTTTCTCTGAGGCAAGATAGTTTTCCTGCTACTGTCTTTAGGGGTAGTTAGCTCTTAGGCTGTGACGAGATGCCTAGGGAGAGTTAGGAGCATTCCACGGCTGCTTCTAGTGTTGTGTTGAGCTTAGGGTCTGCGGTCAGTACAGTTACCACTTCCCTCAGAGCTTGTTCCATGTTGCTCCTAGACCACCGCATCATAACAGTACAAGTGGCCAAAAATGAATTAATTGCATCTCAAAAGAAGGGAAAGAAAGTTCTGAACCATTTTTTTTTTCTGTGCTCTAGTTTGCCTTTTTTTTTTCCTCTTGATATCTGGGTGGTTCAGGATATATGCTCTGGCATGGATGTTCAAGGTTTGTTTTCTCGTGTGGATCAACTTGCTGCAAGAGTACAGAGCATCCAGGACTATGTTGTCCAGACTCTGGCTTTAGAGCCTAGAATTCCTACTCCTGATTTGTTTTTTGGGGACAGATCCAAGTTTTTGAACTTTAAAAATAACTTCAGATTGTTTTTTGCTTTGAAACCCTGTTCTTCTGGTGATCCCATTCAACAGGTAAAAATCATCATATCCTTGCTGCGTGGTGACCCTCTCTTGAAGCAGGGGATCCGGCATTATTGAATGTTGATGCATTTTTTCAAGCGCTCGGATTATTGTACGACGAACCTAATTCTGTGGATCATGCAGAAAAAACCCTGTTAGCCCTGTGTCAAGGTCAGGAAGAGGCAGAGTTATACTGCCAGAAATTTAGAAAATGGTCTGTGCTCACTAAATGGAATGAAGAGGCTCTGGCTGCTATTTTCAGAAAGGGTCTTTCTGAAGCCCTTAAAGATGTTATGGTGGGCTTTCCTACGCCTGCCTGTTTGAGCGAATCTATGTCTCTAGCCATTCAGATCGATCGGCGTCTGCGCGAGCGCAAAGCTGTGCACCATATGGCAGTATCCTCTGAGCAAAGTCCTGAACCTATGCAATGTGATAGGATTTTGACTAGAATAGAACGACAGGAATTCAGACGTCAGAATAGGCTGTGTTTCTACTGTGGTGATTCTGCTCATGTTATCTCTGATTGCCCTAAGCGTACTAAGAGAGTCGCTAGGTCTGTTACCATTAGTACTATACAGCCTAAATTTCTCTTATCTGTAACCCTGATTTGCTCATTGTCGTCCTTTTCTGTCATGGCATTTGTGGATTCAGGCGCTGCCCTGAACTTAATGGACTTAGAATTCGCCAGGCGCTGTGGTTTTTCCTTACAGCTTTTGCAAAGCCCTATTCCTTTGAGAGGTATTGATGCTACACCCCTGGCCAAGAATAAACCTCAGTACTGGACACAGATGACTATGTACATGGCTCCAGCACATCAGGAAGATTGCCGTTTTCTGGTGTTGCATAACCTGCATGATGTTGTTGTACTAGGTTTCCCATGGTTACAGGAACATAATCCGGTGCTGGATTGGAAAACTATGTCGGTGACTAATTGGGGTTGTCAAGGGGTACATAGTGACGTTCCTTTGATGTCAATTTCCTCTTCCCCCTCTCCTGAGGTTCCGGAGTTTTTGTCAGATTTCCTGGATGTATTTGATGAGCCCAAGTCCAGTTCCCTTCCTCCGCACAGGGACTGTGATTGTGCTATTAACTTGATTCCTGGTTTCAAGTTCCCTAAGGGCCGACTTTTCAATCTGTCTGTGCCAGGGCATGCCGCCATGTGGAGTTATATTAAGGAGTCTTTGGAGAAGGGGCATATTCGGCCCTCTTCGTCACCTTTGGGAGCGGGTTTCTTTTTTGTTGCTAAGAAGGATGGCTCCTTGAGACCCTGTATTGATTATCGTCTTCTTAATAAGATTACGGTCAAATTCCAATACCCCTTGCCCTTGCTTACGGATTTGTTTGCTCAGATTAAGGGGGCTAGGTGGTTTAGTAAGATTGACCTCCGAGGGGCATATAATCTTGTTCGTATTAAACAGGGTGACGAATGGAAAACTGCATTTAATACGCCCGAAGGCCATTTTGAATATCTTGTGATGCCATTTGGGCTTTCTAATGCTCCATCTGTGTTCCAGTCTTTCATGCATGATATTTTCCACAATTATATTGATAAATTCATGGTCGTATATTTGGATGATATTTTGATTTTTTCCGATGATTGGGAGTCTCATGTGAAGCAGGTCAGGATGGTGTTCCAGATCCTTCGTGATAATGCTTTATTTGTGAAGGGGTCTAAGTGCCTATTCGGAGTTCAGAAGGTCTCTTTTTTGGGTTTTATTTTTTCTCCCTCGTCTATGGAAATGGATCCTGTTAAGGTCCAAGCTATTCATGACTGGATCAAACCCACATCTGTGAAGGGCCTTCAAAAATTTTTGGGCTTTGCTAATTTCTATCGCCATTTCATTGCCAATTTTTCCAGTGTGGTTAAGCCCCTTACTGATTTGACGAAGAAAGGCGCTGATGTAACGAATTGGTCCTCAGAGGCTGTTGAGGCCTTTCAGGAGCTTAAACGCAGATTTACTTCTGCCCCTGTGTTGCGTCAGCCGGATGTTTCTCTTCCTTTTCAGGTTGAGGTCGACGCTTCTGAGATTGGGGCAGGGGCTGTTTTGTCTCAGAGGGAATCTGATGGTTCTTTGATGAAACCGTGTGCTTTTTTTCCCAGAAAGTTTTCGCCTGCGGAACGCAATTATGATGTCGGCAATCGGGAGTTGTTGGCTATGAAGTGGGCGTTTGAGGAGTGGCGACATTGGCTTGAGGGTGCTAAACACCGCGTTGTGGTCCTGACCGATCATAAGAATCTGATTTACCTCGAGTCGGCCAAGCGGCTGAATCCTAGACAGGCTTGATGGTCCCTGTTTTTCTCCCGTTTTGATTTTGTGGTCTCGTATCTTCCGGTATCTAAGAATGTTAAGGCTGATGCCCTCTCTACGAGTTTTTCGCCTGATTCTCCTGGAGTCCTTGAGCCGGTTGGCATTCTTAAGGAGGGGGTGATTCTTTCCGCTATCTCCCCTGATTTGCGGCGGGTGCTTCAGGAATTTCAGGCTGATAGGCCTGACCGCTGTCCAGTGGGGAAGCTGTTTGTTCCTGATAGATGGACAAGTAAGGTAATTTCTGAGGTTCATTGTTCAGTGTTGGCTGGTCATCCTGGGATTTTTGGTACCAGAGATTTGGTTGCTAGGTCCTTTTGGTGGCCTTCCTTGTCGCGCAATGTGCGTACTTTTGTGCAGTCCTGTGGGACTTGCGCCCGGGCCAAGCCTTGCTGTTCCCGCGCTAGTGGGTTGCTTTTGCCTTTGCTGGTCCCTGAGAGGCCCTGGACGCATATTTCCATGGATTTTATTTCGGATCTTCCTGTTTCCCAGAAGATGTCTGTTATCTGGGTTGTTTGTGACTGGTTCTCTAAAATGGTCCATCTGGTACCTTTGCCTAAGTTGCCTTCCTCCTCGGATCTGGTTCCATTATTTTTTCAGCATGTGGTTCGTTTGCATGGCATTCCGGAGAATATTGTCTCGGACAGAGGTTCTCAGTTTGTCTCTAGATTTTGGCGGGCCTTTTGTGCTAGGATGGGCATTGATTTGTCTTTTTCTTCGGCGTTTCATCCTCAGACTAATGGCCAAACTGAGCGAACTAATCAGACCTTGGAGACCTATTTGAGATGCTTTGTGTCTGCTGATCAAGATGACTGGGTGGCTTTCTTGCCGTTGGCCGAGTTTGCCCTTAATAATTGGGCTAGTTCGGCTACTTTGGTTTCACCTTTCTTTTGTAATTTTGGTTTTCATCCTCGTTTTTCTTCTGGGCAGGTTGAGCCTTCTGATTGTCCTGGTGTGAATTCTGTGGTGGACAGGCTGCAGCAGATTTGGACTCATGTGGTGGACAATTTGACGTTGTCTCAGGAAAGGCTCAACGTTTTGCTAACCGCCGTCGGTGTGTTGGTCCCACGCTTCGTGTGGGGGATTTGGTTTGGTTGTCTTCTCGTCATGTTCCTATGAAGGTTTCCTCCCCTAAGTTTAAGCCTCGGTTTATTGGTCCTTATAAAATTTCTGCAATTATTAATCCGGTGTCTTTTCGTTTGGCTCTTCCAGCCTCTTTTGCCATTCATAATGTTTTTCATAGATCTTTGTTACGGAGATATGTGGTGCCGGTTGTTCCCTCGGTTGACCCTCCTGCCCCGGCGTTGGTTGCGGGGGAGTTGGAATATGAGGTTGAGAAGATTTTGGATTCTCGTTTTTCGAGGCGGAGGCTTCAGTATCTTGTCAAGTGGAAGGGGTATGGCCAGGAGGATAATTCTTGGGTTGTTGCCTCCGATGTCCATGCCGCCGATTTGGTTTGTGCTTTTCATTTGGCTCATCCTGATCGGCCTGGGGGCTCTGGTGAGGGTTCGGTGACCCCTCCTCAAGGGGGGGTACTGTTGTGAATTCTGCTCCTGGGCTCCCTCCGGTGGTTGTAAGTGGCACTTTTGTGAGTTCTGCTCTTGGGCTCCCTCTTGTGGTTTCAAGTGGTATGGCTGCTCCTTGGAGTTAGCTGTTGTCAGCTGCCTCCACTTATCATCTCCTCTCTCGCCTATTTAAGTCTGGCTGTTCCTTCAGCTAGTGCCACTTGTAAATGGTTCCTGGTTGGATTCACATCTCTTTGGAGTTCACTGTTATCCTGACCAGTTCTGCAAAGCTAAGTTTTTGCTTACTTTTTCTGTCCATAGTTTGTGGACTTATCCATTCTGTGCTTTCTTTGTTTGTCCAGCATTATCAGTTTGAAGTATTTTCTGTCTTGCTGGAAGCTCTGGGAAGCAGAGTGACCCTCCACACCTTTAGTCAGGTGTGGAGATTTTTTGTTTACTCTGCGTGGATTTTTGTAGTGTTTTATACTGACCGCACAGTGTTCCATCCTGTCCTATCTATCAAGCTAGACTGGCCTCCTGTGCTCATCCTGGTTTCATTCTGTGTATGTCTTTTTCCTCTCCATTCACAGTCATTATTTGTGGGGGGCTAATCTATCCTTTGGGGATTTTCTCTGGGGCAAGATAGTTTTCCTGCTACTGTCTTTAGGGGTAGTTAGCTCTTAGGCTGTGACGAGATGCCTAGGGAGAGTTAGGAGCATTCCACGGCTGCTTCTAGTGTTGTGTTGAGCTTAGGGTCTGCGGTCAGTACAGTTACCACTTCCCTCAGAGCTTGTTCCATGTTGCTCCTAGACCACCGCATCATAACACTCACCCCAGTCCCCGCATCTCCCCACAGTGGCTACCTAGACCAGTCCTGGGCTCCCACGGCAGAAGAGGCCCAGTGGGCATCGGGAGTGATTGAACTGAAGAAATGGAGGGAGCACCGAATTTTAAAGAAGCTGCAGTGCCCCGGCGGAGGAACCATGTCCGGCCGGATGACACGCGGCCCCTACAGAAAGCCAAAGGGCAGAGGCACCCTTCAAGAAATTGGTGGCCACAGTTGGGTCACAGGAGCAGGAGGCTCCAAATTTGTGAGCCAGCCGTTGCCAGAGGAAAAAAGCTGGAGGAACTGTAATGAGTTGTCCTTCAGTGGATCTTTGGGCCACAGTGCGGCCTTTTATTCCAACCAGCGGCAGTGTATAGACTGATGTGGCCTTGTTTTGAAAAAAAAAATGTTGTGCCGGTTGCATCTGAGGAATAAAAGGGACTGTTCCGCATCTCTGAAGAGGGGATCTCACGAGGTCACCGCAGTTCAGCCCAGCGATCGGTGTGAAAAAAAGTCAGACAGCACTCGCATGGTCTGAGTGCTGTGTGATTTTTTTTTTGTCGCACCCATTTACTTCTATTGCGGGATGCGGTCCGATTTCCTAATACAATCGCAGCATGCTGCGACTTTTTTCCAGTCCGATCGTGATCTAATCCGAGCTGGAAAAAAACGCAGATAAACACACAACCATAGAATAACATTTGTCCGAATTCAATCTGATTTTTTATCGGATTGCAGTCGATCGATTTCATCGCAAGTGGGAATGAGCCCTTAATAGTAACATAGTAACATAGTTAGTAAGGCCGAAAAAAGACATTTGTCCATCCAGTTCAGCCTATATTCCATCATAATAAATACCCAGATCTACGTCCTTCTACAGAACCTAATAATTGTATGATACAATATTGTTCTGCTCCAGGAAGACATCCAGGCCTCTCTTGAACCCCTCGACTGAGTTAGCCATCACCACCTCCTCAGGCAAGCAATTCCAGATTCTCACTGCCCTAACAGTAAAGAATCCTCTTCTATGTTGGTGGAAAAACCTTCTCTCCTCCAGACGCAAAGAATGCCCCCTTGTGCCCGTCACCTTCCTTGGTATAAACAGATCCTCAGCGAGATATTTGTATTGTCCCCTTATATACTTATACATGGTTATTAGATCGCCCCTCAGTCGTCTTTTTTCTAGACTAAATAATCCTAATTTCGCTAATCTATCTGGGTATTGTAGTTCTCCCATCCCCTTTATTAATTTTGTTGCCCTCCTTTGTACTCTCTCTAGTTCCATTATATCCTTCCTGAGCACCGGTGCCCAAAACTGGACACAGTACTCCATGTGCGGTCTAACTAGGGATTTGTACAGAGGCAGTATAATGCTCTCATCATGTGTATCCAGACCTCTTTTAATGCACCCCATGATCCTGTTTGCCTTGGCAGCTGCTGCCTGGCACTGGCTGCTCCAGGTAAGTTTATCATTAACTAGGATCCCCAAGTCCTTCTCCCTGTCAGATTTACCCAGTGGTTTCCCGTTCAGTGTGTAATGGTGATATTGATTCCCTCTTCCCATGTGTATAACCTTACATTTATCATTGTTAAACCTCATCTGCCACCTTTCAGCCCAAGTTTCCAACTTATCCAGATCCATCTGTAGCAGAATACTATCTTCTCTTGTATTAACTGCTTTACATAGTTTTGTATCATCTGCAAATATCGATATTTTACTGTGTAAACCTTCTACCAGATCATTAATGAATATGTTGAAGAGAACAGGTCCCAATACTGACCCCTGCGGTACCCCACTGGTCATAGCGACCCAGTTAGAGACTATACCATTTATAACCACCCTCTGCTTTCTATCACTAAGCCAGTTACTAACCCATTTACACACATTTTCCCCCAGACCAAGCATTCTCATTTTGTGTACCAACCTCTTGTGCGGCACGGCACAATGTATGTTTGGAGTTGATGTCCTGCTGCAGAATAGGTTAGAGCTGATCAAACATTTTAAAGGAGTTGTCCACAACTTTTATATTGATGATATTTTTAAATAGGAACTGATCTGCAGTACCTGGCAGCTGCCACTAAACAGTGTATTGATCAAAACAAAAACAAGACTAGACCATATTGTATCTGTGCACTTAGCCTAAAGTATACAGTACGTTGCAATCTTTTCCCAATATACAATTTAAAAATTGGCCCCCATTCACCAGTGGGGTTTTCTTCCAATAATCTTAGGTGAGCTGCTGAACATTACATCCCTTCTGTTGAGCTCCTTTCCCACTGCTAAAAAGACCCAAGATTGGTTCACGTTTGCGGTTGTGTCCGCAGCGTTTCTGATGCATACATCCGCATATGTCTTGATTTCATATCTTTAATATTGTGAACGCAAGTGCATGTGTTTGCATGCTTTCGTCTTTGTCTTTTCGCGATGAGCGGCTGGGCGCGACTAACGCACCATGTTGCAATTTTTGAGGTGGCAAATTTTCATAAAAAATGTGCAGGCATGCGCTTGAGTGCGTTAAAAAATGCATAAATGTCTATGGGAACACATGCGTACGCATGTCTTTGCGTACGCATGCGTTCGATGCGCTTGCGCACTTCGGACTGCGCATGTCCAGGAATTGATTTAGACACGCCCATTGAGACACGCCCTCCTGGAAATATAGAATGTATGCGCATAAAAAGCACAAACGCATGCAAAAAACGCATGCAAACGCAGCATTTTTTCCCCATCACGCATAAGCTGATGCGGGTAAAAAACACTGCGTTAACATGTGTTTGCATGCGTTTTTGCATGCGTTTGTGGTTGCGGACAAGACGCTGCAGACTCAACCGCAAATGTGAAACTAGCCTTAGCCATTCAGTAACCTGACATAAATCCCATAGCATTAGTGATTAGCGAGTGTACTCGTTGCTCGGGTTTTCCCAAGCACGCTTGGGTGATCTCCGAGTATTTGTTAGTGTTCCGAGATTTAGTTTTCATCGCAGCAGCTGAATGATTTACAGCTACTAGCCTGCTTGAATACATGTGGGGATTCCCTATAACCAGGCAACCCCCACATGTTCTCAGCCTGGCTACGAGCTGTAAATCATTCAGCTGCTGCGATGAAAACTAAATCTCCGAACACTAACAAATACTCGGATACCACCCGAACGTGCTTGGGAAAACCCGAGCAACGAGTTCACTCGCTCATCAGTAATGGGCACAGCTCTACACTTCCACTCATATGACAGCTAAGTGGAGGTGACCAGGGATGCTGCTTCCATTAGGCGATTTGAGCCCTTTGGCTCAGGCGGCAGAAGAGAGGGGGTGGCAGATTCCATAGTAACTGAATTTGCGCTGCTAGGTTTTTTTTTTGTTGTTTTTTTTAAATAAAACTCCGGGGTCAAGTGCCCGCCCCCCCTCCTCCCTCCCTCCTTCCCGCCCCCCCTCCCTGAAGACGTAATGCTCACCTTCCTCCAGCGGTGGATGCAACTGTGTCTCATATGTGCATATTCATGACTTTAATTAGCGCTATCATGTGACCGCTGAAGACAGGAAGGAAGACGCTACAGAATAGATGCCAGGAAGTTCTGTTCTGTGCCGCGCGGTGAGAGGTGAGTATGACAGGGAAAAAGGATGGGGAGCCATGCACGCAGGGTGGGAGGATAGGGGAGGCATGCACGCAGGGGAGAAGGATAGGGGAGCCAAGCACACAGGGGAGAAGGATGGCGGAGCAATGAATGCAGGGGAGAAGGATGGGGAGCCGCAAACGCAGGGGAGAAGGATGGGGAGCCGTGAACGCAGGGGAGAAGGATGGTGGAGCCGTGAACGCAGGGGAGAAGGATGGGGGAGCCAGGAACTCAGGGGAGAAGGATGGGGGAGCCGTGAACGCAGGGGAGAAGGATGGGGGAGCCGTGAACGCAGGGGAGAAGGATGGGGGAGCCGTGAACTCAGGGGAGAAGGATGGGGGAGCCATGAATGCAGGGGAGAAGGATGGGGGAGCCGTGAATGCAGGGGAGAAGGATGGGGGAGCCGTGAACGCAGGGGAGAAGGATGGGGGAGCCGTGAACGCAGGGGAGAAGGATGGGGGAGCCATGAACGCAGGGGAGAAGGATGGGGGAGCCGTGCACGCAGGGGAGAAGGATGGGGGAGCCATGCACGCAGGGTGGGAGGATAGAGGAGCCATGCACGCAGGGGAGAAGGATGGGGGAGCCATGCACACAGGGTGGGAGGATGGAGTATAAATATGGAGTATACAGTTAGGGCCAGAAATATTTGGACAGTGACACAATTTTCGCGAGTTGGGCTCTGCATGCCACCACATTGGATTCGAAATGAAACCTCTACAACAGAATTCAAGTGCAGATTGTAACGTTTAATTTGAAGGGTTGAACAAAAATATCTGATAGAAAATGTAGGAATTGTACACATTTCTTTACAAACACTCCACATTTTAGGAGGTCAAAAGTAATTGGACAAATAAACATAACCCAAACAAAATATTTTTATTTTCAATATTTTGTTGCAAATCCTTTGGAGGCAATCACTGCCTTAAGTCTGGAACCCATGGACATCACCAAACGCTGGGTTTCCTCCTTCTTAATGCTTTTGCCAGGCCTTTACAGCCGCAGCCTTCAGGTTTTGCTTGTTTGTGGGTCTTTCCGTCTTAAGTCTGGCTTTGAGCAAGTGAAATGCATGCTCAGTTGGGTTTAGATCTGGAGATTGACTTGGCCATTGCAGAATGTTCCACTTTTTGGCACTCATGAACTCCTGGGTAGCTTTGGATGTATGCTTGGGGTCATTGTCCATCTGTACTATGAAGCGCCGTCCAATCAACTTTGCAGCATTTGGCTGAATCTGGGCTGAAAGTATATCCCGGTACACTTCAGAATTCATCCGGCTACTCTTGTCTGCTCTTATGTCATCAATAAACACAAGTGACCCAGTGCCATTGAAAGCCATGCATGCCCATGCCATCACGTTGCCTCCACCATGTTTTACAGAGGATGTGGTGTGCCTTGGATCATGTGCCGTTCCCTTTCTTCTCCAAACTTTTTTCTTCCCATCATTCTGGTACAGGTTGATCTTTGTCTCATCTGTCCATAGAATACTTTTCCAGAACTGAGCTGGCTTCTTGAGGTGTTTTTCTGCAAATTTAACTCTGGCCTGTCTATTTTTGGTATTGATGAATGGTTTGCATCTAGATGTGAACCCTTTGTATTTACTGTCATGGAGTCTTCTCTTTACTGTTGACTTAGAGACAGATACACCTACTTCACTGAGAGTGTTCTGGACTTCAGTTGATGTTGTGAACGGGTTCTTCTTCACCAAATTAAGTATGCGGCGATCATCCACCACTGTTGTCATCCGTGGACGCCCAGGCCTTTTTGAGTTCCCAAGCTCACCAGTCAATTCCTTTTTTCTCAGAATGTACCCAACTGTTGATTTTGCTACTCCAAGCATGTCTACTATCTCTCTGATGGATTTTTTCTTTTTTTTCAGCCTCAGGATGTTCTGCTTCACCTCAATTGAGAGTTCCTTTGACCGCATGTTGTCTGCTCACAGCAACAGCTTCCAAATGCAAAACCACACACCTGGAACCACCCCTGACCTTTTAACTACTTCATTGATTACAGGTTAACGAGGGAGACGCCTTCAGAGTTAATTGCAGCCCTTAGAGTCCATTGTCCAATTACTTTTGGTCCCTTGAAAAAGAGGACGCTATGCATTACAGAGCTATGATTCCTAAACCCTTTCTCCGATTTGGATGTGGAAACTATCATATTGCAGCTGGGAGTGTGCACTTTCAGCCCATATTATATATATAATTGTATTTCTGAACATGTTTTTGTAAACAGCTAAAATAACAAAACTTGTGTCACTGTCCAAATATTTCTGGCCCTAACTGTAAATACTAGGCCCTATAGGGGGGACACTGTGTGAGAGGACAGTGTGAAGAGGGGGCCGGTATAGAAAGGAGAGGTCAGTGTGAAGAGCATGTACCATAAGAGGGACAGTGTGGGGGTCATATTTTGTGCAGACAATATAGTGAGGGGCAATTTTTTATTCCGGAGCATTATAATGACACTTGTATCTTTAAGGGCGTCTTGTGGAGATTTTCTGCAAAAGAGCGGAAAAGATGGAAGTCTGCAGAGATGGCTGTGGCTGAGAAAACTCATCATGGGGTCTGGACAAGATGAAGAAAAGAAGAACGGCTCCAGAATCAACGCCATCTATAAGGTACCTGGATGTAAATGTTATTTGTGATACTAACTAATTCTCATGTTTTTATTTATGTTAGGAGCATTAAAGGGGTTGTCCAGGTTTGTAATGAGTCTGCAGTCATTCTTTGTAACTGCAGACTTCTGACTTCTCACAGTGCGAACTGCAAGCTGTCAGGATTCTCTTGTGCTGGTGATTTACATTCACGCTGTCACGGTCTGACTAGACATGTGTAGCCTCCGTCATTGAAAATGAACTAAGCGAGGCCGGGCACGTCTAGTCGGAATGTGGTCAGAAGTATACAAATCACATGCTTGTGCTGACATGACCGTCCACCGGCAAGGGAGAATCCTAGAAGTGTGCAGTGCATTAGTTGTGAGAATTCAGAAGCTGCAATGTCAGGATTCAGCTCTGCAGGTTCCAGTAGTCGTCACATGGACACTTCACTCATATGCGATTTTCATACTTATGGTCCTGTGACAACGAGCTTCTCTTCTGCTTCTCTGTTTTTCACTGAACATTGAGAGCATTAGGGAGAGGAGCTCGTGGGTACATGACTAAGTGTGCAAATCGCATATGTCCTTGGTGGAGGGGGGGCACCAAAATGAATTCTTGTCCATGGTGCCAGAAACCCTAGATACACCTCTGCCGGTATGCCACTGCGAGCGGCGATTACCGGGTCCGATGGAGGGATGTGTGTGTGCCCAGGTAGTGAGGCAGGGACTGTGGGGGGGGGGCGCCATTTTTCCGTTCGCCTCAGGCAGCAGAGAGGCTAGGTTCACCCCTGGAGGTGACGTACTGCTATGGGTTGAATGAGAGACGTCCAGAATTAACATAGTATTGTAATAAATTCCACAATAGTTTTGCCAAATGATAAGAATAAAATTTTCTTGTATGTAAAGAAATAAAGCGGAGACCCACCCGATTTTGAAGTCTTAGATATTAGATAATTTACTCCGATGAAATCTGCTTCTTTTAGAATTGCAGAATAATTTTACATAGACATTTGGGTTTCCAGGACAACAGCAGAATGTTAACATTTGTGGCCCCAGCTGAAATAACATTGTGTCGCACCTCATTAGATGTCTGAAAATCTTGGCTTGTCACAAATAATCAGCAAATAAAATGCTAATAGTAGACACTAGTACTCACATCTATGCAGAAGTTTACTGACCTCAGTTTTGTTTGTTGATTCTTTTATTCCAGTCCAGGTCCTGCGTAGTTGGGTGCCCCGGACCTTGGTGACCAGCAGTTTCATGTAATAAAAAGAATTTGAACACAAATAGCAGAGGTGAAGAATATTGGAGATATAATTTCATGCCAATTATTTGTATCCTATTTGGGCTGGGATAATAAAACCCCCAGTCCTATTTCCTTTGTTTGGGACTCAGTGTAACATCCCTGCAGGCATCACTGCATGGCTTCCCATCTTCCCTCTTACTCAACACTCCAAGCCATGCTGTGCGTTCTGTCCTCTGCTGACTCCATGCTCGGGGCCTCATGTCCTTCTTTGCTGCACACCTCCTGGCTGTATGCTTATGGCGGCGGCCCTGGCACTTCCTGTATCTTATAGAGCAGGGGTCCCCAACCTGTAGCTCGGGAGCCACATGTGGCTCGCGGTCCCATGAATTGTGGCTCGCGGCTGTCTATCAGCTTGGTGAATTAGCACCACTTCTAGCAAACAGGTATGAAGAGCAAATCTGAAAATGGTGAATTTTGTGAGCAGCCCTGCACAGAAGAGCAGCTCTGGACGCACATATACTGGTCTTAGTGGTTTTGAGATGATTTAAGTATGGTACGCTGAAGACAAGATGATTTCCACCTGTCAGAGGAAATGTATGAAGCTGGATGTAACAGTGTGGTGGGAGTGCTTTATAGGAGAATACTGAATGGGGGTATTGTGGGAACCTCTGGATCTTAGTATACTACTTTGGCGTGATTTTTGTGGAAAAGCTTTGGTTAACCATTATGCCTGTAATGGGGGCTTTGGTTGGCACTATTGTGAGGGGGTGAGAGCTGAATGTGGCTCGCGACCCTCTCTCAGGGCAGGATGTGGCTCCCGACCCTCTCTCAGAGCTGAATGTGGCTCTCAAGGTCAGAAACGTTGGAGACCTCTGTTATAGAAACTGTGTGCACCTTCTTAAAGGGACTCTGTCACCCCCTCCAGCCGTTAGAAACTAAAAGAGCCACCTTGTGCAGCAGTAATGCCGCATTCTGACAAGGTGGCTCTTTTAGTTATTGGTGCAGTCAAAGCAGAAATAAAGCGTTTTATAATTTCGCAAAAATACCTGTCTTTAGACAGGGAGGCAGGTCTTAACCCCCCTGCTGCAAATGCCACACTTCCATCACTCAAAGCTTCGGCGCCGGGCGCCGCCCCCTCCGCGCTGTTTTCCAATCAAATCCGGTGCCTGTGCTGTATAGTTCTGCCAGGGGAAAGCGCAGTGAGCGCTGCCCGTCTGACCTCAGATGCAGTCTCGCAGACTGCGCCTGTTCGGCCACCCAGCTTGTGAATCCCAGCCCCGCAGTGTGTTATGCTTTATTCACAGTGTGGGGCTGTGATTCACAAGCAGGGCGGCCGCACAGGCGCAGTCTGCGAGACTGCATCTGAGGTCAGAGGGGCAGCGCTCACTGCGCCTGCCCCTGGCAGAACTAAACAGCGCAGGTGGCGGATTTGATTGGAAAACAGCGCGGAGGGGGCGGCGCCCGGCGCCGAAGAAGATTTGAGAGATGCAAGTGTGGCGTGTGCAGCAGGGGGGTTAAGACCTGCCTCCCTGTCTAAAGACAGGTATTCTTGTGATTCTGGTCTTTGCTCTGCTTCTTGCCGATCTGCTCTTTGCTCTGCCTCCTGTGGCTCTGTCCAGCTCTCCGCTTCATGCAGCTTAGTTTTGCTCCCGCTCCGTGGCCAGTGTGTCCTTGTTTCTTCAGCTTAGTTCTTACCTATTCCTTTATTCCTCTAGTCTGTACTGGTCCCTACCTGTTCCCTTATCCCACATGTTCCTGCCTATGCTCCTGTCCTACCTGAACCAGTTCCAGTCCCCACTATTTGTGCCCACCTGCCTGCCAGAGTGCCATACCCGCCTGCCTGCCAGAGTGCCAGCCGTGCCCGCCAGAGTACCAGTCATGCTCGTCCATACCTGCTCCCACCTGTTAATAGTGTTCAGTCCCTCTGTGGGATCAGCTGCCACAGCCAGACACTTCCCTGGAGTGGCACCTGGTAGCTACCTGTCGTGTCGCACAAGTCTGACCTCACCATCAGAGGCTCGAGCGAACACCAAGGAAGCTGCTTAGTCACACCCCTTCCAGGGTAGTCTGGTTTGTGGCACAGTGGGACCACAATCCCCTTGCTCACGCCACCCAGTCACGGCGTGAGTTTAACACTCAGCAGGAAGTCTAATATTCTCAAAGCCTCAAGAATAGAGATGGGTGGACCCCTGGATGTTCGAGTACAGTTAAAAAAGTTCAGGTACCAGAACAGTACCTGAACCAGATCCCCATTCACTTGAATGGGTGGCCCAAACAAGCAGTGTTTGACATGCTGACGTGCCCACAACAGCCATGGGTGGAATCGCGATCTACCCTCGGCTGTTAACTAGTTACAGTGCCTTGCGAAAGTATTCGGCCCCCTGGAACTTTTCAACCTTTTCCCACATATCATGCTTCAAGCATAAAGATACCAAATGTAAATTTTTGGTGAAGAAGCAAGAACAAGTGGAACGCAATTGTGAAGTTGAACGAAATTTATTGGTTATTTTAAATTTTTGTGGAAATTGAAAAACTTAAAAGTGGGGCGTGCAATATTATTCGGCCCCTTGTTATGAAAGCAATTCAGAATCACAATGGACATGGAGGTCAGAGCACATACAGTGAACTGACAATAACCCAAAATAATAGAACGAGCTCTGAGACGTGGGAACTCTGCAGACCGCAATCCCTAAGCCTATCAAACCACACTAAAGGTAGCCGTGGAGCGCTCCTGACCAGAACCTAGGCGCCTCGTCACAGCCTGAGAAACTAGCTAATCCTGAAGATAGAAAAATAAGCCTACCTTGCCTCAGAGAAATTCCCCAAAGGAAAAGGCAGCCCCCCACATATAATGACTGTGAGTAAGATGAAAACACAAACATAGAGATGAAACAGATTTAGCAAAGTGAGGCCCGACTAGCTGAACAGAACGAGGATAGGGAAGATAACTTTGCGGTCAGCACAAAAACCTATAAAAAACCACGCAGAGGGGAAAAAAAGACCCTCCGCACCGACTAACGGTACGGAGGTGGTCCCTCTGCGTCTCAGAGCTTCCAGCAGGCGAGAAAAACCAATAAAGCAAGCTGGACAGAAAAATAGCAACAAAATAACATAAGCAAAACTTAGCTTTGCAGAGCAGCAGGCCACAGGAATGATCCAGGGAAAAAACAAGTCCCACACTGAAACATTGACAGGAAGCATAGATCAAAGCATCAGGTGGAGTTAAGTAGAGAAGAAGCTAACGAGCTCACCAGATCACCTGAGGGAGGAAACTCAGAAGCTGCAGTACCACTTTCCTCCACAAACGGAAGATCCCAGAGAGAATCAGCCGAAGTACCACTTGTGACCACAGGAGTGAACTCTGCCACAGAATTCACAACAGTACCCCCCCCTTGAGGAGGGGTCACCGAACCCTCACCAGAGCCCCCAGGCCGACCAGGATGAGCCACATGAAAGGCACGAACAAGATCGGGAGCATGGACATCAGAGGCAAAAACCCAGGAATTATCCTCCTGAGCATAACCCTTCCATTTAACCAGATACTGGAGTTTCCGTCTTGAAACACGAGAATCCAAAATCTTCTCCACAATATACTCCACTTCCCCCTCCACCAAAACCGGGGCAGGAGGCTCAACAGATGGAACCATAGGTGTCACGTATCTCCGCAACAATGACCTATGGAATACGTTATGTATGGAAAAAGAATCTGGAAGGGTCAGACGAAAAGACACAGGATTAAGAACCTCAGAAATCCTATACGGACCAATAAAACGAGGTTTAAACTTAGGAGAGGAAACCTTCATAGGAATATGACGAGAAGATAACCAAATCAGATCCCCAACACGAAGTCGGGGACCCACACGGCGTCTGCGATTAGCGAAAAGTTGAGCCTTCTCCTGGGACAAGGTCAAATTGTCCACTACCTGAGTCCAAATCTGCTGCAACCTGTCCACCACAGTATCTACACCAGGACAGTCCGAAGACTCAACCTGTCCAGAAGAGAAACGAGGATGGAACCCAGAATTGCAGAAAAACGGTGAAACCAAGGTAGCCGAGCTGGCCCGATTATTAAGGGCGAACTCAGCCAAAGGCAAAAAGGACACCCAGTCATCCTGATCAGCAGAAACAAAGCACCTCAGATATGTTTCCAAGGTCTGATTGGTTCGCTCAGTCTGGCCATTAGTCTGAGGATGGAAAGCCGAGGAAAAAGACAAGTCAATGCCCATCCTACCACAAAAGGCTTGCCAAAACCTCGAAACAAACTGGGAACCTCTGTCAGAAACAATATTCTCTGGAATGCCATGCAAACGAACCACATGCTGGAAGAACAAAGGCACCAAATCAGAGGAGGAAGGCAATTTAGACAAGGGTACCAGATGGACCATCTTAGAAAAGCGATCACAGACCACCCAAATGACTGACATCTTTTGAGAAATGGGAAGGTCAGAAATAAAATCCATAGAGATATGTGTCCAAGGCCTCTTCGGGACAGGCAAGGGCAAAAGCAACCCACTGGCACGAGAACAGCAGGGCTTAGCCCGAGCACAAATCCCACAGGACTGCACAAAAGCACGCACATCCCGCGACAGAGAGGGCCACCAAAAGGATCTAGCCACTAACTCTCTGGTACCAAAGATTCCAGGATGACCAGCCAACACTGAACAATGAAGTTCAGAGATAACTCTATTCGTCCACCTATCAGGGACAAACAGTTTCTCCGCTGGGCAACGATCAGGTTTATTAGCCTGAAATTTTTGCAGCACCCGCCGCAAATCAGGGGAGATGGCAGACACAATTACTCCTTCCTTGAGGATACCCGCCGGCTCAGATAAACCCGGAGAGTCGGGTACAAAACTCCTAGACAGAGCATCCGCCTTCACATTTTTAGAGCCCGGAAGGTACGAAATCATAAAGTCAAAACGGGCAAAAAACAACGACCAACGAGCTTGTCTAGGATTCAAGCGCTTGGCAGACTCGAGATAAGTCAATTTCTTATGATCAGTCAATACCACCACGCGATGCTTAGCTCCTTCAAGCCAATGACGCCACTCCTCGAATGCCCACTTCATGGCCAGCAACTCTCGGTTGCCCACATCATAATTACGCTCAGCAGGCGAAAACTTCCTGGAAAAGAAAGCGCATGGTTTCATCACTGAGCAACCAGAACCTCTCTGCGACAAAACAGCCCCTGCTCCAATCTCAGAAGCATCAACCTCGACCTGGAACGGAAGAGAAACATCTGGTTGACACAACACAGGGGCAGAAGAAAAACGACGCTTCAACTCTTGAAAAGCTTCCACAGCAGCAGAAGACCAATTGACCACATCAGCACCCTTCTTGGTCAAATCGGTCAATGGTTTAGCAATACTAGAAAAATTGCAGATGAAGCGACGATAAAAATTAGCAAAGCCCAGGAACTTTTGCAGACTTTTCAGAGATGTTGGCTGAGTCCAATCATGGATGGCTTGGACCTTAACAGGATCCATCTCGATAGTAGAAGGGGAAAAGATGAACCCCAAAAATGAAACCTTCTGCACACCAAAGAGACACTTTGATCCCTTCACAAACAAAGAATTAGCACGCAGGACCTGACAAACCGTTCTGACCTGCTTCACATGAGACTCCCAATCATCCGAGAAGATCAAAATGTCATCCAAGTACACAATCAGGAATTTATCCAGGTACTCTCGGAAGATGTCATGCATAAAGGACTGAAACACTGATGGAGCATTGGCAAGTCCGAACGGCATCACGAGATACTCAAAATGACCCTCGGGCGTATTAAATGCAGTTTTCCATTCATCACCTTGCTTAATTCGCACCAGATTATACGCACCACGAAGATCTATCTTTGTGAACCAACTAGCCCCCTTAATCCGAGCAAACAGATCAGATAACAATGGCAAGGGGTACTGAAATTTAACCGTGATCTTATTAAGAAGGTGGTAATCTATACAAGGTCTCAGCGAACCATCCTTCTTGGCTACAAAAAAGAACCCTGCTCCTAATGGCAACGATGACGGGTGAATATGCCCCTTCTCCAGGGATTCCTTCACATAACTGCGCATAGCGGTGTGCTCAGGCACAGACAAATTAAACAATCGACCTTTTGGGAATTTACTACCAGGAATCAAATTGATAGCACAATCACAATCCCTATGCGGAGGTAGGGTATTGGACTTGGGCTCATCAAATACATCCCGGTAATCAGACAAGAACTCTGGGACCTCAGAAGGAGTGGATGACGAAATTGACAGAAATGGAACATCACCATGTACCCCCTGACAACCCCAGCTGGACACCGACATGGATTTCCAATCTAATACTGGATTATGGGCTTGTAGCCATGGCAACCCCAACACGACCACATCATGCAGATTATGCAACACCAGAAAGCGAATAACCTCCTGATGTGCAGGAGCCATGCACATGGTCAGCTGGGTCCAGTATTGAGGCTTGTTCTTGGCCAAAGGCGTAGCATCAATTCCTCTCAATGGAATAGGACACTGCAAGGGCTCCAAGAAAAACCCACAACGCTTAGCATATTCCAAGTCCATCAAATTCAGGGCAGCGCCTGAATCCACAAATGCCATGACAGAATATGACGACAAAGAGCAGATCAAGGTAACGGACAGAAGAAATTTTGACTGTACAGTAACCCAAGCGCCAGGAAAAACGCATCGATATTACTCAATGCAGGATCTCCTGACGCAAGAGAAAACGCCCAGTCCTGAGGGTCGCCGCGCAAAAAAGAAATGACGATCCTAACCTGTTGAATTGGGTCACCAGAAGAGCGAGGTTTCAAAGCCAGAAATAGTTTACAATTATTTTTGAAACTCAGAAATTTAGTTCTATCTCCAAAAAACAAATCTGGAATAGGAATTCTCGGTTCAAGCAAAGAATTCTGGACCACAAAATCTTGAATATTTTGAACTCTTGCCGTGAGCTGATCCACACATGAAGACAGACCTTTAATGTCCATTTCTACACCTGTGTCCTGAACCACCCAAATGTCTAGGGGAAAAAAAAGACAAAACACAGTGCAAAGAAAAAAAAATGGTCTCAGAACTTCTTTTTTCCCTCTATTGAGAATCATTAGCACTTTTGGCTTCCTGTACTGTTATGAAAGGCAATTCAGAATCACAATGGACATGGAGGTCAGAGCACATACAGTGAACTGACAATAACCCAAAATAATAGAACGAGCTCTGAGACGTGGGAACTCTGCAGACCGCAATCCCTAAGCCTATCAAACCACACTAAAGGTAGCCGTGGAGCGCTCCTGACCAGAGCCTAGGCGCCTCGTCACAGCCTGAGAAACTAGCTAATCCTGAAGATAGAAAAATAAGCCTACCTTGCCTCAGAGAAATTCCCCAAAGGAAAAGGCAGCCCCCCACATATAATGACTGTGAGTAAGATGAAAACACAAACATAGAGATGAAACAGATTTAGCAAAGTGAGGCCCGACTAGCTGAACAGAACGAGGATAGGGAAGATAACTTTGCGGTCAGCACAAAAACCTATAAAAAACCACGCAGAGGGGACAAAAAGACCCTCCGCACCGACTAACGGTACGGAGGTGGTCCCTCTGCGTCTCAGAGCTTCCAGCAGGCGAGAAAAACCAATAAAGCAAGCTGGACAGAAAAATAGCAACAAAATAACATAAGCAAAACTTAGCTTTGCAGAGCAGCAGGCCACAGGAATGATCCAGGGAAAAAACAAGTCCCACACTGAAACATTGACAGGAAGCATAGATCAAAGCATCAGGTGGAGTTAAGTAGAGAAGAAGCTAACGAGCTCACCAGATCACCTGAGGGAGGAAACTCAGAAGCTGCAGTACCACTTTCCTCCACAAACGGAAGATCCCAGAGAGAATCAGCCGAAGTACCACTTGTGACCACAGGAGTGAACTCTGCCACAGAATTCACAACAGCCCCTGTAACTTAATACTTTGTTGCACCACTTTTTGCTGCGATTACAGCTGCAAGTCACTTGGGGTCTGTCTCTATCAGTTTTGTACATTGAGAGACTAAAATTCTTGCCCATTCTTCCTTGGCAAACAGCTCGAGCTCAGTGAGGTTTGATGGAGATCGTTTGTGAATAGCAGTTTTCAGCTCTTTCCACAGATTCTCGATTGGATTGAGGTCTGGACTTTGACTTGGCCATTCTAACACCTGGATACGTTTATTTGTGAACCATTCCAGTGTTGATTTTGCTTTATGTTTGGGATCATTGTCTTGTTGGAAGACAAATCTCCGTCCCAGTCTCAGGTCTTTTGCAGACTCCAACAGGTTTTCTTCAAGAATAGATCTGTATTTGGCTCCATCCATCTTCCCATCAATTTTAACCATCTTCCCTGTCCCTGCTGAAGAAAAGCAGGCCCAAACCATGATGCTGCCACCACCATGTTTGACAGTGGGGATGGTGTGTTCAGGTTGATGAGCTGTGTTGCCTTTATGCCAAACATATCGTTTGTCATTGTTGCCAAAAAGTTTGATTTTGGTTTCATCTGACCAGAGCACCTTCTTCCACATGTTTGGTGTCTCCCAGGTGACTTGTTGCAAACTTTAAACAACACTTTTTATGGATATCTTTGAGAAATGGCTTTCTTCTTGCCACTCTTCCATGAAGGTCAGATTTGTGCAGAGTACGACTGATTGTTGTCCTATGGACAGACTGTCCCACCTCAGCCGTAGATTTCTGCAGTTCATCCAGAGTGGTCATGGGCCTCTTGGCTGCATCTCTGATCAGTCTTCTTTATTTGAGATGAAAGTTTAGAGGGACGGCCGGGCCTTGGTAGATTTGCAGTGGTATGATACTCCTTCCATTTCAATATGATCGCTTGCACAGTGCTCCTTGGGATGCTTAAAGTTTTGGAAATAATTTTGTATCCAAATCCGGCTTTAAACTTTTCCACAACAAAATCACGGACCTGCCTGTTGTGTTCCTTGGTCTTCATGATGCTCTCTGTGCTTCAAACAGAACCCTGAGACTATCACAGAGCAGGTACATTTATACGGAGACTTGATTACACACAGGTGGATTATATTTACCATCATTAGGCATTTAGGACAAAATTGAATCATTCAGAGATCCACAATGAACTTCTGGAGTGAGTTTCCTGAACTGAAAGTAAAGGAGCCAAATAATATTGCACGCCCCAGTTTTCAGTTTTTGAATTTCCACAAAAATGTAAAGTAACCAATAAATTTTGTTCAACTTCACAATTGTGTTTCACTTGTTGATTCTTCACCAAAAATGTACATTTGGTATCTTTATGTTTGAAGCATGAATACTTTCGCAAGGCGCTGTAAATGCCACTGCCAATCTATGACAGCGGCATTTAACTCGCGCTTCCGGCACGCGAGATGGAAATCCCGCCCATTGGTGACCCCATCATGTGACCGCAGGTCACCGATGGATTGGCATGACAACCAGAGGTCTCCAACAGATCTCTATGGTTATCATAGCCAGATTGCTATGATCGCCACCCGGTGGCTGGCGCTCATAGCAAGTGAGCATATCTGCTACATACAGGCGATCATGGAGACTAATAAGGCATGCAATAAGTAAAAAAAAAATGTTTTGAAAAATATAAAAGTTCAAATCATTCCCCTTTCGCCCCATTCAAAATAAAACAATACAAATAAAATCAAACTTACATATATTTTAAATCGCCGTGTTAAGAATTGCCCGATCTATCAATATAAAAAAGAATTAGCCCGATCGTTAAACAGCGTAGTGAGAAAAAAGTCAAAACGCCAGAATTACTTTTTTTTTGGTCACCACAACATTGCATTAAGATGCAATAACCGGCGATCAAAATATTGTAACAGCACCAAAATGGTGTCAATAAAACCGTTAGCTTAGCACACAAAAAATAAGCCCTCACCTAACCCGCTATCACAAAAAATGGAGACGCTACAGGTATCGCAATATGGCGCAATTTTTTTTTACAAACTTTGGAATTTTTATTTCACCACTTAACCTCTTAAATGACCGCCATTAAGTCTTTTTACTGGCCTGAGATATAAGAGAATAGCAGCCCCATACAGGCGACAATCCAGCAGCCGTCGGCTGTACGCTATAGCTGACAACTTGCTGTATCACCAACGATCAGTGCTGGCACCGTCCACATCTGTTTAACCCCTTAGTTGCTCCTGTCAAAAGTGACAACATCAAATAAATGGTTAAAAGATTGTGGGGGCTTCCGCTTTAATCGACACCCTGAGATCATGATTGTGTGGTTCTAATGTTTACCATGGCAGTTCATGGCCAAATAGATGTCAGTCTCCGGGCTGTAGCGGCCGGTTCAGAAGTTATCGACATTTAGGTGGTAAAAAAACACTTTTTCATTCATGCTATGCCACTTTGCATTAATTCCTGAAAATCACCTGAAGGGTTAATAAACTACCTGACAGAAGTTTTCAATATGTCGAGGGGTGCTGTTTTTAAAATGGTATCACTTTGGGGGTTTTCCAATATATAGAACCCCCAAAGTCACTTCAAACCTGGATAGGTCCCCTTTGAGAATTGCAATTTCTTTTCATTTTTGTCAAATTTGTGATATTTTTTATAAATAAACACAAAACATATCAACCTAAATTTACTATTATCTTAAATTATAATGTGCCACGAAAAAACCTTCTCAAAATCACTGGGGTTTGTTGAAGCATTCTTGAGTTATCACCACATAAAGTGACATTGGTCAGAATTTCAAAAATTGGCCCAGTCACTTAGGGGTTAAATAAAAAAGAATCTAGACATGTTTGGTGTCTATGAACTTGTAATGATCTGGAGAATCATAATGGAAGGTCAGTTTTAGCATTTAGTGAACATGGTAAAAAAAAAAAAAATAACTGTGGGATTGCACTTTTTTTGCAATTTTACAGCACTTGGAATTTTTTTCCCGTTTTCCAGTACATGATATTTTAAAACCAATGGTGTTACAACAAAGGGAGAGACACATGCTGAGAAATAGGGATTACCAGAAATAAAGATAATAAAAAATGCTTTATTTAGTAATAAAAAAACCAGACAGATGACAACATTAAAAACATTTGAAACCAAAACATGATAAATACACATGCCATGCTCATAATACGGCATTGACACACCTCCAGAAACCCATTCCTGAGTATATGTGACCCCAAATATGACTATATACAGACTGAGCAATATTAAACACTTGAATGGATTGATATGCCAAGCTGAAAAAAATAAGCATAAATTAGTAAGCCCAGTATGTGATGGGTCTAAATTCACAGCACCATGTAGAGAAAATAAACAAAGTCTGTAATAAAACCACTCCATAAACAGGAGCCAAAAACTGTATATAGATCCTAAAACACATAATAGTGTGGTGAAGACATAAAAGATCAGGCTATATAAATATGGAAAGTGCACAGGTGCTACTGCAGGGCCGTATTAAGGCTATGTTCACACTTTGCGGATTCCATCGGATTTATCGCGGTTTTTACTGCGGTTTCTTCTGCGGATTTTCATCTGCAGTTTCATATTGGAGCAGGTGAAAATCCGCAGAAAAGAAGTGACATGCTGCGGAATGTAATCCGCTGCATTTCCACACGTTTTTTTCCGCAGCATGTGCACAGCGTTTTTTGTTTCCCATAGGTTTACATTGTACTGTAAACTCATGGGAAACTGCTGCAGATCCGCAGCAGTCAAATCCGCTGTGGATCCGCAGCAAAATCTGCAAAGTGTGAATATAGCCTAAGGGTATGTGTCCACGTTCAGGATTGCATCAGGATTTGGTCAGGATTTTTCATCAGTATTTGTAAGCCAAAACCAGGAGTGGGTGATAAATGCAAAAGCATTTGTTTATATTATACTTTTCCTCTAATTGTTCCACTCCTGGTTTTGGCTTACAAATACTGATGAAAAATCCTGACCAAATCCTGATGCAATCCTGAACGTGGACACATACCCTTAGAGTTTCTGCTGCCCTAGGCACTTTAAATGCTGCCTCCCCCATTGTTGAGTATGACACTATCGGCAGTGACTTTGGCAAAAATCGCTGATGTGAAAGTAGCCTTTTGCAGCAGATCCGGCAGTTTTTCCGCATCTGCAGCATAATGGATCACTTACAGCAACACTGCATTCGGCCTCATTCATTCCTATGGGACTTGCGGACATGTGCAGCACTTGCGGTTTTGCCGCGATCCAGCAAATATGGTATTTGCAGCAATGGAAAAAAATGCTGCTAGCAGTGTTTTTTTTGTCTCACCGCAAGTGCCGCACATGTCCGCAAGTAGCCATCACTACCTGTCCCTGCACCTTGCTAGCTCATCCCTAACCATCCCTCCCTGACCTAAAACTACACTATAAAGCTTTAGAAAAACAATTTACTAACTGACATATTCCTATGATAATGAGGGCTCCAGGCTACGGCGTAGACTGGGACTGGCAGTCTCCGTGTCTCCATAATGCTCTCAATGTGTAGTGAAAAACTGAGAGAAGCAGAAGAGAAGCTCGTTGTCACAGGACCAGAAGTATGAAAGTCGCATATGAGTGAAGTGTCCATGTGACGACTACTGGAATCTGCAGAGCTGAATCCTGACATTGCAGCTTCTGAATTCTCACAACTAATGCACTGCACACTTTTAGGATTCTCCCTGGCCGGTGGACAGTCATGTCAGAACAAGCATGCGATTTGTATACTTCTGGCCACATCCCAACTAGACGTGCCCGGCCTCGCTCAGTTCATTTTCATTGTCTGAGGCCACATATGTCTAGTCAGCGCATGACTGCATGTAAGTAAAATCGCCAGCACGAGAGAATCCTGACAGCGTGCAGTGCGCACTGTGAGAATTTAGAAGTCTGCAGTCACAAAGAATGACTGCAGACTCATCACAAACCTGGACATCCCCTTTAAATGGAACCTACCACCCCCAAAATCGAAGATGAGCTAAGCCCACCAGCATCAGGGGCTTATCTACAGCATTCTGTAATGCTGTAGATAAGCCCCTGATGTATCCTGAAAGATGAGAAAAAGAGGTTAGATTATACTCACCTGGGGGGGCGGTCCGATTCGATGGGTGTCGTTGTCCGGTCCGGGGCCTTCTATCTTCATAGGATGACGTCCTCTTTTTGTCTTTACGCTGTGGCTCCGGCGCAGGCGTACTTTGTCTGTCTGCCTGTTGAGGGCAGAGCAAAGTACTGCAGTGCGCAGGTGCTGGCCTCTCTGACCTTTTCTAGCGCCTGTGCACTGCAGTATTTTGCTCTGCCCTCAACAGGGCAGACAAAGTACACCTGCATCGGAGCCGCAGCGTAAACACAAGAACAGGACGCCATCATAAGAAGATGGGAGGCGCTGGACTGGACCGCGACGCCCATCGGACCGGACCGCAGCGAGACCGCCCCTGGGTGAGTATAATCTAACCTCTTTTTCTCATCTTTCAGGATACATCGGGGGCTTATCTACAGCATTACATAATGCTGTAAATAAGCCCCTGATCCTGGTGGGCTTAGCTCATCTTCGATTTTGGGGGTGAGAGATTCCCTTTAATGCTCCTAACATAAATAAGAACATGAGCGTTAGTTAGTATCACAAATAACATTTATATCCAGGTACCTTATAGATGACGTTGTCTCTTCATCTTGTCCAGACCCCATGATGACTTTTCTCATCCACAGCTCCTCTCTGCAGACTGCCATCATCTCTGCTCTTTTGCAGAAAATTTCCACCTGATGCCCTTAAAGATACAAGTGTCATTAAAATGCTCCTGAATAAAAAAAATGTCTCTCACTATATTGTCTGCACAAAATATGATCCCCACACTGTCCCTCTTATGGTACATGCTCTTCACACTGACTTCTCCTTTCCATACCAGCAACCTCTTCACACTGTCCTCTCATACTGTCTCCTCACACTATTCCCCTCCCTCCTCATACTGTCTCCTCTCGCATCCCCTTTTTCACCACACTGTCTCCTCATATATTTACCCCCTCACTTTCTATACTGCCTGCTCACACATACCCCCCGACTCCACATTCTGTGTCTGCACACATCCCATCTCCCTCACTCCCCGAACTCTGTCCACATACATTTTTCACATCGCTACTAATACTGTGTCCGCATACATTCCCCCATTCGCTCCTCACAGTGTCTGCACCCATCCCCCATACTGTTTTCTTATATATGCCCCCCATTTCCCCATACTGTTTCCTCAGATATGCCCCCCATTCCCCTGTACTGTTTCCTCATACATGCATGGCTCGGCTCCCCCCCCCCCATCTTCTATGCATGGCTCGGCTCCCCCGTCCCATCTTGTATGCATGGCTCCCCCTGTTGTATTCATGGCTCGGCTCTCCCTGTCCCATCTTGTATGTATAACTCCCCCTGTTGTATGCATGGCTCGGCTCCCCCCCTCCCATCTTGTATGCATGGCTCGGCTCTTCCCGTCCCATCTTGTATGCATGGCTCCCCCTGTTGAATGCATGGCTCTGCTCCCCGTCCCATCTTGTATGCATGTCTCTGCTCCCCCCATCCCATCTTGTATGTATGGCTCTGCTCCCCCATCCCATCTTGTATGCATGGCTCTGCTCCCCCTTCCCATCTCATCTTGTATGTAAGGCTCTGCTCCCCCATCCCATCTTCTATGCATGGCTCTGCTCCCCCGTCCCATCTTGTATGCATGGCTCTGCTCCCCCCATCCCATCTTGTATGTACGGCTCTGCTCCCCCATCCCATCTTGTATGTATGGCTCTGCTCCCCCCATCCCATCTTATATGTATGGCTCTGCTCCCCCCTCCCAGCTTGTATGTATGGCTCTGCTCCCCTATCACATCTTGTATGCATGGCTCCCCCTGTTGTATGCATGGCTCAGCTCCCCCTGTCCCATCTTGTATGTATGGCTCCCCCTGTTGTATGCATGGCTCGGCTTCCCCTCTCCCATCTTGTATGTATGGCTCTGCTCCCCCATCCCATCTTGTATGTATGGCTCTGCTCCCCCGTCCTATCTTGTATGTATGGCTCTGCTCCCCCATCCCATCTTGTATGTATGGCTCTGCTCCCCTCGTCCCATCTTGTATGCATGGCTCTGCTCCCCCGTCCAATCTTGTATGTATGGCTCTGCTCCCCCCTTCCCATCTTGTATGCATGGCTCTGCTCCCCCCGTCCCATCTTGTATGTATGGCTCTGCTCCCCTGTCCCATCTTGTATGTATGGCTCCCCCATCCCCTGTCCTCCTCCTCCTCCCTCCATCCTCCTCTGTCCTCCTTCCCCCATCCTCCACCCTCCCTCCCCTGTCATACTCACATTTCTCCTCCACGCCGAAAGTCCCTGCATCTCTGTCCTGGCGCTGCAGCTTCTTCCTGTGTGAGCGGTCACGTGGTATCACTCATTAAGGTCATGAATATGCATCCATATTGATGACCTTAATGAGCGGTACCATGTGACCTCTTACACAGGAAGAAGTTGCAGCGCATGGACTTTCGGTGCCGAGGAGAAAGGTGAGCATTATGTCTGCAAGGAGGGAGGTGGGGAGGTGGGCAGGCGGGCAGGCGGTGGATGGGCGGTCGGGAGGTTTGGGCGCGCGGTGACCCCGGACTTTAATTAAAGAAACAAAAAAAGCACACAACTTGCTCAGGTGCCGCCCCCTCCCGCATCCTGGTGCCCTAGGCACGTGCCCTCAAGTGCCTGGTGCCAAATACAGCCCTGTGCTAATGAGAAGTAGATAAGATCCTAATCAGACCGTCAAACCTGCACGATAAATGAAGATAAAAACATAGCAGGTGGAGCCATGCTGGTAAACAAGGATGAAGGAGGAGGAAGCGACCACGTGTATTGCCACTAACATACGTGGCTTCCTCAGGGAAAATGTCTTACAACCATTGGTGTTTTTCAAAAGTAAAACTAATTTCACAAAAAACAAGCCCTCACGTGGCCATTTCGAATGAAAAAAAAAGTTATGGATCTAGGAAGAAGGGGAGCAAAAAATGAAAATGCAAAAACAAAAAATACCTCTGGTCATTAAGGGGTTAAATCAACAAATTTTTAAAAAAAATTACTGGTATTTCAGTAGCATGATCTGGCCACTACAATGTACTGGGCACTACAATGGCAGATTTTCAATTTTCACTCAGTAATATCCACTGCTTTTTGTTTCTAGAAAACACCCATGGGGTCAAACTCATCACTACACCTGTAGATAAATTCCCAAAGTGGTATAGTTTTCCAAATGGGGTTTCTTGAGGGGTATTCTGCTTTTCTAGCACTCAGAGGGTCTGTATATGATCTCTGCTAACTATTCTAGGAAAATTTTGGCTCCCAGAGGCAAATAGCTCTCTGTCCCTCCCGAATCTCACCGTATGGCTAGGTAGTGCACATATGGGGTATTTCTACTTTTAGCAGAAATTGTGGTGAAAATTTTTGGTGCCATTTCTACCCGTTTACCAGTGAGAAAATGTAAAATCTGGCGCTAAAACAACATTTTAGAGGTAAAAATGTAATTATTCTTTCTCCTCCATCCAATGGTATAAAATTCTGTGAGGCACATGTAGTGTCAACATACTCACTGCAATCCCTAAATTAATTCACGGGGGGAGGGTGCAGTTTGTAAAATGAGATCACTAATGGGTGGGGGGGTTAATGCTGTTCGGGCACCTCTGGGGCTCTGCCAATGTGACATGGCACCCTCAAACCATTCCAGCAAAATCTGAACTCCAATATACTGCTTCTTCCCTTATGAACTTTGCAACTCAAAAGTAGTTTTTGACCATATATGGGGTATCGGTGTATGAGAAGAAATTGAACAACCAATTTTGGGGTCCATTTGCTCCTGCTATCTTTGTGAAAATTTGGATCTAAAAACATTTTTGTGGGAAAAATAATTTTGTTTCATTTTCACAGATTAACGTTATAAAATTCTGTGAAGCACCTGGGGGTTCAAGGTGCTCACCACATGTCTTGATAAATTCCTTGAGGGATCTAGTTTCAAAAATAGGGTCAGTTGTGGGGGTGGGGTTTGTTAAGGCACATCAAAGGCTCTCCAAATGCAACGTGGCGTCCGTTCTCAATTTTGTGATCAAAAAGTCCAACAGTGCTATGCCATGCGCCCAAACAATACTTTTCTCTAAAATATGGGGCATAGGTGTACTTAGGAGAAATTGCACAACAAATTTTGGGTTCCATTTTCTCCTGTCACCCTTGTGAAAATAAAAATTGGGGCTAAAAGTACATTTTTGTGGAAAAAAATAGATTTTTTATTTTCACGGTCTTATGTTATAAACCTCTATGACGCACCTGGGAGTTGAAAGTATTCACCACATATCTAGATAAGTTTCCTGAGGGGTCTAGTTTCCAAAATAGAGTCACTTGTGTGGGGTTTCCTCTGTTAAGGCACATCAAGGGATCTCCAAACGTGACATGGTGTCCGCTCTAGATTCCAGCCATTTTTGCACACAAAAAGTCAACCGGTGGTCCTACACTTCCAGGCACTGGCATGCACCCAAACTGTAGTTTTCCCTTACATATGGGGTATCTGTGTACTCAGGAGAAAATGCACAATAAATTCTGGGTTCCACTTTCTCATGTTATCCTTGTAAAATTAAAAAATTTGGGGCTAAAGTACAATTTTTGTCAAAAAAGTAAAATGTTCATTTTTCCACATTGCATTATATCATGTGAAGCACCTGAAGGGTTAATAAACTTCTTGAATGTGCTTTTGAGGACTTTCAGGGGTGTAGTTTTCAGAATGGTGTCAGTTTTGGATATTTTCTGTCACATAGGTTGCCTCTCAAAGTCACTTCAAATGTTATGTGGTCCCTAAGAAAATGGTTTTGTACATTTTGGTGTAAAATGAGAAATTGATGATCAACATGTGGTAAATATTATTTATTAACTATTTTGTGTGACATAACTCTATGTTGTAAGGGCATAAGAAAAAAAAGTTTGAAAACTGCAAAATTTTCGACAAATTTCCGCTATTTTCACAAAAAACGCAAGTCATATCGAACAAATTTTACCACCATCATAAAGTACAATATTTCACGATAAAAGAATCCAAGAATCACTGGGATCTGTTGAAGCGTTCTAGAGTTCTTACAATATAAAGTGACACTGGTCAGAATTGTAAAATTTGGCCTAGTCATGAATGTGTAAACAGGCGGCTTGGGGTTAAAAGGGTGTGACAGGGTCACTGGTGCCATACATGAGGGAAGATTTGTGTCACAAAGGTTGCTTTCCTGTCTGATGTGAAAGCAATATGTTTTTTCTCCTGCACGATATGTGCTGAGAGCAATCCAGTAGCTATATGGGCATGGCTTTTATGGTGGGTAGGTCACCCCCCATATCTCCACCTCCAGGGTGTGGCTGGAGAGAATTAAATGTCCTGCTAGTTTGTGTGGAGGAAGGAAGCCTCCAGACTGCTAGCTCCTGTGAGAGCTGCTATATGTGTTGTCCCAGAGGCACAGGGCAGGACTTTATATGAACTTTTTTATTTTCACTTGAGCCAGAAAGGCTGTTCTTCTGTTACCAGTTTGGGTTTTTGGTTTATGATGCAATAAACCACCCAGAGACTTTAACTAAACATGGTCCTTGTGTCTACCTGGAGGAGCAGCTAAGTGAGCCGACCTTCCACAGGGGTTAAACATGTTCCGCTCAACAGACTGTGTGTTTTTAAAGAAGCACTCACATCAAAATTGTTATTCTCTCTATATTGCAGTCATTATATTATATAGCACTATGTACTTGCAATTCCTTATTTTGCCATTCTACCCAGTTAGTTCTTTTGCATTAGTTCTATGACATGACGTGATTAAAAATTGACTGGTTGAATCCTTTTAACCTCTATGTAGAGGAGGTCAATTTTCCCTGTATAAGTTATAAGTAACTGCAAAAGTCCCTGCCCGGGAAAGGAGCGTAGTAGCTGGGTCAAGAGTTGAAGTGGTGGATGATAACTGTGCAGAAAAGAGACTTCCTATTTCAACATAGAACAGAAAAAAGAGAAGAATTAACTGGGTAGAAAAGCAAAATGAGCAATTGTAAGTATACAGTGCTATATAATATGATTGCAATATATTATAAGGATAACATTTTGATGGGAGTGCTTCTTTAAGTTGTATTTGAACTTGTATTGGAGACTATCGGCTATGGTGTCTTCAGGTTTGCACTGACCCATAGTGTAACAGGTGAATCCCTGGTGGGCCCACCAATTATTACATAAGTAGTGTTTGGCACTTAATCAACATGTACAAAGGTAACATCTCATCATTCATTGAACAAATTACCCACTTTATTATTATATAGAAATATAAGCAAATGAACAAGGATCAGGTAATGTAGCTGATCAGTGGGCTGTAGTGTTGAGCGATACCGTCCGATACTTGAAAGTATCGGTATCGGATAGTATCGGCCGATACCCGAAAAATATCGGATATCGCCGATACCGATATCCGATACCAATACAAGTCAATGGGACATCAAGTATCGGAAGGTATTCTCATGGTTCCCAGGGTCTGAAGGAGAGGAAACTCTCCTTCAGGCCCTGGGATCCATAGGGATGTGTAAAATAAAGAATTAAAATAAAAAATATTGATATATTTACCTCTCCGGCGGCCCCTGAACTCAGCGCGGGTAACCGGCAGGCTTCTTTGTTCAAAATCAGCGCTTTTAGGACCTGAGAATCACGTCCCGGCTTCTGATTGGTCACGGGCCGCCATGTGACCGCCACACGACCAATCACAAGCCGCGACGTCACCGCAAGCTATTAACGCGCTCATTTTTAAAAATGAGCGCGTTAATAGCTTGCAGTGACGTCGCGGCTTGTGATTGGTCGCGGCCACGCGACCAATCACAAGCCGCTACGTCTTTGAAAGCCATTAACGCGCTCATTTTTAAAAATGAGCGCGTTAATAGCTTGCGGTGACGTCGCGGCTTGTAATTGGTCGCGGCCACGCGACCAATCACAAGCCGCTACGTCTTTGAAAGTCATTAACGCGCTCATTTTTAAAAATGAGCGCTTTAATAGCTTGCGGTGACGTCGCGGCTTGTGATTGGTCGCGGCCACGCGACCAATCACAAGCCGCTACGTCTTTGAAAGCCATTAACGCGCTCATTTTTAAAAATGAGCGCGTTAATAGCTTGCGGTGACGTCGCGGCTTGTGATTGGTCGCGTGGCGGTCACATGGGCGGCCCGCGACCAATCAGAAGCCGGGACGTGATTCTCAGGTCCTAAAAGCGCTGATTTTGAACAACGAAGCCTGCCGGTTACCCGCGCTGAGTCCAGGGGCCGCCGGAGAGGTAAATATATCAATATTTTTTATTTTAATTCTTTATTTTACACATCTCTATGTATCCGATACCGATACCCGATACCACAAAAGTATCGGATCTCGGTATCGGAATTCCGATACCGCAAGTATCGGCCGATACCCGATACTTGCGGTATCGGAATGCTCAACACTAGTGGGCTGTTATGATGCGGTGGTTTAGGAGCAACATGGAACGAGCTCTGAAGGAAGTGGTAACTGTACTGACCGCAGTCCTTAAGCTCAGCACAACACTAGAAGTAGCCGTGGGGTGCTCCTAACTCTCCCTAGGCACCTCGTCACCGCCTAAGAGCTAACTACCCCTAAAGATAGAAGCAGGAAAACTATCTTGCCTCAGAGAAAATCCCCAAAGGATAGATTAGCCCCCCACAAATAATGACTGTGAGTGGAGAGGGAAAAGATATACACAGAATGAAACCAGGATGAGCACAGGAGGCCAGTCTAACTTGATAGATAGGACAGGATCGAATACTGTGCGGTCAGTATAAAACACTACAAAAATCCACGCAGAGTTTACTAAAAATCTCCACACCTGACTAAAGGTGTGGAGGGTAAATCTGCTTCCCAGAGCTTCCAGCAAGACAGAATTAATTCATACTGATAACGCTGGACAAACATAGAAGCACAGAACGGATAAGTCCACAAACTGTGAACAGAAAAGAGTAAGCAAAAACTTAGCTTTGCTGAACTGGTCAGGATAACAGGGAACTCCAAAGAGATGTGAATCCAACCAGGAACCATTTACAAGTGGCACTGGCTGAAGGACAGAGCCAGGCATAAATAGTTGAACAGAAAAGACGATCAGTGGAAACAGCTGAAGACAGCTAACTCCAAGGAGCAGCCATACCACTAGAAACCACAAGAGGGAGCCCAAGAGCAGAACTCACAAAAGTGCCACTTACAACCACCGGAGGGAGCCCAAGAGCAGAATTCACAACAGTACCCCCCCCTTGAGGAGGGGTCACCGAACCCTCACCAGAGCCCCCAGGCCGATCAGGATGAGCCAAGTGAAAAGCACAAACCAAATTGGTGGCATGGACATCGGAGGCAACAACCCAAGAATTATCCTCCTGACCATAACCCTTCCACTTGACAAGATACTGAAGCCTCCGCCTCGAAAAACGAGAATCCAAAATCTTCTCAACCTCATATTCCAACTATCCCTCAACCAACACCAGGGCAGGAGGATCAACCGAGGGAACAACGGGGACCACATATCTCTGCAACAAAGATCTATGGAAAACATTATGAATGGCAAAAGAGGCTGGAAGAGCCAAACGAAAAGACACCGGATTAATAATTTCAGAAATTTTATAAGGACCAATAAACCGAGGCTTAAACTTAGGGGACGAAACCTTCATAGGAACATGACGAGAAGACAACCAAACCAAATGCCCCACACGAAACCGGGGACCAACACACCGACGGCGGTTAGCAAAACGTTGAGCCCTTTCCTGAGACGACATCAAATTGTCCACCACATGAGTCCAAATCTGCTGCAGCCTGTCCACCACAGAGTCAACACCAGGACAATCAGAAGGCTCAACCTGCCCAGAAGAAAAGCGAGGATGAAAACCAAAATTACAAAAGAAAGGTGAAACCAAAGTAGCCGAACTAGCCCAATTATTAAGGGCAAACTCAGCCAACGGCAAGAAAGACACCCAATCATTCTGATCAGCAGACACAAAGCATCTCAAATAGGTCTCCAAGGTCTGATTAGTTCGCTCAGTTTGGCCATTAGTCTGAGGATGAAACGCCGAAGAAAAAGACAAATCAATGCCCATCCTAGCACAAAAGGCCCGCCAAAATCTAGAGACAAACTGAGAACCTCTGTCCGAGAAAATATTCTCCGGAATGCCATGCAAACGAACCACATGCTGAAAAAACAATGGAACCAGATCTGAGGAGGAAGGTAACTTAGGCAAAGGTACCAGATGGACCATTTTAGAGAACCGGTCACAAACAACCCAGATAACAGACATCTTCTGGGAAACAGGAAGATCCGAAATAAAATCCATGGAAATATGCGTCCAGGGCCTCTCAGGGACCGGCAAAGGCAAAAGCAACCCACTAGCGCGGGAACAGCAAGGCTTGGCCTGGGCGCAAGTCCCACAGGACTGCACAAAAGCACGCACATCGCGCGACAAGGAAGGCCACCAAAAGGACCTAGCAACCAAATCTCTGGTACCAAAAATCCCAGGATGACCAGCCAACACTGAACAATGAACCTCAGAAATCACCTTACTCGTCCATCTATCAGGAACAAACAGCTTCCCCACAGGACAGCGGTCAGGCCTATCAGCCTGAAATTCCTGAAGCACCCGCCGCAAATCAGGGGAGATGGCAGAAAGAATCACCCCTTCCTTAAGAATGCCAACCGGCTCAAGGACTCCAGGAGAATCAGGCGAAAAACTCCTAGAGAGGGCATCAGCCTTAACATTCTTAGATCCCGGAAGATATGAGACCACAAAATCAAAACGGGAAAAAAACAGAGACCATCGAGCCTGTCTAGGATTCAACCGCTTGGCCGACTCGAGGTAAACCAGATTCTTATGATCAGTCAAGACCACAACGCGGTGCTTAGCTCCCTCAAGCCAATGTCGCCACTCCTCAAACGCCCACTTCATAGCCAACAACTCCCGATTGCCGACATCATAATTGCGTTCCGCAGGCGAAAACTTTCTGGGAAAAAAAGGCACACGGTTTCATCAAAGAACCATCAGACTCCCTCTGAGACAAAACGGCCCCTGCCCCAATCTCAGAAGCGTCGACCTCAACCTGAAAAGGAAGAGAAACATCCGGCTGACGCAACACAGGGGCAGAAGTAAATCGGCGTTTAAGCTCCTGAAAGGCCTCAACAGCCGCAGAGGACCAATTCGTCACATCAGCGCCTTTCTTCGTCAAATCAGTAAGGGGCTTAACCACACTGGAAAAGTTGGCAATGAAACGGCGATAGAAATTAGCAAAGCCCAAAAATTTTTTAAGGCCCTTCACAGATGTGGGTTGAATCCAGTCATGAATAGCTTGAACCTTAACAGGATCCATTTCTATAGACGAGGGAGAAAAAATAAAACCCAAAAAAGAGACCTTCTGAACTCCGAATAGGCACTTAGACCCCTTCACAAACAAAGCATTATCACGAAGGATCTGGAACACTATCCTGACCTGCTTCACATGAGACTCCCAATCATCGGAAAAAATCAAAATATCATCCAAATATACGACCATGAATTTATCAAGATAATTGCGGAAAATATCATGCATGAAAGACTGGAACACAGATGGAGCATTAGAGAGCCCAAATGGCATCACAAGGTATTCAAAATGGCCTTCGGGCGTATTAAATGTAGTTTTCCATTCGTCACCCTGTTTAATACGAACAAGATTATATGCCCATCGGAGGTCAATCTTAGTAAACGAACTAGCCCCCTTAATCTGAGCAAACAAATCAGTAAGCAGAGGCAAGGGGTATTGGAATTTAACCGTGATCTTATTAAGAAGACGATAATCAATACAGGGTCTCAAGGAGCCATCCTTCTTAGCAACAAAAAAGAAACCTGCTCCCAATGGTGACGAAGAGGGCCGAATATGCCCCTTCTCCAAAGACTCCTTAACATAACTCCGCATGGCGGCATGCTCTGGCACAGACAGATTGAAAAGTCGGCCCTTAGGGAGCTTGCAACTAGGAATCAAGTTAATAGCACAATCACAGTCCCTGTGCGGAGGAAGGGAACTGGACTTGGGCTCATCAAATACATTCTGGAAATCCGACAAAAACTCAGGGACCTCAGAAGAGGGGGAAGAGGAAATTGACATCAAAGGAACGTCACTATGTACTCCTCGACAACCCCAACTAGTCACCGACATAGTTTTCCAATCCAGCATCGGATTATGTTCCTGTAACCATGGAAAACCCAGTACAACAACATCATGCAGGTTATGCAACACCAGAAAACGGCAATCTTCCTGATGTGCTGGAGCCATGTACATAGTCATCTGTGTCCAGTACTGAGGTTTATCCTTGGCCAAGGGTGTAGCATCAATACCCCTCAAAGGAATAGGGCTCTGCAAAGGCTGCAAGGAAAAACCACAGCGCCTGGCGAATTCTAAGTCCATTAAATTCAGGGCAGCGCCTGAATCCACAAATGCCATGACAGAAAAGGATGACAATGAGCAAATCAGGGTCACAGATAAGAGAAATTTAGGCTGTATAGTACTAATGGTAACAGACCTAGCGACTCTCTTAGTACGCTTAGGGCAATCAGAGATAACATGAGCAGAATCACCACAGTAAAAACACAGCCTATTCTGACGTCTGAATTGCTGCCGTTCTGTTCTTGTCAAGATCCTATCACATTGCATAGGTTCTGGACTCTGCTCAGAGGATACTGCCATATGGTGCACAGCTTTGCGCTCGCGCAGACGCCGATCGATCTGAATGGCTAGAGACATAGATTCGCTCAAACCGGCAGGCGTAGGAAAGCCCACCATAACATCTTTAAGGGCTTCAGAAAGACCTTTTCTGAAAATAGCAGCCAGAGCCTCTTCATTCCATTTAGTGAGCACAGACCATTTTCTAAATTTCTGGCAGTATAACTCTGCCGCTTCCTGACCTTGACACAAGGCCAACAGGGTTTTTTCTGCATGATCCACAGAATTTGGTTCGTCATACAATAATCCGAGCGCTTGAAAAAATGCATCAACATTCAATAATGCCGGATCCCCTGTTTCAAGAGAAAAAGCCCAGTCTTGAGGGTCACCCCGCAGCAAGGATATGATGATTTTTACTTGCTGAATGGGATCACCAGAAGAGCGGGGTTTCAAAGCAAAAAACAATCTGCAGTTATTTTTAAAGTTCAAAAACTTGGATCTGTCCCCAAAAAACAAATCAGGAGTAGGAATTCTAGGCTCTAAAGCCGGAGTCTGGACAACATAGTCCTGGATACTCTGTACTCTTGCAGCAAGTTGATCCACACGAGAAAACAAACCCTGAACATCCATGCCAAAGCATATATCCTGAACCACCCAGATATCAAGAGGAAAAAAAAGACAAACCAGGGCACAGAAAAAAAAATGGTTCAGAACTTTCTTTTCCTTCTTTTGAGATGCATTTAATTCATTTTTAGCCACTTGTACTGTTATGATGCGGTGGTTTAGGAGCAACATGGAACGAGCTCTGAAGGAAGTGGTAACTGTACTGACCGCAGTCCCTAAGCTCAACACAACACTAGAAGTAGCCGTGGGGTGCCCCTAACTCTCCCTAGGCACCTCGTCACCGCCTAAGAGCTAACTACCCCTAAAGATAGAAGCAGGAAAACTATCTTGCCTCAGAGAAAATCCCCAAAGGATAGATTAGCCCCCCACAAATAATGACTGTGAGTGGAGAGGGAAAAGACATACACAGAATAAAACCAGGATGAGCACAGGAGGCCAGTCTAACTTGATAGATAGGACAGGATGGAATACTGTGCGGTCAGTATAAAACACTACAAAAATCCACGCAGAGTTTCCTAAAAATCTCCACACCTGACTAAAGGTGTGGAGGGTAAATCTGCTTCCCAGAGCTTCCAGCAAGACAGAATTAATTCATACTGATAACGCTGGACAAACATAGAAGCACAGAACGGATAAGTCCACAAACTGTGAACAGAAAAGAGTAAGCAAAAACTTAGCTTTGCAGAACTGGTCAGGATAACAGGGAACTCCAAAGAGATGTGAATCCAACCAGGAACCATTTACAAGTGGCACTGGCTGAAGGACAGAGCCAGGCATAAATAGTTGAACAGAAAAGACGATCAGTGGAAACAGCTGAAGACAGCTAACTCCAAGGAGCAGCCATACCACTGGAAACCACAAGAGGGAGCCCAAGAGCAGAACTCACAAAAGTGCCACTTACAACCACCGGAGGGAGCCCAAGAGCAGAATTCACAACAGTGGGCCCCCAGTATTAATGTTACTGCTGGGCTATTGACATTCCATTCTAATACTGGATGCATTCCACATACACAACACATGTGTCTATGTAGCACACAGTCAGAAGCAGCAGCAAGGAGGACATTGTACAGTAGCAGTAAGCAGTGTAGTAGTGAATCCAGCTCTGGGACCAGATAAACACTTGCTAAAAGTTATAGCGCAAGTTGTCCATGCTTCCCTCTGCCTGTTTTCCTACTGTGTTTCTTCCTCTCTGTCTCCATAGATTTCAATAGCTAGCTATAATCTGAACCCTTCATGAGCCGAAGTCTTACTTGTCTTGGGCAAAAGGGATGTTATTATTTTTTTCAGATCATTAAAAAAAAGTAATTTTTGTGTTGGCGCATTCTGAGACAATTCACTTGTTTCTTTATGGGACAGATGAAAGTTTTAAAGGGAATCTGTCAGCAGCAGGTTTTGCTACATAATCTAATAACATAAAATACATAAACTGAAGCATATAAATCACATAAAATGTACTAGAAGAAAGAGTATACCGTATATACTCGAGTATAAGCCGACCCGAGTATAAGCCGACCCCCCTAATTTTGCCACAAAAAACTGGGAAAACTTATTGACTCGAGTATAAGCCTAGGATGGAAATGCAGCATTTACCGGTGAATTTCAAAAATTAAAATAGATCATTATTTCCCCATAGCTGTGCCATATAGTGCTCTGCACCGTTCATTATTTCCCCATAGCTGTGCCATATAGTGCTCTGCATGTTCATTATTTCCCCATAGCTGTGCCATATAGTGCTCTGCACTGTTCATTATTGCCCCATAGCTGTGCCATATAGTGCTCTGCACCGTTCATTATTGCCCCATAGCTGTGCCATATAGTGCTCTGCACCGTTCATTCTTGCCCCATAGCTGTGCCATATAGTGCCCTGCATCGTTCATTATTGTCCCATAGCTGTGCCATATAGTGCTCTGTGCCTTTCATTATTGCCCCATAGCTGTGCCATATAGTGCTCTACACCGTTCATTATTGCCCCATAGCTGTGCCATATAGTGCTCTGCACCGTTCATTATTGCCCCATAGCTGTGCCATATAGTGCTCTGTACCGTTCATTATTGTCCCATAGCTATGCCATATAGTGCTCTGCATCGTTCATATTTCCCCATAGCTGTGCCATATAGTGCTCTGCACCGTTCATTTTTCCCCATAACTAAGCTGTGCCATATAGTACTCTGCACCGTTCATATTTCCCCATAGCTGTGCCATATAGTGCTCTGCACCGTTCATTTTTCCCCATAACTAAGCTGTGCCATATAGTGCTCTGCACCGTTCATATTTCCCCATAGATGCTCCACATAAATCTGTGCCATTGCTGCTGCAGTAAAAAAAAAACAAAAAAAAAACGGCATACTCATCTCTCTTGCTTGCAGCTCCCGGCGTCCGGTCCTGGCGTCTCTCCGCACTGACTGATCAGGCAGAGGGCGCCGCGCACACTATATGCGTCATCGCGCCCTCTGACCTGCACAGTCAGAGCGTATAGACGCCGGGAAGATGGAGCGGCGCCCGGCGGCTGGAACGGGGGCAGGTAAATATGCGATATTTACCTGGTCCCAGCGTCTGGCTCCTTCTCCTGGACAGCTGTCTTCGGTGCCGCAGCTTCTTCCTCTATCAGCGGTCACCGTTACCGCTGATTAGAGAAATGACTATGTGGCTCCACCCCTATGGGAGGTGGAGCCGTATATTCATTTCTCTAATCAGCGGTCCCACGTGACCGCTGAAGAGGGGAAGAACTGCAGCACCGAAGACCGTGGGACAGGCGGGGAGCGTCAGGATCGCTGGAAGCAGGTAAGTATGCCTCAGCGCCCTCACCCCCTCACCCGCAGACCCTGCCACCCACCTTGACTCGAGTATAAGCCGAGAGGGGCACTTTCAGCCCAAAAATTTGGGCTGAAAATCTCGGCTTATGCTCGAGTATATACGGTATTTTATTTTCAATAGAAAGTTACCATAAAATACAGTCAAATGACAATTAATGTCTAAATATCACAAACAGAGCTATTTGAGTATACGGTACAGGTGCACCCATGATAAAATGTGTTGCACCACAGAACAGGGCATGGGCACAGAGGTAATAGAGCAGGGGGAGATCTCTCAATATAACCAACCATATTACAACAGTAAAGTGCCAGTGCATAATATCAAAAACGGCTAATGTTGCAAATAATAATAATAATAATAATAATAAAAAAAATAAAAAAAAGGTTATTCTCACCCTCCGACGTCGCGTTGTCCTCGGCAGTGCAAGCGGCAGGTTCCAGTGCCAAGGATGCTATGCGAGAAGGACCTTCCATGACGTCACGGTCATGTGACCATGACATCATCACAGGTCCTGCGCTCATACCAACCCTGGGACCGGAAGCTGCCGCGTGCACCACACACAGGAGCCAGGACTACAAGGGGCCTTCGGAGGGTGAGTATATGTTTATTTTTTATTTTAAGTGTTTTTTAACCATGCATATAGTGCCCACATTGCTATATACTACGTGGGCTGTGTTACATACTGCGTGGGCTGCGTTATATACTACATGACTGCTATGTACTATGTGGGCAGTGTTATATACTATGTGGGCAATGTTATATACTGCGTGGGCTGCGTTATATACTACATGGCCGCTATGTACTATGTGAGCAGTGTTATATACTATGTGAGCAATGTTATATACTGCGTGGCCTGCGTTATATACTACATGGCTGCTATAGACTACGTGGGCAGTGTTATATACTATGTGGGCAATGTTATATACTGCGTGGGCTGCTTTATATACTACATGGCTGCTATGTACAACGTGGGCAGTGTTATATACTATGTGGGCAATGTTATATACTGTGTGGCCACTGTTATATACTGCGTGGCCTGTATTAACGCATCGGGTATTCAAGAATATGTCATGGTCTGTGCTATATACTATGTGGCTGCTATATACATACATATACAACAAAAACCCTCACTGTCGCCCTGATTCACTCCCGTCTTTACTACTGTAATGCTCTACTAATTGGCCTCCCCCTTACTCGACTTTCCCCTCTCCAGTCTATCCTTAATGCAGTAGCCAGGGTCGTCCATCTGGCTAATCGTTACTCGGGTTCGTCCGCTCTTCGCCAGTCGATACACTGGCTGCCCATTCATTACAGGATACAATTCAAATTACTTGTTCTCACCCACAAAGCTCTCCATAGTGCGGCACCCCCATACATTTCCTCCCTCATTTCTGTCTATCGGCCTAACCGACCGCTGTGCTCTGCAAATGACTTTCGACTAACCTCTGCACTAATCCGTACCTCCCACTCCCGACTCCAAGACTTCTCCCGTGCTGCGCCAATCCTCTGGAATGCTCTACCCCAAGATATTAGGACCATCCACAATTTGCATAGTTTTAGGCGCTCGCTCAAAACACATTTGTTCAGAGCGGCCTATCACATTCAGTAATCAAAGTCATTTTATGTTTGTGTGTGTGTGTAGCCCATTCACTATCTCCATCTATCCCCCACCCCCTGAAGATGGCTGGACCATCATTGTAAATACATCATTCTAAATACACACCTGTGCTTTGTATCTCCCCCACCTCATTGTAGATTGTAAGCCCCCCCAAGTAGGGTCGTTTTATTTCGCTTTAATTATTGTATTGTTAACGTTGTTACTGTTTGTGTTTGAAACTGTTAAACTGTAAAGCGCTGCGGAATATGTTGGCATTATATAAATAAAGATTATTATTATATTCTAGCATACCCGATGCGTTAGAATCGGGCCACCATCTAGTGAGATATAAATAGCAAGCTCAGGAGTAAAGTTACCCCATTTTTCGGATTATAAGATGTGCTTTGTTCCCCCAAATTTTCGGGAAAATGGGGGTGCGTCTTATAAATCGAATATACTTTAGCGGCCGCGTTGGAGCAGGGTCACAGGGTCGCTGCTTGAGGAGGCACGAATGGCGTGTTGCTGCAGGCTGGGATAAGGGTATGTTTGGAGGTGTGACGCTGTGGGTGTTCGGTGGTGCGGGGGCTCTGCTGTCATTTTGTGAATGCCCGGGATCCCCGCACTTCCATGATTTACATTGCGGTGGACTCCAGGAAAATGGCTGCCAGGGGCGGCGCAGGCACAGATGGAGATCTCGGCACCAAGATCTCGGGAGATGAGATCTCAGGCGCCGCCCCCGTCAGCCATTTTCCTGGAGTCCACCGCAAACTAAACAGGCTTTCACAAAATGTCAACGGAGCCCCCGCATCACCGAACACCAGCAGCGTCGCACATCCGAACACCCCTTTCTCCCAGTCTGGGGTCTGCAGCATCGCCCCACTCTTGCCTCCTCCAGTAGCGACCCTGGGACCCCACTTCACCACAGCCACCACCCCAGCAATAAGATGCATTTTTTTCCTATTTTTCTCCTCAAAATTTGGGGTGCATCTTATAATCCGGTGTGTCTTATAAACCACAAAATACAGTATATAAAAAAGTGGGCTGTAATCTCTTTTTGGAGTGAGGGATTGTTTACAACAACTTATTAAAAAGTACTAAGCTGTATAGTGCTAAACGTTTCCGACCCGGCTGCTGCACCGCTCTCACTGAAATTACTATATATACAAACTGAGCCCAACCACGAAGACTCTGCCTCCCCCACACTCCTATCCAGAGTAGATCTTTGTAGATGGCAGAGCACATTTTGGCATCTATTTTCTCCATGATGGCTGCAAAATGTTAGTTAATCATATTAGAAAATGTATTCAAATTTACATTTCTAGCTTAAAAATGAAACAAAAAAGTTTAGTTACCCTTTAAAAGGAACATGTCATAATATAAATTACGGCCACCACATTTAATGCCTCTTTTATAGAATTCTAGTAAGCCCCCAAAAAAGCTTTTATAATTCCACCATACATACTTTCCAGTCCAATGGGCGTCACGCTGGTCTTGCTTGGTTGCCTCCTCTCTCCTCCTGCTTGCTTCATGTGGAGGATGAGTCCTACAGTACTTTGCTCTGACCACAGTAGGGCAGAGTGAAGTACGCCTTGTAGAGGGGTCAGGGACTTAAGCAAATCTTGCTAGACTACTGTAAGGCTACGTTCACATTAGCGTCATGCGACGCAGCGTCGTCGACGCAACGCACGACGCATCGGAAACACACACAAAAACGCACCCTTTTTGACGCATGCGTCGAACGGATGCGTCGTAAAACGCAGCGTTTTTGGTGCGTTTTTGTTGCGTTTTTCCGAAAAATGCAGCGTTTTCCAACGCATGCGTTGTCAAACAATGATGTCATTTTTCAGCACAATTAAGTGTCTAGACACTAGATAATACCACCAATGAATAGAAGAGGGTGGGTCTAGTGTCTAGACACTAGATAATGCCACCAATGGATAGATGAGGGTGGGTATAATGGAATTGTGGTATATATACCCCGGCATAGATAAATTCCTACCATACAGCATCAAGATGGAGCGTCCCATGGAGAGTATCTACCTCAATATGGAGCTGGATTTTGCCATTGCTATTGCTTATGCTATTGCCTGTCATGAACAGAGGAAAAGAGAAAAACTATGGAGAAGGAGTCATCGGCGTTTTTGGCTACACCCTATAGTGTAAGTCCGAGAGAGTCGTGGAGCCTACCATTGTTTGTTTGGCGAGTTAAATGACAACCAGGAGAAATACTTTGAGTACACCAGGATGTCTCAAAACAGCTTCCGATATCTGCTGCGTCTGGTGGAAGGAGCCATTTCCAGGCAGGACATGCAGCTCCGTATATCAATTTCCCCCGAGGAACGTCTGCTGGTGACTCTACGGTACGTAATGCAATGTGAAGGATTTATATGTTCTTGCCATTTTTTAAAGTAACGTGTTTTGGTTTCGTGGGGTGGGGGATTGGAATTAAAAATGAAAATTTATTTTATAACAATGTAATTAATTAAATTTTTTTATTTTTCTTCTTGTCAGTTTCCTGGCTACCGGAGAGACCTTGAGATCACTGCATTTTCAGTTTCGGATTGGAGTCTCCACACTTTCAGGTATTATTGCCGACACATGCCGGGCATTGTGGGACAACCTCCGGGAGGAATTTTTACCAATACCAACGACAGCGTCATGGGAGGCCAACGCCCAAAAATTTGAACAACTGTGTTCTTTCCCTAACTGTATTGGAGCAGTGGATGGGAAGCACATTAGGATTACAAAGCCTGCAAGAAGTGGATCTCTGTTTTTCAATTATAAAAAATACTTTTCCACCGTGCTCATGGCAATTGCAGGTGCGGACTGCAGGTTTCTCACCGTGGACATTGGAGCGTTTGGCCGTGCAAATGATTCACGGACATTTAAGGAGTCTGACATGGGCCGAAGATTATACGAGAACAATTTTAATTTCCCTCAGCCACGACCTCTTCCCAACACCGAAGGCCCGGCCATGCAATTTGTTGTGGTTGGGGATGAGGCTTTTCGAATGAGTGCCAACCTACTGAAACCGTACTCCAGTCGGGGGTTGGACCGCACAAAAAGTATTTTTAATTATAGACTGTCCAGGGCCAGAAGAACTGTGGAGTGCGCCTTTGAAATCCTTGTCTCAAAATGGCGTATCTTAGGATCCGCAATAAATTTGAAAATTGAGACAGTGGATGAGGTGGTGAAGGCTTGTGTGGTTCTCCACAATTATATTATTGATAAAGAGAGAGTCAACGTGGAACTTGATGAACCCATACCAAATCCATTGCCTGATTATCAAGATCATCCTCTGAGGACAACTTTGGACATTGCTCATATGAGGGACCGATTTGCTGCATACTTTGTTTCAGATGTTGGGCGTGTTTCATGGCAAGATCAAATGGTTTAATTCATCTTGGTATGATACAATGAAAACACTGTCATGTAAACACTGTTGAGTCCATGACATTTTACCAGCCTATGTAATGTTATTTAAATGTTGTAATTGTCCCCTTAATTTCTTCTGCGTTGTGTTTTGAAATAAAGTTCTTGTGCCTTTCCGTTTTAACAAAACAAATCTCCCATATGTTTTTCCAAAGTAAACAAAATTTAAAATCCAATGTTCTAGAAACTAATGTGTGTCCCACAAAATTTAGTAATGTGAGCACCAGTACCCAAATTGACTGTGACAAAACAAACAAATTGTTCAGCCGTGTGTTCCATAGTTTTGAAATATAACATGATCGTCTCCCACCTTGTCAACCATTTTTAATCTTGCAGACTATTTGCATATGGAACCTGGCTTGACAAGGAGGGAGACGATCATGTTTGCAAAACTCTACTGAGTTAACACTATTGGACTCAGGATGCTAGAATACGTCCAGAGTCAAATAGTGGCGACACAGTGCACATTGCTACCACCTCACCTGACCAATATTCTTAAGGTACCGTAATAAAACGATTAGCCAACGATCACGACCAGTGATACGACCTGACCGTGATCGTTGTTAGTCGTCGCGTGGTTGCTGGAGAGCTGTCACACAGACAGCTCTCCAGCGACCAAAAAAGAGCAAGTCCCCGTGTAATCTGGGTAAACATTGTGTTATGAAGCGCATGGCCGCACTCACGATGTTTTCCCTGTTTACCATTGTAAATGTAAAAAAAAAAAAAAAATACCCTTACATTCCGGTGTGTGACACGTCCATCGCCGTCAGCTTTCCGTACTGTGCCAGCCCTAAAGCACAGCACAGCGTTTATTAAGTCAACGGTGTGCTCTGCTTTACTTTACGGCCGGGAATGACAGTGTCAGTCACTGCGGGAAGATGACGCCGCGGGACGTGATTGACACCGTAATAAGTATGTAGTATTTTTTGGTATTTTTCACTTTTTTGATTGTTTAAAACACTGCGCTAGTAACCCGATATTCCCTTGTTTACAGCAAAGACATCGCTGGATCGGTGTCAAACACGCCGATCCAACAATGACAGCGTGTGATCAGTTACCCAAAAAAGGTACTGATCATTCGCTGAGACCTACAATCTCCCAGCAGGGGCCTGATCGTTGGACGATTTCAGAAAAGATAACGTTGCTAAGTGACAAAAAACAACTATATCGTTAATGAAATCGTTGTGTGATGGTACCTTTTAAAATTGATATATTGTGCAATGCTCTTTGTGTTTGTAATATCTCATAGTACAATGAGCGACAGCCCTAAAAAAAATGTAAAAAAATATTGATAAAATAGTGTCAGACATTGCACATCAGGTGTTACAAACACAAGATTTGTTTATACGGCGCACGGTGTGATTTGGTGCAAACTTTATTTTAGACAAAGAAAAACTCAGTATTTTTGAACAAATTAACAAATTTATTGAGGACACAAAAATAAAAAATGGGTAAATGTTATGGGGTATTAATGTCAGCGATTAAGGGGGATTGATATCCTCCACTTTTGGTGTGTGTTGAGGAGAACGAGGAGGAGGACGAGGGGGAGGAACCAGCATACTCTAATACACTAGATGGGATGCCGACATCAATCCAGCCAGTAGACTGTGGCGATACTGCCAACGCAGGAGGTGAGGGAGGAGGGACGACCAGTGTCCTAGGCTGGCTACTCCTGCTCCGGGTAGACCCAGGCTGAGTACTGGGTGTGCTCCGGGTAGACCCAGGCTGAGTACTGGGTGTGCTCCGGGTAGACCCAGGCTGGGTACTTTGTGTGCTGGTTTTTGGAGCAGCCATAGCCGACGTTGTAGTGCTGGTCTTCTTCTTTTTTTTTCCTCCTCTCTCCCTCTGGGTGTGGGTCGGCTTCCCGTCTTTGTGCCCTTGAAGGCCTGGCAGGAGCAGAAGTTTGGGGCTCTGTTCTATGGTGGCGGTGGCGGTGGCCCTCGGCACGCGGAGCTCTGTGTTGGTGCTGTGCAGCAGGAGTCGGAGCCATGGTAGCCAGCGATGGTACTGCGGGCATTGTAGTCGCTGACTGCATGACCCGAGCCTGCTGCAGAGCAGTGACGTATGCATTGTTGCAGGCCTGCATCACCGAAATCTGGAGTTCCAGCGTAAGATGTTCCACCATGCCCTTCTCAATGGCACTAAAAAAATGTTTGGCCGGCCTTGAGAGCTCCGATTCCATTGTTTCAAGACGCCGGTCGATATTGGACAGAGCTGTGTCCATTCTATCGCCCAGCGCCTTGAAACAATTCTGGAAGACGGTGCTCAAATGTAAAAATTCGGGCAGGACCGCCCTGTCCGAGGCCCGCTGACGCTGTCGGGAAGACCCGAAGGAAGGAGCGACAGAGGCCTCGGCCAGGGGAACATCTGATGGACCGGCTGCCAGTTCGCCAGATTGTGGTGGTGCAGACCTGCTCTCGCTGTGGGATGGCTGTGACGGGTCAGATGGCGATTCACGAAGGACCGCTCCAGAGGGTCGGACAGGCTCGCGGGTGCTGCTGTGTGTTCTGTGAAAACATAAGGAAACCATTAGTATACAAAATATAACATTTCACATTCGTCACCACCTGTGTAAAACTAAACATTGCATCACACACTATTACTGTTAAGGGTTTGTTCAGTCAGTCGTAACGGTTTGCTGATTGAACCGGCCAGCTGCCTGACATGGCTGATGCTACCAATCAGCGCAGGTGACAGGCCTGATTAAAATGCCCGCTCCTTACTCCCCGCAGTGAAGGCCCGTCGCCCGCATACTCCCCTGCCATTAATTAACTTTACCGGCGGTATCCATTGCCGCCGTTAATGTTAACCAATTTTTAATATTGACACTGCATATGCCGCATCAATATTAAAAATAGAATACATTTATTTATTTCAAAATAGTCACCCATGTTTGCCGTTTGTAACGCCCGACAATTACGCTTATCGTCGGAACTGCCATGACGTCACGGTCATGTGACCGAGACGTCATCACAGGTCCTGCGAGCTGAGCAACCATGGGAACATAACCTGCCTTGGAGTAGAAGGTATGCTGTGTCTATTTATATTGTTCCTTTTTTAAAAAAAAATCTGGGATACACCTGGATGGGCAATATACTACTCCACTATGAAATATTGCCCGGGCATGGCCAATCTACTATCTTTCTGTGTTCTGTATACTTGGTACTTCAGGAAAAAAAAGAGGAAGTCCAGCTCACCATAGTAGTAGTCCCAGAAGGCTCGGAGCACGGAGACGCTGTGTCAAGCGTGAGAAGACCAGAAATGAAGAAAAAATTCCAGCTCAACGAGGCGTGAAAAGTAAAAACTAAATACTTTATTCACTTCAATCAGAAGCAGAGGATGAAACATCAGCACAATACAATAAAAAACACTATCTACGCGTTTCAGCTGACAGGGCACCCTTAATCATGATGTCTGATTAAGTGTTCCCTGTCACCTGAAACGCGTAGAGAGTGTTTTTATAGTACTGTGCTGATGTTTCATCCTCTGCTTCTGATTGAAGTGAATAAAGTATTTAGTTTTTACTTTTCACGCCTCGTTGAGCTTGAATTTTTTTCTTCATTTCTATACTTCGTACTTGCCAAAATAAATGGCTGGGCAATAAACTACATGGCTGGAATATAAGAAGACACAAAAGAGAATAGTAAAACCAAAAACACTCAGTTTGAAAAAATGTTGCAGTAATCCGCAAGTGCTAGTAAAAGATGTAAAAAACAGGGTATTTGGTTGATACGTTTTTTGCAAAAAATGTATACTAAGCTGCTCTACCAATCTTCACGGTATACCCTTATCAGAGCAGTCCTAACTAATGTATGCAATCCCTATCTGATGTATTTAAAAACCTGATCATCTGTATATAACCTGTGTGAACAGGGTTCAGAGAGGAAAAATCCATGTGTGCATACAGGGTAGAACAGCTTTTGTGCAGATAGCCCAAGAGGAGTGGTGGAACTCCCCAGTCTTGTAGACACAAGAGAACAATTATGGAAACAGGAACACATGGGCTACTTGCACAGTGAACAAGTCTGTATGATCATGTTCACACACCACCAAGAAACCTGAAGACACAAAAGAGAATAGTAAAACCAAAAACACTCAGTTTGAAAAAATGTTGCAGTAATCCGCAAGTGCTAGTAAAAGATGTAAAAAACAGGGTATTTGGTTGATACGTTTTTTGCAAAAAATGTATACTAAGCTGCTCTACCAATCTTCACGGTATACCCTTATCAGAGCAGTCCTAACTAATGTATGCAATCCCTATCTGATGTATTTAAAAACCTGATCATTTGTATATTACCTGTGTGAACAGGGTTCAGAGAGGAAAAATCCATGTGTGCATACAGGGTAGAACAGCTTTTGTGCAGATAGCCCAAGAGGAGTGGTGGAACTCCCCAGTCTTGTAGACACAAGAGAACAATTATGGAAACAGGAACACATGGGCTACTTGCACAGTGAACAAGTCTGTATGATCATGTTCACACACCACCAAGAAACCTGAAGACACAAAAGAGAATAGTAAAACCAAAAACACTCAGTTTGAAAAAATGTTGCAGTAATCCGCAAGTGCTAGTAAAGGCCCCTTCACATTAAGCGACGCTGCAGCGATACCGACAACGATCCGGATCGCTGCAGCGTCGCTGTTTGGTCGCTGGAGAGCTGTCACACAGACCGCTCTCCAGCGACCAACGATGCCAGTAACCAGGGTAAACATCGGGTAACTAAGCGCAGGGCCGCGCTTAGTAACCCGATGTTTACCCTGGTTACCATGCTAAAAGTAAAAAAAAACAAACACTACATACTTACCAACAGCCGTCTGTCCTCCAGCGCTGCGCTCTGCTTCTCTGCTCTCCTCCTGTACTGTCTGGGAGCCGGAAAGCAGAGCGGTGACGTCACCGCTCTGCTTTCCGGCTCACAGACAGTACAGGAGGAGTGCAGAGCGCAGCGCTGGAGGACAGACAGCGTTAGGTAAGTATCTAGTGTTTGTTTTTTTTACTTTTAGGATGGTAACCAGGGTAAACATAGGGTTACTAAGCGCGGCCCTGCGCTTAGTTACCCGATGTTTACCCTGGTTACCAGTGAAGACATCGCTGGATCGGTGTCACACACGCCGATCCAGCGATGTCTCCAGGGAGTCCAGCGACGAAATAAAGTTCTGGACTTTCCTCAACGACCAACGATCTCCCAGCAGGGGCCTGATCGTTGGTCGCTGTCACACATAACGATTTCATTAACGATATCGTTGCTACGTCACAAATAGCAACGATATCGTTAACGATATCGTTATGTGTGAAGGTACCTTAAAAGATGTAAAAAACAGGGTATTTGGTTGATACGTTTTTTGCAAAAAATGTATACTAAGCTGCTCTACCAATCTTCACGGTATACCCTTATCAGAGCAGTCCTAACTAATGTATGCAATCCCTATCTGATGTATTTAAAAACCTGATCATCTGTATATAACCTGTGTGAACAGGGTTCAGAGAGGAAAAATCCATGTGTGCATACAGGGTAGAACAGCTTTTATGCAGATAGCCCAAGAGGAGTGGTGGAACTCCCCAGTCTTGTAGACACAAGAGAACAATTATGGAAACAGGAACACATGGGCTACTTGCACAGTGAACAAATCTGTATGATCATGTTCACACACCACCAAGAAACCTGAAGACACAAAAGAGAATAGTAAAACCAAAAACACTCAGTTTGAAAAAATGTTGCAGTAATCCGCAAGTGCTAGTAAAAGATGTAAAAAACAGGGTATTTGGTTGATACGTTTTTTGCAAAAAATGTATACTAAGCTGCTCTTCCAATCTTCACGGTATACCCTTATCAGAGCAGTCCTAACTAATGTATGCAATCCCTATCTGATGTATTTAAAAACCTGATCATCTGTATATAACCTGTGTGAACAGGGTTCAGAGAGGAAAAATCCATGTGTGCATACAGGGTAGAACAGCTTTTGTGCAGATAGCCCAAGAGGAGTGGTGGAACTCCCCAGTCTTGTAGACACAAGAGAACAATTATGGAAACAGGAACACATGGGCTACTTGCACAGTGAACAAGTCTGTATGATCATGTTCACACACCACCAAGAAACCTGAAGACACAAAAGAGAATAGTAAAACCAAAAACACTCAGTTTGAAAAAATGTTGCAGTAATCCGCAAGTGCTAGTAAAAGATGTAAAAAACAGGGTATTTGGTTGATACGTTTTTTGCAAAAAATGTATACTAAGCTGCTCTACCAATCTTCACGGTATACCCTTATCAGAGCAGTCCTAACTAATGTATGCAATCCCTATCTGATGTATTTAAAAACCTGATCATCTGTATATAACCTGTGTGAACAGGGTTCAGAGAGGAAAAATCCATGTGTGCATACAGGGTAGAACAGCTTTTGTGCAGATAGCCCAAGAGGAGTGGTGGAACTCCCCAGTCTTGTAGACACAAGAGAACAATTATGGAAACAGGAACACATGGGCTACTTGCACAGTGAACAAGTCTGTATGATCATATTCACACACCGCCAAGAAACCTGAAGACACAAAAGAGAATAGTAAAACCAAAAACACTCAGTTTGAAAAAATGTTGCAGTAATCCGCAAGTGCTAGTAAAAGATGTAAAAAACAGGGTATTTGGTTGATACGTTTTTTGCAAAAAATGTATACTAAGCTGCTCTACCAATCTTCACGGTATACCCTTATCAGAGCAGTCCTAACTAATGTATGCAATCCCTATCTGATGTATTTAAAAACCTGATCATCTGTATATAACCTGCGTGAACAGGGTTCAGAGAGGAAAAATCCATGTGTGCATACAGGGTACAACAGCTTTTGTGCAGATAGCCCAAGAGGAGTGGTGGAACTCCCCAGTCTTGTAGACACAAGAGAACAATTATGGAAACAGGAACACATGGGCTACTTGCACAGTGAACAAGTCTGTATGATCATGTTCACACACCGCCAAGAAACCTGAAGACACAAAAGAGAATAGTAAAACCAAAAACACTCAGTTTGAAAAAATGTTGCAGTAATCCGCAAGTGCTAGTAAAAGATGTAAAAAACAGGGTATTTGGTTGATACGTTTTTTGCAAAAAATGTATACTAAGCTGCTCTACCAATCTTCACGGTATACCCTTATCAGAGCAGTCCTAACTAATGTATGCAATCCCTATCTGATGTATTTAAAAACCTGATCATCTGTATATAACCTGTGTGAACAGGGTTCAGAGAGGAAAAATCCATGTGTGCATACAGGGTAGAACAGCTTTTGTGCAGATAGCCCAAGAGGAGTGGTGGAACTCCCCAGTCTTGTAGACACAAGAGAACAATTATGGAAACAGGAACACATGGGCTACTTGCACAGTGAACAAGTCTGTATGATCATGTTCACACACCACCAAGAAACCTGAAGACACAAAAGAGAATAGTAAAACCAAAAACACTCAGTTTGAAAAAATGTTGCAGTAATCCGCAAGTGCTAGTAAAAGATGTAAAAAACAGGGTATTTGGTTGATACGTTTTTTGCAAAAAATGTATACTAAGCTGCTCTACCAATCTTCACGGTATACCCTTATCAGAGCAGTCCTAACTAATGTATGCAATCCCTATCTGATGTATTTAAAAACCTGATCATCTGTATATAACCTGTGTGAACAGGGTTCAGAGAGGAAAAATCCATGTGTGCATACAGGGTAGAACAGCTTTTGTGCAGATAGCCCAAGAGGAGTGGTGGAACTCCCCAGTCTTGTAGACACAAGAGAACAATTATGGAAACAGGAACACATGGGCTACTTGCACAGTGAACAAGTCTGTATGATCATGTTCACACACCACCAAGAAACCTGAAGACACAAAAGAGAATAGTAAAACCAAAAACACTCAGTTTGAAAAAATGTTGCAGTAATCCGCAAGTGCTAGTAAAAGATGTAAAAAACAGGGTATTTGGTTGATACGTTTTTTGCAAAAAATGTATACTAAGCTGCTCTACCAATCTTCACGGTATACCCTTATCAGAGCAGTCCTAACTAATGTATGCAATCCCTATCTGATGTATTTAAAAACCTGATCATCTGTATATAACCTGTGTGAACAGGGTTCAGAGAGGAAAAATCCATGTGTGCATACAGGGTAGAACAGCTTTTGTGCAGATAGCCCAAGAGGAGTGGTGGAACTCCCCAGTCTTGTAGACACAAGAGAACAATTATGGAAACAGGAACACCTGGGCTACTTGCACAGTGAACAAGTCTGTATGATCATGTTCACACACCACCAAGAAACCTGAAGACACAAAAGAGAATAGTAAAACCAAAAACACTCAGTTTGAAAAAATGTTGCAGTAATCCGCAAGTGCTAGTAAAAGATGTAAAAAACATGATCCTACAGACTTGTTCACTGTGCAAGTAGCCCATGTGTTCCTGTGGCTGGAATATAGTACGTGAATATGCATGTTTTCAAAACTAGGTGTGTGAATAGGTACTATACTTACTCTCGGCTTTCAAGGACCGGTCGCAGGAATTGCAAAATACGATTGTATTTGTAGATTGAGGTCCTTGAAGCTGCAGCACCACTACGAATCTGTCCCTCCTTTTTCAGGCCCCTCTTGAAACGGTCCTTCATGGAGCGCCATCTGGTCTTCAATTGTTTAACTGTGTATAAAGTTAAAAAAAAAAGTTAGTTTGAGAGAAAATATTGAAATTGATAACGCAACTGTGTGCAATCCCAATAGAAGACATCACAGACGGTTGTGTATCCTGGCATGATGGGTCAGAGCAGCATTTCGGAAATACTTACGAAATTTATCTTTGCCCGCGGGGGAAGCGCTGTCGAAGCCATCCCACAGCGATTTTGCCACCTCAATCCACAAACGGCGCAACACGCCCTGGTCCGCGTGCCGGGGGTCACGGCTGTCCCACAACGGGCCTCGTTCCTGTATGGATGCCACCATGAGGTCTATGTCCAGTGGGTCATCATGGGCCCGTTGTGAAACCTAGAATAATTGGAAAATATTAATGTTTGCAAGATAAAAATTGTTCTCCCTACCTCCTCCACCACCGCCTACCACCTCCACCCCCCCCCCCACCCACCACCCCCCATACCCCAAAAAAAAAAAAGTTAAAGAAAAAAAAAGGAATAGGTTTGACATAAAAACTTACTCGCCGTCCTGCCACCACAGCTTGGTCCCGTGGTCTCTGCTCCTGAGGGCTATGTTCCTCCTGGCTCTCCTCCTCACTTGAAGAAGCCTGTAAAATAGTTTAAAAAAAGTTGAGTGACCCATCTACAAATGACACCGAATAGTAAGCAACAGTAGATCATGTACTCACCGGACTCCTCAGCGGTGGGGTGGGGCTTGACTCGCTGGCCATTACTAATGCAATTCTGAAATAAAAAAACAAAATAAAATTTATCCTATGCACAATACAGCGGAACATAGTAAAATATAAAAAAAAAATACATTTACATTTCAACCACAAAGAACATTGCACTAATGCCAACTGAACTAACGCTGAGCAAACAACACTGCCGCATTGAAACAAAAAACAATGGCAGAGACAACACAATGCCAGAGTAAACAAAAGCCTAAAGATAACAAAACAAATACACAACAGACCCTATGTCGTAATCCAAAAAGACAGTTTTGTTTAAAAAAATGTTTACTACATTGATTGCAAAAAGTCAAAAGAAGAGCAAAACCATACCGCCATACGTGACAATTAAAAAAAAAAAAAATTAACAAAAAAAAAAAAACGCTAAATATAAGACCTTAAATACCAAACTGATTAAAAAAGCAAACATTTATATTTAAAAAAGCAAAAAAAAATTTGGAACAACAGTATGCACGGAGCAACCCAAAAAACACAATAGATTTTTGAAAGAAAAAAATTAACAACCCCCAAAAATTAAGGACAGAAACGGCAATCCTGGATACACCACCATACTTTAAAAATAAAACCGACAGGGCCAGAGACAATAAAAGGATACAACGCCATACATCACAACCAGAAACATACAACAATGTCTTTACACAACCACAGTGCAGAACATAATACACAACTTGCAATAAAAATTATTACATTTAATAAAAGGGCGCAGAATCATTCTATACTACCATACTTTACAATAAAACCGACAGGGCAGGAGACAATTAAACGCCATCATATAACGCAAGAAAAATACATCACAACTGAATACAAAAAACACCCCCAAACCAATAAATGGAAAAGAAAAATCTATCCTGGAAAGAACAATAATCAAGGCCGGAGACAATGAAACGCCATCCTTTACAAACGCCATACATCACAACCAGACTAAAAATACAACAATATCTTTAAACAACCACAGTGCAGAATATAATACACAACTTGCAAAAACAATTTAAAAATAAAACATGTAGAAAATGCACAGAATCATTCTATACTTACATCTCTGGACAGCAGATGAAGATGTCTGGTCTGGTGTGTTGGCTATAGATGCTGCAGCAGAAGTGACAAACAATCCAAACATTTTCTTTATATATGGGGGATGTTTTTATCACTGTCTTCACTGTCTAGACACTGTCTAGACACTTTTTTGTTTAATTTTATTTAACGACGCATGCGTCGCACAACGCACGCACGACGCACGCACTTGCGTCTCGTGCGTTGTCAATTGGTTTCAATGGGAGATTGTAACGCAATGACGACGCACGAGCGATGCAAGTGCGACGCATGCGTTTTATAGACGCTACAAAAATGCAACATGTAGCGTCTCCGACGCCACCCAGGTGCGGTGAAACAACGCATGCGTCGTGCGTTTTTACAAAAACGCATGACAACGCAACGCATGCATCCCCAATGATAAAGATAGGGGCGCATGACGCATGCGTCGTTGTGCGTCGACGACGCTGCGTCGCATGACGCTAATGTGAACGTAGCCTAAAAGAGTCATTAATGGTGGTGGCTGTAGTTTATATTGGTTCCCTTTAAACTAGAGGTGGAGAACTTTTTTATCCACCAAGGGCCATTTAGATATTTAGGACTCCTTTCCACTTGCGAGAAACACGTCCGTGTCTCGCATGTGAAAACCAAGCTCTGGCGCCGGCACTTGGGAGCGGAGTGTGCAGCTCCATGTGTTGCTGTGCGTCTGCACGCTCCACTCTGGAGTGTCGGCGCCAGAGCTTGGTTTTCACATGCGAGACACGGACGTGTTTCTCGCAAGTGGAAAGGAGCCCTTATACTGAGCCTGACGTCCAATCAGCGCTGGCGTCACTGTCCCCACTTTCAGACGAACCGGACATGAAGAGGAAGTCCGGGTTGTAGCTGTATTCAGGGAATACAATAAAAGCAAAAACTATGCACTTTTGACCTGGTGGCAGGACCTCTTTAAAGGGTTATTCCAGCAATCACATTATTTGTCACAAAGCACTGTAAATGCACACTTACTGTTAATATAAAGATCTAGATCAACATACAGATTTTTTTTTATACCATTGTGTCTTTAACCCCTCTGTGACCTTGGACGAACTATCCCGTCGAGGTGCCCTGGGCTTATCTGACCCTGGACGGGATAGTACGTCATAGCCGATCGGCCGCGCTCACGGGGGGAACGCGGCCGATCGCGGCCGGGTGTCAGCTGCTTATCGCAGCTGACATCCGGCACTATGTGCCAGGAGCGGTCACGGACCGCTCCCGGCACATTAACCCCTGGCACACCGCGATCAAAGATGATCGCGATGTGCCGGCGGTGCAGGGAAGCACCGCGCAGGGAGGGGGCTCCCTGCGGGCTTCCCTGAGCCCCCCGCAGCATTGCGATGTGATCTCGTTGCTGCGAGGGTCTCCTCACCTCCCTCCCTGCTCGAGCCCCGGATCCAAGATGGCCGCGGATCCGGGTCCTGCAGGGAGGGAGGTGGCTTCACAGAGCCTGCTCAGAGCAGGCACTGTGAAGCCTGCAGCGCTGCTAGTGAGATCAGTGATCTGACAGAGTGCTGTGCAAACTGTCAGATCACTGATCTGTGATGTCCCCCCCTGGGACAAAGTAAAAAAGTAAAAAAAAAATTTTCCAAATGTGTAAAAAAAATAAAAAAAAATATTCCAAAATAATGAAAAAAAAAAAAAAATATTATTCCTATAAATACATTTCTTCATCTAAATAAAAAAAAAAACCAATAAAAGTACACATATTTAGTATCGCCGCGTCCGTAACGACCCGACCTATAAAACTGTCCCACTAGTTAACCCCTTCAGTAAACACCGTAAGAAAAAAAAAAAAAAACGAGGCAAAAAACAACGCTTTATTATCATACCGCCGAACAAAAAGTGGAATAACACGCGATCAAAAGGACAGATATAAATAACCATGGTACCGCTGAAAGCGTCATATTGTCCCGCAAAAAAAGAGCCGCCATACAGCATCATCAGCAAAAAAATAAAAAAGTTATAGTCCTGAGAATAAAGCGATGCAAAAATAATTATTTTTTCTGTAAAATAGTTTTTATCGTATAAAAGCACCAAACCATAAAAAAATGATATAAATGAGGTGTCGCTGTAATCGTACTGACCCGAAGAATAAAACTGATTTATCAATTTTACCAAACGCGGAACGGTATAAACGCCTCCCCCAATAGAAATTCATGAATAGCTGGCTTTTGGTCATTCTTCCTCACAAAAATCGGAATAAAAAGCGATAAAAAAATGTCACGTGCCCAAAAATGTTTTCAATAAAAACGTCAACTCGTCCCGCAAAAAACAAGACCTCACATGACTCTGTGGACCAAAATATGGAAAAATTATAGCTCTCAAAATGTGGTATTGCAAAAAATATTTTTTGCAATAAAAAGGGTCTTTCAGTGTGTGACGGCTGCCAATCATAAAAATCCGCTAAAAAACTCGCTATAAAAGTAAATCAAACCCCCCTTCATCACCCCCTTAGTTAGGGAAAAATAAAAAAAAATGTATTTATTTCCATTTTCCCATTAGGGTTAGGGTTAGGGCTAGGGTTAGGGCTAGGGCTAGGGTTAGGGCTAGGGTTAGGGCTAGGGTTAGGGCTAGGGTTAGGGTTAGGGCTAGGGCTAGGGCTAGGGTTAGGGCTAGGGTTAGGGTTAGGGTTAGGGCTAGGGTTAGGGCTAGGGTTAGGGCTAGGGTTAGGGTTAGGGTTAGGGCTAGGGTTAGGGCTAGGGTTAGGGCTAGGGTTAGGGCTAGGGTTAGGGTTAGGGTTGGGGCTACAGTTAGGGTTGGGGCTAAAGTTAGGGTTAGGGTTTAGATTACATTTACAGTTGGGAATAGGGTTGGGATTAGGGTTAGGGGTGTGTCAGGGTTAGAGGTGTGGTTAGGGTTACCGTTGGAATTAGGGTTAGGGGTGTGTTTAGATTAGGGTTTCAGTTATAATTGGGGGGTTTCCACTGTTTCGGCACATCAGGGGCTCTCCAAACACGACATGGCGTCCGATCTCAATTCCAGCCAATTCTGCGTTGAAAAAGTAAAACAGTGCTCCTTCCCTTCCGAGCTCTCCTGTGTGCCCAAACAGGGGTTTACCCCAACATATGGGGTATCAGCGTACTCAGGACAAATTGGACAACAACTTTTGTGGACCAATTTCTCCTGTTACCCTTGGGAAAATACAAAACTGGGGGCTAAAAAATAATTTTTGTGGGAAAACAAAAAGATTTTTTATTTTCACGGCTCTGCGTTATAAACTGTAGTGAAACACTTGGGGGTTCAAAGTTCTCACAACACATCTAGATAAGTTCATTGAGGGGTCTAGTTTCCAATATGGGGTCACTTGTGGGGGGTTTCTACTGTTTAGGTACATTAGGGGCTCTGCAAACGCAATGTGACGCCTGCAGACCAATCCATCTAACTCTGCATTCCAAATGATGCTCCTTCCCTTCCGAGCCCTCCCATGCGCCCAAACGGTGGTTCCCCCCCACATATCGGGTATCAGCGTACTCAGGACAAATTGGACAACAACATTTAGGGTCCAATTTCTCCTGCTAACCTTGGAAAAATACAAAACTGGGGGCTAAAATATAATTTTTGTGGAAAAAAAAATATTTTTTATTTGCATGGCTCTGCGTTATAAACTGTAGTGAAATACTTGGGGGTTCAAAGCTCTCACAACACATCAAGATGAGTTCCTTAGGGGGTCTACTTTCCAAAATGGTGTCACTTGTGGGGGGTTTCTACTGTTTAGGTACATTAGGGGCTCTGCAAACGCAATGTGACGCCTGCAGACCATTCCATCTAAGTCTGCATTCCAAATGGCGCTCCTTCCCTTCCGAACCCTCCCATGCGCCCAAACGGTGGTTCCCCCCCACATATGGGGTATCAGCGTACTCAGGACAAATTGGACAACAACTTTTGGGGTACAATTTCTCCTGTTACCCTAGGGAAAATACAAAACTGGGGGCTAAAAAATAATTTTTGTGGGAAAAAAATTTTGTTTTATTTTTATGGCTCTGCATTATAAACTTCTGTGAAGCCCTTGGTGGGTCAAAGTGCTCACCACACATCCAGATAAGTTCCTTAGGGGGTCTACTTTCCAAAATGGTGTCACTTGTGGGGGGTTTCAATGTTTAGGCACATCAGTGGCTCTCCAAACGCAACATGGCGTCCCATCTCAATTCCTGTCAATTTTGCATTGAAAAGTCAAACGGCGCTCCTTCCCTTCCGAGCTCTCCCATGCGCCCAAACAGTGGTTTACTGCCACATATGGGGTATCAGCGTACTCGGGACAAATTGGACAACAACTTTTGAGGTCCAATTTCTTCTCTTACCCTTGGAAAAATAAAAAATTGGGGGCAAAAATATAATTTTTGTGAAAAAATATGATTTTTTATTTTTACGGTTCTGCATTATAAACTTCTGTGAAGCACTTGGTGGGTCAAAGTGCTCACCACACATCCAGATAAGTTCCTTAGGGGGTCTACTTTCCAAAATGGTGTCACTTGTGGGGGGTTTCAATGTTTAGGCACATCAGTGGCTCTCCAAACGCAACATGGCGTCCCATCTCAATTCCTGTCAATTTTGCATTGAAAAGTCAAACGGCGCTCCTTCCCTTCCGAGCTCTCCCATGCGCCCAAACAGTGGTTTACTGCCACATATGGGGTATCAGCGTACTCGGGACAAATTGGACAACAACTTTTGAGGTCCAATTTCTTCTCTTACCCTTGGAAAAATAAAAAATTGGGGGCAAAAATATAATTTTTGTGAAAAAATATGATTTTTTATTTTTACGGTTCTGCATTATAAACTTCTGTGAAGCACTTGATGGGTCAAAGTGCTCACCACACCTCTAGATAAGTTCCTTAGGGGGTCTACTTTCCAAAATGGTGTCACTTGTGGGGGGTTTCAATGTTTAGGCACATCAGTGGCTCTCCAAATGCAACATGGCGTCCCATCTCAATTTCTGTCAATTTTGCATTGAAAAGTCAAACTGCGCTCCTTCCCTTCCGAGCTCTCCCATGCGCCCAAACAGTGGTTTACTGCCACATATGGGGTATCAGCGTACTCAGGACAAATTGGACAACAACTTTTGAGGTCCAATTTCTTCTCTTACCCTTGGAAAAATAAAAAATTGGGGGCAAAAATATAATTTTTGTGAAAAAATATGATTTTTTATTTTTACGGTTCTGCATTATAAACTTCTGTGAAGCACTTGGTGGGTCAAAGTGCTCACCACACCTCTAGATAAGTTCCTTAGGGGGTCTACTTTCCAAAATGGTGTCACTTGTGGGGGGTTTCAATGTTTAGGCACATCAGTGGCTCTCCAAACGCAACATGGCGTCCCATCTCAATTCCTGTCAATTTTGCATTGAAAAGTCAAATAGCGCTCCTTCCCTTCCGAGCTCTCCCATGCGCCCAAACAGTGGTTTACTTGCACATATGGGGTATCAGCGTACTCAGGACAAATTGTACAACAACTTTTTGGGTCCAATTTCTCCTGTTACCCTTGGTAAAATAAAACAAATTGGAGCTGAAGTAAATTTTTTGTGTAAAAAAGTTAAATGTTCATTTTTATTTAAACATTCCAAAAATTCCTATTAAACACCTGAAGGGTTAATAAACTTCTTGAATGTGGTTTTGAGCACCTTGAGGGGTGCAGTTTTTAGAATGGTGTCACACTTGGGCATTTTCTATCATATAGACCCCTCAAAATGACTTCAAATGAGACGTGGTCCCTAAAAAAAAATGGTGTTGTAAAAATGAGAAATTGCTGGTCAACTTTTAACCCTTATAACTCCCTAACAAAAAAAAAAATTGGTTCCAAAATTATGCTGATGTAAAGGAGACATGTGGGAAATGTTACTTATTAAGTATTTTGTGTGACATATCTCTGTGATTTAATTGCATAAAAATTCAAAGTTTGAAAATTGCGAAATTTTAAAAATTTTCGCCAAATATCCGTTTTTTTCACAAATAAACGCAGGTACTATCAAAGAAATTTTACCACTATCATGAAGTACAATATGTCACGAGAAAACAATGTCAGAATCACCAGGATCCGTTGAAGCGTTTCGGAGTTATAACCTCATAAAGGGACAGTGGTCAGAATTGTAAAAATTGGCCTGGTCATTAACGTGCAAACCACCCTTGGGGGTAAAGGGGTTAATTCATCTCCATCTGCTCCATATTATCTTATGCCATTGCATAAGTAGAGTAGAAATTGCAGTTTCACATGATCTATCAACAGCAGATATCAGACTGTGCTCCCCAGCAAGCAGAGCAGAGGGCAGTACAAGTGAGTTCTGCTGGAAGCCAGCTATCAAGTCAATGATGTAAGAACACACATGCTGCTCTGTTGATATCGTTGATAGAAGATACAATCCTTTAGTCAGAGTTGTGCACAGGACAATAAAGTGCATAGAAGAATAGAGGGTATAAATGTCTGAATGTAGAATGCACTATGTGGCAGTGGTGGAGACATGGCAGAGCTATGCCTGGAGCCAGCAGAGAGACTGCACTCACGGTGCATGTGTAACATGGTGCGGGCTGATAGCTATGGGTGAGGTACTCTTATATTGCACCTCGGACATTTTACATGAAGGTGGGGGTCCTGGCTGGATGTTTGGACTTATGCTGTCAGGATGCTACTCTCGTGCAGGCCGCATGTAATCGATGTTGCTGGTTTGCCAGGACCAGGTGTTGAACAGTTCAATGAGGGAGACCACCATTTAAAAATAAACTTTTTACTGAACAAGAATATATGTAAGAGATAGTGGTTACATAGTCTTATGAGCGTTCTACAGGCACTAAGTGATACAGTTACTGTCATGCAATGTGTAATGTGATCCATAGTATATAGGGAAAGCCTACGGTTATGTTTAGAGTACATGGCCTAGCATAGGGCTTAAGGATTAAGTTAGAAAGGGGAAAGATTCAGCTGTGGACATACTAGAGATAGGAAGTATAGTGCACAGGTTAAGTTTGCCCAGCAACCTACTGCTGGGGCAGACAGAGTAAAGAGACAGTTAATGATTGGTCCATCCTAAAGTGGGAAGGGTTAAGGCCAGTAAAGGGCAGCCATTTCCTGGTTTTATTCAGTTAGTGAAAGAGGTGGTTGGTGACAGTTGCTAGAGTGAGTTCAAAGTGCATTGGGCTGCTAGCAGAAGCAAGTACGAGTTGTGCTGGGCGGTATGAGGCCTTACCTAACTCCCTGCGGATATTCCTGCAATGTCCGGTGGCTATGGAGACACTGACACCCCTTCCATACAGAAGAAGCTGGATGTTGAACCGCGTGAGGGAAAGTTTATGGATCGCGGCAATACTGCAGGGACGGATGAAAAATCTCTGGGGCCGTCAGGAACTGTTACAGCAGGAATAGTTCAGGCGGGAAATGTACTGTGTTACTGAAACAAGAAATGGAGAGAGTGTTGTGCCCGATACTGCGTGATACAATCTGATGTACTGTTACTGTCATTGACCATGACTACTGCATTGCGCACCTTACAGTCACACCCTCCGCTACCACGATTGTTACACTCCTGGATGTGTTACTTGTTAGGCTGCTTGTTTTAGTTTTGATAAAATCATTGCTTTATCAACAGATTTTCGCTACAGGACTAGTAAACCTACTACCATGTAGTCCTCCATATTCATAAGTTCTGTATACTCTCAACAGCACCACTGGTTGGCAGCTTCCTGCCTATGCACAGTGCACCCGCTGTCAATCAGTAGCGTGGTGGGGTTTTACAGACCTCAACATTCAGAGAACTAGTAGATCTGTATCAGATAAAACAATGACTTTATCAAAACAGAAGGAAGCAAACCAGTAAAGGTACCTTCACACTGACCAACTTAACAACGATATCGCTAGCGATCCGTGACGTTGCAGCGTCCTGGATAGCGATATCGTTGTGTTTGACACGCAGCAGCGATCTGGATCCTGCTGTAACATCGTTGGTCAGAGCAGAAAGGCCAGAACTTTATTTCGTCGCTGGATCTCACGCAGACATCGCTGAATCGGCGTGTGTGACGCTGATTCAGCGATGTCTTCACTGGTAACCAGGGTAAACATCGGGTTACTAAGCGCAGGGCCGCGCTTAGTAACCCGATGTTTACCCTGGTTACCAGTGTAAATGTAAAAAACAAACAAACACTACATACTTACATTCCGGTGTCTGTCGCGTCCCCCGGCGTTCTGCTTCCCTGCACTGTCAGCGCCGGCTGGCCGTAAAGCACAGCGGTGACGTCACCGCTCTGCTTTACGGCTGGCGCTCACACAGTGCAGGGAAGCAGAACGTCGGGGGACGCGACAGACACCGGAATGTAAGTATGTAGTGTTTGTTTTTTTTTACATTTACACTGGTAACCAGGGTAAACATCGGGTTACTAAGCGCGGCCCTGCGCTTAGTAACCCGATGTTTACCCTGGTTACCCGGGGACTTCGGCATCGTTGGTCGCTGGAGAGCTGTCTGTGTCTAGATCGCTGCAGCGTCGCTAAATGTGACGGTACCTTAAGTGATACGTCATTGGAATGAGGATCTTGTTTCCTACATCTTGCTGCTTTAAGATGAGATAACAAAATCCTGGAGATAGATTCCCTTTAACAATGAGTTACATTAGCACAAATTAATAACGATATATGAACATTATTATAAAACCACTTGGTAATTTTGGGAATTACCACTAAATAGCGAACTGTGCAGGATAAAATTGTGACGCCCAGGAGACCGGGATACCCAGCACCGGACCAATGGAGTCTGTCTCTTGAAGGGGATGTCACGGGTGGCTTGACCCGGTGCTGTGGCCTCAGGCAATGCACAGTGTAAGGGGTATCATGAGGGGACAGGCACTTACTTGATCAGCAGCAGGTTCTCCCAGCGGTGACGATCCTGATCCTGGATAGATGGCTATTGTCCAAATGAAAGACTGAGGCACTGAAACGTTTAACCAGTTTACTTTAACATAAAAGGATTTACAACCAGTCCTGTCACCGGAGTCTGTATGGGAACTCTGAGTTACTTTGACCCTGCCGGGGTCTTCGCCTCTTATTGTGCGCAATTTCTGTGTGGCCCTGCTGCTGTATGTGAACTGGCTGCCGGCCCAATCTGTCCCCTCCGGGTCCTGGTTCGACGGGCAACCCGAGTCCTTTTATCGGTTTACCCCCTCTGGGAGACCGCTGAACTCTGTGTCTGTTGCTGCATCCGACCCTAGTGAAGCTGATATCACCTCACGTTTTTCCGGTTGCTGTATTATATATGATGAATACAGCCACGGATCCGGTATCTGTCTTTGCGCCTGTTCTGGGTAGTGATTAATGCTACCCGGTTCTCACAATGTCCTTTTTCTCTATCCCTCTTCTCCTCAGGCCGGTGATTTAGGCCTGGTAACAGTCACAGGGCTGTTAGAGATTCAACTGTATGACCTCTCACTATCAGCTCCTTGGCCCAACTGCCATTTCTTCTCTCAGACCAGAATGGATCAAGGGGAGTCTCTGGAGCTCCCCCTTCTGGCCGGAGGTGGTAGTGCAGTCTTGCTATTTTAGTATTTGTACTTACTGTCAGTAACTATTTTTGTGGCAAATACCCCTAGGGGTGCCACATTCCCCCTTAGTTAAGAACAGTACTCCGGGACTGTGGGACAATAACATTTTGAAATAACAATTAATATGTACAGAGTCTTAAAAATGAAAAGTTACAAAAACCACTCAAGGAAACAAAAATAGAGTTCTGTAAAAAGTCACTTCAAATAGCGTCCATTAATACAGTTCTATCCTTGAAGGTATTAGGAACGGCACTGTACTTAGTGTCCAGGAATTTAGTTCCATTTTTCCAACGGAGTTATCAATATAAAGTCTAAAGAAAGTTCAAAAAGAGCAAAAAGCAAAGTTCAAAAAGCAGTCTTTCCGGAGCTTTGATTTAGTGCCTCCGGGCTGATAAAAAGTTCAAGAATATGCAATAAGTTCATACAGACAAGTCTCTGTAGGCACTGGGCTTAAACGTTGCAGACTGATAGCAATGACTATACTACATTTTCCGTTTAACTATATACGGCATAACATATATACAATTCACATTATGAGCTTTATAGTTGGTAATCTGCATACCTGGCCGGTAATTGACCCTGGGTACTACGCTGTGATCTACGTAATAGCGGTGTCTCTTCATGTGGTGTACTACTGTCTACTGCGGATGTAGTATCTGCCCGCTCTGCTAAAGATAATTCCACGACTATGGAGTTGGCAAGTCCACCATGAATGGGATTACTCTGACCAGGAATCTGTTCTTCCTGGCCTGGAACCTCCTGTAGTACGGGGTCAGCCTCTTCCTGTCTTGGGACTTCTGGTATTGGGTTCGGTGTTGGGTAAAAGGCCACCATGGGAACCACTACTGCACCATGGTATGTTAGTAGGGTTTTGGGAAAGTCTCCTATACAGGTGTGATACACTTCCTCTTCTTTTTCCTTTACTGGTTGAACCTGTATGGGTTGAATAACTTTTGGTTCTGGCTGGACAACGTCTGGCTCTTTCAATGCTTCCGGACATAATTTAAGATTGTCTCTTGACACTAGTACAGATGTTAAGCCTCCGTTTTTGCTAATGAGACACATTTTAGGATTATCCACTCTTGTTGGTAAAACTGTGTAGGGTACGGCTTCCCACTGATTGTCCAGTTTATTGGTTCGACGATTTCTCTTGAGCACTTGGTCACCCGGTCTTAATGGGGTCGCTAGAGCATTCTGGTTGAAAGTTCGCTCTTGTCTTTCTCTAGTTTGCTGAAGGCTTCTTTCCACACTCTCTTGCACTTGGCGATACTGCTTTTGCCGTATGATATCCCAATTGGAGTCTTGAACTTCTGCGTCTGGTTTCAGAATTCCCATTTCTAGATCGATTGGTAATTGGCCGGGTCTTGCACGCATAAGGTAAGCTGGGGTGCAGTTGGTGGAGCTCACCGGGACATGATTATACAGATCCACCAAGTCAGGCAATTTCTCTGGCCATTGATTCCTTTCTGTCTCAGGTAAAGTCTTTAGTAGGTCTATTACAATATGGTTCATCTTCTCGCATAAGCCGTTTGTTTGTGGATGATAGGCCGTCGTCCGGATCTTTTTGCAACCATACATATTACAGAATTCTCTGAAGATCTCTGATTCAAAGGCTGTACCTTGGTCGGTGAGAACCTGTTCCGGATATCCATGGGGTCTACAAAAGTACGTTTGGAACGCTTTGGCTGCTGTTTTTGCTGTCAGATCTTTTACGGGTACTACTACCAAGAAACGTGAATAATGGTCCACGATGGTCAAGGCATAGACATAGCCGGACCGGCTTGGTGTCAACTTCACGTGGTCCATGGCTACAAGTTCAAGTGGTTGTTTGGTGATTATGGGCTGCAGTGGTGCTCTTTGGTTCTTTTGATCGTTTCTTCTGAGGTTACACGGGCCACAATTTCTGCACCACTGTTCGATTGATTTTCTCATCCCGACCCAATAAAATCTTTCTCTTAGAAGTACTTCTAACTTTTTCCAACCGAAGTGACCAGCACCATTATGGTAAGCTTCGAGGACCATCTTCACATCTTGTTTAGGCACAATAATCTGCCAAACCAATTCATGTGTTTTCGGATTGGTGTATCTTCTACAGAGCTTCCCTTGATACAGGAACATTTTGCCTCTCTCTTTCCAGAGTTGATGCGTCTCTTCTGGGGCATCCTCATAGGGATATGCACTTTGCTCAGTCAACAGTTCCTTCACCAACTTCACAGCCGGATTGCTGTCTTGGGTGTCAGCCCATCTATGGTGTGCTAACGGATTAAAATTCACCTCTTGTTGTTTCTGATAGGTACTTGACTGATGATGTTTTGCCTTGGGACGATGGAAGGCTGGTAGTTCAATTTCTTCAAGCTCCCCCGTTTCCTCTTCTACATCTCTCAAGTGTGGCATCCGGGATAGGGCATCGGCATTTCCATTCTTGCGACCTGCTCGATACTTGATTATGAAGTTGTAATTAGATAACCGGGCTATCCATCGCTGTTCTAACGCACCTAATTTGGCTGTGTCCAGGTGGGTCAACGGATTGTTGTCAGTATAGACAATAAATTCTGCAGCGGCCAGATAGTGTTTGAAACGCTCCGTCACAGCCCAAACTACTGCCAGTAGTTCCAATTTGAAGGAGCTGTAATTTTCTGAATTTCTTTCAGTAGGCCGGAGCTTTCTACTTGCAAAGGCGATGACTTTCTCCCGACCTTCTTGCTTTTGTGACAGCACCGCTCCTAGTCCCACATTACTGGCATCGGTGTAGAGGATGAAAGGTTTATGGTAATCTGGGTATGCCAGAACCTCTTCTCCGGTTAGTGCCTTCTTTAGTTGTTCAAAGGAGTCTTCCCTTTCGTCGTTCCACTGAAAAGGAGGGTTTCGGTTTGAAGGTTTCTTCGTCTGCCCTACCAAGGTGTCTTGCAAGGGTGCTGCCAACTTGGTAAATCCTTTTATAAATCTGCGATAGTAACCCACCAATCCCAGGAATTGTCTCACTTCTTTTGCGCTGGTAGGTCTTGGCCAATCCCTTATGGCGCTTATTTTCTCGGGATCTGGTGCTACTCCCTCCGAACTCACGATGTGTCCCAGGTACTGTACCTTTGGCTTGAGAAGGTGACATTTGGATGGCTTGACTTTCATGCCATACCTGGATAAGGCTTCGAACACTTCTGCCAGGTCTATTAAGTGTTGTTCGTAAGTCTTTGAGTAGACGATCACATCATCTAGGTACAGGAGGACGGTCTCGAAGTTCTTGTGTCCGAGGCAGCATTCCATCAGCCGCTGGAAGGTACCGGATGCGTTGCAGAGTCCGAACGGCATGCGATTAAATTCACATAGACCCATTGGTGTGGTGAATGCCGTCTTTTCCTTATCTCTCTCAGCCACAGGGACTTGCCAATACCCGCTTGTTAAGTCTAAGGTGGAAAAATAATTAGCAGATTTCAAAGCAGTTAAGGACTCTTCTATCCTAGGCAAGGGGTAGGCGTCTTTATGGGTGATGTTATTAATCTTCCGGTAGTCTACGCACATTCTCATGGTTCCGTCCTTTTTTTTGACAATCACTAGAGGGGCCGCCCAGGGGCTACAGCTGTCTCTTATTACCCCGGCCTGTTTCATTTCCCTCAGCATATCTTTTGCACATTGATAGTGAGCGGGCGGTATGGGTCTATATCTTTCTTTTATTGGGGGATGGTCACCTGTGGGGATTGTGTGTTCTACCCCTTCTATCCGTCCGAAGTCCAATGGGTGTTTACTGAAGACTTGTTCATATTCCGTCACTAGCCTATACACCCCTTGTTTTTGATGGGTAGGTGTTGAATTTATGCCCACGTGTAGCTGTTGGCACCAATCCTCCATTTCTCCATCTGAGCCATTGCCTTCCACCTGACAGGTTGGTTCTAAGGGCTCAATGGTTGTGATGGCATTGTTGTCAACAGTATATAGCTTTGCCATTGTAGCATACCTTGGCAAAGTGACCTCTTCCTCTCCACAGTTCAAAAGTCGTACCGGCACTCGTCCCCGGTGTACCTCGACTATCCCTCGTGCTGTGAGTATAGTGGGCCTGCTGTCGGTGTACACTGGTTCTATTAAGGCTTGATAATCTCGTCCCTTAGTACCAATGGCTGCTCTACACCATACCAGCATTTCTGTTTTTGGTGGGATTACAATAGACGTTGGATCACTTACCCTCACACTGCCGATTTCTCCACCTGCAACTTCTACCTGTTGCCTTAACATCAATACTTTTATTTCCCTCCGGAGAACTCTCTGCTGGCAGGATTGGGCAGTTTCAGCAATTTGCTGTAAGACAGAAATGACTTCGGAAAAGCAGTTCTCTAACACATTCATTCCTATCAATACAGTTGGTTCACAGTTCCGCCGGTCAACATCAACAACAATTATACCCTGTTTCTTCAGTTCTACTTTACCAATCTTTATGGTCATCTCCCTGAATCCTAGTTTCGGTACCAACTTACCATTACTGGCCCATATATCTAGTTCAACATCAGAGGGCCCTTTATCAATATCTGCATCAGCCCAGTACCTCTTATAAAGGATATACGGTATAGATGAAATCTGGGAACCTGTGTCCAACAAAGCGTTGAGGGGAATTCCGTCCAGCACGATAGGGATAATGGGTCGTCCTCCGATGTACCTGTCGTGCCAGGGTGTTGGGCCTTGAAAGTTCATTCCTGCGAAGCGGCCCGCATTCCCAGGGGATTCCCGTTTAAATCACAATCTCGTGCAAAGTGGCCCGGCTGCTGGCAACGGCGGCAAATGGGCTGTCCATCCGGTTGGTAGCGGTCGCGGGGTCGTCCTCTCCATGTCGGGTATCTCCGGGGTCTCATCCATGGAACATCCTCTCTACAGTTTGCCAACTCCATCTTGTGTCCTCTCATCTCCTGCATGGTTTTAGCCATTGAAGCAACAACATCAGCTAAAGAGTCAAGCTTTTTTTGAAGAGCCTCATTAGTACTGGGCCCCAGGGGCTTAGCAATGGCCCCAGACATAGCTGATGTCACTGGCACTCCCTGTTGTTGAGGTGCCTCTGCCATGGGTTGCGCAGGATCCTGATCCCGAGGTGCCTCTGCGAGCTGGAGACGTATAGCGCTCTCCTTTAATTGGGCAAATGTCAATTCAGGGTTCTTAAAAACAAGCATGCTCACATGCCCCCGGTGAGAAGGGGTGTAGAGTCCCTCAATAAATTGATCTCTTAGCAGTTTATCCGCTCCGGTGTTAAAAATGGGTTCAGCCAGTGTAAGTGATTTAAGGGCTTCCTGCAGGTTTAAGGCAAAGTCTCTCACGCCCTCATTAGCTTTTTGTTTGCAACTAAAGAATCGTATTTTAGCTTTGCTGCTGGCCGTGGTTTCAAATGTAGCTTTTAATCCAGCAAATATGCGTTCAACAGTGCCTTTTAGATCAGCTGCCCATGCTGTGACTTCTCGCTTAGCATGGCCACTTAACTGCATCATCAGGAGACTAACACGCTGAACTTCACCCACAGGGAACATGTCAAAATGGGCCAGCATCTTTTCTCTGAAATCGTCAAGGGTATTAGGCTCACCTTCATACATTGGAAGCCATGGGCCACCCGGGGTATATGGCATCAGCACCGGCATGATGGGCGCCACTCCTTGCACCGCTGCGCTGCCGGACTCTCTATTGACACTCTGTCTTTCAGCTGCATTAGCGTTGCCGAGTGCTGCGGCGTCTCCGTGCTGCGACATACTGTGCCCCCTTAGTTAATCCGGACCCTTCCGGTCCTCCGCTTCTGTCGGGATAGTGTAGATTCGTTCCGCTGTGCAGCAGGATCGATTTTCCCCTTGCTCTGATGTCAGAGCGCTCAGCTTGGTGCCGCCCACAATGACACGCCCCCTGCTGCTCCCACCCACCGCGCTCTGTAATGGCGGATTCTGAAGTTTTTCAGTTAGACTGGGGCTCAGGTGATGGCATAGCTCAATTAACAGTCTCGTGCCTAACGGTTATGAAGTGATTACCTCAGGGGATGGCGGCCATCTTTACTCCATTATAACCAATGGGGAAAAGTCACTTTCAATAGTTTTCAATGGGGAATGGATTTTTCTTTAATAAAGTCAATTTTCAAGATTTTTCATCCCAGTTTTCACAGTTTTGGGCTCCAATCACGGCACACAATACCCGGTATACGGGCTGGCTAGATCCTGTTCGTGACGCCAATTGTGATGCCCAGGAGACCGGGATACCCAGCACCGGACCAATGGAGTCTGTCTCTTGAAGGGGATGTCACGGGTGGCTTGACCCGGTGCTGTGGCCTCAGGCAATGCACAGTGTAAGGGGTATCATGAGGGGACAGGCACTTACTTGATCAGCAGCAGGTTCTCCCAGCGGTGACGATCCTGATCCTGGATAGATGGCTATTGTCCAAATGAAAGACTGAGGCACTGAAACGTTTAACCAGTTTACTTTAACATAAAAGGATTTACAACCAGTCCTGTCACCGGAGTCTGTATGGGAACTCTGAGTTACTTTGACCCTGCCGGGGTCTTCGCCTCTTATTGTGCGCAATTTCTGTGTGGCCCTGCTGCTGTATGTGAACTGGCTGCCGGCCCAATCTGTCCCCTCCGGGACCTGGTTCGACGGGCAACCCGAGTCCTTTTATCGGTTTACCCCCTCTGGGAGACCGCTGAACTCTGTGTCTGTTGCTGCATCCGACCCTAGTGAAGCTGATATCACCTCACGTTTTTCCGGTTGCTGTATTATATATAATGAATACAGCCACGGATCCGGTATCCGTCTTTGCGCCTGTTCTGGGTAGTGATTAATGCTACCCGGTTCTCACAATGTCCTTTTTCTCTATCCCTCTTCTCCTCAGGCCGGTGATTTAGGCCTGGTAACAGTCACAGGGCTGTTAGAGATTCAACTGTATGACCTCTCACTATCAGCTCCTTAGCCCAACTGCCATTTCTTCTCTCAGACCAGAATGGATCAAGGGGAGTCTCTGAAGCTCCCCCTTCTGGCCGGAGGTGGTAGTGCAGTCTTGCTATTTTAGTATTTGTACTTACTGTCAGTAACTATTTTTGTGGCAAATACCCCTAGGGGTGCCACAAACTTCTTCTAAGGCACCGCCATAAAAAAAAATGGTACTTCAGAAGAATGACCTTATATGACCAATGTAAAAAGGCTACACAGCGGTCATTAAGGAGTTAGGAATTCTGTGGAACACAAGAAATAAACAGTTTTTGACTGCCTGCACCACATACTGCGTGATCTATTTTCATTTATCAGTGCTGGTTCCTCTTTTCATTGCATTTAAAACAGGCAAAAAGTTGTTAGTGTCGTGTTGTGTTGTCCTGTCCTCCCATCACTTGTGTTTGTGCCAATATGTAATAAACTATTATTACTTAAAGTTCCATACTGTCCCGGGGGAATTCATTGGCGTTGATTTCTTTAACCTTCTTGTTTATGTCTGTAGCTAAAGCTGCCATTGACTGCCATTGACTGAACATCTTCAATTCCCTTGCTGATGGAAGTAGGTTTACACTCAAAATCTCACGTATTTGGCTTCAACTCAGTATTTTGTCTTCTCCAAACACGACGAGTTTTGTTTCTACCAAACAGTTCTACTTTGGTTTCATCAGACCATATGTCATTCTCCCAATACTCTTCTGGATAATCCAAATGCTCTCTACTAAACTTCAGACGGGCCCGGACATGTACTGGCTTAAGCACAGGGACACGTCTGGCACTGCAGGATCTGAGTCCTTGGTGGCATAGTGTATTACTGATGGTAGCCTTTGTTACGGTGGTCCCAGCTCTAGGCAGGTCATTCAAAAGGTCCCCCCGTGTGGTTCTGGGATTTTTGCTCACCGTACTTGTGATCATTTTGACCCCATGGGGTGAGATCTTGCGTGGAGCCCCAGATCGAGGGAGATTATCAGTGGTCTTGTATGTCTTCCGTTTTCTTATTATTGCTCCCACAGTTGATTTCATTACACCAAGTTGCTTGCCTATTGCAGATTCAGTCTTCCCAGGGCTACAATTTTGTTTCTGGTGTCCTTCAACAGTTCTTTGGTCTTCACCATAGTGGTGTTTGAGGATGTGGACAGGTGTCTTTTATACTCATAGCAAGTTCAAACAGGTGCCATTACTACTGGGAATGAGTGAAGGACAGAGGAGCCTCTTAAAGAAGAAGTTACAGGTCTGTGAAAGCCAGAAATTTTGCATGTTTTTAGGTGACCAAATACTTATTTTCCACCATAATTTGCAAAATAAATCTTGCCAAATCAGACAAGGTGATTTTCTGGATTTGTTTTCTCATTTTGACTCTCATAGTTGTGGTCTACCTATGGTGTCAATTACAATTCTCTTGTCTTTTTAAGTGGGAGAACTTGCACAATTGGTGCCTGACTAAATACTTTTCCCCCCCACTGTATTAGTATCTAGCAACAAGCAAATCCTTTACATAAAGAGATGATAGACTAGTGGAGGGATACAATACCTGTCATTTCATATATCCTTATCAGGATTGCAACATTATCATATGCTGATAGACAGACCTGCTCCGAGCAAGGTGGAAATGTATATATTTAATTACTTAATAAAAGTTAGATTTTATACTTAGGTTTTATTACACAAAAAGAACCTGAAGACCCACCTCTGCCGACAAGCCTACAACCTGCAGTATCCAAGAAACCACTGCACGACCAGCTCTACCATCTCATTATCCTCACCCATCCCTTGTAGATTGTGAGCCCTCGCGGGCAGGGTCCTCTCTCCTCCTGTACCAGTCGTGACTTGTATTGTTTAAAGGGGACATGTGACCTGAATTTGGGCGGGACAGGTTTGCGGTCATATGGGCGGGGTTTTCAAGATTGCCTTGCGCAGGAGTGTACTTCGGAGGACACAGCATGAACTTCAACCCAATATTGCGGCCAGCATGGAGCCAGCGGGTAAGGAAAGGGTAAATCAAACACCCGAAAACCCCGCCCATATGACCGCAAACCTGTCCCGCCAAATTCAGGTGACAGGTTCCTTTTAAGATTACTGTACTTGTTTTTATTATGTATACCCCTCCTCACATGTAAAGCGCCATGAAATAAATGGCGCTATAATAATAAATAATAATAGTCCACTTGGATCAATCATATTGTTTAAATACTGTGGATCTGTATATACATTGTGGGTTGTAATCTGAGAACCCCGGATTATGCACTCCTTTGTACAGCGTCGCTCCATTGAAGATATACATGTGTTTCTTCTGGAGCGCAGTATGGGAAATCTCTTCTTGCAGATCAACTAGGCATTTCTCTCTAGAGGAGTGAGTTTTACTCCGCCCACCCAGATGCTGCCAATCACAGCTCGGCAGTGTCTGAGACTGCTAGATCAGCCCTGAGCTGTTATTAGCAGTCGCCTGTGACGCCAGAGAAGACTATGAAGAAACGCCCAGTTGGCCTGCAAGCATAGATTTCCTATACTATGCTCCAGAAGAAACAGGTGAATATCTCTGCAATAGAGTGACAAAGCAGAAAATCGTAAAGAGCGGCCAGTGTGTGGGATTCTGAGGGTTCTCCTGGGTTCTATGGAACCGCTTGTTAAAATAGCAGGGGGTTCCCAGAACCTGGAAGAACCAGAGCCCCATGGGTGGGATTCAGCCATTTCTAACTGACTCTGCGTCCTTTGACGTACATTTAGTTGAAATGTAATGCGGTGCACGAAGCTATCGGCTTTCGAGTCAGTACAATTACAGCAATATCACATTTATAGATTTTTTATGTTTTGGCGCTTTTACACAATAAAAACTATTTTATAGAATAAATAATTATTTTTGCATTATCTCACTTTTTGTTCAGCGACAAGATGACGAGTATTGTTTCATGCCTCGTTTTTTTACTGTGTTCACTGAAGGGGTTAACTAGTGAAACAGTTTTATGGGTCAGGTTGTCCCAGACAAGGGGATACCAAAAGTGTACTTTCTTTGTTTTTTGTTTTTTTTACATAAAAATAGAGATGCATCAGCCTCAACACTGACTTACTGTCCTGAGGATCCAGGCACTGGATGATATCTTTTATCCAACCTCCTGGCCAGCGGTGGCACTTCCAGACCTGCAGCGTTCCAGACCCAGGCAGACACCAGCCAGACCTGGGTAAAACATATCTTCGGTACCATCCTCACTTCACTCTAGAATCCCTCAAGGACAGGAAACCAAACTAACATAGTAACATAACATAGTAACATAGTTAGTAAGGCCGAAAAAAGACATTTGTCCATCCAGTTCAGCCTATATTCCATCATAATAAATCCCCAGATCTACGTCCTTCTACAGAACCTAATAATTGTATGATACAATATTGTTCTGCTCCAGGAAGACATCCAGGCCTCTCTTGAACCCCTCGACTGAGTTCGCCATCACCACCTCCTCAGGCAAGCAATTCCAGATTCTCACTGCCCTAACAGTAAAGAATCCTCTTCTATGTTGGTGGAAAAACCTTCTCTCCTCCAGACGCAAAGAATGCCCCCTTGTGCCCGTCACCTTCCTTGGTATAAACAGATCCTCAGCGAGATATTTGTATTGTCCCCTTATATACTTATACATGGTTATTAGATCGCCCCTCAGTCGTCTTTTTTCTAGACTAAATAATCCTAATTTCGCTAATCTATCTGGGTATTGTAGTTCTCCCATCCCCTTTATTAATTTTGTTGCCCTCCTTTGTACTCTCTCTAGTTCCATTATATCCTTCCTGAGCACCGGTGCCCAAAACTGGACACAGTACTCCATGTGCGGTCTAACTAGGGATTTGTACAGAGGCAGTATAATGCTCTCATCATGTGTATCCAGACCTCTTTTAATGCACCCCATGATCCTGTTTGCCTTGGCAGCTGCTGCCTGGCACTGGCTGCTCCAGGTAAGTTTATCATTAACTAGGATCCCCAAGTCCTTCTCCCTGTCAGATTTACCCAGTGGTTTCCCGTTCAGTGTGTAATGGTGATATTGATTCCCTCTTCCCATGTGTATAACCTTACATTTATCATTGTTAAACCTCATCTGCCACCTTTCAGCCCAAGTTTCCAACTTATCCAGATCCATCTGTAGCAGAATACTATCTTCTCTTGTATTAACTGCTTTACATAGTTTTGTATCATCTGCAAATATCGATATTTTACTGTGTAAACCTTCTACCAGATCATTAATGAATATGTTGAAGAGAACAGGTCCCAATACTGACCCCTGCGGTACCCCACTGGTCACAGCGACCCAGTTAGAGACTATACCATTTATAACCACCCTCTGCTTTCTATCACTAAGCCAGTTACTAACCCATTTACACACATTTTCCCCCAGACCAAGCATTCTCATTTTGTGTACCAACCTCTTGTGCGGCACGGTATCAAACGCTTTGGAAAAATCGAGATATACCACGTCCAATGACTCACCGTGGTCCAGTCTATAGCTTACCTCTTCATAAAAACTGATTAGATTGGTTTGACAGGAGCGATTTCTCATAAACCCATGCTGATATGGAGTTAAACAGTTATTCTCATTGAGATAATCCAGAATAACATCCCTCAGAAACCCTTCAAATATTTTACCAACAATAGAGGTTAGACTTACTGGCCTATAATTTCCAGGTTCACTTTTAGAGCCCTTTTTGAATATTGGCACCACATTTGCTGTGCGCCAGTCCTGCGGAACAGACCCTGTCGCTATAGAGTCACTAAAAATAAGAAATAATGGTTTATCTATTACATTACTTAGTTCTCTTAGTACTCGTGGGTGTATGCCATCCGGACCCGGAGATTTATCTATTTTAATCTTATTTAGCCGGTTTCGCACCTCTTCTTGGGTTAGATTGGTGACCCTTAATATAGGGTTTTCATTGTTTCTTGGAATTTCACCTAGCATTTCATTTTCCACCGTGAATACCGTGGAGAAGAAGGTGTTTAATATGTTAGCTTTTTCCTCGTCATCTACAACCATTCTTTCCTCACTATTTTTTAAGGGGCCTACATTTTCAGTTTTTATTCTTTTACTATTGATATAGTTGAAGAACAGTTTGGGATTAGTTTTACTCTCCTTAGCAATGTGCTTCTCTGTTTCCTTTTTGGCAGCTTTAATTAGTTTTTTAGATAAAGTATTTTTCTCCCTATAGTTTTTTAGAGCTTCAATGGTGCCATCCTGCTTTAGTAGTGCAAATGCTTTCTTTTTACTGTTAATTGCCTGTCTTACTTCTTTGTTTAGCCACATTGGGTTTTTCCTATTTCTAGTCCTTTTATTCCCACAAGGTATAAACCGCTTACACTGCCTATTTAGGATGTTCTTAAACATTTCCCATTTATTATCTGTATTCTCATTTCTGAGGATATTGTCCCAGTCTACCAGATTAAGGGCATCTCTAAGCTGTTCAAACTTTGCCTTCCTAAAGTTCAATGTTTTTGTGACTCCCTGACAAGTCCCCCTAGTGAAAGACAGGTGAAACTGCACAATATTGTGGTCGCTATTTCCTAAATGCCCAACCACCTGCAGATTTGTTATTCTGTCAGGTCTATTAGATAGTATTAGGTCTAAAAGTGCTGCTCCTCTGGTTGGATTCTGCACCAATTGTGAAAGATAATTTTTCTTGGTTATTAGCAGAAACCTGTTGCCTTTATGGGTTTCACAGGTTTCTGTTTCCCAGTTAATATCCGGGTAGTTAAAGTCCCCCATAACCAGGACCTCATTATGGGTTGCAGCTTCATCTATCTGCTTTAGAAGTAGACTTTCCATGCTTTCTGTTATATTTGGGGGTTTGTAACAGACCCCAATGAGAATTTTGTTACCATTTTTCCCTCCATGAATTTCAACCCATATGGACTCGACATCCTCATTCCCTTCGCTAATATCCTCCCTTAAAGTGGACTTTAGACAAGACTTTACATAGAGACAAACCCCTCCTCCTCTCCGATTTTTACGATCTTTTCTAAACAGACTGTAACCCTGTAAGTTAACTGCCCAGTCATAGCTTTCATCTAACCATGTCTCGGTTATTCCCACTATGTCAAAGTTACCTGTAGATATTTCTGCTTCTAGTTCTTCCATCTTGTTTGTCAGGCTTCTGGCGTTTGCGAGCATGCAGTTTAGAGGATTTTGTTTTGTTCCAATCTCCTCACTGTGGATTGTTTTAGAAATGTTCTTACCTCCCTTCTGAGTATGTTTTCCTGGGTCGTCTTTGTTCGAGTCTAATGTTTTTCTTCCCGTCCCCTCTTCTTCTAGTTTAACGCCCTCCTGATGAGTGTAGCGAGTCTTCTGGCGAATGTGTGTTTCCCAGGTTTGTTGAGGTGTAGTCCGTCTCTGGCGAGGAGTCCATCATACCAGTAATTCACACCGTGGTCCAGGAATCCAAATCCTTGTTGTCTGCACCATCGTCTTAGCCAGTTGTTTGCATCAAGGATCCTGTTCCATCTCCTGGTGCCATGCCCGTCTACTGGAAGGATAGAAGAAAAAACTACCTGTGCATCCAGTTCCTTTACTTTCTTCCCCAACTCTTCAAAGTCCTTGCAGATTGTCGGTAGGTCCTTCCTTGCCGTGTCATTGGTGCCAACATGTATCAGAAGAAATGGGTGGACGTCCTTGGAGCTGAAGAGCTTTGGTATCCTATCGGTCACATCCTTGATCATCGCACCTGGAAGGCAGCATACTTCTCTTGCAGTTATGTCCGGTCTGCAGATGGCTGCTTCGGTGCCTCTCAGTAGTGAGTCTCCCACCACCACCACTCTTCGTTGCTTCTTGGCTGTACTTTTTGCTGTCACTTGTTGCTGTGTGCCCTTTTCTTTTTTGCTTGCTGGTATTGCTTCATTCTTAGGTGTGCCATCTTCATCCTCTACAAAGATTTGATATCGGTTCTTCAGTTGTGTGGTTGGTGATTTCTCCATGGTCTTCTTGCTTCTTTTGGTCACATGCTTCCACTCATCTGCTTTTGGAGGTTCTCTGACACTTTTTGCACCTTCTGTGACCAGTAGAGATGCTTCTGTTCTGTCTAGAAAGTCTTCATTCTCTTTGATGAGTTTCAAAGTTGCTATTCTTTCTTCCAGACCCCGCACCTTTTCTTCTAAAAGGGCCACTAGTCTACACTTCTGACAGGTGAAATTGGATTCTTCTTCTGGTCGATCTGTGAACATGTAGCACATGCTGCAGCTCACCATGTAGGTTGTCACATCTGCCATGTTGCTCCTAGATCCTGCTGACTTGCTGTGTGTTTTCCTTCTTGTGTAATCTACTCAGCCAAGCTCTCTTGCAATAATGTCCTACAGGCAAAAATTCGTTTGGTGATGCTTTCGAAGCAGCTGGTCCCGGCTGTACCCAACGATCTTCTAGCTTAGGGAGACTTCGCTTCTCCCAGAAGGCACCTGGAATATGCAAATTAGCCTCCTGAAGCTTGAATCCCTGGTTTGGTGATGCTTTCGAAGCAGCTGGTCCCGGCTGTACCCAACGATCTTCTAGCTTAGGGAGACTTCGCTTCTCCCAGAAGGCACCTGGAATATGCAAATTAGCCTCCTGAAGCTTGAATCCCTGGTTTTGATGCGGAGGATGTCACCACCCTTTTATTCAGTAGCTTTCCTGTCCTTAGTGGGTGTTGCTGTAATGGGAAAAGGGGAAAATAAAAGGTTCTTATATCAGAAACAAACTCATCACTGCTATAGGCCTACTTAAGTTTTATAAGGATACTTTATGTAAATCTGTTAACATAAATTAAATTTAAATGTATTATTTTTCACTACAGATATGCCGTAATACTACTCAAAATTACTTGTTTGTGTAAAGTGTGAAATAAAAAATCAAGGCGCTTTGTATTTTCAAAAATTATTTTAATTACGATAGAGAAAAAAAACACAGGCATATTAATGTCATAAATCAAAACATTAGCAATATAAAATAGGCTAAATTTTAAAAAAAAATTACAAATTATAAGAAAAAGGTGGGGAACTCAAACCAGGGACTTGGTGTTGAAAAAGTGGGGGAACAGCAGCAGGAGTGGACACAAAGGGAGTAAGGGAAGCGGACTAAAGGGCGGTCCAGAATGTTGGGTAACAAAAGGTTGTCCTCCTTAAATATACCACCCACCTGCTGGGGTTCAGGTGGTTTCTTCTTAGCACTACGTCGGAGTCCTACTCTGACAAGCAGGGTCTCCGGCGTGTCTCTCCAGTCACCCGTGCTGCGGTCAGATCTTCTCTTCCCCATGCTCTGCATGCTTCCAACCGGTCCTCTAGCCATGTCCTTAGGGCACGCGTGCGTGCACTCCCGCCCTCTTAAAGGGTCAGCGCGTGCACTTGCTATTTCCTCCCCAGCCAATAGCTGTGGGACATTATGTATATATTGCTTCCTCCCCACTGGGGAGGTGCCTGAGCAACCTTCCTGTTTTGCAGTCTAAGTTGTGTAAGGTTGCATACAAGTCCCTGCTGCACTCTACTGCAGATCCTGCCTGCTGCACTATACTACAGATCCCGCCTGCTGCACTCTACTACAGATCCTGCCTGTGAACTCTACTGCAGATCCTGCCTGCTGCACTCTGATGCAGATCCTGCCTCCTGCACTCTAATGCAGATCCGGCCTGTTGCAATCTTATGCAGATCCTACCTGCTGCACTCTGATATAAACACTGCCTGCTGCACTCTGATACAAACTCTGTCTGCTGCCTTCTAATGCAAACTCTGCCAGCTGCTCCCTCCATTCTATCCTCTGGGTCCAGCTGCTGCGCGTCCGTTGGTCTGTCCTGGAGTGGCACCTGGCGTTCATTGGGTGCCAAATCTAACCTCACCTTCAGAGGCTCTAGTGAACAGTCAGGTGCTCGCTTAGTCATGTCCCTCCAGGCTCTCCATGGTTCGTGGCACAGTGGTTACGCAAACCATGTCCATGACACTTCTGTAGCTATAGCTTTCTGTAACTTAGTTTCAGTAATGTGCACCGCGCCATTCCAGGATGTGCGCGGCTGAACACGGTACTTCCGGTACGCTAGTTTGAAGCGCCAATTTTTAACCAAAAGTGCTTCTCTATGACATGCACCCTATCAGGATGCATGTCGGGCTATAAAAGAGAAGCAGGGGGGACGGAAGTCTAGGCAATTCATGGGGATCTAGTACCACATGAACCGTATGCCACTCATCTTACATCTTTTACCAGACATGTAATAAGTGGTGACAGTCTGAGTCCTGCTTCTCCAGTGTCTGCACATGTAATAAGTGGTGACAGCCCGAGTCCTGCTTCTCCAGTGTCTGTACATGTAATAAGTGGTGACAGCCCGAGTCCTGCTTCTACAGTGTCTGTACATGTAATAAGTGGTGACAGTCTGAGTCCTGCTTCTCCAGTGTCTGTACATGTAATAAGTGGTGACAGCCCGAGTCCTGCTTCTACAGTGTCTGTACATGTAATAAGTGGTGACAGCCCGAGTCCTGCTTCTACAGTGTCTGTACATGTAATAAGTGGTGACAGCCCGAGTCCTGCTTCTACAGTGTCTGTACATGTAATAAGTGGTGACAGTCGAGTCCTGCTTCTCCAGTGTCTGTACTTGTAATAAGTGGTGACAGCCCGAGTCCTGCTTCTCCAGTGTCTGTATATGTAATAAGTGTGTGAAGGAACAAATTAAGAAAGATTCTCCATTTTGTGCTTTTCGACTCCATTTTGCTGTTTTGATATAAATTTTGTTACTAGGCTAAAGTTCACAGCTGTTATGAGACCTTGATTGTTGAAATCTGGACAGGACATGAGACTGAGGGTGTATTATTCTATGAGACTTTGACGTACAGACTGTTCCTGCATTCTTATAGGTTAAGAACCGTGAGCGTGTTCTTATGCTGATTGGTTGAAGTATAATTTTTATGATTCTGAAAAGTGATATACAATAAACGGGGGCCAGAGATCTGCTCGATCCCCCCAAACAGAGACACACGTCTCCGTCTGGTCATTTTCAGTTGCCGGCAATGCCCTGTAGATTAATTTGGAAATCACTGAGTCAACCATGAAGGATCACTTTAGATCCTCCCTCAACAAGTGGTGACAACCCGAGTCCTGCTTCTCCAGTGTCTGTATATGTAATAAGTGGGGACAGCCCGAGTCCTGCTTTTCCAGTATCTGTACAGGTAATAAGTGGTGACAGCCGGAGTCCTGCTTCTCCAGTGTCTGTACATGTAATAAGTGGTGAAAGCCCGAGTCCTGCTTCTCCAGTGTCTGTATATGTAATAAGTGGTGACAGCCCGAATCCTGCTCCTCCAGTGTCAGGACATGTAATAAGTGGTGACAGCCCAAGTCATGCTTCTCCAGTATCTGTACATGTAATAAGTGGTGACAGCTGGAATCCTACTCCTCCAGTGTCTGTACATGTAATAAGTGGTGACAGCCCAAGTCCTGCCTCTCCAGTATCTGTACATGTAATAAGTGGTGATAGCTGGAATCCTGCTCCTCCAGTGTCAGGACATGTAACAAGTGGTGATAGCCCGAGTCCTGCTTCTCCAGTGTCTGTACATGTAATAAATGGTGACAGCTGGAATCCTGCTCCTCCAGTGTCTGTACATGTAATAAGTGATGACAGCCCGAGTCCTGCCTCTCCAGTGTCTGTACATGCAATAAGTTTTGACAGCCCGAGTCCTGCTTCTACAGTGTCAGGACATGTAATGAGTGGTGACAGCCCAAGTCCTGCTTCTCCAGTGTCTGTACATGTAATAAGTGGTGACAGCCCGAGTCATGCTTCTCCAGTATCTGTACATGTAATAAGTGGTGACAGCTGGAATCCTACTCCTCCAGTGTCTGTACATGTAATAAGTGGTGACAGCCCAAGTCCTGCCTCTCCAGTATCTGTACATGTAATAAGTGGTGACAGCTGGAATCCTGCTCCTCCAGTGTCAGGACATGTAACAAGTGGTGACAGCCCGAGTCCTGCTTCTCCAGTGTCTGTACATGTAATAAGTGGTGACAGCTGGAATCCTGCTCCTCCAGTGTCTGTACATGTAATAAGTGATGACAGCCCGAGTCCTGCCTCTCCAGTGTCTGTACATGCAATAAGTTTTGACAGCCCGAGTCCTGCTTCTACAGTGTCAGGACATGTAATGAGTGGTGACAGCCCAAGTCCTGCTTCTCCAGTGTCAGGACATGTAAAAAGTGGTGACAGCCCAAGTCCTGCTTCTCCAGTGTCAGTACATGTAATAAGTGGTGACAGCCCGAGTCCTACTTATACAGTGTCAAGACATGTAATAAGTGGTGACAGCCCAAGTCCTGCTTCTCCAGTGTCTGTACATGTAATAAGTGGTGACAGCCCGAGTCCTGCTTCTCCAGTGTCTGTGCATGTAATAAGTGGTGACAGCCCGAGTCCTGCTTGTCCAGTGTCTGTATATGTAATAAGTGGTGACAGCCCGAATCCTGCTCCTCCAGTGTCAGGACATGTAATAAGTGGTGATAGCCCGAGTCCTGCTTCTCCAGTATCTGTGCATGTAATAAGTGGTGACAGCTGGAATTCTGCTCCTCCAGTGTCTGTACATGTAATAAGTGGTGACAGACCGAGTCCTGCCTCTCCAGTATCTGTACATGTAATAAGTGGTGACAGCTGGAATCCTGCTCCTTCAGTGTCTGTACATGTAATAAGTGGTGACAGCCCGAGTCCTGCTTCTCCACTGTCTGTACATGTAATAAGTGGTGACAGCCTGAGTCCTGCCTCTGCAGTGTCTGTACATGTAATAAGTGGTGACAGCCCGAGTCCTGCTTCTCCAGTGTCTGACTGTCTGTACATGTAATAAGTGGTGACAGCCCGAGTTCTGCTTCTCCAGTGTCTGTACATGTAATAAGTGGTGACTGACCGAGTCCTGCTTCTCCAGTGTCTGTACATGTAATAAGTGGTGACAGCCCGAGTCCTGCTTCTCCAGTGTCTGTACATGTAATAAGTGGTGACAGCCCGAGTCCTGCTTCTCCAGTATCTGTACATGTAATAAGTGGTGACAGCCCGAGTCCTGCTTCTCCAGTATCTATACATGTAATAAGTGGTGACAGCCCGAGTCCTGCTCCTCCAGTGTCTGTACATGTAATAAGTGGTGACAGGTGGAGTCCTGCTTCTCCAGTGTCTGTACATGTAATAAGTGGTGACAGCCCGAGTCCTGCCTCTCCAGTGTCTGTACATGTAATAAGTGGTGACAGCCCGAGTCCTGCTTCTCCAGTGTCAGTACATGTAATAAGTGGTGACAGCCCGAGTCCTGCTTCTCCAGTGTCAGTACATGTAATAAGTGGTGACAGCCCGAGTCCTGCCTTTCCAGTGTGTGTACTGTTGTGAGTTCTGTTTTTGGGCTCCCTCTGGTGGTTACTGATGGTACTGGGTGATTTGTGTTCTGCTGTCTCTGGTGTCCACCTGTTCTATTAGGATTTGGGAGTTTCCTATTTAACCGGGCTTTCTTGTCATTTCCCCGCCGGCTATCAAGGTTATCAGAGTGTTTTGTTACCTCAGCTTCTGGCTTCAGTAATCTTCAGGACAAGCTAAGTTTTGATTTTCTTGTTCCACGTTTTGCTTTATTTTTGTCTTGTCCAACTTGCATATAATTGTCTTTTTGCTGCTGGTTGCTTTAGTGGGCTGTAATTGCTCCTCATGTTCCATGAGTTGGAACATGAGTTCAAGTAATTACAGGATGGTTTTTTGAAGGGTTTTTTGCTGACCGCGCAGTTTACTTTTGTATCCTCTGCTATCTAGTTTTAGCGGACCTCATTTTGCTGAATCTGTTTTCATACTGTGTATGTGCCTTCCTCTCATTTCACCGTCATTATATGTGGGGGGCTGCTATTTCTGTGGGGTATTTCTCTGGAGGCAAGAGAGGTCTGTGTTTCTTCTAATAGGGGAAGTTAGATCTTCGGCTGGTGCGAGACGTCTAGGATCAACGTAGGCACGTTCCCCGGCTATTGTTATTTGTGTGTTCAGGTTTAGGGTCGCGGTCAGCTCAGGTTCCATCACCCTAGAGTTCGTTGGTGCTTGTCCTTTTGTGATTCCCTGCCATTGGAATCATGACAGTATAGCCGGCCAAAATGTTTGGGCTGAAGTAGGAGGAAAAGTAGTCTGAGGAAGTTTTTTTTTTTTTTTTCTTCTCCTCCTCAGTGTTTGCTGCCTAGCCTTAATTGCAGCCAGTCTGATTTTTTTTTTTTCCTCCTCTTAATCCTTGAATGGCTCTGACCTTAGCTGTTTATCATGGACGTCCAGAGTTTAGCTTCCAGCTTGAATAATCTTGCTGCTAAGGTTCAAAATATACAAGATTTTGTTCTTTGCTGGAGATAGATCTAGTTTTCTGAATTTTAGGAACAATTGCAAGCTGTTCCTTTCTTTGAAATCTCGCTCTTCTGGAGACCCTGCTCAGCAGGTTAAGATTATTATATCTTTCCTGCGGGGTGACCCTCAAAATTGGGCATTTGCATTGGCACCAGGGGATCCTGCGTTGCTTAATGTGGATGCGTTTTTTCTGGCATTGGGTTTGCTCTATGAGGAACCTAACCAGGAGATTCAGGCTGAAAAAGCTTTATTAGCTCTCTCTCAGGGGCAAGATGAAGCAGAAATATATTGTCAAAAATTTCGGAAATGGTCAGTGCTTACTCAGTGGAATGAGTGCGCCCTGGCTGCAAAGTTCAGAGATGGCCTTTCTGAGGCCATTAAAGATGTTATGGTGGGGTTCCCTGCGCCTACGGGTCTGAATGAGTCTATGACTATGGCTATTCAGATTGATCGGCGTTTACGGGAGCGCAAACCTGTGCACCATTTGGCGGTGTCTTCTGAACAGGCACTTGAGACAATGCAATGTGATAGAGTTCAGTCTAGAAGTGAACGGCAAAACTATAGGCGGAAAAATGGGTTGTGCTTTTATTGTGGTGATTCAGCTCATGTTATATCAGCATGCTCTAAACGCACAAAAAAGGTTGATAAGTCTGTTGCCATTAGTACGTTACAGTCTAAGTTCATTCTGTCTGTGACTCTGATTTGCTCATTATCATCCATTTCCGTCGATGCCTATGTAGATTCAGGCGCTGCCCTGAGTCTTATGGATTGGTCATTTGCCAAGCGATGTGGGTTTAGTCTTGAGCCTCTGGAAGTCCCTATTCCTTTGAAGGGAATTGACTCTACACCTTTAGCTATGAATAAACCTCAGTACTGGACACAAGTGACCATGCGTATGACTCCCGTTCATCAGGAGGTGATTCGCTTCCTGGTATTGTATAATTTACATGATGTTCTAGTACTTGGTCTGCCATGGTTACAAACTCATAATCCAGTCCTTGACTGGAAAACAATGTCTGTCTTAAGCTGGGGATGTCAGGGGGTTCATGATGATGCACCTCCGATTTCTATCGCTTCATCTACTCCTTCTGAGGTTCCTGTATTTTTGTCTGATTATCGGGATGTTTTTGAGGAGCCTAAGCTCAGTTCGCTTCCTCCTCACAGGGATTGCGATTGTGCTATAGATTTAATTCCTGGTAGTAAATTTCCTAAAGGTCGTTTGTTCAATCTGTCAGTGCCAGAGCATACTGCTATGCGGGATTATGTTAAGGAGTCCTTGGAAAAGGGACATATCCGTCCATCTTCGTCCCCTTTGGGAGCAGGTTTTTTTTTCGTGGCCAAAAAAGATGGGTCCTTGAGGCCTTGTATAGATTATCGTCTTTTGAATAAGATTACCGTAAAATATCAGTATCCTTTGCCTTTGTTGACTGATTTGTTTGCTCGCATTAAGGGGGCTAAATGGTTCACTAAGATTGATCTTCGGGGTGCGTATAATCTTATACGAATAAAGCAAGGTGATGAGTGGAAAACCGCATTTAATACGCCTGAGGGCCATTTTGAGTATTTGGTAATGCCTTTCGGACTTTCTAATGCTCCTTCAGTCTTCCAGTCCTTTATGCACGATATTTTCTGTGAATATCTGGATAAATTTATGATTGTGTATTTGGATGATATTTTGGATTTTTCTGATGACTGGGAGTCTCATGTTCAGCAGGTCAGGAAGGTGTTTCAGGTCCTGCGGGCTAATTCCTTGTTTGTAAAGGGCTCAAAGTGTCTCTTTGGAGTCCAGAAGATTTCTTTCTTGGGGTATATTTTTTTCCCCTTCTACTATTGAGATGGATCCCGTCAAGGGTCGGGCTATTTGTGACTGGACGCAGCCTGCATCTCTTAAGAGTCTGCAGAAGTTCTTAGGCTTTGCTAATTTCTATCGTCGTTTTATAACTAATTTTTCTAGTGTTGTTAAGCCTTTGACGGATTTGACTAAGAAGGGTGCTGATGTTGCTGATTGGTCTCCTGCGGCTGTGGAGGCCTTTCGGGAACTTAAACGCCGGTTTTCTTCTGCTCCTGTGTTGCGTCAGCCTGATGTTTCACTTCCTTTCCAAGTTGAGGTTGATGCTTCTGAGATTGGAGCGGGGGCGGTTTTGTCACAGAGAAGCTCCGATTGCTCGGTGATGAAGCCATGTGCGTTCTTTTCTAGAAAATTTTCGCCCGCTGAGCGGAATTATGATGTGGGCAATCGGGAACTTTTGGCCATGAAGTGGGCATTTGAGGAGTGGCGTCATTGGCTGGAGGGTGCTAGACATCGTGTGGTGGTCTTGACTGATCACAAAAATCTGATTTACCTTGAGTCTGCCAGGCGTCTGAATCCTAGACAGGCTCGTTGGTCACTGTTTTTCTCTCGTTTCAATTTTGTGGTTTCATACCTGCCAGGTTCAAAGAATGTGAAGGCGGATGCTCTTTCTAGGAGTTTTGTGCCTGACTCCCCTGGAAATTCTGAGCCCACTGGTATCCTTAGGGATGGGGTGATTTTGTCGGCCGTCTTCCCAGACTTGCGACGTGGTTTGCAGGAGTTTCAGGCGAGTAAACCTGATCGTTGTCCGCCTGAGAGACTGTTTGTTCCGGATAGTTGGACCAGTAGAGTCATCTCCGAGGTCCATTCTTCTGCGTTGGCAGGTCATCCTGGAATATTTGGTACTAGAGACTTGGTGGCCAGGTCTTTTTGGTGGCCTTCCTTGTCGAGGGATGTGCGTTCTTTTGTGCAGTCTTGTGAGGTTTGTGCTCGGGCTAAGCCTTGCTGTTCTCGAGCCAGTGGATTGTTGTCACCTTTGCCTATCCCGAAGAGGCCTTGGACGCACATTTCCATGGACTTTATTTCGGATCTCCGTCTCTCAAAAAATGTCTGTCATCTGGGTTGTGTGTGACCGCTTTTCTAAAATGGTTCATCTTGTACCCTTGCCTAAGTTGCCTTCCTCCTCTGAGTTGGTCCCTCTGTTTTTCCAGAACGTGGTTCGTTTGCATGGGATTCCGGAGAACATCGTTTCTGACAGGGGATCCCAGTTTGTGTCTAGATTTTGGCGGACGTTCTGTGCTAAGATGGGCATTGATTTGTCCTTTTCGTCTGCATTCCATCCTCAGACGAATGGCCAGACGGAGCGAACTAATCAGACCTTGGAAACTTATTTGAGGTGTTTTGTTTCTGCTGATCAGGATGACTGGGTTACCTTTTTGCCGCTGGCCGAGTTTGCCCTTAATAATCGGGCTAGTTCTGCTACCTTGGTTTCTCCTTTCTTTTGTAATTCGGGGTTTCATCCTCGTTTTTCCTCTGGTCAGGTGGAGCCTTCTGATTATCCTGGAGTGGACATGGTGGTGGATGGGTTGCATCGGATTTGGAGTCATGTGGTGGACAATTTGAAGTTGTCCCAGGAGAAGGCTCAGCAGTTTGCTAATCGCCGTCGCCGCGTGGGTCCTCGACTTCGTGTTGGGGACTTGGTGTGGTTGTCTTCTCGTTTTGTTCCTATGAAGGTCTCTTCTCCTAAGTTCAAGCCTCGGTTCATCGGTCCTTATATGATCTTGGAAATTCTTAACCCTGTGTCGTTTCGTTTGGATCTCCCGGCATCGTTTGCTATTCATAATGTGTTCCATCGGTCGTTGTTGCGGAGGTATGAGGTACCTGTTGTTCCTTCGCTTGAGCCTCCTGCTCCGGTGCTGGTGGAGGGAGAATTGGAGTATGTTGTGGAGAAGATCTTGGATTCTCGTGTTTCCAGACGGAAACTCCAATATTTGGTCAAGTGGAAGGGTTATGGTCAGGAGGATAATTCTTGGGTGGTTGCCTCTGATGTTCATGCTGATGATTTGGTCCGCGCTTTTCATAGGGCTCATCCTGGTCGCCCTGGTGGTTCTCGTGAGGGTTCGGTGACCCCTCCTCAAGGGGGGGGTACTGTTGTGAGTTCTGTTTTTGGGCTCCCTCTGGTGGTTACTGATGGTACTGGGTGATTTGTGTTCTGCTGTCTCTGGTGTCCACCTGTTCTATTAGAATTTGGGAGTTTCCTATTTAACCGGGCTTTCTTGTCATTTCCCCGCCGGCTATCAAGGTTATCAGAGTGTTTTGTTACCTTAGCTTCTGGCTTCAGTAATCATCAGGACAAGCTAAGTTTTGATTTTCTTGTTCCACGTTTTGCTTTATTTTTGTCTTGTCCAGCTTGCATATACAGTGGGGCAAAAAAGTATTTAGTCAGTCAGCAATAGTGCAAGTTCCACCACTTAAAAAGATGAGAGGCGTTTGTAATTTACATCATAGGTAGACCTCAACTATGGGAGACAAACTGAGAAAAAAAAATCCAGAAAATCACATTGTCTGTTTTTTTAACATTTTATTTGCATATTATGGTGGAAAATAAGTATTTGGTCAGAAACAAAATTTCATCTCAATACTTTGTAATATATCCTTTGTTGGCAATGACAGAGGTCAAACGTTTTCTGTAAGTCTTCACAAGGTTGCCACACACGGTTGTTGGTATGTTGGCCCATTCCTCCATGCAGATCTCCTCTAGAGCAGTGATGCTTTTGGCTTTTCGCTTGGCAACACGGACTTTCAACTCCCTCCAAAGGTTTTCTATAGGGTTGAGATCTGGAGACTGGCTAGGCCACTCCAGGACCTTGAAATGCTTCTTACGAAGCCACTCCTTCGTTGCCCTGGCGGTGTGCTTTGGATCATTGTCATGTTGAAAGACCCAGCCACGTTTCATCTTCAATGCCCTTGCTGATGGAAGGAGGTTTGCACTCAAAATCTCACGATACATGGCCCCATTCATTCTTTCATGTACCCGGATCAGTCGTCCTGGCCCCTTTGCAGAGAAACAGCCCCAAAGCATGATGTTTCCACCACCATGCTTTACAGTAGGTATGGTGTTTGATGGATGCAATTCAGTATTCTTTTTCCTCCAAACACGACAAGTTGTGTTTCTACCAAACAGTTCCAGTTTGGTTTCATCAGACCATAGGACATTCTCCCAAAACTCCTCTGGATCATCCAAATGCTCTCTAGCAAACTTCAGACGGGCCCAGACATGTACTGGCTTAAGCAGTGGGACACGTCTGGCACTGCAGGATCTGAGTCCATGGTGGCGTAGTGTGTTACTCATGGTAGGCCTTGTTACATTAGTTCCAGCTCTCTGCAGTTCATTCACTAGGTCCCCCCGCGTGGTTCTGGGATTTTTGCTCACCGTTCTTGTGATCATTCTGTCCCCACGGGGTGGGATTTTGCGTGGAGCCCCAGATCGAGGGAGATTATCAGTGGTCTTGTATGTCTTCCATTTTCTAATTATTGCTCCCACTGTTGATTTATTCACTCCAAGCTGGTTGGCTATTGCAGATTCAGTCTTCCCAGCCTGGTGCAGGGCTACAATTTTGTTTATGGTGTCCTTTGACAGCTCTTTGGTCTTCACCATAGTGGAGTTTGGAGTCAGACTGTTTGAGGGTATGCACAGGTCTCTTTTTATACTGATAACAAGTTTAAACAGGTGCCATTAATACAGGTAATGAGTGGAGGAAAGAGGAGACTCTTAAAGAAGAAGCTACAGGTCTGTGAGAGCCAGAAATCTTGATTGTTTGTTTCTGACCAAATACTTATTTTCCACCATAATATGCAAAAAAAATGTTAAAAAAACAGACAATGTGATTTTCTGGATTTTTTTTTCTCAGTTTGTCTCCCATAGTTGAGGTCTACCTATGATGTAAATTACAGAAGCCTCTCATCTTTTTAAGTGGTGGAACTTGCACTATTGCTGACTGACTAAATACTTTTTTGCCCCACTGTAATTGTCTTTTTGCTGCTGGTTGCTTTAGTGGGCTGTAATTGCTCCTCATGTTCCATGAGTTGGAACATGAGTTCAAGTAATTACAGGATGGTTTTTTGAAGGGTTTTTTGCTGACCGCGCAGTTTACTTTTGTATCCTCTGCTATCTAGTTTTAGCGGGCCTCATTTTGCTGAATCTGTTTTCATACTGTGTATGTGCCTTCCTCTCATTTCACCGTCATTATATGTGGGGGGCTGCTATTTCTGTGGGGTATTTCTCTGGAGGCAAGAGAGGTCTGTGTTTCTTCTAATAGGGGAAGTTAGATCTTCGGCTGGTGCGAGACGTCTAGGATCAACGTAGGCACGTTCCCCGGCTATTGTTATTTGTGTGTTCAGGTTTAGGGTCGCGGTCAGCTCAGGCTCCATCACCCTAGAGCTCGTTGGTGCTTGTCCTTTTGTGATTCCCTGCCATTGGAATCATGACACTGTACATGTAATAAGTGGTGACAGCCAAAGTCCTGCTTCTACAGTGTCAGGACATGTAATAAGTGGTGACAGCCCGAGTCCTGCCTCTCCAGTGTCTGTACATGTAATAAGTGGTGACAGACCGAGTCCTGCTTCTCCAGTGTCAGTACATGTAATAAGTGGTGACAGCCCGAGTCCTGCTTCTCCAGTGTCTGTACAGTATATGTAATAAGTGGTGACAGCCCGAGTCCTGCTTCTCCAGTGTCAGTACATTTAATAAGTGGTGACAGCCCGAGTCCTGCTCCTCCAGTGTCTGTACATGTAATAAGTGGTGACAGCCCGAGTCCTGCTTCTCCAGTGTCTGTACATGTAATAAGTGGTGACAGCCCGAGTCCTGCCTCTCCAGTGTCTGTGCATGTAATAAGTGGTGACAGCCCGAGTCCTGCTTCTCCAGTGTCTGTACATGTAATAAGTGGTGACAGGTGGAGTCCTGCTTCTCCAGTGTCTGTACATGTAATAAGTGGTGACAGGTGGAGTCCTGCTTCTCCAGTGTCTGTACATGTAATAAGTGGCGACAGCCCGAGTCCTGCTTCTCCAGTGTCTGTACATGTAATAAGTGGTGACAGCTCGAGTCCTGCTCCTCCAGTGTCTGTACATGTAAAAAGTGGTGACAGCCCGAGTCCTGCTTCTCCAGTGTCTGTACATGTAATAAGTGGTGACAGCCCGAGTCCTGCTTCTCCAGTGTCTGTACATGTAATAAGTGGTGACAGCCCGAGTCCTGCTCCTCCAGTGTCTGTACATGTAATAAGTGGTGACAGCCCGAGTCCTGCCTCTCTAGTATCTGTACATGTAATAAGTGGTGACAGCCCGAGTCCTGCTTCTCCAGTGTCTGTACATGTAATAAGTGGTGACAGCCCGAGTCCTGCCTCTCCAGTGTCTGTACATGTAATAAGTGGTGACAGCCCGAGTCCTGCTTCTCCAGTGTCTGTACAGGTAATAAGTGGTGACAGCCCGAGTCCTGCTTCTCCAGTGTCTGTACATGTAATAAGTGGTGACAGCCCGAGTCCTGCTTCTCCAGTGTCTGTACATGTAATAAGTGGTGACAGCCCGAGTCCTCCTTCTCCAGTGTCTGTACATGTAATAAGTGGTGACAGCCCGAGTCCTGCTCCTCCAGTGTCTGTACATGTAATAAGTGGTGACAGCCCGAGTCCTGCCTCTCTAGTATCTGTACATGTAATAAGTGGTGACAGCCCGAGTCCTGCTTCTCCAGTGTCTGTACATGTAATAAATGGTGACAGCCCGAGTCCTGCTCCTCCAGTGTCTGTACATGTAATAAGTGGTGACAGCCTGAGTCCTGCCTCTCTAGTATCTGTACATGTAATAAGTGGTGACAGCCCGAGTCCTGCTTCTCCAGTGTCTGTACATGTAATAAGTGGTGACAGCCCGAGTCCTGCTTCTCCAGTGTCTGTACATGTAATAAGTGGTGACAGCCCGAGTCCTGCTTCTCCAGTGTCTGTACAGGTAATAAGTGGTGACAGCCCGAGTCCTGCCTCTCCAGTGTCTGTACATGTAATAAGTGGTGACAGCCCGAGTCCTGCTTCTCCAGTGTCTGTACAGGTAATAAGTGGTGACAGCCCGAGTCCTGCTTCTCCAGTGTCTGTACATGTAATAAGTGGTGACAGCCCGAGTCCTGCTTCTCCAGTGTCTGTACATGTAATAAGTGGTGACAGCCCGAGTCCTGCTCCTCCAGTGTCTGTACATGTAATAAGTGGTGACAGCCCGAGTCCTGCTCCTCCAGTGTCTGTACATGTAATAAGTGGTGACAGCCCGAGTCCTTCTTCTCCAGTGTCTGTACATGTAATAAGTGGTGACAGCCCGAGTCCTGCTTCTCCAGTGTCTGTACATGTAATAAGTGGTGACAGCCCGAGTCCTGCTTCTCCAGTGTCTGTACATGTAATAAGTGGTGACAGCCCGAGTCCTGCTCCTCCAGTGTCTGTACAGGTAATAAGTGGTGACAGCCCGAGTCCTGCCTCTCCAGTGTCTGTACATGTAATAAGTGGTGATATCCCGAGTCCTGCCTCTCCAGTGTCTGTACATGTAATAAGTGGTGACAGCCCGAGTCCTGCCTCTCCAGTGTCTGTACATGTAATAAGTGGTGACAGCCCGAGTCCTGCCTCTCCAGTGTCTGTACATGTAATAAGTGGTGACAGCCCGAGTCCTGCCCCTCCAGTGTCTGTACATGTAATAAGTGGTGACAGCCCGAGGCCTGCTTCTCCAGTGTCTGTACAGGTAATAAGTGGTGACAGCCCGAGTCCTGCCTCTCCAGTGTCTGTACATGTAATAAGTGGTGACAGGTGGAGTCCTGCTTCTCCAGTATCTGTACATGTAGTAAGTGGTGACAGCCCGAGTCCTGCCTCTCCAGTGTCTGCATACGTAATAAGTGGTGACAGCCCGAGTCCTGCCTCTCCAGTGTCTGTACATGTAATAAGTGGTGACAGCCCGAGTCCTGCCTCTCCGGTGTCTGTACATGTAATAAGTGGTGACAGCCCGAGTCCTGCTTCTCCGGTCTCAGTACATGTAATAAGTGGTGACAGCCCGAGTTCTGCCTCTCCAGTGTCTGTACATGTAATAAGTGGTGACAGCCCGAGTCCTGCCTCTCCAGTGTCTGTACATGTAATAAGTGGTGACAGCCCGAGTCCTGCTTCTCCAGTGTCTGTACTTGTAATAAGTGGTGACAGCCCGAGTCCTGCCTCTCCAGTGTCTGTACATGTAATAAGTGGTGACAGCCCGAGTCCTGCCTCTCCAGTGTCTGTACATGTAATAAGTGGTGACAGCCCGAGTCCTGCCCCTCCAGTGTCTGTACATGTAATAAGTGGTGACAGCCCGAGTCCTGCCTCTCCAGTGTCTGTACACGTAATAAGTGGTGACAGCCCGAGTCCTGCCTCTCCAGTGTCTGTACACGTAATAAGTGGTGACAGCCCGAGTCCTGCCTCTCCAGTGTCTGTACATGTAATAAGTGGTGACAGCCCGAGTCCTGCCTCTCCAGTGTCTGTACATGTAATAAGTGGTGACAGCCCAAGTCCTGCTTCTCCAGTGTCTGTACATGTAATAAGTGGTGACAGCCGGGTCCTGCCTCTCCAGTGTCTGTACATGTAATAAGTGGTGACAGCCCGAGTCCTGCTCCTCCAGTGTCTGTACATGTAATAAGTGGTGACAGCCGGGTCTTGCTTCTCCAGTGTCTGTACATGTAATAAGTGGTGACAGCCCGATTCCTGCTTCTCCAGTATCTGTACATATAATAAGTGGTGACAGCCCGAGTCCTGCTCCTCCAGTGTCTGTACATGTAATAAGTGGTGACAGCCGGGTCCTGCTTCTCCAGTGTCTGTACATGTAATAAGTGGTGACAGCCGGGTCCTGCTTCTCCAGTGTCTGTACATGTAATAAGTGGTGACAGCCCGAGTCCTGCTTCTCCAGTGTCTGTACATGTAATATGTGGTGACAGCCCGAGTCCTGCTTCTCCAGTGTCTGTACATGTAATAAGTGGTGACAGCCCGAGTCCTGCTTCTCCAGTATCTGTACATGTAATAAGTGGTGACAGCCCGAGTCCTGCTTCTCCAGTGTCTGTACATGTAATAAGTGGTGACAGCCCGAGTCCTGCCTCTCCAGTGTCTGTACATGTAATAAGTGGTGACAGCCCGAGTCCTGCTTCTCCAGTGTCTGTACATGTAATAAGTGGTGACAGCCTGAGTCCTGCTTCTTCAGTGTCTGTACATGTAATAAGTGGTGACAGCCCGAGTCCTGCTCCTCCAGTGTCTGTACATGTAATAAGTGGTGACAGCCCGAGTCCTGCTCCTCCAGTGTCTGTACAGGTAATAAGTGGTGACAGCCCGAGTCCTGCCTCTCCAGTGTCTGTACATGTAATAAGTGGTGACATCCCGAGTCCTGCCTCTCCAGTGTCTGTACATGTAATAAGTGGTGACAGCCCGAGTCCTGCCTCTCCAGTGTCTGTACATGTAATAAGTGGTGACAGCCCGAGTCCTGCCTCTCCAGTGTCTGTACATGTAATAAGTGGTGACAGCCCGAGTCCTGCCCCTCCAGTGTCTGTACATGTAATAAGTGGTGACAGCCCGAGTCCTGCTTCTCCAGTGTCTGTACAGGTAATAAGTGGTGACAGCCCGAGTCCTGCCTCTCCAGTGTCTGTACATGTAATAAGTGGTGACAGCCCGAGTCCTGCCTCTCCAGTGTCTGTACATGTAATATGTGGTGACAGCCGGGTCCTGCTTCTCCAGTGTCTGTACATGTAATAAGTGGTGACAGCCGGGTCCTGCTTCTCCAGTGTCTGTACATGTAATAAGTGGTGACAGCCGGGTCCTGCTTCTCCAGTGTCTGTACATGTAATAAGTGGTGACAGCCGGGTCCTGCTTCTCCAGTGTCTGTACATGTAATAAGTGGTGACAGCCGGGTCCTGCTTCTCCAGTGTCTGTACATGTAATAAGTGGTGACAGCCCGAGTCCTGCTTCTCCAGTGTCTGTACATGTAATATGTGGTGACAGCCCGAGTCCTGCTTCTCCAGTGTCTGTACATGTAATAAGTGGTGACAGCCCGAGTCCTGCTTCTCCAGTATCTGTACATGTAATAAGTGGTGACAGCCCGAGTCCTGCTTCTCCAGTGTCTGTACATGTAATAAGTGGTGACAGCCCGAGTCCTGCCTCTCCAGTGTCTGTACATGTAATAAGTGGTGACAGCCCGAGTCCTGCTTCTCCAGTGTCTGTACATGTAATAAGTGGTGACAGCCCGAGTCCTGCTTCTTCAGTGTCTGTACATGTAATAAGTGGTGACAGCCCGAGTCCTGCTCCTCCAGTGTCTGTACATGTAATAAGTGGTGACAGCCCGAGTCCTGCTCCTCCAGTGTCTGTACAGGTAATAAGTGGTGACAGCCCGAGTCCTGCCTCTCCAGTGTCTGTACATGTAATAAGTGGTGACATCCCGAGTCCTGCCTCTCCAGTGTCTGTACATGTAATAAGTGGTGACAGCCCGAGTCCTGCCTCTCCAGTGTCTGTACATGTAATAAGTGGTGACAGCCCGAGTCCTGCCTCTCCAGTGTCTGTACATGTAATAAGTGGTGACAGCCCGAGTCCTGCCCCTCCAGTGTCTGTACATGTAATAAGTGGTGACAGCCCGAGTCCTGCTTCTCCAGTGTCTGTACAGGTAATAAGTGGTGACAGCCCGAGTCCTGCCTCTCCAGTGTCTGTACATGTAATAAGTGGTGACAGCCCGAGTCCTGCCTCTCCAGTGTCTGTACATGTAATATGTGGTGACAGCCCGAGTCCTGCCTCTCCAGTGTCTGTACATGTAATAAGTGGTGACAGCCCGAGTCCTGCCTCTCCAGTGTCTGTACATGTAATAAGTGGTGACAGGTGGAGTCCTGCTTCTCCAGTATCTGTACATGTAATAAGTGGTGACAGCCCGAGTCCTGCCTCTCCAGTGTCTGTACACGTAATAAGTGGTGACAGCCCGAGTCCTGCCTCTCCGGTGTCTGTACACGTAATAAGTGGTGACAGCCCGAGTCCTGCCTCTCCGGTGTCTGTACATGTAATAAGTGGTGACAGCCCGAGTCCTGCTTCTCCGGTCTCAGTACATGTAATAAGTGGTGACAGCCCGAGTTCTGCCTCTCCAGTGTCTGTACATGTAATAAGTGGTGACAGCCCGAGTCCTGCCTCTCCAGTGTCTGTACATGTAATAAGTGGTGACAGCCCGAGTCCTGCTTCTCCAGTGTCTGTACATGTAATAAGTGGTGACAGGTGGAGTCCTGCTTCTCCAGGATCTGTACATGTAATAAGTGGTGACAGCCCGAGTCCTGCCTCTCCAGTGTCTGTACACGTAATAAGTGGTGACAGCCCGAGTCCTGCCTCTCCAGTGTCTGTACACGTAATAAGTGGTGACAGCCCGAGTCCTGCCTCTCCAGTGTCTGTACATGTAATAAGTGGTGACAGCCCGAGTCCTGCCTCTCCAGTGTCTGTACATGTAATAAGTGGTGACAGCCCAAGTCCTGCTTCTCCAGTGTCTGTACATGTAATAAGTGGTGACAGCCGGGTCCTGCCTCTCCAGTGTCTGTACATGTAATAAGTGGTGACAGCCCGAGTCCTGCTCCTCGAGTGTCTGTACATGTAATAAGTGGTGACAGCCGGGTCCTGCTTCTCCAGTATCTGTACATGTAATAAGTGGTGACAGCCCGAGTCCTGCTTCTCCAGTGTCTGTACATGTAATAAGTGGTGACAGCCCGAGTCCTGCTTCTCCAGTGTCTGTACATGTAATAAGTGGTGACAGCCCGAGTCCTGCCTCTCCAGTGTCTGTACATGTAATAAGTGGTGACAGCCCGAGTCCTGCCTCTCCAGTGTCTGTACATGTAATAAGTGGTGACAGCCCGAGTCCTGCTCCTGCAGGGTCTGTACATGTAATAAGTGGTGACAGCCCGAGTCCTGCTTCTCCAGTGTCTGTACAGGTAATAAGTGGTGACAGCCCGAGTCCTGCCTCTCCAGTGTCTGTACATGTAATAAGTGGTGACAGCCCAAGTCCTGCTTCTCCAGTGTCTGTACATGTAATAAGTGGTGACAGCCGGGTCCTGCCTCTCCAGTGTCTGTACATGTAATAAGTGGTGACAGCCCGAGTCCTGCCTCTCCAGTGTCTGTACATGTAATAAGTGGTGACAGCTCGAGTCCTGCCTCTCCAGTGTCTGTACATGTAATAAGTGGTGACAGGTGGAGTCCTGCTTCTCCAGTATCTGTACATGTAATAAGTGGTGACAGCCCGAGTCCTGCCTCTCCAGTGTCTGTACAGGTCCTTCTCAAAAAATTAGCATATAGTGTTAAATTTCATTATTTACCATAATGTAATGATTACAATTAAACTTTCATATATTATAGATTCATTATCCACCAACTGAAATTTGTCAGGTCTTTTATTGTTTTAATACTGATGATTTTGGCATACAACTCCTGATAACCCAAAAAACCTGTCTCAATAAATTAGCATATCAAGAAAAGGTTCTCTAAACGACCTATTACCCTAATCTTCTGAATCAACTAATTAACTCTAAACACATGCAAAAGATACCTGAGGCTTTTATAAACTCCCTGCCTGGTTCATTACTCAAAACCCCCATCATGGGTAAGACTAGCGACCTGACAGATGTCAAGAAGGCCATCATTGACACCCTCAAGCAAGAGGGTAAGACCCAGAAAGAAATTTCTCAACAAATAGGCTGTTCCCAGAGTGCTGTATCAAGGCACCTCAATGGTAAGTCTGTTGGAAGGAAACAATGTGGCAGAAAACGCTGTACAACGAGAAGAGGAGACCGGACCCTGAGGAAGATTGTGGAGAAGGACCGATTCCAGACCTTGGGGAACCTGAGGAAGCAGTGGACTGAGTCTGGTGTGGAAACATCCAGAGCCACCGTGCACAGGCGTGTGCAGGAAATGGGCTACAGGTGCCGCATTCCCCAGGTAAAGCCACTTTTGAACCATAAACAGCGGCAGAGACGCCTGACCTGGGCTACAGAGAAGCAGCACTGGACTGTTGCTAAGTGGTCCCAAGTACTTTTTTCTGATGAAAGCAAATTTTGCATGTCATTCGGAAATCAAGGTGCCAGAGTCTGGAGGAAGACTGGGGAGAAGGAAATGCCAAAATGCCTGAAGTCCAGTGTCAAGTACCCACAGTCAGTGATGGTGTGGGGTGCCATGTCAGCTGCTGGTGTTGGTCCACTGTGTTTCATCAAGGGCAGGGTCAATGCAGCTAGCTATCAGGAGATTTTGGAGCACTTCATGCTTCCATCGGCTGAAATGCTTTATGGAGATGAAGATTTCATTTTTCAGCACGACCTGGCACCTGCTCACAGTGCCAAAACCACTGGTAAATGGTTTACTGACCATGGTATTACTGTGCTCAATTGGCCTGCCAACTCTCCTGACCTGAACCCCATAGAGAATCTGTGGGATATTGTGAAGAGAAAGTTGAGAGACGCAAGACCCAACACTCTGGATGAGCTTAAGGCCGCTATTGAAGCATCCTGGGCCTCCATAACATCTCAGCAGTGTCACAGGCTGATTACCTCCATGCCACGCCGCATTGAAGCAGTCATTTTTGCCAAAGGATTCCCGACCAAGTATTGAGTGCATAACTGAACATTATTATTTGATGGTTTTTTTGTTTGTTATTAAAAAACACTTATTTGATTGGATGGGTGAAATATGCTAATTTATTGAGACAGGTTTTTTGGGTTATCAGGAGTTGTATGCCAAAATCATCAGTATTAAAACAATAAAAGACCTGACAAATTTCAGTTGGTGGATAATGAATCTATAATATATGAAAGTTTAATTGTAATCATTACATTATGGTAAATAATGAAATTTAACACTATATGCTAATTTTTTGAGAAGGACCTGTATACGTAATAAGTGGTGACAGCCCGAGTCCTGCCTCTCCGGTGTCTGTACATGTAATAAGTGGTGACAGCCCGAGTCCTGCCTCTCCGGTGTCTGTACATGTAATAAGTGGTGACAGCCCGAGTCCTGCTTCTCCGGTCTCAGTACATGTAATAAGTGGTGACAGCCCGAGTTCTGCCTCTCCAGTGTCTGTACATGTAATAAGTGGTGACAGCCCGAGTCCTGCCTCTTCAGTGTCTGTACATGTAATAAGTGGTGGCAGCCCGAGTCCTGCTTCTCCAGTGTCTGTACATGTAATAAGTGGTGACAGGTGGAGTCCTGCTTCTCCAGTATCTGTACATGTAATAAGTGGTGACAGCCCGAGTCCTGCCTCTCCAGTGTCTGTACACGTAATAAGTGGTGACAGCCCGAGTCCTGCCTCTCCAGTGTCTGTACACGTAATAAGTGGTGACAGCCCGAGTCCTGCCTCTCCAGTGTCTGTACATGTAATAAGTGGTGACAGCCCGAGTCCTGCCTCTCCAGTGTCTGTACATGTAATAAGTGGTGACAGCCCAAGTCCTGCTTCTCCAGTGTCTGTACATGTAATAAGTGGTGACAGCCGGGTCCTGCCTCTCCAGTGTCTGTACATGTAATAAGTGGTGACAGCCCGAGTCCTGCTCCTCGAGTGTCTGTACATGTAATAAGTGGTGACAGCCGGGTCTTGCTTCTCCAGTGTCTGTACATGTAATAAGTGGTGACAGCCCGAGTCCTGCTTCTCCAGTATCTGTACATGTAATAAGTGGTGACAGCCCGAGTCCTGCTCCTCCAGTGTCTGTACATGTAATAAGTGGTGACAGCCGGGTCCTGCTTCTCCAGTGTCTGTACATGTAATAAGTGGTGACAGCCGGGTCCTGCTTCTCCAGTGTCTGTACATGTAATAAGTGGTGACAGCCCGAGTTCTGCCTCTCCAGTGTCTGTACATGTAATAAGTGGTGACAGCCCGAGTCCTGCCTCTCCAGTGTCTGTACATGTAATAAGTGGTGGCAGCCCGAGTCCTGCTTCTCCAGTGTCTGTACATGTAATAAGTGGTGACAGGTGGAGTCCTGCTTCTCCAGTATCTGTACATGTAATAAGTGGTGACAGCCCGAGTCCTGCCTCTCCAGTGTCTGTACACGTAATAAGTGGTGACAGCCCGAGTCCTGCCTCTCCAGTGTCTGTACACGTAATAAGTGGTGACAGCCCGAGTCCTGCCTCTCCAGTGTCTGTACACGTAATAAGTGGTGACAGCCCGAGTCCTGCCTCTCCAGTGTCTGTACACGTAATAAGTGGTGACAGCCCGAGTCCTGCCTCTCCAGTGTCTGTACACGTAATAAGTGGTGACAGCCCGAGTCCTGCCTCTCCAGTGTCTGTACATGTAATAAGTGGTGACAGCCCGAGTCCTGCCTCTCCAGTGTCTGTACATGTAATAAGTGGTGACAGCCCAAGTCCTGCTTCTCCAGTGTCTGTACATGTAATAAGTGGTGACAGCCGGGTCCTGCCTCTCCAGTGTCTGTACATGTAATAAGTGGTGACAGCCCGAGTCCTGCTCCTCGAGTGTCTGTACATGTAATAAGTGGTGACAGCCGGGTCTTGCTTCTCCAGTGTCTGTACATGTAATAAGTGGTGACAGGTGGAGTCCTGCTTCTCCAGTATCTGTACATGTAATAAGTGGTGACAGCCCGAGTCCTGCCTCTCCAGTGTCTGTACACGTAATAAGTGGTGACAGCCCGAGTCCTGCCTCTCCAGTGTCTGTACACGTAATAAGTGGTGACAGCCCGAGTCCTGCCTCTCCAGTGTCTGTACACGTAATAAGTGGTGACAGCCCAAGTCCTGCTTCTCCAGTGTCTGTACATGTAATAAGTGGTGACAGCCGGGTCCTGCCTCTCCAGTGTCTGTACATGTAATAAGTGGTGACAGCCCGAGTCCTGCCTCTCCAGTGTCTGTACATGTAATAAGTGGTGACAGCCCGAGTCCTGCTTCTCCAGTGTCTGTACATGTAATAAGTGGTGACAGCCCGAGTCCTGCTTCTCCAGTGTCTGTACATGTAATAAGTGGTGACAGCCCGAGTCCTGCTTCTCCAGTGTCTGTACATGTAATAAGTGGTGACAGCCCTAGTCCTGCTTCTTCAGTGTCTGTACATGTAATAAGTGGTGACAGCCCGAGTCCTGCTTCTTCAGTGTCTGTACATGTAATAAGTGGTGACAGCCCGAGTCCTGCTCCTCCAGTGTCTGTACATGTAATAAGTGGTGACAGCCCGAGTCCTGCTCCTCCAGTGTCTGTACAGGTAATAAGTGGTGACAGCCCGAGTCCTGCCTCTCCAGTGTCTGTACATGTAATAAGTGGTGACAGCCCGAGTCCTGCCTCTCCAGTGTCTGTACATGTAATAAGTGGTGACAGGTGGAGTCCTGCTTCTCCAGTATCTGTACATGTAGTAAGTGGTGACAGCCCGAGTCCTGCCTCTCCGATATCTGTATACGTAATAAGTGGTGACAGCCCGAGTCCTGCCTCTCCGGTGTCTGTACATGTAATAAGTGGTGACAGCCCGAGTCCTGCCTCTCCGGTGTCTGTACATGTAATAAGTGGTGACAGCCCGAGTCCTGCTTCTCCGGTCTCAGTACATGTAATAAGTGGTGACAGCCCGAGTTCTGCCTCTCCAGTGTCTGTACATGTAATAAGTGGTGACAGCCCGAGTCCTGCCTCTCCAGTGTCTGTACATGTAATAAGTGGTGGCAGCCCGAGTCCTGCTTCTCCAGTGTCTGTACATGTAATAAGTGGTGACAGGTGGAGTCCTGCTTCTCCAGTATCTGTACATGTAATAAGTGGTGACAGCCCGAGTCCTGCCTCTCCAGTGTCTGTACACGTAATAAGTGGTGACAGCCCGAGTCCTGCCTCTCCAGTGTCTGTACACGTAATAAGTGGTGACAGCCCGAGTCCTGCCTCTCCAGTGTCTGTACACGTAATAAGTGGTGACAGCCCGAGTCCTGCCTCTCCAGTGTCTGTACATGTAATAAGTGGTGACAGCCCAAGTCCTGCTTCTCCAGTGTCTGTACATGTAATAAGTGGTGACAGCCGGGTCCTGCCTCTCCAGTGTCTGTACATGTAATAAGTGGTGACAGCCCGAGTCCTGCTCCTCGAGTGTCTGTACATGTAATAAGTGGTGACAGCCGGGTCTTGCTTCTCCAGTGTCTGTACATGTAATAATTGGTGACAGCCCGAGTCCTGCTTCTCCAGTATCTGTACATGTAATAAGTGGTGACAGCCCGAGTCCTGCTCCTCCAGTGTCTGTACATGTAATAAGTGGTGACAGCCGGGTCCTGCTTCTCCAGTGTCTGTACATGTAATAAGTGGTGACAGCCGGGTCCTGCTTCTCCAGTGTCTGTACATGTAATAAGTGGTGACAGCCCGAGTCCTGCTTCTCCAGTGTCTGTACATGTAATAAGTGGTGACAGCCCGAGTCCTGCATCTCCAGTGTCTGTACATGTAATAAGTGGTGACAGCCCGAGTCCTGCTTCTCCAGTGTCTGTACATGTAATAAGTGGTGACAGCCCGAGTCCTGCTTCTCCAGTGTCTGTACATGTAATAAGTGGTGACAGCCCGAGTCCTGCCTCTCCAGTGTCTGTACATGTAATAAGTGGTGACAGCCCGAGTCCTGCCTCTCCAGTGTCTGTACATGTAATAAGTGGTGACAGCCCGAGTCCTGCCCCTCCAGTGTCTGTACATGTAATAAGTGGTGACAGCCCGAGTCCTGCTTCTCCAGTGTCTGTACAGGTAATAAGTGGTGACAGCCCGAGTCCTGCCTCTCCAGTGTCTGTACAGGTAATAAGTGGTGACAGCCCGAGTCCTGCCTCTCCAGTGTCTGTACAGGTAATAAGTGGTGACAGCCCGAGTCCTGCCTCTCCAGTGTCTGTACATGTAATAAGTGGTGACAGCCCGAGTCCTGCCTCTCCAGTGTCTGTACATGTAATAAGTGGTGACAGCCCGAGTCCTGCCTCTCCAGTGTCTGTACATGTAATAAGTGGTGACAGCCCGAGTCCTGCCTCTCCAGTGTCTGTACATGTAATAAGTGGTGACAGCCCGAGTCCTGCTTCTCCAGTGTCTGTACATGTAATAAGTGGTGACAGCCCGAGTCCTGCCTCTCCAGTGTCTGTACATGTAATAAGTGGTGACAGCCCGAGTCCTGCTTCTCCAGTGTCTGTACATGTAATAAGTGGTGACAGCCCGAGTCCTGCTTCTTCAGTGTCTGTACATGTAATAAGTGGTGACAGCCCGAGTCCTGCTCCTCCAGTGTCTGTACATGTAATAAGTGGTGACAGCCCGAGTCCTGCTTCTCCAGTGTCTGTACAGGTAATAAGTGGTGACAGCCCGAGTCCTGCTTCTCCAGTGTGTGTACATGTAATAAGTGGTGACAGCCCGAGTCCTGCTTCTTCCGTGTCTGTACATGTAATAAGTGGTGACAGCCCGAGTCCTGCTTCTCCAGTGTCTGTAGAGGTAATAAGTGGTGACAGCCGGGTCCTGCTTCTCCAGTGTCTGTACATGTAATAAGTGGTGACAGCCCGAGTCCTGCTTCTCCAGTGTCTGTAGAGGTATTAAGTGGTGACAGCCCGAGTCCTGCCTCTCCAGTGTCTGTACATGTAATAAGTGGTGACAGCCCGAGTCCTGCTTCTTCAGTGTCTGTACATGTAATAAGTGGTGACAGCCCGAGTCCTGCTCCTCCAGTGTCTGTACAAGTAATAAGTGGTGACAGCCCGAGTCCTGCTCCTCCAGTGTCTGTACAGGTAATAAGTGGTGACAGCCCGAGTCCTGCCTCTCCAGTGTCTGTACATGTAATAAGTGGTGACATCCCGAGTCCTGCCTCTCCAGTGTCTGTACATGTAATAAGTGGTGACATCCCGAGTCCTGCCTCTCCAGTGTCTGTACATGTAATAAGTGGTGACATCCCGAGTCCTGCCTCTCCAGTGTCTGTACATGTAATAAGTGGTGACAGCCCGAGTCCTGCCCCTCCAGTGTCTGTACATGTAATAAGTGGTGACAGCCCGAGTCCTGCCCCTCCAGTGTCTGTACATGTAATAAGTGGTGACAGCCCGAGTCCTGCTTCTCCAGTGTCTATACATGTAATAAGTGGTGACAGCCCGAGTCCTGCCTCTCCAGTGTCTGTACATGTAATAAGTGGTGACAGCCCGAGTCCTGCCTCTCCAGTGTCTGTACATGTAATAAGTGGTGACAGCCCGAGTCCTGCCTCTCCAGTGTCTGTACATGTAATAAGTGGTGACAGCCCGAGTCCTGCCTCTTCAGTGTCTGTACATGTAATAAGTGGTGACAGCCCGAGTCCTGCTCCTCCAGTGTCTGTACATGTAATAAGTGGTGACAGCCCGAGTCCTGCTCCTCCAGTGTCTGTACATGTAATAAGTGGTGACAGCCCGAGTCCTGCTCCTCCAGTGTCTGTACAGGTAATAAGTGGTGACAGCCCGAGTCCTGCCTCTCCAGTGTCTGTACATGTAATAAGTGGTGACATCCCGAGTCCTGCCTCTCCAGTGTCTGTACATGTAATAAGTGGTGACAGCCCGAGTCCTGCCTCTCCAATGTCTGTACATGTAATAAGTGGTGACAGCCCGAGTCCTGCCTCTCCAGTGTCTGTACATGTAATAAGTGGTGACAGCCCGAGTCCTGCCCCTCCAGTGTCTGTACATGTAATAAGTGGTGACAGGTAGAGTCCTGCTTCTCCAGTATCTGTACATGTAATAATTGGTGACAGCCCGAGTCCTGCCTCTCCAGTGTCTGTATACGTAATAAGTGGTGACAGCCCGAGTCCTGCCCCTCCAGTGTCTGTACATGTAATAAGTGGTGACAGCCCGAGTCCTGCCTCTCCAGTGTCTGTACATGTAATAAGTGGTGACAGCCCGAGTCCTGCCTCTCCAGTGTCTGTACATGTAATAAGTGGTGACAGGTAGAGTCCTGCTTCTCCAGTATCTGTACATGTAATAATTGGTGACAGCCCGAGTCCTGCCTCTCCAGTGTCTGTATACGTAATAAGTGGTGACAGCCCGAGTCCTGCCCCTCCAGTGTCTGTACATGTAATAAGTGGTGACAGCCCGAGTCCTGCCTCTCCAGTGTCTGTACATGTAATAAGTGGTGACAGCCCGAGTCCTGCCTCTCCAGTGTCTATACATGTAATAAGTGGTGACAGGTAGAGTCCTGCTTCTCCAGTATCTGTACATGTAATAATTGGTGACAGCCCGAGTCCTGCCTCTCCAGTGTCTGTATACGTAATAAGTGGTGACAGCCCGAGTCGTGCCTCTCCGGTGTCTGTACATGTAATAAGTGGTGACAGCCCGAGTCCTGCCCCTCCAGTGTCTGTACATGTAATAAGTGGTGACAGCCCGAGTCCTGCTTCTCCAGTGTCTGTACAGGTAATAAGTGGTGACAGCCCGAGTCCTGCCTCTCCAGTGTCTGTACATGTAATAAGTGGTGACATCCCGAGTCCTGCCTCTCCAGTGTCTATACATGTAATAAGTGGTGACAGGTGGAGTCCTGCTTCTCCAGTATCTGTACATGTAATAAGTGGTGACAGCCCGAGTCCTGCCTCTCCGGTGTCTGTATACGTAATAAGTGGTGACAGCCCGAGTCCTGCCTCTCCGGTGTCTGTACATGTAATAAGTGGTGACAGCCCGAGTCCTGCTTCTCCGGTCTCAGTACATGTAATAAGTGGTGACAGCCCGAGTTCTGCCTCTCCAGTGTCTGTACATGTAATAAGTGGTGACAGCCCGAGTCCTGCCTCTCCAGTGTCTGTACATGTAATAAGTGGTGACAGCCCGAGTCCTGCTTCTCCAGTGTCTGTACATGTAATAAGTGGTGACAGGTGGAGTCCTGCTTCTCCAGTATCTGTACATGTAATAAGTGGTGACAGCCCGAGTCCTGCCTCTCCAGTGTCTGTACACGTAATAAGTGGTGACAGCCCGAGTCCTGCCTCTCCAGTGTCTGTCCACGTAATAAGTGGTGACAGCCCGAGTCCTGCCTCTCCAGTGTCTGTACACGTAATAAGTGGTGACAGCCCGAGTCCTGCCTCTCCAGTGTCTGTACACGTAATAAGTGGTGACAGCCCGAGTCCTGCCTCTCCAGTGTCTGTACACGTAATAAGTGGTGACAGCCCGAGTCCTGCCTCTCCAGTGTCTGTACACGTAATAAGTGGTGACAGCCCAAGTCCTGCTTCTCCAGTGTTGTACATGTAATAAGTGGTGGCAGCCGGGTCCTGCCTCTCCAGTGTCTGTACATGTAATAAGTGGTGACAGCCCGAGTCCTGCTCCTCCAGTGTCTGTACATGTTATAAGTGGTGACAGCCCGAGTCCTGCTTCTCCAGTATCTGTACATGTAATAAGTGGTGACAGCCCGAGTCCTGCTCCTCCAGTGTCTGTACATGTAATAAGTGGTGACAGCCGGGTCCTGCTTCTCCAGTGTCTGTACAAGTAATAAGTGGTGACAGCCGGGTCCTGCTTCTCCAGTGTCTGTACATGTAATAAGTGGTGACAGCCCGAGTCCTGCTTCTCCAGTGTCTGTACATGTAATAAGTGGTGACAGCCTGAGTCCTGCTTCTCCAGTGTCTGTACATGTAATAAGTGGTGACAGCCCGAGTCCTGCTTCTCCAGTATCTGTACATGTAATAAGTGGTGACAGCCCGAGTCCTGCCTCTCCAGTGTCTGTACATGTAATAAGTGGTGACAGCCCGAGTCCTGCCTCTCCAGTGTCTGTACATGTAATAAGTGGTGACAGCCCGAGTCCTGCCTCTCCAGTGTCTGTACATGTAATAAGTGGTGACAGCCCGAGTCCTGCCTCTCCAGTGTCTGTACATGTAATAAGTGGTGACAGCCCGAGTCCTGCCTCTCCAGTGTCTGTACATGTAATAAGTGGTGACAGCCCGAGTCCTGCCTCTCCAGTGTCTGTACATGTAATAAGTGGTGACAGCCCGAGTCCTGCTTCTCCAGTGTCTGTACATGTAATAAGTGGTGACAGCCCGAGTCCTGCTCCTCCAGTGTCTGTACATGTAATAAGTGGTGACAGCCCGAGTCCTGCTTCTCCACTGTCTGTACAGGTAATAAGTGGTGACAGCCCGAGTCCTGCCTCTCCAGTGTCTGTACATGTAATAAGTGGTGACAGCCCGAGTCATGCCTCTCCAGTGTCTGTACATGTAATAAGTGGTGACAGCCGGGTCCTGCCTCTCCAGTGTCTGTACATGTAATAAGTGGTGACAGCCCGAGTCCTGCTCCTCCAGTGTCTGTACATCTAATAAGTGGTGACAGCCGGGACTTGCTTCTCCAGTGTCTGTACATGTAATAAGTGGTGACAGCCCGAGTCCTGCTTCTCCAGTGTCTGTACATGTAATAAGTGGTGACAGCCCGAGTCCTGCTCCTCCAGTGTCTGTACATGTAATAAGTGGTGACAGCCCGAGTCCTGCTCCTCCAGTGTCTGTACATGTAATAAGTGGTGACAGCCCGAGTCCTGCTCCTCCAGTGTCTGTACATGTAATAAGTGGTGACAGCCGGGTCCTGCTTCTCCAGTGTCTGTACATGTAATAAGTGGTGACAGCCGGGTCCTGCTTCTCCAGTGTCTGTACATGTAATAAGTGGTGACAGCCCGAGTCCTGCTTCTCCAGTGTCTGTACATGTAATAAGTGGTGACAGCCCGAGTCCTGCTTCTCCAGTGTCTGTACATTTAATAAGTGGTGACAGCCCGAGTCCTGCTTCTCCAGTGTCTGTACATGTAATAAGTGGTGACAGCCCGAGTCCTGCTTCTCCAGTGTCTGTACATGTAATAAGTGGTGACAGCCCGAGTCCTGCCTCTCCAGTGTCTGTACATGTAATAAGTGGTGACAGCCCGAGTCCTGCCTCTCCAGTGTGTGTACATGTAATAAGTGGTGACAGCCCGAGTCCTGCCTCTTCAGTGTCTGTACATGTAATAAGTGGTGACAGCCCGAGTCCTGCTCCTCCAGTGTCTGTACATGTAATAAGTGGTGACAGCCCGAATCCTGCTTCTCCAGTGTCTGTACATGTAATAAGTGGTGACAGCCCGAGTCCTGCTTCTCCAGTGTCTGTACATGTAATAAGTGGTGACAGCCCGAGTCCTGCTTCTCCAGTGTCTGTACATGTAATAAGTGGTGACAGCCCGAGTCATGCCTCTCCAGTGTCTGTACATGTAATAAGTGGTGACAGCCGGGTCCTGCCTCTCCAGTGTCTGTACATGTAATAAGTGGTGACAGCCCGAGTCCTGCTCCTCCAGTGTCTGTACATCTAATAAGTGGTGACAGCCGGGTCTTGCTTCTCCAGTGTCTGTACATGTAATAAGTGGTGACAGCCCGAGTCCTGCCTCTCCAGTGTCTGTACATGTAATAAGTGGTGACAGCCCGAGTCCTGCTTCTCCAGTGTCTGTACATGTAATAAGTGGTGACAGCCCGAGTCCTGCTTCTCCAGTGTCTGTAGAGGTAATAAGTGGTGACAGCCGGGTCCTGCTTCTCCAGTGTCTGTACATGTAATAAGTGGTGACAGCCCGAGTCCTGCTTCTCCAGTGTCTGTAGAGGTATTAAGTGGTGACAGCCCGAGTCCTGCCTCTCCAGTGTCTGTACATGTAATAAGTGGTGACAGCCCGAGTCCTGCTCCTCCAGTGTCTGTACATGTAATAAGTGGTGACAGCCCGAATCCTGCTTCTCCAGTGTCTGTACATGTAATAAGTGGTGACAGCCCGAGTCATGCCTCTCCAGTGTCTGTACATGTAATAAGTGGTGACAGCCGGGTCCTGCCTCTCCAGTGTCTGTACATGTAATAAGTGGTGACAGCCCGAGTCCTGCTCCTCCAGTGTCTGTACATCTAATAAGTGGTGACAGCCGGGTCTTGCTTCTCCAGTGTCTGTACATGTAATAAGTGGTGACAGCCCGAGTCCTGCCTCTCCAGTGTCTGTACATGTAATAAGTGGTGACAGCCCGAGTCCTGCTTCTCCAGTGTCTGTACATGTAATAAGTGGTGACAGCCCGATTCCTGCTTCTCCAGTGTCTGTAGAGGTAATAAGTGGTGACAGCCGGGTCCTGCTTCTCCAGTGTCTGTACATGTAATAAGTGGTGACAGCCCGAGTCCTGCTTCTCCAGTGTCTGTAGAGGTAATAAGTGGTGACAGCCCGAGTCCTGCCTCTCCAGTGTCTGTACATGTAATAAGTGGTGACAGCCCGAGTCCTGCCTCTCCAGTGTCTGTACATGTAATAAGTGGTGACAGCCCGAGTCCTGCCTCTCCAGTGTCTGTACATGTAATAAGTGGTGACAGCCCGAGTCCTGCTTCTCCAGTGTCTGTACATGTAATAAGTGGTGACAGCCCGAGTCCTGCTTCTTCAGTGTCTGTACATGTAATAAGTGGTGACAGCCCGAGTCCTGCTCCTCCAGTGTCTGTACATGTAATAAGTGGTGACAGCCCGAGTCCTGCTTCTCCAGTGTCTGTACAGGTAATAAGTGGTGACAGCCCGAGTCCTGCTTCTCCAGTGTGTGTACATGTAATAAGTGGTGACAGCCCGAGTCCTGCTTCTTCCGTGTCTGTACATGTAATAAGTGGTGACAGCCCGAGTCCTGCTCCTCCAGTGTCTGTACATGTAATAAGTGGTGACAGCCCGAGTCCTGCCTCTCCAGTGTCTGTACATGTAATAAGTGGTGACAGCCCGAGTCCTGCCTCTCCAGTGTCTGTACATGTAATAAGTGGTGACAGCCCGAGTCCTGCCTCTCCAGTGTCTGTACATGTAATAAGTGGTGACAGCCCGAGTCCTGCTTCTTCAGTGTCTGTACATGTAATAAGTGGTGACAGCCCGAGTCCTGCTCCTCCAGTGTCTGTACAAGTAATAAGTGGTGACAGCCCGAGTCCTGCTCCTCCAGTGTCTGTACAGGTAATAAGTGGTGACAGCCCGAGTCCTGCCTCTCCAGTGTCTGTACATGTAATAAGTGGTGACATCCCGAGTCCTGCCTCTCCAGTGTCTGTACATGTAATAAGTGGTGACAGCCCGAGTCCTGCCTCTCCAGTGTCTGTACATGTAATAAGTGGTGACAGCCCGAGTCCTGCCTCTTCAGTGTCTGTACATGTAATAAGTGGTGACAGCCCGAGTCCTGCTCCTCCAGTGTCTGTACATGTAATAAGTGGTGACAGCCCGAGTCCTGCTCCTCCAGTGTCTGTACATGTAATAAGTGGTGACAGCCCGAGTCCTGCTCCTCCAGTGTCTGTACAGGTAATAAGTGGTGACAGCCCGAGTCCTGCCTCTCCAGTGTCTGTACATGTAATAAGTGGTGACATCCCGAGTCCTGCCTCTCCAGTGTCTGTACATGTAATAAGTGGTGACATCCCGAGTCCTGCCTCTCCAGTGTCTGTACATGTAATAAGTGGTGACAGCCCGAGTCCTGCCTCTCCAGTGTCTGTACATGTAATAAGTGGTGACAGCCCGAGTCCTGCCCCTCCAGTGTCTGTACATGTAATAAGTGGTGACAGCCCGAGTCCTGCTTCTCCAGTGTCTGTACAGGTAATAAGTGGTGACAGCCCGAGTCCTGCCTCTCCAGTGTCTGTACATGTAATAAGTGGTGACAGCCCGAGTCCTGCCTCTCCAGTGTCTGTACATGTAATAAGTGGTGACAGCCCGAGTCCTGCCTCTCCAGTGTCTGTACATGTAATAAGTGGTGACAGCCCGAGTCCTGCCTCTCCAGTGTCTATACATGTAATAAGTGGTGACAGGTAGAGTCCTGCTTCTCCAGTATCTGTACATGTAATAATTGGTGACAGCCCGAGTCCTGCCTCTCCGGTGTCTGTATACGTAATAAGTGGTGACAGCCCGAGTCGTGCCTCTCCGGTGTCTGTACATGTAATAAGTGGTGACAGCCCGAGTCCTGCCCCTCCAGTGTCTGTACATGTAATAAGTGGTGACAGCCCGAGTCCTGCTTCTCCAGTGTCTGTACAGGTAATAAGTGGTGACAGCCCGAGTCCTGCCTCTCCAGTGTCTGTACATGTAATAAGTGGTGACATCCCGAGTCCTGCCTCTCCAGTGTCTATACATGTAATAAGTGGTGACAGGTGGAGTCCTGCTTCTCCAGTATCTGTACATGTAATAAGTGGTGACAGCCCGAGTCCTGCCTCTCCGGTGTCTGTATACGTAATAAGTGGTGACAGCCCGAGTCCTGCCTCTCCGGTGTCTGTACATGTAATAAGTGGTGACAGCCCGAGTCCTGCTTCTCCGGTCTCAGTACATGTAATAAGTGGTGACAGCCCGAGTTCTGCCTCTCCAGTGTCTGTACATGTAATAAGTGGTGACAGCCCGAGTCCTGCCTCTCCAGTGTCTGTACATGTAATAAGTGGTGACAGCCCGAGTCCTGCTTCTCCAGTGTCTGTACATGTAATAAGTGGTGACAGGTGGAGTCCTGCTTCTCCAGTATCTGTACATGTAATAAGTGGTGACAGCCCGAGTCCTGCCTCTCCAGTGTCTGTACACGTAATAAGTGGTGACAGCCCGAGTCCTGCCTCTCCAGTGTCTGTACATGTAATAAGTGGTGACAGCCCGAGTCCTGCCTCTCCAGTGTCTGTACACGTAATAAGTGGTGACAGCCCGAGTCCTGCCTCTCCAGTGTCTGTACACGTAATAAGTGGTGACAGCCCGAGTCCTGCCTCTCCAGTGTCTGTACACGTAATAAGTGGTGACAGCCCGAGTCCTGCCTCTCCAGTGTCTGTACACGTAATAAGTGGTGACAGCCCAAGTCCTGCTTCTCCAGTGTTGTACATGTAATAAGTGGTGGCAGCCGGGTCCTGCCTCTCCAGTGTCTGTACATGTAATAAGTGGTGACAGCCCGAGTCCTGCTCCTCCAGTGTCTGTACATGTTATAAGTGGTGACAGCCCGAGTCCTGCTTCTCCAGTATCTGTACATGTAATAAGTGGTGACAGCCCGAGTCCTGCTCCTCCAGTGTCTGTACATGTAATAAGTGGTGACAGCCGGGTCCTGCTCCTCCAGTGTCTGTACATGTAATAAGTGGTGACAGCCGGGTCCTGCTTCTCCAGTGTCTGTACATGTAATAAGTGGTGACAGCCGGGTCCTGCTTCTCCAGTGTCTGTACATGTAATAAGTGGTGACAGCCCGAGTCCTGCTTCTCCAGTGTCTGTACATGTAATAAGTGGTGACAGCCCGAGTCCTGCTTCTCCAGTGTCTGTACATTTAATAAGTGGTGACAGCCCGAGTCCTGCTTCTCCAGTGTCTGTACATGTAATAAGTGGTGACAGCCCGAGTCCTGCTTCTCCAGTGTCTGTACATGTAATAAGTGGTGACAGCCCGAGTCCTGCCTCTCCAGTGTCTGTACATGTAATAAGTGGTGACAGCCCGAGTCCTGCCTCTCCAGTGTCTGTACATGTAATAAGTGGTGACAGCCCGAGTCCTGCCTCTCCAGTGTGTGTACATGTAATAAGTGGTGACAGCCCGAGTCCTGCCTCTTCAGTGTCTGTACATGTAATAAGTGGTGACAGCCCGAGTCCTGCTCCTCCAGTGTCTGTACATGTAATAAGTGGTGACAGCCCGAATCCTGCTTCTCCAGTGTCTGTACATGTAATAAGTGGTGACAGCCCGAGTCCTGCTTCTCCAGTGTCTGTACATGTAATAAGTGGTGACAGCCCGAGTCCTGCTTCTCCAGTGTCTGTACATGTAATAAGTGGTGACAGCCCGAGTCATGCCTCTCCAGTGTCTGTACATGTAATAAGTGGTGACAGCCGGGTCCTGCCTCTCCAGTGTCTGTACATGTAATAAGTGGTGACAGCCCGAGTCCTGCTCCTCCAGTGTCTGTACATCTAATAAGTGGTGACAGCCGGGTCTTGCTTCTCCAGTGTCTGTACATGTAATAAGTGGTGACAGCCCGAGTCCTGCCTCTCCAGTGTCTGTACATGTAATAAGTGGTGACAGCCCGAGTCCTGCTTCTCCAGTGTCTGTAGAGGTAATAAGTGGTGACAGCCGGGTCCTGCTTCTCCAGTGTCTGTACATGTAATAAGTGGTGACAGCCCGAGTCCTGCTTCTCCAGTGTCTGTAGAGGTAATAAGTGGTGACAGCCGGGTCCTGCTTCTCCAGTGTCTGTACATGTAATAAGTGGTGACAGCCCGAGTCCTGCCTCTCCAGTGTCTGTACATGTAATAAGTGGTGACAGCCCGAGTCCTGCTCCTCCAGTGTCTGTACATGTAATAAGTGGTGACAGCCCGAATCCTGCTTCTCCAGTGTCTGTACATGTAATAAGTGGTGACAGCCCGAGTCATGCCTCTCCAGTGTCTGTACATGTAATAAGTGGTGACAGCCGGGTCCTGCCTCTCCAGTGTCTGTACATGTAATAAGTGGTGACAGCCCGAGTCCTGCTCCTCCAGTGTCTGTACATCTAATAAGTGGTGACAGCCCGAGTCCTGCTTCTCCAGTGTCTGTACATGTAATAAGTGGTGACAGCCCGAGTCCTGCCTCTCCAGTGTCTGTACATGTAATAAGTGGTGACAGCCCGAGTCCTGCTTCTCCAGTGTCTGTACATGTAATAAGTGGTGACAGCCCGAGTCCTGCTTCTCCAGTGTCTGTACATGTAATAAGTGGTGACAGCCCGAGTCCTGCTTCTCCAGTGTCTGTAGAGGTAATAAGTGGTGACAGCCGGGTCCTGCTTCTCCAGTGTCTGTACATGTAATAAGTGGTGACAGCCCGAGTTCTGCCTCTCCAGTGTCTGTACATGTAATAAGTGGTGACAGCCCGAGTCCTGCCTCTCCAGTGTCTGTACATGTAATAAGTGGTGACAGCCCGAGTCCTGCTTCTCCAGTGTCTGTACATGTAATAAGTGGTGACAGCCCGAGTCCTGCTTCTCCAGTGTCTGTAGAGGTAATAAGTGGTGACAGCCGGGTCCTGCTTCTCCAGTGTCTGTACATGTAATAAGTGGTGACAGCCCGAGTTCTGCCTCTCCAGTGTCTGTACATGTAATAAGTGGTGACAGCCCGAGTCCTGCCTCTCCAGTGTCTGTACATGTAATAAGTGGTGACAGCCCGAGTCCTGCTTCTCCAGTGTCTGTACATGTAATAAGTGGTGACAGCCCGAGTCCTGCTTCTCCAGTGTCTGTACATGTAATAAGTGGTGACAGCCCGAGTCCTGCTTCTCCAGTGTCTGTAGAGGTAATAAGTGGTGACAGCCCGAGTCCTGCTCCTCCAGTGTCTGTACATGTAATAAGTGGTGACAGCCCGAGTCCTGCCTCTCCAGTGTCTGTAGAGGTAATAAGTGGTGACAGCCCGAGTCCTGCCTCTCCAGTGTCTGTACATGTAATAAGTGGTGACAGCCCGAGTCCTGCTTCTCCAGTGTCTGTACATGTAATAAGTGGTGACAGCCCGAGTCCTGCTTCTCCAGTGTCTGTAGAGGTAATAAGTGGTGACAGCCCGAGTCCTGCTCCTCCAGTGTCTGTACATGTAATAAGTGGTGACAGCCGGGTCCTGCTTCTCCAGTGTCTGTACATGTAATAAGTGGTGACAGCCCGAGTCCTGCCTCTCCAGTGTCTGTACATGTAATAAGTGGTGACAGCCCGAGTCCTGCTTCTCCAGTGTCTGTACATGTAATAAGTGGTGACAGCCCGAGTCCTGCCTCTCCAGTGTCTGTACATGTAATAAGTGGTGACAGCCCGAGTCCTGCTTCTCCAGTGTCTGTAGAGGTAATAAGTGGTGACAGCCGGGTCCTGCTTCTCCAGTGTCTGTACATGTAATAAGTGGTGACAGCCCGAGTCCTGCTTCTGCAGTGTCTGTGCACTAAGCCCTCTAGTCCTCACAGGTGACGTCACACAGTCTCTACAGCTGATGACGTCACGGTAAGTACATAACCCGGTATTTGTTTATGGACGTGGTCTGGGAGAAACATAAAATCTGCTACCTGTGACATCACGAAGTACCCGCCCCTATACCCGCTTCGAGCACCGCAACCTCCAGTCCCCGCCCATTGCTCTACTGATCCAATCATTGTGATCGAGGGGTGGGAAAGATGTTAATGTCCGTCCAATGAGTGCAGCCGTGGGCGGGGCTGAGTAGAGTGCGTGTGCCCGGCGGAGAAGTGAGTGCGGGTCGAGTAGCTGAAGCGGGGGGACCGGGCTGCCAGTGCCTGTCTGTCTGCGTCACACGAAAATGCACTCGGATGCTGTCAGTAAGTAGAGGCCGCGGCGCCGCTGACTGGCCCGGAGACGGTGCGAGCTGCTCCTGCTGAATGTGCGTCATGTGTTATGGAGGAGGTGGCGCCCCCTAGCTGTGATACGGGTAATAGGGGCATTGTGCAGGAATAGCTGCTGCGTAATAATAGCGGCCGCCATCACCGTCTGGCTCTCCCTCCCCTTGTCGGAGACAGACCTCCTACTCCCCCCACCCTGCGGGCTGTGAGGCTCGGCCGGCGCTCCGGACAGCCGGGGGTGCGCGGTCCTGCAGGGGAGGTGGCGGCTGTGTGCTCGGTGCTGCCATCTGGTGGCAGGGCGGCTCACTGCTGGATTCCGTCCTTTGTGCGCAGGCTGCTGCTCAGACAGTATTGATGAGCTCAGGGCAGAGGTCGCCTCTCCCCACCAGGGGGCTGTGGGCAGAAGGCTGATGTCCAGACACAAGGTGGGGGCACATGCCCAATGCTACCAGCCAGCAATGCCACTGTCTATAGGGGTCCTCCATAAATGTCACTGTTTATAGGGGTCCTCCATAAATGTCACTGTCTATCGGGCTCCTCCATAAATGTCACTGTCTATAGGGCTCCTCCATAAATGTCACTGTCTATCGGGCTCCTCCATAAATGTCACTGTTTATAGGGGTCCTCCATAAATGCCACTGTCTATAGGGCTCCTCCATAAATGCCACTGTCTATAGGGGTCCTCCATAAATGTCACTGTTTATAGGGGTCCTCCATAAATGCCACTGTCTATAGGGGTCCTCCATAAATGTCACTGGCTATAGGGCTCCTCCATAAATGTCACTGTCTATAGGGCTCCTCCATAAATGTCACTGTCTATAGGGGTCCTCCATAAATGTCACTGTCTATCGGGCTCCTCCATAAATGTCACTGTCTATCGGGCTCCTCCATAAATGTCACTGGCTATAGGGCTCCTCCATAAATGTCACTGTCTATAGGGCTCCTCCATAAATGTCACTGTCTATAGGGCTCCTCCATAAATGCCACTGTCTATAGGGCTCCTCCATAAATGTCACTGGCTATAGGGCTCCTCCATAAATGCCACTGTCTATAGGGGTCCTCCATAAATGTCACTGTTTATAGGGGTCCTCCATAAATGTCACTGTCTATCGGGCTCCTCCATAAATGTCACTGGCTATAGGGCTCCTCCATAAATGTCACTGTCTATAGGGCTCCTCCATAAATGCCACTGTCTATAGGGGTCCTCCATAAATGTCACTGTCTATAGGGCTCCTCCATAAATGTCACTGTCTATAGGGCTCCTCCATAAATGCCACTGTCTATAGGGGTCCTCCATAAATGCCACTGTCTATAGGGCTCCTCCATAAATTCCACTGTCTATAGGGGTCCTCCATAAATGCCACTGTCTATAGGGGTCCTCCATAAATGTCACTGTCTATAGGGCTCCTCCATAAATGTCACTGTCTATAGGGCTCCTCCATAAATGTCACTGTCTATAGGGGTCCTCCATAAATGCCACTGTCTATAGGGGTCCTCCATAAATGCCACTGTCTATAGGGCTCCTCCATAAATGCCACTGTCTATAGGGCTCCTCCATAAATGCCACTGTCTATAGGGGTCCTCCATAAATGCCACTGTCTATAGGGGTCCTCCATAAATGTCACTGTCTATAGGGCTCCTCCATAAATGTCACTGTCTGTAGGGCTCCTCCATACAGTGGGGCAAAAAAGTATTTAGTCAGTCAGCAATAGTGCAAGTTCCACCACTTAAAAAGATGAGAGGCGTCTGTAATTTCCATCATAGGTAGACCTCAACTATGGGAGACAAACTGAGAAAAAAAAATCCAGAAAATCACATTGTCTGTTTTTTTAACATTTTATTTGCATATTATGGTGGAAAATAAGTATTTGGTCAGAAACAAAATTTCATCTCAATACTTTGTAATATATCCTTTGTTGGCAATGACAGAGGTCAAACGTTTTCTGTAAGTCTTCACAAGGTTGCCACACACTGTTGTTGGTATGTTGGCCCATTCCTCCATGCAGATCTCCTCTAGAGCAGTGATGTTTTTGGCTTTTCGCTTGGCAACACGGACTTTCAACTCCCTCCAAAGGTTTTCTATAGGGTTGAGATCTGGAGACTGGCTAGGCCACTCCAGGACCTTGAAATGCTTCTTACGAAGCCACTCCTTCGTTGCCCTGGCGGTGTGCTTTGGATCATTGTCATGTTGAAAGACCCAGCCACGTTTCATCTTCAATGCCCTTGCTGATGGAAGGAGGTTTGCACTCAAAATCTCACGATACATGGCCCCATTCATTCTTTCATGTACCCGGATCAGTCGTCCTGGCCCCTTTGCAGAGAAACAGCCCCAAAGCATGATGTTTCCACCACCATGCTTTACAGTAGGTATGGTGTTTGATGGATGCAACTCAGTATTCTTTTTCCTCCAAACACGACAAGTTGTGTTTCTACCAAACAGTTCCAGTTTGGTTTCATCAGACCATAGGACATTCTCCCAAAACTCCTCTGGATCATCCAAATGCTCTCTAGCAAACTTCAGACGGGCCCGGACATGTACTGGCTTAAGCAGTGGGACACGTCTGGCACTGCAGGATCTGAGTCCATGGTGGCGTATTGTGTTACTTATGGTAGGCCTTGTTACATTGGTCCTAGCTCTCTGCAGTTCATTCACTAGGTCCCCCCGCGTGGTTCTGGGATTTTTGCTCACCGTTCTTGTGATCATTCTGACCCCACGGGGTGGGATTTTGCGTGGAGCCCCAGATCGAGGGAGATTATCAGTGGTCTTGTATGTCTTCCATTTTCTAATTATTGCTCCCACTGTTGATTTCTTCTCTCCAAGCTGGTTGGCTATTGCAGATTCAGTCTTCCCAGCCTGGTGCAGGGCTACAATTTTGTTTCTGGTGTCCTTTGACAGCTCTTTGGTCTTCACCATAGTGGAGTTTGGAGTCAGACTGTTTGAGGGTGTGCACAGGTGTCTTTTTATACTGATAACAAGTTTAAACAGGTGCCATTACTACAGGTAATGAGTGGAGGAAAGAGGAGACTCTTAAAGAAGAAGTTACAGGTCTGTGAGAGCCAGAAATCTTGATTGTTTGTTTCTGACCAAATACTTATTTTCCACCATAATATGCAAATTAAATGTTAAAAAAACAGACAATGTGATTTTCTGGATTTTTTTTTCTCAGTTTGTCTCCCATAGTTGAGGTCTACCTATGATGTAAATTACAGACGCCTCTCATCTTTTTAAGTGGTGGAACTTGCACTATCGCTGACTGACTAAATACTTATTTGCCCCACTGTAAATGTCACTGTCTGTAGGGCTCCTCCATAAATGTCACTCTGTAGGGCTCCTCCATAAATGCCACTGTCTATAGGGGTCCTCCATAAATGCCACTGTCTATAGGGGTCCTCCATAAATGCCACTGTCTGTAGGGGTCCTCCTTGTAAACGTCACTGTCTGTAGGGGTCCTCCATGTAAATGTCACTGTCTGTAGGGCTCCTCCATAAATGTCACTGTCTGTAGGGGTCCTCCATAAATGCCACTGTCTATAGGGCTCCTCCATAAATGCCACTGTCTATAGGGCTCCTTCCATAAATGCCACCGTCTGTAGGGGTCCTCCATAAATGTCACTGTCTGTAGGGGTCCTCCATGTAAATGTCACTGTCTGTAGGGCTCCTCCATAAATGTCACTGTCTGTAGGGCTCCTCCATAAATGTCACTGTCTGTAGGGGTCCTCCGTGTAAACGTCACTGTCTGTAGGGGTCCTCCGTGTAAACGTCACTGTCTATAGGGGTCCTCCATGTAAATGTCAGTCTGTAGGGGTCCTCCATAAATGTCACTGTCTGTAGGGGTCCTCCATATAAATGCCGCTGGCTGTAGGGCTCCTCCATATAAATGCCGCTGGCTGTAGGGCTCCTCCATATAAATGTCGCTGGCTGTAGGGGTCCTCCATATAAATGTCACTGTAGTGCTCCTCCATATAAATGCCATTGTAGGGCTTCTCCATGTAAATGTCGCTGTCTGTAGGGGTCCTCCATATAAATGTCGCTGGCTGTAGGGCTTCTCCATATAAATGTCGCTGGCTGTAGGGGTCCTCCTTATAAATGTTGCTGGCTGTAGGGCTCCTCCATGTAAATGTTGCTGGCTGTAGGGCTCCTCCATATAAATGTCACTGTAGGGCTCCTCCATATAAATGTCGCTGGCTGTAGGGGTCCTCCATATAAATGTCGCTGTCTGTAGGGGTCCTCCATATAAATGTCACTGTAGGGGTCCTCCATATAAATGTCACTGTAGGGCTCCTCCATATAAATGTCGCTGGCTGTAGGGGTCCTCCATATAAATGTCGCTGGCTGTAGGGGTCCTCCATATAAATGTCGCTGTCTGTAGGGGTCCTCCATATAAATGTCACTGTAGGGGTCCTCCATATAAATGTCACTGTAGGGCTCCTCCATATAAATGTCGCTGGCTGTAGGGGTCCTCCATATAAATGCCGCTGGCTGTAGGGCTCCTCCATATAAATGCCGCTGGCTGTAGGGCTCCTCCATATAAATGTCGCTGGCTGTAGGGGTCCTCCATATAAATGTCACTGTAGTGCTCCTCCATATAAATGCCACTGTAGGGCTTCTCCATGTAAATGTCGCTGTCTGTAGGGGTCCTCCATATAAATGTCGCTGGCTGTAGGGCTCCTCCATATAAATGTCGCTTGCTGTAGGGGTCCTCCTTATAAATGTCGCTGGCTGTAGGGGTCCTCCATATAAATGTCACTGTAGGGCTTCTCCATGTAAATGTCGCTGGCTGTAGGGGTCCTCCATATAAATGTCGCTGGCTGTAGGGGTCCTCCATATAAATGTCGCTGGCTGTAGGGGTCCTCCTTATAAATGTCGCTGGCTGTAGGGGTCCTCCTTATAAATGTCGCTGGCTGTAGGGGTCCTCCTTATAAATGTCGCTGGCTGTAGGGGTCCTCCTTATAAATGTCGCTGGCTGTAGGGGTCCTCCGTATAAATGTCGCTGGCTGTAGGGCTTCTCCGTATAAATGTCGCTGGCTGTAGGGGTCCTCCATATAAATGTCACTGTAGTGCTCCTCCATATAAATGTCACTGTAGGGGTCCTCCATATAAATGTCGCTGGCTGTAGGGGTCCTCCATATAAATGTCACTGTAGGCGTCCTCCATATAAATGTCGCTGGCTGTAGGGCTCCTCCATATAAATGTCACTGTAGGGCTTCTCCATGTAAGGCCGGCGTCACACTCAGCGTATGCAAATACGGTCCGTATATTACGGCCGTAATACGCTGAAAAGTCCCGAAAATAGTGGTCCGTAGCTCCTCCGTAGGCAGGGTGTGTCACCGTTTTTTGCGCATGGCATCCTCTGTATGTAATCCGTATGGCAGCCGTAATGCGTGTTTTTATCGCAGGCTTGCCAAACCGACATACGCCTATACAAGGGATCCATGTGTTAAAAAAAAAATAAAAACGTATATACTGTATCTATCTATCTATCTATATATATCTCAGTAGACACATATATATATTATTCCTTCATACAGCGCGATATAGCAAAAAGCCGGTAATTCAATTACCGGCTTTTGCTTTCTCCTTCCTAAACCCGACATTTAACCCTTTATTTTAAGAGCTAGAACGGCCAAATTTTGCAGATACACACTACTAACAGTAGTGTGGATTATGCAAAAAAAATGGTGATATGGGATGGTTTACTGTATGTAAACCATGTCTCATATCTTGTCGGGTTTTAGGAAGGAGAAAGCAAAAGCCGGTAATTGAATTACCGGCTTTTTGCTATATCGCGGCTGTATGAAGTAAGAATATATATATATATATATATATATATATATATATATATATATATATATATATATATATATATATATATATATATATATATATATATATATATATATATATATATATATACCTGTTCTATGTGTACATATTTATTCTACTGTAAGCTGTCAGTGTGATTTTACTGTACACCGCACTGAATTACCGGCTTTTCTCTGTAACAGCGCTGCCTATTTCTCGCAAGTCACACTGCTGGTCCGTGTGTAATCCGTATTTTTGGGGCTTCCATAGACTTTCATTGGCGTTTTATTTGCGCAATACGGTGACAAACGCAGCATGCTGCGATTTTCTACGGCCGTAGAAAGCCGTATAATACTGATCAGTAAAATACGGCAGATAGGAGCAGGGGCATAGAGAATAATTGTGCCGTATTTTTTGCGAGTTTTACGGACATAGTTTCTGCGCTCTTACGTCCGTAAAACTCACAAGTGTGACGCCGGCCTAAATGTCGCTGTCTGTAGGGCTCCTCCATATAAATGCCGCTGGCTGTAGGGCTCCTCCATATAAATGCCGCTGGCTGTAGGGCTCCTCCATATAAATGCTGCTGGCTGTGGGGCTCCTCCATATACCTGAGGCTGGTGGTCTTGCATGGTTGCCGTCACATTGCATTCCTACCCAGTCCTTCCTGTCTGGGCAGCTGTCTGGAACCTTACAGTCCTGACATGATGATTCCAGGTCCAGAGAAGTGCGGTTTATGCCCCTTTATAATGGGTCGGGCCATCGTTGTTACTGTGGACCAAGGCTCGTGTGCCGGGGAGTCCTCCAGTTTATTAAAGGGCTGTTGCTGTGTTCTCATATGAGGAGAAATAGCAACTTGCTTGTAAAATCTAGTAATTTTGCAATTAACCTCGAATTAAAAATGCTGTGTTTAGAAGAAGTGATTTATATTTTTTTTGTTTACTGCTCATTGCCTAGGTTACCGGCCACCTCTGCAGTCTTATCAGTTGGTGTCGTACAAGCTCTTTTCTATAGATGCTTGTAAGCGCTCTCTGGTTCCAGTCCTGCCCCGTGTCGCTGCCCTGCGCTCTCAGTGCTGTAGAGACCAAGGTGCCTCATGAGAGAGCCCACAGTTCGAGATGATGACACAAAGATGCCACTGGTGCCGACTGTTACGCATGGCAACCAAGAAGTAACGAGGCGGGGGGCAATACTCCCATTGTATATGTTAGGAATAACCCTTTAGCTTTTACGCGGTGCTGAGACACCGGTGTCGGGTATGATGTCTTCCAACCTGCGGTGAGGCGGCCTAGAGGACGGCACGGTGAGGCACTTATGTGGTGTGTGCTAGCAGGGTTGTTTTTCTAATCTCCATGTTTGTATTCCCCATGGATTCTGCCGAGCACAGGGTGATACTCCGCAGAATACGGGCTGCTGTTTGTGGTGGTCTACACCTGTCTATTCCACAGCCGGCTAAGGCTCAGTGATGGCATGTGCTAGGACACCACATCATGGAGTACCTGAGAGATCATTGTGCACTGAGATGTCTAAATATTTGTAGAAATATTCCGTCGATTATTTGGTTAGTAATGGATGGAAGGAACTGCCGACCATAAGGCACAGGAGGTGCTGAATTTGGATTTATTCAGAATATCTAATTTCCATATCACGCTGCTGTCAGTATGGGGAAAAAAAAACGTAAGATTTTGGCTAAATACTAGTGATGAGCGAGCACGCTCGGGTGTTCTCCGAGTATCTTAGGCGTGAGCGTAGATTTTGAGTCCCCGTACCTGCATGATTTGTGGATGCTAGACAGCCTGAATACATGTGGGGATTCCCTAACAAACAGGCAAGCCCTGCATGTGATCAGGTTGTCTTAACAGCCACAAATCATGCATCTGCGGGGACACAAGCATAATATACGAGCACGCCCAAAAATACTCGGAGAACACCCGAGCGTGCTCGCTCATCACTACTAAATACCCTTTATCAGATGTGTCTGCTGTGGAAAATGATCTCAAAATTAGAAGGGGCTGGCTTTTGGGGTGGTCTTCCCCAGAGCAAAAAGGCAATTCAGAACCACTCTTCACAATACTTGCTCTTGGTTTACTTTTTTTTGCTCTGGGGAAGCCCACCCCAAATCCCGGACCTTTCTAATTTTGAGAGCATTTACCACAACAGATAATATGATGAAGGCTATTTACTAGTGTTGAGCATTCCGATACCGCAAGTATCGGGTATCGGCCGATACTTGCGGTATCGGAATTCCGATACCGAGATCCGATATTTTTGTGATATCGGGTATCGGTATCGGAAGTGTAAAATAAAGAATTAAAATAAAAAATATTGTTATATTCACCTCTCCAGCGGCCCCTGGACATCTGCGTGAGGAACCGGCGTCCAGCACGGCTTCTTTCTTCAAAATGCGCGCCTTTAGGACCTGTGGTATGACGTCCCGGCTTCTGATTGGTCGCGTGCCGCCCATGTGACCGCCACGCGACCAATCAGAAGCCGCGACGTCATTCCTCAGCTAAAGTCCTAGAATGAGCGCCTTTTAGGACCTGAGGAATGACGTCGCGGCTTCTGATTGGTCGCGTGGCGGTCACATGGGCGGCACGCGACCAGTCAGAAGCCGGGACGTCATTCCACAGGTCCTAAAGGCGCGCATTTTGAAGAAAGAAGCCGTGCCGGACGCCGGATCCTCCCGCTGATGTCCAGGGGCCGCCGGAGAGGTGAATATAACAATATTTTTTATTTTAATTCTTTATTTTACACTTTAATATGGATCCCAGGGCCTGAAGGAGAGTTTCCTCTCCTTCAGACCCTGGGATCCATGAGGATACATTCCGATACTTGATGTCCCATTGACTTGTATTGGTATCGGATATCGGTATCGGCGATATCCGATATTTTTCGGGTATCGGCCGATACTATCCGATACCGATACTTTCAAGTATCGGACGGTATCGCTCAACACTACTATTTACCCAAAATGTTACATTTCTTCTATACCGACGGTGATGTAATCTATGGATATGAGATATTCTGAATAAATCCTAATTAAGCATCTCCATGTGCCTTATGGTGGGCAGTTCCTTCCTTTCATTCATTCACTAGGGATCTACAGGAGCTCAGTGGTTGGCTCCAAAGGCAAAGCGCACTATACAACTTCGTATCGTCCATTGAGGGTCTGCCACCTACCCTAGTGATCATTCGATTATTTGGTTAGTGTCGAAGACGTGTTCTGTAGAATCGATGAGTAACTGATCGGGTTCTGCAGAAAGTTGCCTTTCTCTTTTACATCAAGTAAAATCCGCTTATTACAGGGACCGGTCCAATCCGCTATTTACCCAAGTGGCACAACAAATAATACAGTTAGGGCCAGAAATATTTGGACAGTGACACAAGTTTTGTTATTTTAGCTGTTTACAAAAACATGTTCAGAAATACAATTATATATATAATATGGGCTGAAAGTGCACACTCCCAGCTGCAATATGATAGTTTCCACATCCAAATCGGAGAAGGGGTTTAGGAATCATAGCTTTGTAATGCATAGCGTCCTCTTTTTCAAGGGACCAAAAGTAATTGGACAATGGACTCTAAGGGCTGCAATTAACTCTGAAGGCGTCTCCCTCGTTAACCTGTAATCAATGAAGTAGTTAAAAGGTCAGGGGTGGATTCCAGGTGTGTGGTTTTGCATTTGGAAGCTGTTGCTGTGAGCAGACAACATGCGGTCAAAGGAACTCTCAATTGAGGTGAAGCAGAACATCCTGAGGCTGAAAAAAAAGAAAAAATCCATCAGAGAGATAGCAGACATGCTTGGAGTAGCAAAATCAACAGTTGGGTACATTCTGAGAAAAAAGGAATTGACTGGTGAGCTTGGGAACTCAAAAAGGCCTGGGCGTCCACGGATGACAACAGTGGTGGATGATCGCCGCATACTTAATTTGGTGAAGAAGAACCCGTTCACAACATCAACTGAAGTCCAGAACACTCTCAGTGAAGTAGGTGTATCTGTCTCTAAGTCAACAGTAAAGAGAAGACTCCATGACAGTAAATACAAAGGGTTCACATCTAGATGCAAACCATTTATCAATACCAAAAATAGACAGGCCAGAGTTAAATTTGCAGAAAAACACCTCAAGAAGCCAGCTCAGTTCTGGAAAAGTATTCTATGGACAGATGAGACAAAGATCAACCTGTACCAGAATGATGGGAAGAAAAAAGTTTGGAGAAGAAAGGGAACGGCACATGATCCAAGGCACACCACATCCTCTGTAAAACATGGTGGAGGCAACGTGATGGCATGGGCATGCATGGCTTTCAATGGCACTGGGTCACTTGTGTTTATTGATGACATAAGAGCAGACAAGAGTAGCCGGATGAATTCTGAAGTGTACCGGGATATACTTTCAGCCCAGATTCAGCCAAATGCTGCAAAGTTGATTGGACAGCGCTTCATAGTACAGATGGACAATGACCCCAAGCATACAGCCAAAGCTACCCAGGAGTTCATGAGTGCCAAAAAGTGGAACATTCTGCAATGGCCAAGTCAATCTCCAGATCTAAACCCAATTGAGCATGCATTTCACTTGCTCAAATCCAGACTTAAGACGGAAAGACCCACAAACAAGCAAGACCTGAAGGCTGCGGCTGTAAAGGCCTGGCAAAGCATTAAGAAGGAGGAAACCCAGCGTTTGGTGATGTCCATGGGTTCCAGACTTAAGGCAGTGATTGCCTCCAAAGGATTTGCAACAAAATATTGAAAATAAAAATATTTTGTTGGGGTTATGTTTATTTGTCCAATTACTTTTGACCTCCTAAAATGTGGAGTTTGTAAAGAAATGTGTACAATTCCTACATTTTCTATCAGATATTTTTGTTCAACCCTTCAAATTAAACGTTACAATCTGCACTTGAATTCTGTTGTAGAGGTTTCATTTCAAATCCAATGTGGTGGCATGCAGAGCCCAACTCGCGAAAATTGTGTCACTGTCCAAATATTTCTGGCCCTAACTGTATACTGCATAACTAATGGAAGCCATCAAAGATTGCACAGCGCCCCAGGATGGTGCCAATGGTTGGCTGCTCTGTATGTGGCAGAAGGAAATGGTGCTCTTAATGGTGTGTGCAGTGAATTCTAACATTCTCCCTATTTTAATCAACACATTACTTTTTTTTATTTTTTTCTAGTAGGAGAGTGCCCCTGACTCTATGCCACCCTTACATTACGTAGCCTATTTAAGTGACTGGTAGAAGAGGCGCTTCAGCAGCTGCAGTCTGTATTATAAGCTGATGCTACCATTTATCATACAGACCTCAGATGCTGCAGACCTTCTTTAAAAGGCCGTGATTGTCATGTACTTTCAGCTGTGCACTATTGTTGGAATTTCCATAGAAGTGAATAGAGCGAGTGTTAATACAGCTCCCTATCCATTCACAAAAGCAGAATTCTTTGTTAACATAATATGCAAACAAAACAATAAATATTTTAATATATAAAATGTGGGAAAATTATAAAATGTGGAATACAGACACAGTGACAACAGCTTTTTTTTTAGCGTTTTTTCACCCATAGAAAGCAATGATTAAGTGCAAGAATGCAGGTATCAAGTTTTGCTGTGTTTTTGGTACCATAACCTTATGGAAATTGCATCTTTTTTTTTGTATGTTTTTGTGGGGGGGAATAAACTTTATCAGCATGCACAAGACATGAGAAACTCAGTAAAACCTTATTTTTTTGAAGCTGCTGCTTTACTGCCATGCAAGCAGGTTTTGCCTGCAGAAAGAAAAAAAACGCATCGTGTGAACGTAGCCTAAGGCAAACCTGTAATATATCAAATATAGTAACCCGTCAATGAGCTGTGTCCCTGTATCACATCTCTAAGCTATAATAACCCCCAGGTGCATAAGATTGGGTCATGGGTCTGTGGTGAAATCATAAATGCATAATAGTATATATGATTAGATCGTGAATTCATAATAGTTTATCAGTAAAGTGCTTAAAAGGTTTCACCGAGAATATAGGTTAAACTGTTGACAATTTAATGTGGTATATGATCCACCTACCGTGTTTCCCCGATAGTAAGACATCCCCGATAGTAAGACGTAGTGGGGGGTTTAAGGGGGTCGGATAATGTAGGACGTACCCCCGAAAGTAGGACGTAGTGGGACTTTTGGGGGTACCGTAAAATATAAGCCATGCGGTACCGTACGGTGGTTAGGGCTTGTTTCCACTTGCGAGATGCGTCCGAGTCTCGCATGTGGAAACAAAGCTCCTGCGCCGGCGCTGCAGAGCAGAGCGTGCGGCTCCATGTGTTCCTATGCAGCCGCGCGCTCCGCTCTGGAGTGCCGGCGCAGGAGCTTCGTTTCCACATGCGAGACTCGGACGCATCTCGCAAGTGGAAACAAGCCCTTAGAGCGGGATGCGGAGGGATGTGGAGGCCGCGGGAGCAGCAGTAATGTTGTCCGGCAACAACATGCAGCCTCAGTGCCCTCATGTGCAGCCGCTGGTGGCCCCTCTGATTGGCCCAGCGGCTCATGCATGAGGAAGAAGCCACACCTCTACCCAGCACCGCAGAGGAATTGATCGCCATTACGGTACACTTACTGTGGGATACTGTATGGGGCTGTAACCCTATGGATGGCAGGCTGTGTGTGTGGGATACTGTATGGGGCTGTAACCCTATGGATGGCAGGCTGTGTGTGTGGGATACTGTATGGGGCTGTAACCCTATGGATGGCAGGCTGTGTGTGGGATACTGTATGGGGCTGTAACCCTATGGATGGCAGGCTGTGTGGGATACTGTATGGGGCTGTAACCCTATGGATGGCAGGCTGTGTGGGATACTGTATGGGGCTGTAACCTATGGATGGCAGGCTGTGTGGGATACTGTATGGGGCTGCAACCCTATGGGAGACTGTGATATGGAACCATAAGCAGTGCTTATACTGTGCGCTATATTTTTGCCCCTAGACATGAGCGCTTCCGGTTCCAGTGGTAAAAGGAAGAGCTACACCGTGGAGTATAAAAAAGCGATTGTCGAATCTTGGGGCAAAAATGTAGTGGAGTTCTGCAAGGAGAAAATGTTGGATCACCGACTGGTCCAAAAATGGCGTGCAGAATACACTAAGCTGAGTGAAAAAGTGGAGAGCGGAATGGCTAAAAAGCGCAAGATTGGATGTGGTCGGCAACCAATGTATACAGAGCTGGAAAGCCTGGTCTCAGAGTGGGTTGCAGACAGGAGAGCAAAGACATTGGTGGTGACCAGGGCTCAGATTCAGGAGTGTGCCCTTGCAGTGGCACCACAGTTTGACATTTCCCCTGAACAATTCAAGGCATCACAGCACTGGGTGGATAGCTTTCTTGAACGCAATGACCTGTCTTTGAGAAGATCCACAACCCTCTTTAGGCTGGAGGATGCTGAGATTGTAAAACGTGCATTTGCCTACAAGAAGTTTGTGGATGACATTGACTTCTCTAAATACAGTCTTTGCAACATGATCGCCATGGATGAAACTGCCGTGTTCATGGGCCAAGCAGCTCAAACCACCATTGATCAACGAGGTGCGTCCTCAGTGTACGTTCCCTCCACCGCTTATGAAAGTGCACGTGTCACCTGCATTTTGGCGATTCGCCTGGATGGCACTAAAGTAACACCGCTTCTCATTGCAAAGGGCAAGAAGGACAAGATTGAGCGGGTTTCTGGCATTTATGTGCTGGAAACTGAAAAAGCCTGGGCCACACAAGCTGTTATAAGGAAGTGGCTTGCTTTAATGCTGCCGCTTGTTATGCGAGGGAACAAAAGAGGGATGCTGATCTGGGATGCAGCCAGCACACACCGCGCCAAAAACATGAAAAACTTCCTTCATGAGCGGAGAATCGACCAAATCATGATTCCTGCAGGGATGACGGCTTATCTCCAGACTCTGGATATCGCCATTAACAAGCCGTTCAAGGACTATCTGCGTGCGGAAATCAATGACTACATTGAAAACCGCATGGAGAGAAATGTACGTGGGAACTTTGTGAAGACAAGAATGCCAGAGATTGTGAACTGGGTTAAGAATTCCTGGGATAAGATCACTGACACCTGCGTTGCAAATGCACTGTGAGCTGGCTACCTGGACAAGACCTGCTCATTTCAGGATAGTGCCATTGCTACCCATGACAGATATTGGCCAATGATTCAGCAGGAAATGGTGTCCCGAGAGTCCCAAGAAAATCCACAGGAACCTCAGAGTATGGATGTTTATGAAGATGTTCCTGAAGATGATGACATGGTTGTCATGGAATAAATCTGTTTTATCTTCCAGTATAACATATTCAGACTGTTCGTTCTTACCGTTTTTCATTGTTTTACATGTTATACATGGAAATACGGTACCATCATGATACGGTTGTAACAAGACATTCTTGGCATTTGCTTTTATAAAACTGTTTTGTGGTGAATACCATACTGTTCAGGTTGTTAATAAATGTTAATTTTATGTTTAAAACAAAAATCAACATTTTTTTTCCCCAATATAAGACATACCCTGAAAGTAAGACATAGTGGGGCTTTTGGGGGTAAAAAGAATGTAAGACGCTGTCTTACTTTCGGGGAAACACGGTATATTGTAGGGAATATATTGCACAACTAGTGTTCATATAGTATGGTATGTAATGTGCACACGGAACCAAAGGTTATAATGTACCTTATGGCCGGGGCTGAGGAGCCGGTGTTCACAATGCAGGATGTGCTGTACATATTTTCTTAATAATTTGGGAAAGTTATGAAATGTCCTATAAATGTCTGTTCTGTTCCTCATCTGAGGATCTCGGCTTTTAATGGAGATAAATCTGTGTCGCACTTTATGCACATGCTCAGTAGTGACCAGTGCTGTGGAGTCTGTCAAAGAAATTGAGGAGTCTGAAGTCTGAGGCCGGCGTCACACTAGCGAGTTTTACGGACGTATGAGCGCAGAAAATACGCATTGCACACGGCCCAATGATTCTCTATGGGGCAGCTCCTATCTGCCGTATATTAACGCATCCGTAATATACGGTATGTTACGGACATAGAAAATCGCAGCATGCTGCGTTTGTCAGCGTATTGTGCAAAAAATACGCCAATGAAAGTATGGGGGCGAGAAAATTACGGATTACACACGGAACATGCGTGTGACTTGCGAGAAATACGCAGCGGTGTTCTATAGAAAAGCCGGTAATTTGGTACGGTGTACAGTAAAATCACACTGACAGAATAGATTAAATGTGTACACATAGTATAGGTATATATAATATATTGCAGCGCAAGATGGCAGAAAAGCCGGTAATTCAATTGCCAGCTTTTACTATCTCCTTCACAAACCCGACAGGACATGGTTTACATACAGTAAACCATCGCATAATCCTTTTTTTATTACATATTCCTCTTTAGTAATGTAAGAAGTATCTTTGTGTCAAATTTGGGGTCTCTAGCTATTAAATTAAAGGGTTAAATCCCGGAAAAAATTGGCGTGGGCTCCCGTGCAATTTTCTCCGCCAGAGTGGGAAAGCCAGTGACTGAGGGCAGATATTAATATCCTAGAGAGGGACCATGGTTATTGCGCCCCCCCCCCCCCCCCCCCCCGGCTAAAAACATCTGCCCCCAGCCACCCCAGAAAAGGCACATCTGTAAGATGAACTTGAGCCTGGGAACTTTTCAGAATACTTTCCCACGCTCGAGTTCATGAGTTCATCCAGCAGAGGGCGCATCACCGCGACTCGGGGTAACTACAGTACATTCCCCTGCATTCCATTCATTCACCAAGTTTTACAGTCAGGAGCACAGCTGCATTAGCAGAGCTCCTGGGTGTAAAATGATTTAACCCCTTCAGATGGATTTACAGCGTGGGACAAGACTGAAACGACGGAAGGTATGGAATATTTTTTTTTTTTTTTTTTTAACTTTGCTTCAGGTGACAAGGGTCTTCAGGTGGATTAAGAGTATAATAAAATATTAAAACACATATGAACTCGAGCCTGGGAAAATATTCTGAAAAGTTCCCAGGCTCGAGTTCATATGAGGAAACCCAGCAGAGGGCGCATCACCTCAACTCGGGGTAGCTACAGGTCATTCACCTACATTCCATTCATTCGCCGGGTTTTTACAGGCAGGGGCTGCATTAGCAGGCTTCTGCTTGTAAAATTAGTTAACCCTTTCAGATGGATTTACAGCGTGGGACGGAGACTGATCATCGGAAGGTATGGAATATTGTTGTTAGTTTTTTTTTTTTACATTTGTTACAGGTGACAAGGGTCTTCAGGTGGATTACCAGTATAATAAAATATTACAACAACCTGTGTATTTCATTAAAAGACTTTGTAATAATGTGTGTGTGTTTTATTAACCATTTCACACTATTGGATTAATAATGGATAGGTGTCATAATTGACGCCTCTCCATTATTAATCTGGCTTAATGTCACCTTACAATAGCAAGGTGACATTAACCCTTCATTACCCCATATCCCACGGCTACACGGGAATGGGAAGAGAGTGGCTAAGTGCCAGAATAGGCGCATCTTCCAGATGTGCCTTTTCTGGGGTGGCTGGGGACAGATGTTTTTAGCCGGGGGGGGGGGCAATAACCATGGACCCTCTCCAGGCTATTAATATCTGCCCTCACTCACTGGCTTTACCACTCTGGTGGAGAAAATTGCGTGGGAGCCCACGCCAATTTTTTCATTGATTTAACCCTTTATTTAATAGAGCGCACAAATTTTGCACATACACACTACTAACATTAGTAGTGTGGAATATGCAAAAAATAAATGGGGATATGAGATGGTTTACTGTATGTAAACCATGTATCATATGTCGGGTTTGAGAAGGAGATGGGAAAAGCCGGCAATTGAATTACCGGCTTTTAAGCTATCTAGCGCAGTATGAAATATTAATATATATATATATATATATATATATATATATATATATATATATATATATACATACGTGTCTCGTTGAGATAGAGATACATATATATACATTTATTTTAGCTATTCTATTCTAACCTGTCAGTGTGATTTTTACTGTACACCGCACTGAATTGCCAGCTTTTCTATAGAACACCGCTGCGTATTTCTCACAAGTCACACTGTTGGTCCGTGTGTAATCTGTATTTTTCTCGCCCCCATAGACTTTCATTGGCATATTTTTTGCGCAATACGATGACAAACGCAGCATGCTGCGATTTTCTACGGCCGTGGAAGACCGTATAATACGGATCAGTAAGATACGGCATATAGGAGCAGGGACATAGAGAATCATTGTACCGTATGCAATCCGTATTTTCTGCACCTCTCATATGTCCCTAAAACTCGCTAGTGTGAGGCCGGCCTTACCGACGCCACAGCCCTTCTAATTGCAAACTCTACTGTAAGGAGGATATTCGCCCAAGTGCGGATGCCTGTATCCTACCATTGTGGTGGTCATAAATACAGAGTGGTCAAGAACATATTGTGCACCCATCTAGGTATCACTAAGAAAACAAAATAGTTAAGTATGGCAACAAATATAGTAAGAGTGGAAAGGATTACCAAACAGTTGTCAGGCCCTTAACGTTGGTTTTGCATTGCTTTCTCAGAAGGGGAATCGTGAAACTTGTACTATTATGCATTTATGATTTCTTTGGATCATGGTTCCATGATAACGCAATCTTCTGCATCCATGTTATGGCTAATGGAGATTAGCGATGTGATACTGGGGAACACAGCTCATTGATGGGTTACTATATTTTGAAAAAACATAGCAGCTAATAACGTGAGTGGGGTCAAGTATCATGAAAAAAAACTCTTAATAAAAAAATGAACTTTTATATATCTCTTAGAAGTGTGTATACATATATTCAGACAAATCCTTTTAAAAAGGGGGAATATAACAGTTATTCAGAGACTGCCGACGTTGAGTTGGGGCGCCAAGTCGAATCATTAGGATGCCAACCTCCAGGGATAAGCAGGTGAACAGCTCTATAGGGCCTACCAGGGTGTGTTAGGCTTCTTTCACACTAGCGTCGGAATCTCCCCGTCGCAATGCGTCGGGGAGAGATTCCGACGCTAGCGTTTAACGCTTTGCACAATGGGTGCAGCGGATGCATTTTTCCGGCGCATCCGCTGCCCCATTGTAAGGTGCGGGGAGGTGGGGGCGGAGTTCCGGCCGCGCATGCGCGGTCGGAAAAAGCGGTCCGTCGGGAGAAAAAAACGTTACATGTAGGGTTTTTTTTTCCCGACGGTCCGCCAAAGCACGACGCATCCGTCTTGCGACGGATGCGAAGTGTGCAAATCCGTCGCAAATGCGTCGCCAATAGAAGTCTATGGGGAAAAACCGCATCCTGCAAGCACTTTTGCAGGATGCGTTTTTTCTGCAAAACGACGCATTGTGACGGATTTACAAAAAACGCTAGTGTGAAAGTACCCTTAGCCTGTCTATGTTCATATTACCCTGACATAATTAATGTAACCTATATCTATTCACCCTTTTTAAAGCGTTTTGTCTGAATATATGTATATCAAAAGTTAATTTTATTTTTTACTTTTTTTTTATTACGGTATATTGGATATATTACATGATTGCCTTATGATCATTCATATGGTCACTGGGTCTGCATTCATTCATTTTTTAAGTATTTTTATTGTGTTATGTTATAATAAAGAGTTTTGACACCATCTGCAAGGGAGTCTTTATCTTCGTCAGATTATTTACTATTTCTATAGACCCTCAGGCTTTTGGAAAGGCCAGATAGGATAACTAAATAAATCTATCTGTCCAACCGTAATGATTCACAGAATAAATGTGAAATGTTATTTAAACCATTATAGTGAATGTCACAAGATTGACATGTGGGGAAAAAACAGTGTTCCAAGGCTGCTTTCACACTAGCGTTGTGTTGACGTATGTCGCAATGCGTCGTTTTGGAGAAAAAACGCATCCTGCAAAGTTGCCCGCAGGATGCGTTTTTTTTCCATAGACTTGTATTAGCCGACGCATTGCGACTTATGGCCACAAACGTTTTATCTGTCGTGCGACAGATGCGTCGTGTGTTGGCGGATCGTCTGTACAAAAAAAAGTTGCATGTAATGTTTTTTTGTGCGTCGTGTCCGCCATTTCCGACCGCGCATGCGCGGCCGGAACTCCGCCCCTTCCTCCCCGGACCTTACAATGGGGCAGCGGATGCGTTGTAAAACTGCATCCGCTGCCCACGTTGTTCATTTTTTTCGCAGTTTGCATCGGTACGTCGGGTCGATGCATGGCGACGGCCCCGTACCGACGCTAGTGTGAAAGTAGCCTTATATGTGACCAACTAAAAGAGGTTTGTCCAGCCCCAGGTGTGGGGGATGAGGTTACGTTCTATTGTCCACTAAGATACATCCCTTAAGGTACCGTCACATTAAGCGGCGTTGCAGCGCTATAGACAACGAGCCAATCGCTGCAGCGTCGCTGTTTAGGTCCCTAGGAGACGTCAAACATGGCAACAGCTGAACGATGCAGGAGCGATCCAGTGACGTACTTATTGTTCTCGCTGGTTGTTGCTCCATGAAAAAACATTGCTGGCATTGTTGCTTTTGCTGTCAAACATGACGATACATGCCGACCTGACGACCAAATAAAGTTCTGGACTTCTAGCTCCGACCAGCGATGTCACAGCGGGATCCAGATCGCTGCTGCGTGTCAAACACAACGAGATCGCCATCCAGGACACTGCAATGTCACGGATCGTTGTCGTTCTCGTTGGAAAGTTGTTCAGTGTGAAGTTACCTTTAGTCCTAAATGAAACTTGTTTTTCCAGCTCATGGCAGCTTTGTTTTACAGCAGGCTGGAAGGTGTATATACATAAAACATGCACTAAACACATCTATATATAGAGATATACATTTTGGGGCATTTCCCTTCTACATGCACTAAAATGGTGGAACTGAAAGAACGGTCGGTGGAAAACTAAAAAGGTGTGGGTTTTGGTTGGACGTGAGAAAAAAATAAATATTTTCATTGGGAAAGGGTTATTCCCTCAAAAATGGTTATCCATGTGATGGGGGTGATCTTGTTTATCACTGGAGGTCCAACCACTTGGAAAACCAGCAAACCTGAGATTGGGGACTCTGCAGCCTCGTTCCGAATGGAGCCGAGTTATGGTTGCTCACCCTTTAGTGACGGTCCATTCATTGTGGGAATTATTCATTACTGGGAATAGATGAGTGCTGTCCCATAAACAATGATTAGCGTGGAAGCCAAGCATGTGTCCTCCCATCAGTCAAGATGGGCCTGCTCTTGGGGTTAATGTATATGTCCCAATGGTTATGTCAATCAGAGGCCATAAATGTCATGTTGCCAATGACTTAGGCCATGTTCACACAGTGCGTTTTTTACCGCGGAACCGCGGCGGTTTTGCCGCTGCGGTTCCGCAGCTGTTTTCCATGCAGGGTACAGTACACTGTACCCTATGGAAAACAGGACACACTGTGCACATGGTCCGGAAATTGTAAAAAAAAAGACGCGCTGAATAGCTCCCGGAAAAAAGGAGCATGTCAATTCTTTTTCCGGAGCCGCAGCGGTTCTGCACCCATAGACCTCCATTGTGAGGTCCAAACCGCAGTAAAACCCGCAGATCAAAAATATATCTGCGGGTTTTACTGCGGTTTGATGTGCAGAACCGCTGCAGCAGGAAGTGCGGGGAGCGGGCGGAAGTGCGTGGGCGGAGTGTGGCTGCCCCCCCCGTGTTCCGATCCCGCCCCCCCGTGCTCCGATGCCCCCCCCCAGTGCTCCGATGCCCCCCCCCAGTGCTCTGATGCCCCCCCCCGTGCCCTAATCTCCCCCCCTTATACTCACCCGGCGTCCCGGTGTCCGTCCGGCCGTCTTCTCCCTGGGCGCCGCCATCTTGCAAAATGGCGGGCGCATGCGCAGTGCGCCCGCCGAATCTGCCGGCCGGCAGATTCGTTCCAAAGTGCATTTTGATCACTGAGATATAACCTATCTCAGTGATCAAAATAAAAAAATAGTAAATGACACCCCCCCCCGCCTTTGTCACCCCCATAGGTAGGGACAATAAAAAAAATAAAGAATTTTTTTTTTTTTTCACTAAGGTTAGGGTAGGGTTAGGGGTAGGGTTAGGGGTAGGGTTAGGGGTAGGGTTAGGGGTAGGGGTAGGGTTAGGGGTAGGGTTAGGGGTAGGGGTAGGGTTAGGGTATTTTCAGCCATTTTAACCCTAAAAAAATTCCTAGAAAACACACAGACTCTGGCTAGAAAACTGCATCAAAAAAACGCATCAAAAAAACGCATCAAAAAACGCATCAAAAACGGACCAAAAAAGGACCAAAAAAAGGACCTGCGTTTTCTGCCAAGAGCTGCAGTTTTTTAAAAAACAGTCAGGAAAAAAAAAAGGATGGAAATCCTGAACGTGTGAACATACCCTTAAACGTTGAAGACTTTTCATATTAGTAGCAGATCGGAACCTCCCTCCTTTTCTGGAGAAAGAGAGGTTCTGCAGCAGCATAGGTGGGAATTCTAATAAATATGTCACTAATATAAATACATGTCAGAAAATATTAGAAGCTGTTTTGCAGGCCTTGTGCGTTTACTTCCTCACTACACTTGTAGCTTCTCATAGTTCCATAATTTACAACAGAGTTTGTTATCTGAAATATATTGCTGCATGGTTATAAATGCAGATCGCAGGCTGGTGGATATTAACTTGTTCAGATAATCTCACTTCCTTTTCAAAAATATTTATTTTACATTGTACCGTAATGTTGGAGCTGAGCAGGAATATTCTGAAAGTGAACTCTTGTCTTGTGGGTAAATCTTGTGTGGCCAAGTTACACATCTAGTCCTGTCTGCAATCCGGTATTTACTCAGGGATAAGAATGCCAACTGTAAGGGTACCGTCACACAGTGGCATTTTGATCGCTACGACGGCACGATCCGTGACGTTCCAGCGATATATCCGTGACGTTCCAGCGATCTCGCTGTGTCTGACACGCTCCTGCGATCAGGGACCCCGCTGAGAATCGTACGTCGTAGCAGATCGTTTGAAACTTTCTTTCGTCATCTAGTGTCCCGCTGTGGCGGCATGATCGCATGGTGTAACAAAGGTGTGCACGATATTGTATACGATGTGCGCATAGTAATCAACGGCTTCTACATCGCACATACGTCATGAAATTATCGCTCCAGCGTCGTACATTGCAAAGTGTGACAGCAGTCTACGACGCTGGAGCGATATTGTTACGATGCTGGAGCGTCACGGATCGTGCCGTCGTAGCGATCAAAATGCCACTGTGTGACGGTACCCTAAAGAAGGAATGCAAGGACCGAGCCTGAATGTGCCTCCTTTGTCTTGTGTGGTGATAAGGTGGTTAAAGGGGGTCACTGCTTTTATATAGGAACTGGTGATTAAAAGCAACACATGGGTGTGTGCATCAAACGTGGTGTCCATGCGCATCATGTGTACGTACAACTCTCCGTACCCACTGCACTCACGTTCCCGTGTACCCACTGCACTCACGTTCCCGTGTACCCACTGCACTCACGTTCCCGTGTACCCACTGCACTCAGGTTCCCGTGCACCCACTGCACTCAGGTTCCCGTGCACCCACTGCACTCAGGTTCCCGTGCACCCACTGCACTCAGGTTCCCGTGCACCCACTGCACTCAGGTTCCCGTGCACCCACTGCACTCAGGTTCCCGTGCACCCACTGCACTCAGGTTCCCGTGCACCCAGGTTCCCGTGCAGTCAGGTTCCCGTGCACCCACTGCACTCAGGTTCCCGTGCACCCACTGCACTCAGGTTCCCGTGCACCCACTGCACTCAGGTTCCCGTGCAGTCAGGTTCCCGTGCACCCACTGCACTCAGGTTCCCGTGCACCCACTGCACTCAGGTTCCCGTGCACCCACTGCACTCAGGTTCCCGTGCACCCACTGCACTCAGGTTCCCGTGCACTCAGGTTCCCGTGCACCCACTGCACTCAGGTTCCCGTGCACCCACTGCACTCAGGTTCCCGTGCACCCACTGCACTCAGGTTCCCGTGCACCCACTGCACTCAGGTTCCCGTGCACCCACTGCACTCAGGTTCCCGTGCACCCACTGCACTCAGGTTCCCGTGCACCCACTGCACTCAGGTTCCCGTGCACCCACTGCACTCAGGTTCCCGTGCACCCACTGCACTCAGGTTCCCGTGCACCCACTGCACTCAGGTTCCCGTGCACCCACTGCACTCAGGTTCCCGTGCACCCACTGCACTCAGGTTCCCGTGCACCCACTGCACTCAGGTTCCCGTGCACCCACTGCACTCAGGTTCCCGTGCACCCACTGCACTCAGGTTCCCGTGCACCCACTGCACTCAGGTTCCCGTGCACCCACTGCACTCAGGTTCCCGTGCACCCACTGCACTCAGGTTCCCGTGCACCCACTGCACTCAGGTTCCCGTGCACCCACTGCACTCAGGTTCCCGTGCACCCACTGCACTCAGGTTCCCGTGCACCCACTGCACTCAGGTTCCCGTGCACCCACTGCACTCAGGTTCCCGTGCACCCACTGCACTCAGGTTCCCGTGCACCCACTGCACTCAGGTTCCCGTGCACCCACTGCACTCACGTTCCCGTGCACCCACTGCACTCAGGTTCCCGTGCACCCACTGCATTCACGTGCCCGTGCACCCACTGCACTCACGTTCCCGTGGACCAACTTACCAGAATCTCCTCTGGCTTAGTTTCTAGTTGGAATAGAGTAATGGAGGTTGTGCACCTTATTCTCAGGTATGGAATTTATCCCCCATCCAGGGATCGGGGACTCTGAAGAGTCATATGAATGGAGCAGTGGTCGATCATGTGCACTGTAGCTCCAGGTATTATTATAGGAGAGCTGAAAGCGAGCTGAGTGCTGCATCCGGCAGTCTCAAGAAAGAGTACACCGCCACCGCATTCTATCAACCCCTGCTTCTTTCACATGGGACACTTCAGAGTATTCGTTGATGTTTATTTTACCAACTTTATGAAAATAATGCACGCGGTTCATGAATTCGGCAGGCACAGAGGTTGAGAAAAAAAACCTGTCCTGTCAAAGTCGAATCTTTTTGTAAGTGTACCTAAAACTACGCCAAGGAACAGCTGGAGTAGAGTTGAGTCAAATTTAGTGAATTTTTAAAAAGTCCCAGTTGATGAATCTGCTAAAAACCTCTGGAATAACTAAACTCTACCTGTAAAGCAGAAAAAAAAAACAGGTGAGCACATAGAAAATGCACTTCAAAAAAGGCGCAAATAGAATAATTGGATGCAAACCAAAAAAGGCCCAAAAAAACAGTTATAAAGGGATTTTTTTTTCTTTCGCCTTAAAAACGCGGTGGCCAGATGTAGACTGGGACTATATATAGCGAAATACTTAACTCAAGATCTACAGTACTCTGCAGTTCCGAAGATTTATGTTTTAGATATGCATTTGTCCATAGCCATCACTATAGGAAAAATAGTGCATATGTGTATTAAAGAAATAACTTTAGAAGCAAATGCAATAAAACCAATGATATTTGTAGTGTGGGTTTTTTTTAAACCAGAAAACCAAGCCTTACATTGGGATAGCTACATGTCATACAAAAAAGTTTTAACATTCTGTAGTGGCAAATGTGATGCTTGACACCCTTCATGGAAAAAATTGTCCACACAGATGTTTTTTCAGTGTGAGTGATGTTTTGAAAACTCGCACTTTGTAGAAGGATCGTCTTTAGGCCGGGGTCATGCTTGCGAGTGCCATGCAAGAAACTCGCGCATCAATACCCGGCACTGCCGCCAGCACTCGGGACCGGAGCGTGTGGCTGCATAGAAATACATGCAGCTGCACGCTCCGGTCCCGAGTGCCGGGTATTAATGCGAGAGACTTGCGCGAGTTTCTTGCATGGCATTCGCAAGTGTGACACCGGCCTAAAGATGATCCTTCTACAACGTGGCAACCCTTGAGATATTTGTAGATATCTATTCAGTCTTCTCTGTCTTTTTTGCAAGCTAAACATTCCCAAATCCTGTAACCATTCCTCATAGGACTGGCCATTCTGGCCGCTCTTCTATGGACTTGCTCCAGTTTGTTGATGTGTGTGTGTGTGTTTTTTTTTTTTTCTCTTCGCCACGACAGCACCCACTGAGAGAGGGGATCCGCCCCTAGGAACAGGAAACCCTACGGAGAGATAAAAGGGGCGGTCCCCCTCGCTCCCACAGTTTGGTTTCCTGTTCCTAAGGGAACCCAATGGAGAAGAGGATACCTAGCCTGGATGCCGCCTGTGCGGTTTACCTGAGAGGACGGCAGGGGCTCCAGTGCTGGAAGCAGCGTCGGGGGTCCTGGCTTCAGTTTCCCCCCTCCGCTGGCAGGCTCCGTGAGGCCAGGGCTCCAGGTCGCATGGGTCACGGGCAAGAGGACGCATCAGGCGAGCCTGCGGCAGAAGATTATACCCGAACTGCGGCGCCGCTGCTGGCGGTAATTGCGGGGGTATTGCTGCCATTTTTTCGCTCCCCTGGATGCCGGATACATGCATCCAGTGTGGGAGCAGAGGAGAGATGACGCCGGGCAGTGCGGCACGAGATCCAAGATGGCCGCGACCCGGAAGTGGTGAGTACTTCCGGGTTCAACAGGAAGAACATGGCGGCCCCCATGTAAAAAGGACGCCGGCGCTGCATTCCGGCGTCCAAGATGGATTCACCGAGAGAGCCTGTGGTACCTTCGCTAGAGGTTACCACTGTCGCCCCTCGTAGCCATGCCAGCAGCAGCAGCAGCCGCTCTAGGCAGAGCGGATCGTCCAAAAGAAAGCCACCTGCACCTGTGTCTCCTCCTCAGCCGGTACCTGATCGGTCAGCTTCTGGGTGAGTGTGCATCTACCCCACTAGCCTGATTATTGTCCCTCTCCCTTTATATAGGCAAAAAGGAAGGAAAAAGAGAAACACAAGCAGTGTGCGTTATGTATCCCGCCCCTTCCGGATAGTTACACTAAAAGGCTATGTGATTCATGTATAAAATCAACGTTACGTGAGGAAGCCTTAGTCAAATCAGAGGATATAAGGGCCATGATTAGGGAAGAATTACGAGCCCTACAAAGCATTGACAGAGAGCCACGTATTAAGGAGAAAAGAGGATACGTTTCACCTGTATCCAATCAGGCCTCTGAGTTAGAGGATACAAACTCAGATCGCAGCAGGAGGTATCCTCAGATGAGGATCAGGATACGTGCTTCCCCACAGACAGCATTGACAATCTGGTGAGATCAGTTTGCAATACCATGGGCATAGAAGATCCTAAAGTCCCTAAAACACAGCAAGACATTATGTTTGCTGGCCTATCCGAAAAGAAGAGACCCTCTTTTCCGGTAATAACGGCAGTAAAGCGTTTAATCAAAAAAGAGTGGGAAAGCCAGGGGCAGAGGGGGTTACCACCGTCCTCAAAAAGACGCTACCCCTTTAATGATGAAGAATTCGCAACATGGTCAAAAGCCCCGAAAGTAGACGCAGCTGTGGCGTCTACATCAAAAAGATCCTTACTGCCTGTAGAGGATTCAGGCTCGTTGCAAGATCCTCTAGATCGTAAAGCCGATTCACTTCTTAAAAGAGCATGGGAGACTTCTGCAGGGGCTTTTAAACCGGCAATCTCAGCCACATGCCCCGCAAGTTCCATGCTTGTTTGGCTGAGTGACTTGGAAGAAGGGCTGAAAGGAGGTCTCTCTCGAGAAAAATTATTGTCCTCTATACCCCTAATTAGAGGTGCCACAGCCTTTCTAGCGGACTCATCTGCCGATTCTATACGCCTGGCAGCCAGGTCAGCAGGATTAACAAATGCAGCACGTAGGGCCCTATGGCTTAAGGGCTGGAAGGGTGACCCTCAAACCAAGTCTAAGTTATGCGGCCTCCCATGTCAGGGTGAGTACCTGTTTGGTACCAAACTGGATGAGATCCTGACTAAAGCAGGGGAAAGGAAGAAAGGCTTTCCTAATAGTAATAATTACCTTCCATTTTATAGGAGAGCGTTCCGAAAGCCCGCATTTAATAAAAGGAAGGAGTTTAAGAACCAGGATCGCTGGGCCACAAGAGATACAAAACAAAGGGGTGCGTTCTTTGGGAAGCGCCCTTTCAAGTTTGAAGAAAAACCCCGTTAGGACAGATCTACCTGTGGGAGGCAGATTATCCTCCTTCGCAAATCAGTGGCGGGCGATAACAGCAAATATTTGGGCAAATAACCTTATCACCTCTGGGTTACAATTAAAATTTTCCCGAGTCCCTCCGGACTCATTTCTATTGACTTCATTAAAGTCTCAGTTACAACAAGAGGCATTGGATCAGGAGGTAATGAATCTCCTATCCAAGGGAGTCTTGGTGGAGGTTCCATTCCTACAGGAGGGAAAAGGATTCTATTCCCCGTTATTTTTAATCCCTAAACCAGATGGAACATTCAGAACTATTATTAATCTTAAAAAATTAAACATCTACCTAGAAAATCAAACCTTTAAAATGGAGTCTATCCGGTCCACCATTAAACTCCTGTTTCCCTATTGCTTTATGACGGTTCTCGACCTTAAAGATGCGTATTACCATCTACCTATTTATATAGAGCATCAACAATATCTCCGTGTAGCGATTGTATTGAATGGGTGTGTCAGACACTTTCAGTATACTGCAATGCCTTTTGGGCTTTCCATAGCCCCAAGAGTATTCACTAAACTAATGGCGGAGGTAATGTATCTAAGACTAAAAGACACTCTCGTGATTCCCTACTTAGATGATATCCTAGTAGTAGGAAATTCTCCTTCACAATGTCAACAACGATTGTGTGATATGATAGCATCTCTGCAAAGATTGGGTTGGATAATAAACTGGGAAAAATCTAGGCTTGTCCCAACAACTCGGCAAATTTTTCTGGGGATTATATTAGATTCTACAAGCCAGAGATGTTTCCTTCCGGAAACTAAACAAATAACGGTTAGAAATAAAGTTCAGTCGGTAATAGATAAACCCCTAATTTCCTTGAGAGAAGGCATGTCCCTTCTTGGCTCTTTCACGTCATGTATCCCAGCGGTTCCATGGGCCCAATTCCATTCGAGGCATTTACAGTATGCAATTTTACACGAAGAAGAAAGATTTCATGGTCATTTAAATAGTAAGATTTCCCTTTCTAATAAAGTAGTCCAATCTCTGATCTGGTGGCTAGAACCAAGAAACCTGGTTAATGGGGTTCCCTGGATAGTTAAACCCTCAAATATAATATATACTGATGCCAGTCCTACTGGCTGGGGCGCACATTTAAAAGACCATTTAGTCCAAGGATTATGGTCAGTCACGGAGTCAGACGACTCTTCTAATATAAGAGAGCTAAAAGCCTATCTATCATGCTCTGTGTGAATTTCTTCCGTAGCTACACGGGACACATACCAGAATTCTGTCAGACAACATGACATCAGTCGCCTATATCAATCATCAAGGAGGAACAAGATCAGGAACTCTTATGTCTATAACCGAAGACATTCTAACTATAGCCGAAGAACATCTTCTGTCCCTGTCAGCGCTACATGTCAGAGGAGTGGACAACTCAAGAGCAGACTTCCTCAGTCGTCATACCCTCCACCAAGGGGAGTGGGTCTTAAATCATCACATTTTCAAAATGATAACTATGAAATGGGGTACACCCGAGATAGATCTCTTCGCCACAAGACACAACCGACAACTAAAGAGATTCGCTTCAATGTTCCGGGCCGACAATCCCGATATTCTCGATGCCCTTCAGACTCCTTGGACATTTCAGAAAGCATACGCTTTTCCTCCTCTGATTCTTCTACCAACAGTAATCAGGAAGATAAGGGAGGACCGGGCAAATATAATCCTGATTGCCCCGTTTTGGCCAAAAAGACCATGGTTTTCCCTGCTCAGAGCCATGTCCATCTCGGATCCGTGGATCCTCCCGGAGGATCAGGATCTTCTTTCCCAGGGGCCCTTCAACCACCCTAATGTGAAGGGACTAAGGTTGACAGCCTGGAATTTGAGAGGCAGCTGTTAAAACTAAGAGGCTTCTCAGATAATGTAGTTAATACCCTGTTGACAAGTAGGAAAAGATCCACTACTGCCATATATGTGAGAGTGTGGAAAAAATTTCTAGATCTCTATCCATCAGCGTTGTCTAGTGAAATTCCCGTCTCCACTATTCTAGAATTTCTTCAAAATGGACGTGACCTAGGCCTTTCAGTTAGTACTCTGAAGGTACAAGTTTCTGCTCTAGGGGCCTTGTATAGTCACAATGTTGCAGGTAATAGATGGATAGCCAGATTTATTTCAGCTTGCCAGAGATCAGAGCCAGTTCAGATTCCGCAGATACCTCCTTGGGATATTAATTTGGTCCTGGAAGCTTTAACAGGTCACCCATTTGAGCCTCTAGACTCAGCTCACATTAAATATATTTCACTTAAGACTGTTCTTCTTGTCGCGCTAGTATCGGCAAGAAGAGTAGGTGACATACAGGCGCTATCTGTAGATCCTCCCTTTGTCAATATTTCCAGATAGAATTGTCCTGAAGACAGACCCTTCCTACCTTCCTAAAATGTGTACAAAATTTCATAGATCTCAAGAGATCCTTCTTCCTTCTTTCTATAATAACCCTATAAATGAGGAGGAAGAGAAGTACCATACTTTAGATGTGAGAAGGGCTATAATAGCTTATCTGGATAGGACTAGCCCCTGGAGGAAGAGCAGGGCTCTCTTTGTTTCCTTCCAGGGTCAAAGGAAAGGATCGGGTGTAACAAAAGGCACACTCTCCCGATGGATTCGGGAGGCGATATACCTGGCCTATTCATCTAAAGGGGAGAATCCACCTGAGACTCTGAAGGCACATTCCACCCGGGCGATAGCATCAGCCTGGGCAGAGCGAGCAGAAGTTCCTATAGAACTCATATGTAAGGCCGCAACCTGGTCCTCTCCTTCTACTTTCTATAGTCACTATAGATTAGATCTATCTGCCTCCACTGACTTGTGTTTCGGTAGATCAGTCCTTAATACGATAATCCCCCCCAAATAACTATCTCTGAAAGTCTCTCAGTGGGTGCTGTCGTGGCGAAGAGAAAACACCAGATTACGTACCGGTAATGCTCTTTTATAGAGCCACAACAGCACCCCTTCACTTCCCTCCCATTTATATATATATTAGTGTACATATGAGCACTGTTAAGGGTGGTGGATTCTTGTAGTTATACGTAGTTAAATTATAATAATTGATGATAAAGAATTGTCTACTAAAACTGGTGGGCGGTTCCTCGCAATCTCTGTAACCCAAACTGTGGGAGCGAGGGGGACCGCCCCTTTTATCTCTCCGTAGGGTTTCCTGTTCCTAGGGGCGGATCCCCTCTCTCAGTGGGTGCTGTCGTGGCTCTATAAAAGAGCATTACCGGTACGTAACCCGGTGTTTTTTTTTTTTTTTTATGTAGTGCCCAAAACTGGACACAGTATTCCAGATGAGGTCACACCAAGGAGGAGTACAGGGTAATACAGTAATGACTTCGCGTGATCTAGACTGTATGCTTCTGTTAATACATCCCATAATTGTATTTGTATGTTCTCCCTCGCCACATTGGGGGACACAGGACCGTGGGTGTATGCTGCTGCCACTAGGAAGCTGACACTAAGTAAATACAAAAAAGGTTGGCTCCTCCTCTGCAGTATACACCACCCACTGGCTCTGAATATTACCAGTTCTTGCTTAGTGTCTGTAGGAGGCACACTGTGTCTGTTTTTCTCAGACATTCTTATTTTTATATTTATTTTTATTCCTTATATTTTTACCTTTTGCGCAAGAGGATGATTGGGGCGACGACCCCTTTTAAGGGGGCCGATCTCCCCCAAAACATCAACAGGCGAGCATGGCGAGTTTCACCTCCCCGTACCCTCTCCTGCGACGTGGGATTCACGGCCGAGACTTAGCCCTGCGAAATCCTAGGGGAGCAAACCCTTAGGATACAGAGGCCACCTTTTACTATTGATAGTCCAGCTGCCCTCCCTCTGCGCCACCACTGAAGAACAGCGGTGCTGCATGGAGCTCCTTGGTCCCTCTCCACCTCCTCATCAAGAGGGCGGCGGATTGAGGGTCCCCGCACCTCCCCTCATACCTCGCCTGAAGAGGACCTCAGCGGTAAGTCTTGCTGGGGGGGGGAGGCTCCCGAGCGCACCGCGGGCTCGGCCACGTCTTTCGGCCGGGCGCCGCTAATTTAGTCCACGGCTTCGGCCCCAGCTAGGCTGCGGTTACGCCCACAGCGCGTGTCATGCCCAAGGCCCGCCCACCGGTTTAGGTCTTCTCGCACAGTGCGAGAAGCGCTCCATATACTCTCGGCGGCCATCTTTGGAGAACAGGAGCATAAGGCACAGCCCTGCGACAGGACACAGGACCTGGTAGGTGCACTGCACACTGACGCAGGCTCTCCTCCTCCTGCATTTACACACAGAGTGCTCCACTGTAGCTGCACATAAAGTGCCCCACAACAGTCCTGCAGTCTCTTTGGAGGTTAGCAGGTACAACATGTCTCTGCCTAAAGCCTCCAAAAAATCTGCAAAAATGCATACGGTGTTTTTCACTTCTTGCACCTCCTGTCAGGCTGCGCTACCAAGCGGCCATACTGCTTCGCTCTGTCATGCTTGTAACCCTAAATGCGCTCAGGAGCCCCTAACTGCAAATGAGCCTGCGGTGACCAGTCCCCCTGAGTGGGCTTTGTCATTTTCGCAATCTATGTCTTCCTTGACTAAAGCGATCGAGTCCCTCCAGGAGCAGGACCACTAATCCGCCTGCTCAGGAAACTTCCCCTACAGCAGGGGAATCTTCGGCCTGCAGGGGCCGCTCTCATTATAGACACAAGCAGGCATCTAGGAAGCGCTTTCAAGCTCGTCCCCCAGGCCTTCTGGTGCCTCGGCGTCTTTTAGCTCTGATTCCTGCTCTCGCTCCCCAGGCACCTGTACCGACCAGGACTCTGAACCTGAGTCTGATGGGCCTCTTGATCTAGAGTCGCCAGGTTATCAGAGTACTATAGATACTCTCATTGAGGCCGTCAGCCAGTCATTTCAGGTTGATGAGGAGCCTGCAACCTCAATACGGATAATTTGGTGTCCTTCAAAAGGACCAAGCGTCCTCATAGGGTGTTTGCCAATCACCCGGAATTCCAGGACATAGTTCAGCGACATAGGGAGCGTCCGGACAAACGCTTTGCAGGTCAAAGATCTCTGGAGTCCAAATATCCTTTTTCTCCTGACCTTCGCAAACAATGGACAGAATCCCCTCCTGTGGATCCTCCTGTTTCACGTTTGTCCTCCAAAACTCTTCTATCCATGCCGGATGGATCTTCCATCAAAGATCCCACGGATCGTCTAGTTGACAGCCTCGCTCGTTCATTGTTTGAGGCATCAGGCTCTGCACTCTATCCCTCTTTCGCTGCTACCTGGGTAGCCAAAGCCGTAACTCTTTGGTCAAACTAATGCATAAGGCCTTACAGAACAGTGAGCTCCCTTCTGACATAGCGGAGCTAACTAATCAAATTTCATTGGCTGGCGATTACTTATTAAACGCTTCCCTGGACGCGGCTAATTGCTCTGCACTTACAGCTTCAAACGCCGTGGCGATTAGAAGAGCAGTATACCTGAGAAACTGGCGAGCGGACTCTGCATCTACAAAGTCCCTAACGTACCTTCCATATCTCACTGGCTGCCTATTTGGTGAAAAGCTTGACCAGCTTTGAGACAACCGATCCACTGACAGCCACAGGCTCGTTTTCGGTCCTTTCTTGGCAATTATGCATGGTCATCCTCTGCCAGTTCCCCTGGATCGGGACGCCGTCAGGGACAAAAGCCCACAGGCCTCGTACAGGCCCGACCACTCTTGGAGGGGCCGCTCCATGCAGTCTAGGCCTAGGGGATCCAGACCCCAAAGATCTTCTACTAAATGACTCGCATTCTCGTCCGGATGACACCAGCAAAGTAGGTGGCCGCCTTCTCTTGTTTCGTCATACCTGGCTTGCAGTCGTTCATAATGAGTGGGTCAGGGATCTCGTGTCCTCCGGATACCTAAGATCGAATTGTCCCCCCCCCTCCAACCTGGTTTTTTGCTTCCCGGCCTCCGAAGTGGGAACACGCGCTCTGGCTTTTTCCCAGGCCATAGAGTCACTCCATCGAGACGGGGTCATTGTCCCTAGTCCAAAAGAAGATGAACAGCGCTCCAGCCGGGTGTCGTAGTATCAAAAGAAAACTTTATTGGTCCATGTAGAAGCAACGTTTCGACCAGTATCCTGGTCTTTTTCAAGCAAAAGTTTTCTTTTGATACTACGACACCTGGCTGGAGCGCTGTTCATCTTCTTTTGGACGAGTTGATATATCCAGGTTGGTTCCCTGGACAAGGAACGAGCGCCCGTTTGTGTGAGTGCTGTCAGCCCAACCTTTTTTCTACTACAGGGGTCATTGTCCCTGTCCCAGAGGACGAAAGGTTTTGCGGTTTTTATTGAAATCTGTTCATGGTCCCCAAAAAGGTTGGAACAGTCAGGCCCATCCTGGACCTAAAGCTCTTAAACAGATTTGTCAAGGTCCGACATTTCAGGATGGAGTCCCTCCGTTCCGTCATCGCCTCGATGGAGGAGGGTGAGTTCTTAGACTCCATCGACATTCAGGATGCATATCTTCACATCCCAATCTTTCTGCCTCACCAAAGGTTCCTTCGCTTTGCTGTCCGCGGGGAAAATTTTCAGTTCACGGCCTTACCTTTCGACCTCGCCACCGCCCCCAGAGTTTTCACAAAGGTGATGGTCTAGTCGTGCTCCCCTATCTAGACGACCTACTGGTCAAAGGTCTATCCTTCCAAGCTTGCGAGGAATGCGTCCGCATTTCATTGGATACTCTCTCGGATGGGCTGGTTGATCAACTTAAAAAATTCATCTCCTGTTCCAGCTCAGCGGATCTCCTTCCTGGGCATGACTTTGGACACTTCCCGAGGGTTGGTGCTTCTCCCTCGGAACAAGGTCCTAGCTCTTCAACAGGGGGTTCGGAGGCTCCGTCAACTGTCCCCCTGTTCCATCCGTTTTGGCATGAGGATTCTCGGGAAAATGGTGGCTGCAATGGAAGCAATTCCATTTGTGCAACTGCACCTTCATCCCCTTCAACACGCACTGCTGGACGCATGGGACGGGAGTCCTTTTTCCCTTGACCGACTGTTTCCTCTCACCCCTCGAGTCAAGCAGGCACTCTAATTGTGGATGCTCTAAACCTCTCTTCTCCAAGGGAGGTCCTTCCTCCCAGTCCATTGGCTGGTAGTCACTACCGATGCCAGCCTCCTCGGCTGGGGAGCGGTTTTTCGCCATCACACTGCACAGAGAACCTCGACTCCTCACGAGTCTCACCTTCCATTTAATATCCTGGAGATACGTGCAATTTGGCTGTCCCTGAGGCGGTTTCATCATCTCCTAGCAGGCCACCCCATCCGTATGCAGTTGGACAATGCAACGGCTGTGGCTTATATAAATCATCAGGGGGGCACCCGCAGCAGAGCTGCAATGTGTGAGGTAGAGCACATCCTTCGCTGGGCTGAAAACAACCACTCGGTCATATCGGCCGTTAACATTCCAGGAGTGGAAAATTGGGCCGCAGACTTCCTCAGCCATCAAGGTCTTGCCTCAGGAGAGTGGTCTCTCCATCAGGACATTTTCCAACGGATCTGTCTTTGTTGGGGTACTCCGGACGTAGACTTGATGGCTGCCTTGTTCAATGCCAAGGTACCTCAGTTTGTAGCCCGGTCTCGGGACCCGAGAGCAATCGGGGTGGACGCGCTGGTCCTTCCTTGGAGTCAGTTTCACCTTCCTTATCTGTTTCCTCCCCTGCCCTTGCTTCCGAGAGTCATCAGGAAGATCAGGGCGGAGGGCGTGCTGGTGATTCTCATCGCTCCGGATTGGCCTCGCCGGGCGTGGTACGCAGAGCTGGTCCAACTCGTCGTAGATGTTCCTTGGCGACTACCAGATTGTCCGGATCTGCTTGATCAGGGTCCGATCTACCACCAGAACTCTGGGGCCCTGTGTTTGACGGCTTAGCCGTTGAATCCTGGGTTCTGACTCAAGCAGGCTTTTCCTGCGAAGTAGTTTCCACCTTGATCAATGCTTGAATGCCGGTGTCATTGCGCATCGATCATCGGACCTGGAAGACTTTGTTTGAATGGTGCAGAACTAGAGGTCACCCTCTGTTGGTTTTCAACATCCATACCATAATGGATTTCCTTCAATCCGGTCTGAACTTGGGGCTTTCACCGAGTTCCCTTTAAAGGGCAGGTCTCGGGCTTGTCAGTCCTTTTCCAACGAAAAATTGCTTCCAAACCCCAGGTCAGAACGTTCTTTCAAGGAGTTTCCTACGTGGTGCCTCCCTATAGACCACCACTAGAGGCTTAATCTGGTCCTAGGTGTCCTGCAGGAATCTCCCTTTGAGCCATTGCAGGACATCTCTCTAGCTCTTCTTTCATGGAAGGTGGCCTTTCTTGTCGCTTTTACTTCGATCAGACAAGTCTCGGAGTTGGCTGCCCCTTCCTGTCGAACGCCGTTCCTTACATTCCACCGAGACAAGGTGGTCCTCAGACTGTCCCCTTCCTTTCTTCCCAAGTTGGTGTCTTCCTTCCACCTTACGAGGATATTGTACGTCCGTCGTTTTGTCCTGCTCCGACGCACTGCGTGGAGAAGGCTCTTCACTCCCTGGATCTTGTAAGAGCTCTCAGGAAGTACGTGTCTAGGACGGCACCTTTTCGACAGACGGAAGCTCTGTTCATGCTCCCGGCAGGACACCGGAAGAGACAGGCCGCTTCTAAGTCGCTAGTCGCCAGATGGATTCGGTCGACTATTCAAGAGGCTTATCGCGTCAGAGGCAAGCATCTCTAAGCGGGTATCAGGGCACACTCCACTCGGTCGGTGGGTGCTTCCTGGGCCATTCAGAATCGAGCGTCTGCACAGCAAGTTTGCAAAGCTGCAACCTGGTCTAACACTTTCTCAAAGCATTATAATGTCCATACTCAGGCATCTGCAGCGGTAGCGCACCTGTAGATAGCAGGTGCCATGAGTTTACACTGTTGTGGTTTTTTCCCACCCAGGGACTGCTTTGGGACGTCCCACGGTCCTGTGTCCCCCAATGTGGCGATGGAGAAATAGAGATTGTTTTTGAAGCATCAAAATCCTTTTCTCCGAGCCACTCATTGGGGGACACCGCACCCACCCTTCCTTGGCTTGTTGCCTATAATGAGTGTTATAGTAGTTGACATGTTGTAGCGGTTAAACTTTTTGTTAATCTCCTACTGCTTTGTTACTGAACTGGTAATATCTGGAGCCAGTGGGTGGTGTATACTGCAGAGGAGGAGCTAACCTTTTTTGTATTTACTTAGTGTCAGCCTCCTAGTGGCAGCAGCATACACCCACGGTCCTGTGTCCCCCAATGAGTGGCTCGGAGAAAAGGATTTTACGGTGAGTACACAAAAATCCCTATTTTGTGTTGCTGCATCACACTGTTGACTCATGTGCCGTCTGTGATCTATTTATTATATCCAAATCCTTTTCACATGTGCTGTTGCTTAGCCCTATTACTCCTATTCTGTATGTTTTTTTTCATTATTATTGCCCAGATGTAGTACAGTACTTTGCATTTTTCCCTGTTAAAAACAATTTTGTTAGTTGCTGCCCACAGCTCCAGTTTTGTGTCATCAGCAAATTTAACCCCTTAGCGACCGCCGATACGCCTTTTAACGGCGGCCGCTAAGGGTACTTAAACCACAGCGCCGTTAATTAACGGCGCTGTGGAAAAAGTGTATAGCGCCCCCCACAGGCCGATTTTCTCCAGGGTCTCGGCTGCCGAGGGTAGCCGAGACCCCAGAGAACATGATTCGGGGGGTTTTTAACCCTCCCCGCATTTGCGATCGCCGGTAATTAACCGTTTACCGGCGATCGCAAAAAAAAAAAAAAAAAAAAAAAAAAAAAAAGCGATCTTTTTAATTTCTCTGTCCTCCGATGTGATCGCACATCGGAGGACAGAGAAAAGGGGTCCCAGGTGGCCCCCCAATACTCACCTAGCTCCCCCGATGCTCCTCGTGTCTCCCGGTGGGCGCCGCCATCTTCAAAATGGCGGGCGCGTGCGCAGTGCGCCCGCCGGCCGGCACCGGGAGAATCTTTGGGGTCTCGGCTGCCTGGGGTAGCCGAGACCCCAAAGAGCATGATCGGGGGTCGGTTTTAGCGACCCCTGTTTTGCGATCGCCGGTAATTAACTGTTTACCGGCGACCGCAAAAAAAAAAAAAAGTAAAGTGTAATTCTCTGTCCTCTGATGTGATCGCACATCAGAGGACAGAGAAATAGGGGGATTCGGGGACCCTAGCATACTCACCTAGGTCCCTGGATCCTCTTGCTGCTCCTCCTGGCCGCCGGCAGAAGAACATGGCGGACGCATGCCCAGTGCGCCCGCCATCTGTCTCCATCTGCCGGCCGGCAGGAGAACAGCGGTTAGGGTTAGGGGTAGGGTTAGGGGTAGGGTAGGGGTAGGGGTAGGGGTAGGGTTAGGGCTAGGGTTAGGTTAGGGGTAGGGTTACGGCTAGGGTTAGGTTAGGGGTAGGGTTAGGTTAGGGTTAGGGGTAGGGTTACGGCTAGGGTTAGGTTAGGGGTAGGGTTAGGTTAGGGGTAGGGGTAGGGTTAGGTTAGGGGTAGGGTTGGGGCTAAATTTAGGGTTAGGGTTGGGGCTAAATTTAGGGTTAGGCTTCTTTCACACTTACGTCGGTACGGGGCCGTCACAATGCGTCGGCCCGACATACCGACGCACGTTGTGAAAATTGTGCACAACGTGGGCAGCAGCTGTAGTTTTTCAATGCATCCGCTGCCCAATCTATGTCCTGGGGAGGAGGGGGCGGAGTTACGGCCACGCATGCGCGGTCAGAAATGGCGGATGCGACGTACAAAAAAACGTTTCATTGAACGTTTTTTTGTGCCGACGCTCCGCCAAAACACAACTGATCCAGTGCACGACGGACGCGACGTGTGGCCATCCGTCACGATCCGTCGGCAATACTATGGGCAAAAAACGCATCCTGCGGGCACATTTGCAGGATCCGTTTCTTGTCCAAAACGACGGATTGCGACGGAATGCCAAACAACGCAAGTGTGAAAGTAGCCTTAGGGCTAGGGTTATGGTTGGGGCTAAAGTTAGGGCTAGGGTTGGGGCTAAAGTTAGGGTTAGAGCTGGGATTAGGTTTAGGGTTTGGATTAGGGTTGGTATTAGGGTTAGGGTTGGCATTAGGGTTACGCTTGGGATTAGGGTTAGGTTTGGGATTAGGGTTAAGGTTAGGGTTGTGATTAGGGGTGTATTGGGATTAGGGTTAGGTTTGAGGTTAGGGTTGAGATTAGGATTAGGGGTGTGTTGGATTTAGGGTTTTGATTAGGGTTATGGTTAGGGTTGACATTAGGGTTGTTTTGGGGTAAGGGTTGTGATTATGGTTAGGGTTAGTGATTAGGATTATGGATCAGGTTGGGATTAGGGTTAGGGGTTGGAGCTAGAATTTGGGGGTTTCCACTGTTTAGGTACATCAGGGGGTCTCCAAATACGACAGCCAATTTTGCGCTCAAAAAGTCAAATGGTGCTCCCTCCCTTCTGAGCTCTGCCGTGCGCCCAAACAGTGGGTTACCCCCACATATGGGGCATCAGCGTACTCGGGGATAAATTGGACAACAACTTCTGGGGTCCAATTTCTCTTGTTACCCTTGTGAAAATAAAAACTTGGGGGCTACAAAATCTTTTTTGTGAAAAATAAAAATATTTTTTATTTTCACGACTCTGCATTCTAAACTTCTGTGAAGCACTTGGGCATTCAAAGTTCTCACCACACATCTAGATAAGTTCCTTGGGGGGTCTAGTTTCCAAAATGGGGTCACTTGTGGGGGGTTACTACAGTTTAGGTATATCAGGGGCTCTGCAATCGCAACATAATGCCCACAGACCATTCTATCAAAGTCTGCATTCCAAAAAGGCGCTCCTTCCCTTCCGAGCTCTGCCGTGCGCCCAAACAGTGGTTTACCCCCACATATGGCACATCAGCGTACTCGGGATAAATTGGACAACAACTATTGCAGTCCAATTTCTCCTGTTACCCTTGTGAAAATAAAAACTTGGGGGCTACAAAATCTTTTTTGTGAAAAAAAAAATATTTTTTATTTTCACGACTCTGCATTCTAAACTTCTGTGAAGCACTTGGGCATTCAAAGTTCTCACCACACATCTAGATAAGTTCCTTGGGGGGTCTAGTTTCCAAAATGGGGTCACTTGTGGAGGGTTTCTACTGGTTAGGTACATCAGGGGCTCTGCAAATGCAACATAATACCCGCAGACCATTCTATCAAAGTCTGCATTCCAAAAGAACGCTCCTTCCTTCCGAGCTCTGCCGTGCGCCCAAACAGTGGTTTACCCCCACATATGGGGTACCAGCATACTCAAGACAAATTGGACAACAACTTTTGGGGTCCAATTTCTCTTGTTACCCTTGTAAAAATAAAAACTTGGGGGCTACAATATCTTTTTTGTGGAAAAAAAAAATATTTTTTATTTTCACGGCTCTACGTTATAAACTTCTGTGAAGCACATGGGGGTTCAAAGTGCTCGCCACACATCTAGATAAGTTCCTTAAGGGGTCTAGTTTCCAAAATGGTGTCACTTGTGGGGGGTTTCCACTGTTTAGGCACATCAGGGGCTCTCCAAACGCGACATGGCGTCCAATCTCAATTCCAGCCAATTCTACATTGAAAAAGTAAAACGGCGCTCCTTCACTTCCAAGCTCTGCGGTGCGCCCAAACAGTGGTTTACCCTCACATATGGGGTATCGACGTATTCAGGAGAAATCGCACAACAACTTTTGTGGTCTAATTTCTCCTGTTACCCTTGTGAAAATAAGAATTTGTGGGCAAAAAGATCATTTTTGTGTAAACAAAAGCGATTTTTTTATTTTCACGGCTCTACGTTATAAACTTCTGTGAAGCACTTGGGGGTTCAAAGTGCTCGCCACACATCTAGATAAGTTCCTTAAGGGGTCTAGTTTCCAAAATGGTGTCACTTGTGGGGGGTTTCCACTGTTTAGGCACATCAGGGGCTCTCTAAACGTGACATGGCGTCCGATCTCAATTCCAGCCAATTCTGCATTGAAAAAGTCAAACGGCACTCCTTCACTTCTAAGTTCTGCGGTGCGCCCTAACAGTGGTTTACCCCCACATATGGGGTATTGGCGTATTCAGGAGATATTGCATAACAAAATTTATGGTTACATTTCTGTTTTTACACTTGTGAAAATAAAAAAAATGGTTCTGAATTAAGATGTTTGCAAAAAAAAGTTAAATGTTCATTTTTTCCTTCCACATTGTTTCAGTTCCTGTGAAGCACGTAAAGGGTTAATAAACTTCTTGAATGTGGTTTTGAGAACCTTGAGGGGTGTAGTTTTTAGAATGGTGTCACACTTCATTATTTTCTATCATATAGACCCCTCAAAATGACTTCAAATGTGATGTGGTCCCTAAAAAAAAAATGGTGTTGTAAAAATGAGAAATTGCTGGTCAACTTTTAACCCTTATAACTCCCTAACAAAAAAAAATTTTGTTTCCAAAATTGTGCTTATGTAAAGTAGACATGTGGGAAATGTTATTTATTAACTATTTTTCGTGACATATCTCTCTGATTTAAGGGCATAAAAATACAAAGTTTGAAAATTGCAAAATTTTAAAAATTTTCGCCATATTTCCGTTTTTTTCATAAATAATCGCAAGTAATATCGAAGAAATGTTACCACTAACATGAAGTACAATATGTGACGAAAAAACAATCTCAGAATCAGCGGGATCCGTTGAAGCGTTCCAGAGTTATAACCTCATAAAGTGACAGTGGTCAGAATTGCAAAAATTGGCTCGGTCATTAAGTACCAAATTGGCTCTGTCACTAAGGGGTTAATCCGTTTCGGCAAGCCCCCATTGGCATTTAGGGATGGGCAAAGGGACTGTATCAGCTCATTCTGCCCCCCACTCTCCAGTCCCATTACTTGTGTAGGTTATAAAAACACAAGTGAATCCAGACCTTTATTAACCAACACCTTCCTCTGTCACAGAGGAATCCAGTTTAGACATGTTCTGTAGTCTTCCAGGAGCATTTCCACTGCCTCTGCTCCCAGCTCAATTCTAAGACTAATTCTGCTCACCACTTGGTGATTGACTGCTCTGACAAACTGTAGCGGTGCGATCAGTCCCCTTGTAGAGAGTGGAACAAGGCTGGGAATGAAGCTGGGAGCCGAGGCAGTGAACGGCTGCAATGCTCATGTGATCTAATAATAATACCACGCAAGCAAACTGACATTGCTAGAACATTGCTGGTGCAGGAGGTGACTATAAGCCTTTATTTTAATCGGAGGACTCGGGCATTTAAGAAGAGGTTGTCTTAATGGCGGACAACCCCTTTAACCAAACCAAGATTTCTGGCAGGGCTGTCGAGTTCATTTTGGTGGAGTTGGTATAAAATGGACTGACTCCTACTTCTAAAATATGTAAATTGGGTTCAGTAGTACAATGCAGGATGAGCTGTAAATGTTTTCATAATAATTTGGGAAAGTTATAAAATGTCCTATAAATGTCTGTTCTGTTCCTGATCTGAGGATCTCAGCTTTTGGTGGAGATGAATCTGTGCTGCACTTGATGTACATGCTCAGTAGTGACCAGTGCTGTGGAGTCGTAGTTGAGATCAATCTGTGCTGCACTTTATTTACATGCTCAGTAGTGGAGATGGAGTCAGGGAAATTGAGAAGTCGGAGGTTTGGCTTACTGACTACACAGCCCTGATTTTTGGTGCATTTAACTTTTTAAAAAGGGGAGAAATTTACTAATTAACCTGTAGGACTCAAACGCCTTGTGGAGTGCAGGGGGTTTAAAAGAACTGGAAAATGTACCCTCAGGTCTGTATAAGAGGATGCTTCAGCAGGTATGAGCTGTGGTTACTCTGTCACCTGAACATTTGCAACAAGAATCCAAATAGCTCCTGCTATGTTCCCATGTAGTTTTTCCTTTTTTTTTTTTTTTTTTCTACAGTAAAATTTTTGCTTAATTGTCCATGCAAAGTAATGTGATTTCATGATAACCCATGCCCAGGGTGCAGCTGATGATGCCGTTGAACTGCATTTTTTGGGTGCGATTTTTCTTGGTAGAGCGCAGTTGTGTTTTTAAGTGCAGAAACAAAGCTTTTCTACTTGTTTTTTTTTTTTTTGTGGGACAAGTTGTACTTTTGAATGACATCATTGGTTTTAACATTTCGTGTACTGGAAAATGGGGGGGGGGGGGAAATTCCCAGTGCGATGAAATTGCAAAAATAGTGCAATTCCACAGTTGTGGTTTTTTTTTTTTGTTTTGTTTAACCATGTTCACTAAATGCTAAAACTGACCTTTCATTATGATTCTCCAGGTCATTACAAGTTCACAGACACCAAACATGTCTAGGTTATTTTTTATCTAAGTGGTGGGGAAAAAAAATCCTAAATTTGTTAGAAAAAAAAATGGCGCCATTTTCCGAGACCTGTATCATCTCTATTTTTCGTAATCTCTGATTGGGTGAGAGCTTATTTTGTTTGCACGCCGAGATGACTTTCTTATTGATACAATTTTAGTAGAGATACAATCTTTGATCACCCATTATTACATTTTAGTGCAATGTAGCGGCGACCAAAAAAATGTAATTCTGGTATTATTTTTTTCCTCGTTACGCCGTTTAGCGATCTGCTTAATTCATATATATATTTTTTTTTTATTGGGCGATTCTAAACACGGCAATACCAAATATGTGTATATTTGATTTCTTTTCTTTTATTTTGAATTGGACGAAAGGGGGTGATTTAAACTTTAATAAAGTGTTTTTTTTTGTTTTTTTTTTTCTTTTTGCATGCTCCAGTAGTCTCTATGGGAGATTAGAAGCTGCAGTACTTTGATCAGATCGCCTGTGTGTAGCAGAAATGCTCACTTGCTTTGAGTGCCGCCGACCACAGAGCGATCTGGCAATGACAACCACAGAGGTCTGCTGCAGACCTCTGGTTGTCATGCCGACCCATCGATGACCTGCCATCATGTGAATGGGGTCACCGATCGGCGGGATTAGTGATGGGCTAATTGATTGACAGCGGCATTTAATTAGTTAACAGCCGCGGGTGGATGCTATTCCACCTCCAGCTGTTGCAGGCACATGTCAGCTGTATAGATAAGGTGTCATGTGCCCCGGAAAGGTGCGTTCTCGGCTCCAAAGCCTGCACCAATCAGGGAGTCCGATGTGTGCGTACTATTCCCCACATATCTGTAAGGGATTAAATCCAAATTACAAATGCATCAAATAAAGGGGAGAATAGATTTCATGTTACTGTGCGGACTCCTGCAGAAATAATGTGGATGGAAAGCAGCAGAGAAAACTGCAGTATTTTCTCTAGATGTGAACATAGCCTTAAGCCTTGTAGTCTATATACTGTTTTTTTTTTTTTTTTTTTTTTTTTAATTCCAAACTGTTTTTTTATATTATGCAGAAAAGTTGTTTAACTGTTCCATCAAAGTAGATGTGATTTCATGAAAACTCGTGCCCAAAGTGCGGCTAAAGTTGCTGCTGAACTGTTTCTTGCTGCATTTTATTCTCTATAGGCTTCTATGTAAACCCTGGAATAAAAAAAACACCGACCGCCTTCTTCTATCTCAGTAATGGGAAAATTGTATCTTCACTGAATCCAGATTTTACCCCTGAATTGAGTTAGAAATCAGTCTATAGCTTTCCTTACCTTAGTATAAAAGCTAATGTAAATGATTGAAGTCATACAGTCTGTGGCCATGTTTCTAATATGTACCAGCAGTGTTGCCCTTCAGACTCCCATCGCCTCCATTAACAAGCATGGTGGCAGTGTGTGTCCCCCTGAATATTATTGATAGCAGAGGTTGTGTTTCCCCCACAAACGAGGATGCCATAAGAATGCCCAGGCTTAATAAATAGTGGCACGATTATTGCTTCACATAAACAATATTTCCAACAGGGTGCCCGTTCCTCCATAACCTGCAGCACCAGTGGTATTGCCTCACTCAAGAGACACATTCTGCCCAACTCCACCTGCCACTAGGGGGCGATCACAAAGCAGTAATAAAGCTACAATTCCCATAAATGACCCCATTCCATGTTTAGATACTCGGACACCCGATTCACGGTCTATATGGTGTGTACATGGGCTGTATCTAATATCTATAGTGAAAACTGTTTTTTTCATTTCATTGCAGATTTTCAACTGAACTCTCATCTATCAACACTGGCAAATATTCACAAGATATACCACACACTCAACCGGCTGGTAATGACAAGACAGTGGCACAAAGGGATTCTGGAATGGTTGCAGTTTGTTGTCTAAGTAGATTGAGAATCCATTCATGTATCATGTGCACCTGTTACATAGATGTACACTACATGTTTCTTATCCATTTGATCTGCTGTTCGATAAAACTATTGAACTTTGTAGCGTAGCCCCTCTAAAATCCCCCTGCCCCTAGCACCAACTGTAGTGCTGACCCTTCATTGCACAGAACTAATGCAGCCGTAAAATGAGCACTAGGTGTGTCATACATCAATGGCTGACTATTTCATGTACCATTTCCAGAATTTGACAGAAGACGTGGGTCAAGACGATCACCAGACAGGTAGAACTTCAAAAAATTCTTCCAGACTTGTGTTTATGTATATACAGTGCCTTGCGAGAGTGTTCGGCCCCCTAGAACTTTTCAACCTTTTCCCACGTATCATGCTTCAAACATTTGGTTGGGGGAATTCATTGTGGGGTATCATGCTATATTTGGGGGGCACTTTTGTTGCCATCATACTTTATCTGTATTCAAGGATGTTTATCCTTTGTTATTACATATTTAAATTGGGCCACATGCTTTTTCTGCTCTTTTATAGCCTATATTATTCCAGTATTCCCCATTAGTGATTATGTGCTAATTTTATTTTAATATCTGTTAATTGGAATGTACTTTGTTCGTAGGACAACCCCTCTGAGTTTGTGTCCATATAAAAAGTTTCATCATTATGTTTGATCAGTCAAAAGGTCCTCAATTGTAGACTTTTTTTTGATAAATATCAAGGTTGGCCCATGACATTGACAAAAGTTTTTTTTTTTTTTTTTAAATGTTGCCCCTTTGTAGATTTGAATTTGACGTCCCTGTTGTAGGGGGGCATACAGTGTAGAATTTCAGTATTTGCAGATGATGCTAAACTCTGCAATCAAAGTATACAACACGGGAGGATAATTTAACATTACAGAGGGATTTATAGAAGCTGGAGGCTTGAGCTGAGAAATCAGATTAAAGTTTATTGTAGATAAATGTTAGATTCTGTAGAGGAAATAAAATGTATTATGTACTAAATAGTAAAACTCATGGAAAAAGCATTGGGCGTATGGATGGATAGCAAACTCGACTTTAGTGCCCAGTGCCAGGCAGCTGCTGCTAATGCAAATAAAATATGGGATGCTTTAACCCCTTTACCCCCAAGGGTGGTTTGCACGTCAATGACCAGGCCAATTTTTACAATTCTGACCACTGTCCCTTTATGAGGTTATAACTCTATAACGCTTCAACGGATCCAGGTGATTCGGACATTGTTTTCTCTTGACATATTGTACTTCATGATAGTGGTAAAATTTCTTTGATAATACCTGCGTTTATTTGTGAAAAAAATGGAAATTTGGCGAAAATTTCGCAATTTTCAAACTTTGAATTTTTATGCAATTAAATCACAGAGATATGTCACACAAAATACTTAATAAGTAACATTTCCTACATATCTACTTTACATCAGCACCATTTTGTAACCAAAATTTTTTTTTGTTAGGGAGTTATAATATAAGGGTTAAAAGTTGACCAGCAATTTCTCATTTTTACAACACCATTTTTTTTTAGGGACCACATCTCATTTGAAGTCATTTTGAGGGGTCTATATGATAGAAAATACCCAAGTGTGACACCATTCTTAAAAGGGTGCTCAAAACCACATTCAAGAAGTTTATTAACCCTTCAGGTGTTTCACAGGAATTTTTGGAATGTTTAAATAAAAATGAACATTAAACTTTTTTCACAAAAAATTTACTTCAGCTCCAATTTGTTTTATTTTACCAAGGGTAACAGGAGAAAATGGACCACAAAAGTTGTTGTACAATTTGTCCTGAGTACGCCGATACCCCATATGTGGGGGTAAACCACTGTTTGGGCGCATGACAGAGCTCGGAAGCGAAGGAGGGCAATTTGACTTTTCAATGCAAAATTGACAGGAATTGAGATTGGACGCCATGTTGCGTTTGGAGAGCCACTGACGTGCCTAAACATTGAAACCCCCAACAAGTGACACCATTTTGGAAAGTAGACCCCCTAAGGAACTCATCTAGATGTGTGGTGAGCACTTTGACCCACCAAGGGCTTCACAGAAGTTTATAATGCAGAGCCATAAAAATAAAACAAAATTTTTCTCCCACAAAAATTATTTTTTAGCCCCCAGTTTTGTATTTTCCCTAGGGTAACAGGAGAAATTGGACCCCAAAAGTTGTTGTCCAATTTGTCCTGAGTACGCTGATACCCCATATGTGGGGGGGAACCACCGTTTTGGCGCATGGGAGGGCTTGGAAGGGAAGGAGCGCCATTTGGAATGCAGACTTAGATGGAATGGTCTGCAGGCGTCACATTGCGTTTGCAGAGCCCCTAATGTACCTAAACAGTAGAAACCCCCCACAAGTGACACCATTTTGGAAAGTAGACCCCCTAAGGAACTCATCTAGATGTGTTGTGAGAGCTTTGAACCCCCAAGTATTTCACTACAGTTTATAACGCAGAGCCGTGAAAATAAAAAATCCTTTTTATTCCCACAAAAATTATTTTTTAGCCCCCAGTTTTGTATTTTAACAGGAGAAATTGGACCACAAAATTTGTTGTCCAATTTGTCCTGAGTACGCTGATACCCGATATGTTGGGGTAAACCCCTGTTTGGGCACACGGGAGAGCTCGGAAGGGAAGGAGCACTGTTTTACTTTTTCAACGCAGAATTGGCTGGAATTGAGATCGGACGCCATGTCGTGTTTGGAGAGCCCCTGATGTGCCTAAACAGTGGAAACCCCCCAATTATAACTGAAACCCTAATCTAAACACACCCCTAACCCTAATCCCAACGGTAACCCTAACCACACCCCTAACGCACCCCTAACTCTAATCCAAACCCTAATCCCAACCGTAAATGTAACCCTAACCCTAACTTTAGCCCCAACCCTAGCCCCAACCCGAAAATGGAAATAAATACATTTTTTTAATTTTTCCCTAACTAAGGGGGTGATGAAGGGGGGGTTGATTTACTTTTATAGCGGGTTTCTTAGCGGATTTTTATGATTGGCAGCCGTCACACACTGAAAGACCCTTTTTATTGCAAAAAATATTTTTTGCGTTGCCACATTTTGAGAGCTATAATTTTTCCATATTTGAGTCCACAGAGTCATGTGAGATCTTGTTTTTTGCGGGACGAGTTGACGTTTTTATTGGTAACATTTTCGGGCACGTGACATTTTTTGATCGCTTTTTATTCTGATTTTTGTGAGGCAGAATGACCGAAAACCAGCTATTCATGAATTTCTTTTGGGGGAGGCGTTTATACCGTTTGGTAAAATGGATAAAGCAGTTTTATTCTTCGGGTCAGTACGATTACTGCGATACCTCATTTATATTATTTTTTTTATGTTTTGGCGCTTTTATACGATAAAAACTATTTTATAGAAAAAATAATTATTTTGGCATCGCTTAATTCTGAGGACTAGAACTTTTTATTTTTTTGGTGATCATGCTGTTTGGCGGCTCATTTTTTGCGGGACAAGATGACGTTTTCAGCGGTACCATGGTTATTTATATCTGTCTTTTTGATCGCGTGTTATTCCACTTTTTGTTCGGCGGTATGATAATAAAGCGTTATTTTTTGCCTTGTTTTTTTTCTTTTTTTCTTACGGTGTTTACTGAAGGGGTTAACTAGTGGTTCAGTTTTATAGGTTGGGTCGTTACGAACACGGCGATACTAAATATGTGTACTTTTATTTTCTTTTTTTTTATTTAGATAAATGTATTTATGGGAATAATATATTTTTTTTTTTTCATTATTTAGGAATTTTTTTTTTTTTTTTTACACATTTGGAATTTTTTTTAAACTTTTTTTACTTTGTCCCATGGGGGGACATCACAGATCGATGATCTGACAGTTTGCACAGCACTCTTTCAGATCACCGATCTGACTCTGAGCAGGCTCTGTGATGCCACCTCCCTCCCTGCAGGACCCGGATGCCGCGGCCATCTTGGATCCGGGGCCTGCAGCGAGGAAGGAGGTAGGAGACCCTCGCAGCAACGCGATAACATCGCGTTGCTGCGGGGGTCTCAGGGAAGACCGCAGTGAGCCCCCTCCCTACGCTTCCCTGCACCGCCGGCACATCGCGATCATGTTTGATCGCGGTGTGCCGGGGGTTAATGTGGCGGGGATAGGCAGCTGACACCCGGCCGCGATCGGCTGCGCTCCCCCCGTGAGCGCGGCCGATCGCTATGACGTACTATCCAGTCGAGGGTCAGATAGGCCCAGGGCACCTCGACGGGATAGTACGTCTAAGGTCAGAGAGGGGTTAAAAGAGACACAGATGCTCATGACAAAAACATAGTTTGCCTTTATACAAGTCACTAGTGCAGCCACACTTCGAATACTGCGTACAATTTTGGTCTCTGATGTATAAGAAGGATATGACTGATCTAGAGCGGGTGCAGAGAAGAGCGACCTTTCTTGATATTGCAATCAAACTTGGGATTATTCACTTTTGCAAAATGAGGGCTTTCTCAATGTACAAATATATGAGGGGACCGTACAGAGATCTTTCTACATCTAGGCCTGCGATGCTGTCAAGGGGCATACTCTGTCTAGAGGGAAAAAAGGTGAAATTATCAGACTGTGATTCTTTACTGTAAAGGTACCGTCATACTAAGCGACACTGCAGCGATACCGACAACGATGTTGATCGCTGCAGCGTCGCTGTTTGGTCGCTGGAGAGCTGTCACACAGACGGCTCTCCAGTGACCAACGATCCCGAAGTCCCCGGGTAACCAGGGTAAACATCGGGTTACTAAGCGCAGGGCTGCGCTTAGTAGCCCGATGTTTACCCTGGTTACCGTTGTAAATGTAAAAAAACAAACACTACATACTTACATTCCGGTGTCTGGTCATGTCCCTCGCCTTTAGCTTCCCGCACTGACTGAGCGCCGGCCGTAAAGTACAGTTAATCGCATATACTGTAATATTCTGTTACGCTCCCAGTATACTTTAATAAATTGGCACAACCTTTTTCATCATTATCCTAAGAGAGTGCGGTGAATCTAAATTTCATTATATAGGGGCCTTTGGTCCATTACACCGGCACCTCGCTTCATCTAGGCTGAGTGCACGCCAAAACCCTCCTTCTTTCTTGAAAAGTATAACATGACGGGTTTGGGGTACTAGATTCTGGGAGGAGACCTTGATCCAAGGAACTAGTATGATTGCTGTCTATGCTGTCAAGAAGGATTTTTTTCCCTCCCTATCATGGAGCTATTTTTATCTGCCTCATGGGGTTTTTGCCTTCTTTTGGATCAACATGTTAGGTAATAGGCTGAATGTATGTGTGTGTTGTGTGTATAGAGAGAGGTTTTCTTCTATTTTCCTTTTTTATTCTCAGGGAGTCTGCGTTCCTGCAGCACCTCAGACTGTTTTACTAAGGCTATGCCCCCACGAAAAAAGAGAAGACCTGCTGCTGGCGATGACCTGTTGGCTAAGAAAAGTAGACACGACGGGTAGGAGCACATTGATGAGCACATTTCTGGTTTGTTATTTACTACGTTCTGTTATTGAGAATCGGTCGTTTCCATGACCTGTATCATTCTGGATTGTTGCTGCTTGTTCACCCTCTGCTTGTAAGTGGAGGAATGGACTGCCTGCACCTAGCACCTCAGACTGGTGTCCGATGAGCTGAGGTGGCTGCATTGTGTGCAGGCTCAAACTGGCCCTGAGGGGAATCCTCGGTGGGCCCCTGTGGAGATCTGGGCCCTCAATCCCACTGTATGGGCAGTACTTGGCATATTTCACTTAAATCACTCTGTACAGAAAAAGCAGCATCTCCTCATTCATTAACCACGCTACCCAGTTTATTATTATATAGAGATATAGGTAAATTTGTGAACGAAGATAGTATAATATTTGCATGCAGGTGAAAATGCCCCCCCCCTCCCCCCTTCCCAAGTCAATGTTACTGGTGAGCCCTTGTTACCCCAGTCCGACACTGATATTGTGTGTTTGTCAGTCTTTCAAGAAGCAACATGCACTTTTTTCTCCTCACCAGACATTTTTCAAGGTCTGAAGTGGGCAAAAAAGACATAAAAGACTGAACATATAAGTAGCAAAGTGGTTGTACAGTACAGTGGGGGGTTTTTTTGTACGGTACAGGTTTTTTTTTCTGTTGACTCACTGAAAAAAATACAAATAAAACAAAAAATCCTTCATGTGCAAATATCCATATGCCACATGTAGAGTTCTATCCTTTTAGAACACTATTGGTGTTCTAGTTCTCTCCATTATAGTCTATAGAGCTGTTCAGATTTCTGTGTTTTTTTTTTTTGTTTTTTTATTCAGACCGTGTGTCAGCAAGAAAAATCACCAAGGCATGTTTGTTTTTGATCTGATTCATCAAAAACACCAATAGCAGTCTGTGGGTCCATGAAAATCACAAACTGCACTCTGTTATCTGTGTGCAATTCATGTCATTTTCTCATTCCCATAGACTTGTATGGGTGGTATTGATTCAAGAGTTGGCAACAGACATGGCAACAGACATGGTGGATGAGTGGGTATCCTTCTTTCTAAAAACTGTTCCTTCAACCCTATCCAACCCCCACCCTCCCTTATCCTCCCTTCAATCTCCAAATGGCTGTCATATACCGACCACCTGGCTCAGCCACTGCCTTCATCGACCAATTCTCCACCTGGCTCCTTCACTTTCTCTCTGCCAACATCCCCACCATCATCATGGGCGACTTTAATATCCCTACTGACACCCACCAGCCAGCAGCCTCCAAACTACTGGCCTTTACTTCATCCTTTGGACTCACCCAGTGGTCCTCCACAGCTACCCACACAGACTGACATACACTAGACCTCATCTTCACCCGCCTCTGTTCCTTATCTAATCTCACAACCTCTCCCTTCCCCCTATCTGAACACCATCTACTCACCTTCTCATCCTTGTCCTCCTCACCTTCCCCCCCCAGGTCCAGCCATTACCACATCCTCGCAGAATACTCGCAAACCTAGACATTCACAGACTATCAGACTCTCTCCTACCCCTGTCCTCCATATCTTCACTCCACGACACAGACAGCGCCACCGCTTTCTATAACTCCACCCTCACATCAGCCATAGACTCAGTCGCCCCTCTGATGCATGGCGGAGTGCGACGAACCAATAGGCAACCCTGGCATAACAATCTCACAAAAACTTCGACAAGCATCCAGGGTCACGGAGCGACGTGGGAAGAAAGCACGCATGCCAGACGACTTCACTGCTTTCAGACAAGCTACACTTGACTTCAAATCAGCCCTCACCTCTACTAAACAACCTATTTCACTAACCTTGTATCTTCACTATCCTACAACCCGAAACAACTATTCAGCACATTTACCTCCCTCCTCCGCCCACCACTGCCACCTCCAACTCCCTTCATCTCTTCCGAGGACTTTGCCACCTACTTCAAAAACAAGATCGACCAAACAAGGCAAACCTTTACTTGTCCACCACCCCAACCACTCCATATACCAGACCTCTGCCCTTCCCTAATAACCTCCCTCTCCAACATCACTGAAGGAGAGCTTACTCGCCTCTTTTCCAAATCGCACCTCACCACTGGTGCACTTGACCCATCCCTTCCCACGTGCTCCCCAACCTCACCTCCTTCAACCTCTCTCTCTCTTCCGGTACCTTCCCCTCTGCCTTCAAACATGCCACCATCACACCCATCCTCAAAAAAGCTAACCTTGACCCAACTGCTAAGCCCAGCTATCGCCCCATATCACTGCTCCCGTTTGCTTCAAAACTCCTTGAGCAGCATGTCCATGCTCAACTTTCCTCCCACCTCTCATCTAACTCTCTCCTTGACAACCTCCAATCTGGCTTCCACCCCCACCACTCCACCGAAACTGCCCTGACAAAAATTACTAATGACTTAAGGTACCGTCAAACTGAACGATATCGTTGCTTTTTGTGACGTAGCAATGATATCGTTAACTAAATCGTTATGTGTGACAGCGACCAACGATCAGGCCCCTGCTGGGAGATCGTTGGTCGCTGGGGAAAGTCCAGTACTTTATTTTGTCGCTGGATCTCCCGCTGACATCGCTGAATCGGCGTGTGTGACGCCGATTCAGCGATGTTGTCACTGGTAACCAGGGTAAACATCGGGTTACTAAGCGCAGGGCCGCGCTTAGTAACCTGATGTTTACCCTGGTTACCGTTGTAAATGTAAAAAAACAAACACTACATACTTACATTCCTGGTGTCTGGTCATGTCCCTCGCCTTCAGCTTCCCGCACTGACTGGTGAGCGCCGGCCAGCCGTAAAGCAAAGCACAGCGGTGACGTCACCACTGTACTTTACGGCCGGCGCTCAGTCAGTGCTGGAAGCTGAAGGCGAGGGACCTGACCAGACACCGGGAATGTAAGTATGTAGTGTTTGTTTTTTTACATTTACAACGGTAACCAGGGTAAACATCGGGTTACTAAGCGCGGCCCTGCGCTTAGTAACCCGATGTTTACCCTGGTTACCCGGGGACTTCAGGATCGTTGGTCGCTGGAGAGCTGTCTGTATGACAGCTCTCCAGCGACCAAACAGCGACGCTGCAGCGATTGACATCGTTGTCGGTATCGCTGCAGCGTCGCTTAGTGTGATGGTACCTTTAGTCACAGCCAGAGCTAACAGACAGTTCTCAATCCTTCTCCTTCTTGACCTGTCCTCTACTTTTGACAGTCGATCACTGCCTAATGCTACAGATTCTCTCTTCCCTTGGCATCAAAGACCTTGCCCTGTCCTGGATTGCCTCATACCTATCCAACCGCACATTTAGCGTTTCCCACTCCCACACTACCTCCTCATCCCGCCCTCTCTCTGTTGGAGTCCTTCAAGTCTCTGTCCTAGGGCCCCTACTTTTTTCCATCTATACCCTTGGCCTAGGACAACTCATAAAGTCCCACGGCTTCCAGTACCACCTGTACACGGACGACACTCAGATCTATCTCTCTGGCCCAGATGTCACCTCTCTGCTGTCCAGAATCCCGACGTGCCTGTCAGCCATATCCTCCTTCTTCACCTCTCGCTTCCTAAAACTCAATGTAGACGAAACCGAACTCATCATCTTTCCCCCATCTCACGTTTTCCCCCTACCTGACCTATCTCTTATGGTAAACGGCATCACGCTCTCTCCCGCACCTGAAATCCGCTGCCTTGGGGTAACTCTCGACTCTGCCCTGTCCTTCAAACCGCACATCCAAACTCTTGCCACCTCCTGTCGCCTCCAACTCAAAAATATTGCCAGAATCCGTTCCTTCCTCAGCCCACAATCTACCAAAACTCTTGTGCATGCCCTCATCATCTCCCGCCTCGACTACTGCAACACCCTCCTCTGTGGCCTCCCCGCTAACTCTCTTGCACCACTCCAGTCTGTCCTCAACTCTGCTGCCCGGCTAATCCACCTCTCTCCTCCCCTTCTCCCCTCTGCAAATCCCTCCACTGGCTCCCAATTCCCCAACGAATCCAGTTCAAACTACTAACACTGATCTACAAAGCCATCCACAACCTGTCCCCTCCCTATATCTCTGAACTAATCTCCCAATATCTTCCCTCACGTAATCTCCGATCCTCTCAAGACCTTCTACTCCCCTCCACACTTATTCGTTCCTCACACAACCGCCTCCAAGATTTCTCCCGAATATCCCCCATCCTCTGGAATTCCATGCCTTAACACGTCCGATTATCCACTCTCGGATCCTTCAGACGGAACCTGAAAACCCATCTCTTCAAGAAAGCCTACAATAACCGAGCCGCCGCCAGAGCCACCGCCGCCAGAGCCGCCGCCTTACCCCTACCTTCTGTCTCTTCCCCACTATCCCATAGAATGTAAGTCTGCAAGGACAGGGTCCTCTCCCCTCTGTACCAGTCCGTCACTGTAAACCTGTTTACTGTAAACGATATCTATAACCCTGTATGTAACCCCTTTCTCATGTACAGCACCATGGAATTAATGGTGCTATATCAATAACAATAAAAAGAGTTGGATCAAAATCAGACACTGTAAATCCATGTTTTGTGGGTTGTTGGTTTTTTTTTTTTGGGGGGGGGGGGGAGGGGATACATGGTCCGCAAAGAAACACGGACAGCCACATAGACTGTAGTGGGTACATAAAATAAACCACATATTCCATTGTGTGCTACCACAACAGAAACAGAAGTGAAGACAAAGGGAGATAATAAAACGATAATAATTTTATTGAAACAACAATGTTTTTTAAAAATACAGGGCATATGACAATGGGGAGGGGGAAGGAAAAATAGGGAAAGCAAAAAATGGGGGAAAAACCACCAAGCTTAAGAGAACGAAGCCGCACTGTCCTGCAAGGGGTTAATATACTAAACCCAGTAATCATATGATGGTAGTACTAATAGTAAAGCAGACCAGGTATCCTAATTCATGATAACTGACAATGTACACAAGGTATAACTGCCACAGGCATAAAAATATATCCTGTTTCAAGGTAAAGTCAATCGGCATAACGTGAGTATAAGCCTTACCCAAGAACAATGCAGAGAACGAACCTGCTAGTGTACTGGTGAGAACTCCAATAGTTCAAATATGCCAGCTAAAAACAATGCCAGGACATTACCACAATAGGGGTGAGTAGCCAAGGAGGTTTACCTGTGATGACAGTTAGAGTGCAGCGGTATCTGGTGTCGCTAGGACAGTGCAGGAACGGTTCCCATGCGCCCGACAAGCGCTGTTTCGCCGTAGCTTCTTCAATAGGGGCGAGGACAAGGTTTAGAAAGGTGTGGGGGACTTATATAGAAGAAAAGGAGTGACGATGCCTAGACCGGACGTATCCTAAGCTGCTTCAGATAGCGCGCGTTATGGGACCGTCCCACCGAGCCAAGGGGACTTCCGAGTCTGCGCACCGTGACACGCAGTGGAACGCACTGCGGTCACGTGATTGCGCATCCCGGAAGTCAGTGGCGGGGTAACGGATCCCGCGCGTGCGCAATGCAGCTAGGAGGCGCGGAAGATGACAGAGAGGGTAGCAGGGAGTGTTCTGGACGGGTTAAAGTTGCGCGCGCATCACGGGCCGTCCCACCAAGCCAAAGGGACTCCCGAGCATGCGCACCGTGACACGCAGTGGAACACACTGCGGTCACGTGATTGGCGCCTCTCGGGAGTCAGGGGGGGAGCGGACCCCGCACGCGCGCAGTACCACCGCCAGATACACCAAGGGGAGAAGAGAAGGGAGAGAAAGCTGGGTATCCATAGCGGGACGGGTTATCGTATCGGCCAAAATAAGGTGAAAGGGGACACGATATAAGTGCAAAAAACCAGCATAAATTACTAAGATGAAGATAAAAAGCCCTAACACAGGTGTATAATAATATAAATATCAAGGTAAAAATACCAACCTCAAGATGCACAATCAGATGTGCACAAATACATATAAGTGGGATAAGAATAAACCATAGTGCCATATATACGGGAGGCTATAGGAAAATGGGTAGAAAGAGGTGGAGCAACCACCAATAACACTACATCGTAATATATAATTATAAGAATAAAGACCATACACATACCCAAAGGCAAATATTATGCTAAAGGCATATCAGCCCAGAACAACAGGCATCAGTGTAAATGCAGCCATGGTGATGACCATTATATAAACAAAACATGATGAATCCAGTTCAAACTACTAACACTGATCTACAAAGCCATCCACAACCTGTCCCCTCCCTATATCTCTGAACTAATCTCCCAATATCTTCCCTCACGTAATCTCCGATCCTCTCAAGACCTTCTACTCCCCTCCACACTTATTCGTTCCTCACACAACCGCCTCCAAGATTTCTCCCGAATATCCCCCATCCTCTGGAATTCCATGCCTTAACACGTCCGATTATCCACTCTCGGATCCTTCAGACGGAACCTGAAAACCCATCTCTTCAAGAAAGCCTACAATAACCGAGCCGCCGCCAGAGCCACCGCCGCCAGAGCCGCCGCCTTACCCCTACCTTCTGTCTCTTCCCCACTATCCCATAGAATGTAAGTCTGCAAGGACAGGGTCCTCTCCCCTCTGTACCAGTCTGTCACTGTAAACCTGTTTACTGTAAACGATATCTATAACCCTGTATGTAACCCCTTTCTCATGTACAGCACCATGGAATTAATGGTGCTATATCAATAACAATAAAAAGAGTTGGATCAAAATCAGACACTGTAAATCCATGTTTTGTGGGTTGTTGGTTTTTTTTTTTTTTTTTGGGGGGGGGGGGGGGAGGGGATACATGGTCCGCAAAGAAACACGGACAGCCACATAGACTGTAGTGGGTACATGTTCTTTCCTCTCAATGAGGCCTGTCTGTTTTTAGCATTGCAATGGGTAGGTAGAAGCTTTGCAAAAAATGTTTTATTTGTTTTGAGGGTTAAAACTGACCAAAAAGCGCTGTAAAATCTGATCCAAGACACTGAAAATCGACTGCTTTTTTTTTTTTTGGTCATCTGAATGAAGCCTTACATTCCACAATTGTTTTGCAAAAGCCCGTTGTGCATCTCCACTCGTTATTCACGGAAACGGTGGGAGAAACAAGTTGATGCAGTTAGGAAAAAGATTTGATCATTGAATCTTATATATGTGTATGTCTTGTGCAAGTTTATGCCTTGCTGAAATCGGCAAAGGGTGCTTTTTTTCTTTCCAATTTGTCTTCTTGGGGGAAAAGGAACCTTCTGATAACAATAGTGTTTAAAGATGATCTACGGTATTTAAAGGGGTTTTAACTAGATCATCATAAAGAAGCCCTCCTCCTCCCATCAACATTGTTATCTTAATATATTGCAGTTATCATATTATATAGCACAGTGTACTTACAGTTGTTCATTGTCATTCCTGTACACGGCCACAAATTAATAAAAGAAAAAAAAATTAAAGGGAAGTTCCCTTAAACTAAAGGAGGTTTGTACTGGGGACGTAATATGGATGCTATACGCTGTTTAAAGGTATTTCCCCCTTTTTTTTTTTTTTTTCTTGCTGTAGTAAACTTGCCAGATATTGCAATATGGTGAATCCCTTATTTGGGGGTATAAAATGCATCTGAAAACTGCAATTATAAATCCCAAACCCTTTAACAGTGGTTTTATACTTTGTATATATTTTTGCAGTGAAAAATCATTTGATTGCTGCACATGCAAAACACGAATGTAGCAAAATTGCTGAGAGAATTAACATGCTCAGTTATAAATAAAAAAAATATTAAAAAAAAATGCCGTGTAGGAATGAGATCTTGGCAATTTAATGTGCTGCTACTGTAAAATGCAGCATTTTTTTAAATTTTTAACAGCAGAAAAATGCTAAAAGTGCAGCAAAATTTCCACCTGTGAATAAGCATTAAGTGGTCAGTTTGACAAGAAAGATAACTATGGGCAGCCGTCTGCTATGGTCTCTGGTGTTACTGAACATAAGCCTTTTTTTTTATATATATACTTTTTAGAATGTATAAGAAATACGACCCTTCCAGAATAAGAGCGGAGGATGAAGTGTTTTCAAGCAAACGGTGCCTAGAATGGTTTTATGAATATGCAGGTACGGTCCCATTATTTTCTATAGCCTTTTATTTAAAGGGGAAAATGTTTTCTGATGTCTCATAGGATCCTGCTCTATGGGCCAACAGCACCACCCCTGGTAGACCCGGCTTATAGTTCTTTCAACACCATAAGCTTTGGGTAGGGCTGTGCTGAAGTTTCTGTGCTGCAAAGACCAGAAACACATAGGAGACTTTATGGAAGGATTTAGAAAAGCAAAAAAATAAGTCCTCATGATTTTGCAACATGTAACAGCGAAAAATGTGCATATAACCCAGCCTGACTCTGCTTCGCTTCTCTCTAAAGATCAGATGACTGCAGTAACCGGTAGGTGCACTGAGCTACAGGAGGGCCCATTAAGACATGTGATCTTGGTATTGTCAGTTATAATTTTGCCCAATCATATGGGGGAGGTGTCGTGCAGGGGGGAAAATGAACCCAGAGAGAAGCTTAAAGCAGGCTTTCTCCATTGAGACATGTAATGACAGGCAGCTCTGTGATCTCTGCCCATGTCATTATAAACAACTCTAACATGGTAACATAGTTAGTAAGGCCGAAAAAAGACATTTGTCCATCCAGTTCAGCCTATGTTCCATCAGAATAAATCCCCAGATATACGTCCTTCTAAAGAACCTAATAACTGTAAGATACAATATTGTTACACTCCAGGAAGACATCCAAGCCTCTCTTGAACTCCTCGACTGCTCTCTGTCTGCTTTCATCTCACAGCAGTCAGTGTGGGGGGAGGATGGAGAACAGCAGAACTGACAGTGCCGGAGATGAAAGTTGCATGAGATGGGGTTTGCAATGACACATGGCCCTGCTCTACTTCACACAGTAGGTGCAAGCAGTGAGATCAGTGAGGAGAGCAGGGCTTTGTCATGACATGTCTCACAGGGGAAAGCCTGCGGACATGTTCCCATGACCCCCCCACACACACACACACACACACACACACACACACACACACACACACACACACACACACACACACACACACACACACGCGCGCACGCATGATGCCTCCGGCTTATGTTGGGCAACTTCATCCAACAGAAAAAGGACATGCCCCTGAGACCAATCTCTGATAACGCCCCCTTGGTCTTGGCTTCTAAAGTTTAGGGTATAATTTATTCTAATATCTGCAATGGAAGAAAAAAATAAAAACTTTTATTTTAATTCCAAAAAGTATTTAGTCAATCAGCAATAGTGCAAGTTCCACCACTTAAAAAGATGAGAGGCGTCTGTAATTTACATCATAGGTAGACCTCAACTATGGGAGACAAACTGAGAAAGAAAATCACATTGTCTGTTTTTTTAACATTTTATTTGCATATTATGGTGGAAAATAAGTATTTGGTCGGAAACAAAATTTCATCTCAATACTTTGTAATATATCCTTTGTTGGCAATGACAGAGGTCAAACGTTTTCTGTAAGTCTTCACAAGGGTGCCACACACTGTTGTTGGTATGTTGGCCCATTCCTCCATGCAGATCTCCTCTAGAGCAGTGATGTTTTTGGCTTTTCGCTTGGCAACACGGACTTTCAACTCCCTCCAAAGGTTTTCTATAGGGTTGAGATCTGGAGACTGGCTAGGCCACTCCAGGACCTTGAAATGCTTCTTACGAAGCCACTCCTTCGTTGCCCTGGCGGTGTGCTTTGGATCATTGTCATGTTGAAAGACCCAGCCACGTTTCATCTTCAATGCCCTTGCTGATGGAAGGAGGTTTGCACTCAAAATCTCACGATACATGGCCCCATTCATTCTTTCATGTACCCGGATCAGTCGTCCTGGCCCCTTTGCAGAGAAACAGCCCCAAAGCATGATGTTTCCACCACCATGCTTTACAGTAGGTATGGTGTTTGATGGATGCAACTCAGTATTCTTTTACCCTTCGCCACGACAGCACCCCACATGAGAGAGAGGGATCCGCCCATAGGAACAGGAAACCTACAGAATAAAAGGAGGCGGTCCCCTCTCCTCCTCAGTTTAGGGTTCCTGTTCCTACAGGGACCCGGCTTACCTACAGATGAAGAGGATCCCTGGGCCATGCACCCGCCTGCGCCGGTTTCTGTGGGAACGGCAGGGGCTGCGGTACCAGAAGCAGCGGCGGGGGAGCCCCTGCTTGCAGCCTCCCCCCTCGTCTGGCCAAACATCCACGGTCCGGGTCCGGTCACCGTAGGTCCGGCCGGCACTGTGAGGACGCGCGCGCTGCAGCGGCCGGCTTAATAGCCTCTGGCGGCCGCATGGTGGTGAGAGCGGCGCGTCTAACCCGGAAGTCGCGGGAGCACTTCCGGGTTGGTCCGGGGAGGCAGGAGAATGGGCGGCAAGTTTAAAAATGCAGCGCTAGCGTCGGGCCGGTGTGTGTGAAATGGCTTCACCGGCCGACGAAGCGCACCTGCCCGCAGTGCAACAGCGCTCTCCCAGCAGGGAGAGAAGCACGAGGAGCAGCACAAAGAGTGGTGGCCGACCTCCAGAGAAGAGTTCTACCACCAAACGAATTCCGCCTCCAGAACCGGTACCTGTCAGCTTCACTGGGTGAGTTTTTGAAAGAGTCTCTTCCTATATGCTGATATATGTTCCTCCTGTATCCTTCCTCTAGACTAAGAAAAGGACACACAAATCTAAGCATAAAGAGTGTGCTTTATGTACGCAGCCCCTCCCGGATGATTATGCCAAAAAACTGTGTGCAGAGTGTATCATGCAAACTCTACGGCAGGAAAATATCATGACTCCCTCAGATGTCAGAGCTATTATCCGAGAAGAGATGCAGGGTTTGGCGCAGACAAGTAGCGCCAGTACCCGTCAGCCTAGCAGGTCCCGGTCTCCGGTTAGTTCGGAGTCAGAGGGTGTATGTATTTCTTCAGACGAAGAGGGATCTCAGCCGAGCTCATCCGAGACTGAAGGGGGACTTTGTCTTCCCAACAGTAATGTGGACAATTTAATAAAATCTGTCAGGAGCACGATGGGGTGCCCAGATGGGAAAGAAAAGAAATCAGCACAGGACATAATGTTTGCGGGGTTAGGACAGAAGAAACGTAGGTCCTTCCCCGTCATACAAACCATCAAAGATATTGTCAAAAAGGAGTGGGACAAGCAGAATAGAGGGTTTTTACCATCATCCTCTAAAAGGCGCTATCCCTTCAGCGATGAAGACCTAAACACCTGGTCAAAGGTGCCAAAAGTTGATGCTGCGGTAGCCTCCACAACCAAACAGTCGGTCCTACCAGTGGAGGATTCAGGGGTCCTAACAGACCCGCTGGACCGTAAAGCAGAAGCTTTACTAAAGAGGTCATGGGAAGTCAATACGGGGGCGTTCAGGCCCGCCATATCTAGTACCTGTACTGCAAGATCTCTACTAGTATGGACGGAGCAATTGGAGGAACAGATTAGAGGCAAAACTTCGAGGGAATCTATCCTGCTGAAATTGCCTCAAATTAAAGAAGCAGTAGCATTCCTAGCTGATGCCTCAGTGGACTCGCTACGTCTTGCAGCCAGGTCAGCCGGCCTAGTCAACACAGCCCGGCGTGCACTCTGGCTAAAGAATTGGAAGGGGGACGCACAAGCTAAAGCGAAACTTTGTGCGATTCCCTGTCAGGGTGAGTTCCTTTTTGGGAAGACGCTGGATGAACTCCTGAATAAAGCAGGTGAAAGGAAGAAAGGCTTCCCTAACCAGTATCTTCCATCCTACAGGAGAGCCTTCAGGAGACGCCCCTTTACTAGGAACAAGCCGCTTGAACAAAGAGAGCGATGGGAGTCGAAGGACCCAAAGCAAAAAGGTGCCTTTTTTAGCGGGTCCCATAATCCGAGACGTAAATACCGCTAACCAGGAAGTAGGCGGCAGATTAAAATTTTTTCTTCCCCAATGGGGACAGATAACATCCAGCCAGTGGATTCTGGACATTGTGCAATACGGCCTTAAATTAGAATTTGATCGAATCCCTTGGGATTCCTTCATAATAACATCTCCAAAAGGTCAGGACCAACAGAGGGCTCTAGAAATAGAGATCCTATCTCTTCTATCTAAGAAAGTCCTGATTGAAGTTCCCCAGGATCAAAAAGGGAAAGGGTTCTACTCCCCTTTATTCCTGATTAATAAACCAGATGGTTCATTTAGAACCATCATAAATCTTAAAAAATTAAATTCTTTCCTGCGTAATCATACCTTCAAAATGGAATCCATTAGTTCTACCATAAAACTCTTATTCCCTAGGTGTGTCATGGCCGGAATAGACTTAAAGGACGCCTATTACCATCTTCCCATACATGCCGAACATCAGCAGTACCTAAGGGTAGCAGTCACCCTGGAGGGAAAGGTTCGTCACTTTCAATATGTTGCAATGCCATTTGGGCTTTCTATGGCTCCCCGCGTCTTCACTAAGGTGATACTAGAAGTGATGGCTCATCTACGCCAACGAGATACCTTGATAATACCCTACCTAGATGACTTTCTAGTGGTAGGAAGCTCTGCACTTCAATGTAAAACTCGTTTATCTAATACGATCTCGTCCCTACAGGAGTTAGGTTGGATCGTCAACTTCGAAAAATCTCGGCTGAATCCAGAAACCGTTCAGACATTTCTAGGAATCCAGCTAGACTCCGTAAGTCAGAAATGCTTTCTTCCTCAGTCAAAGAGGTTGACTATACAATCAAAGGTATCAGACGCAATACGCAAACCCTACATGACACTAAGAAAGGCCATGTCCTTACTGGGGTCATTATCATCATGTATCCCTGCTGTACCTTGGGCACAATTCCATACCCGTCAATTGCAGTACGAAGTATTGTCGGCTCAGGGGAAAGACGGTTATTTAGAAAGTAGAATAACTCTTTCCAGTAATGTCTTAGAATCGCTATCCTGGTGGCTAGACATGGACCACCTATCACGGGGTGTGCCATGGATAATAGACCCGTCTAAAATAATTACCACCGACGCCAGCCCTATTGGGTGGGGAGCACATATGGAAGACAATCTGGCCCAAAATACTTGGGATCAGACAGAATTAATATGTTCCTCCAACTGGAAGGAGTTAAAAGCAATAGAATGTGCCTTATATCATTTTCTTCCGCAGATTCATGGAACAAATGTAAGAATTTACTCAGACAATTCCACCGCAGTGGCATACTTGAACCGTCAGGGTGGTACAAAGTCAGGAAGTCTGATGACCATAGCTGCAAACATCTTTCAGCTGGCAGAGGCTCATCTAACATCCTTAACAGCCCTGCACATCAAAGGTGTAGAGAACATCAGGGCAGACTACCTCAGCAGAAACGAGTTGCGTCAAGGAGAATGGACCTTAAACAAATCCATATTCAGAAGGATAACAGAAGCATGGGGGATACCACAAATCGACCTATTTGCCACAAGAGACAACCGGCAAGTACAAAGGTTCGCTTCCCTGAACACCAGGGATCACCCAGATATGTTGGACTCTCTCCACCATCCTTGGCGGTTCAGACTGGCATATGCCTTTCCTCCAATGTCTCTGATTCCTCTAGTGATCAGAAAGATCAGGAGGGAACAGGCAAGAGTAATCCTCATTGCACCATTCTGGCCGAAAAGACCATGGTTCTCTTGTCTCCAGACCATGTGCCTATGCGATCCTTGGATCCTCCCATCAGACAAGGAGCTGCTGTACCAAGGCCCCTTTTTCCACCCGCAAGTGAAAGGTCTTCACTTGACGGCGTGGAATTTGAGAGGCAACTATTAAGTTCCAGAGGGTTCTCAACAGAACTAGTAAACACCCTCTTATTGAGCAGGAAAAGATCTACCACCCTAATATATAGTAGGGTATGGAATAAATTTTTAGACTTTTACACGGTACCGTTCACTAAGCAAGTTCCACTCACACCTATCCTAGAGTTCTTGCAAAAAGGCCGAGAGTTAGGACTATCTGTAAATACCTTAAGAGTTCAGGTCTCGGCATTAGGAGCCCTATATGGATGCAATATAGCAGCTAATAGGTGGATCTCCAGATTCATAAAATCTTGTGAACGTAGTAAACCGGTCCATATTCCCCGTCTACCTCCGTGGGATTTAAATCTAGTATTAGAGGCCTTAACAAGCTCTCCATTTGAACCATTAGATTCAATACCTTTAAAAATCCTAACATATAAAGTAGCCTTACTAGTAGCCCTAACCTCAGCTAGACGGGTTAGTGACATCCAGGCCCTATCAGTAGACCCACCTTTCTTACTGATATTTCATGATCGGATAGTCCTGAAACCAGACCCCTCATACCTCCCTAAGGTAGCGTCCACCTACCACAGGTCACAAGAAATATTTCTCCCTTCCTTTTTTGATTCACCTGTAACTCCAGAACATCATAAGTTCCACACCTTAGATGTCAGAAGAGCCATCCTGACTTATATAGAAAGGTGTCAGACATGGAGGGAGAGTAGGGCTCTGTTTATCTCCTTTCAGGGCCACAAGAAAGGACATGGGGTCACGAGAGCTACCATATCTCGGTGGATCAGAGAGGCTATCTGCTTGGCCTATACGTCAAAAGGCGAGATTCCTCCAGTGGGTATAAAAGCGCACTCAACACGAGCCATGGCTTCCTCCTGGGCGGAACAAGCAGATGTACCGATCCATTTAATATGTAAGGCTGCAACTTGGTCTACACCTTCTACCTTCTACAACCATTATAGACTTGATCTGTCCACGTCTTCTGATCTGACCTTTGGTAGAGCTGTTCTTAATACAGTAATCCCACCCAAATAATGACTCTCTGAAAATCTCTCATGTGGGGTGCTGTCGTGGCGAAGGGTAAAAAGCCGGATTACGTACCGGTAATGCTCTTTTAATGAGTCCACGACAGCACCCATGTATTACCCTCCCTAAATTATGCACAGCTCTTTCCTTTAAGGTCACAAATAATGGTTGTATAGAGTTAAGAAATTTATGTGACTGAATAAGAATGAATACTAACACTTTTGCGGTTCCCCTTTTTATACTCTGTAACTAAACTGAGGAGGAGAGGGGACCGCCTCCTTTTATTCTGTAGGTTTCCTGTTCCTATGGGCGGATCCCTCTCTCTCATGTGGGGTGCTGTCGTGGACTCATTAAAAGAGCATTACCGGTACGTAATCCGGCTTTTTTCCTCCAAACACGACAAGGTGTTTCTACCAAACAGTTCCAGTTTGGTTTCATCAGACCATAGGACATTCTCCCAAAACTCCTCTGGATCATCCAAATGCTCTCTAGCAAACTTCAGACGGGCCCGGACATGTACTGGCTTAAGCAGTGGGACACGTCTGGCACTGCAGGATCTGAGTCCATGGTGGCGTAGTGTGTTACTTATGGTAGGCCTTGTTACATTGGTCCCAGCTCTCTGCAGTTCATTCACTAGGTCCCCCCGCGTGGTTCTGGGATTTTTGCTCACCGTTCTTGTGATCATTCTGACCCCACGGGGTGGGATTTTGCGTGGAGCCCCAGATCGAGGGAGATTATCAGTGGTCTTGTATGTCTTCCATTTTCTAATTATTGCTCCCACTGTTGATTTCTCCACTCCAAGCTGGATAGCTATTGCAGATTCAGTCTTCCCAGCCTGGTGCAGGGCTACAATTTTGTTTCTGGTGTCCTTTGACAGCTCTTTGGTCTTCACCATAGTGGAGTTTGGAGTCAGACTGTTTGAGGGTGTGCACAGGTGTCTTTTTATACTGATAACAAGTTTAAACAGGTGCCATTACTACAGGTAATGAGTGGAGGAAAGAGGAGACTCTTAAAGAAGAAGTTACAGGTCTGTGAGAGCCAGAAATCTTGATTGTTTGTTTCTGACCAAATACTTATTTTCCACCATAAAATGCAAAAAAAATGATAAAAAAACAGACAATGTGATTTTCTGGATTTTTTTTTCTCAGTATGTCTCCCATAGTTGAGGTCTACCTATGATGTAAATTAGACGCCTCTCATCTTTTTAAGTGGTGGAACTTGCACTATTGATATATATATATATATATATATATATATATATATATATATATATATATATATATATATATATATATATATATATATACGCATGCATACATACACATATATATATATATATATATATATATATATATATATATATATATATATATATATATATATATATATATATATATATATATATATATATATATATACACACACAGTTAGGTCCATATATATTTGGACAGAGACAACATTTTTCTAATTTTGGTTATAGACATTACCACAATGAATTTTAAACAAAACAATTCAGATTCAGTTGAAGTTCAGACTTTCAGCTGTCATTTAAGGGTATCCACATTAAAATTGGATGAAGGGTTTAGGAGTTTCAGCTCCTTCACATGTGCCACCCTGTTTTTAAAGGGACCAAAATTAATTGGACAGGTTCAATAATTTTAAATAAAATGTTCATTTTTAGTAGTTGGTTGAAAACCCTTTGTTGGCAATGACTGCCTGAAGTCTTGAACTCATGGACATCACCAGATGCTGTGTTTCCTCCTTTTTGATGCTCTGCCAGGCCTTCACTGCAGTGGTTTTCAGTTGCTGTTTGTTTGTGGGCCTTTCAGTCTGAAGTTTAGTCTTTAACAAGTGAAATGCATGCTCAAGTGGGTTGAGATCAGGTGACTGACTTGGCCATTCAAGAATATTCCACTTCTTTGCTTTAATAAACTACTGGGTTGCTTTGACTATGTTTTGGGTCATTGTCCATCTGTAGTATGAAGCGACGACCAATCAGTTTGGCTGCATTTGGCTGGATCTGAGCACACAGTATGGATCTGAATACCTCAGAATTCATTTGGCTGCTTCTGTCCTGTCACATCATCAATAAACACTAGTGACCCAGTGCCACTGGCAGCCATGCATCGCCAAGCCATCACACTGCCTCCATCGTGTTTTACAGATGATGTGGTATGCTTTGGATCATGAGCTGCACCACGCCTTTGCCATACTTTTCTCTTTCCATCATTCTAGCCAAGGTTGATCTTGGTTTCATCTGTCCAAAGAATGTTCTTCCAGAACTGTGCTGGCTTTTTTAGATGTTTTTTAGCAAAGTCCAGTCTAGCCTTTTTATTCTTGATGCTTATGAGTGGCTTGCACCGTGCAGTGAACCCTCTGTATTTACTTTCATGCAGTCTTCTCTTTATGGTAGATTTGGATATTGATACGCCGACCTCCTGGAGAGTGTTGGTCACTTGGTTGGCTGTTGTGAAGGGGTTTCTCTTCACCATGGAGATTATTCTGCGATCATCCACCACTGTTGTCTTCCGTGGGCGCCCAGGTCTTTTTGCATTGATGAGTTCACCAATGCTTTCTTTCTTTCTCAGGATGTAACAAACTGTAGATTTTGCCACTCCTAATATTGTAGCACTTTCTCGGATGGTTTTTTTCCTGTTTTTGCAGCTTAAGGATGGCTTGTTTCACCTGCATGGAGAGCTCCTTTGACCGCATGTTTACTTCACAGCAAAACCTTCCAAATGCAGCACCACACCTCAAATCAACTCCAGGCCTTTTATCTGCTTAATTGATAATGACACAACGAAGGGATTCCCCACACCTGTCCATGAAATAGCCTTGGAGTCAATTGTCCAATTGCTTTTGGTCCCTTTAAAAACAGGGTGGCACATGTTAAGGAGCTGAAACTCCTAAACCCTTCATCCAATTTTAATGTGGATACCCTCAAATGAAAGCTGAAAGTCTGAACTTCAACTGCATCTGAATTGTTTTGTTTAAAATTCATCGTGGCAATGTCTATAACAAAAATTAGGAAAATGTTGTCTCTGTCAAAATATATATGGACCTAACTGTGTGTGTATATATACATCTTGGGCAATCGTACGCATTCTCCGCCAGGTGTTCATATCTGACATCTGGTTCTCCCTTACCTCTCCCTTCGATCGGTGTCATCATGGGGGCCCTTTCTTTGCGATGATGAACTGAGGTTGTCATGATGACATTTAGATCGCTGGGCTATGGCAAGCCCCTTAAACCATGCACAGGGCAAGATCTAAGGGGCTTGCCAGTGCATTGCAATGCTTTATACCAGCGATCTGACTGCTGAAAGTGAAAGTTCCATGGAGGCATAGAGGGACTAAGTAAAAAAGTGAAAATAAAGTAAAAGAAAATTGTGTATCCATCTATCCTAAATAAGAATTTGTCCTGAATGACCCGACCTATAAAACTGACACACTAGTTAACACCTGTAGTGAACACTGTGAAAAGAAAATATTTATAAAGAGGCAAAAAGTGGAATTAAACGCTATCAAATTGATGAATGAAAATAAAAATGGTGTCGTTTTAAAATGCCATCTTGTCCCACAAAAAAAAACTCGCTACAGCAACAGAAAAATAAATTCTAGCTCTCAGAATAAAGCGATGCAAAAATATTTTTTTTTTCTAAAAAAGTTTTTGTGTAAAATCGCCAAAACGGCAAAAAAAAACCTATATAAATGTGGTATCGCTGTAATCGTACTGACCCAAAGCATAAAGCTGTCTTATCAATTTTACAACACACAGAACGGCAGAAAAAGGGAAAAAAAATTCTTATTGTACGGTTTTTGTTCATTCTGTCTCCCAAAAAATCTCAATAGAAAGCAATCATAAAATGTTGTGACCAAAAATGGTACCAATAAAAATATCAATCTGTAAAAAATAAGCCCTAACATGACGGTCATCAGAAATATGGAACAATTATAACTCTCAAAATTTGGCAATACAAAAACTACTTTTGTGACCTCAGCCAAACATAATAAAGCTATATGAATCTGGTATCGCTGTAATCGCACTAATCTGAAGAATAAAGTCACGAGGAATGGCTTAAAAAATGAATAAAACCCTTTGTTCACATGCTGCTGATTTGTTCATTCTGCCTCCCAAAAATCACAGTAAGGCTCTGCTCACATTTATCCTGATTGAGCGCCTGGTCATGAAGGTGAAAACAGGGGGTTAATATGCTCAAACTGGTGAAAGGTCCTCTTTAAGTGGCTATATTTGCATTTTGTGGATGACAGACTCTCTTTGAACATTCATGGCACTGAAGTTTTGTAAAGAAAATCTTGTGCTTTCCTTTTCAGGAACTGATGACATAGTAGGTCCAGAAGGCATGGAGAAGTTCTGTGAAGATATCTGTGTAGAACCTGAAAATGTAAGGCTTTCTGGTGTTCTTAAGTAATGTACTAACAGGGGATCATGTACATAAAGTAGTGTAGGTAAGAGCAGCTGTGATTCTAGCTATCAAACTAGATGCTAAACATTGGGAGCAAGCATCTGCCGTAGTTCTTAGAAATGTTCCTCTGTGTAGAATAATAAAAAAGATGATGTCTTATAACGGCATGTAAGGCAGTGGTCGCCAGCCTTTCATTGAAAGCCACATTCAGGTCTGAGAGATGGTTGGGAGCCACATAAGGCCCTCTTCTCTCCCTATAGTAGTAACAGCCAAAGCTTCCCCATAGGAAGCACACCTAGATGTTCTGCCCTTCTCCCTTATTGGCAGTATACTTAAATCTAGGGGTTGTTATTATTATTATTTTTTATTATTATAGCACCATTTATTTCCCACTTTACACCAATTCGGTATTCTTCCATCAAGCACTGCCACCCCACTATTGCATATTCTTCAAAGCCACGTTTAACTAGCAGTATCCTCCTAACCCCACCTTACCATATTACATACTTACATAGGTAGAAAAAATACCTTTTTTGTCACCAAATTATAAGCCACAATGTTATGTGTACTGAGGAAATCATCCAGTCCTTTTGTAAATGCTGTTCTAGTGTCTTCCATTTCTACATCTTATGGTCAGGCATTCCACAGTCTGACTGCTCTAACTGTAAAGAACCCCTTCCTATTTAGCTGCTGGAATCTCCTTTCTTCTCCCTGAAATGAGTGCCCCTGGTCCTTTTGTATGGTCTTTGGAAGGAATAAGTCATGGGTCAATCATTTATATTGACCACACATTTATTCCCCGCATACCCTGAGATCTGTTCTTCTGTGCGGGACTACTCACAAAAGTCGCCATCTGGAGTTCTTCTCTTCATAGGTGTTTGCTACAAGCCACAGGTTGAGGACTGCCGGTGTAAGGGATCACATTGCCAATGACGAATACCTTAGTTTGACGTTGTCTTTTGCAGATTGTTTCACCATAGTTCTGGTAGTCTGCTGTATGCCTCAGGGGCATGTCAAGGGGGTTTGTGCGTGTTACAATTGGCTCCCTTGTGTGGGTATAGGTCTTTATTCTATGAGCAGCCCATCACTGTAATCTTGTATTCTCCCACAGGTAGTGATGCTAGTTCTAGCCTGGAAATTGGATGCACAGAATATGGGCTACTTTACATTACAAGAATGGTTGAAAGGAATGACTTCCCTACAGTGAGTGCTTGTCTAATCATGACCTGTCGAAATGAAATTGTCCACTACTCTGCACTCGCAACTCAATCTGAGTGGTTGTAATAACTAAACCATTAGCAAATTGTGCCAAAGTTGTAAAAAAAAATATATATATAATATATTACTAGCTATTGAACCCGTTCTACGCCCGGGTGGCGAGCCTTTATATTGGTATATTGTCTCCATCATGGTATGTGCTGCTCCATCCTGCGTCCCCATCCTGTCATGCGCTGCTCCATCCTGCGTCCCCATCCTGTCATGTGCTGCTCCATCCTGCGTCCCCATCCTGTCATGCGCTGCTCCATCCTGCGTCCCCATCCTGTCATGTGCTGCTCCATCCTGCGTCCCCATCCTGTCATGTGCTGCTCCATCCTGCGTTCCCTTTCCTGTCATGCGCTGCTCCCATCCTGCGTCTCCATCCTGTCATGCGCTGCTCCATCCTGCGTCCCCATCCTTATGTGCTGCTGCATCCTGCGTCCCCATCCTTATGTGCTGCTGCATCCTGCGTCCCCATCCTTATGTGCTGCTGCATCCTGCGTCCCCATCCTTATGTGCTGCTGCATCCTGCGTCCCCATCCTTATGTGCTGCTGCATCCTGCGTCCCCATCCTTATGTGCTGCTGCATCCTGCGTCCCCATCCTTATGTGCTGCTGCATCCTGCGTCCCCATCCTTATGTGCTGCTGCATCCTGCGTCCCCATCCTTATGTGCTGCTCCATCCTGCGTCCCCATCCTTATGTGCTGCTGCATCCTGCGTCCCCATCCTTATGTGCTGCTGCATCCTGCGTCCCCATCCTTATGTGCTGCTCCATCCTGCGTCCCCATCCTTATGTACTGCTGCATCCTGCGTCCCCATCCTTATGTGCTGCTGCATCCTGCGTCCCCATCCTTATGTTCATGCTGCATCCTGCGTCCCCATCCTTATGTGCTGCTGCATCCTGCGTCCCCATCCTTATGTGCTGCTGCATCCTGCGTCCCCATCCTTATGTGCTGCTGCATCCTGCGTCCCCATCCTTGTGCTGCTCCATCCTGCGTCCCCATCCTTATGTGCTGCTCCCATCCTGCGTCCCCATCCTTATGTTCATGCTGCATCCTGCGTCCCCATCCTGTTATGTGCTGCTCCATCCTGCGTCCCCATCCTTATGTGCTGCTCCATCCTGCGTCCCCATCCTTATGTGCTGCTCCATCCTGCGTCCCCATCCTTATGTGCTGCTCCATCCTGCGTCCCCATCCTTATGTGCTGCTCCATCCTGCGTCCCCATCCTTATGTGCTGCTGCATCCTGCGTCCCCATCCTTATGTGCTGCTCCATCCTGCGTCCCCATCCTTATGTGCTGCTCCATCCTGCGTCCCCATCCTTATGTGCTGCTGCATCCTGCGTCCCCATCCTTATGTGCTGCTCCATCCTGCGTCCCCATCCTTATGTGCTGCTCCCATCCTGCGTCCCCATCCTTATGTGCTGCTCCATCCTGCGTCCCCATCCTTATGTGCTGCTCTATCCTGCGTCCCCATACTGCCTCTGACCCGCTCGGCGCCGAGTGCTGGGGGGCCTGAGCAGGCGGGGACACCGGCGCGCTGTGGGGGTCAGGTGCCGGTATCGCCGCCAGCTCAGGCCCCCCCAGCACTTACTATACTCACCTGTCCGGCGCCGCCATCTTCCCGGTCTCCTGGCTGTGACTGTTCAGTCAGAGGGCGGCGCCGGCGCGCATTAAGCGCGTCATCGCGCCCTCTGAACTGAAGGTCACAGGCCGAAGACCGGGAAGATGGCGCCGCTCAGCGATGGAACGGGGACAGGTGAATATAGGCCGATACTCACCCTCCTGGCGGTCCCTGCTTCTGCGGTGGAGATCGCGGTGTGTGTTCAGTGTGAACGCACACCGCGATCTCCCGGGAGCGTCGCTCTGTGAGGCCCAGACTGCGCCGGCGCTTGCGCAGTCTATAGAGGCTTCGGACAGAGTGACGCTCCCAGCGTTATATTATAGATTATATATCTCAACATACACTTTTTTTTGTGTGTTGTTGTTGCAGTACGAGTTGTTTTTTAATGACCGCTTCAAAATGACAGAACCTTTTTTGCTAAAACTTGGCCAATTATCCAAGTTATTACTTGTTTTCATAGCGATGGGACTTCTTTTTGTCTGCTACAAATATTCAGGGCCAACTACGGTATTTATGAATACCTCCTCGTGTTTGAAATTTACTTGTTTTTCTTAAACCTTTTTTTTTGGCTTGTTTATGCTCCAGGCCCACTGATGGATCATGTGTTTAGGGTTTCCTTAGTATTTCACGTTTGATATTTCATCAGCTGTGGAATACTAAGGGAATGATGAAAACCTGATCTGTTGTTGGTCCATGAGGACCGGGAAACATGGGAGTGGGTGGAACATTCCTGTAGCAAAAATGTACGTCATGGTTCATTAACACGGTTATGTTAAAGAAAGTTTTGATTATAACATATTTTAATGTAGGGCCTATTTACCCTTTTTAAAGTGATTTTGCCGGGTTCAAATACAATTCTTCAGACACCCTTTGACTGCGGATTGCCGAATCTTGACAGTGTGCAGTGTTCACCTTGTCAGGATTCCTGAGTTTTTTAACTTCACATTTTTGGTGCGTCAAAAATACAGCACCTTTATAAAGTTCCAGCAAAGTGGATGGGATTTATAGACCTCTTATTCCTAATATGCTTTCTCCCCCCCACAGAATAAACTGACCTGCAATTTGTGTTTTCGAATCCGCAACATGCCATTTTCTCTTGTGGGTATTCTGAGTGTTATATTCAGATTTTCCCTATAGACTAGCATTAGTAATCTACATAGCACATCTCATGCAGATCCGTTTCCGGCCCATAGATCCTAACGGTTCATTTACATATAGGACAAATGTGGACTTCTCTGGAATAAGATATTGATTCACAGATATCAAGGTGTCATATTATTCATCTTCCGGTGACCTGCATGCCCCTATAGATGGCTTAAGATCCCACTGACAGATGCCCGTTAAAGCATAGCATACCAAAAAGACAAAAACCACAGTATCAAAAAACGCATGTAAAAAGATGCACCTAAAAAAAAAAAAAGCAGTGAAAAAAACTCGAATAACCTAATTTTACCTAAAAGATGTAGAAAATGTGAAGACAAAACCTCCCCAATAAAAGTGTTACCAGGAGTGCTTCTTTATTGTTCTTTTGAGAGACGTGGGTGAGAATCTAGTTTTACGAATCACACAATAGAGTGGAATCCTGACAGTGTGAACATTGCACATTACCGCAATTTGCTGTCAAATTGAGACATTTCTCTTGAGCCCAGAAAACCCCTTTAATGGTTTTGGTTTCTTTGATTTCTCTGTAGGGGTCATAAGTTATCTGTTTGAATGAAATTGCTCAATTATCCATTTAAAGCTAAAACGTGAACCAATCCTTGACTTTCCTGTGGCATCTTTCTCTAAAGCTGGATTCACACCTTGTGCATGATTTTTACTAAACTGAAATCTACATAGTGTCTACAACAGAAATCCATGCATGTTTTCTGCTCTTATTCATGGATTTTTATGTGCATTTTTCGTTGCGGAAAACTATTCTATAAACAACGCAGAGAAGCGGTTTAACCTGCGGGTTCCAAGGTCCCCATCGGACCGAGTGGTTAAAAACAGTACAAAAGGGTGGTGTTTCCGCTGAAGAAATAGACATGTTACAGCTTTAAAAAGTGATGCAAAAATAAATTAATGTTCAGATACAGCAACAAAAAACGCTACATGTGGATGAGATTGAAATAAAACTCGTCCACTTTGCGGATTTAAGGAGTGTAAAGTCCACACCAAGTTTGCAATATTTTTGCCCCAGTACAGTATGAGTGCATGTAAAATCCATGTGATTTCATGTATTTTCGAAATAGATTTTTTTCAGACTGATTTGTAAGAACCGATGCCAAGATATCCCATTCATTAACATACGGACAGTGTATTTCTTAAGTACCTTTCTCTGCTGATTGTGTTCATAATCATTGGTATTAGTGAGGTACAACATGAAATGCTTATCTGGGCTCGTTGGCATAGGGCCGGGCGTTTGGCTACCTTTTCTGTTAGGACTTTTCCGTGTATTTTTTGTGGTGTAGTAATGGTGGGGCCCTTACCACATCACTATCGCCAGGTCCTTACACTGTAACTGATCGTATAAGACTCACGTCTGTGCCTTCTCTTTCAGATGTGACGCCACTGAAAAACTTAGGAATACTTTGGATTACTTGAGATCTTTGTTAAATGAGCCAGCTAATTTTAAACTTATTTATAGATATGCTTTTGATTTTGCACGGGTAAGTAAAATTTTATTAGAAAGGTAACATCAGCCGTTGATATGCAGGACTGAAATCTAGTGTAGAATTTCAGAAGGCTAGGAGCAGAAGACTGAGCTGAAATGGCTAATGATCAGCTAAATGTGAGACTGTATAGGTAACATGGATATGATTGTGCACGGCGCACCTGCTGCAACAGCGACCGCCGCGTGCTCCGTTGGGTAGCCATCATCTCTGACAGTGACATTTCACTGTCTCAGTCGTGTGGTGTAATCATTATAGCACCCATCAGTTTCCCCCACTACGAGGTGACTGAGATATCGGTAACCCAGCTTCATAGGAAACCGGTACTATTACTATATACTGCAATCGCAGTATAGAGCACAAGCTGTCATAGGTTCAAGTCCCCTAGAGAAACTAAAAATGTTTTTCAAAAAATACTAAATGTAAAATATACAATTGGCTCTCTTTTTCCAGATCAAAATAAAAAAAATAAATATACTTTGTGTTTGTCATGTTGTAAAAGCCCAATCTATCAAAATACACAAAATATATACAGTTCTCACTAAATTAGGATATCAGCAAAAAGTTAATTTATTTCAGTTCTTCAATACAAAAAAAGTAAATCTCATATATTTTGTAGTCATTATAAACAGAGTGATGTATTTCAAGTGCTTATTTCTGTTAATGTTGATGATTATTGCTTACAACCAATGAAAACCCAAAAGTCATTATCTCAGTAAATTAGAATAATTAACAAAAAACACCTGCAAAGGCTTCCTAAGCGCTTAAAAAAGTCTTAGTCTGTTCCAGTAGGCTCCACAATCATGGGGAAGACTGCTGACGTGACAGATGTACGAAAGGCAGCCAGTGGCACTCCACAAGGAGGGTAAGCCACAAAAGGTCATTGCTAAAGAAGCTGGCTGTTCAGAGTGCTGTATCCAAGCATATGAATCGAAAGTTGAATGGAAGGAAAAAGTGTGGTAGAAAAAAATGCACAAGCAACCGGGATAACCACAGCCTTGAAAGGATTCAGGAAAGGCCATTCAAAAATTTGAGGGAGATTCACAAGGAGTGGACTGCTGCTGGAGTCATTGCTTCAAGAGCCACCACACACAGACGTATCCAGGACATGGGCTACAAGTGTCACATTCCTTGTGTCAAGCCACCCATAACCAATAGACAACGCCAGAAGCGTCTTACCTGGGCCAAGGAGAAAAAGAACTGGGCTGTTGCTCAGTGGTCCAAGGTGTTGTTTTCAGATGAAAGTCAATTTTGCATTTCATTTATAAATCAAGGTCCCAGAGTCTGGAGGAAGAGTGGAGAGGCCACAATCCAAGCTGCTTGAGTTCTAGTGTGAAGTTTGGTTTGGGGAGCTGTCATCTGCTGGTGTAGGTCCACTGTGTTTTATCAAGGGCAAATTCAGCGCAGCCATCTACCAGAAAACACTTCTTGCTTCCCTCTGCAGACAAGCTTTTTGTAGATAGACATTTAATTCTCCACACTGCCAAAAGTACCAATACCTGGTTTAAAAACAACAGTATCACTGTGCTTGATTGGCAGCAAACCCGCCTGACCTTAACCCCATAGAGAATCTATGGGATATTGTTAAGAGGAAGATGAGAAACACCAGACCCAACAATGCAGACGAGCTGAAGGCTGCTAACAAAGCAACCTGGGCTTCCATAACCCCTCAGCAGTGCCATAGGCTGATCGCCTCATGCCACGCCGCATTGGCGCAGTTATTGATGTAATAGGAGTGCCGACTAAGTATTGAGTGCATGTACTGAACATACATTTCAGTAGGCCAACATTTCAGATTTTGAAATCATTTTTCAAGCTGGTGTTATGAAGTATTCTAATTTACTGACGTAATGACTTTTTTTTGTCCTTTCTCATTCTTGGGTCCTATACCAGAGCCCTGGGAGTTTAAGGGTAGAGATGAGGAACATTTGGATGTTCGGGTCCAGCCGAGCAGTTACAAAAAGTTTGGGATCGGGTACCAGAACAGCACTCGAATGGGGGGCTCGAACATCCAGTGTTTGCTGCGCTGTTATGTGCATGACAGTTCGTCAAACACCGCTTCTGATTGGTGGTGAAATCCTCCCCGCCGATCAGAGAGACGCGGTTCCCACACTGTCAGAAGATGGCGGGAGCGCTCTGCTGTGATCGGAGGTATAAAGTTTACCCCCGTCACTGGTGTCAGCTGATGGAACAACTGCTCCCATCATCTGACACCTGCTACCGCTAATAACAGCGAGAGCAGGAGCTGCGGATGGGAGTATTCATCTGTCGCTCCTGTTCTGTAAATAAATAATTTAAAAAAAAAACGGCGTGGGTTCCCCTGAATTTTTGATAACCAGCCAGGCAAAACTCACAGCTGGGGGGCTGCAACCATCAGCTGACAGCTTCAGCAAGGCTAGTGATCAAGAATAGAGGTGTCCTCACGCTGTATTTTTTATTTTTTAAATAATTTTAAAAAAAACGTGGGGGTACCCCCATTTTTGACAATGCTAAAGCAGACACCTAGGGGCTGGTATTCTCAGGCTGGTAAGGGGCCGTGGATATTGCTCCCCTACCCCAGTCTAAAAATAACTGTGTGTGTGTGTATTTTGATAGATTGGACTTCTACAACATGACAAACACCAATTGTGTTTTTATTGTGATATTTTTCAATTTGTTAAAAGATCCAAAATGTTTTCAAGGGGCTAGGATCTTGCCAATTTCTAATGCTAATTTTAATGTAGTAATAAATAGGATCAGGTTTCTTGATCATGCCATCTATAGACTGTTATTTCTTTTCTGCTAACCCCATATAATACTAAGATGACTGGTCATTAGAGGTTAGTGGTATCTGTACTTTATATTTCTGTCATCAGTCACAGTTTGTAAGTAAGGCCGGAGTCACACTACAGCGAGATACGGCCGAGTCTCGCAGGTTAAAACCAAGCTCTGGCACCAGCACTCCGGAGCGGAGCGTGCGGCTCCATGTGTTGCTATGCGGCCGCCCGCTCCGCTCCGGAGTGCCGGTGCCAGAGCTTGGTTTTAACCTGCGAGACTCGGCCGTATCTCTCTGTGTGTGATCCCGGCCTAAGATGCTTATTCTGCACATCGCTTATTATGAAATACTGTGAATACATCTCCAGCTGTCTTAGTTTTATACTCCTAAGGTTTTTTTTCTCCATTTTTCTTACATTGATTTTTCTTTTATATTGTTTTTTTAGGAAAAAGATCAGCGGAGTTTAGATATGAATACAGCAAAGTGTATGTTAGGACTCTTATTAGGAAAAACGTGGCCTCTGTTTCCAGTGTTTCATCAGTTTCTAGAGGTATGATTCTGTTTTTGCAATCTGCATTCTGTGAAGCTTTGTAAGACTGGACTCACACATTGTGATAGGTCTGCGTGGACAAAAGCCACATATTGCTATGTTTGTGTGGTGTAGACTGCATTCACACTTAAGGTACCTTCACACATAACGATATTGTTAACGATATCGTTGCTATTTGTGACGTAGCAACGATATCGTTAATGAAATCGTTATGTGTGACAGCGACCAACGATCAGGCCCCTGCTGGGAGATCGTTGGTCGCTGAATAAAGTCCAGAACTTTATTTCGTCGCTGGACTCCCTGGAGACATCGCTGGATCGGCGTGTGTGACACCGATCCAGCGATGTCTTCACTGGTAACCAGGGTAAACATCGGGTAACTAAGCGCAGGGCCGCGCTTAGTAACCCGATGTTTACCCTGGTTACCATGCTAAAAGTAAAAAAAAACAAACACTAGATACTTACCTACCGCTGTCTGTCCTCCAGCGCTGCGCTCTGCACTCCTCCTGTACTGGCTGTGAGCCGGAAAGCAGAGCGGTGACGTCACCGCTCTGCTTTCCGGCTCCCAGACAGTACAGGAGGAGAGCAGAGAAGCAGAGCGCAGCGCTGGAGGACAGACGGCTGTAGGTAAGTATCTAGTGTTTGTTTTTTTTTTACTTTTAGCATGGTAACCAGGGTAAACATCGGGTTACTAAGCGCGGCCCTGCGCTTAGTTACCCGATGTTTACCCTGGTTACCGGCATCATTGGTCGCTGGAGAGCGGTCTGTGTGACACCTCTCCAGCGACCAAACAGCGACGCTGCAGCGATCCGGATCGTTGTCGGTATCGCTGCAGCGTCGCTAAATGTGAAGGGGCCTTAAGGAGTTACACCGCAGCTAGAAACCACGACACCCGTGTGCTGCAGAGGTCTTATCACTGTTTCCCTGCACAGTCACTTACTTTCACAGAGAAACTGCTGTCTAACTTTACAGACCGCATAGCCTGTTGTAACAACCGCATGAATGTAACGACCGCACGGACATTCAGGTGAATCGGCTGTTTGCCTGCGCAAGATTGTGATTGTGCAGGGACACATTCTAAAGACGTGTGAACACAACCTTGCATGTAGAACTTTTTCTTTTCTTTTATGTTTTAGTTTTAACCCCTTCAAGACGCAGCCATTTTTCATTTTCGTTTTTCGCTCCCCTCCTTCCCAGAGTCATAACTTTTTTTTTTTTTTTTTCTGTCCATATGGCCATGCAAGGGCTTGGTTTTTGCAGGATGAGTTGCACTTTTTAACGTCACCATTGGTTTTACCATGTCTTTTTGTACTAGAAAACGGGGAAAGAAATTCCAAGTGTGGAGAAATTGCAAAAAAAAGTGCAATCCCACACTTGTTTTTTGTTTGGCTTTTTTGCTAGATTCACTAAATGCTAAAACTGACCTGCCATTATGATTCTCCAGGTCATTACGAGTTCGTAGGCATCAAACATATCTAGGTTATTTTTTATCTAAGTAGTGAAAAAAAATTCCAAACTTTGCTATAAAAAAAAAAAAATTTAAAAAATAAATTGCGCAATTTTCTTATACCCGTAGCGTTTCCATTTTTCAGGATCTCGGGTCAGGTGAGGGCTTATTTTTTGCGTTCCGAGCTAACGTTTTTAATTATACCACTTTTGTGCAGCTACGTTCTTTTGATCGCCCATTATTGCATTATAACCCCTTCCCGACCCATGACGCCACGTAGGCGTCATGAAAGTTGGTGCCAATCCGACCCATGACGCCTATGTAGCGTCATGGAAAGATCGCGTCCCTGCAGATCGGGTGAAAGGGTTAACTCCAATTTCACCCGATCTGCAGGGACAGGGCGATTTTGTAATATTTCACCTAAAAAACTGGTGAAATATTACAATCCAGCCATGGCCGATGCTGCAATATCATCGGCCATGGCTGGAAACACTGATGTGCCAGCCCCCCCCCCCCCCCCAGGTTATTCCGCAGCATGTGCGCAGCGTTTTTTTGTAAACTCATGGGAAACTGCTGTGGACCCGCAGCGGCGGAAACGCTGTGGATCCGCAGCGCTTTCCGCATCGTGTGCACATACCCTTAGAATTAGGCTATGTGCACACGGTGTGGATTTGGCTGCAGATCCGCAGCAGATTTGGCTGTGGACCCGCAGCGGATTGGCCGCTGCGGATTCGTAGCAGTTTTCAATCAGCTTTACAGTTCCATGTAAACCTATGGAAAACCAAATCCACTGTGCCCATGGTGCGGAATATACCGTGCGGAAACGCTGCGTTGTATTTTCCGCAGCATGTCAATTCTTTGTGCGGATTCCGCAGCGTTTTACACCTGTTCCTCAATAGGAATCCGCAGGTGACATCGACACAAAAAACACTGGAAATCCGCGGTAAATCCACAGGTAAAACGCAGTGCCTTTTACCCGCGGATTTTTCAAAAATGGTGCGGAAAAATCTCACACGATTCCGCAACGTGGGCACATAGCCTTAGGGTTAGGATTGGAATTAGAGTTAGGGTTGGAATTAGGGCTAGGGTTGGAAATAGGGTTAAGATTAGGCTTGTGGTTAGGGGTGTGTTGGGGTTAGGGTTTGGATTAAGGTTAGGATTATGGTTAGGGTTGGGATTAGGGTTAGGGGTGTGTTGGGGTTAGGGCCGTGGTTAGGGGTGTGTTGGGGTTAGGGTTGTGATTAGGGTTATGGCTAGAGTTGAGATTAGGGTTAGGGGTGTGTTGGGGTTAGTGTTGAAGTTAGAATTGAGGGGTTTCCACTGTTTAGGCACATCAGGGGTCTCCAAACGCAACATGGCGCCACCATTGATTCCAGCCAATCTTGCGTTCAAAAAGTCAAATGGTGCTCCCTCCCTTCCGAGCCTCGACGTGCGCCAAAACCGTGGTTTACCCCCACATGTGGGGTACCAGCATACTCGGGACAAACTAGGCAACAACTATTGGGGTCCAATTTCTCCTGCTACCCTTGTGAAAATAAAAAACTGCTTGCTAAAACATCATTTTTGAGGAAAGAAAAATTATTTTTTTATTTTCACGGCTCTGCATTATAAACTTCTGTGAAGCACGTGGGGGTTCAAAGTGCTCACCACATATCCAGATAAGTTCCTTTTGGGGGTCTAGTTTCCAAAATAGGGTTACTTGTGGGGGGGGTTTACTGTTTAGGCACATCAGGGGCTCTGCAAATGCAACGTGATGCCCGAAGTCCATCAAAGTCTGCATTTCAAAACGCCACTACTTCCCTTCCGAGCCCCGACGTGTGCCCAATCAGTAGTTTACCCCCTCATATGGGGTATCCGCGTACTCAGGACAAACTGGACAACAACTTTTGGGGTCCAATTTCTCCTGTTACTCTTGTGAGAATAAAAAATTGTGGGCTAAAAAATTTTTGAGGAAAGAAAAATTATTTTTTATTTTTACGGCTCTGCCTTATAAACTTCTGTGAAGCACTTGGGGGTTTAAAGTGGTCACCGCACATCTAGATAAGCTCCTTGGGAGGTCTAGTTTCCAAAATGGAGTCACATTTGGGGGAGCTCAAATGTTTAGGCACACAGGGGCTCTCCAAACGCGACATGGTGTCAGCTAACGATTGGAGCCAATTTATCATTCAAAAAGTCAAATGGCGCTCCTTCCCTTCCAAGCCCGGCCGTGTGCTCAAACAGTGGTTTACCCCCACATGTGAGGTATCAGTGTACTCAGGAGAAATTGCCCAATAAATTTTAGGATCCATTTTATCCTGTTGCCCATGTGGAAATGAACAAATTGAGGCTAAAAGAAATTTTTTGTGAAAAAAAAAAAAGTACTTTTTCATTTTTACGGATCAATTTGTGAAGCACCTGGGGGTTCAAAGTGCTCACTATGCATCTAGATAAGTTCCTTGGGGGGTCTAGTTTCCAAAATGGAGTCACATGTGGAGGAGCGGGAGCTCCTATGATTAGGCACACATGGGCTCTCCAAACGCGACATGGTGTCCGCTAAAGATTGGAGCCAATTTTTCATTGAAAAAGTCAAATGGCGCTCCTTCCCTTCCGAGCCCTGTCGTGCGCCCAAACAGTAGTCTCCTCCCCCCCCACATATGGGGTATCAGTGTACTCAGGACAAATTGTACAATAACTTTTGGTGTCCAGTTTCTCTTTTTAACCTTGGGAAAACAAAAAAATTGTTGCTAAAAGATCATTTTTGTGACTAAAAAGTTAAATGTTCATTTTTTTCCTTCCATGTTGCTTCTGCTGCTGTGAAGCACCTGAAGGGTTAATAAACTTCTTGAATGTGGTTTTGTGTACCTTGAGGGGTGCAGGTTTTAGAATGGTGTCACACTTGGGTATTTTCAGCCATATAGACCCCTCAAACTGACTTCAAATGTGAGGTGCTCCCTAAAAAAAAAATGGTTTTGTAAATTTTGCTGTAAAAATGAGAAATCGCTGGTCAACTTTTAACCCTTATAACTTCCTAGCAAAAAAAAATTTGTTTCCAAAATTGCGCTGATGTAAAGTAGACATGTGGGAAATGTTATTTATTAACTATTTTGTGTCACATAACTCTTGTTTAACAGAATAAAAATAAAAAATTTGAAAATTGCGAAATTTTCAAAATTTTAGCCAAATTTCCATTTTTTTCTTAACAAATAAACACAAAAGTTATTGACCTAAATTAACCACTAACATGAAGCCCAATATGTCACGAAAAAACAATCTCAGAACCGCTAGGATTCGTTGAAGTGTTCCTGAGTTATTACCTCATAAAGGGACACTGGTCAGAATTGCAAAAAAACGGCCAGGTCATTAAGGTCAATATAATTTCTCAAGCTTGAGAGAGGATATTGCATCCGAATCGTTGCCACGCCGTTTGGGCAATAAAGTCCACTTTATTCCTTTTTTATTTCTATTTTTAAAGCAATTTGAACATTGGTTGGGGAAGCTTTGCACATCATTGAGGTAGTATTTGATGCTGTGTGTGTGTATGTATATATGTATATAATTTATTACAGACCAAAAGTTTGGACACACCTTCTCATTTAACCCCTTTCTGACCTCGGACGGGTTAGTACGTCCGAGGTCAGAAGCCCCGCTTTGATGCAGGGCTCCGCGGTGAGCCCGCATCAAAGCCGGGACATGTCAGCTGTTTTGAACAGCTGACATGTGCCCGTAATAGGCGCGGGCAGAATCGCGATCTGCCCACACCTATAAACTAGTTAAATGCCGCTGTCAAACGCAGACAGCGGCATTTAACTACCGCTTCCGGCCGGAAATGCCGTCATCGCCGACCCCCGTCACATGATCGGGGGTCGGCGATGCGTCAGGATGGTAACCATAGAGGTCCTAGAGACCTCTATGGTTACTGATCACCGGTGGCTGTGAGCGCCACCCTGATGTCGGCGCTCACAGCACGCCTCCATTTCTGCTACATAGCAGCGATCAGCAGATCACCACTTAGATAAAAAATAACCTAGTCATGTTAGGTGTCAATGAACTCGTACTGACCTGGAGAATCATAATGTCAGGTCAGTTTTAGCATTTAGTGAATCTAGCAAAAAAGCCAAACAAAAAAACAAGTGTGGGACTTTTTTGCAATTTCACTGCGCTTGGAATTTTTTTCCCGTTTTCTAGTACATGACATGCTAAAACCAATGATGATGTCGTTCAAAAGTACAACTCGTCCCGCAAAAAATAAGCCCTCACATGGCCAAATTGACGGAAAAATAAAAAAGTTATGGCTCTGGGAAGGAGGGGAGTGAAAAACGAACACTGGAAAACGAAAAATCCCAAGGTCATGAAGGGGTTAAAGATTTTTCTGTATTTTCATGGCTATGAAAATTGTACATTCACACTGAAGGCATCAAAACTATGAATTATGTGGAATTATATACTTAACAAAAAAGTGTGAAACAACTGAAAATATGTCTTATATTCTAGGTTCTTCAAAGTAGCCACCTTTTGCTTTGATGACTGCTTTGCACACTCTTGGCATTCTCTTGATGAGCTTCAAGAGGTAGTCACCAGAAATGGTCTTCCAGCAATCTTGAAGGAGTTCCCAGAGATGCTTAGCATTTGTTGGCCCTTTTGCCTTCACTCCAGATCACCCCAAACCATCTCGATTGGGTTCAGGTCTGGTGACTGTGGAGGCCAGGTCATCTGGCGTAGCACCCCATCACTCTCCTTCTTGGTCAAATAGCCCTTACACAGCCTTGAGGTGTGTTTGGGGTCATTGTCCTGTTGAAAAATAAATGATGGTCCAACTAAACGCAAACCGGATGGAATAGCATGCCACTGCAAGATGCTGTGATAGCCATGCTGGTTCAGTATGCCTTCAATTTTGAATAAATCCCCAACAGTGTCACCAGCAAAGCACTCCCACACCATCACACCTCCTCCTCCATGCTTCACGGTGGGAACCAGGCATGTAGATTCCACCCGTTCGCCTTTTCTGCGTCGCACAAACACATGGTGGTTGGAACCAAAGATTTCAGTTTTGGACCCATCAGACCAAAGCACAGATTTCCACTGGTCTAATGTCCATTCCTTGTGTTCTTTAGCCCAAAACAAGTCTCTTCTGCTTGTTGCCTGTCCTTAGCAGTGGTTTCCTAGCAGCTATTTTACCATGAAGACCTGCTGCACAAAGTCTCCTCTTAACAGTTGTAGAGATGTGTCTGCTGCTTGAATTCTGTGTGGCATTGACCTGGTCTCTAATCTGAGCTGCTGTTAAGGTACCGTCACACTAGACGATATCGCTAGCGATCCGTGACGTTGCAGCGTCCTCGCTAGCAATATCGTCCAGTGTGACAGGCAGCAGCGATCAGGCCCCTGCTGTGCTGTCGCTGGTCGGGGAAGAAAGTCCAGAACTTTATTTGGTCGCTGGACTCCCCGCAGACATCGCTGAATCGGCGTGTGTGACACCGATTCAGCGATGTCTTCACTGGTAACCAGGGTAAACATCGGGTAACTAAGCGCAGGGCCGCGCTTAGTAACCCGATGTTTACCCTGGTTACCATCCTAAAAGTAAAAAAAACAAACACTACATACTTACCTACAGCCGTCTGTCCTCCAGCGCTGTGCTCTGCACTCCTCCTGCTCTGGCTGTGAGCGCCGGTCAGCCGGAAAGCGCAGCGGTGACGTCACCGCTCTGCTTTCCGGCCGCTGTGCTCACACAGCCAGTACAGGAGGAGTGCAGAGCACAGCGCTGGAGGACAGACGGCTGTAGGTAAGTATGTAGTGTTTGTTTTTTTTACTTTTAGGATGGTAACCAGGGTAAACATCGGGTTACTAAGCGCGGCCCTGCGCTTAGTTACCCGATGTATACCCTGGTTACCGGCTTCGTTGGTCGCTGGAGAGCGGTCTGTGTGACAGCTCTCCAGCGACCAAACAGCGATGCTGCAGCGATCCGGATCGTTGTCGGTATCGCTGCAGCGTCGCGAAGTGTGACGGTACCTTTAACCTGCGATTTCTGAGGCTGGTGACTCTGATAAACTTATCCTCAGAAGCAGAGGTGACTCTTGGTCTTCCTTGATGGTTTTTGCAACTGCACTTGGTGACACTTTCAAAGTTTTCCCATTTATTTTTTTCGGACTGACTGACCTTCATTTCTTAAAGTAATGATGGCCACTCGTTTTTCTTTACTTGGGCTACGTTCACATTTGCGTTGTTGTGTGCTGCGTCAGCGACGCAACACACAACGCATGCAAAACGCTGCGTTTTGTGACGCATGCGTTCATTTTTATAGCGCAAAAAAAAAATGCAACAAGCTGCGTCCTCTGCGCCCTGACGCTTGCGCCCAAAAAACGCATGCGTCACAAAACGCATGTCCATGCGCCCCTCATGTTAAATATAGGGGCGCATGGCGCATGCGTCGCCGCGGTTGCGCCCGACGCGCCGCAAATGTGAACGTAGCCTTAGCTGCTTTTTTCTTGCCATAATACAAATTCTAACAGTCTATTCAGTAGGACTATCAGCTGTGTATCCAGCAGACTTCCGCACAACACAACTGATGGTCCCAACCCCATTTATAAGGCAAGAAATCCCACTTATTAAACCTGACAGGGCACACCTGTGAAGTGAAAACCATTCCCGGTGACTACCTCTTGAAGCTCATCAAGAGAATGCCAAGAGTTTGCAAAGCAGTCATCAAAGCAAAAGGTGGCTACCTTGAAGAACCTAGAATATAAGTCATAATTTCAGTTTGTTTCACACTTTTTTGTTAAGTATATATTTCCACATGTGTTCATTCATAGTTTTAATGCCCTCAGTGTGAATGTACAATTTTCATAGTCATGAAACTATACAGAAATTTTTTTAAATGAGGTGTGTCCAAACTTTTGCGCTGTACTGTGTATGTGTATATATATACTGTATATGTGTGTGTATATATATATATATATATATATATATATATATATATATATATATATATATATATATATATATATATATATATATATATATATATATATATATATATACATACAGTATATATATAATTTTTTTTTTTCTTTCATATTTTTTAAAACATTTCTTTTCCCATGGGAGGCTATAAGCTGGCATAGCCTGATCGGCTCTGCTACATCGAAGCGATGCTCTCATCTCTCCTATGTAGCTGAATTACAGCATTGTAGCATAGCAATCCGGCATCAACAACCATAGAGGTCTTCAATAGGCCTCTGGTTGTTATGCCGACGCATCGCTGACCCCCGATCATGTGCGCTTTTCCGGTTCGATGGCCGGAAGCGGTAGTTAAATGCTGCTGTCAGTTTGATAGCGGCATTTAACTAGTTAATAGCGGCGGGTGGATCGCGATTCCACCTGCCGCTATGGCGCGCACATGTCAGCTGTTCAAAACAGCTGACATGTCGCGGCTTTGATGTGGGCTCAGCGCCGGAGCCGACATCAAAGGGGGAGACACGACATGCGCAGTACTAGTACAGCGCATATTGTGAAGAGGTTAAGGTTGAAAATAGACTTGGGTTGAACTCTATGGACTTCACATTAGGGGAAAAATTCCTTCACTACCCCATACGGCAATCAGACTCATTCCCTATATCAACGCACCATCACAGAATCTATATAGTTACATAGGTTGAAATAACCTGTAATATTGTATTTATCAAGAAAAGCATCCAGATCTTTCTTGGAACTTTTTAATAGTGGATCAACCATTATAATGTCATGTGGCAGAGAGTTTCATAGTCTCACTCCTCGTACAGTAAAGAATCTGCATCTGATTATGATTAAACCTTCTTTCCTCCAGACGTAGAGGATGCCCCCTTGTCCCTGTCGCAGGCTTAGGTGTTAAAAGATCATTAGTGGTGATGAGCGAGTATACTCGTTGCTCGGGTTTTCCAGAGCACGCTCGGGTGGTCTCCGAGTGTTTGACTGCTCGGAGATTTAGTTTTCATTGCCTCAGCAGCATGATTTACAGCTATTAGCCTGTTTGATTACATTTGGGGATTCCCTAGCAATCAGGCAACCCCCACATGTACTCAGCCTGTCTAATAGCTGTAAATCATTCAGCTGCCGTGATGAAAACTAAATCTCCGAACACTAACAAATACTCGGAGGACCCCTGAGCGTGCTCTGGAAAACCCGAGCAACGAGTACACTAATCAATAGAAAGGTCTCTGTGCTGTCTCCTCATATATTTGTATATTGTAATAAAATCACCCTAAGGCTTCTTTCACACTAGCGTCGGAATCTCCCCGTCGCAATGCGTCGGGGAGAGATTCCGACGCTAGCGTTTAACGCTTTGCACAATGGGTGCAGCGGATGCATTTTTCCGGCGCATCCGCTGCCCCATTGTAAGGTGCGGGGAGGTGGGGGCGGAGTTCCGGCCGCGCATGCGCGGTCGGAAAAAGCGGTCCGTCGGGAGAAAAAAAACGTTACATGTAGGGTTTTTTTTTTCCCGACGGTCCGCCAAAGCACGACGCATCCGTCGCAAGACGGATGCGAAGTGTGCAAATCCGTCGCAAATGCGTCGCCAATAGAAGTCTATGGGGAAAAAACGCATCCTGCAAGCACTTTTGCAGGATGCGTTTTTCCTGCAAAACGACGCATTGTGACGGATTTAAAAAAAAACGCTAGTGTGAAAGTACCCTAAGCCTTCTTTTTTCCAAACTGAATAACCCCAAGTTTGACAACCTTTCTTGATATTGCAGTCCACCCATTCTGGTCGCTCTTCTCTGCATCCGCTCTAGATCAGTCACATCTCCTTATACATCAGAGACCAAAATTGTATGCAGTATTCTAAGTGTGGCCGCACTAGTGGCTTGTGTAGAGACCAAGCTAAGTTCTTGTCATGAGCATCTGTGTCTCTTAATGCAAACCATTATTTTATTTGCCTTGACAGCAGCTGCCTGACACTGATTACTAAAGCAGAGTTTGCTGTCCACCCATGCACCCAAGTCTTTCAGCATCCGTTTTAGGCTGGTTTCACATTGGCGTTTTTTGGGGTGCGTTTTTGCGGTAAAAAAACGCAAAAAAAACGCATGGTGAAGAAACGCATGTAAACGCGTGTAAACGCTGCGTTTTTTTGACGCATGCGTTTTTGCATGTGGTGAAAAAAACGCGGCGTTTTGACGCGTTTACATGCGTTTGCGTTTTTTAAATGCATGCTGAGAAATGTGTGACAGCTGCCAATCATCAAAATAAAGTAAAAAACCCACTATAAACAGAAACAGTTGGGGTTAGGGGTAGGGATCATAACCCTAACCCTAAAGGGATCCTACCCCTAACCCTAACCCTAAGGGATCCTAACCCTAACCCTAACCCTAAGGGATCCTAACCCTACCCCTAACCCTAAGGGATCCTAACCCTACCCCTAACCCTAAGGGATCCTAACCCTACCCCTAACCCTACCCCTACCCCTAACCAAGGGATCCTAACCCTACCCCTAACCCTAACCATAAAGGGATTAGGGTTAGGATCCCTTAGGGGTAGGGTTAGGGGTAGGGTTAGGTTCCCTTTATCACCTTTATGTTGGGGGGTGGCATATCAGTGTGTTTTCTGGTTTTTTAATAAAAAAACGCATGCGTTTTTTACCGCAAAAAACGCATGCTTCAAAAAACGCATGCGTCCCCATTCACTCCAATGTATTTTTCGACCCAAAAAAAACGCATGAAAACGCATGCGTTTTTTTTTGGTCCAAAAAACGCTTCTAAAAATACTACAAGTAGCATTTCAGAAAATGAACGCATGCAGTAAAAAAACGCATGCGTCAAAAAACGCGACCAAACGCGTACACAAAAAAAATGCATGCGTTTTCAATGTTAAAGATAGGAAAAAAAAACGCATGCGTTTTTTTGAAAAAAAACGCTGCAGACAAAAACGCAAGTGTGAAACCACCCTTACAGAGGTTTACAGTTTAGTACATAATTATACTAATATTTTTCCTCTGCTCGAGTGCCTAACCTTACATTTATCTACATTCAAACTCTGCATTTCCTGTTCTCATTTATTTTGTGGCTGATACTTGGCTATTTAAAGAGGTTGTCCACTATAATATTGATATTATATGATAGGTCTTTAATGTCCGGCACCCTGCTGATCAGCTGTTTTCATTGGCGGCTACTGTAAGTACTCACAGAGCTGGCCGTCCACTTGTACCGGCTGGTTCAGGGTTCTGCGCATTTGCCCCCTATTGATTTGAATAGGAAGCGGATGTGCAGTACCAAGCCCCGGCCACTACAAGTAGAAGGAGCAACTCGGTAAGTGAGTACTTCCAGCTGGCGGCCACCACTGATAACAGATGATCGGCGGGGTTGTTGGACCCCGGCTGGTCAGACATTCATGACCTACCCAAAGGTAAGTCTGAGCTAAAGTCAAAACAGGAAGACATCTGTTTTACATGCATTTTTAAATGATCCCTTGCAAATTGTCTCTGGGGGAAAACAAAACAGTTTACCTATTTCAGATTGTAAAATTATAATGCAAAACTCATAACACGAGAGGAAATTGATCTGTTTTTTGATTGGTATAAAAAAAAAAAAAAAAAAAAAACTTGAAGCAGATGTGTGAATGTAGACTTCAAAGAGAACGTTTCACCAGTCTGAGCCTGTTAAAGGGAACCTGTCACAAGTTTTTTTTCATGTGTGAACTAAGACTAGCACCTTAATCAGCGCCTGTGCTGCATTCCATAAAGGGGTGTATATAACCCCCCGATTCCCCATGTATAACCCCCAAAAAGCTTTTGAAACTCTCCCACACGCTATGTAAATCCTGCCCCGTAGGCGTCCTTGCTGAGACATCTATCCCTCCTCCCGGCCGCTGATTGCCGTCCTCCTGCCCAGATTCTGTGGTAAGATCAGACTGTTTCTACACGGTCAGACACGGCCATTACACAGTACACAGCAGAGGCACATTTATAAGATTATCTCCGCACAGGAACATTTATTTTTATTTTTAAACGCATACAATTGTGGAAATTATTATTCCAACATCTATTGATTAAAATGAACTTACTTCATGGGGAAAAGCCCCTTTATATTAACAAAGAATTAAAAAAAAAAAATCTTGACTCAGGAGGAAGAGGAGGTAGCCAACACTGTTTTTGTGAGGTGGTTTTGTGTTTATGCTTTGTTTTTTTTATTATTTGGGGAGGCCCCATAAGATTGGGAATGGAAAATAGAACAAACAAACTGCAATTGAGTTTAACAATGGCTGGATTTGACTAGTATGCTTCTCCATTCAGCCAAAGGTACGGACAAGTCCTGTGGGATCCACGCCTGGTTCCCTTTAATGAACCTGACCTGGCCCACGTTGGCTGCAGACAGGAGGATGCAAAGTTTCATATCTTTCATGCTGGATAAAATTCCTAATGGAAGAAAAAAAAAAAAATAAAGTTACTCTTTAGATGTTAGAGTAAAAGAAAAAACAAGCTTTAAAAAAAAATCATAAATTGCAAACTCTTGTCAAAGGAAATAAAAAAAAATGTAAAAAAAAAGTTGAAAAAATGGTGTCAATATCTATCACACAAGCAGCCAAACTAGCTTTGTATCGTGTGAAGTCTGCAGAATCTCAGCTTCCTTGGTTGAGAGTGGGGAATGGGGATTATCTGCGGTTACATTGGCATTTTCGAGTTATCGTTATCAACAACCGGAAACGTGAGCGCCGACATCTATGTAACCATAAATGCTGTGACTATTAAGCGGCTTGAGAAAGGCTCATCCAGTGCCGAAATGTCACGCAAACATGGGAGAATCAATGGTCGCTTTGTCCCCAGTGACATGCCTGTAGCAATTCTTGCTTGCATTGCTATGCTTCCATGAACCAAGATTTCGAGCTCAAGTACTGTGTCCAGTTGTGCCTGTGAACTCTGAGACTTGATAGAAAAGATGGATACGTCTAATACCCAATGAACGTTCATGACCTAGGCCAGTGTTCAGGAGCACAGACCAGAGATATACGAATTGTCACTATGCTTACAGGACTGCTCAGCAAAATCTGATCATAGAATGTAGGACTTCAGTTAGGAAATGGGTGATCAGGAATTACTCATGTCATCGAGGATAGCACTGTGGCTAAAGCCAGCGATTTACTTCCTTTTCTCCTGACATTTTCTTAAGAAAAAAAATAAAATTAAGTACAGACCTCATATTATTCGTGTTATCCCTTGAGACCAGCTCTTGTCCGTCATCCTTCATATTATCCGTGTTACTAGCACTCGCCGGTCTTGTCTGTTTTGCCGCATATAATACATGTTACCTGACATGGTCACTGGCTTAATGATCAATTTTTGTTTTCAGCAATCAAAATACAAAGTTATTAACAAGGACCAATGGTGCAATGTTCTAGAGTTCAGCCGCACAATTAACCTGGACCTCAGCAACTACGACGAGGATGGGGCTTGTGAGTACATGACTGTCTTCTTATTCCTGATCGTATTAGTAGTTGTTGTGGTTTTTCCTCCATTATAAGTGATCGCCTATCTCTGTTTTATCAGGTCAGTTTTGGATTAGACCTGGCAAATTCTGTTTAGAGTAATCAAATAATTTTCTCCTCGTTATTATCATGTTGATACCTCAGTAGCTTTATCTGCAGAGGATATTTTTTTAAGTGAGGAATGGAATTTAACTAAGTGCAGTCTGCAGGCTATAATTTCTTAGATGATCTCCTTCCAGCCCGTAAAACCAGTTTCACATGCCCAACAATAACTATCAGAGTATGGGCTGCAATGTCCGGACCAACTACAGGTCTCCTGACCGAAACCCAACAGACACGGAGGCCTATGAACCTCTTGGGTATGTCAGGCAACCCGTTGCCAGTCCAGATATCATGGTCTATATTCGGGCCGTGAATGCTGCATTTGTGAAAGCGGCATACATTTTTTAATTAATCAGTATTTTGTGATATGGAGGCTGAAAGGATCCATTCAACTGTATGCTCCAGACATTTCAGCACTCAGCCTGTTGGCGGCCATGGGTAGGTGGGCCTCCAATCCCTCGTATCTTCTAAACTGAATTCTTGTTGTATGAATTAAGCTTAGGTGAGCATTCAACAGATGGGAGAAACCAAGACGGAAGGAGCAGAAAGAGTGTGGACCCTTGTGATTTACACTGAGCTGGATTGAGCAGCTTGCAGTGTATCTTAATTCATGCATGCTACAGGATTCAAGCTAAAACAAATTATACATTTTTATTTTTTTTATATAATGCACCCAAAAAAACAAACAAAAGGTCTACATGGTGTTTTAATATCTTACAATGAATTTTAATGAGCTGTTGTTTTTCCCCACAGGGCCAGTATTGTTGGATGAGTTTGTGGAATGGTATAAAGAAAAGCGGGTGCCATAACAGATCCACTATGCATTGCAGCTGAAGAGTCCATTGTTAGCACACTTGCGTCAACCATTAGCCACAAATTGCTGTTTGTATCAAATGCATGTTGCTTATTTGCACAGTATACCCCTCCCGCCGGGTCCCCCCATCCCGGTGTGTTAGCTGTTCGACAGGCCTGGCTTTCCGTGTAGCACTGTACTCTTTACAGGCTGCTTTGCAGTTCGTATTCACACTACAGATTGGTGAATATGCCAATGTCCTCACTGTGATAATGTGTATATTGCTGTTCATTTTTTTTTGTATATGCTTGTACATAAATGCTTATGTTTTAAACCTTTTTTGGTTGCTCACACGACATTGTACGAATAGCGTTCTGCCATATTTTGGTTTCATTTTTATTTTCTTCCAGTTTTCCTTAAGAGGAAAAAAATCTTAAGTTGTTAGAATGTCGATCAGTCTCTTCATATGTTAGAAACCTTTCCCTCCGAAGTCCTTAAATTCTCTTCAATTAACAAATATAACTTTATGTACACGAGACATATGTCGCGGAAGGAAAATTGTTGAATAGGATTAAGTAGGCCGTGTGTGGCACCGATACATGGGGCAGGGATAGTCTCACTGCTGAAGTGGGCACATTTTCTGGAAAACTGTGCAGGAATATTAAAGCTAAGGCTACATGTAGCGGCTACTGAGACGGGTCTGAAATACAGGAAGGGCCACTCTGACATAGTTTTACTTCAAATCGAAGTGGACGTAAAAATGAAAGTGGCTGTTACTTTAATATTGATGGCCTGTCCTTGGATGTGGCCGGATGGGCTCAGTTGTGGAGCTGGACGGCGGTCTACTCTAGTAGCTGTGGCCCTGGCACGTCTGCTTCTGTTCTAATGAATTTGGATATTTTCTACAGTAAGCATATCCAGGCGGCATCGGGAGCAGCTGATCTGTGGTGTTGCCGGATGTCGCACCCCCACCCTTCTGGCTTTGATTATGCTAAGGATAGACCATCAATATCCAAGTCACAGAAGACCCCCTGAATATTAATGGCCAAGTATGGTGTGGGTAAAACTACTGTTCACCTGCAAAATTGTGCGACATTAACAATAAGTTTGAAACAAAACACATTTTGCAGTAAAACCATATATCTGTTTCTTGTGGCTGCTACAAGTGGCCTTTTCCTTCTAGCTGCCATATTACGTGTTACACAGATTTGCCTGAATGTCTCATGAAGGCCTTATTCATGCAAACATTTCGGTTTTTGTGTCATCCATTTTTTTAACAGAGATGAATATACTACAATTCTGATCTACAGTTTTAAGACCTTATCGTGTAAGAATATCTCCATTGAATTGTTTGGGATTGTGTGCTATCTTTTATTAAAATGGGCAACACACGGATAAGAAAGAGTGTGAACAAGGAGGTCTTGCATGTCTCCTGCAATGGCCCTTGCAGAAAACATTGTATTGTACGGCCGGCAGCCAATCACATGATCAACCACATAGTACATAGAGGGGGAACAGCTCTGACTTTGCTGTGTGTCATACAGAAGGATCTTCCTGTTATATTCCTCTGCCCTCATTTCCATTTTGTGAAACCATCCAATTTAGGAAATCTTTTACGATTCGGTCTTAAGAATGAATTCAGGATTTCTTTGTATTGTACTTTTTGTTTTTTTACCATAAATGCCCTGTGTCACAACAGCTTGTGTTCCCAACTTAATGAATTATTGCACTGTGGCACATTATGACACTGAATCTGTAGACCTTTGGATATGGGGAACCCTGTAGCTTTGTTCTGTGCAATTAGTGACTTGTCTTTTCTGACGACCTGTAAAAAGTGCTCTTGCTCTTTGCATACACATTAAGAAGTTTTCCAGGATGAAGGCTGGTCATACACATTAGGTGGCTGTCTGCTGAACGATGCTTCGACCGATTGTTTGGCTTACAACCATCTCAGCCGATACCATATTCTCCCATACCCTGGAGTGGTGGTTCAGCCAAGCACTCCTGTGTTCTCTATGAGAAAGCTGCTGGCTGTCATTTCTGATGGTGGCTTAGCTCCTAGAGCACAATAGTCAGTACTCAGATGTGCGGTCAACATTCCCCCAAACAATCCGTCGGCTGGTGCCCTCGTACACGTTAGACCATTGGCTCAACCCGTCTGTCGGCTCGGCCGACATTATAGACTAATGTATATAGGGGGTCTTAACACTGTTACATAGTTCATCAATATGAGACCAATCTAGGCTCAACACTCCCTCTGATTAGCCGATTGCTTACATCTGTCCGCTCCCAAAGCAGATATTCACTTGAATTGGAGCTAAACTGCCGCAGCCATTAAATATGTGGAGCTGTGGTAATTAGTTCTGTAAATACCAGCTCCATATGTAAGATATCCTGCCGCCTGATGGAAGCGATCATGTGCATAGGTCATTAGTTGTTTAGTCCATATTACCTTTTAAGGCTACGTTCACATTAGCGTTTTGCGGGGCTGCGTCGGGCGCAGCCGCGGCGACGCATGCGTCATGCGCCCCTATATTTAACATGGGGGCGCATGGACATGCGTTGTCTTGCGTTTTTTTGGCGCAAGCGTCAGGGCGCAGAGAACGCGGCAAGTTGCATTTTTTTGCAGCCAAAATCCTGCCAAAAAAAGACGCATGCGTCACAAAATGATGCGTTTTGCATGCGTTCTTGTTTGCGTTGTGCGTTGCCGACGCAGCACCGCACAACGCAAATGTGAACGTAGCCTAAAGGAGCCATTTCATGAGCTAACCATTTATTCAGCTTTTGGATTTATAAGAAATATATCATTTCGATAGCTAGCCAAAGACATAGGAAAGTGGAGCTGATCCTGCATGTTCATTTAGCTGGTGAGTAGACTCCCAGAGACTATACTAGCTAGAAACCTCTATGCTGTGATTTTAAAAGGAACCTGTCATGTGAAAAAAGGTCATTAACCTGCAGGTTCATAGCATGAATCTGCCCAGCTCCTGCATTTAGAGCCCCGCTGTTGGAAGCAAATGAACTTGTGCGGGTGTTGGACAGGTTCAGAACGCGATTGACCTGGAGGTTAATGGTGTTTTTTTGTTTTTTTTCATGTGACAGGTTCCCTTTTAATATTTACCGTATATACTCGAGTATAAGCCGACCCGAGTATAAGCCGAGACCCCTAATTTTGCAACAAAAAACTGGGAAAATGTATTGACTCGAGTATAAGCCTGGGGTGGAAAATGCAGCAGCTACTGGTAAATTTCAAACATAAAAATACGGTAGATACCAATAAAAGTAAAATTAATTGAGACATCAGTAGGTTAAATGTTTTTGAATATCCATATTGAATCAGGAGCCCCATAAGATGCTCTATACAAAAATATGCCCCCATATAATGCTCCATAAAGGTTAATGATGGCCCCATAAGATGTTCCAGATTAAAATATGCCCCATATAATGCTCGATAAAGGTTAATGATGGCCCCATAAGATGCTTCATATTAAAATATGCCCCATATAATGCTCCATAAATGTTAATGATGGCCTCATAAGATGCTCCATAGAAAAATATGCCCCATATAATGCTGCACAAAGGTTAATGATGGCCCCATAAGATGCTCCATACAAAAATATGCCCCATATAATGCTGCTGCGATTTACAAAAAAAAATTACATACCTCTCGTCGCTGCCAGCTGCTCCTCAGTGTCGCCGGCTCTGTGCATTGACTGTTCAGGCAGAGGGCGTGCACTAACCCAGTCATCGCGGCCTCTGACCTGAACATCACAGACAGAGGACCATGAAGACACAGCGCAGCATTGGAACGGGGACAGGTGAAGATCACATGGCTCACCCTCCCCCAGTCCTACTCACCATCCTGGGGCTGCATATCAGTCCCTGAATCTCGGGCGCCGACATCTCTCTCTGTCTTCCTTCCTGTGCTGAGCAGTCAGTGATACCACTCATTAAAGTAATGAATATGCGCTCCACGCCTATGGTAGTGGAGACGCGTGCATATTCATTACTTTAGTGAGCGGTACCACGTGACCGCTGAACACAGGAAGGATGACAGGAAGAGAGATGCCAGCACCCGAGATGCAGGGACTGATATGCAGCGATGATACCAGGAGGGTGAATATGATGTCTTCTGCAAACCCTCCCCTCCCCCACCGGCAATGACTTGTGTATAAGCCGAGAGGAGTGCTTTCAGCACAAAAAAAGTGCTGAAAATCTCGGCTTATACACGAGTATATACAGTAATTACCTGGTTAACCTGGTGAACATCCAGATTAGCAGGAAATGATTGTCCAGACTGAGCAAAATGCAACTCGGCAACTTTTTTTTTTTCATTGGTGATGGTTATGAGCACATGGTTACTATCTGGCCAGTCACACCAACCCCGTGATACCTAGTCTCTAACAAAGGACGTTACAAATGCTACCCTGTGGAAATGTCAGATTATTGTGTTCCAGGTTAAAGGGAAACCAGTCAGAAATGTTCCCAGCACCACTTTTATGACGTGCTTTAAATACGGACGATGGGGTGTGGACTTAAATGTACTGCAGACGAAATATTGGTACAAATTTTTGGCTCATTAAATAATTGGTGGTGTATACTTAGACTAGAGCCTCAGTGATAAATTTGACGGTCTAGTCTAAATCTACCCTGGTGGGGAAAAAAGATTGTTTTCGGGAAACATTTCTTTGTTGTACAAGTTTCAAAATCTACAGGGAGAGGGAGAAGTGGCCCTTAGGTGGTCCTCTCTTAACCACACCCAACCTGGCCTGACTTGATTTACAGATCTTTTTTGAATATCAGGTGTGATCGGTTGATCTAGCGGAGTCGGGTGCTGGATGCTTCTCTCGGTGTCCAGCTCCTTTTTAGGGTGAAGTCAGAGGGCCGTATTACTCGCGCAAGGATCTTATCGCAATTCCTCAGACTGGCTGTCAGCTCTCCTGACAGGAGCGTGACCGCTGTGTAGAAATACATTCAGTCTCACTTCAGTAAGGAGAGCCAACGACGTGTCCAAGGATTGCAATGTGATCCTAGCACGAGTAATATTGCCGTCTGACTGCACCCTTAAACTTTTTTTTTAGGATGCACAGAAGCATTGCAGAATAAAACCTATCTCTTTGTAACTTTCTTGAGGTTTTGTGCTTCTTGAGGTTTGGACAGCTTGAACTGGTTCCCTTTAGGCTTGAAGCTACATGGTAACCGATAAACACATTGTTTAAGTATTTGATTTTTTTTTTTTGGGGGGGGGGGGGTTGTTTTTTTTTTTTTTTACGTCATTGTTATAATTAATTCCAATACTGAGTAACTAGAACTGATGCGGTATTAAAATTGAAAATGTATTTGCATTGACAAAACAACAAACAAGCAAAAATATTCAGCTAAATTTAAAGGGCCTCCTATTGCCATTTACTTGTTTCTGAAGACTTCTAAGACTTATTGGTTTGTTAAAGGATTGTGCGGTCATAATAATATTGATGACCTATCTTTTCAATAGGTCATTAATGCCAAGTCAGTGGGGGGGTCCTATACCTGGCACCCCCACTAATTAGCTGTTACAAACTCAGGCCAAATGTAAACATATTGAAAGGAGCTTCCACAGCTGATTGGTGGGGGAGCCAAGTGTTGAACCCCCACCAATCTTATATTTGTGACCTATCGCAAGAATAGGTCATCTATTGTAAAGGGACAACCCTTTTAAGGCTGGGCACAAAGTATGTTTGTGGCTGTTGTCGGGTGCATACGAGGTGTGAGTCTGTCGATGGCCACTGTCAGGCTGGATGCCTTTGCATCCGTCCACCTTATGGACCCACTGTAAAGAAACCTGTACTCCATATGTATCTTTGCAGTGCGTTTCTGTATAGGAACGCTCAATCTGCTGTTTTTTCCTATACAGTTAAACTGTTTAGCACATATTGTACCGTGGGGTCACCATACTGTATGCTAAGTGAAACAAACTCGGTGTGCACCTAGCCTAGGATGGTTCTGCTCCCGACTGCACAGTGCCACCAGGCTAGAGTGATCTGTCTTCCACATGTTCTCTGCTGGCATTTTACGAACAGCATAGCAACATTTAATTTATAGAGTCTTTAGAATTTTTTCACGCATAAATCGTTTTCATCTTATTTATTTGTACATCAAAGCAATGAATCATAAATGTAAAATGCAATGGCCATTTTGGTGATAGAACTTCATGAAATACCCAGGAAAATACTGTCTCCTTCAGTGACAATGCAGTTGCCACCAAAAGGCATTTAATAGAAGAACACATCCAAAAATTAAGATTAACATAGATTGAATCTAGCACAGGGGTCCCCAACTCCAGGCCTCGAGGGCCGCCAACAGTGCAGGTTTTCAGGATTTCTTTAGTATTTCATCGGTGGTGATGTGATCATCTGCACAGGTGATGATTCCAACCCCTGTGCAATACTAAGGAAATCCTGAAAACCTGCACTGTTGGCGGCCCTCGAGGCCTGGAGTTGGGGACCACTGATCTAGCACATTGGTGTAATCTTCATCATGTGCTAGATTCAATCTTCAGATTCTATGGAAGCTATTGGCAATGAAGTTTGAGTGGGGAGGGGGGGTGCAGTTGACCATGACTATAGGCAATGAAATCCATGAGTGGGGAGGGGGCTGCAGTTGACCATGAATCTTGTAAATTATCTCCGATTGTGATCAGAAGACAGGGTTTCTAAAAGTCAGTTTACATGGCGGTACAATACGACCACTGATTTGTAAACTTACTGATTTGGCGTTTAACTGCCTCTATACACAGGCAGAGTAAAGTTAACGGTGTGCATTGAGAAAGGATGATGATCTGTGATGCTGCACAAAAGATAATTTCACCTTATGATAAAGCATTTTGCTCGGCTTGTTCTTAAGGTACCTTCACACTCAGCAACTTTACAACGAGAATGACAACGATCCGTGACATTGCAGCGTCCTGGATAGCGGTCTCGTTGTGTTTTACACGCAGCAGCGATCTGGATCCCGCTGTGCCATCGCTGGTCGGAGCTAGAAGTCCAGAACTTTATTTCGTCGTCAGGTCGGCGTGTATCGTCGTGTTTGACAGCAAAAGCAACGATGCCAGCAATGTTTTACATGGAGCTAACAACCAGCTACAACGATAAGTGAGTCGCCGTTACGTCACAGGATCGCTCCTGCATCGTTCTGGAGCTGCTGTGTTTGACGTCTCTACAGCGACCTAAACAGCGACGCTGCAGCGATCGGCTCGTTGTCTATATCGCTGCAGCTTCCCGCACTGACTGTGTCAGCGCCGGCCGTAAAGCAGAGCACAGCGGTGACGTCACCGCTGTGCTCTGCTTTACGGCCGGCGCTGACAGTCAGTGCAGGGAAGCTGACGGCGGGGGACGTGACAGACATCGGAATGTGAGTGTGTACTGTTTTTTTTTTTTTTGTTTGTTTTTTTTACTTTTACAATGGTAACCAGGGTAAATATCGGGTTACTAAGCGCGGCCCTGCGCTTAGTAACCCGATATTTACCCTGGTTACAAGTGAACACATCGCTGGATCGGCGTCACACACGCCGATCCAGCGATGACAGTGGGTGATCAGCGACCAAAAAAAGGTCCTGATCATTCCCCAGCGACCAACGATCTCCCAGCAGGGGCCTGATCGTTGGTCGCTGTCACACATAACGAGAGCGTTAGCAGGATCGTTGCTATGTCACAAAAAGCGTGACTTTGCAAAGATATCGTTAACGAAATCGTTGTGTGAAGGTACCTTTTGTTTTCATCCGGCAGCTGAATGATTTACAGCTACTAGCCTGCTTGATTACATATGGGGATTCCCTAGAAACCAGGCAACCCCCACATGTACTTAGGCTGGCTACTAGCTGTAAATCATTCAGCTGCCGGGATGAAAACTAAATCTCCGAGCAGTCATAAATACTCGGAGGTCACCCGAGCAACGAGTACACTCTCTCATCACTGATACGGACGGAGATCAGAAATGGTTGCTCCCTAGGATATGAGTAGAGCTACTGTAAGCTCTTGTGGCTTTATCTCTGTGCAAACCTGTTCATAAAGGGAATCTGTCAGCTTATACATGCTGCCTAAACCGTGGGCAGCATGTATCAGCCACTAACTGTCAGATCACAACCATGTGCAGTGCTTCAGAGAAGAACATACTTTTAATAGTCGCGGGAGACCGAGCCTTGCTATTGACTAGTCATACAAGCGGGTCCCCAGTCGCTTCTCCCCGACCATCAACCGTAACGGCAAGCCTCTGCCTGTATGCGTGTCTAGGCATAGACCTATCAATCACTCAGCGGGCGGGGAGAAGCCACCGGGGACCTGCTTGTATGACTAGTCAATAGCGCGGCTTGGTCTCCCGCGGCTATTAAAAGTATATTCAGAGACTAACATACATTGCTGTGATCTAAACCATAGGCAGCAAGTATCAGCTGACAGATTCCCTTAGAGGTGCATTTACACTGAAAGATTATCGTCAGACAAGTGCTCGTTTCTCAATAATCCTTCAATGTAAAGAGGCTGAACAAGCAAAATGCTTGCTCAGCATGTGAAATGATCTTTTGTGCTGCACAAAAGATTGTTTTCGGTGGCACTTTTTTTTTTTTCTTTTTGTAAGCAAAACAGGCTGCCATTCTCAGCAGTTATGTGCACAGGACAATTACAGATCGTTCAGTGCGCATCGTTTACCGCTATGTAATCCAGCTATTAAATTATCGCCTATTAGTAAATATTTACCGATCAGCGCTCGTTTAGTACCAATTGCTGGTCTGCCTATAGGGATCTTTACAACTAACATAACTAGAGTTCACTCTGCAGATGCTTTACCTGTTACAGGTTAGAGAATATATCGAGACCATGGACATAAAACTGACTATTTTGGCATGATTAGCTGACTAATGTCTATAAGGGTCCTGTAACCTCCGAAGTCAGATGCGATGGTAAAGAAGGATTGGATATGTTTAATTTTAAGCTGCCCGTTCCCGCTGCCGCAGCTTCCTCTGGCAAAAACTTTAATAAGTTGTTTTATATTCTATATACCTACCTGTAGCCCTGTTTACATTGGTAACTATATTGAAGGGCATCTGTCAGTAGGATCAACCCTCCTAATCCATCTATATGGACATGTAGGACATAGGAAGTGGAATAACGTGATGCCTTGATATCTGCGACATGATATCTTATTAAAGAGAAATTCATGTTTTCTTATATGTAAAGGAGCTGTTAAGATCTATGGGCTGGACATAAATCTCCCTGAGAATCTGCCTCCAGAACTCATTTTAACTAAAAGGAGGAGTTACCAGTGTGATGGCTGCTCTCTGCTCTCACTGCAGAGCTGTGTGTGATTATAACTGACCCATCTGCAGGTTTCTCTGTGCTTCAGCTTCCATCTCAGAGGCAGCCAGTGTTGCAATGCAGCGGAGGTCTAAGAGCTGCAGCTGATAACGTGTTTGTTATGCGACCACGTTGAGCTCTACTCTTCTGTGCCATTGCATGTCTCACACTGCTGACGTCTCCTTTTATTTATAATCTCGGGATGCAGATTCTCATGCAGATCAGTGTCTGGCCCATAGATCTGAACAGCTCATTTACATACAAGAAAAACATGGATCTCCCTCTGGAATAAGACATCTGATCACAAATATCGGTATCACTTTATTCAGCTTTTTATGACCTACATACAGACAGCTGAGGAGGGTTGATCCAATTGACAAAATCCCTTTTAAGGCTATGTGCTCACATTGCGGGCTTAGGAATTTCTGGTGCGGATTCTGCCTCTCCTGGCAGAAAACGCACTTGAGGATTTGTCGCGTTTTTTTGTGCGGTTCCGCAGCGTTTTTTGTGCGTTTTTGCTGCGTTTTTTACCCCTGTGGTTTTCTATAATGGAATGCAAAGCAGGGGTGGAGGGTACCATCAACAATAACAAGATATAATAATAGGGGATCTACCCAGAGTATGTCAATATAGAATACGACATGAGAAGAAAAGAGACATACCAAAAACTGGGGATCACCCTAAATACAAAGTGTACTATTTTGGGAATAATTTATTACGAGTCCAAACAACACATACCACAAGAAAAAGTTGCATAAAAACATAAGCATTAAAAACAGTAAATGGACAACCCCAAAAAGAGAGGTGAAGCCCCCTGGGAACTGGACAAATAGGTCAAGTGCCAATGATGAAGGTATTGCACTGTTACAATAAATATATACAACTATCATTAGAAATCATAGGACATGACTGCAAGTAAAAATCACAATAGTGCAAAGATGCAAAAACAGGCTGCAATTGTGGTGTGCCCACTGAATAAACTTTATATAGAAAAACCCCACTGCCTCGGTACTGTGGGGGATGTGAATTCACAGCACAAAGAAATAAATAATTCCATTATATGAAAGGCATGATTGAGGCTTGTAAGCTATATAAAACAGATGGAATAATTTGTATGACCAGCCAAACTGCACAAAGAAAATACCAGAAATGTCAGCAAGTATAGAAGCCTGTGGTGTGCAGCAGGCTGCAAATCTACTATGTGTGATAATCAACAGACATACATACTTATGTGCAAAACGAGACCCCTCTGCCTGAAAAAATGTATATACCCAACACAGATAAATCTGTTATATTTAGTAGATTATACAGACAGAATAGAGTAAGTACATATATACAACCATGCCGTCCATGAAATAACGTGTCATTAATACATGGACAAATGCCTGACAAAGCTCAGAAATAAGACTAGATGCACATGGAGGAAAGTGAATATACAACATGTGGTCATGTAGAAGCACAGCATGCACCAGCTAGATCTATCTATCAGCCTGAATGGCCGCAATATGTCTCATCAGTCATGCCCAGAAATGTGCAAACCCAGTCCGAGGGGGGTCAAAGACCCGACGCGTATCACCACAGCAGTGGCTTCATCAGGGGTAAAGAATGGAGTTCCATTTTTGTGTATGTAGTCTTATTTCTGAGCTTTGTCAGGCATTTGTCCATGTATTAATGACACATGTTATTTCATGGACGGCATGGTTGTATATATGTACTTACTCTATTCTGTCTGTCTACTAAATATAACAGATTTATCTGTGTTGGGTATATACATTTTTTCAGGCAGAGGGGTCTCGTTTTGCACATAAGTATGCATTTCTGTTGATTATCACACATAGATTTGCAGCCTGCTGCACACCACAGGCTTCTATACTTGCTGACATTTCTGGTATTTTCTTTGTGCAGTTTGGCTGGTCATACAAGATTATTCCATCTGTTTTATATAGCTTACAAACCTCAATCATGCCTTTCATATAATGGAATTATTTATTTCTTTGTGCTGTGAATTCACATCCCCCACAGTACCGAGGCAGTAGGGGGTAACAGTGCAATTCCTTCATCATTGGCACTTGACCTATTTGTCCAGTTCCCAGAGGGCTTCACCTCTCTTTTTGGGGTTGTCTATTTACTGTTTTTAATGCTTATGTTTTTATGTAATTTTTTCTTGTGGTATGTGTTGTTTGGACTCTAATAAATTATTTCCAAAATAGTACACTTTGTATTTAGGGTGTTCCCCAGTTTTTGGTATGTCTCTTTTCTTTTCTATAATGGAATGGGTACAAAAACGCTGCAGATTCACAAAAAAAGAAGTGACATGCTACTTCTTTTAAACCGCAGCGGATTTTCCGCAAAGTGTGCACAGCATTTTTTTTTTCTAATTGATTTACATTGTACTGTAAATCAATTGCGGATCTGCAGCGTTTCTGCACCGCAAAAAAACGTTGCGGATCCACAGAGAATCCGCAACGTGTGCACATACCCTAAGAGCGCATGGAAGAAAGTAGTTAAAGGGAACCTGTCACCTGAATTTGGCGGGACTGGTTTTGCGTCATATGGGCGGGGTTTTCGGGTGTTTGATTCACCCTTTCCTTACCCGCTGGCTGCATGCTGGCTGAAATATTGGATTGAAGTTCATTCTCTGTCCTCCGTAATACACGCCTGCGCAAGGCAAGACCTTATCATCTAGCCCAGATCTAGAAGGTTTCTTACAAGTTTAGGATTGACTCACAGTACATAGTACTGTATGCACTGGGCTAAGGGTGTCTGTCAGCACAAAAAGACTGTTCAAACCAATCACATTCACTTGGGCATCTTTGCCATGTTAAAATCCGGTCAGTACACCCCCATCCCCACTTGTTTTCCATCTCTATCGTCACCTCCTGATTGACAACTCTGGCTTTACAGTAGATGGGCAGAGCTGGATGGAAATAAAGTAGGTAGAAAGGTGTACTGAACTATTTGGCCATGTCAAAGAAACACCAAGCTCCTGTAGTTGGTTTGCACAGTTTTTTTTGTGTTGATGGGAAAAGATGCAGTTAAAGAAGGGGTGGGGAATCTTTTTTTCTGCCAAGGGCCATTTTGATCTTTATACCATCCTTCGGGGGCTGCACAAACTCCTCCCACAAAGTGCATCCTGACTCTGGCACTGGTCTCAGGAAGTAATCTTTCATTGCATGCCCTTCAGTGTCCAGTAGTGAACACTGCATGTGTGTGCTAACAGAGCAAGAAGAAATTAAAGAGTGAGTTGTAATCAAAACACACCTCCCTGCCCAATATAATTCTCCATGCCATTATTTTGTCTGATCAGTGGTCAGTCAAGACGCCCCTATGCACATCTACTCAAATTGTATTAAAGTTAAAATAGATGTTGTTGACTATAATGGTGTGGAAGGTAACATAATGTCCTTTTAACTTATCGCCGTCTATAAAGTTGATTAAGTTTTACACTTTGACTTAGTCAGCTGAAAGATTGTGGCGCTGATGTATTAAGACTGGCATTTCACACACCAGTCTTGATAGAACAGGGGCCGCTGGGTAAGATGCACCTAATTCATTAAGAGGTGCACCACACTTAGGCTGGGTTCACATTGTGTTCATTGATTACGTTAAACGCGGTGTAACGTAGTCCGTTAACGCCGCCATTGAATGCAATGAACGCATCGCTAGCGCACCCCCAAAATGGTCGTGCGTTAGCGATGTGCCGTCATTTGAGTGACGGGCCCGAGACGCTGGCTGCAGCGTTTCCGGGTCCGTCACTGCTAGCGTAGATGGAGCTATCAGATGCTCTATCTGCGCTAGCGTGATGTAGCGCAGGCACTTGCGCTAGCAGCAGCCCGTTAGCGTATGTGCTGAACGGGCTGCTGCTAACGCAATGTGAACCTAGCCTTATTGAATTGGACACATCTTACGAGTGCGAGGTGCCACCGGCAGAAGTGTCACAGGCTGGAGTACATTTCTGGAGCATGTGATGCCTTAGTGATGTAACTTTTCATGTATTTGACATGCTGTCTTGCCCATGCTTCACCCCTATTGGCGTAGCTAACCAAGGCTGGCGTGTAAAGCCAAAATTTGCAATATTTCAGCACAGCTTCCAAGTTCTGGAATTCTGGCGTAAGTGATAAATCGTTCCCTTTATGGACACAAACAGCCTTTCTCGGAAAGATATTTTTTTTTTGTCTTTCACTTGTCCCAAATGTTTATGACCAGAGTGGATCGACTGTAATAGCCCATGGACTATATTCTGCATTGCTACATCTGCAAAATGACTGTGACCTAGTCTTGTGTAACACTCATCGCCACCTGTGTGGTTTCTATTACTCTGGTCTGAACCTTATCGTGAAGACCTGTTCACACATTGAGTATTTGACATCAGTATTTGTAAGCCAAAACTAGGAGTGGAATAATCGGAGTAAAAATATAGTAAAAACATATGCACCACTTCTGTATTTATTACCCACTCCTGGTTATGGCTGCCAAATACTGATGTGTGAACTCGGAAAGTAGAGCTCTTTGTTTAATCTATACAGTAAAAAGAACATCATGTGGGCACAATTTATTCTCGGTGCTTCTGTTCCCAGTTCCATCCCTGGTCCATAGTTTGCACCGCAAGACAATAAGCATACTATAGGTTGGACTATAGCTGTAGGACATTTGCTTCAGTGTGCCTACATATATCATATATGGAGCAAATACCTGATATCTTATTCGAGTGACGTACATATGATCATATGGTTCTCTATGTGAGATTGTTGACTGGTGCTGGTCTAGCTACCTCATCACCTATTTTCAAACGTGTAAAACCAATCTCTATAACATGTTACATATTTTATCAGTTTCTTTGTAAAATTTCCATCAGTGCAAATATAAGGGACCAAAGTTTCATCTAAATGTAGAGGAGTAGACTCTTCTTGCATCACAATTTAAAAACTCACAAGAGTTTTCCTACTAAATGAGTGGCTAATGTTAGATTTTTGGCACCCCAGACAATCGTCCAGTCAGGTGACCCCCGTTGACTTGTGACCATGAGTTGAATGAGATGTGTGTAATTATTTGCACTCGCCATACATCTCTCGAGAGATGCAGTTGTGGGTTTGGGTTTTCATTTTACCTGTTTGAGTTTTCATAGTCTATAAAAGGAAAATCGCTTGTGAAACTACTAAAGGAAGCTAATACAATGGCCACTGTGGTAGTCACCCAGATTTCCAGACACCTGAACCTCACATACATCTTTTACATTCAGGTCTTTCTACAAGGTGTATTATTATTGTTGTTGAATACAGCCATTCTTTTACTTGCATGGTTTTTGCTGTTGGACTCTCTAACTGTATGGAAGAAACACTTTAGAAATAGTCATTTGAAGATAATGTCGTAACCCTCTGTGAAGTCTCTTCCCTATCCTTGTTCTCCTGTTATTACAATAGCTGCTACTTCTCCCCCACACGCCTTAGAAGTACTTTAGCCTTATGACAGAATGTGTTTCCGGTGTAAATACAGGATTTTTTTCTACCGGCTGTCTAAAATTGAACCAAAATGTTGCTGGATTTTTACAATTCTGTATAACCGTTTCTTCCAAAGCTGCTACATTGTTGCTGTGGAAAGCCGTTCCATGCTTCTGTGTTGCGTCCCCTTCATCGAGTACACATTGTGGGCCAACGTAATGCGACTCGAAAACTGTTCATCATGATATTGGCAGCTTTAGTTCTATTTCCAAAACTGTTCATTGTACCCACAAATAAACTATATTTGTGAATGCTGTTCTCATGTAGTTTGTATTTGCGGAGTTCTCAGGTCATTCACCTGCTGTAATTTATCCTTTAATCATGACTATTGAAATACATTCTAGCCAAGTATAGCACATTCTAGGGGTTGTCTGATTTGTAAAATTCACTTTTAAATGCACTATTATACTATTTTTAGTTAATAGAAAGGAGTCCCTAATTCAGGACCCTCATCTATTAACTAGAGAGGAAATTAGCTGTAACGAGCAGCTCCAAAAGACCTAACTCATCCAAGCATTACGTAGATTGCTTTATTGGTTAATGCTTCATTTTCCCTGTAGACAGATTGAACACATGATTCAAACACAGATTACAGCTGATTATTGAGGGTCTGATCAATGGGATGCCTCATTTTTAGCTTATCTAGGCTCCCTTTCTAAGGGCTCGCACACGTGAGAGTATAACACGGCCGAGTGCTAAAAAGTCGCATAGCACTACGACCAGTATTCTATGGGGCAGCTCAGATCTGCGATTATTTTCTAATGCCGGATAGGCATGAGAAAACAATGGCAGCATGGTGTGATCGCATCCGAGATGCATGCAAGTCTACGAGTGCGTGTGAAACATTAGACTGCCCATTGTATGTCATCCGAGTGCAGTTTGATTACCACAGACATTCGCAATGGAGAAGAAGAAATTATTTTCTAAGTTTCCTCCACACTTGAGCGGTGATTCTCATGTGAGAGGATTGGAACACAGTGCGCTGACAGTCGGTTTGAACTCTTGACGGAGTTTGAGCCAAGTGTCATTTGCATAATGAACTCAAATTCTGTCGCATGAGACAGCATACACTTATGTGACTCCAGCCTAATAAAAACAAAAAGGGACTGTCCAAGCTGAGCCTTTTTTTTTTAAATTATGCACATCCAACATTCATGGTCTGAGAATGGTGCGCATGGTCCCAGTATGGACCGCATTGCCCGACTGGCCACTGGTCTCCTTACCTGAACTAAACAGCTTAATGCTTATCAGACTGTTGAGTTCAGGTCAGGAGGCCTGCTTCAAGGCCGGACATTGTGGTCCGTAGTTGCACTGTGAATGTCGGATGCGTAAAACCATCCTTAGTTTGATCTTTGGTCATTTAGAACGTAGACGGAATACAGTCATTCTCATCTAAATCTGTATTTTAAGTACTGAACATGATTGCAGTTATTGAATACAGATCTCTCATTTCTCCAAAATTCCTTCTCTAGGGTATGCCCATGCACATGCAGCTATTTATTAGGATCTAAAATTGATAATGGTCTTATTTTTTAGCTAACCATGCTAAAGTCATTTGTGTATACTGTGGCCCCAATTCATCATGTGCATTCTTTAAGTTTCTCTCCTTTTATGTGCTGTGGTATTTATTGTCGTTTTAAGTGCCAAATTCATCAAAATGATGCACACGATCCATGAAATTGGAAAAAAATAAAAAACATTGTCTTTTTTCCTGTCAATCTGTTTGTTTTTCACGACTTTTATTAATAACAAAAATTGCACCAAAGTACTTGCATATTGAAAATACACCGGGGGGATATTGAAATGAAGTTGCACCAAATTTTTTTAATAGTTGCACTTGCGGAATTGGGCAAAAAAAAAGGAAACACTAGACTCTGCCTACGAAGAATGCGTAAATGAAATAAAGGATTGCATACAAACAAAAAAAAAATTGAGGCCTCAGTCTAAATATCAAGAATATTATAAGTTGGTTTCATGGACAAGAACCATTACACACAATTTGCCAATTTTCTTTGAAATTTAATGCTCAAAGCTCGTCATCCATATGTTATAGATGAAATCCGAACTCTACAGGTCAAATCTATATAAAGGCCACAGGAAATTATAGAACTTAATAGTGGAAGGAACATTACTAAAATTAAAAACACAAAATAATCATTTTATTTAACGTAAACCTATCAGATTTTAAGCTGACGGCAGCAACGGACGCTGATGTCACCATTCTGTCACTTGGTGGTTTATATGCAATACATTAGGACTTGCATCTTATTCCTCTTAGCACTATGAGAGCATACCAATGTATAAATGATAGGAAGCTCCCCCCTACCATTTAGCCGCTTATTGAAAGATTTCTCCCTATGTTCAGTAATATCTATAAATTTGTAATTTAGCAATATGAGGGCATTGGATGCCTTAATAATAGTCCCCCGATGCAGTGCATGGTGTAAGAGGTAATTCTGACATCAGCATGTGATTACTTAATGCCGAGGAATACAATACCTTTCAAATAAAGCCATCTCGAAAATGTAATTGCCACTTGCTCTGCAACCAATACAATCTTTGTCTAACTAGCCATTTCAAGCTCACTAGAGTCCAATGAGCAAGGTCAGAAAAATATCCATTCCCTGCCCTTTTTATGATCATCATGATGATTTTTTTCAGCATGTCTTCAGTCCTGATAATCTTCAGAAATCAGCAAATTTCCTTTTCAGAGAAGAAGAGAACTTTAGCTCGATCGCCACCTGTTGGAAATGGCAATCCTAAATGTCAATATCGACCCTTTAACAAGCCTTGTCCTATGACTAAGGCTCGTTAAAGGGTCGATATTGACTTTTAGGATTGCTACTTCCAATAGCTGGTACTAGAGTTCAAGATCTCTTCCTGTCTGAAGAGGCAATTTGCATATTTAATTTCCCAGAGGAGCATTGCATGCCTTGTAAGCCTCCTTACACTGACATGTCACTCTCCACAAGGAGAGCATTCAATAAACGAATGACTTTAGTATCTCTTTATAAACTTTGCATATGACTATTTGTGAGTGATCATAAGTAGCAAATAGTGTTGAACATTCCGATACTGCAATATTGGGTATCGGCCTATATTCGCGAGATTGGAGTTCCGATACTTTTACACCATCGAGCACCTGAATCGGAAGTTTCCATAATGCAATGAGCCAGTTTGATTTTATTCAGCCAATGAGGAATCCTAAGAAGTGTGGGCACATGTTAGGCATATTAACTAATGGCATGGCTGTGATTGGCTGCTGAAATGATGTCATGATGCACTATAAAAGCCGCCGCAATTTTGGGTTCACTGCTGTGAATTTACTTAGGGACAGGAGGCTGCTGTTCTGACTCTGAAGGACAGTTTGAGCTAGCGATTTGCTTTATTGTGCTTTACCCAGGCTACTTTAGCAACCGCTGTGTGAGAATTGAGAAGCTTTCTTTTGCCTTGTAGCGCTGTTCACGGCTGTCTGTGAGGTCTGTGTGTGTGAGTGCAGCTCACGCTGTAGTTGTTCTGCAGCCACCTCCGGTTGTAGTCCGCTCAGCGTATATCACTGCCTCATACATTGTCTTTTTTTCATTAGTGCAGCTCATTTTTACTGATTTCTCCTATTAGTGTGTTTCCATCCGTATCCAGCTAGATTGCTTGAAAACACTGTATAGGAGTAGATAGATGAGCTTTTCTGCAGCCTTGCAGCGCTGTTCACGGCTCTCTGCGAGGTCTGTGTGTGTGTGCAGTTCACTCTGTAGTTGTGTTCTGCAGCCACCTCTGGTTGTAGTCCGCTCAGCGTGCGTCACTGCCTCATACATTGTCCTTTTTTTTCATTAGTGCAGCTCATTTTTCCTGATTTCTATTAGTGTGGTTCCATCTGTATCCAGCTAAATTGCTTGAAAACACTATATAGGAGTAGATAGAGGAGCCTTTCTGCTAGCTCGTGCCCTGCAGCCCCAGCCAGATTAGTATTAGCCTATTTTTTTGGAGCCTCATCTATTGCATTGTAGGTTACCTTCCTGCATTGTAATAGCTACAAAAAGTTTGTGATACTATCGGTTTTACATCTTTGGGCACATCCAGTGTCTTTTTGTGAAAAAAACAAAAAGTTAATAAAGTTCACCAAACACTCCACTTTACACTTGTGTAGGCCACATTAGCTCATATTAAAGTCTAGTTCACACTTTATAAAATTAGTGTTTCTTATACCTATTAGCAGCTGTTCAGGAATAAGCACACTAAGCCCTTAGTACTTTTCTGCCTATCTTTATCAGTGTACCAAAATGAAGGAGGTAGGGAGTAAGGCACATGGTCATGGGCATGGAGTTTCTGCAGGGAGAGGACGTGGGGATTCTGTGCCTGCTGCGGGCACCAGTGACTCCGCATCCCCCAGTTTTACCAGGGAACAGTCCTTTATGCGCAGCTTTGTAGGAGCTTGCCGTACCCCACTGCTGCAGGACGAACAAATTGAAGCCGTTGTCGGATGGATGGCAGCTAACGCATTGACTTCAATTAGTTCCAGAGCACTGAAGAGCACCCATCTGTCTCTTCACCACCTGCCAAATTGCCCAGGCAGTCAGAGAGCCCTGGACAGGAGCCATCTCTACTTCTGTTCTCTGAATCTGTTGGTTTGGAAAGAGGGGGCCAGCCAAGCAGCATTCGAGAATTAGAAGAAGAGGTAGTATGCAGTGATGCGCAATAGCTTTGTCTCTCTGAATCTGAAGCAGGTGGGCCAATGCCTATGGTCAGCACACCTCAGTACGGATCTGCTGATGAGACTCAGGTGCCACTTTCTGGTGCATACTGTGCTGTCGAGACTACCCAGGAGAAGCAGTCTTTTGAAGAGGGTAGTGTAGATAATGAGGTCCTTGACCCATCATGGCGTGAGGTATAGGAAGGTGGTGGGAGCAGCTCTGAGGAAGAGATTCCCCGAACGGCCAAAAAAGGAGGGAGAGGGAGGGGGCAGACTCTGTTGCCTGTAGCCTCCACTTCGACACCCATTAGGAGCATGCCTCTTCCAAAACGGGTGCTCCCAAGACTTGCAGTGCCTGGTCCTTTTTTGACACAGGTTAGATGAAAGCTATGACTGGGCAGTTAACTTACAGGGTTACAGTCTGTTTAGAAAGGATCGTAAAAATCGGAGAGGAGGAGGGGTTTGTCTCTATGTAAAGTCTTGTCTAAAGTCCACTTTAAGGGAGGATATTAGCGAAGGAAATGAGGATGTCGAGTCCATATGGGTCGAAATTCATGGAGGGAAAAATGGTAACAAAATTCTCATTGGGGTCTGTTACAAACCCCCAAATATAACAGAAACCATGGAAAGTCTACTTCTAAAGCAGATAGATGAAGCTGCAACCCATAATGAGGTCCTGGTTATGGGGGACTTTAACTACCCGGATATTAACTGGGAAACAGAAACCTGTGAAACCCATAAAGGCAACAGGTTTCTGCTAATAACCAAGAAAAATTATCTTTCACAATTGGTGCAGAATCCAACCAGAGGAGCAGCACTTTTAGACCTAATACTATCTAATAGACCTGACAGAATAACAAATCTGCAGGTGGTCGGGCATCTAGGAAATAGCGACCACAATATTGTACAGTTTCACCTGTCTTTCACTAGGGGGACTTGTCAGGGAGTCACAAAAACACTGAACTTTAGGAAGGCAAAGTTTGACCAGCTTAGAGATGCCCTTAATCTGGTAGACTGGGACAATATCCTCAGAAATAAGAATACAGATAATAAATGGGAAATGTTTAAGAACATCCTAAATAGGCAGTGTAAGCGGTTTATACCTTGTGGGAATAAAAGGACTAGAAATAGAAAAAACCCAATGTGGCTAAACAAAGAAGTAAGACAGGCAATTAACAGTAAAAAGAAAGCATTTGCACTACTAAAGCAGGATGGCACCATTGAAGCTCTAAAAAACTATAGGGAGAAAAATACTTTATCTAAAAAACTAATTAAAGCTGCCAAAAAGGAAACAGAGAAGCACATTGCTAAGGAGAGTAAAACTAATCCCAAACTGTTCTTCAACTATATCAATAGTAAAAGAATAAAAACTGAAAATGTAGGCCCCTTAAAAAATAGTGAGGAAAGAATGGTTGTAGATGACGAGGAAAAAGCTAACATATTAAACACCTTCTTCTCCACGGTATTCACGGTGGAAAATGAAATGCTAGGTGAAATCCCAAGAAACAATGAAAACCCTATATTAAGGGTCACCAATCTAACCCAAGAAGAGGTGCGAAACCGGCTAAATAAGATTAAAATAGATAAATCTCCGGGTCCGGATGGCATACACCCACGAGTACCCACCCATTATTTCTTATTTTTAGGGACTCTATAGCGACAGGGTCTGTTCCGCAGGATTGGCGCATAGCAAATGTGGTGCCAATATTCAAAAAGGGCTCTAAAAGTGAACCTGGAAATTATAGGCCAGTAAGTCTAACCTCTATTGTTGGTAAAATATTTGAAGGGTTTCTGAGGGATGTTATTCTGGATTATCTCAATGAGAATAACTGTTTAACTCCATATCAGCATGGGTTTATGAGAAATCGCTCCTGTCAAACCAATCTAATCAGTTTTTATGAAGAGGTAAGCTATAGGCTGGACCACGGTGAGTCATTGGACGTGGTATATCTCGATTTTTCCAAAGCGTTTGATACCGTGCCGCACAAGAGGTTGGTACACAAAATGAGAATGCTTGGTCTGGGGGAAAATGTGTGTAAATGGGTTAGTAACTGGCTTAGTGATAGAAAGCAGAGGGTGGTTATAAATGGTATAGTCTCTAACTGGGTCGCTGTGACCAGTGGGGTACCGCAGGGGTCAGTATTGGGACCTGTTCTCTTCAACATATTCATTAATGATCTGGTAGAAGGTTTACACAGTAAAATATCGATATTTGCAGATGATACAAAACTATGTAAAGCAGTTAATACAAGAGAAGATAGTATTCTGCTACAGATGGATCTGGATAAGTTGGAAACTTGGGCTGAAAGGTGGCAGATGAGGTTTAACAATGATAAATGTAAGGTTATACACATGGGAAGAAGGAATCAATATCACCATTACACACTGAATGGGAAACCACTGGGTAAATCTGACAGGGAGAAGGACTTGGGGATCCTAGTTAATGATAAACTTACCTGGAGCAGCCAGTGCCAGGCAGCAGCTGCCAAGGCAAACAGGATCATGGGGTGCATTAAAAGAGGTCTGGATACACATGATGAGAGCATTATACTGCCTCTGTACAAATCCCTAGTTAGACCGCACATGGAGTACTGTGTCCAGTTTTGGTCACCGGTGCTCAGGAAGGATATAATGGAACTAGAGAGAGTACAAAGGAGGGCAACAAAATTAATAAAGGGGATGGGAGAACTACAATACCCAGATAGATTAGCGAAATTAGGATTATTTAGTCTAGAAAAAAGACTGAGGGGCGATCTAATAACCATGTATAAGTATATAAGGGGACAATACAAATATCTCGCTGAGGATCTGTTTATACCAAGGAAGGTGACGGGCACAAGGGGGCATTCTTTGCGTCTGGAGGAGAGAAGGTTTTTCCACCAACATAGAAGAGGATTCTTTACTGTTAGGGCAGTGAGAATCTGGAATTGCTTGCCTGAGGAGGTGGTGATGGCGAACTCAGTCGAGGGGTTCAAGAGAGGCCTGGATGTCTTCCTGGAGCAGAACAATATTGTATCATACAATTAGGTTCTGTAGAAGGATGTAGATCTGGGGATTTATTATGATGGAATATAGGCTGAACTGGATGGACAAATGTCTTTTTTCGGCCTTACTAACTATGTTACTATGTTACTATGTATTTGCTTTGTCAAATGCAAGCTGTGTAATCAGAAAGTAAAAAGAGGAAAAAGTGTCAGCAACCTTAATACCACAAATATGTGGAAACCTATACGGACCAAGCACGTGGTGGAGTTACAAAGACACACTGAAGATCTAGGCCAACTTACAGCGCCACCTACCACCTCTTCAGCTCGTGTTGTAGACTCTTCCTCCAGCTCACACACAGCTGGTTTGGCTTCCTCACAGGATTACCATGAAAGAACCTCTGGCACTGTTGTACAGACACACAGTGTCATTCCACCCACAGCACCACGTTCCCTGTCATCCTCACACTCCCAGGCCAGTCTACAGCCATCGGTAGCACAGGCATGGGAGAAAAGGCGCCCATACTCGGCAAACCACCCCCGAGCACAGGCTCTGAATGCTGGCATTGCAAAACTACTGTCCCTTGAAATGCTCTCATTCAGGCTGGTGGAGACTGCCACCTTCCGTAACTTGATGGCATTGGCAGTCCCACAATACAACGTACCCAGCCACTTTTATTTCAGCAGGCAAGCCGACCCTGCCCTGGAAAAGCATGTGGAGGGAAAAATTAAACATGCAATACTAGATGCCATCAGTAGCAAGGTCCACCTGACCACCGATGCGTGGACCAGTAACCATGGACAGGGACGATATATTTCCCTCACTGCCCATTGAGTAAATGTTGTGGAGCTGGGTACAGATCTTGAGAGGCGCCGTACGTGTTCTGCCAACTCCAAGGATTGCAGGAATCCAGTCTACACATTGACTCCTCATACTCCAGTTCCTCTGAATCAGCACTGCAGGAGCCTTCACAGTCTACCTCCACATGGACCCGTGAACGCTTACCTGTTACGACCGATATGAGCACAACCGTGGCCAAACGTCAACAGGCCATATTGGAATTAATTTCTTTGGGGAATCGAAGCCACACAGCACAGGAGCTCTGGAATGCCATCAAGCAGGAGAGCGACGTGTGGTTTGTGCCAGCGAATCTCCAGCCAGGCATGGTAGTGACAATGGCCGAAATCTGGTGGCAGCTCTGGGCCTAGGCAACCTCACTCACATCCCATGTCTGGCACATGGGCTCAACTTGGTCATGCAGAGTTTTTTGAGGGACTATCCGGATCTTGATGCACTGCTGCACAAGGTCCGCATAGAGTGCGCTCACTTGCGGCGTTCCAGCATGGCAAGATCGCGCATTGCAGCTCTGCAGCGCCGATTCCGCCTTCCGGAACATCGCATCATATGTGACCTACCGACCAGGTGGAATTCAACGTTACATATGTTGGAGAGGTTGTGTGAGCAGCAGGCAGCAGTAATGGAGTACCAGCTGCATCAGGCGCAAACAAGTCGCACTGCACGCCGTTCACACTTTACCACCACTGAGTGGGCCTCTATGAAGGACATCGGCCACATTTTGCGTGCCTTCGATGATTCCTACGCGGATGGCGAGTGCAGATGATGCACTAGTCAGCATGACTATCCCCCTTATCTGCCTGCTTGAAAAAACACTGCAAGCGCTAAGGGAGGAGGTTGTGGAAGAGGTGGAGGATGAGGAGTCACAAATGCCATCTCCTTCTGGACAGTCTGCGCAACGTGGTTTCTCACAATTGCCTAGGCAGGGGACACTTTGTGAGGAGGATGAGGAGGAGTTAATGGAGGAGGAAGACATCTGTCCAGAGGAGGGAGGTACACAATGCTCGAGTAGTCAGTATGTAGAGCGAGGGTGGGGTGATGCAGAGCAGGCAGAGATGACGCATTAAGCATGGGACAGCGTTTCTTGGCCAGTTGGCAGTCTGCAGCACATGGTTGATTTCATGCTGCAGTGCATGAGAAACGACTGCCGCATCGCCCACATTCTCAACACGGCTGATTATTGGGTGTACACCCTCCTAGATCCTCGCTACCGGGACAACTTACAAAGCCTCATAGCACTGTTGAACTGGGAGCGTAAAATGCGGGAGTACCAAGACACACTGCTGCATTCCATCATGTTCTCCATTCTACCCGAGAGCAGTGCTGCTAGTGCTTTACAAAGCTCAGTGCGTCGAGGCAGTGGAGGAAGCGCTGCACAAAGAGGGAGCAGAAGCAGCGTCTCAGCACAAGGCAAGACCAGCATGGCCCAAATGTGGCAAAGTTTTGTGTCCCTGCCACAAATGTCTACACTATCACAGACGGCTCCAGTCAGCAGGAGGCAACGTTTCCGTCAGATGGTGACAGACTACACGTCTTGCCCTCTCAGTGTTCTCCCACACGGCTCTTCCCCCTTGAAGTTTTGGGTCTCTAAGCTGGATACATGGCCAGAGCTTATCCAGTATACATTGGACATGCTGCCTTCTGCTATTGTATTATCGAAACACGTCTTGCCTTGCACAGGCATGTACTATGGAGGACACAGCATGAACTTCAACCCAATATTGTGGCCAGCATGCAGCCAGTGGGTAAGGAAAGGGTGAATCAAACACCCGAAAACCCCGCCCATATGACCACAAACCTGTCCCGCCAAATTCAGGTGACAGGTTCCCTTTAAATAATTGGTTGGCAACAGTATCCAAGTCTCCTGTTGTGTTCATGTTTCTACCACCTGAACTCTAATCCCTGGGCTCCAACACCGCCAGTTGCTGCTCAGAAGTGCTGTCTGGACAGTCAACACTTGATCCTGTGTTATTGGGGCTCAGTAACGTCAGCTGATCCCCTGCTGTGTGTCCGGCAATTTTTCCTGCTCTGTCCACATTCACACTTCTACTACAGATTTTAAACATGCTCCAATTACGTCTCTGCCTCCACTTAGTTTCTAGTATTTACCCTGGGCTCCAACACCGCCAGTTGCTGCTCAGAAGTGTCTTTGGCACGGGTACTCCCTCCTGACCAGCCTGATTCCAGCACCGCCAGCTGGTTCCGGGTAGTGTCAACATAACTTTGCCTCCAATACTTTGTCCTGTCGTGTTCTGATCGGGTTAGCCGACTCTATGGTGTCTGCAGTTTAGGTGCTTCCTATGTGGGCTGCGGGATCTGGCAATGAAGGCTGGTTCCGTAGTGCCAATCGGACAAGCTCCCCCTGTAGGACTGTGGGTTTTGGTAACTCCGGCCGGCTCACGGCCTTGCAACTTTTTTTTCATGCGTACCTTCGGCTGCCTATCTGAGTTCCAGTACCATTAGCTGGTTCTTTGGAAGTAAATCTTGAATATGTCCCCCTGGGTTCCAGTAACATCAGCTGGTTCCAGGCAGGGCCTTTGGCTTAGGTGCCTCCTTCTCGTTCCACCAACGTCTGCTGGTCCTTGGTAGTGCTTTCTGGCATGGGTACCTCCTGCTTAGTAACCGGGTTCCAGTACCATCAGCTGGTCCTCGATAGTTCCATTGGCTCTTGTACTTTCTACTACATTTCCAAGTTCAAGCTTTTTGAAATGGTTTTTGGTAATCACTCTGGATCTCCCTGACGACGACCCTAAAGACAACAACACTGAAGACCACCCCGAAGAAGACGATGACCCCGAAAATGACTACCCTGGAGACGATGACCCTGAAGACCACCCCGAAGAAGACGACGACCCTAGAGATGACGACCCTGAAGACCACTCCGAAGAAGACGACGACCCCGAAGACGACGACCCTGAAGACCACCCTGAAGAAGACCAAGAAGATGACCCTGAAGAAGATGACCAAAAGGACAAAGAACAAGAAGACAACCACCAAGATACAGAAGAACAAGAGACAGAAGACCAAGAAGCAGAAGAACAAGAAGCTGCGAAACAAAAAGAAGAACATTAAGCATAATACTAAAAATCAGAGCAAAATATATCTAAATTATAAGCAGAAGAAGACTAAGCAGTGTATGGGGGTGAGTCCGTTCCTCCTCGTGGTGCCCCTGGAAAATACCTGCTGCTGCAGGCAAAACTGAACACGGACAAATCCTGTTGTAAATCTTTTGTGACAGGCAGAACGGAAGGTGTAATCTTCAAACTTTTATAGATAACAACTACAGGAATGCCTGTCACAAATAAGAATATGATGAAGAAAAAGAATATGAAGAATAATAGTTGAGTAAGAAGAATATGAAGAATGTAAAAAAACACCGGATTACGTACCGGTAATGCTCTTTTATAGAGCCACGACAGCACCCACTGAAAGAGGGGATCCGCCCCTAGGAACAGGAAACCCTACGGAGAGCTAAAAGGGGCGGTCCCCCTCGCTCCCACAGTTTCGGTTACAGAGATTGCGAGGAACCGCCCACCAGTTTTAGTAGGTAATTCTATATCATCATTTACTATAACTTAACTATGTATAATTACAGGAATCCACCACCCTTAACAGTGCTCATATGTAAACTAATATATGTAAATGGGAGGGAAGTGAAGGGGTGCTGTCGTGGCTCTATAAAAGAGCATTACCGGTACGTAATCCGGTGTTTTCTCTTCGCCACGACAGCACCCACTGAGAGACTTTCAGAGATAGTTATTTGGGGGGGATTATCGTATTAAGAACAGATCTACCGAAACACAAATCAGTGGAGGCAGATAGATCTAACCTATAGTGACTATAGAAGGTAGAAGGGGAAGACCAGGTTGCGGCCTTACATATGAGTTCTATAAGAACCTCTGCTCGCTCAGCCCAGGATGATGCTATCGCCCGGGTGGAATGTGCCTTCACAGCTTCAGGTGGATTCTCCCCTTTAGACGAATAGGCCAGGTATATCGCCTCCCGAATCCATCGGGATAGTGTGCCTTTTGTAACACCAGATCCTTTCCTTTGACCCTGGAAGGAAACAAAGAGAGCCCTGCTCTTCCTCCAGGCGCTAGTCCTGTCTAGATAAGCTATTATAGCCCTTCTCACATCTAAAGTATGGTACTTTTCTTCCTCTTGATCTGCAGGGTCATTATAAAAAGAAGGAAGAAGGATTTCTTGAGACCTATGAAATTTAGTACACATTTTAGGTAGGTAGGAAGGGTCTGTTTTCAAGACAATTCTATCTGGAAAAATTGACATAAAGGGAGGATCTACTGATAGCGCCTGTATGTCACTTACCCTTCTTGCCGATACCAGCGCGACAAGAAGAGCATTCTTAAGGGAAATACATTTGATATGAGCTGAGTCTAGAGGCTCAAATGGGTGACCTGTTAAGGCTTCCAGGACCAAATTAATATCCCAAGGAGGTATCTGGGGAATCTGGACTGGCTCTGATCTCTGGCAGGCTGAAATAAATCTAGCTATCCACCTATTACCCGCCACATTGTGACAATACAAGGCCCCTAGAGCAGAACACGACCTTTCTGAAGAAACTCTAGAATAGTAGAGACGGGAATTTTATTTGATAAGGCTGATGGATAGAGATTTAAAAATTTCTTCCACACTCTCACATATATGGCAGTAATGGATTTCTTTCTACTTGCCAATAAGGTATTAATTACTTTATCAGAGAAGCCTCTTAGTTTTAACAGCTGCCTCTCAAATTCCAGGCTGTCAATCGTAGACCCTTCACATGAGGCTGGTTGAAGAACCCCTGGAAAAGAAGATCCTGATCCTCCGGGAGAATCCACGGATCTGAGATGGACATGGCTCTGAGTAGGGAAAAACCATGGTCTCTTTGGCCAAAATGGGGCGATCAGGATTATATTTGCCCGGTCCTCCCTTATCTTCCTGATTACTGTTGGAAGAAGAATCAGAGGAGGAAAAGCGTATGCTTTCTGAAATGTCCAAGGAACCTGAAGGGCATTGAGAATATCGGGATTGTCGGCCTGGAACATTGAAGCAAATCTTTTTAACTGCCTGTTGTTTCTTGTAGCGAAGAGATCTATATCGGGAACACCCCATTTCATAGTTATCATTTTGAAAATTCGATGATTTAGAACCCACTCCTCTTGGTGGAGGGTATGACGACTGAGGAAGTCTGCTCTTGAGTTGTCCACTCCTCTGACATGTAGCGCTGACAGGGACAGAAGATGTTCTTCGGCTATAGTTAGAATGTCTTCGGTTATAGACATAAGAGTTCCTGATCTTGTTCCTCCTTGATGATTGATATAAGCCACTGATGTCATGTTGTCTGACAGAATTCTGCTATGTGTCCCGAGTAGCTGCGGAAGGAATGCACATAGAGCATGATAGATAGCTTTTAGCTCTCTTATATTAGAAGAGTCGTCTGACTCTGTGACTGACCATAGTCCTTGGACTAGGTGGTCTTCTAAATGTGCTCCCCAGCCAGTAGGACTGGCATCCGTACATATTATGTTTGAGGGTTTGACTACCCAGGGGACCCCTCTAACCAAGTTTTTTTGTTCTAGCCACCAGTTTAGAGATTGGACTACTTCATCAGAAAGAGAAATCTTAACATCTAAACGACCATGAGATTTTTCTTCTTCATGTAAAATTGCATACTGTAAATGCCTCGAATGGAATTGGGCCCATGGAACCGCTGGGATACATGACGTGAAGGAGCCAAGAAGGAACATGCCTTCTCTCAAAGAAATGAGGGTTTTATCTATTACCAAAACAGCTAAAATAGACACAGCCAGCTCACCAAGCAGCCACCGCAGGTGCACGGAACTCCACGTAGATCAGCGTAGTCATCAGATGAGGAAAGAAAAAAAAAAAAAGTCGTCCCAGCTCCATATTCTTAAAAATCCAGGCTTGAAACTTTATTGTGCCAATGTAAAAACAGTGGATACATGCTCTCCGGCCGCACACCGGGACACAGACAGCGACGCGTTTCGATCCCTAAGGATCTTTATCAAAGCTGCATACATGTAATTGTGTGCTCATTATATAAGACCTAGTGACCAATGCAACACCAGCAAGTGGTCACATGATCCAGCACAAGGTCCTTCAGATAAAAAAGGACTCCAGATCATCGCACATAACTTAACAAATTTGACATATAATAAAATAAATAAACAAGAAAAATTAATTCTTAAAACCATACCAAAACACATGCAAATAACATTAATAATGAAACATCAGTTCACTACGTTTGTTGAGACCTGCAGGAAACCGGGTGTTGAGGTAATAGATCCAAAAAGCCTCACGAGTGTGAAGCAATCATCTCATGTCTCCACCCCGTGTTGGTTTGTTAACCCTTTCAATTCCCTGTACTCTAAAGAATTGAGTGCTGCGAGCATGGACTGAAATAAAGTGCTTCGAAGCCGCAGTAATAGTGCGAGTTGAATTGCCAGTGTGACAAATGTTCACCTACCCGAACTTTTAATCTGCATGACGTGCATCCCACATATGATAACTGGCACATGGTACAATCGATTTTATAAATAACAAAATCGGTGTTGCAATTAATATATTGTTTGATATTAAAACTTTGAGAATTATCGCTACTATGAAACATTTTCGTGATATTCGCATGTGCACAAGTCCTACATTTATTAGAGCCACATTTAAAGAAACCATTATAGTCAAGCCATGTCCTACTCCTCTGACTCTTAGTACAAAACAAACTTGGCGAAATTCTATTACCTATGGAGGGGGCTTTCCTAGCCACAACATTAACGCCAGTTTGTAAAATTCTAGCCAAACTTTCATCTTCTTCTAAGATAAGAAGAAATTTATTAATAATGCCCTTGATCTGATGGAACTGAGGGCTAAATTGAAAGCAAACAAAAGGTTTGCCTGCGTCACGAGGAGCTGACGGCATATTAGGCTTGCGAACAATAAGATCCTCCCGTTTCTTATGACTAACAATTTCTTGCGCCCTATTCAAAGTCCAATCTGGGTAGTGGCGACGTTTAAGTTTGCCCGATACCAGATTCAATTCTCTCTTTAAGGCCGGGGACACACACAACGTATAAAAAAACGGTCCGTTTTTGACGGACGAGAATCGCACAAATGTTACCAAAACAGTGATCCGTGTGCAGTGCGAGGATGCGATTTTCTCGCATCAAATGATCCGTGTGACATCCGTGTGACATCCGTATGGCATCCGTATGGTGAGATTTTCTCACACACTTGCAAAATGAGCAAATAATGGCTGAGCCTTTCCTGTCACCTGCCCAATGCCTGAGAATTTCTCGCAAGTCACACTGATGGTCCGTGTGCTGTGCTATTTTTTCTCGCCCCCATAGACTTTCATTGACGATTCTCGGCCGAGAAACGCTGACAATCGCAGCATGCTGCGATTTCACTCGGATCCTGAATACGGCCGAGAAAATATCGGATGATGGGAGCTGCCCCATAGATTAACATTGGGACGAGTGCTATGCGATTTTTTATCACATTGCACTCGTCTGTATTACGGTCTAGTGTGACCCCGGCCTAAATCGCAGTTATTACTGCAATTGCGTTTGACTCTGACATATTCTCCTACTGGAACAGAACGAATTGTATGCCTAGGGTGGCCACTGCTCGCGTGCAGAATAGTGTTCCCACTAAGTGACTTGTGATGTGTATTTGTTGAAATTAAACAATTGGCAACACCACTCAAACTAAGATCCAAAAAATGAACATGGCTAGTATCCTGTCTATAAGTGAAGCGTATATTATATACATTGGAATTCAGATAATTCACAAATTCCGGTATGGCAGATACATCGGCACCCGAAATAATGAGCAAATCATCGATGTATCTGCCATACCAGACTAGACAAGACAAAAATGGATTGGAGACAGAAAAAATAAACTCATACTCCCAAGATGCCATGACAAGGTTAGCCAGGGAAGGTGAAAATTTAGCACCCATGGCCACACCAGATTTCTGTAAAAAAAAATTGACCATTGAAAGAAAAAAAATTATGTGTCATGAGAAAAAATGTGGCCTGTAAAATAAAGTTTTTTAAATCACTTGAATAATCACTAAATCCATCTAAATGAAATTGAAGGGCACGCATTGCCAATCATGTGGAATACATGTATATAACGAAATTACGTCACAGCATAGCCAAGAATAACTGGAAAGCCACAATTTGTCCGAAAAAACATTAAGCACCTCCTTAGAGTCTTTAATGTATCCAGGAATTCTGCATACAAGAGGATGAAGTACTGAATCAACCCATTCCCCCAAATGCTCATTGGCTGAGCCAATGCCGGAGACTATTGGCCTCATAGGTGGAATGGCATCAGTCTTATGGACTTTGGGAAGTCCATGTAAAATCGGACATACCGGATCTGTAACAATCAAATAATCCATTTGTTTTTTTGAAAGCACACCAAGGCTAAAACCTTCCCTGATGATAATGTCTATTTGTTCCTTGAATTTGGTTGACGGATTGGAGCTCAGTTTATCATAAGTGGACGTGTCCGAAAGCAATTCCATAATTTTACAACAATAGTCAGATGAATTCATAACCACCACCAATCCCCCCTTGTCTGACACTTTAATTATGACGTCTTCCATCTCCTTCAATTCCTGTAATGCTCGCCATTGTTTACTTGAAAAATTCCTAGTGTTGTGATTATAGGAAGTAGATGACATGCTGTTACTCAATTTTCTTAATTCCTTTTTCACAATTTCCTGAAACCTGTCCATGCACTCAGATCTGGCATGGACAGGATAAAAATATGGATTTTTAGTTGTAAAATCAGGAGATTGATTAATAGTAGGAATATTAAGCTGATCCTCTGTATTGAGAGATTGTAAAGTGACCAAAGACATTTGTTCGGAAAAATTCATGCCCAAAAATTCATTATCGGGTACCTCATGATGATTAATATTATCCCCTGGATCTACATCATTGGTATTATCCAAAAAATGCTTTTTAACAGTCAGATTACGCACAAATTTATTGACATCAAGAATGGTAGCAAATAAGTCAAATTTCTGGTTAGGCACAAAATTAAGACCTAAGGAAAGAACTTCCAATTGGTCCGATGTTAGACTTCTTGAAGATAGATTTAAGACATTATCGTTGTTGTTGGTAATATTCATTTGAAAAGCCGTCTCCTGTGACGAGTCATAACTCCATAGCCTTCTGCGGTGCTTCCTACCGCCCCGCCTTTTGCGTTTTTTGAATGTCAAAAAAACTTTTTTCTTCCAATGGTACAAGTTTCTCCAGAAGACAAATCCGAGACACTGCGATTATTATCCGAAGAGTCAGGATCGGAAGAATTAAAGTTGACATGCGGTTTGGCTGCTGGTTGTTTATGACTTGCATTGGTCACTAGGTCTTATATAATGAGCACACAATTACATGTATGCAGCTTTGATAAAGATCCTTAGGGATCGAAACGCGTCGCTGTCTGTGTCCCGGTGTGCGGCCGGAGAGCATGTATCCACTGTTTTTACATTGGCACAATAAAGTTTCAAGCCTGGATTTTTAAGAATATGGAGCTGGAACGACTTTGTTTATCTATTACCGACTGAACCTTATTTCTAACCGTTATTTGTTTAGTTTCCGGAAGGAAACATCTCTGGCTTGTAGAATCTAATATCCCCAGAAAAATTTGCCGAGTTGTTGGGAATAGCCTAGATTTTTCCCAGTTTATTATCCAACCTAATCCTTGCAGAGATGCTATCATATTACACAATCGTTGTTGACATTGTGAAGGAGAATTTCCTACTACCAAGATGTCGTCTAGGTATGGAATTACGAGGGTGTCCTTTAACCTTAGGTATGACATTACCTCCACCATTAATTTAGTGAACACTCTAGGAGCTATAGATAGTCCAAAAGGCATTGCTGTTTACTGAAAGTGCCGGATACACCCATTCAATACAATCGCCACACGGAGATATTGTTGATGCTCTATATAAATTGGTAGATGGTAATACGCATCTTTAAGGTCAAGAACCGTCATAAAGCAATGGGGAAACAGGAGTTTAATGGTGGACCGGATAGACTCCATTTTAAAGGTTTGATTTTCTAAGTAGATGTTCAACTTTTTAAGATTTATAATTGTTCTGAATGTCCCATCCGGTTTTGGAATCAAAAATAACGGGGAATAGAATCCCTTTCCCTCCTGAAGGAATGGAACTTCCACCAAGACTCCCTTGGATAGAAGATTCATTACCTCCTGCTCCAATGCCTCCTGTTGCAATTGAGACTTTAATGAAGTCAATAGAAATGAGTCCGGAGGGACTCGGGAAAATTTTAATCTTAAGCCAGAGGTGATGAGGCTATTTGCCCAAACATTAGATGTTATTGCCCGCCACTGATTTGAGAAGGAGGACAATCTGCCTCCCACAGGCAGATCTGTCCTAACGGGGTTTGTCTTCAACCTTGAAAGGGCGCTTCCCAAAGAATGCACCTCTTTGTTTTGTGTCTCTTGTGGCCCAGCGGTCTTGGTTCTTAAAATCCTTCCTTTTATTAAACGCGGGCTTTCGGAACGCTCTCCTATAGAATGGAAGGTAATTATTATTATTATTAGGGAAGCCCTTTTTTCTCTCTCCCGCTTTGGTTAGAATCTCGTCCAGTTTAGTACCAAACAGGTACTCACCCTGACATGGGAGGCCACACAATTTGGATTTCGTTTGGGGATCACCCCTCCAGCCCTTAAGCCACAGGGCCCTACGGGCTGCATTCGTCAGTCCTGCCGACTTGGCTGCCAGGCGGATGGAATCAGCAGATGAGTTCGCTAAGAAGGCTGTAGCTCCCCTAATTAGGGGTATAGAGGATAATAATTTGTCTCGAGAGAGACCTCCTTTCAGCCCTTCCTCCAAGTCACTTAGCCAGACTAGCATGGACCTAGCGGTGCATGTAGCCGAAATAGCCGGTCTAAAAGCCCCTGTAGAAGTCTCCAAGGCTCTTTTCAAAAGCGAGTCAGCCTTACGGTCTAGTGGATCTTGTAACGAGCCTGAATCCTCCACAGGCAGCAAGGATCTTTTGGATGTGGATGCCACTGCCGCGTCTACCTTCGGGGCTTTTGACCAGGTTGAAAACTCTTCATCATTGAAGGGATAACGCCTTTTTGAAGATGGTGGTAACCCCCTTTGCCCCTGGCTTTCCCACTCCTTTTTGATTAAATTTTTCACTGCTACTATTACCGGAAAGGAGGGCCTCTTTCTTTCGGATAGATCAGCAAACATTATGTCTTGCTGTGTTCTAGGGACCTTAGAATCCTCGATGCCCATGGTATTACAAACGGACTTCACAAGGTTATCAATACTATCCGTGGGAAAGCATGTATCCTGACCCTCATCCGAGGAAACATATTCTTGGGATTTGTCAGAGTCTGCATCCTCTATATCAGAGGGCTGGTCAGATATAGGGGAAACGTATCCCCTTTTCTCCTTAGTACGCGGCTCCTTGTCAGAACTATGCAGGGCTCGTAATTCTTCCCTAATCATGATTCTAATATCTTCAGATTTAACTAAGGCTTCCTCCCGTAAGGTAGTATTAATACATGAATTACAAAGCCTCTTAGTGTGACTATCTGGAAGGGGCTGGAGACATAACGCACACTGTTTGTGTTTCGTTTTTTCCGTTCTTTTTGCCTAGGGTGTATAGAGGGAGAGGGGACAATAATCAGCTTAGTGGGGAAGATGCACACTCACCCAGTGAAGCTGTCTGTCAAGGTACTGGCTGAGGAGGAGACTGAGGCATAGGTGGAGGAATAGGTCGGTCCGACTTCTTCCTAGAAGATCCGCTCTGTCTAGAGCGTCTGCTGCTGCTATGGCTGCGTGGGGTACTAGCGGTGACCTCCAGAGAAGGCATCGCAGGCTCCTTTGCAGAATCCATATTGGACGCCGGATTGTCAGCGCCGGCGTCCTTTTCACATGGAGGCCGCCATCTTCTTCCTGTTGAACCCGGAAGTGCTAATCACTTCCGGGTTGCGGCCATACTGTATGCGCCTGCAATGCCACCGGCATCAGCGCAGGCGCCGTCTCTCTCCTCCATCACCCCGGAAGCTTACCTGCACTTCCGGGGGCATACACGGGGCTCCACGCTGCCTTGAACGACCGCCGAGGATGGCGCGACGCTGCTTACTGGCGCTTGCTCCCTGCAGACCCGCCGAATGAATTCCTGTGAGCCAGCAACATCTGTCCTGGCCTCACAGCGTCTGCCAGCAGAGGGGGGAACTGACCCAGGACCCCCGACGCTGCCTCCAGCTCTGGAGCCCTTGCCGTCCTCACAGGTAAACTGCGCAAGCGGCATCCAGGCTGGGCCTCCTTTTCTCCGTGGATCTTCCCATAGGAACAGGAAACCAAAACTGTGGGAGCGAGGGGGACCGCCTCTTTTATCTCTCTGTAGGGTTTCCTGTTCCTAGGGGCGGATCCCCTCTCTCAGTGGGTGCTGTCGTGGCGAAGAGAAAATAATAATAGGAAGAAGGTGATGAAGAAGAAGAAGGTGAAGAAGTTGATGAAAAAGATGCTGCTGAGGATGATGAAGGAGAAAGTGTGGGAGAAGTAAAAAAGAAGGTGAAGAGCATGGAAGTAGTGAAGCATACAAAAAATATCTGACAAAATATAAAAAAGCTTAACATAGTTAATATCTTTGTAACTCCGAACGCCTTAAAAAAAAATTAATTACCGCTATTCCATTTGATTGGGCTAAACCTCTATGCCTTTAATGTCTCCTCCACCTCCCCCAATACATTCTACATTATTCTTAGTTGTTTTCCTTTATGTAGAATTAACCTACAAGGAAAGAAAGGGTTTATTTTCATTCCGATATTTTTGTCCCATTGACTTGCATTGGTTTCCGGTATTGGAATCGGCGATATCCGATATTTTTGGGGTATCTGTCCGATCCAATCCCATCCGATATTTCCCGATATCGGAAGGTATCGCTCAACACAAGTAGAAAATATTAACAATTGAGTGGCAAATAGATTTAATATACAGGTTTATGATATCATACTTTACAATATATCTACATATACTATAGTGTCCAATATGATGGAGTTTGAATCTACTTCACGTTAGATTTGTTCTTCATTCAAGGATTCCGAAAATGAATAAAGCTTTCTCATGTTTGAAAGCACTTCCTTTGATGCATTGGGATGGAATAGTCCACTGTGGATGAAACCTCCTTTTATACAGATGCATCCAAGGATTGTTATGTGTCATTGGTAAAATCAATCAAATTTCCATCGGTGCTTGTTTCACCAAAATCTGGTAAGAAATAAGTTGGCATGGAAAGGTTCTCTTTTCTAACAATAGTCCTTGTTGTCCATCCTTGGTTGTTCAGGTCCAGCACAAGTTCTTGCTCTGATGTTTGTTCAGTAGGGGTTTTACTGCTTGAAAATTCAGTATTTGGTTTATCATTTGTGTTAGTGTTTAACCAATGAAGAACATCCTTAGCTTTATTTGGTTCATATTCACCACCAGCAAAGTCTTTAAGCTTTTCGTCCCTGTAGGCCATATTAGTTTTGGGGTATGTTGTACCGTGTTTTCCACTTTTTGCAACCTTTCCTTTGTCCTTCTCTTTTTTGCTATTGCGGTTGACTGACTTAGTGTCTATCCTCTCAGATTCATTTGATAATGAGTTGGATTGACTGAAGATGAAGAAGGAACCATCATCTGATGAACTATCATTGATGGTGTCTGTGTAATATTCAGAAATAGTATGTGATAGGCGTTCTGATACTGGTACTTTTGTTGGACTCATCACTGCGTCAGTTGATAAATAGTCTGGTACTGCAATTCTAATTGGTTTTAACAGAGACATTACATGTCTGAGGTTCAGTTTATGGCTTGTGTTGTCCCTTTTGGCTGGAGTTGTCCACTTTGGAAGAGGAGCTGAATCTTTTATATCACCCTTGTATGAAATCTGACTTGACTCATCTACAGGGAACCTGTTGTAGAAAGTATAGGTTTCTTCTGAATTAGAACTATTGAGGCCTTTATAACTTGTATTGTTTAGTTGTTTTCTAGAACTGTCTCCATCAAATTTATAGTCTTGATCATGGTGATGATATGTATAGACATTTTCCATTCCATCTCGTGGTTGATAGATGTTAGACAAATATGTCTGCTCAGGGCTAGTCACAGCCACAGTAGTGGTGAAATCTGGAGCTATAATATTGATGGGTTTAAGAAGAGACATTGTATGTTTTAGATTTACTTTCTGATTAGGATTTTCACTATTTTCCCATGTTAACAACTTTGGATTTACTTTAGTAGCATCAAAATCCTGATTTATCTCGTAAACAAAACGCTTTGATTCATTGTCTCTCATTGACTTAGGACTTTTGAGTTTAGGTACAGGAGAATTGTTAAATGTTTCATTCTGTAACTGGCCTACTGCTTTATACCTACGTACTTCGACATTATACTTTTCCTGAAAACGTCTTAGCGCTTCAGTCACAGTGCTGTCTGGAGCTTTAATGTTAACTGGTTTCACCAGAGACATTACATACTTGAGGTTCACATTTGGGCTAATATTTTCTGTGTATTCCCATGTACCACTCCTTGTTAGAAGTATATCAGAATTCATTCCACCACCCTCATCTGAACTGTTATCTTCTCCATTATCTAAGTCATCATCAGATGAAGTGCTGTTAGACAGTATTTCTTTATATCTTTCATATTTTGTAGGTTGCCTGGAAATTTCTGAATGAGGTGTTTCATAGTTTGAATCTTGAGGTTGAATTTCAACTCCTCCTTGCTGTTTGATATACTTATGATTATATGGATAGTATAATTTCACATCTGTCACCGACTCGGGAGATATGATATTAATAGGTCTTACTTGAGACCATACATGCTTGAAGTTCACAGTTTGACATACATTTACTTTGGATGTCCATGGTTCTTGCTTTGTTATAAATAAATCAGATTTCTTGATCTTTTCTTCAATGGAACATTGATCATCATCATCCGTTGTTGATTCTTCTTCGGATGAACTTGTGTCATAAAAAGTCTGCTCACGTTTACTATCATTCATCACTATAGTGGACGATATACAGTGTCTGTCTTCATGGTTTGTACTACTAGTTGTGAAAAACTGTTTCTGTGAAGGACTTCCAGATGATTCAGTTACAGAGTAGTTTGGCCCTACAATATTAATAGGTTTCAGCAGAGAAATTACTTGCTGAAGGTTCACCTTGGGGTTTTCATCTTTTCTTGTCCATGATGGCTGTTTTGTTAAAAGCAAGCCAGGATTCACTGTAACTTCCTCATTGGAACTGTCCTTTTTAGAATCATTTGATGAACTACTGTCATAAAATGTCTTATTGCCTTCTCCATCATTTAGCGGGAAAGTAGGACTTTTATCAATGTTCTGGTTTTTATCATATGACTTATTTTCTGCATCACTAGAATAGTGGTCTTCCATTCTGTGCATCGGATATCTCGATATACTACCTGGGAAAAACTGTGATTGCAAAGGATTCTTTCCTAGATCACTCTTCGGAGATTCTGGAATTGTGACATTAATAGGTTTTAAAAGAGACATTACATGCTTGAGGTTCACTGTGGGGCTAACATTTTGAGGGTTTGCCCAAGTTTCTTGTTTTTCAAGTGAAATCGAAGGAATTATAAATCCTTCGTCTAAACGGTAATCCTCATTTGATTCATCGTCTGATGAACTGCTGTCAGAAGATGTTTCCTTACTTTCTATATAGTCAATTGGACTTCTGGCTGAAACAAATCTGTTTTCAGGTTCTTCATCTTCACTTGTGTGTTCTGGAAATTTAGAAATGCTTCCTGGGAGAAGCTGTATTTGTGAAGGTCTGCTTATTAGATCAGACTTTGGAAATTCTGGAATTGTGACAATAATAGGTTTTAAAAGAGACATTACATGCTTGAGGTTCACTGTGGGGCTAACATTTTGAGGGTTTGCCCAATTTTCTTGTTTTTCAAGTGAAATCGAAGGAATTATAAATCCTTCGTCTAAACGGTAATCCTCATTTGATTCATCGTCTGATGAACTGCTGTCAGAAGATGTTTCCTTACTTTCTATATACTCTGTTGGACTTGTGGATGAAACAAATCTGTTTTCAGGTTCTTCAACTTCACTTGTGTGTTCTGGAAGTTCAGAAATGCTTCCTGGGAGAAACTGTATTTCTGAAGGTCTGCTTATTAGATCAGATTTTGGAGATTCTGGAATTGTGACATTAATAGGTATTAAAAGAGACATTACATGCTTGAGGTTCACTGTGGGGCTAACATTTTGTTGGTTTGCCCAAGTTTCTTGTTTTACAAGTGAAACCGAAGGAATTATAAATCCATCATCTAAACGGTAATCCTCCTTTGATTCATCGTCTGATGAACTGCTGTCAAAAGATGTTTCCTTACTTTCTATATAGTCTGTTGGACTTGTGGATGAAACAAATCTGTTTTCAGGTTCTTGAACTTCATTTGTGTGTTCTGGAAGTTTAGCAATGCTTCCTGGGAGAAACTGTATTTCTGAAGGTCTGCTTATTAGATCAGATTTTGGAGATTCTGGAATTGTGACATTAATAGGTTTTAAAAGAGACATTACATGCTTGAGGTTCACTGTGGGGCTAACATTTTGTTGGTTTGCCCAAGTTTCTTGTTTTACAAGTGAAACCGAAGGAATTATAAATCCATCATCTAAACGGTAATCCTCATTTGATTCGACGTCTGATAAACTGCTGTCAGAAGATGTTTCCTTACTTTCTATATAGTCAATTGGACTTGTGGATGAAACAAATCTGTTTTCAGGTTCTTCATCTTCACTTGTGTGTTCTGGAAATTTAGAAATGCTTCCTGGGAGAAGCTGTATTTGTGAAGGTCTGCTTATTAGATCAGACTTTGGAAATTCTAGAATTGTGACATTAATAGGTTTTAAAAGAGACATTACATGCTTGAGGTTCACTGTGGGACTAACATTTTGGTGGTTTGCCCAAGTTTCATGTTTTACAAGTGAAACCGAAGGAATTATAAATCCATCATCTAAACGGTAATCCTCCTTTGATTCATCATCTGATGAACTGCTGTCAGAAGATGTTTCCTTACTTTCTATATAGTCTGTTGGACTTGTGGATGAAACAAATCTGTTTTCAGGTTCTTCAACTTCACTAGTGTGTTCTGGAAGTTTAGCAATGCTTCCTGGGAGAAACTGTATTTCTGAAGGTCTGCTTATTAGATCAGATTTTGGAGATTCTGGAATTGTGACATTAATAGGTTTTAAAAGAGACATTACATGCTTGAGGTTCACTGTGGGGCTAACATTTTGGTGGTTTGCCCAAGTTTCTTGTTTTACAAGTGAAACCGAAGGAATTATAAATCCATCATCTAAACGGTAATCCTCCTTTGATTCATCATCTGATGAACTGCTGTCAGAAGATGTTTCCTTACTTTCTATATAGTCTGTTGGACTTGTGGATGAAACAAATCTGTTTTCAGGTTCTTCAACTTCACTAGTGTGTTCTGGAAGTTTAGCAATGCTTCCTGGGAGAAACTGTATTTCTGAAGGTCTGCTTATTAGATCAGATTTTGGAGATTCTGGAATTGTGACATTAATAGGTTTTAAAAGAGACATTACATGCTTGAGGTTCACTGTGGGGCTAACATTTTGTTGGTTTGCCCAAGTTTCTTGTTTTACAAGTGAGATCGAAGGAATTATAAATCCATCATCTAAACGGTAATCCTCATTTGATTCATCGTCTGATGAACTGCTGTCAGAAGATGTTTCCTTACTTTCTATATAGTCAATTGGACTTGTGGATGAAACAAATCTGTTTTCAGGTTCTTCATCTTCACTTGTGTGTTCTGGAAATTTAGAAATGCTTCCTGGGAAAAACTGTATTTGTGAAGGTCTGCTTATCAGATCAGATTTTGGAGAATCTGGAATTGTGACATTAATAGGTTTTAAAAGAGACATTACATGCTTGAGATTCACTGTGAGGCTAACATTTTGTTGGTTTGCCCAAGTTTCTTGTTTTACAAGTGGAACCGAAGGAATTATAAATCCATCATCTAAACGATAATCCTCCTGTGATTCATTGTCTGATGAACTGCTGTCTGAAGATGTTTGCTTATCTTCAAAATCATTGGTTGGTCTTGTAGATATCAAATTGTTTTCATATTTTGGATAGGATGACTGATATCCAGGTTCTTGAAGTCCTTTATCTTCCATTTTCTTTTCGAAATCTGGAGCTATGATACTGATAGGTTTAAGAAGAGACATGACTTGTGGGAGGTTTACTATAGGTCTAGTAGCAATGTTGTGTGTCCAAGATTCTTCCTTTCTTGGAAGCAAAACAGGAGTCATTTTTACTTCCTCATTGGAACTGTCATCATAGTCCAAATCGGACCCATCATCTGATGAACTACTGTCAGTAGACTTTTTTCCTTCCCTATCATATGTGAGAAGAGTTGCAGGTTTATTGTTTTGTTTGTCTTCTGGTTCTACTTTGAAATCTTCTGTACTGTGCCCTGGATATCTAGATACACTGGTTGGGAAGAACAGTATTTGTGAAGGTCTTTTCACTTGATCAGTAGCAGTAGATTCAGGAATTATTATATTAATAGGTTTTAAAAGAGACATTACATGTTTAAGGTTCACTGTAGAAGTAGGTTTTTCCTTTTTTGCCCAAGCTTCTTGTTTTGTAATTGAAACATAAGGAACTACACTTCCTTCATCTGAACTGTGATCCTTCTTTGATTCATCTTCTGAAGAACTGCTGTCAGAAGATGTTTGATTATCATCCAAATCTATTGTTGGCCTTGTGGAAGATACAAAACTGTCTTCATATGTTAGATTTGGTGACTGATTTCCAGGATCTTGATACTCTTTAAGAACAATATCTCTTTCTTCCATTTTGATGTCAAATTCTGGAGCTATGATACTAATTGGTTTTAGAAGAGAAATGACTATTTGAAGATTCACTGTAGGTCTAGTATCAATAGTGTTCGTCCATGATGCTTGCTGTGTTGTTGGAGACCAGCCAGAATTCAGTTTGACCTCCTCATCCGAACTGTCATCATAATCAAAAGATGACCCCTCATCTGATGAAGTGCTTTCTTCTTTTATATCTTTTGGTGGTCTTGATCCACATGGATAAAATGTATCCTGTGAAAGATTTCTATCTACCTCACTTACTGTAGAAGGGACTATGATGTTAATAGGTTTCAGTAGAGACATTGCTTGTTGAAGGTTCACTGTAGGACTAGTATCTGTTTTGGTTTTCTGTGGTGCTCGCGTTGTTGGGAGCAAAACAGGATGTAATCTAACTGCCTCATCTGAACTATCATCATAATCAATCGACCCATCATCTGACGAAGTGCTGTCATAAAATGTCTTTTTACCTGCTGCATCCTTTGTGGGTTGATTTTCAGGAGCTTGATTAGAATAATTGTCCATATTATATTTAGGATATCTTGGTAAAACAAAAGGAAACATTTGCTTCTTTGTTGGACTTTTTACTATGTCGTATGCTGTAAATTCTGGAACTATTACATTAATAGGTTTCAGCAGAGACATTGCATGTTTTAGATTGATATTAGAGCAGTTGTTTTCTTTGTTTGCCCTTATGATGATTATAGATTCCTTTTTGGAGTTGTGATCATCATCAGAACTACTGGATCCATCATCAGACAAACTATTGTCATATAAGTCTTGATCACTGAACTGAGTAGAACTATTCGAGAAATCTTCATAATGGTTTTTAGCTATCTCAGGTTCTGTAGATACTGGAACAATAAAGTTCATAGGTTTCAATAAAGACATGATGTGTCGGAGGTTTACTGTAGGAATAACATGTCCTTTACTTGTAGATCCTACTTGCTGTGTGGAAACATATTTCACTATAATATCCTCATCTGGAAGCCGATCTTCTGCATCCCAAAACTCTGAATCATTGGAAGAAATGCTGTCTGAAAAACTCCCTTTAGTTCTCTTGGGAATGACAGACGGTGTGATGTTTTGATAATGGTTATCTGTATTCTCCATTTCAGATGCTGGAACTATGATTTTAATAGGCTTTAGCAATAACATTACACTTCTAAGGTTGACTTTAGGGCTACCCTCTTTATCACTTGCCCATGTTACTGTTTTTGAATGTGAATTACTTGTGGAATGGACATTTTTATGTTTAACCTTCACAATTTCAGGTGTGTCACTTCTCTTTTGAACTTCACTACGTGTGGGTATCTGAGTGTCGAGATCATACGGTTCATCTTTGTAGCAGATTTCTCTTTCATTATACGTAACGTTCTCATATTTACTACCTTCTGGTTCTTCAAAATCTGAATCACTTCCAGAAGACTTTTCTTTGGGCACATGCATGGGCAACCTACTACCTGCGCCATTTGAAGAGTGCCTCCTTGCTACATTTTCCTCTGAAAAACCTTCATTGTCATACGCCTCATCTGAGGTCTTCTTCTTTGAGTCTTTGGATTTGCAAAGTTTCCTCCATAACGTTTCCAAGTAAGGTCTAAGAAACACACCAAGTACAAAGGCACATATAAATGTGATCACTACAGAGAGGACAACTGCCCGAGTGAAATCTTCGTCTGTTCGTATTCTGGCGTTCAGTTGGGACACATCACGTGGCCTCCTTATAGGTGTCTCTGCTTCTATCCGGAAATGTACCTGGTACACAATTCTTTCCATGCCAGCAATGCAGATATAAAGCCCTTCATGAGAACGGTCAGGACTTGTTAGTATGAAGTTATTCATTTTGTCAATGTATTGGTTTGTTACAGAGGTTTCTCCTGAGATAATACCTTGTGGTGTCCACCAAAATGTTTTCTTACATTCTGCAAAACACAAACATACAAATACATTCAATCATACATTTTTACTTTCAGAAACTTAATTTAGATTATTTCACTGCTTTCCAGCTTTCTTCCAATTATTTAAAAAAAAAATCAATTTCCCCTTTTGAGCCATAATACTTGTATTTTGCATTATGAATTAAACAACAAGTGCCGTACCTTTAAAAATATGGACATGATTGGAGGCATTTTGTTTTACCTAAATGCATGTATTACTGTCCGGAAGGCATTTTTGCAATAAGGTTTTATGATACATTTTTATTTGGTTGGGATCTGCAGCTTCCATGTATCACAGTACATAGTAGGCTGTAGAATGCCATTCACAGGTAATTGGTCAGAGCGCTCATCTGATGGCAGGATTTGTCATCTTTATCCCTTTTCCCCTGATCCATCTTCTAACCTAATTTATGACCAAATCAAAGTTTAACCTTGATTTGGGCAGAATTAGCATAGAAGATCATTCAGGAGAGGAGAGAAAGAAATGACAACCAAACCTATACATACTAAATAGAATGAATATCAGAGGATTTCAAAGGGAATTTGTCAGCAGGATTTTACCATGTGATCTGAGAGCAGCATCATGTAGGGGCTGAGGGAGGAAAGTTTCCCATAAACTACGCTTCTTCCAACTAATTACAACATAGAATACACATCCCTTTTATACTCTACTCCCATTGCTGTGTGCAGAAAATAAGAAAGGGGAGAGAGGAAGGTGAAAAGGGAAGATCAAAACAAAATAAGGAAGAAAGAAATTTGATAACATAATGCATACAAACATAAAAATATTCTATATCAAGCAGGTACGGACTGGGGCTGAAATTCAGCCCTGGCTTTTCAAATCACACAGGCCCATGTTGTCCCCTTCCCATGAACCAGATGGGATATATTACTAATATTACCCTGGATGTAGGAAAGGTAGATTTTCTACAAGACCGATCTTTCTAAAGGTACCAGTGGCCTGCTGGGGTAAGTGACGGAATCAGCGACTTTGTGCTCCATCACAACTTTTAACAGTATGGGGATCTTGAGAACCCCGATTCTGTTAACAACGTAGCAGACAAGGCAGCCCATGACCAGACAGGCCCTTCTAGCATTTGCCAGAATTGCCAAATGGCCAGTCCGGCCCTGATATCAAGTACTAAGCACAATAAAAACATGCAAGAAAGAAACAGACTTAAATCATGTCGGTGATTTAACCCTATAGTTCTTAGCGCCTTTCGTTCAAGGAAGGATGACACAAAAAATAAAATAGATTGTTGGCGTAAAGGTGTACTGAATGGGAACTATATGTGTAAACACTGCAGTATGTGAAAATATATGTTTTCAGGTAACCAAATTAAATTAGGTAGATCTGTTCACAATATTAATCACTTTTTCACTTGCCAAAGCAAATATGTGTTTTATGCTGTTATTTGTGATCGAGCGAGATTTTACATAGGTGGCATTATTTTTCCTCTACGTAAACATTTTAGTGAACATGTTTGTTTCTTGACCTCAGATAAAGGATCTATGAGACTTATTGCACACCTGAGAGCCTAAGTAATCCTAACTGCATGCGGTTCCCAAGCTTGTGGTCTGAACCGGCACCTATAACGGGCACTAGAACCTATAGGGTTAAATGACCAACATGATTTAAGTCCAATTCTTTCTTGAATGTTTTAATTGATAATATAGAACATTTTTATGTTTGTATACAGTATATTATGTTCGCAAATTTCTTTTGTACTTACTGGGCTTTGATTTTCCCTGCTCACTGCCCTTTTTTCTTTTCTGCACTTAGAATTGGGAGTAGAGTATAAAAGGGGTGTACTCAATACCATCGGACTGACATAACAGACAGCCGAAACAATGAAGAGATCCAGAATATGGTTAAAATAAGGCTTTATTTATGGAGAACATATCCAGTGCCATAGTGCACAAGCACCTAAACAAGAAGTGGGATGCCACGTAATACAACTCGCTGAAAGCATATATTGCAGTGTAGTACAGAGCAATGCCACACATACATCTGGTGTATTACACCTTAGTTGCCTAAGCATACAAGCAGTGAGACCATAACAAGTATGTGCCACGTAAAAAGACAATTGCTATATCTACCTGCGGCTGACCCAGCGTCCCACCTCACCCCAACGCGCGTTTCGCTTCCAGCTTTTTCCGCCCCCGCCATCACTGAAACCTGGCTCACCCCTTCTGACACAGCCTCTCCTGCTGCACTTTCCTATGGTGGCTTCCACCTTTCTCACACACCCCGCCCCAGCAGCAAGCATGGCGGAGGAGTTGGTTTTCTCCTGTCAGATAACTGCTCCTTCACCCCAATCCCACTGCCACCCTCTGTTATCCTCCCTTCCTTTGAGGTGCACTCTGTGCGCATCTATGCCCCCACCAACCTCCAACTGGCTGTCATTTACCGTCCCACGGGGCCAGCCACCACCTTCTTTGACCACTTCACTACCTGGCTACTTTTCCTTTCTGCGGACATCCCCACTATCTTCATGGGCGACTTCAACATACCCATTGACACTTCCCTCTCAGCTGCCACTAAACTTCTATGTCTCACTTCCTCCTTCGGCCTCAATGGTCTTTTGCAGCCACTCACAAAGATGGTCACACATTGGACCTCATCTTCACCCGCCTCTGCTCCCTATCTAACCTCTCTAACTCACCTCTTCCTCTTTCTGACCACAATCTACTCACATTCTCTTATCTCTCCACTCCTTGTCTGCAATCCCCACCCCACAAACTTGCACACCCTCGCAGAAATCTTAAACACCTTGATCTACATTCACTCTCTGAATCCCTCCTCCCTCTCACAGACATAAATTCCCTACACAATGCGGATGATGCTGCCGCTCTATATAACACCACAATAGCTGCAGCTTTGGAATCTCTTGCCCCTCCCATATATACCAAAGCTCTCAAAATCAACAGACAGCCCTGGCACACCAGCCTGACCAAAGAACTGAGGCGAGCTTCCAGGGCTGCAGAGCGGAGATGGAAAAATCCCACTTCAACGAGCACTTAATCGCATTCAAACAGTCCCTCACTACTTTCAAGACCACACTCGCCACAGCTAAACAAACCTACTTCTCGTCTCTCATATTCTCCCTGTCTAACAACCCTAAACAGTTATTCAACACCTTCAACTCTCTCCGTCCCCCAGCACCTCCTCCCTCCCGACTCATCTCAGCTGAAGACTTTGCCTCATTTTTCAAGCAGAAGATTGAGAACATCAGAGACAGTTTTAGTCCACAACCCCCAGAGCCCTTCCTCCCAACTACCCAGCCCTCCACCTCGAAAACCAACTTCACCATTGCAGAAGATTGACTCTTCACTCTACTCTCAAGATCGCATCTCACCACCTGTGCACTTGACCCGATCCCTTCCCACTTCATCCCAAACCTCGCCAGAGTCTTCATCCCAACTCTAACCCATCTCGTCAACCTATCACTAACAACTGGTGTTTCCGCTCAAGCTTTAAACATGCCTCAATCACACCTATCCTCAAAAAGCCCTCCCTTGACCCATCCTCTGTATCTAGCTATCGCCCTATATCACTTCTCCCCTATGCCTCAAAACTACTGGATCAACACGTCCATCTTGAACTGTCCTCCCATCTATCTTCCTGCTCCCTTTTCGACCGCTTACAATCAGGCTTCCGGTCACACCACTCCACTGAAACTGCCCTAACTAAGGTCACCAATGACCTATTTACCGCCAAGAGCATGCGACACTACTCTATCCTCCTCCTCCTGGATCTATCCTCTGCCTTTGACACAGTGGACCATTCCCTATTACTACAGACCACCCTCTCATCCCTTGGCATCACAGACTTGGCCCTATCCTGGATCTCATCATACCTAACTGACCAAACCGCCTCCTCACCTCGCCCCCTATCTGTCAGAGTCCCGCAAGGTTCAGTTCTTCTCCATTTACACTTTTGGCCTGGGACAGCTCATAGAATCTCACGGTTTTCAGTATCATCTCTATGCTGATGACACACAGATCTACATCTCTGGACCATATATCACCACCCTACTAACCAGAATCCCTCAATGTCTATCCACTATTTCATCCTTCTTCTCCACTAGATTTCTAATACTTAACATGGACAAAACAGAATTCATCATCTTTCCCCCATCTCACGCGACCCCCCCCCCAATGAACCTATCCATTACAGTAAATGGCTGCCCACTCTCCCCAATCCCACAAGCTCGCTGTCTCGGGGTAATCCTCGACACTGATCTCTCCTTATCCAAGCCCTTTCCACTTCTTGCCACCTTCAACTCAAAACTATTTCACGGATCCGTACATTCCTAAACCAAAAATCTGCCAAAACCCTAGTCCATGCCCTCATCATCTCCCGCCTCGACTACTGTAACCTCTTGCTCTGTGGCCTCCCCTCGAACACGCTCACACCCCTCCAATCTATTCTAAACTCTGCTGCCTGACTAATCCCCCTCTCCCCTCTGTCAATCCCTTCACTGGCTCCCCATCACCCAGAGACTCCAGTACAAAAGCCTAACCATGACATACAAAGCCATCCACAACCTGTCTCCTCCATAAATCTGTGACCTCATCTCCCAGTACTTTCCTGCACGCAACCTCCGATCCTCACAAGATCACCTTCTCTACTCCCCTCTTATCTCCTCTTCCCACAATCGCATACAAGATTTCGCTCGCGCATCACCCCTACTCTGGAACTCTCTACCACAACATAACAAACTCTCACCTACCATCGAAACCTTCAAAAGGAACCTGAAGACCTAACTCTTCCGGCAAGTCTACAACCTGCAGTAACTACTGATCGACCAAACCACTGCACGACCAGCTCTATCCTCACCTACTGTATCCTCACCCATCCCTTGTAGATTGTGAGCCCTCGTGGGCAGGGTCCACTCTCCTCCTGTACCAGTTGTGACTTGTATTGTTCAAGATTATTGTACCTGTTTTTATTATGTATACCCCTCTTCACATGTAAAGCGCCATGGAATAAATGGCGCTATAATAATTAATAATAATAATAATGTTACGCAGCCCCTTCAAACCTTTATGACCGTCAAGATTCTCATGTCAATTTACTAATGATTCATTGAAATACCTTGGAGTACAGGTGACAAAACACCCAGCTAAATTATACAAAACCAATATCAAATTATACCTCAAATCTACATTTGCCAAATGGAAAGATTTTAACTTGTCATACCTAGGCAGAGCCAATGTAATTAAAATGGCAGAGTTTCCACGTCTCCTCTACCTCCTCCACACTCTCCCAATTTATTTAGCGCCTAAAGAGGAGAAGCAGATCAATTATCTACATCGCTTATTTATCTGGGAGGGTAAAAAAATGGTGGGATAAACTTTCCAGATATTAGACACTATAACCTAGCATCGCTGTTTCAGGTGGTGGTAAACTGGCTTGGAGAGACGTCTTTGGCCACGTGCACACGTTGCGGATTATTCTGCGGATTTTTCCAGACTGATTTTGGTAAATCCACAGGTAACCCGCACTGCGGATTTCTTGTGGAATTACCGCAATTTTTTGGGGGGGATTTTGTGCGGATTCCACCTGCGGTTTCACACCTGTGGATACCTATTATGGAGCAGGTGTAAACCGCTGTGCAATCCGCACAAAGAATTGACATGCTGCGGAATAAACAACGCTACGTTTCCGCGCGTTTTTTTCTGCAGCATGTCCACTGCGGATTTTGTCTCTCTGCACAGATGGTTTACCAAACCCAATTCTAAGAATTGCCATTAACTATAAATTCATTCACGTAGCCCTAGAATATGAACAATCCCAATTTCCGTTAACAAAATAGCGGATTGAAGACTCCAGCCTAACTTTCAACATTATTCTGAAAGCTTTAGACCAAGTCCATAAATTTCTCCCTTCAGCTCATTTCCTAGAGATGAGACTAAAAATCTGCCATGGATTCTACCTAACCCCACAAAAGGGTCATAGAATGGGGCTGTACACATTTTCCAGGTGTTTTAAATGCCATTCCCCAGAAGCCAACCTGTTTCATTGTCTGTGGACATGCCTAGTCATTAAGCCATTTTGAGAGAGAATACCGCAATTTACCACTACACATCTGACAAATTTTGCTCCTGACGAACCCTTGTGGGTCATATTTGGATACGTAAAACCAGACACATACACCTGCTCACCAGGGGCCCTTAAACTATTGCACTTGGTGGTGGAGGCTGGTGCTAAGGCCATTTTGCAGACGTGGATCCACGACCATGCCCTCCCTTCAAAATCTTCTTAGAGAAACTGTCATTTCTGCTTCAGATGGATTAGGTCGAGGCCTCTCTGCATAAGGAGGGAAGGGTACAGGCCTTTTTTAAAACTTGGGAAAACTTCATCTCTGTGCTCCCACAACACATCTGGAGTGACGTCGTTATACTGCGATGTCCTTGGGCAATCCGCTACGAAGAGACACTGCTAGGTGTTGGAGGTGTACTTTGGTGTCGGTGGGTCCTGAGCTTAACGCTGGACACGTATGCTGAGTGTCTAATGGGTAAAAATTGTACCTGTTTCTGTCATGCTTCCCTCTCCCTTCCTTTTTCCTCCCCCTTTTCCAGTTTTGTGTTTTTTTTTGTCTTACTGTCCTGTGTACCAATACAACCTCCAATATAGATGTATATATCTTGATAAATATGCTTTAAATAACGTCTGCATTGCTGTATGTATGTAATACAAAATTTTTGAATTCAATAAAAACAAAGTTTGTTTTTTGTTTTTTTTTTAAAAAGCTCGTGAGGATGTGGAGACTTTTTCAAACAAAGAGGAATTGCAAATTTTAAGAACAAAAGCATTGGAATTTCGGGTAATGACTCTCGCAAAAAAAAATAAGTCAGATTATTTTGGACTGCAAAGTCCTTAAAAATTATACTGTGACCGCAGAAGAAATCTCGCAATTTCAGGATAATATGGATTTTGTTGCAGAGTGGAGGGAAGCACATGTGCAATTTTTGTCGGAATTAACACAACTCATCCTTAGAGGCACTGAAAACAAATAGACTATGATAATAGAGGAACTAACCAAACCAAAATGGAGTGTCTGAGATTCAATACAATACCATTCTCAAAAAAAGGATAAAAAGCTGATTGTGGTACAAGCTGAAGTTAAAGAAAGAAAAAAAAGACGCATTTTTGCATAACAAACAAGATTTTTTTATTCTAATAAGAGCCTTCAATGGCAAAATAATCAACACAAACACACTATAAATAGGAAACAAAATTACAGGAAAACAGATATTTGATTACTGACTCAGGATCCAACTCTAGTACTACAGAGGATTTGTCTCGCTCTATTAAAAAAAAATGGACGTCACAGATGTGAACTGTGGCAGATGAGATATCCCTTTACACAATCCATTAGAAGGGGGTGCCAAAAGCAGAAACGGCAACAGAGGGGGCACCAAACGCAAACAAGTGTCTTAAAGGTGTTAAATTGTCATATATATTCTGTGCAGCCTTATAAGCAGATCGATAATATACAATCTTCTACTGTAAATATAGTGACACATCGCTAGAATCAGAGTCTCTGTGTCTACAACATGCTGCTCTCAGATTACATAGCAAAAATCCGATGATAGATTCCCTTTAAACCTCTGACTTCATCATTTTCTATGTATATAAGAATGTTAGTAATAATAGTATCTATAAGTAATTTCGTAATTTCCTTACATGACACTATTGTTTTTTTTTTTTGTTTTTTTTTCGGTAAACAGGGTGATTCAGTTGCTACTTTAGCCAGAAAAATTTCTGTAACTTCTAAAAGACGTGGTTGGCCGTTCTGAAATTTGGACTGTACATACTTTGGTTCATGGGAAGTGAGAGTGCAATGAACCACAGCGACGAGAAACATCCTGTCACCAAGGGTCTCGCTGACTTGTCACCCCGCCGGTTGAGGGTCTCGCTGACTTGTCACCCCGCCGGTTGTCTCCCCTATTAGATAGACTTACTGCCCGCCTATCTGCACATCGGTAGTTTATGTGTGGTGGTGCATTTCACTCCTGCCAAATTCTTTCTTCATTTGTTAGCAATGTACATATACAGTTTGGAGGAGCGTGTTTCCATTGTGAAAACTTATTGGGAAACTGAGTCCTTAAAGGGACACGGTCACCTGAATTTGGAGGGAACAATCTTCACCCATAGGGGCGGGGTTTTCGGATGTTTGATTCACCCTTTCCTTACCCGCTGGCTGCATGCTGGCTGCAATATTGGATTGAAGTTCATTCTCTGTCCTCCGTAGTACATGCCTGCGCAAGGCAATCTTGCCTTGTGCAGGCGTGTACTACGGAGGACAGAGAATGAACTTCAATCCAATATTGCAGTCAGCATGCAGCCAGCGGATAAGGAAAGGGTGAATCAAAAACCCAAAAACCCCGCCTCCATGGCTGAAGATTGTTCCCTCCAAATTCAGGTGACAGTGTCCCTTTAAAGAGATGCCAAAGTGAGTTCCTAAAGAAGTTTGGAGGTCGAAATCTGCCGTCCAAACCGTGTATTCTGTCATTGGTGAATAAGCTGGAACATTAGGGCATAGGCATGATGGAGGACGTTCCCTTTGGGTTGGGTGTACAGTAACAAGCCACGAACATTACAGGCACTCTGAGAGAACTTCAGGCTACGACCCCAGACCTCCTGCTGAAGACATTTAACAATATGGAACGGCGCGTGCAGGTGGGCTTGGATGCGAACGATGGACATTTTTAACACCGGTTTTAAACCATCAGTTTCTCATGAGCCAAGGTATGTACAGCCCAAATTTCACTACAACAGATCTTCTAGAAGTTACAGAAATTTTCCGGGTTAAGCAGCGAGCGAATCACCCTCTACAACATGCAATCATTGATTATAATATACATAAAACTTGATTTTTTTTTAAAGACAATATTAAATACATACCAGTTTTGTCTGTGATGTTACAGGGCAAATATATATTTTCCACTTTCTTAACTACAATTTTTCTGGCGTAGATATATTTGTCCACAGGCGATCGGCAGGATCCATTTATATGGCTTATTGAATGAAGGCGAGTTCCTGCCCTTGATAGTGGTGTATTGCATGTCACGTTCCACTCTTTACTTACTACTTTGCCTGTGGGTATAAGCAAATGCTTCAAAGGCTGAATTCTACAGTCACAAGCCCAGCGATTGTAAGATAGATCAATATCTGCCCTTAAAACGTGGCTGTACAGGAAGACCAGTGGTGTAATGCTGACCAGCGCATTGTTACTAAGCCTCAGGATCTGAAAAAATACAGATGAATAATATGCATAAATTATCATTTAAAGGCATATAACATTTATTTATTGCACAAAAAGGTTTTTACGACATTCAAAAATTTTATTTTTTTTTCTTAAAGGGGTCGTCCACTCCTGAAAATTAGCAGCACGCTGTTAAACAAATAAGTAAAACATGCTCACCTTACCAGTCCCCCGCTGATTATCTTTTAATGCTGATCATGTTCTGTACTGCCTCTTCTGCCTGAACAGGTATGTGACCACTGCAGCCAGTTACTGGCCACAAAGGTGACTGCAGCCAATCACTGGCCACTGCTGTGGGCTGTAATTGGCTGCAGCAGTCACATGATTTTACAGCCAAAACAGGATGCACAGAGACTGGCCGTGCACATTCTATCCCAATCATAAGGATATGTGACCACTGTAATCAATAACTGGTTGCAGTGATGATGCCCGTCCCTGCAGGAAAAGGAAGGACAGAGACTGGCAAGGAATCCAGTGAGTGGTGGGAAATCAATAAGGTGAGCATGTTGAAACTTGTTTTTATTTTACTGCATTCTGGATGGCTTTAAAAAATGATTTTTCTGTGAACAATTCCTTTTACATGAATTTATAATTTGTACTGTTTTTTGAATCTCTTTTGTTCTCTTCTGTAACAGTGGTGCATATCAGAGCTACATGGTACTCACTGGTTAGATTAGTTGTGGGCCTTACCATGGGGCAGTAAGTAGGTCCAAAAATATTAGTGACCAAACCCACTAAGTCTGGTGTATTATACACAAGCGAAAGTAACGGAGGTGGTCGGAGTAATCTGCAGCACGGCTGTAAAAAGGCACTCATTTTTTAATAAATTTTGGAATATTGACGTTAAAAAACAAATAATTCACAATTGCTCCTGATCTCCTTAGTAGAGTTAAAGGGGTTGTCCGGTCTGAAATTAATAGTCTGCGGTCTCTCTGTGTGACTTCAGACTTATGAATCCCCCCAGGGCGCATTGTACGCTGTGAGGATTCGCCGGTTTGTGAGCCGGAAATAGCGGTGATGTATGCAATATGCATATTCCCAGGCAAAGGCTTTCTAGTGTGTATGACCACTCGCCATACAAGTGTATTGAGCAAGAGTGTGGCCATCTACTGGGTACGGCCTAGCTCTATATACTTACTAGCACAAAAGAAAAAGAGCTAGAAGCTCAAAGAGTATAATCCTAAAATTAATACTTATTTATTTAATCAATTTTAAAATGCAAACATGGCAAAATACAGAGACTGCTTAGCAAACAAACACGGAGCGTCAAAAAAGACTAGTGAATTAAAGTGCTTAGTGCTATAACACCACACTATGAGTGATTCATTACTTAAATTTAAGAGGGGACTGGATACCTTTCTGGAAAAGTATAATGTTACAGGGTATATACACTAGATTCCTTGATAGGGCGTTGATCCAGGGAACTAGTCTGATTGCCATATGTGGAGTCGGGAAGGAATTTTTTTCCCCAATGTGGAGCTTACTCTTTGCCACATGGGTTTTTTTTGCCTTCCTCTGGATCAACATGTTAGGGCATGTTAGGTTAGGCTATGGGTTGAACTAGATGGACTTATAGTCTTCCTTCAACCTTAATAACTATGTAACTATGTAACACTATGATGGTATAACTTATACTGTCAAATAGTAGCATATACAAAGATAAAATGGGTCCAATCAATAAATTGCCAAAGTGAGATGAACACATATTTTTCAGCCTAATCAAATGGCAGGTAACATGTATTAAGATGATAAGAACCACAAAGAAAAGCCATGGCAAACTTAAATATAACTACTTACAGTGAATGGTGCAAGTCTGTGTCCTCCTCCTGATAAAGTTGTGACGAAACGTGCGTTGGGGCGACGGAGAGGACACAGACTTGCACCATTCAATGTAAGTAGCTATATTTAAGCTTTCCATGACATTTCTTTGAAAGTGGAAAAGAGTGCAGTAAAGCTGACTCGGGTACAAGTGGCAAGTCTTCCTCCCATCGCCGGAGACGTAAAAGAGGCAAAGGGGCTGAACAAATTGCACTCTTTGATAAGATTAATAAAGAGATAAATTTTACAACTGACAAAACCCAGCACTGAGGTAGTCAAGGATGTAGGAACCATAAAACTGACCCAGAGTGGTGGTAGGGTACCAACAGTTAAAATCACAGTTGAAGAACCATTCCAAGACATAATAGAGAGCGTGCAGGAGAATTCGACCACTGTCACCTGACTAGAGGAGGTCTGTCAACAGCTGACGAATGAGAGGGTGAAGGTGTCGAGTATGAAAGCCGCCAACTCCGCACAGTTGGATCAATTGCGTCACCTGGAGTCTGAGCTCTCGGTAGTTAAAGCTCAGGTTGGCGAGAAGGAAGTGCAAGACCAGAACACGGCTTTGGAGTCTAGGAACAAGAACAGTGATGCTCTAAAGATGCTCTAAGGGGCTATAAAAGAGCAGGTCGAACAAGAAAAGGCCCTGAGACAAGCGGCTGAGTACGGGGTGGATGAGCTGGAGAAGGAAGTCGCTGAGATCAGAGGTCACCTGTCAACGTGGCAAAGTATGAATTAAGGCCTTAAGGGAAGATGTGGAAGTGCTCAGAGAAGCGTTAAGAGGTCTTCTGCAAGAGGAGAATATGGTGTTCGCAGACTTACAGCGGCGGTGCCAGAGTGGTAACGAGGTGAAGCTGCCAATGCCCATCCTGGCCAGGGGTCTGGAATACTGTAAAGCGGAGGAAGAGTTGGCGCTAAAAGCAGAACAAGACAGTCACCTGGTTGTGGCAGATGACTTGATGGAAATGTCCAAGACAAAACAGGAGCCATCCGTCCATGAAGAGAATGAGACTCCGCTCTTCAAGTGCATGATAGAGGTACCCGAAGACGTACAAGATGCATGTACCAGGGAGGATGTGCATGAGGCTTTTAGAGAAGCAGTAGAAGCGTGTAGTGTTCACTGGGCGCCCAAGACTTAGCAGTTGGTCATACTGTCAACTAGTGAAGTCACAGTGAAGCGGGTGGCTATCCTGAGGGATATGCACCTAAAATGCCTCCACACAAAACAGATGATCCTTTTGAGGAATAAGGAAGCCGCTCCACGGTTGGAGCATGCCAGGAAAGCTCAAAGTTGGCTGGGGTTGTAGAAGACATAATTCAAGTACTCAGAAATCTGGTGAGGAGAGTCATTGGAAGACGTGGAAAGGTGAAGCAAGAACTCGTGAATAGATCCAGTGTGGCTAGAGTGCGAATTCCAGCGGATGGTGAAGTCCAGGTAGCTGGGAAAGATGAGATGGTTCCATTCGTCATTGTGGGCTCAGAGGAGTGCCTTACGTACAGTCATGGCCAAAAGTATTGACACCCCTGCAATTCTGTCAGATAGTACTAATTTTCTTCCTAAAAATGATTGCAAACACAAACTCTTTGTTATTATTATCTTCATTTAATTTGTCTTAAATGAAAAAAACACAAAAAGAATTGTCCTAAAGCCAAATTGGCTATAATTCCACACCAAACATAAAAAAGGGGGTGGACAAAAGTATTGGCACTGTTCGAAAAATCATGTCATGCTTCTCTAATTTGTGTAATTAACAGCACCTGTAACTTACCTGTGGCACCTAACAGGTGTTGGAAATAACTAAATCACACTTGCAGCCAGTTGACATGGATTAAAGTTGATTCAACCTCTGTCCTGTGTCCTTGTGTGTACCACATTGAGCATGGAGAAAAGAAAGAAGACCAAAGAACTATCTGAGGACTTGAGAAACCAAATTGTGAGGAAGCATGAGCAATCTCAAGGCTACAAGTCCATCTCCAAAGACCTGAATGTTCCTGTGTCTACCGTGCGCAGTGTCATCAAGAAGTTTAAAGCCCATGGCACTGTGGCTAACCTCCCTAGATGTGGACGGAAAAGAAAAATTGACAAGAGATTTCAACACAAGATTGTGCGGATGTTGGATAAAGAACCTTGACTAACATCCAAACAAGTTCAAGCTGGCCTGCAGTCCGAGGGTACAACAATGTCAACCTGTACTATCCATTGGCACCTGAATGAAAAGGGACTGTATGGTAGGAGACCCAGGATGACCCCACTTCTTACCCCGAGACATAAAAAAGCCAGACTGGAGTTTGCCAAAACTTACCTGAAAAAGTCTGAAACGTTTTGGAAGAATGTTCTCTGGTCAGATGAGACAAAAGTAGAGCTTTTTGGGCAAAGGCATCAACATAGAGTTTACAGGAGATAAAAAGAGGCATTCAAAGAAAAGAACACGGTTCCTACAGTCAAACATGGCGGAGGTTCCCTGATGTTTTGGGGTTGCTTTGCTGCCTCTGGCACTGGACTGCTTGACCGTGTGCATGGCATTATGAAGTCTGAAGACTACCAACAAATTTTGCAGCATAATGTAGGGCCCAGTGTGAGAAAGCTGGGTCTCCCTCAGAGGTCATGGGTCTTCCAGCAGGACAATGACCCAAAACACACTTCAAAAAGCACTAGAAAATAGTTTGAGAGAAAGCACTGGAGACTTCTAAGGTGGCCAGCAATGAGTCCAGACCTGAATCCCATAGAACACCAGTGGAGACATCTAAAAATTGCAATTTGGAGAAGGCACCCTTCAAATATCAGGGACCTGGAGCAGTTTGCCAAAGAAGAATGGTCTAAAATTCCAGCAGAGCATTGTAAGAAACTCATTGATGGTTACCGGAAGCGGTTGGTCGCAGTTATTTTGGCTAAAGGTTGTGCAACCAAGTATTAGGCTGAGGGTGTTAATACTTTGTCTGGCCCATTTGGAGTTTTGTGTGAAATGATCAATGTTTTGCTTTTTGCTTCATTCTCTTTTGTGTTTTTTCATTTAAGACAAATTAAATGAAGATAATAATACCAAAGAATTTGAGATTGCAATCATTTTCAGGAAGAAAATTAGTATTATCTGACAGAATTGCAGGGGTGTCAATACTTTTGGCCATGACTGTATATCCAAATGCTCCTGGAATATCTGGTGACATACTGAGATAGAGACATACAGAGATAGAGCAGCTGAGACAGAAAAAACTGCAGATTAATAAACAGTTGCAGGACATAAGATGGCGGCCGACTGCAACTCCAGGTAAAGGGAACAGAAAGGGCCCTCCAAATAATGGAATGGCTGACAGCCAAAGATGTTCAGCAAGCCAAGGAGGCCGAGAATCTGCAAGTGGCCATTCTACTCTCAGTCTCTCAGTACAAGGTGGAGGGACCTCGACTGTAGCCCCTGTGATGTACTAGATGGGTCAGACTTAGACCAGACAGTAGGCTCGACTGGAGACGGTCATGAAGAGAAAGGTCGGGTGATGGGGCGTACTGGAAAAATGTGGAGACTAAACAGGGTCTAATGACACAGACAGACTGTGACTTAAGAAAAAGTTCAATGCCTACATACTGACTGCTGGGGGAGGCCTAACAAGGGTATGGTGAAGAATGATGCTCAAAACCGACTGAGATGGTTTCCTCAACTGGTAGAGCAAGGTGACATGAGTGCCCGGTCTTTGGGCCCTGGTTTATATCAAGTGTTCAACCCCGCAAGTTTGAACAGAGGGAGAGGGTATGTGATACAGTGACTGGTGTCACTGTCAATGGCCAGTATGTGTCGCAGAGACAGATGTTGTCCTCTGCGCTGTAAGCCCTAAATGTTGTTGTTCTGGGACTTGTAGTCCCACAAGTGTTTGTTTTGTTTAAGGGAGCTTACATGGTTAGTTGGAGAGCTGGGCAGGACTGACCAAACGTGTGAGGTCCTGGATGCCCTGTGTGTTGGAATGTCCTGGAGTGGACTGGATTCCCGGAAGCACATGGTGAGGCCATGGACTGAAGGCCTGTGTGTTGGAAGTTCCTGGGACTGGTCTTCCTGAATACCATATGGAGAGGCCGTATGTGCAGAGTCTGTGATGGCACTGCGTTGGGGAAGCTACCGTCCTTCTGTAGGTCTGAGACTGTCAGGTGGCCTGGTGAATGAGGCATCGTCTGGGACGGTGATCCCAGTTAGGCAGCTTCCCTGGGAACAAGGACTGACCAGGAGTCAACGTGTGGAGCAGGAGCTCCAGGAAGGTAACTCCAGATAAAGGTGGTTATAGGCACAGAAGTATCTGCCATTGGAACAGACAGTCGGTGGTTATTATGTTCCATTGATGTATATAATTAACTGTTTGTGACACAGATTATTAGTCTAAATAAACCGTAATAGACTGTTTTTGTGAGAAATCGTGCCTGAGTGCTTTAATCCCGTTGCCAAGCGCAACTCAGGGAGCGCTATCTCACAATACTTTTATGGAGTAAGACCGTACCCACATCACCGCCATTCCCGATTCAAAAACAGGCAAACCCTGGCAGTGCAAAGTATGTGTTCTGGGGAGATTAATAAGTCTTACGTCACACAGTGTGACCACAGACTTTTCATTTTAGACCTGACAACCCCTTTAATAGTGTGGCCTAAAAGTCAGCTCCTCGGAGATCATGCCCAGTTTTCTCATCACATCTAAAATTTGATGTGTGAGAAGCATTGCAAATGTTGTGCAAATCTGCAGCACATCATAATACAACTTTGGGCCAATGCGTCTAATTCACCAGCAGCAATGAGGAATATTTCACTATGACCATTTCACAGCACTGCAGGGCATGCAATATTCCTCAGCATAGCATGGGCAGCACCCCCCGAGGAAGTCCAATATGTGAAACATGCGTCGGGACGAAGGTATGAACGTACACCATCTTTCCTTCTCACATGGGTGAGCACTATTTTGCACTTTATGTATGCTTAGGGACTTTGGATCTTGCTCTACCATCTACAGTCACACAAGCGTACCCTCTTTCTTTCACTACACATCTGGACGAGTGCTATGAGAATCCTGTTTTCTTATACGCCATGTTGTGGCCATATCACGGTACTGTCCAGTATGTATATATCCTTCTCTACTAGCAGGATTTGATATTTCCTATATTGGCTCTTTGTGATATGTTAGGTCCAAGTCCAAGATTCTTTGATATTGCAATATTTACTCAAACCCATGGTGTTGTTCTTTTCTGTCTTCACCAATAACTAATCACAAAATGTTTACCATTAATGTTTTTTATACAATTGAGAAATAAAGTCTTTAAATTGTATTACTAATATGATTGTCGCTCTCATGATATTTGATTTTGGGACACACTGGGCCAATTCTTTGTAGGATTCTCAGCATAGTGCATTCCTGGTGAGGAACATAACTGTACATGTCCCCCAGACCATTTCATCCTATTTTCAGCTCATCATTCAGCCCTCCTACATTAGTATGATAATATAAAGAAATACAATCACTGACTAGAAAATGGGTGAACACTGCTTTCATATCATATTTAGTGCGAAATCAATCACCTGCAGATTCCTAAGGTCTCTGAACGCATCGGGATCTATTTTGTGAATTCTATTGTCTCTCAGGTCGAGGTTCTGAAGTTGGGTGCAGTTGGCAAAGTCATCCCTCTGTATCCGCAGAATACTGTTAGCAGATAACTGCAGAGTCTGTAGAGATGTCAGTTTCCCAAGGCCTTGAGTGGAAAGACATAAAATGTTATTAAAAAATTATATATGAAGTTTTGTAAGAAAGATATAAATTACATTATTCCAGAATAGGCAGCCTCCCACATGACCTATGAAATGTTCCAAATACACAGAAGTAAATAACAATAGATTAGGAATATATATGCCGATTTATTTAAAAAAAAACACGCTAAAATGCTTCCAAATATTTTCAAGAAGTACATATCAGTAGCGGAATACATGTAGCTACTCCATTTGATTTAATAATCATTGATTGACTTTAATACGCATCAGTTTTTATATCTGTTCTACTAAAGTTTTCTACATACAGTGGCATGTAAAAGTTTGGGCACCCCTGGTCAAAATTACTGTTATTGTGAACAGTTAAGAAAGTTGAAAATTAAATGATTTGGGCACCCTTGGAGATTTGTGTGCTCAGGTAACTTTGACCAAGGTTACAGACCTTAAGTAGCAATCAGTGTTAAGGTACCGTCACACATAGCGACGCTGCAGCGATACCGACAACGATCCGGATCGCTGCAGCGTCGCTGTTTGGTCGCTGGAGAGCTGTCACACAGACAGCTCCCCAGCGACCAACGATCCCGAGGTCCCCGGTAACCAGGGTAAACATCGGGTAACTAAGCGCAGGGCCGCGCTTAGTAACTCGATGTTTACCCTGGTTACCATCCTAAAAAGTAAAAAAACAAACGCTACATACTTACCTACCGCTGTCTGTCCTCGGCGCTCTGCTTCTCTGGTCTGGCTGTGAGCGCCGGGCAGCCAGAAAGCAGAGCGGTGACGTCACCGCTCTGCTTTCCGGCTGACCGACGCTCACAGCCAGAGCAGGAGGAGAGCAGAGCACAGCGCTGGAGGACAGACGGCTGTAGGTAAGTATGTAGTGTTTGTTTTTTTACTTTTAGGATGGTAACCAGGGTAAACATCGGGTTACTAAGCGCGGCCCTGCGCTTAGTTACCCGATGTTTACCCTGGTTACCAGCAAAGACATCGCTGAATCGGTGTCACACACACCGATTCAGCGATGTCTGCGGGGAGTCCAGCGACGAAATAAAGTTCTGGACTTTCTTCCCCGACCAGCGATCTCCCAGCAGGGGCCTGATCGCTGCTGCCTGTCACACTGGACGATATCGCTAGCGAGGACGCTGCAACGTCACGGATCGCTAGCGATATCGTCTAGTGTGACAGTACCTTTAGGAAAGGCCAGCATTATAAAAACCCAGCCTCCTATAACCTTGTGCCAAAAACAGCAGCCATGGGTTCTTCTAAGCAGCTGCCTAGCATTCTGAAAATGAAAATGGTGGAGGCCCACAAAGCAGGAGAAGGCTATAAGAAGATAGCAAAGCATTTTCAAGTTGTCCTTTCCTCAGTTTGTATTAAGAAGTGTCAGTTAACAAGAAAAGTGGAGGTCAAGATAAGGTCTGGAAGACCAAGCAAAATTTCAGTAAGAGCTGCTCATAGGATCACTAGAGAGGCAAATCAGAACCCCTGCTTGAAAGCAAAAGACCTTCAGAAAGATTTAGCAGACTCTGAAGTTGTGGTACCTTGTTCTACTGATCAGAGACACCTGCACAAATATGGCCTTCATGGAAGAGTCATCAGAAGAAAACCTTTCCTGCATCCTCACCATATGATGCTGAATTTTAAATATGCAAAAGAACATCTAAACAAGTCTGATGCATTTGGAAACAAGTTGTGTGGTTTGATGAGGTTAAAATAGAACCCTTTGTCAGCCCAGGGTCTTTTGGCACTTGTGTGACATTGCTATGGCAAATGAGTGCTGCTTCCCATCAGTGGTCGCTAAAGGGCTGCATTGCTGACACTACCCTTGGACAAATGTCAGAAGTTCGGGGAAGGTGTGAGTACTGCAGCACATTAGTGACTGCGGATTGTTATGCTGCATGAGAGCTGCAGCCTATGTTGCTGGAATGGCACTTGTGCTGGAGGTACCTTTTTAATTATTAAATTGGGGAACACAGCATTTAAGTAGTTGACAATGTCTTTAACCCCTTCACAATAAAATGTGATTTTGTTGCCATTTTCTGAGACCCATAACGTTTTTATTTTTCGAGATCTGGGGTTGTTTGAGGGCATATTTTTTGCGCCCTGAGTTGACATTTTTAATGCTACCATTTTGGCGTAATTATGATGTTTTCATTGCTCCTTATTGGATTTTATTGCACTGTAAAGCGGCCAAAAAAACATAATTTTGGCATTTTGATTTTTCTTTCTTGTTACGCTATTTACCGATTGGATTAATTTACTTATATTTTAATACATTGGACTTTTCCAAATGCAGCAATTCCAAATATGTGTATTTTTTAGTTTTTTTAATGGAGCATAAAGGGGGTGATTTGAACTTGTGTTTTTCTTAATTTTTGCATATTTTTAAAAACTTTTTTTTCACTTTTTACTGTATATGTTAGTCCCCTTAGGGGACTTGCAGCCGTAATTATCCAATTGCTTGTACTATACATAGCAGTGCATCAGCAATGCTTTGTATGGAGAAAATCACGATCTCCCATTAACGCTAGCTTAACGCTAGCTATCACAGAAGGATCGTAATGACAGGCAAGTGGGTCATCAGTAGACCCCTGGCTGTCATGATAACCCATCGGCCCCCTGCGATCATGTCATGGGAGTACTGATGCGAGTGTGGAACTATGTGCCCCCCCTGTGTCGCATGTTAAATGCAGCTGTCCGAGATTGACAGTGGAATTTAACAGGTTAGCAGCAGGGGCCAGAGTTCTGCTCCACCCATGGCTGTAAAAGGCACATGATGGCTAATTAACACAGCCATCATGTGCAAGGAAAGATGCGGGCTAGTTTTCTTAGCCTGCATCAAAGGTAGGGACATGACATATGATATACATCATGTGTCGCGAAGGGGTTAAAGGGGTTATCCACTACTAGGACAACCTCTTCTTAAATGCTGTGTTCCCTGATAAGAAGCATTGCGCTTTTGCAGTCTCAATGTCACGTGCGTTCTGAGAGATCCAGGGCTGACATCACTGGAACTTCCATATTCCATGTACCTATTATAATCTATGGTGCTATTCAAATTTCCATGTCTTTGCATAGACTGTGTGTTTGTGCAAAAGACACAGAGACATGTCTGTTTTTTCCAGCAGCACAGATGACAAAGACCAATACAAGGCTATGGGTCCATGAAAAACACGTACAGCACACGGATGGCACCAGTGTGAAATCCTGTGCTGTCCGTGTCTAACACTACAAAGTACGGGAGAAGCTTGATCATTCAGTTCTTTATCCATCATGAAAAACACTGATAGGAAAAACGGACACACGGACCAAACACTGATGTTACCTCCGCCAGTTTTTCACGTACGTGTTTAAACACAGACGTGATTGAGGCCTCATAGCACACGGGTGCCATCTGTGTATCAGCAGAGTGTTGGCCATCTTTTTTTTACTACTTAATCTTTTCCCTATGTATGAAGCGGTTTCAGGAGCTGAGCCAGCAGATTCCAGATATGTCACACAGTCCACAGCATCTGTCTATAACAGCAATGACTAGAACTTGCTTTGATAGCTGCTGTTTAACCATTTAAATGCCTCTGTCAAATGACGTGAACTATCTCCAATTACTGCCACAACTATCTTAGTCCTCCTGTGAAGTGCAGATGCATGCTAGGCTTCATGGCAGAACATTATTTTATTTTTATCCTGCAATGCCTTGGTATAATAATATTGTTGATCACAGGTTCCAAACCAGTAAGGAGACTAATAAAGTACAAAATAAAAAAAGGTAAAAAAATGTAAAACATAAAAATCCAAAATTAACCCATACCACACTTAAAATTGAGTCTTTTTTTCTATCTCCACACCTCTTTGATTTGAAGATCAAATTAAACACAAATTGGTAGCAATAAAAATATCTGCTCACCACACAAAAAAACAAGGCTCCTACACAGTTACATCAACTGAAAAATAAAAACATTATGGGTCTCAGAAAATGGCAGCTAAAACCTATTTTTTTTTTAGAAATTTCTGTTTTGTTTTTAACACTTACAGTGGGTACGGAAGTATTCAGACACCTTTAAATTTTTCACTCTTTGTTTCATTGCAGCCATTTGGTGAATTCAAAAAAGTTCATTTTTTTCTCATTAATGTACACACAGAATTGTGGCAAGGCACAGATCTGGACAAGGTTACAACAGAATGTCTGCAGTACTCAAGGTTCCTAAGAGCCTCCTATGGCCTCCATAATCCTTAAATGGAAAAACTTTGGGGCCACCAGAAGTCTTCCTAGACCCGGCCGTCCAGCCAAACTGAACAAGCGTGGGAGAAGAGCCTTGGTGACAGAGGTAAAGAAGAACCCCAAATCACTGAGCTCCAGAGATGCAGTAGGGAGATGGGAGAAAGTTCCACAAAGTCAACTATCACTGCAGCCCATCACCAGCTGGGCCTTTATAGCAGAGTGGCCAGACGGAAGCTTCTCCTCAGTGCAAGACATATGAAAGCCTACATAAAGTTTGCTAAAAAAACACATGAAGGACTCCCAGGCTATGAGAAATAAGATTCTCTGGTTTGATGAGACAAAGATAGACCTTTTTGGTGATAATTCTAAGCGGTATGTGTGGAGAAAACCAGGCAATGCTCATCACCTGCCCAATACAATCCCAACAGTGAAACATTGTGGTGGCAGCATCATGCTATGGGGGTGTTTTTCCGCTGCAGGGACAGGGCGACTGGTTGTCATTGAAGGAAACATGAATGTGGCCAAGTACAGAGATATCCTGCATGAAAACCTCTTCCAGAATGCTCTGGACCTCAGACTTGGCCGAAGGTTCACCTTCCAACAAGACAATGACCCTAAGCACACAGCTAAAATAACAAAGGAGTGGCTTCAGAACAACTCTGTGACCATTCTTGACTGGCCCAGACAGAACCCTGACCTAAACCCAACTGAGCATCTCTGGAGAGACCTGAAAATGGCTGTCCACCAACGTTCACCATCCAACCTGACGGAACTGGAGAGGATGTGCAGGAAGAATGGCAGAGGATCCCCAAATCCAGGTGTGAAAAACTTCTTGCATCATTCCCAAGAAGACTCATGGCTGTACTAGCTCAAAAGGTGCTTCTACTCAATACTGAGCAAAGGGTCTGAATACTTATGACCATGTGATATTTCAGTTTTTCTTTTTTATTAAATTTGCAAAAATTACTACATTTCTGTTTTTTTTCAGTCAAGATGTGGTGCAGAGTGTACATTAATGAGAAAAAAATGAACTTTTTTGAATTTACCAAATGGCTGCAATGAAACAAAGAGTGAAATTTAAAGGGGTCTAAATACTCTCCGTATCCACTGTAGATTAGAATATATTATATATATTATATGAGAACTATTTTCCCATTAAAAAAAAAAAAGAACTGGTCCAATTTCTCTTGCATGCAAAAAAGAAAAGACTGGCCATCTGAATCAGGCTTTAGCTGCAGTGAAAGCCAACTCTGCAGTTTACCCACAGTAATGCTTACACTGCTGATGTACATGAGCTGTATGGTCCCTTTACTGGCAGCTTTCTCTCACTGGTAAGAGTATAAGGAGCTAGCTGTGATTAGGCAGCCAGGCGGCATAGTGAGCACACAACATACAGCATGAATAGCAAGACTTTAGCTTCGGATCCCGCTGCAGCTAAAAAAATGTTTTTATAAAAAATATAGCACCAACAAATGAATGTGAGTCCCATCACTGCTTTGTATCGCCCTCAGACAGGGAAGCATAAATTCCCTTCAAATGAAGATTTGTCCTATGAGAGTATCCTTTCCTAAAGCGATTCTTCACCTTCGGACATAAGTGTTTGTTTACACATTTCTCATGTAAGTCGTCGCGCCTTGTTTGCCCCACTGCTTCCTCGGAGTATATCGACCCTTTATCATGCACTAGAGGCATTCCACATGCCACTATGAAAATAGGTAGAAAGGACCGCTAATCTGAGCATAAGGCTAGGGTCACATTGCGTTAGGGCAGTCCGTTTAGCGCATAGCTAAAGGATGGTACCTGAAGAAATGTATAGTCATTATTAAGTCCCAGATTGGAGATTGTTTAAAGTATATTTTCTTATATAAGCCATCTTCAAAGGTTGTAAAATCAAAATTCATCTATAAAGTCCAATAAATTCTAGATTCTCTCTGTATCTGTCTTTCTTCTTCATGGTTTGCCCCCTATGAATGCTTTAGTACATTAATGATACGACATGAGGTGAAAAATACATTTACTACTAAACTAGGTGATCTTACCTTTTGGGACAAAGGTAAGTCTGTTCCTGTCAATCACAAGGCTCTTTAGAGAAACCAATGTTACATCTTTTCCCTCCTGCTCATAATTTATAGAAATCATGGAGATGTAATTATTACTGATGTTTAAAGTTTCCAAAGATGAGAACTTGTAAAAAATATTCAGATGAAAAGATGATATCCGGTTATTGCTCAGGTTGATGTGTTTCATGGTCTTCAGGAATCTCGGTGCTCGAGGCCAAGAAGGTGATTTCTGTAACTCTTGAAGATTAGTAATTCCAGCTGACGTGCATCTCAGAGAATACACGTGGTCCCAGTGACATCCAGATGTGAAGTTGGTTTCTAGACCTCTAAGAGATCCAGCAAGGAGAAAAGATGTCATCACAAATGGCCAGGAGATCCCCATGGTATCTTAAATGAGCAGAAACAAAATGATAAAATCTATAGTTAGATACAAGATAGAATCTAGCTATTGATAGTTTGGGGTAAAAAAAAATAGGAGGTAATTCAACTTGCCCCCCCCAAAAAAATTCACAAAATAAGTAAAATATACCAACCTTACCATTGCCACATTTCTGCTCTTTCAATGCTGCCTGTCAACCCTGCCAGTCTCCAAACATCAAGTTCTGGCAAAATGAGCTGTAAGGATAACATTTCCAAACATAATAAGATATATAGAGGTCGTCTCAGTACGTTCTATTGTGGCAAAGCAGATGTGACCACTGCAGCCACTCACATGCTTGTCCAGCTGGGACAGGATGTACAAGAACTGAGAAGTAGGCAACATTGAAATAAAAGTTGGACTAACATAGGGGCCATGATAGTGTAAGTATGTTTTATCGCTTTAGAAAATGGTGGATTTATTTCTATTAAAAAAAAAACACAGTTTAGAGGTGGACAGTCCCTTTTAGCAAATATATAGGATTCTCAAAATAGTAAGAGATCTCTTTATCATCATACAGTATATAGTTTCAGTCAATGTAATTTTAGACTCCAACTAGAACCTGCAGTAGCCACCGATAGACCAAACCGCTGCACGAACAGCTCTACCCCCGCCTAATGTATCCTCACCCATCCCTTGTAGATTGTGAACCCTCGCGGGCAGGATCCCCTCTCCTCCTGTACCAGTCGTGACTTGTATTGATTATAAGATGATTGTACCTGTTTTTATTATGTATACCCCTCCACACATGTAAAGCGCTATGGAATAATTGGCACTATAATAATAAATAATAACTACAAAACCCTGCCCTTCTCATGGTATGATTTGCCGCCATTTACCTCTATGTATCATACCCTTGCAGAAGTGTACCAATTTTTCCTAATTTTCTGAAGTTACTTGAATAAAGAGTGTGGGTACGTCACCATTCCAGGTTATGAAGAGGGCTACCTTGGTTAGACAGCGAACAATGGTCATAGGGCTTGATCTTGTGGATGTGCCATAAATCTATTTGATAGTAACTCCCATTTAAAGAGGAAATCAAACAAGAAATTAAATTGTAAGACAGGTGAGATCACATTAGTGGAGAGCATATTCTAGGACCACCACTAATCTCCAGAAGGAAATGTGTAACAGCAGTATATAGAAATAAGTGTTCAGAGATACACAACAGTTGAATAGATGGTAGAATGAGCATATAATAGATGCACCAACACTAGGAAAATAAGAGCCAATATAGGAACTAAATCACACCACAATGGAAAGGCAATACATGACTGTCAAGCAAATTACAGTATATAGGAGGTATAAGTGAAATCATGATCAGATAGTAATATGATGATCGGGGGTGCCTACAGTGTAGAGAGAAATTCAAATATTACCTGGGTGTTGGGTAGTATGTGTGCAGCACATGCCCCGACGCACGTTTAGGACCACTTCCTTTGTAAGGGCGTGGTAGATCCCTGATGAAGGACGAGGTCCCAAACAACACCCAGGTATATTTGAATTTCTGTCCACACTGCAGGCGCCCTGATCATCATCTATTACTATCTGATCATGATTTCACTTATACCTCCTATATAATTTGTTTGATACTCATACATTGCCTTTCCATTGTGGTTTGGTTTAGTTCTTATATTGGCTCTTATTTTCCTAGTGTTGGTGCATCTATTATATGCTCATTCTACCATCTATACACCTGTTGTGTATCTCAGCACATTGATTTCTATATACTGCTGTTACACATTTTCATGGCCTACTCTCTTTGCCCCCTTATATATTAATGTTTTTTATGTCTCATGGTGTATAATCTGAATATATAATATTTACCTGAATTTTTTTCCATCTTTTTTTATATATGCTGTATGTATGTGCAGGCACATTTCCTGTGCAATAATACCACTTTTTCACCATTTGTCTCAATAAAAGTGTTTTATCGTATTTAACTTGGTACTTATTAATCCTGACCATTATTCGGATTTTTCTCCCTTGGTCCTACTGCACTAACCCGAATGGTCTGCCATTCTTTTCCATGCACATATATGTCACCACCACCTTTGTCATCTCATGTAATATGATTATATATATATAGCTTTCCAGTGTGTTTTGACTTTAATCTCTGAATATGTAAATTTCTCTTACAGGGAAAGCTAACAGTTTTGACATTTTGGTGGTTTAATTATCTCAAGCCTAGTGACAGGTTCCTTCTAAGGTCATGTTCACATCATGTTTTAGCCACACATCAGTGGCTTCATCAGGGCCTCCATGTAAAGACCTGAAAAAAAACTGGATTTACTCATATCTGTCGACAGCATCTTTTCCATAGTCATTTTATAATCTGTCTGACCTCATTTTAGACAATGCTTTTTTTCAGATATGCACAAAAACGCAATCAATTATGTGCCTGCCTAAAAAAGGTTTAAACTAACGTAAATGATATTAGACAGAGCACAAAATGAGTCCATCTGCTTCATTAAAGTCAATGGCCCTGTTGATGGACTTGTCTGAACCCCTTTTTTCAGGGCTTCAGATGGAAGCCTCAATGGAGCCGCTGATATGTGGCTAAAACATGATGTGAACCGAGTCTTATTCTGTAAATCAGTGGTGGTTAATCTCAGATATTTTCATGCAGATATACAACATCTCTTAAAGACAGATATAAAAATTATATATATAGGTCTTTTTTGAATAATAAAGATCTGTCCAAAAAAATTCTGTACTCGGTTCAGTCATGCAGTATAGCCTTCATGTTATCAGCTAAGCTGCAGTGTCGTCTTTGGAGACAGGTGGAGCTGGGCAGGGCTAGCTGCTATGTTGGCAGCTGTGTGGGTGCAGGTGACGTCTATTCCAAAAGTAGGACAGAAATCATATTTGTAGACTCTGACACATGGGTGGACTGGGCGGTCAGGCTTAATAGCCCACAGTAAATGATATCACTGCACTTGGTGTGGTGACATCACTAGTCCCAGACTGGAAAGCTTAGGTGGTCCCACTCCAATATTGCTTTTACCTTGCTGATACCAAAAACTAGACATATCTTAAACTACTTTTATTCATACAGAAAATAGAGCTTCTATTATTTTAAATATCTATATGCAAGCAAGGTCAGAGTTAGACGTACCTGCATGTCTGCACATCTCCGTATGAAGATTCTTGGATTATTGAGGCTGATTCTCCATCTTTCTTTATCCTACTATCTATATAACAAGAGTTTTATCCTGGAATTGTTGAAAGCTGGTCTTGTCGTAGGAGTAGTATCTTGGAGAATCGGAGGCACCTGCTCTGGTATTGTCAGTATCCAGTGTAAGAATATCCTCTGGGTGCACGCACTTTCCTTCCCCTCCTACTCGTTTTATTACTGGACAAAGTCTAGCACAATAATTACCTGGAATATATCTAATGTGCGATCAATCACATAGTTACAGCAGCTAATAAAGTCTTGGACTAGAAGGTAATTATTAGCAGACGAACAGCTCCTTTCAGGTGAATAAGGTGACATTTTTGTGCCTTGTTTACAAATCAGATGGTGAAAGTCTTGTAAGCAAGGCCTTTTATCATATCTATCTCCATACACAATTATTGTTGGAAATCTGCAAACAGTGCTCCAATGCCAGACCTGTAGGAGGGTCACCATTTACTAAGACCACTAGTGACTTCATGTGTGGCCTTCTCAGGCACCGGATGTCATTACTACCTCTGCCTCCCTATATTAACACCTCTGTGTGATCCTAGAGTTACTCCAGGCTCAGTTATATACCTGTCTGGATTTTGCTACTCTCACCACTGCTGAACTCTGTTCGGCTCCATGTCGGGCTTTGCAAATTGTGTGATCCCATTTGATCATCTGTCTGGGCCTATTTAAGGCCTACCAAAACTCACACCTGTGTCTTGGTATTAAGACTTTTAGAGTTCTTGAGTCTTCATTGCCTGCGGCTTCCAGAACCTCTGTTACCGGTCCCCTAATCGCCTGCAGTGTCCAGAAAGTCTCCTGTCCACCTGTGGCTTCCAGAACCTCAGCTACCTGTTCCCAGTCTTGCGGAACATCTGCTTCCAGAACCTTTGCTACCAGTTCTCTGGCTTCCAGGACCTCCAGGACCTGTTTCTAGGCTGCTGTCCGTCTGTGGCTTCCAGGATTTCTGCTACCTGTTCCCGTTAGTCCAGGACATCTGCTACCTGTCTGCCATGTGCCTACTGCACTGATGCCCGTGTGCCCACCTTGACCCATGGCCTTGAAGATTCACCTCACCTAGTGAGCCTAACACTCAGTATGTGTATCATATGTCCAAAAACGTATCTGGTTTTCACAGCAAGTTTAGTAATCTGAAGTAATCTTTAGAGAAGAAGCAAGAACCAGAAGCAATGAGCAGACTACCCACACTTCATGGAATCACTGCAGCTAAACTATTGTCAATGTTCAAAGCCCTCCCTTGAAGGAGTTGAGCTAATAAACAACCAAGCAGTGAATTAAAATAAAAAATACATAACATGCAAGAATCATTTCCCACTGAAAGAAGACCTGTCGCTTCTTTTAACATGATCTTTTTTTCCCAAAATTCTTGTATTTCACATTCCAAAGCACCTTTTCTGAACCCTTTCCCAACTGGGCGATTTTCCATTTTTGCGCTTCTGTTATTTCCTCTATTTCTACCAAAAACCAAAACATTTTAAATTTTTCCATCATATAGCTATGTGAGGGTTTGTTTATTTCCCTGGATGAGTTGTACATTTGAATTAAATCATCCAATTTATTGTTGTGGTGTAAAGCAGAAAAAAAGGTGAAGCAAGGGAAAATTGAGGGAAAATTTAAACAAATAGCAATTCCGCAATTTTTTTATTTTGTGTTTTTGTGTTTACAGCATTGATTATATAGTAAAATTTACCTGGCAATATTATTTCCCCAGGTCAGTACAATTACAGTCATACCAAACATACCCAACTGGCGATACACTGACAGGAGCTAATCGCCCCTGTGGTGTATCAAATGATCAGCTCCGATGCTGTCACTTACAGCACCGCAGTAGTGGATAGGTGTCTTATAGATGCTTAGTAATGGAGAAGCATCTATAAGACACCATTACTAATCCTATAGTTATATGGTCAATAAAGACACAGCCAGAATCAAGTCCTTTATTAATCTTAATTAACTATACTGACTGCATCGCCTAATCCCCGACTCCCTCGATCTCCTGCAACAAAAACAAAATAATAAACCAGCATATACTCCCTGTCTGCTGTAGTCCATTTACCGACTGTCCCACGACGACCTCATGTGTAGAACAGTTACATCGGGAGATGTGACCTCTCTACCCGGCCTCCGACGATACACTGATAGGAGCTAATATCTCTTGCAGTGTATCACGGAGCTGCAGTGAGAGTTCACCGGAGTTCATCACGCTGGTGCTCTCACTTTATAGCAGTACCGCTGTGAGAACTTTCCCATGCAGCGGTGCCATAAGTGACAGCATTGGAGCCGATCAGCTGTTACACCGCAGGGGCGATTAGCTCCTGTCAGTGCATCGCTGGTCGGGTAGAGCGGTCATATCTCCCGATGTAACTGTTCTACACGTGAGATCACCATGGGACAATCTGGATTACCTTAGACTATGGCAGACAGGGAGTATACGTTTATTATTTTACATTATTTCTAGGAGACTAGGGCGTCGGGGATTTGGTGTGCGGTGAATATAATGTGTTATTATTTCTATGTGAATATGTATGTAATTTTACTATTTTTTTTTTTTTTTTTTTTTTTAACAGTAAGCATAGGTGCCGGCAGATAGCAGGTGTCGCTGATGGGAGAGTAGTACTGTCACTGTAATCAGTGACACCAGATATAGCCGGATGGGTGCAGTAGTCTCGTCGGGCCAAGCCTGCTTCTCCACTGCAGGTCACAGTCAGCTGCGGAATCACGCTGACATCTGCCAGCATGATCCCACAGCGCTGTGAGTGACAGTACCAGCGGTAGGGTTACCGCACACAGACACCCGCAGACACCTGTACACACAGACCCAGCATATGACGAGCATGGTGGCGCCAGGTCTAAAATAGACCTGATGACGCTGTGTGGCCAGCTAATCACTGTAATGCCACAACCAACATGGCTGCAGCACTGGAGTGTGTGGCAGACAATCCCTGCATGCTCATTGGCTCTCCAAAGAGTGCCAAACATGCAGGGTGGGGACCCGAGGAATACTCGACGAGCTCTGAGCACCGAATAATGGCGAGCATGCTAGCTCATCACTAGTTCTAACACAGTATTACTCGGTCCTGCTCAGCCCTTATTCACATTTAGGTAAGGCTGGGTTCACATTACGTCCAAGCAGTCCGTTAGACGGACTGCGTTAGACTGCGGCATAATGCTGTGTAACGCAGTCCGTTAACGCTGCCATTAATCTCTATTTCGGGCGCATCGCTAGCACACGCCCAAAATGGGCGTGCACTAGCAATGTGCCGTCATTGAGGGATGGACCCTGGGACGCGAGCTGCAGCGTTTCCGGGTCCGTCACCGCTAGTGCAGATTGAGCATCTGCTAGCTCTATCTGTGCTAGCGCGATGGCATGTCGGCACATGCGTTAACGGGATGCTGTTAACGCAATGTGAACCTAGCCTAAGAGGTTAGGACCGTCTCGATTGGGTAAACCTTGGCACTGGTGGGATGGCTTTTATGCTTTTTTTTTTTTTTTTTTTTTTTTATAATCAGAAAGTGTTTATTAAGTACCCTATATTATATATATGAACTATTGCTTTTTACTCACAATTTGTTCATTTTGGTTCTACCTTAGGTTTTGCCTGTCCTTCACAACCTTTGACGCATATTTGATGTAGGCTCGCATGCTGAGCTCAAATCTTTCCCCGCACATGATAAATTATTTAATCAGTCATCTGCCTTTACCAGCCATGAGTGGAGCGGTCCTCCGCCTCCTACTGTTAACCAATTAAATTCTGCTGTCAATCACTGACAGCAGGATTTAACATGCGCCAGCCGGAAGTGCATCATTCATCCCGCCCATCGACACAGCGCAATGATGCCGTATGTGAGCCAGATGGCACTTATATGCGCTGCACGCAAACCCACCATAATAATGGGAAATCCCATGTAACAAAGTTATTATGCGTGCACCGCAAGGATGGCATGTGACTCACATGACATGCAGGAAAAATACTGATGTAGGACAGGTTGTAACTAGGGATGGGCAAACACAAATGGTAAAGTTCATAAAAAATGAAACAGCAAAAATGGAAAATTGCAAGGTCATGAAAGGAATAATGGCCAGTGTGAACATGCTCCTACATGCTGCATGTATATCAACTATACCCCACTTCATTTCTTTCGGTTTTACATTATAAATTAGGCATCAGCCCATGAGAGGAGTCACCACAGGATAGGTCTCAGCACAGAAAATCGCCTTATCGCGGCTACTGGGTACACATGAATTGGCCAATTTATGCGCTAGGCTTTCTCAATTTTTCCTATTTTCTAGAGCAGTAATGCAGTCCAAATTTCATATATTTCATATTTGCATGCTATAAAGCTACAGAGTGCTACTTTAATTTGCTAGTTGTGAACAAAGAGCCTGCTGGCGTAAGATGTGCAAAATTTATTAGGAGGCATACATCTGTTATTTGGATCATACAATGAAATCAACAGCAGCTATAAGGTTGTGTAGATTTCTGATAATTTACTCAGGGTTTTTTTTTTGGTGCATGTTGCAGTAAATCTGTCATTTGCCGGTTTTCCACTCCCTTTTTACTACTGGTGAAAAAAAGACAAAAAGTTGCCAAATGGTTGCACAAAATACATCTTGAAGCAAATTTTGTAACTTTTCCTATCCTAGAACACTGGCGAAGAGGAAATTAAATTCCTCCTAATAATGTTATTTTGGCTCTAAGGCCGGGGTCACACTTATGAGTGCAATATGAGTGCAATTTCTCGCATCAATACCAGGCATTGTCGCCGACACTTGGGACCGGAGTGTGCAGCTACATGTATTTCTATGCAGCTGAACGCTCCATCCCAAGTGCTAGTGGCAGTGCTGGGTATTGATGCGCAGGTTTCTCGCATTGCACTCGCAAGTGTGACCCCGGCCTAATGATGAGATCAGATCTGCACAGACTTGTAATCGCGTTCCATAGACCAAAGGTTCCTCGGTTTGGGACACTACCTCGGTAAGCTTCACCTTTCATACAGAGAAACACAATTTTGTGACATGCTCCATATACAATGTACTATAGCATAAAATATAGTGTAGCCCATCCAAAACTTGCCCAAATTCCTTGCATTCTTTAGTGATAAGCATGGGTGAATAGTAACCCTAAATCTATTGCTACAAGTGTTGATAACATACTTGTGATAGATTGTAGCGAGAGGTTTCCATGGCTATTTATTAACCTCGATACCACTGCTATTTACAACATTTTCAATAAATTATGTGAGTCATGTGTGTTACATTCTATCTTCCACCTAACATACTGTGAGCGATTAATAGGGTGCGTCCCAAGCAGTAAACCCTTATGTCGTCCATATTACTCTTAATATTTAATTGATAGCCAAGCTGAGGCCCCCCTAATAACCTCATTTCACCGGTGGCCAATTTTTACTTTTGCACTTTAGTTTATTCTTTCCGTTCTTCCAAGAGCCAGAACTTTTTTTTTTTTTGTTCTGTCAACAAAGCCATAAGTTGTGTAGTTGTGAATTATTCCAATCATTATACTACGTGGGGACAAAAAATTAGTGTTAAAAAATAATGGAAGAATATGATTGCTCGGGAGGATACATTTACAGCCGTAAACTTTTTTTTTTTTTTTTTTTCATTTAAGGGGTGTAAAGATTGAAATTTGGTTTATGTTACCATTTTCTGCCATTTTTCACGGAGCTGTATGAGGGCTTGTTTTTCGTGCCGAGAACTGACATTTTTATTAACAACCTTTTGGGGTACATCCATTTTGATAGCTTTTTATTGCTTTACTTTAGAGAGGCGTGGTGACCAAAATATAGCAATTCTGGCACATTCATTTTTTTTTTCTCTTCATGACATTTAACTTACGGTTTAGTTAATTTAAATTTTTTTGATAAATTGGACTTTTTTTTTATTTTTTTTATTTTAAAACTGGGAAAAGGGAGAAGATTGAAAATGTTATAATTAGTTTTACATACTTAAGAACATGTATTCTATTTTTTTTTACTTTATTTTTATTTGCCTTAGGGGACTTGAATCTGCAACTGCTTCTTCGATATACTACAATGCCAAAGTATTGAAGTATATAGTGAACATGATGTTCTCCTATGAAGCTCAGCCACATGCTTGGCTTCATAGAAGAAACGAGAGAATTGGGAGCCTTCTGCAAGTGCTCTGCTGCCACAACCCATTGGGACCTTGCACTCACTTCGGTGGGGGAAAAGTGTACACAAAGGGGGCAGAAGCAGGCACGCACTAGCACCCAGTGCCGCTGCCAGTGATTGACAGAGGCAGTTAAATGGGTTATACAGCAGCAATCGGAGTGACCTCGGGTTGCTGCTATTACAGGCAGATAACAGTTGCTGAGTCTATACCATACACCTGGAATACTTATGTCCTACGTCGGGAAGGGGTTAAAAAGGACATTTCTGTAAGGTTATATGCACATGACGTTTTTCATGTGTATAAAAACGTCAATTTTTCAAGCGTTAAGCGCTAGTTTTATATACCTGAAGCATTTAACTTTAGCTTTTTTTTCACTCGTTTATTGAGCCATTTTTTGATATTTTAGACTGCCGTTTTTTCTAGAAATTTTTCAGGTTTTTTTTTTTTTTTTAACTCCACTCCATTCAATGTAGGATCCACTAGTGGTTTTTGATGCAAAAAATGCTGTCAAAAAGCTAAAAAAAAAAGACACGCGATGTGTTTTAAGCCTTCCCACTGTCTTGTTTTGGAAAGTATAGGAGGGTCTTCAGCGTGTAAGTTGACTGACGAATTTTCAGGTCACTTATTTTAACCTCTTGGCATGTTTGAAAAACTGAAGCAGTCAAAAGTCGCTCAAAAGCATTTTTTCCAAAGCTCCAAACTGACCTAAAAAATTGTGTGAACATTCTCTAAGAAACAAAACACACAATATCACATTTAAGTACCGGTGTTGGAGTTTTTTTTTATTATTATTTTTCCATTGTCTTTTTATTTTTACAGCAATTTGGAAAAAAGAAATTCACTCAAATTCTGTCATACCACAAATAAATATATTATCAACTGCAGCACACATACATATATAATACTGTATTGGTTTAATAGTGCACCTTGTTCAAGGTCAGATATATTAGTGTTTTCAAACCAAACGAAAAAAAAAAGGTTATAGTATTATTATTATATTATGATATAAAACATTTTATCTCAGAAACGGGCTTTTAGATTTCAAGAGTTATTCTTAGCAAATGGCGTATCTGAGTTTTGCTTGGACTCGTAAAATTTTCATACGACCAGTCTGAGTACCAGGGGACAGAACAAAACAGAAAATTGCAATTTTGATTCACACGATGCAGTAATTCACTGCTCCCTAAATTCAACCATCGATGGCAAAGCTTCAATTATACAGCTGGATTCAGACATATCTGAACAGTGGCAGAATGATCATGATTTCATCTCTGTACAATAGATTTGATGCAAAGCTGCCAAAATGTAACTGCAGAGATTCAGTATTTATTAAAGAGGTCATACAAAAATACTGCACTATTTAACTATGCATTATAATAACATTCTATAACACTGCATTAACTATGCTGCACATATATAGTGTTATCTTTATTCTGTGGACAGAATGATTATGACAATACTACTTTTATATGGTTTTATATTTATTTTGTATTACCGTATTTTTTGGACTATAAGACGCACTTTTTTCCTCCCAAAATGTGGAGGAAAATGGGGGGTGCATCTTATAGTCCGGATGTATTGCCTCTGGCGGGGAAGCGGTATCGGAGGAGCAGCGGGTCACAGAGGCTGGAGCCGGTGGCTCCGGTTAACTCCAGTGCCTGCTGCTAAAGAGAAATAAATGTGCACTACATTCCACGCCCATGGGCATGAATGGCAATGAATATTCATTCCTTCCTTGCATCCTGGTATGATTGATTGACCCCATGGCTCTCATGGGGCCATGCATAACAGGGCTGGGATGGGGACAATCAAGCATACCAGGAACTGGATGGTGCCAATCAATAATACCAGGAACTGGATGGGCCAATCAAGCATACCAGTAACTCGATGGGGCCAATCAATCATACCAGGAACTGGATGGGGCCAATCAATCATACCAGGAACTGGATGGGGCCAATCAATCATACCAGGAACTGGTGGGGCAAATCAATCATACCAGGAACAGAATGCGGCCAATCAATCATACCAGGAACGAAATGGGGCCAATCAATCATACCAGGAACTGGATGGGGCCAATCAATCATACAAGGAACTGGTGGGGCTAATCAATCATACCAGGAACAGAATGCGGCCAATCAATCATACCAGGAACGGAATGGGGCCAATCAATCATACCAGGAACGGGATGGGGCCAATCAATCATACCAGGAACTGGATGGGGCCAATCAATCATACCAGAATAAGGATGGGGCCATGCATACCAGGATGGAGATGAGGGCCATGAATACCAGGATGGGGTGAGAGGACCATATTTACCAGGATAGGTGATCTTAAGTACAGAATTGACCACATTTTTTGCTTCAGTTTTTTTCTCCTAATTTCCTCCTCTAAATCCTAGGTGCGTCTTATAGTGTGAGAAATATGGTACCTTTGTACAATTAATACTCTCTTTAAAAATGATGCAAACTCGGCTTTGGGAAAATGGCCGCCGCGATCTCTTGTGCGCACGCGCGGCATCCCGCGGCCATTTTCCTGAAGTCCCGTGCAGCAGAGCACTACATCTGCGCACGCGCGGCCCCAGGAAGATGGCCGCCCCCACCGATGACAGGGGGTGATAGCGCAGATCGCGCGCTCCTTGTTCACGTGCCCACAGTGGATTAGTCACCTCAACGTGCGGACACCACTACGCCACCAACGTAAAGCTGAGGAAGAAACAGCGCTGTGAACACGCCCACCCGACCTGACCAGCCTGATTGACAGGCGAAAACGGCGACTTTGGTAATGTATTGCGCAGCGTAGGTGGGGAATCAGGGTACACTACATACACTATAGTAACGCACAGCGCAGGCCCTATTTAACAGTATTTATATCTCAATCTCAAAAAACGGGGTGACAGGTTCCCTTTAACTTCTTATTCTCCATTCACTGTTAGGTATAATTGATGTTATTCTTCTGCAAGTCAATACAATCATGACAATATCAAATATATATGTTTTGCCAATTTTTCACTTTATATTCTACATATTAAAACAATTCTGGTGATAACCAATTATTAATTTAATCTTTTTTGCTTAACTATCGTATTTTTCGTTTTATAAGATATAAGTGCTAAAGCGTAGAGTTAAGGGAAGCATTGTAAGTAACATGAGCCATGTTTGTGACTAACATGTGAGGAGAAACCTTAGTACTCATGTATGGCACTCTTCTAGCTCCCAGGGAACCCCAGGAATTCCACATCACTACTATCAGTCCCTAAGAAGTTCAGTTGCTCTCAGTCACTGGTGTCGCTTTCTTCACTGTCATCATACAGCATACCATCTTCGGTGCCATCTAAGTTATTTGCTAACTCCACATTTTTGGAATGACTTTATACCGGTTTCGTCCTTCACCATGATGTTTTCACCGACTCACAAACTTGAGTGATAGTGGGTCTCTTCATTCGTCCAGAAAGTGCGAGATCATGATTGCTAGCAGCCATCCATTTGTTCCATTCTTCTCACATGAAAACTTTAAAATGTTTATTGATTGAAATGTTAAGAGGTAGCAGCTGACTGGTAAGCCCCCCTGGAATTACGGCAAGATGGGTCGGCACTTCTATTTTGTGGTTTCACGAACGTGTGCTCTAAACTGGTCAAGCATTAACCTTTTTTATAAGTCCTCCAGGAGGTTTGGACCACAGTCAACTCCCAATCCCATTCCATTCTCATGAACATGCACAACTCCTCCTCATGAGACAGCTTCTTTTGGCACTTTTCAAAAAAGTAAAACATAATATTGGTGGCAGTTTCGTGCCATCACAACCGTGTAATGTTTTTTATTATGTCCTGGCACATCAGAGGTTAGAGGGACTTCGTCCATATTCCCAATCTTGCCCATTTCAAAATAATTTTTCCTTCTGCTGTCGAGTACAAACTTGTGGAAAGACAGAATCTTGGATTCATATAATTGCAGCATTTTTTTACGCAATTCTAGATTTGGTGCTCATAGAAAGGCCACATCTCCTCATGAATCTGTAGCACCATGATGGTGATCCAGGAAAGTCAGCAATGCATTTAGCTTCGTATATGATCATTTTTATAGAAAAAAGAGAAGCCATTATTTCTGTGGAGTGTTAGCCATTCTTTAATGTGCTTGTCTAACCATTTTGCACCACGCCCACGAAAACCATATTAGATTTTTTTCTGCTTTTTCTAGGTCATCTTCCGGTTTCCTCCACTCTTTTTTTTTCAGCTAGAAGAGGCCCGAAGTGTCATTCCGCTGCTCTGTTCTCATGCTCTACAGCATATTTTATTACCTCCAGTTTAAAGTGATTTTTCTACGCTAGTCTTTTCTGGTTTGATAGCCTTGAAAAATGTGCAATATGCAGCAGCAGCCAACAGTACGGTATTTTTCTGCAACAAAATACAGTATTAAAACAACCATCAGCACTGTGTTCTTAGTTATGGGGGCATTGCGGCTAAGAACATGAATGGATAACAGTTAGGATCCATAGATAACACTTATGGGGATCTATGGATGACACACTTATGGGGATCTGTGGATGATCCACTGTTATGGGGGATCTGTGGATGAGTGTTATGGGGATCTGTGGATGACCCACTGTTATGGCGGATCTGTGGATGACCCACTGTTATGGCAGATCTGTGGATGACCCACTTATGGGGGATCTGTGGATGACCCACTTATGGGGGATCTGTGGATGACACAGTTATGGGGATCTGTGGATGACACAGTTATGGGGATCTGTGGATGATGTACTGTTATGCGAGATCTGGGGATGATGATGCACTGTTATGGGGGATCCCGCCGCCACAATTGACAGCCCGCCGCCACAATTGACAGCTCGACGCCCGTAACTATGATTGACAGCCCGCCACCTGCAGCCACGAATGACAGCCCGCTGCCATGATTTACAGCCTGCCACCGCAATTGACTGCCCGACACCCGCTTCACATGACTGTCCGTCGCAAGCTTCGACTGGGCCACTGTGAGTTATAACGCAGTTTGCGCTTTCATGTAAATGTGTGTTCACTTTATAAGAAGCACTGAATTTTCCTCCTCACTTTGGGAGGGGGGGATCTTACAAAGTGGAAAATACCTTTCTTGTCTAATTGTGAGAGCCTTTTTCAGTTTTCAAAAGTTTTTTGGGCAATGAATGATCTGCAGTTCTTATTGGTATCATTTTGATATACATAAGACTTTTGATCACTTTTTAATTTTTTTGGCTTAATTAACAAATGGCAATAATGGCACAGCATATGATGTTCACTGTGCATGTTAATATAGATCAAAAGCATGCATCATTACAAACATGGCAGTACCAAATATGTGCAGTTTTTGCGGGGCTTTGTTTCTTCCAAAAATATATATATTTTGTAATTATACATCTTTTTTCTTTTTACAATACTTATTAGTCCCACCAGGGGACTTAAACATACGATCCTTTGATGGCATTGCTAAAACACTGAAGAACATATGCAGTAAAGTGCATTATCTAAGCTGTCAGTGTCTGACTGACAGCTAGACTATCAGACCCTGCCTTCATGGTGCTGATGGATGACAGAGGGAGCATTCTCCTTCTGTCAAAGTCCTCACATGCTGCTATCACACTTATATGGAGCGAGGCCGGCCAGGAGTCTGTATAACTCATAACTCAGACACCGGTGAATCCCTGCAGCGCACAGTGTGTGCGCTGGGGGGGGATTCATAAGTCTGCACTCACACAGTGACAGCAGACTTATCGATTTGGACTAGACAACCCCTTTAAAAGAGATATTTCTATCAAATCTTCTTGGCTTTGTTTCCATTCCATGGTAGTGGTGTACAGAGACTAAATTATGATCATTCTGAATTCTGATTACCTCTGAATTGAATACAATGGTATACAATTAAAAATAATCATTTTGCAGAGAAAACAATTAAAATAAAAATGTGTTACATTAATAAAGAGGGTACATGAGACACAACCAGACTTATATGGCAGTCATCATCTACTTTATATTGACGAGAATAGAGTATATCCTCTAAAACATAACTATTGCGTCCAGGTTATTCGGCCAGTTAACGAGCACCATCAATGATACACAAGCCGATCGGCGTATGTTACTGGTCTCTTTGCGCAAACTGCCGATGGCTAAGGGCTGATACTCACTTGCGGGAAACTTGGATGAGTCTCGCACGGCAATACCCGGCCCTCAGGAGCGGAGCGTGCATCTGCATGTATTCCTATGCGGCCGCACGCTCCGGTCTGAGTGCCGGGTATTAACATGCGAGACTCATCCGAGTTTCTCACAAGTGAGTATGAGCCCTTATAGGTGCAGAATAACTGTTATTACCATTGATTACACAGGGTGATGTGCTGTTGACAATGACTTCACATAAATTACTTGATCACCCAACGAACGAGCATTTTTCTTGTTTGTCGGGAGATCATCGGTATGTTTATTAGGGCCGATAATCGGAAACAACTGTCCTTACGAACGCTTGTTCAACGATTATTGGTTCATCAAATTTGACAACTAGGCTAATGCATAAGAAACAATGATTAACAGCAACTGAAGATGCAAAGCTGGCCGTACAAATGACACACACTAGATAAAAAAGTATTGGGACAGGTATTAATCATGAATTCCGTCCCATTACCACGGATGTATAAAACAAGGCTCCTTGCCATGCAGACCGCCTTTACTAACATCTGTGAAAGAATGGCTCTTGAGCAGAGGGCACAAAAGCCAAAACTTCCTCTAGCGTTAATATCAGCCGAGAAACTGTGCACTGGACGCTTCACGGCATGAGTGTCCATAGCCAAACAGCTGCAATGAATGCGAGCCTTACATCACCAAGCACAATGACAAGTGTTGTATGAAGTGGTGTAAAGCTGACACCACTGGACTCTGGAGCAGAAGAAATGATAAATCACACTCCTCTATCTGATGGACAAGTCTGGGGGATTGGCAAATGCCAGAAGAACATTACCTGACTGCCTTGTGCCAACTATGAAGTTTGGTGGAGAAGGAATAATGTTATTTTTTTTAGAAGTTGGCCATTTGGATGAATGGACAAAAATTCCCACAAGTACACTAAAATCTTGTAGAAAGCCTTGCCAGTACAGTGGAAGCTGTTTAAGGGGGTACAACTCCATATTAATGCCTTTGGCTTTAGATAGGATGATATAGTGTGTATGCACTGGGATCTCATACAGTGTATGCAGAACATTGGCAAATCCGGATGAATGTGGTGAGATCTGCTGATACTGTAATATCTGTGCTGAGCATACACATACAGCTAACATCAAATTCCACTGATAAAAGCCTCGATCTGCCAGCCATCCTCCGATACACGTCATATCTATGGCCAGTGCACGAGACTAGTAGTGCTATTCACACTATCCATACATGTCACATGAACTATGTACCTGCCTACACCCATTTACAATGCAGAAATACAGAGAAATAATCTGATTACAATGTTTATATACAGAAGTCGTTTTTTTTGCTGTAATATTAAGGCTGTGTGCACACGTTCCGGATTTTTCGCTATAAAAACGCGATAAAACCGAGAAAAAAACGCTCACATTAAGCATCCTATTAAAAGAATGCAATCCACATTTTGTACGCACATGCTGCGTTTTTGTCCTGAGCGGAAACGCATTCCGGAAAAAAACGCAGCATGTTCATTAATTTGCGGAACCGTGGGGATTCCGCACACATAGGAATGCATTCATCCGCTTACTTCCCGCATGGGAAGGACTGGGAACCATATAATTGTTAAAAAAAAAAAAAAGAATTAAAATTAAAAATCGTGATATACTCAACTTCTGATGGCCCCCGGAGTCCTCCCGCCTCTCAGCGGTGCACGCGGTGGCTTCTGTTCCCAGGGATGCTGTGTGCGAAGGACCTGGGATGACATCGCGGTCACGTGACCATGACGTCATCCCAGGTCCTTCGCACACGGCATCCCAGCCGCCGCATGCACCACTGAGGAGATCGGGGGCCGTCGGAAGGTGAGAATAACCATTTTTTTTATTTTTTTTAATTATTTTTTAACATTAGATCTTTTTTCTATTGATGCTGCATAGGCATCTATGTTTGACAAGTGTGACCAACCTGTCAATCAGTTTTCCAAGCGATGCTACAGATCGCTTGGAAAACGTTAGCATTCTGCAAGCTAATTAAGTTTGTTAAACGCTAGTGTTTAGCGGGAATACGCATGCCAATTCTGCATGCGATATACCCACGGCAGGAGTTGCTGAATTGCCACAGAAATTTCCGTGGCAATTCCGCAACGTGTGCACATAGCCTTTTTAATCTGCTTTTGATCTGATCCCGATAGTTCTCTCCTGGGCATTCTGGAGGGAAAAATACTGAAATAATGTCAAAAGCCTAAAAAGTAGATTTGGCCTGTAAATCAGAAAAACTAACGCGCCGTACAGTTAAAGCTGACAGCTAATCCTCCCAACTCCATTTACATTTTCTTGGAACACAATCATTGGGAATAATGAAGTTCAACATGTCCAATCCTTTATTTCCTCAACATGTGCCATCGTGGGAGAGTAAGGAGACCACCTCATGTATGTGATCACCCTTAAGAGAGTTGGGTGGATCGATTTGTGGGACTCTTGTCCATCAGCCCATCCCAGTAATGGGGGCTCTGTGAGTCTCTAGGCACAGCTTTTGATTAGCCTGGTTGGCGTTGTGTCATCTGTGCATCAAAATCTAATGACGACGATTTGTGAACCTCTCGTTCCGGGATCGGAGACTACTGACCTGGCCGATGGATCATGATGCGCCTAACTCTGACCTTTAGGTTAGCATTAACTATGCCAATTTACAATGTCATGGAAAACACTTACAATCCCTGCTTGTCAGACCATAAATTCCGGGGACCTTATATCAGGATGTTATTTCAAACAGATGAAACCGATGACATTGCTAAAAAAAAGGGTTACGATATAGAATGGAAACCCAAACAATCACACAAAACAAATACCGAAGGAAGTAAAATACTGCATGAATTGATGGCTTGGTTTTGCGCTTTAAAATGTTGCACCGCAGGGGTTAACTGAGGTTTGGCAGCCCATGTTACGACTCTCCACCAGCACCCTGAATAGCGTCCCATCCGCACACATACACAGCTTGTACCGCTCTGTCCCATCATCGTACATCAGCTCCCCGGTGGAGGTAGGTAACCGGGAAGGAGAGACCATCACGCTGCCATTCAGAACGATGCTGTTTTCCTGGTGGGAGAAAGACATGACAGGCTTTAGGTCCACAGGCTTAATATTTAGTATTGGACATTAAAGGGCTGTTACCGACCACCGGAGGAAGAGGTACGGAAACAGCTGCTGAAGCTAAACTTACGGTAACTGTTTCAGGAACTCCCATAGAAGTGAAAAGAACTTTGGCCGTTTTTGCTTACGAAAGCAAAAGAACCTTTTTGCATTTGCTAGATCCAATTTTCCCCTATTTTTGGTCTTATATTTGAAAGAAAAAAGCTTTTCCTACCAATTGAACAGTAAAAAAAAGTGCAGTAATTGGATGACGGATGACATCTGCATGCTGTCCTATTTTTTTTTCCAAGGAACCAATGTCTGGTTTGCAAATTGGATGAAAAACTAACGTCTCTGAACTACCCCACAGACTATAAGACATAGCTGAAATACACAGATGTGTGAGTGAGGCCTAACACCCATTCACTTGTATGGGAGCTACAGTATAGTGCAGAGATTCCTAGGAATGGCTGACATGGGAATAACCCGTTAACAAACCTTCATATAATCTGTCTCAGTAAAGTAACATTTCCAAGTTGCTCATACCCATCCAATACTCCAGATCCTGCAATGCTGCAAATCATTTACAATTATTATCCATATTTTACTAGATGTAGCGACAATAAAATAACCCAGCACCACAAACACAAAAAAATATATAAAATCAAAATTGAATATTACAAATGCATAACCCAGCAGAAGCACATTATAAGTAAATGAATATAGAATTGCAAATACTTACTGCTTTTAGTACAATGTTGCCACCAGTCCGAAAATCTATAGTCTTTCCCATTATAAACACTCCTTCATTTCCACGGACAGTGATTTGCCCATCAACATTAATTTTAAGATCGCTGCTTGCGCTGCTGGTAATCTACGGTAAATAATAAAAATAGAAAAACAAGAAATGTGAAATAGACCACAGTCCTGTGCACGTGTTTTAGGTAGGTATGAAAAAAATACTTCACAGTAATCACACTACCAAAAACCGAAGTGTTATAGTTTATTTACATCAATTTACAAAATGCAACGGGAATGAACAAAAGAAAAATCTAAATTAAAATCAATATTTGGCGTGATCTCCCTTTGCCTTCCAAACAGCATCAATGTTTCTAGGTTCACTTGCACACAGTCAAGGATTTTGTATTATAATACAAACCAGAATACAGAATAAGTAAAGTGTGGTTTGCTTGTTTTTTCTAACAAATTGCGCTAGGGACCTGGATTTTCTGAAGGGGGCCGCCCTTTTAAAAACTATCTTCAGAAAAAAATAGAACTGGAAGTAATGATATGGCCCCTGCAGTGATCTGATCGTAAAAGGAATCTGTCAGCAGGTTTTTGCTATGTAATCTGAAGCCAGCACTGTCGGGGTTAAACACAAATTTCAGCTATGCCTCACTTATTAAACTATGATTGTTTTAGCACCTGAAGCTTATCATTGGACACATCAAGACTGCCTCCTTGTCCAGCAACGCCCCCTCCTGCGATAGGCACCTCACTGTCTATGGACATTGTATATACAGAGACAGATGTGGGCGGGATTTGCTTCCTCAGCTCTGCTTCATGCTAAATCTAAACACTCTGCTTGTGACAGAACTGCTGCACCCAGTAACCTGAGTGATACATCGTTGGATTCAGGGTCTCTTTGCCTACATTATGCTGCGTTCACATGAGGTAGCAAAAACCTGCTGACAGATTCCCTTTAAACGTCATTGAGTCTGTCTGGAATTACATGAGACAGAAGGATTTGCACAAGCCCACATCCACAGAAGATCAGTGGTTAGTAGGGTTGAGCGACCTTGACTTTTTTATGGTCGAGCCGGGTTTCGCGAAACCCGACTATCTCAAAAGTCGAGTCGAGTGAAATCGGCCGATTATGGCGAAAAGTCGAGGATCGACCGAAACACGAAACCCAATGCAAAGGCAATGGGATTTTTTTTTTTTCCTCTCTCTCTCTCTCCCCCTCTCCCCTCCGTCCGTCCCTGAACTGAAAAGCTGGTGTTACACAGTGCAAATCGCTACAGCGCAAAAGCGACAACATGGCGATAGGCGTCCACGCCCCTAAGACCTATGTCATCACTCTGCCCACGCCCCTTCAATGGCTGAAAAAAATGGCGCCAAGCGCGTCATACGAAACGCCACTTTGGTGCGAAAGTCGCGTACCGCATGGCCGACCCCACACAGGGATCGGGTCGGGTTTCATGAAACCCGACTTTGCCAAAAGTCGGCGACTTTTGAAAATGAACGATCCGTTTCGCTCAACCCTAGTGGTTAGTGCTCCAAGATGTTTGGAAAAACCTCCCTGCCGTGCTACTTCAAAATCTGCATGCAGAAGTGTACCCAGAAGAACTGATTCTGTCTATTTGATCACATCAAATATTGATTTTAGATTTCCTTTTAGTTCTTTCACTTTGCATGTTGTAAATTGATAAAGATAGCGTATTAACACTTCCATTTTTTAAAACATTCTTACTTTGCAGCTTTTTTTCCTCCTACACCTATAACTTTTGCACAGTACTACATATATACACACGCACACAGTTGTATGTAAATCTGTGCGCTCTGACTGCTGAGAATCCCCCGGGCGCCGGATTCCCTCCTCCAATATTCTATGGGTGAGACCACAAATGCCACTGGCTGCACGTTCAAACCTCTGCTCACCTGCAATGCCAGACAATTGTGTCCTGAAATTGTGTGGCCATTGGACCTCGTGACTGGTGGAATTTCGGCCTCATTCCTCACCATTACACAGAAATAGATAAAGGGGTTATCCGGTCTTAAGCTACAACTCACTTGTGAGTGAGTGGCCGTCGTGTGACCCCAAGTATATGATTTCTATTCTCAAGGCTAGATTCTGACTAGATGGGTGCGACCTCCCTCAACGCAAGCGTATTGAGCGGAGCGGGAGTCTCCGCCAGTGCTGCAGCTCTGAGCACCTCATACAGACAACTTGTGCAGAGCCCATGAACTCACTGACTGACTAGCACTGCTGACATAAGGAAAGCGCTGCAGACATGAGGAGCAGAGGCGGACACTCAGCGCTGGATCCAGGGAGGGTGAACAATGAAAAGTTTGTTTAAAATGAGCTGCAGCAATGGAGACAAGGGTTTTCTGAAACTGGGAAATCCTGCATGTGGCATAATAGTACGCACGTCGGATTCCCCGTTTGGTGCGGGCTCCGGCGCTGAGCCTGCACCTTTCCAGGCACATGACAGCTGACATGTGCCCGCAACAGCCGCAAGTGGAATCTAGTTAAATGTCACTGACAATCTCTAACAGCGGCATTTAACTTGCGCATACATGATCGCGGGTCACCGATGGGTCGGCATGACAACCAGAGGTCTGCAGCAGACCTCTATGGTTGTCACTGCCAGGTCTGCACTCATAGCAAGTGAGCATTTCTGCTACACACAGGCGATCTGATCATCGGATATATTCAGTGAGGCCAATCCACAGCTTTCAGCATAGAACTTGTGACAATTAAGAGCAAGCTGTGAATTTTGTAATACTACGGCGCGGTCTTTATTCCATGGAGGGTTCTTACAGAACATGTGAACAAGCTAGAATGTTCCTAATTACAACAGATTGCGGTTGACATGGTAGTGGATTCATTCACAATGTGGGCATAGAAGCCATGCCGAAAGCCTGGAAGAATCTGCAGCATCTAACACATGGAAAAACATGGTACTTGTGTTATAACTAAAGACAGACATGAGTTTCTGTAAGAGCCACGGCAGAGTCATAAGAAAACCTGCAGGCAATGTAGATGTATACTATGATTATACGTGTTACCCTTTCTGTAGACGCTCTCTGCACATTCAGTGTTTTTACTCCTTTTGGCAAATGGAATTCATGTTTCTCGTAATCTGTGCTGAACAAAGTGTTCTGAGTCCGAGGGTCCACAAACTCCATGCCGACGTCACTGGTGATGGAGGTTTTGTTCTTGTCCACTTTCAACACAGTTGAACCTTGCTGCAGAATCACCTTTGAACCAAGATTAAGAATATATAACACAAGATCTGTTACTGGAGTTAAAAAGTACCTGTCATTACATTGTTAGTTCATAATCAAAAGCATATCAGAAAATACGGAACTTTGTAATAGATCTCATCAGAAATCTGCTGCTCTTTACTCATGGATAGTGGTGAGCGAACATGCTCGGACAACGTGTTATTGGAATATATTGTGTGTGCTCGGATAATATGTTCAAGTCCCCGCGGCTGCATATTGCTGTCTAAAAGCAGCGGGGACTCGAAGATATTATCCGAGCAAAATATACATTATCTGAGCACGTTCGCTCATCACTACTCATGGATACTTGGATGGAGAGGACAATAAGCAAGAGGCAGATACATTCTGCTGCAAGTTCTCCTGAAACAAGTGTAACTGTCATTTAAGGAGAACTTGCAGCAGAATGTATCTGCCTCTTGCTTATTATCCTCTCCATAGTCTTAGGAGCAGCAACTGTCGTCATTCAGTAATAGGAAATTTGTATTCACCGAGTAAACATTTTACCTATGAATTTAAATTGTAAGATTACAATCTTTACATTACATGTATATTACAAAGTTCCATATTTTCACATGTAACACTAATAATGAAACAGGAAAAAAAAGAGTTCATCATATGAATAGAGTCAGATCTGATTATATCATTCGATGTGCAACTCCAAAATGCTGACCGACCGTGAACTTCCTGCAATAGGGAAAAATTGGATACGGGCACCAACTGTAAAATTGCCAAAATGTTACATGATTATAGCTGATAAACTCTCGTGCCCTTAGTCAGAGAAACAGAATATTGCCAATACAAAGAAACTAGACAATCAATTGACATATAATATTTCTCATGAATACGAACCCATTGCAAATTTGTGTACATAAATAAGGTATCAATCACACAAAGCAGTGCTACTGAATGATCCGTGCAGGGACACACACCAGCAGGACCGCTTATTACTTTGTACTGTGTGATGATTACTGTTATTTGTGAGGATTGATTGTTCCTTCACTCTTATGACACATTCACACTATCAGTATTTGGTCAGTATGTTACATCAGTATTTGTAAGCCAAAACCAGGAGTGGAACAGTCAGGGGAAAAGTATAATAGAAACATATGCACCACTTCTGCATTTATCACCCACTCCTGGTTTTGGCTTACAAATGCTACTGAACATGTGAACGTGGTCTTAAAGGGACACGGTCGGCACAGAATGACTGTTGATATGAAGTACCAACTTTTGATGCATCACATTGGGGCGAAACATTTATTTACACCTTCCCACCTGCTTGTTTTCTCTTTATCTCCACTTTCCCTCTTCTTTGATTTGACAGCTCCAGCTTCATAGAGCCAGAAAAGGAAGGTTATAGATGAAAAACAAGTAGGTGGCAAGGTGTACTTATTCGTTTGTCCCGCCATGATGCACCGAGCGCCTGTAACAGTAATTCTGTGCCGACAGTCCCTTTAATGAGGAACCTCTATTAAAATCTATATGTAGTGTCTGCATATCCTATGGTCGGACCCAACCAGACAGCACGGATTACGCTTTTGGTTCTCTAGCAATAGACACTTTATATTTATTCTATCTATGGCGGGTTTTTGCACAGCCTTATTCAATTTCTGACATGATATGGCTGTTTTGCACTTTATTGTCTATACATGAATATATGCTAATCATGGTTCTCATGTTAGAATGATTTTTTGAGATTAATATCCCATATGTAGTCTGTATATTTCTGTCCTGTCCTGGGGTTCTTCAGTTACACTTATTAGTTACCTTGTCATATATGTGCTCTACCTTAATATGTCTTAAAGAAAATGAAAAAAAAAAAAAATTATATATATATATATATATATATATATATATATATATATATATATATATATATATATATACACACACACACACACACACACATATATATATATATATATATACACCGTAATTATTTTTTTTTAGATACTTAATAGCTTCACTTTCATTTGTTGTTTTGTTTTTCCTGCAATTACCTACTCTAGGCATTTTGGAATTAGAAGCAAAACAACAAAGGGCATGAACCTGAAGAAGAGAATGATACCGTAATCCTATTCTACTATTCTACTATTGCCAATAGGTTCGTCTACATGACATGAGAAATATCATGAGGTGTCAATTGATTGTCTATTTATTTATATGTTTTGGTTATTTTATCGCTGCATGTGGTGGCATATATTTTTTTGGAAACATGTTCCCATGATACCTGGCAATATTCTATGATCTTGGGAGCTCCATTGCATCAGAGAGTTTCTTTATCATGTGACATTTTGAAACTTTCCTAATAAGACTGTATGGTGCCAGTATCCAATTTCTCTTTTTTGCATATTTTCATATGTAGGGTTTATGATACAAACATCATTACATGGCTAGTCCGTGGCCCTGAGACCCTCCTCCTACTTTCCAGCATCCCCAATGCCTCCTCTGATTAGTAAGCCCGACCCAATGTCCCGTGTTCATCACACCAGTTATCTACTAACCAAAAGGGGCACCGATTATTCTGGCAAGTTGGATGTGGCTCTCAGTTCTGGCCCAGAAGCCGCAGACTACCGATGTGGTCGCTGGACCAGAGTCATGCAAATCCTTGCTTAACTCTACCAAAAACCCATTCTGGGAGGACATCTGCGATTACTGGGACAAATAATGAATGCAAACTACACTTACACATGAATATATAAACAAAGCATGCTGTAACACCGAGGGCAGTAATGTCCATTAGTAATGCTGCCAGAAAAAAAGTTTAAAAACAACATAATTTAAAAGGAATCTGTCACTAGGATTTTTCTATGTAAACTAAGGACAGCATACTGTAGGGACAGAGAGCCTAATTCCAGTGATGGTCATTGACTCATTAATTACAGTGATGGGCTGCTTGCAGCAGTTTTGATAAAAATCAGTTTTCTCTGCTGCAGATTTACCAGTTCTCTGAATGCAGAGCTCTGTATAACCTCGCCCCAACACTGATTGACAGCTTTCTGTGCACACCATGCATAGGCAGAAAGCTGCCAATCAGTGAAGGGGCGGGGTTATACAGAGATGAGGGACTACAAGGCAGAAGACACCTAATCCTCTTGTAATAATCTTCTGCTGATAAAACACTGATTTCATTGAAACAACAACATGCAGTCCAGTAAGTGACATCACTGGAATCAGGGTCTCTGCCACTACATCATGGTGACCTCAGATGACATAGCATAAACATAAAACCTGCTGACAGATTCCCTTTAAACTATAAACGGATTAGAGGGGTTATGCTAATAAGATATGTCTGAATAGATGTCTCAGTTATGGCCAGAAGAATAGGAAACATTCAGTAGTGCTCACAGCGAGATCCCGACATAGGAGTTATACGTGTCACCTACAGGCTGATTGTTGCCTGTGATCACCAGATCTTCGTTGCGACGTCCTCCCACAGTGCTCTTGTATAACGGATGTATTATTCCCATGTCGGAAACTTGTTTAAACCGTAGTAAGCCGCTGTCATGAAACTCCATGCTTTCACAGCCGCTAGGGCCAATACGGATGACAATCCATATTACCAATGTGATCTAGAAAAACACAACAACAGTTCATTACACTAATCCTAAAGTAAGACGATCGCCTCTAGGGGAGAACAGTCCCTCGTGAAGGCACAACACAATGGGACAATTTATTATTGCATTTGCTGTCTAGTTTTCTGGTGTTTTTAGCCTGTTTTTGACTTGTGCAGCTTCTCCTTTAAAATTGCACTATTTTTAAGTGTATTTTATAGGTGTTCACTTGTTTTTACTTTTATGTTCGTCAATGTGAGTGTGGTTTTTGTTTTCCAGATGATTGTGAGCGATTAATCAAGAGAGACTTTTTTTTTTCTTTAAAAAGTCACAAGAAAGGTAAAAGCCCAAAAAAAGGTGCTAAATTCATGAACCACGTGTGTCATTGAAGAATTTGGTGCAAAAAATGCTAGCGCATACCACAAGATAAAACAAAAGAAGAGTGACGTAAAAAATAACACAAAGGACGAATCGGCCCCAAAGGTCCTATGGATCCATATTATTGCAGTACAGGAATGGACAGAAGTCCGAATAACACACACAGAATTAGAAGCAATCAGTCCGTTCTGACATGATGACATTGGTCTGACCGGCCTGTTTATACCTACAGATATTTTTTTTAGTGTACAACTAATTCCTATCTACCTCATCCAAAACGATTGCCCAAAAATAATCCAACATTTCGTATAACGGAGTTGTCTTTCAGGTATCTGGTTACCCAATACAATCATTGTGATTGGCAGACACATTTGTATGCACGTCAGATCAGTTTTCTGGCAGATGTTGTAAGATTTCAATCCAAAATATTGGCTGTTTTCACGTGACAATTAAAGGCAATGTGCCATTGAAAAATGATCAGTTATACTTTCCTGGCAATTGTGGAAATTATGAAAAATGATTTTTTTTTCCTTATTTTCTACTGTTTGACACTAAAGGGAGCAACATCTCACATTTGCCTAGAAACTAGTAATTCTAAGTAGCAGTACGATTGCTGCAAATCAGTCTGGAACTGCTCCCGCTGGTGTGACACCACAGATCCCCGCTGGTGTGACACCACAGATCCCCGCTGGTGTGACACCACAGATCCCCGCTGGTGTGACACCACAGATCCCCGCTGGTGTGACACCACAGATCCCCGCTGGTGTGACACCACAGATCCCCGCTGGTGTGACACCACAGATCCCGGCTCGTGTGACACCACAGATCCCGGCTCGTGTGACACCACAGATCCCCGCTGGTGTGACACCACAGATCCCCGCTGGTGTGACACCACAGATCCCCGCTCGTGTGACACCACAGATCCCCGCTCGTGTGACACCACAGATCCCGGCTCGTGTGACACCACAGATCCCCGCTCGTGTGACACCACAGATCCCCGCTCGTGTGATACCACAGATCCCCGCTCGTGTGACATCACAGATCCCCGCTGGTGTGACATCACAGATCCCCGCTGGTGTGACACCACAGATCCCCGCTGGTGTGACACCACAGATCCCCGCTGGTGTGACATCACAGATCCCCGCTCGTGTGACACCACAGATCCCGGCTCGTGTGACACCACAGATCCCGGCTCGTGTGACACCACAGATCCCCGCTCGTGTGACACCACAGATCCCCGCTCGTGTGACACCACAGATCCCCGCTCGTGTGACACCACAGATCCCCGCTCGTGTGACACCACAGATCCCCGCTCGTGTGACACCACAGATCCCCGCTCGTGTGACACCACAGATCCCCGCTCGTGTGACACCACAGATCCCCGCTCGTGTGACACCACAGATCCCGGCTCGTGTGACACCACAGATCCCCGCTCGTGTGACACCACAGATCCCCGCTCGTGTGATACCACAGATCCCCGCTCGTGTGACACCACAGATCCCCGCTCGTGTGACACCACAGATCCCCGCTCGTGTGACACCACAGATCCCCGCTCGTGTGACACCACAGATCCCCGCTCGTGTGACACCACAGATCCCCGCTCGTGTGACACCACAGATCCCCGCTCGTGTGACACCACAGATCCCCGCTGGTGTGACACCGCAGATCCCCGCTGGTGTGACACCGCAGATCCCCGCTGGTGTGACACCGCAGATCCCCGCTGGTGTGACACCACAGATCCCCGCTGGTGTGACACCACAGATCCCGGCTGGTGTGACACCACAGATCCCCGCTGGTGTGACACCACAGATCCCCGCTGGTGTGACACCACAGATCCCCGCTGGTGTGACACCACAGATCCCCGCTGGTGTGACACCACAGATCCCCGCTGGTGTGACACCACAGATCCCCGCTGGTGTGACACCACAGATCCCCGCTGGTGTGACACCACAGATCCCCGCTGGTGTGACACCACAGATCCCCGCTGGTGTGACATCACAGATCCCCGCTGGTGTGACACCACAGATCCCCGCTGGTGTGACACCACAGATCCCCGCTGGTGTGACACCACAGATCCCCGCTGGTGTGACACCACAGATCCCCGTTGGTGTGACACCACAGATCCCCGCTGGTGTGACACCGCAGATCCCCGCTGGTGTGACACCACAGATCCCCGCTGGTGTTAGATATTGACAGCGGCATTTAAAATGTTAATAGCAGAAACCTGAGCTCAGCTTTTGTCAATTTCAGATATCATTCTTGACCCATCACCTGTCAGTGTTGCTTGCACTTACAATTAAATTAATGACAGCCAAGATAAACAGTAGGACGATCACACAAATGGCCAAGTTGCCCTTTCTGCCTCTCAGGCCGGTTTTATGCAGGCGATCTTCATCTATGGGGATGTATCCGGCTTTGAAGTTACTGTTATGCTCTTTATTCACATTTCTGCGCTCTACTGCCTTCTCCCGCATTGACTTCTTCACTGGTCCGTTGGAGCTCTAAGACAAAAACATAGCATTTAATTGATTGTATTATGACACATATTTAATTCCCATTTTATAATCATTCTATAATATTTTAAAATGCAAGTTGTGTGTGTTAAAAACAAGTTAGTCTGATGGGCTATTGTAGATCTGAAGCCTCTGTCACTCCAGCTCTGTACCCTGCCCAGCGTCACCTCCTCCTGCTTGACTGATGGCTCCTTTGTCTGAAGTCACCAGCATAGACACCATGAGTCAAGCAAGGAGGCGGTGCTGGGCAAGGAATAGAGTTGGAGCGACGGAGGCTTCAGATCTACAAATTGTCTTTACGCCTTATTGCTTTTCAATTGACATGCTAATTGTAACAGAGGAATGGACGGGCCACCTAGAGGTATTGCTGGGGGGTGGAATTCTGCTCATACATTTCATTTAAAGGAAGGATTTCTAAAGTGCTGCAATCTCATCTGAGCTGTTGCCTGGGAATGGAAACCACTGGTCCTTTCTTGTAGCATAAAATATCTAAAGAAAATGGAAAACTTTATTGCCATTCTCGTTCTATAGCATACGTCTATATACACTCAGCAAACTCTGCCTGAACAAAAGAGAATGGTAGTGTCTAATTTGCAATTCATTATTACATTTCCATGTGGATAGGATTTATTCACAATCAGGATCTGTATGCCAAAACCAGGAGTGTCTCCAAAACACAGAACAGGTGTCAGTCTTTCAAGTCAGTTTTTCTCTTAAGGTACCGTCAGACTGAACGATATCGCCAGCGATCCGTGACATTGCAGCGTCCTGGATAGCGATATCATTGAGTTTGACAGGCAGCAGCGATCAGGATCCTGCTGTGACATCGTTGGTTGGTGCAGAAAGTCCAGAACTTTATTTCGTCGCTGGACCTCCTGCAGACATCGCTGAATCGGCGTGTGTGACACCGATTCAGCGATGTCTTCACTGCTAACCAGGGTAAACATCGGGTTACTAAGCGCAGGGCCGCGCTTAGTAACCCGATGTTTACCCTGGTTATCAGTGTAAATGTAAAAAAAAAAACCAAACACTACATACTTACATTCCGGTGTCTGTCCCCCGGCGCTGTGCTCTGCTTTCCGGCCGGCGCTTAGTGCAGAGAAGCACAGCGCCGGGGGACAGACACCGGAATGTAAGTATGTAGTGTTTGGTTTTTTTTTTTACGTTTACGCTGGTAACCAGGGTAAACATCGGGTTACTAAGCGCGGCCCTGCGCTTAGTAACCCGATGTTTACCCTGGTTACCAGGGGACTTCGCATAGTGGGTCGCTGGAGAGCTGTCTGTGTGACAGCTCTCCAGCGACCACACAGCGACGCTGCAGCGATCGGGATCGTTGTCTAGATCGCTGCAGCGTCGCTAAATGTGACGGTACCTTAAGGTACACTCCTGATTTAGCATACAAACACTGTGAATAAGCCCTTATGCACAGTTCTGAAAAAGGAAATTTAGGATTGAATGTCACATGGAAGGAGAAAGTGACTACTGGAGCCACTGTGTCCGCAGAGGAGACAGATCCCTTTTGAACAACCATTTGGGCCTTCTAACTCGTTTTTCAGGGGCAATCTTCCTGTATAGTCTAAAGCACCTGCTTATACTAACTACCTGTTACTTGCCAGACCGCCATCAGAGTGGTCTGACTGCAACATGAGTCTGTCCCAAGCAAGCCAACACCATGGCAATGCGACAATACAGGAACACTCTTACAATATCACCCAGTAAAGTTCTGAAAGCGTCTTCCTTGTATCATATACGTGAAATAATATTCTGGATATTAACCCCTTCACCCCGGGAGCCTGGTTTCACCTTATGACCAGGGCAAATTTTTCAATTCTGACCAGCGTCACTTTATGGGGTAATAACTCTAAAACGCTTCAAAGGATCCCACAGATTCTGAGAATGTTTTCTCATGACACATTGTACTTCATGATAATAGAAGAATTTAATCAATATGACTTGTGGAAAAAAATCAAAAATTTGGAAAATTTTGCAATTTTCAAATTTTTTTATTATTGTCCTCAGACCAGAGCATTACTACTATATAATTGTCTAAGGGTCACTTCCGTCTTTCTGTCTGTCCTTCTGTCTGCCACGGATACTCATTGGTCGCAGCCTCTGTCTGTCATGGAATCCAAGTCACTGATTGGTCTCGCCAGCTGCCTGTCATGGCTGCCGCGACCAATCAGCGACGGCCACAGTCCGATTAGTCCCTCCTTACTCCCCTGCAGTCAGCGCCCGGCGCCCGCTCCATACTCCCTGCAATCACCGCTCACACAGGGTTAATGCCAGCGGTAACGGACCGCGTTATGCCGCAGGTAACTCACTCCGTTACCGCCGCTATTAACCCTGTGTGACCAAGTATTTACTATTGATGCTGCCTCAATAGTAAAAACATCTAATGTTAAAAAAAATAAAAAATCATTATATACTTACCTTTCGCAGCGCTCCGGTGACCGCTCCATGCAAGCGGCAGGTTCCAGTGGCAAGGATGGTATGGGAGAAGGACCTGCCATGATGTCATGGTCATGTGACCGAACTACTAGGGGCCCTCGGAAGGTGAGTATATGTTTATTTTTTAACCTGTAACATACGTGGCTGGGCAATATACTACGTAGCTGGGCAATATGCTACGTGGCTGGACAATATACTACGTGGCTGGGCAATATACTGCGTTGCTGGGCAATATACTACGTAACTGGGCAATATACTACGTGGCTCTGTGCTGTATACTACGTGGCTGGGCAATATACTACGTGGCTGGGCAATATACTACGTGGCTGGGCAATATACTACGTGGCTGGGCAATATACTACGTGACTGGGCAATATACTACGTGACTGGGCAATATACTACGTGACTGGGCAATATACTACGTGACTGGGCAATATACTACGTGGCTGGGCAATATACTACGTGGCTGGGCAATATACTCCGTGGCTGGGCAATATACTCAGTGGCTGGGCAATATACTCCGTGGCTGGGCAATATACTCCGTGGCTGGGCAATATACTCCGTGGCTGGGCAATATACTCCGTGGCGGGGCAATATACTCAGTGGCTGGGCAATATACTACGTGGGCTGTGCAATATACTACGTGGGCTGTGCAATATACTACGTGGGCTGTGCAATATACTACGTGGACATGCATATTCTAGAATACCCGATGCGTTAGAATCGGGCCACCATCTAGTAATTAACCCCTTAATGACCGCCAATACGTCTTTTAACTGACCTGAGATATAAGAGAATAGCCTCCCCATACAGATGACAATTCAGCATCTGTCGGTTGTACACTATAGCTGACAACTTGCTGTACCAGCCACGATCAGTATTTGCACCATCTAAATCTGTTTAACCCCTTAGATGCTGCTGTCAATAGTGACTACATCATTATAAATGGTTAACAGAGTGTGGGGGCTTCTTCTTTGTCACAATTGGTGCCCTCAGATCATGATTTTATGGTCCTGATGTTTGCCATGGCCATTCATGACCAAATAGCGGCCTTAGAGTCTGACGGCTGTAGTAATCTGTTTAGAAGTTAGCAACATTTAGGTGGTAAAAATACACATTTTCATTTCTGTCATACCACTTTGCATTAATTCCTGTAAAGCACCTGAAGGGTTAATAAACTACCTGACAGCAGTTTTCAATATGTTTAGGGGTGCTGTTTTTAAAATGGTATCACGTTTGTGGGTTTCCCAATATATGGGACCCCTAAAGTCACTTCAAACATGGATAAGTCCCTAAAAAAATAAATTTTGTAAATTTCTTTGAAAAAATGAAAAATTGCTGCTACATTTTTAAACCTCCTAAAATGCTAACAAAATAAAATAACATTTTACAAATGGTGCTGATGTAAAGCCGACATGTGGGAGATGTTATTTATTAATGGTTTGCTGTTGTATGACTATCTGGATTAAAGGGATAATCATTCAAATTTAGAAAATTGCTAATTTTTTAACATTTTTCTCAAATTTTTGATATTTTTTATAAATAAACACAAAAAATGTTGAACAAAATTTACCATTATCATAAAGTATAATGTGTCACGAAAAAACAATCTCAAAATCACTGGGATTTGTTGAAGCGTTGCAGAGTTATTACCACATAAAGTGACACTGGTCAGATTTCAAAAATTTGGCTCGGTCACTAAGGGGTTAATAAATAACATTTCCCACATGTTTACACTGGCAAAATTTTGGAAACAATTTTTACTGTCACGAAGATAGAAGGGTTAAATGTTTCTCATTTTACAACAACATTTACAATACCATTTTTTTAGGGTCCACATCACATTTGAAGTAACCTATATGGCAGAAAATACCCCTCAAGGTGCTCAAAACCACATCCAAGAAGTTTATTAACCCTTCAGGTGCTTCCCAGGAACCGAAGCAATGTGGAAGGAAAAAATGAACAGCTTTTTCACAAAAACTACTTTAGACCCAATTTTTTTATTTTTACAAGGGTAACAGGAGAAAATGGACTTCAACATTTGTTGTGCAATTTCTCCCGAGTATGCCAATACTCCATATGTGGGGGAAAACCACTGTTTGGGCACACAGGAGGACTTGGAAGGGAAGGAGGGACTTTTCACTTTTTGTAAAATTTGCTGGCATAATTAGCGAACACAATGTCATGTTTGGAAAGCCCCTGATGTGACTTAACAGTGGAACCCCCCCCTCAACTTATCTAGATGTGTGGTCAGCACACTGGACCACCAGATGCGTCACAGAAGTTTATAACATAGAGCTGTGACAATTAAAAAAAACTTTTTTCAGAAAAATTATCTTATAGCCCCAATTTTTTTTATTTTCACAAGAGTAACAGGAGAACATTAACCCAAAAATATGTTGTGCAATTTCTCCTGAGTATGCAGAAATCCAATATGTGGAGGAAAATTACTGTTTGACTGCATGGCAGGGTTCGGAAGGGAAGGAGAGATTTTGTAATGCAGACTTTTATGGAATGGTCTGCAGGCGTATTGTCGCGTTTGGAAAGCCCCTGATGTGCTAAACAGTGGAAACCCCCCACAAGAGTCCCCATTTTGTAAAATAGACCTCCCAAGGAATTTATCTAGATGTGTGATGAGCACCTTGATCCAACAGGGGCTTCACAGGAAATTATAATGTTGAGTTGTGAAAATAAAAAAAAATAATTTTTCCACAAAAAATGCTAGTTTAGCCCCAAATGTTATATTTTCACAATAGTAACAGGAGAAAATGTACCTCAAAATCAGATGTGCAATTTCTTCTGAGTATGCCGATACCAAATATGTGGAGGAAAACTACTGTTTGGGCGCATGGCAGGACTCAGAAGGTAAGGAGTGATGTTTTAGAAGACAGACTTTGATGGAATAGTCTGCAAGCATCATGTGACGTTTGGAGAGCCTTTGATGTGCCTAAACAGTGGAAACCCTATAGTGACCCTATATTGGAATTGATCTAAGTGTTCTCCTAGTATGTGAATTTTTTATTGTGGTGGCATACGTGAGTTTAGTACAGTGCATCAGGTTGGCTTACACGAGTTATGTAGTGTATGTCAAGTTGGCATAAGTGAGATGTGTAAGTCTGAAATAAATGCATTAGTCCATGGATGAGTGGTAGATTCTGAAACAGTCTTTCATACACAGATCAGGTTTGTCAGGTCAGTTGTCACACTGATAAATGGTGTGATTTTTTATCTTCCTTCTGTAACACACTTTACGCCTTTTTTTTGCGACCTTCCTCTCTTCAGTTTGAGAGAACTCACCGGGAAATGTTTCCCTGGTACAACAAGGGCACGCTCAGTTCAGGAAATACTGGGGCCCGCTCCGTCCTGACTGCCAAATATTAAGGCCTTGATCACTACTTCCTGGAACTGAAGGAGGGTCTCAGTCTGGCCTGCACATTGTGATACCATGAACACATTGTCCATTGCCAACTGTACGATGTGCAGTCAGCTTCTTGACTTTTCTAATGTATGGCTAGAGGACTTGATCAGAGATCAACTCCCCCCATGTTCTAGTTGTACTCCAGTGCACTGTTTGATTTGTGGACCGGTGTAGAGGTACCTTGTACAGCGGTTGGGATGCTGCCATCACCATGTATGCTAGTCAAGAAAAGGACATCCCTCTTGTCCTTGACCATCAGCATGTTATCGCTACACTGGGGTCAGCTCTCCCACTTTCTGAGCAGCTGCCCAATTAGAATTAGAGGGAGGCCTCTCTGACAGTACATGTGGCGGTAGCTCGCGCAGAGAGGGACTTGAAACAGTGGGATGCTGGTATGAGTTATCTACATTGAGGTGATAACCTTGATCCAGCAGTGGGTGCATAAAATCCCACTCACTCCCAGGGCAGGGGGCATTCAGGGGGTTGAATCTGGGTGTCCTTCCCTTCAAAAAGCCTAAACTTGTGGGTGGTACTCTGAAGTACTCTTGCACAGTTTGTACAGCTTAATTCCGTACCTGGCCCTCTTACTGGGCAGGTTTTAGCCTTCCTTTGAAATGTATTAGGGACTCATCCACGAAGATGTTCCTTTTGGGAATTTACACCTCACCAAACTTGTTGTTCAAGTAGACGGGCCAAACTTTGAAAAATCTGTCAAAATTGGGATAATCACGAGGACAGTGCATTATCACTGTAAGGCCGGCGTCACACTAGGCGTAAGAAAATACGGTCCATTTTTTATGGCAGAAATGTTCCCAAAATAGTGATCCGTATGTCATCCGTAGGCAGGATGTGGCAGCGTATTTTGCGCATGTCATCCTCCGTAATGTAATCCGCATTGCATCCGTACAGCGAGATTTTCTTGCCGGCTTGCAAAACGGACATACAATGGATCCATGGGCTCAAATATTCGTTAAAAACACTATATATATATATATATATATATATATATATATATATATATATATATATATATACCGCATATACTCGAGTATAAGCCGAGATTTTCAGCCCAAAATTTTGGGCTGAAAGTGCCCCTCTCGGCTTATACTCGAGTCAAGGTGGGTGGCAGGGTCGGCGGGTGAGGGGGAGAGGGCGCTGAGGCATACTTACCTAGTCCCAGCGATCCTCGCGCTGTCCCTGCCGTCCCACGGTCTTCTGTGCTGCAGCGTCTTCCCCTCTTCAGCGGTCACGTGGGACCGCTCATTACAGAAATGAATAAGCGGCTCCACCTCCCATAGGGGTGGAGCCGCCTATTCATTCCTCTAATCAGCGCTGCCGGTGACCGCTGATAGAGAAAGAAGCTGCGGCACCGAAGACCAGGCAGAGGGACAGCGCGAGGATCGCCAGGACTAGGTAAGTATAGCATATTCACCTGTCCTCGTTCCAGCCGCCGGGCGTCGCTCCATCTTCCCGGCCGGCGCCTCCATCTTCCCGGCGTCTGCGCTCTGACTGTTCAGGCAGAGGGCGCGATGACGCATATAGTGTGCGCGGCGCCCTCTGCCTGATCAGTCAGTGCAGAGACGCCGGGAAGATGGAGGCGCCGGAACGAGACGCCGGGAGCTGCAATCAAGGGAGGTGAGTATGTGTTTTATTTTTTATTGCAGCAGCAGCAGCGGCGGCAGAGATTTATGTGGAGCATCTATGGGGCACAGTGAACGGTGCAGAGCACCGTATATGGCACATCTATGGGGCACAGTGAACGGTGCAGAGCACCGTATATGGCACATCTATGGGGCACAGTGAACGGTGCAGAGCACCGTATATGGGCACAGCTATGGGGCACAGTGAACGGTGCAGAGCACCGTATATGGCACATCTATGGGGCACAGTGAACGGTGCAGAGCACCGTATATGGCACATCTATGGGGCACAGTGAACGGTGCAGAGCACCGTATATGGCACATCTATGGGGCACAATGAACGGTGCAGAGCACCGTATATGGCACATCTATGGGGCACAGTGAACGGTGCAGAGCACCGTATATGGCACATCTATGGGGCACAGTGAACGGTGCAGAGCACCGTATATGGCACATCTATGGGGCACAATGAACGGTGCAGAGCACTGTATGGCACAGCTATGGGGAAATATGAACGGTGCAGAGCACTGTATGGCACAGCTATGGGGAAATAATGATCTATTTTTATTTTTGAAATTCACCGGTAAATGCTGCATTTCCACCCTAGGCTTATACTCGAGTCAATAAGTTTTCCCAGTTTTTTGTGGCAAAATTAGGGGGGGTCGGCTTATACTCGGGTCGGCTTATACTCGAGTATATACGGTATATATATATATATATATATATACACACATACACGAGGGGCGATCCAAAAGTAATGATAATCAATACTAAACACAATGAATATAGTCAAAAAATAAATTTATTTTTCTACATAGTCTCCTAACAAGTCTATACAGTTAGTCCATCTCTTTTCTAAACTTAGAATTCCCTTCGAAAAAATTCTTGATCTTGACCCTCAAAAAAATCCCCAACAGCGGTTATCACGTCGCTATTGTCGTCAAATTTCTTGCCCCGGAGGTGTTCCTTGAGCCGAGGAAAGAGAAAGAAGTCACTGGGGGCTAGATCTGGTGAATAGGGGGGGTGTTCCACCAGTTCAAAGCCCGCTTCTTGAATGGTAGCCATGGCAACAGCAGCTTTGTGGGCCGGCGCGTTATCTTGGTGAAACAACATTCCAGCCCGCAGTTTGCCGCGCCTTTTCTCCTTGATAGCCTCCCGCAATCTTCTTATTTGTTCTGCGTAGTAGGAGCCCGTAATAGTGGCTCCCTTCTCCAAATAGTCCACCATAATAATTCCTTCAGCGTCCCAAAAAACGGACGCCATAACCTTCCCTGCTGAGCTTGACACTTTGAATTTCTTCGGCGTCGGTTCGTCGGCTCGTTTCCATGTCATCGATTGTTGTTTAGTTTCGGGATCAAAGTGGTGGATCCAGGTCTCGTCCATGGTCAAAAAACGTGACAAAAAATTTTCCTTGTCTGCTTGGAACTTTTCGAGATTTGCTATTGAAATGTCAACTCGTTTCTTCTTTTGTTCGTCGGTTAACATTTTTGCACCCAACGCGCGGAGACCTTTCTCATATGCAATTCTTTTGCAAGGATTCTTTGAATACTGCTATATGAGATCCCTGTGACCTCAGCTACATGCCTGATAGTCACTCTTCGATCTGCCAATACAACTTCAACTTTTTTCACGTTTTCTTCATTGAGGGACGTGGATGGGCGTCCTTCACGATGGTTATTTTCCGTCGATGTTCTTCCCAGCTTAAATTCCTTGGCCCAGCGTGCAACTGTGGAATATGGAGGAGAAGAGTCCCCCAATGTTTCCACCAAGTCGCTGTGTATGTCTTTGGTAGTCATTTTTTTCAAGCAGAGGTATTTGATGACAGCTCTGAGCTCGTTTTTTTCCATTTTGATGTTCACTCCTCGGCAGTTCATATTCAAATGAATGTAGCTCCCGGGAATCGTGGTCTATTTAAGTAATTTTTTTTTCCTGGACTAGTGGGTACCTAAGAGAGAAGAAAACATGTTATTTTAATTTCTGTGTGCAATAGAAATAACCGATTATCATTACTTTTGGATCGCCCCTCGTGTATATATATATATATATATATATATATATATATATATATATATATATATATATATATATATATATATATATATATATATATATAGTTATACTCGAGCGTGAGAAAATATTCAGAAAAATTCCCCCTGCTGAGGTTATGCCAGCAGGGGGCGCAGCACCACAAGTCTAGGTAGCTACGTTCCCCTGCTTTCCATTCATTCCCTGGGTTTATACAGGCAGGGGCGGCTGCATTAGCAGGCTCCTGCTTGTAAAATTAGTTAACTCCTTCAGATGGATTTACAGCGTGGGACAAGACTGACGGAAGGTATGGGATACTGTTGCTTTTTTATTTTAACTTTGTTTCAGGTGACAAGGGTCTTCAATTGGATTGAGAGTATAATAAACTATTACAACACCCTGTGTCTATTTCATTAAAATACTTTTTTCCTAATGTGTGTGTGTTTTATTAACCATTTACTACTATTGGATTAATAATGGATAGGTGTCTTATTGACGCCTCTCCATTATTAACCTGGCTTAATGTCACCTTACAATAGCAAGGTGACATTAACCCTTTATTACCCCATATGCCACCACTACATGGGAGTGGGAAGAGAGAGGCTAAGTGCCAGAATAGGCACATCTGTACCTTTTCTGGGGTGGCTGGGGGCAGATGTTTTTCCATGGTCCCTCTCTAAGCTGTTAATATCTGCCTTTAGTCACTGGCTTTCCCACTCTGGCGGAGAAAATTGCACGGGAGCCCACGCCAATTTTTTCCGTGATTTAACCCTTTATTTTAACAGCTAGATCCCCCAAATTTTATACACATACACTTGTAACATTACTAATAAGGAATATGTAAAAAATAAGGGATACGAGATGGCTTACTGTATGTAAACCATGTCTCATATCATGTCGGGTTTGAGAAGGAGATAGCAAAAGCCGGCAATTGAATTACCGGCTTTTCTGCTATCTAGCGCTGTATGAAATATATATATATATATACACTAGATGGTGGCCTGATTCTAACGCATCGGGTATTTTAGAATATGCATGTCCACGTAGTATATTGCCCAGTCACGTAGTATATTGCCCAGTCACGTAGTATATTGACCAGTCACGTAATATATAGCACAGCCACAGAGTATATAGCACAGCCACAGAGTATATAGCACAGCCCACGTAGTATATACTCACCTTCCGTCCACAGCTGCCACCGCCGCATGTGCTGCGCTGTTTGCTGCTGTCGTAGCCGTCATCAATAACCGCGGTCGTCATCACTAACTGCGGCCGCAAATTTAGTCCCCGGCTTTTGGCGGCTTTAGGCCTAACAGCGCCCATGGTCCCGGCCGGCTCCGCCTTCCTCACGGCGACTGCCTCCTTTGTAGTGCTTCTGGCCAGGCCTGTACTGGCTGGCTGCGACCGGTAATTTAATCCCTGGCTTTTTCGCGAGGTAGGCCCAACAGCATCCATGGTCCCGGCCGCCTCCGCCCTCCTCATGGCGACTCCGCCCCCTTTGCAGCGCTTCTGGCCGGCTCTGCATACTTCCTGGCCTCCCCTGCCCTTTTGTGTACGCCCACTGGCTGGCCGCGACCAATGAATATCCGGGACAGACAGACAGAAGTGACCCTTAGACAATTATATAGTAGATGTCTCACGGACACACACATATACAGTGGGGCAAAAAAGTATTTAGTCAGTCAGTAATAGTGCAAGTTCCACCACTTAAAAAGATGAGAGGCGTCTGTAATTTACATCATAGGTAGACCTTAACTATGGGAGACAAACTGAGAAAAAAAAATCCAGAAAATCACATTGTCTGTTTTTTTAACATTTTATTTGCATATTATGGTGGAAAATAAGTATTTGGTCAGAAACAAACAATCAAGATTTCTGGCTCTCACAGACCTGTAACTTCTTCTTTAAGAGTCTCCTCTTTCCTCCACTCATTACCTGTAGTAATGGCACCTCTTTAAACTTGTTATCAGTATAAAAAGACACCTGTGCACACCCTCAAACAGTCTGACTCCAAACTCCACTATGGTGAAGACCAAAGAGCTGTCAAAGGACACCAGAAACAAAATTGTAGCCCTGCACCAGGCTGGGAAGACTGAATCTGCAATAGCCAACCAGCTTGGAGTGAAGAAATCAACAGTGGGAGCAATAATTAGAAAATGGAAGACATACAAGACCACTGATAATCTCCCTCGATCTGGGGCTCCACGCAAAATCCCACCCGTGGGGTCAGAATGATCACAAGAACGGTGAGCAAAAATCCCAGAACCACGCGGGGGGACCTAGTGAATGAACTGCAGAGAGCTGGGACCAATGTAACAAGGCCTACCATAAGTAACACACTACGCCACCATGGACTCAGATCCTGCAGTGCCAGACGTGTCCCACTGCTTAAGCCAGTACATGTCCGGGCCCGTCTGAAGTTTGCTAGAGAGCATTTGGATGATCCAGAGGAGTTTTGGGAGAATGTCCTATGGTCTGATGAAACCAAACTGGAACTGTTTGGTAGAAACACAACTTGTCGTGTTTGGAGGAAAAAGAATACCGAGTTGCATCCATCAAACACCATACCTACTGTAAAGCATGGTGGTGAAAACATCATGCTTTGGGGCTGTTTCTCTGCAAAGGGGCCAGGAAGACTGATCCGGGTACATGAAAAAATGAATGGGGCCATGTATCGTGAGATTTTGAATGCAAACCTCCTTCCATCAGCAAGGGCATTGAAGATGAAACGTGGCTGGGTCTTTCAACATGACAATGATCCAAAGCACACCGCCAGGGCAACGAAGGAGTGGCTTCGTAAGAAGCATTTCAAGGTCCTGGAGTGGCCTAGCCAGTCTCCAGATCTCAACCCTATAGAAAACCTTTGGAGGGAGTTGAAAGTCCGTGTTGCCAAGCGAAAAGCCAAAAACATCACTGCTCTAGAGGAGATCTGCATGGAGGAATGGGCCAACATACCAACAACAGTGTGTGGCAACCTTGTGAAGACTTACAGAAAACGTTTGACCTCTGTCATTGCCAACAAAGGATATATTACAAAGTATTGAGATGAAATTTTGTTTCTGACCAAATACTTATATTCCACCATAATATGCAAATAAATTGTTAAAAAAACAGACAATGTGATTTTCTGGATTTTTTTTTCTCAGTTTGTCTCCCATAGTTGAGGTCTACCTATGATGTAAATTACAGATGCCTCTCATTTTTTAAGTGGTGGAACTTGCACTATTTCTGACTGACTAAATACTTTTTTTCCCCACTGTATATATATATATATATATATATCCCTATACTATGTGTAGACATTTATTCTATCTATTCTAATAAAACCTGTCAGTGTGATTTTACTGTACACCGCACTGAATTGCCGGCTTTTCTATAGAACACCGCTACGTATTTCTCGCAAGTCACACTGTTGCTCCGTGTGTAATCCATATTTTTCTCCCCCCGATAGACTTTCATTGGCGTACTTTTTGCGCAATACGGTGACAAACGCAGCATGCTGCGATTTTCTACGGCCGTACAAGACCGTATAATACGGATGCGTAAAATACGGCTGATAGGAGCTGCCCCATAGAAAATCATTGGTCCGTGTGCAATGTGTATTTTCTGCGCCCCTCATACGTCCGTAAAACTCGCTAGTGTGACGCCGGCCTAATACAAAAATTTGTGGATGGCCTCATAGCGTGTCCAGGGCATAGCCATGCAGCACTAAAATATTGCCGAATTTCTGGCTTCTTCACTATCCCCATGTGAAAAACCAGGCACCAAAACATTATTTCTGGTGTTTACAGGGGTTCAGTTGGCAAATGATGGGATAAAAATTGCTGGGAATACAAATTTATATTCGACACCATGAGATTTACAAAATCCTCAGAGAAAAGTGCTTTGAAAAAGTCAATTTCTGAGAGACCGGTGGTGTCAAATTGGATTCCTGATTGTGCCATAAAATCAGGAATCTGCGGCTCATAATTTTTGGGAGGCGAGATCCATACAGGGTCAGACATGGTGGGCGCTGGTTCAGTTTCTGTCCTGGGGCATTAGCTTGGCAGGTCGGTATCACTAGAGGAGGAAAAATACAAGAAGGTGGGGTTTCTTTCGCTCACTGTCAGAGTCAAAGGCAAGGAAATCGTATGCCTACTCCAGGGTTTGGGAAAAGCGGGACATCATTTTTTTTTATGTATGCCGTGTTTGTGTGTGTGCCAAATTTTATTTAGGTGTGGGTGTAAGTGATTGGTGTAAACTTATTTTTTTTTATTTAGAAGAGAAAAAAGAATATAGAAACAAAAATATAAAAATTTGGTAAAATAAACAAACTTACTACATGGACATCAGTAAACAACAAATTACTGAGCGCCAGCAACGGACACTAAATCTGACTCAATTCAGTAAAAAATACTGTAGTCGCCGCCGATTACTACAGTATATTTTTACTGTCCCTAATCTATGTTTTTTTAATTCTTTTTTCACTTAAAAAAAATAAATAAATAAACAACCGGAGGCTGATCACTGATGTGTTTCAGCGATCTTCGATAAACAGCTGTAGAAAACATGGACAGATTTGGTACAAAAACGGGATAAAAAAAAATAGACAGGAAAAGAAAAAGCGAGAACAGATGCTAATCAGTGGTGTGAGCCTGATCAGCGGATTAGCAGCTGTAGGACGCACACATGGGGTGGTGCAAAGGAGCGGGGAAATAAGGACAAAAAACTCTGGGAAAATAGCGAGCCTGAGTGCAGATCATCGCTCGGTGGCAGCAGGATGCACGCATGCAGGTGGTGGTGCAAAGGGGTGAGTGGGGAATAGACAGGGACAAAAAAAAAAAAAAAGGCGTACCAAACAGCAAGCACGGACGTTGATCACTGAGTTGGGTCACTGATCAGATCTCGGCAGCTGCAGGACACACAAAAAAGAAAAAAAAATGCCTGAAACACTGAAAACACCATCATTGACTGTTCAGAATTGAACAGCCATTTACAGCGATCATAGTTGTGCGGAGAGAGCGCCGCCACCTCCCGGGACGGCGACTCCATGTGCTCTGCTGTGAGAAAGAGCAGGCACCATCATGTGATCACCGTGCACTTCGTTACGGTGATCGCATGAATGACAAGATGTGTTTATACACTGCATTGGTCTAGAAGTCCTTCCCTACTACGATGTATATATACAGCAAATGTGGTGAAGGGTTTAAAAGGTACAAATTTGACATTTGTGCAAAAAGGTAAAAAAAAGGCCATCATTTGCTTCCTTGTGCACAAGTCTAATACAGCAGGTCTAAAAAGCAGCGATCACCAAAGAATACATCTCACCAATGGGGCAGCAACTTACATGCAATTTATGAACCCCTATAGTTACTTTGCTTTATGGAGACTGTAATAATAACTTTACTTTCTGCCCCTTCACCCCCATGATCAGGCCAGATTTTACAATTCTAACCAGTCACTTTATATGGTAATAACTCTGGAACGCTTCAATGGGTCCCAGTGATTCTGAGATTGTTTTTCCATGATTGTTTTTTACATTCGTTTGTGAAAATATTGAGACTTTGCGGAAAATTTTGCAATTTTCAAACTATCATTTTTTATATAATTAAACAAGAGAGTTGTGTCACATAAAATAGTTTATAGATATTATTTCAAACATTTCTCCTTTATATCAGCAACATTTTTCAAACATAACTTTTTTGATAGGAAGTTAGAAGGGTTAAAAATGGATAATTTTTCATTTTTCCAACAAAATGTACAAAATCATTGTTTTTAGGGACCATCTCACATTTGAAGTGACAGAAAATAACCAGAAGTGACACCATTCTAAAAACTGCACTCCTCAAGGTGCGCAAAACCACATTCAAGTTTATTAATCCTTCAGGTGCTTCACAGGAATTAAAGCAATGTTAATTTAGCCTCAAATTTTGCATTTTTACAAAGATAACAGGGGAAAATTAACATTACAATTTGTTGTGCAATTTCTCCTGAGTACACAGATACCCCGTTATGTGGTGGAAAACTACGGTCAGGGTGCATGGCGGGGCTTGGAAAGGAAGGAGCACCGCTTTATTTTTGGAGCGCAAAATTGGTTGGAAAAATTATGGAACGCCATGACACATTGGAGAGCACCTCATGTGCCTAAACAGTGGAACCCCCCCACAAGTGACCCCATTTTTGTAAACTACATCACTCAAGGAATTTATCTAGATGTGTGGTGAGCACCTTGAACCATAGGTGTTTCACACAATTTTATAGCCTTGAGCCGTGAAAATGGAAAAATATTTTTTCCCCAAAAAAATGTTGCTTTAGCCCCAAATATTTAATTTTTACAAAGGTAATAAAATTTGTTGTTCAATTTCTCCTGAGTATGCAGATAGCCCATATGTGGGCAAAAACTACTTTTGAGGCACAGTGGAAAGGGTCACACTCGCAGAGCCCCTGAAGTGCCAGAACAGCAGAGCCCCCCATAAGTTACCATATTTTACAAACTACACCACTCAATGAATTAATCTAGGGGTGCAGTGATCATATTGACACCACAGGTGTGTCACAGAATTTATAACATTGGGCTGTGAATAAAACAACTACGGTACATTTTTACCACAAAAATGTTGTTTTAGATTTTTCATTGTCACATGGGGAAAACTGGAACCAAAATTTGCCCCACAATTTCTACGGAACATGGCAATACCCCAAATGTAGCTGTAGAGTACTGCTTAGCCACACGGTGAGACTCGGGTAGGACAGAACGCTATTTGACTCTTTGAGTACAAATTATCGCAGAACAGTTTGAGGACTCCATATACAGAGCCCCTAAGTGCCAGAAGAGCAGAACATACAGAAGGCCTTATGTTGTGGTGCCCAACTTGTGCCAAGACACGCACCCGTAATTTAGGTGGTCTCATCGCTAGAGAAAGGCCAAATACCTGAATATTTTACAAACTACACCACTCAATGAATTAATCTAGGGGTGCAGTGATCATATTGACACCACAGGTGTGTCACAGAATTTATAACATTGGGCTGTGAATAAAACAACTACGGTACATTTTTACCACAAAAATGTTGTTTTAGCTTTTTCATTGTCACATGGGGAAATGGGGAAAACTGGAACCAAAATTTGCCCCACAATTTCTACTGAACATGGCAATACCCCAAATGTAGCTGTAGAGTACTGCTTAGCCACACGGTGAGACTCGGGTAGGACAGAACGCTATTTGACTCTTGGAGAACAAATTATCGCAGAACAGTTTGAGGACTCCATATACAGAGCCCCTAAGTGCCAGAAGAGCAGAACATACAGAACATACAGAAGGCCTTATGTTGTGGTGCCCAACTTGTGCCAAGACACGCACCCGTAATTTAGGTGGTCTCTCATCGCTAGAGAAATGCCAAATACCTGAACGCTTGTGGCTTAGGTGCACTGTGAGGCTCAGAAGTTGGGGGCACTTGGATTTAGGTGTGTAGAATTTGCTGGATTTATTTTGGGGGGAGGAGGTGAGGAGCCATAGCGCTTTTCCAGAGCCTTTGTGGTACTAGTAACGTGGAAGCCCCTATTTTTCCGATAACAGGCGTCAGTGCGTACTTGCTATTTTTGTGAATTGAGTTGAAGCTTTTATTGGGAACATTTTACATAACATTTATGATCAGATTTATCTGGCGCTCTACGCTGAGCACTTACATTGGGGTTCACATCTAAATCCGAGTGATGCGATTCAGATAAAACCCCTATGGGATCCATTCACTATAAGGCAGCGGAGTTACTCTGGATTCAGTCTTGCCTCTGTTCAGTGGTGTCCTTTTCAGAGGTGCACAAGACTGTGGTCAACAGTGCTTTTATGCATGCCTAAAAGACGGCCACCGCCGGATCACAGGTTCTTTGGCGTCCATAGTGCAATCTTCTGCCTCATTATAGGGAATCTTCCGCCAGGGATTCCGTCTGAAACACGGATTTCAGAGATTTACACAGAAACCCCAGTGTAAGCGCTCAGAGCAGAATAAATGTGCGCTGAGCCTGTGATCTTTGGGAGGCATAATGAACAAATTAACAGCAGGCGAAGAATTGGTTTTGTTTTACGCCGTTCCTCGTGCGGTATAAAAGATTAGATGACTTTATTCTTTGGGTTGGTGCGATTTCAGCAATACAAGATTCATAACGTTTTTTTTATGTTCGGCTGCTGTCACACACAAAGACGCTTTTTATTGCAAGTAGTTTTTGCAGCACCATATTTTCAGAGCTATAACCTTTCCATGTTTCAGCTCACAGAGTCGTATGACGAATTGTTTTTTGCAGGACAAGTTGACGTTTTATTGGTACCATTTTCGGGCACACGATACAATACATCCAACATATCTATCATATTCTTAAAGAGAAACTAAAGCTAAAACTGCCCTGCTGCCAAGAACAATTTCCACAATGTTAATAACATTATGATATTATAAAGTGTGAGTCAATGTATTCTTTAATACAGCCATTATAAGGGTACCAGACCATTATCAATAAAAACTATTTGCTAGAAAATAAATACTTTTTGCATCGCTTTATTCTGGGAACTATAACTTTATATTTCTGCTGATGGAGCTGTATGGCGGCTTGTTTTTTTGAGGGACAATATGACGTTTTCAGTGATACCATTTTTATTTATACTCGACTTTTTGATCAGGCAACATAATTCTCCAGGTCAGTACGATTATGGCGATAAACTTGTTTACTGTAATTTACTGGGGTTTTTTTTACTTGCACTTTGTAACCACTAATAACTTGTCTTTATTTAAGGAGCTATGAGGGTTTTTTTCTTCTAATGATGAGCTGTCGTTTTCATTAACAGTTTAATACCAGACAACTTGCATTTTATCATTTTATTTGGGAATATACTGAACTGGGCGTTTCATGAGAGCCACGAAAAAGGTGAATTCTGCAGCTCCTCCGCGGATCCCTGTAATGCACAGGTGCAAAGTCTGCAGCTGCGGAAAGTTGTCATAACTTTTCCAATGCACATTGTGTAACTTGTGATGTGCGGTGTCTCCCCTCATAGGTGGCATATCCTATAGGTTTGTGGCGCCATTGATGCCTGCAAGCGCTGACCTCACTAATGATGGACATGGCGCTTACCCTATGACTCCATACATACACTGGGAACATGGCAGCCAGCAGAAGACATGCACACAGCGGTAGCTGCATGGGGTAAACTATACCTGGCAGTGACATGTACACGGGGCTGGCTATACCTGGCAGTGACATGTACACGGTGCTGGCTATACCTGGCAGTGACATGTACACAGCGCTGGCTATACCTGGCAGTGACATGTACACAGCGCTGGCTATACCTGGCAGTGACATGTACACGGTGCTGGCTATACCTGGCAGTGACATGTACACGGTGCTGGCTATACGTGGCAGTGACATGTACACAGCGCTGGCTATACCTGGCAGTGACATGTACACAGCGCTGGCTATACCTGGCAGTGACATGTACACGGTGCTGGCTATACCTGGCAGTGACATGTACACGGCGCTGGCTATACCTGGCAGTGACATGTACACGGTGCTGGCTATACCTGGCAGTGACATGTACACAGCGCTGGCTATACCTGGCAGTGACATGTACACGGTGCTGGCTATACCTGGCAGTGACATGTACACGGGGCTGGCTATACCTGGCAGTGACATGTACACGGTGCTCGCTATACGTGGCAGTGACATGTACACAGCGCTGGCTATACCTGGCAGTGACATGTACACGGTGCTGGCTATACCTGGCAGTGACATGTACACAGCGCTGGCTATACCTGGCAGTGACATGTACACAGCGCTGGCTATACCTGGCAGTGACATGTACACAGTGCTGGCTATACCTGGCAGTGACATGTACACAGCGCTGGCTATACCTGGCAGTGACATGTACACGGTGCTCGCTATACGTGGCAGTGACATGTACACAGCGCTGGCTATACCTGGCAGTGACATGTACACAGCGCTGGCTATACCTGGCAGTGACATGTACACAGCGCTGGCTATACCTGGCAGTGACATGTACACGGTGCTGGCTATACCTGGCAGTGACATGTACACAGCGCTGGCTATACCTGGCAGTGACATGTACACGGTGCTGGCTATACCTGGCAGTGACATGTACACAGCGCTGGCTATACCTGGCAGTGACATGTACACAGCAGTGATGCTGATCCCCAGCAGCCCCATCCTCCCCAGCAGACACTACTTTCCTATCAGCCTCTATGCAGCCCTGTCTCCCCAGACTGCTCATGGCTGTGCTCTGCAGCCGTGCACCGCAGCTCTCTCCCGGACGCTCACACCGGCGCGTAGTCAGCTCCCACTGACCTGCTCGGCCGCAGCCATCTTCCACTGCTCTAGTCTACCCGTAGAACACAGGGTAGGTCCCGGACTGTACCACCAGCATACGCGGGGGAGGGCTGGATGCACACCGACGTATGAAAATGTAATCTTTAGGATACAGGACTATTTGCAAAATGAAATAAAAACAATTAGTAATGAAGGATTAACATTCAAGTGTAGATAAAATTCTGTTTTTCTTTTTTTCTTTACTGCTCTCCCCCCCTCCTCAGTACGCCATGGTATGCGCCTGTGGTCCATAGGAATGTAGCGCTGGAGGAGCCGCTCACACAGTCAGTGACACTGGACTATTCCGGGCGCTGTATAAATAGCGATGCGTGTGTGAGAATCACTGTGGGGTCGCACATAACGCGTGTCCGGGAACCGCAGTGCCGGCTGCTGACCCCACTGCTCTACAGCGGCGATACCAGTGTAAAAACAATGCGACCTGTAAACCCCGCTAGGGGCAGGTTCACACCAGCGTGTACAAATCATTCCGGGTCATCCAGAGAAATGTCTCTTTCTCACTTGACGCCGTATACAATGTGTTACTTCACCCCGCAGCTATCAGTCCCTCACAGGCAGAGTCCTGTCACAGAGCTGCACTATATCCTACATATGAGGTGCTGACTGTACTGTGCCCGATGTTTCTTACACACCAGAGCCGGACTGGGACTAAAATTCAGCCCTGGCATTTGAAGGTACACAGGCCCACTTGTCACATGGTGACTGTATAATATCTTTGTACACTAGTAGGCAGGGCCGGTTTTAGGCAAAGTGGGGCCTTAGGCAAAGTTTAACCCCTTACCGGCATCGGACGTACTATACCGTCCGATGCCGGCTCCCCTGCTTTGATGCAGGGCTCCGCGGTGAGCCCGCACCAAAGCCAGGACATGTCAGCTGTTTTGAACAGCTGACATGTGCCCGTAATAGGCGCGGGCAGAATCGCGATCTGCCCGCACCTATTAACTAGTTAAATGCCGCTGTCAAATGCAGACAGCGGCATTTAACTACCGCTTCCGGCCGGGCGGCCGGAAATGACGTCATCGCCGACCCCCGTCACATGTCCGGGGGTCGGCGATGCGTCTCCATTGTAGCCATAGAGGTCCTTGAGACCTCTATGGTTACTGATTGCCCGTCGCTGTGAGCGCCACCCTGTGGTCGGCGCTCACAGCACACGTGCAATTCTGCTACATAGCAGCAATCAGCAGATCGCTGCTATGTAGCAGAGCCGATCGTGCTGTGCCTGCTTCTAGCCTCCCATGGAGGCTATTGAAGCATGGCAAAAGTTAAAAAAAAAAGTTTAAAAAAATAAAAAAAACATAAAAGTTTAAATCACCCCCCTTTCGCCCCAATCAAAATAAATCAATAAAAAAAAAAATCAAATCTACGCATATTTGGTATCGCCGCGCTCAGAATTGCCCGATCTATCAAATAAAAAAAAGTATTAACCTGATCGCTAAACAGCGTAGCGGGAAAAAAACTCGAAACGCCAGAATTACGTTTTTTTGGTCGCCGCGACATTGCATTAAAATGCAATAACGGGCGATCAAAAGAACGTATCTGCACCGAAATGCTATCATTAAAAACGTCATTTCGGCACGCAAAAAATAAGCCCTCAACCGACCCCAGATCACGAAAAATGGAGACGCTACGAGTATCGGAAAATGGCGCAATTTTTTTTTTTTTTTAGCAAAGTTTGGAATTTTTTTTCACCACTTAGATAAAAAATAACCTAGTCATGTTTGGTGTCTATGAACTCGTAATGACCTGGAGAATCATAATGGCAGGTAAGTTTTAGCATTTAGTGAACCTAGCAAAAAAGCCAAACAAAAAACCAATGTGGGATTGCACTTTTTTTGCAATTTCACCGCACTTGGAATTTTTTTCCCGTTTTCTAGTACACGACATGCTAAAACCAATGATGTCGTTCAAAAGTACAACTTGTCCCGCAAAAAATAAGCCCTCACATGGCCAAATTGACGGAAAAATAAAAAAGTTATGGCTCTGGGAAGGAGGGGAGCGAAAAACGAACACGGAAAAACAAAAAATCCCCTGGTCATGAAGGGGTGGGGCCCAAAATGCCAACATATTGCACATCACACAAAAGCATTTCGGTTGTATTTATAAGCGCTGAGTTCAGGCCGCTAAATGAGTTTGATCGACAATACTGAAGTTGTTCAACGCTTGTTTCCTGGCCTCTTTCCACCGTCTGAGAAAGAATGATGAGACAGAACGATCAATAGATCCCTAACAGATCACCATACAGTATCATGTTATCAGCAGCACATCTACAGTTTAGGCTGTGTTCACACAGTGCGGTTTTTTTGCGGTTTTTTTGCGGTTTTCCCCCCGATAAAAACGCTATAAAACCGCAAAAAAACGCATACAATAAGCATCCCATCATTTAGAATGAATTCCGCATGTTTTGTGCACATGATGCGTTTTTTTCCGCATAAAAAACGCATACCGCACAAAATCCGGACATGCTCTATCTTTTTGCGTTTTTTTTGCGGATTTCCCACTCCAAAATACATTGGGAAGTGTCCGGAAAAAAACGCGTCAAAAACGCGTCAAAACCGCGGCAAAAACGCATGCGGTTTTCTTGCGGATTTCATGCAGAAAATGTCCGGAATTGTCAGGAACTTTCTGCATGAATTCCTGAACGTGTGCACATAGCCTTACGCTGGCAATGTGCTGCTGAGAACAAGGATTTTTGTTCCGGCAAAAACAATCTGAATATGCAGCATTTTACTTGTTTAGTAAAATACACCCAATAGTCCTCCATATATTATAATGTTCACCTCAGTACTCCATATAGTATAATACACTCCTCATAATCCTCCATATATTAAAATACACTGCTCAGTCCTCCACAGAGCATAATACACTCCTCATAGTATAATGCACCACCATAGTCCATGTAGTACAATTCACTTCCCATAGTATAATGCACCCCATAGTTCTTCATATAGTATAACGTATTCCCCATAGTCCTCAATACAGTATAATGCAGCCCACATATAGTCTAATGCAGCCACCACCCTACAGAGTATAATGCAGCCACCCCCAGAGTATAATGTAACCCACCATAGAATATAATGCAGCCCCCCCATAGAGTGTGATAAAATCACCCCTCATAGAATATAAATATAATACAGCCTCCCATAGAATTTAATGTAGCCCCGAATAGAATAGAATACAGCCCACCTCCCCATAGAATATAATGCAGCCCCATCAGAGTATGATGCAATCATCCCTCATAAAATCTAATACAGCCCCCCATAGAATATAATACAGCCCACCTCCCCATAATATATAATGTAGCCCCCCATAGAATATAATGCAGCCCCCCCATAGAATATAATATACCCCCATAGTATATAACACAGCCTCCCCTACAGAATATAATATACCCCTGCAATAGTATATAACACAGCCACATAGTATATAACACGGCCTCCCCCATAGAATATAATATACCCCCTATAGTATATAGCAAAGCCCACATAGTATATAGCACAACTTGCATAGTATATAGCACAGCCTGCATTATACAGCACAGCCTGCGTAGTAGTATACAGCACAGCCCACACAGTGGTATATACAGCATAGCCCACACAGTGCTATCAGGGCCGGCGTCAGCACCCGGCACACCGGGCAAATGCTGGGGCCCTGGGGAGAGGGGGGGCCCACGCATGCTGTCATAGATACAGCTGGGAGAGCAGAGCAGGAGATAACATGCTCTCTCCCCCCACAAAGTCACTGCTGGCTGCGTTCTCTTAACCCCTATGTGCCAGCTCTGACACAAGCATCTTCTCACTCAGTCAGTGCAGCCAGGCAGGCACACATAGGGGTTAACAGAAGGCAGCCAGTGTGACATTGTGGGCGGAGGGTGGCTGCAGACAGTGCTGAAGTTTATCAGGCAGATTCCGAGGAGCTCCGTCCTACCAGTGACTGAGTGAGTGTTATGGTATCCAGCAGTGGTTGCAGTTGTGGCTCAGTCTGCTGCTGTCTATCTCCACTGCCTAAAAATGTGGGTGATGTCTGGAGGAGCAGCTGGTGGGGTGCAGCCTGTAAGCCGCCCAGCTCACCCAGAATACATGCATGCTGCACCAAACCTGCACCAGTGGGGTAGGAAGAAGCTTCCCATCTGTATGAATGTTATTGCTGAACCTTAAAGATAACAATCCGACCCGCATAAATGGGGTTAACCAGATGCCAGGAGGAAGGGGAGCTGCTGCCATGGATAAATCTGAGCTGTGGGCTGTAGGTTGGGGTCCCGTGGCCCCAGGCTGGTGACTGGAGGGACTCTGCCCAGTGCTGGCATGTGGGTGATTTCTGCTCCGGAGTCTCAGCTTCTCTCCTCCACATCACACTGTGCAGTCACAGCAACATTGGTTGTCTCTGTCCAGGTCCCAGCAGCTGCCACTGCTCCCACCAAAGACATGGCATCACTTAACCCTTCACCTGCAGCCACTGGCAACAAATCCACATTATTCCTTGATTAAATCAGGTTCCAACCCCATAGAGGAGCAGACATTTCCTGCTGCCATTAGGGTCCGGGAGGGGGTGACATTGGCTGCCCTGCTACTCTGTAGTGGGGGGTGACAAGTGTAACATGGGGTAACGATGAAGGAGAAATGCACAGGATAATAGTGAGAGCGACAGAGGGCAGTGTATGGTATGGAGCAGTCACGGGTGGGCTGCAGGATCCCCCCATACTGTACATGACTGCTCGGGACAGGGAGGCGTTTAATGAGCTTCTAATGACGGGGCACTAATTGGGTCATTAGGGTTTGTGGAAAGGATTCAGCATCAGGTCCCTCATTAATGCCCGAGCCACCTGTTACTTTGTAGCACAGATCTGTTGGGGCCGCAAAACCAAACAACGTTGTTTATGTAGAAAAGTCTTTGTTTCATAGAAAAACTCAAAACAGAAAAGCACCTCTCCTGTATATATACACTGCACAGCACCTTTCCTCCTGTATATATACACTGCACAGCACCTTTCCTCCTGTATATATGCACTGCAGAATCTACAATAGCTGTCACTCATGTAAGAAGTGAAATCTGGCATTGTACTATACATTTCTCTGCCGTATCTGTGCATCATAAATCGGGGTATGTGTTAAAGGGGGTTGGGCCCACTGAGACTCTTTCGCCCGGGGCCCTCGAAAACCTGGAGCCGGCCCTGAGTGCTATATACAGCACAGCCCACACAGGGGTATATAGAGCACAGCCCACACAGGGGTATATAGAGCACAGCCCACACAGGGGTATATAGAGCACAGCCCACACAGGGATATATAGAGCACAGCCCACACAGGGATATATAGAGCACAGCCCACACAGGGGTATATGGAGCACAGCCCACACAGGGGTATATAGAGCACAGCCCACACAGGGGTATATAGAGCACAGCCCACACAGGGGTATATACAGCACAGCCCTGAGCCCACATAGGGGTATATAGAGCACAGCCCACACAGGGGTATATACAGCACAGCCCACACAGGGGTATATACAGCACAGCCCACACGGGTATATACAGCACAGCCCTGAGCCCACATAGGGGTATATACAGCACAGCTCACATCTCATCTCTCCCCCACCAACCCCCCCGATAATGGCCCCACAGTCCAGTTAAAAAAAAAAAAACACTCTCCTCACCTTTCCTTTTGCCCGCGCTGCTCCTGGCTCCTGTCTCGGCGGCTGCAGTCTGCCCGGGACACAACAGGTGCACAATGATATGACGTCATCGCGCACCTGCAGTGTCAGAGGCAGAGCGGGGAATGATGGGAGAGGGAGCGTCAGCAGCAAACGCTCTCTCCTCCATCATTGCATTGAACTATACCGGCGTCATAGACGCCGGTATAGTTAAATGCGGTGGCGGCGGCACTGGCGGGGGGAGGGGGAGGTACAATGCAGCGGCCCACTACTGGCACCGACCCTTCTGGCATTTGCCAGAAGTGCCCGATGGCCAGTCCGGCCCTGTTACACACCCATAGACCTGAACGGGCGAGCGTCATCCGCTTTACAGAAACGCGTGCACACTGCAATTTACTTCACACACATTTGATTTTTTTAAAAATCCCTTATCTGCTCGGCCATTACATAACATTGGTGTGAGCGCCACAGGAAAGAACGGGCGGCACTTGGACCAAAAATACACTTGTGTGAACGCGCCCTAACTCTGCATCAGGGCCGGACTGGCCATCTGGCAATTCTGGCAAATGCTGGAAGGGCCTGTCTGGTGATGGGCTGCCTTGTCTGCTACGTTGTTAACAGAATCGATGATCTCAAGATCCCCATACTGTTAAAGTGAACCTGTCACCTGAATTTGGCGGGACTGGTTTTGGGTCATATGGGTGGAGTTTTCGGGTGTTTGATTCACCCTTTCCTTACCCGCTGGCTGCAATATTGGATTGAAGTTCATTCTCTGTCCTCCGTAGTATCTTCTTTTAAGAGAGTGAGGGGCACGACAAAGTAAAGCTAAATTCACTGATCGGGGTGAGGAGCATTATAGTTTGTGGGCTGGTGGGGTTTGTGTGGCAGAGCTGCTTTTTCGTCCCGGCTTTGCTTGTAATAATAAATTCCTACATGACATCTTTTCTATTGTATCTGTCTGTCTCTCTATTCTCTCTATTCTATCCTGATGGTTCGGGCTGAGAATTTATATACTTAGCTGATGAAATGTCGGGTTTACTTTGAGATGGGTGCATAAGAATCGGACATCACATACATGATTCGTGTGCTATGCAATTTTTTTCTCACACCCATTGGCTTGCATTGGGGAGTGCGATCCGATTCTCGCATGCACTCACAGCATGCTGCTACTTTTTCCTCAGTCCGATTCGAGTTGAAGAAAAACTCGCAGATCCGCACTGACTCATTGAATAACATTGGTCAGAGTGCAATTTATTGTTTTCTCGCATTGCACTCCTCCATATTATACACCAGTGTGAGCGAGCCCTAAGGTATGTGCACACGTATCTGTGAGGGCTGCGGTTTTTCCTGCGGATTTATCACGATTTCTATTGCGGATTCCGCTGCGGGTTTACACCGGCAGTTTTCTATTGGAGCAGGTGTAAACCCGCAGCGGAATCCGCACAAAGAATTGACATGCTGCGGAATGTAAACCGCTGCGTTTCCGCGTGTTTTTTTCAGCAGCATGTGCACTGCGGATTTCGTTTCCCTCAGGCTTACATTATACTGTAAACACATGGGAAACCGCTGCGTGTGCACATACCCTAAGGATCGAGCCTTTAGGAGCGAGCTCAAGAGCTGAGCCCGCTACATACATAGCAGGTGCCAGCACTTAGTGGGGTACATAACAATCATGGAACCCCATAGCAGCTATCCTAATTGGGCCATCATCCACTTCCCTCTTCCAACCACAATTTTTTTTTTAGCAGGGTCACAGAAAAGCATATCTCACAACTTTGCAGCTCTTACACATTAATTTTACGCCTCTTGAGGCCCCGTTGCACACGTTGCAGACTTTTTATATATTTGTTGCTTTTTTTCTGCTCAGATTTCTCCCAAATCCTGAGGGATTTCATAATGCCAGCAAAGTGAATGAGATTGTCAGTCTCATGCACATGATGCTGCTTATCTTCCCTTGCAGATTTGTAGCAGATTTAAATCTCTAGGATGTCAATTCTTTCAGCATTTCACCCATACTAAAGGTACCGTCACACTCAGCGACGCTGCAGTGATATAGACAACGAGCCGACCTAAACTAGATCGCTGCAGCGTCGCTGTTTAGGTCGCTGTAGAGACGTCAAACACAGCAACTCCAGAACGATGCAGGAGCGATCCAGTGACGTAACGGCGACTCACTTCTCGCTCTCGCTGGTTGTTTGCTCCATGTCAAACAGCCGGAGTGTACCGATCCGACAAACATCTAGGGGCCCTATGCTCGTTGCTGGCGTCGTTGCTTTTGATGTCAAACATGACGATACACGCTGACCTGACGACCAAATAAAGTTCTGGACTTCTAGCTCCGACCAGCGATGGCACAGCGGGATCCAGATCACTGCTGCGTGTCAAACACAACGAGATCGCTATCCAGGACGCTGCAACGTCACGGATTGTTGTCGTTCTCTTTGCAAAGTTGCTGAGTGTGACGGTACCTTAATGAGTGGCGGAAGATCTATAACAAAAACGCATATAAAAAACACACCTATTTTATACAGCGCTTTTCCTGCCAAGAGATGTAGATATGGTGCAGAAATTTCTGCTCAAAATACTTAACGTGTGCACATATCCTTATTGTTCCCACACACTAAAATACCACTTTCATGGCTCCCATAAAGTATGACGCCAACAAAAGTGCCCACACAGTATGATAACCCACAGTGAATTCCTCCACAGTACCCTCCACATACATATTATAATAACCCTACAATAGTCCCCCCACAAAGTATGATACCCTCACAGTGACCCCAACACAATATGATGCCCCCACAGTCACCCACACACAGTATGAAGGCCCCACTCACACAGTAGGATTGCCCAAACAACCCTCCCACACACTACAAAGCCTCCAACAGGGCCGGCCGGAGGCACACCGGGCAAATGCCGGGGCCCTGGGGAGAGGGGGGGGGGGGGCCCACTCATGCTGTCATAGATACAGCTGGGAGAGCAGAGCAGGAGATAACATGCTCTCTCCCCCCACAAAGTCACTGCTGGCTGCGTTCTCTTAACCCCTATGTGCCAGCTCTGACACAAGCATCTTCTCACTCAGTCAGTGCAGCCAGGCAGGCACACATAGGGGTTAACAGAAGGCAGCCAGTGTGACATTGTGGGCGGAGAGAGCACCATTCTCTGCTCTCCCCCCTGGGTGGCTGCAGACAGTGCTGAAGTTTATCAGGCAGATTCCGAGGAGCTCCGTCCTACCAGTGACTGAGTGAGTGTTATGGTATCCAGCAGTGGTTGCAGTTGTGGCTCAGTCTGCTGCTGTCTATCTCCACTGCCTAAAAATGTGGGTGAAGTCTGGAGGAGCAGCTGGTGGGGTGCAGCCTGTAAGCCGCCCAGCTCACCCACAATACATGCATGCTGCACCAAACCTGCACCAGTGGGGTAGGAAGAAGCTTAACCCCTTCCCATCTGTATGAAGGTTATTGCTGAACCTTAAAGATAACAATCCGACCCGCATAAATGGGGTTAACCAGATGCCAGGAGGAAGGGGAGCTGCTGCCATGGATAAATCTGAGCTGTGGGCTGTAGGTTGGGGTCCCGTGGCCCCAGGCTGGTGACTGGAGGGACTCTGCCCAGTGCTGGCATGTGGGTGATTTCTGCTCCGGAGTCTCAGCTTCTCTCCTCCACATCACACTGTGCAGTCACAGCAACATTGGTTGTCTTTGTCCAGGTCCCAGCAGCTGCCACTGCTCCCACCAAAGACATGGCATCACTTAACCCTTCACCTGCAGCCACCGGCAACAAATCCACATTATTCCTTGATTAAATCAGGTTCCAACCCCATAGAGGAGCAGACATTTCCTGCTGCCATTAGGGTCCGGGAGGGGGTGACATTGGCTGCCCTGCTACTCTGTAGTGGGGGGTGATAAGTGTAACATGGGGTAACGATGAAGGAGAAATGCACAGGATAATAGTGAGAGCGACAGAGGGCAGTGTATGGTATGGAGCAGTCACGGGTGGGCTGCAGGATCCCCCCATACTGTACATGACTGCTCGGGACAGGGAGGCGTTTAATGAGCTTCTAATGACGGGGCACTAATTGGGTCATTAGGGTTTGTGGAAAGGATTCAGCATCAGGTCCCTCATTAATGCCCGAGCCACCTGTTACTTTGTAGCACAGATCTGTTGGGGCCGCAAAACCAAACAACGTTGTTTATGTAGAAAAGTCTTTGTTTCATAGAAAAACTCAAAACAGAAAAGCACCTCTCCTGTATATATACACTGCACAGCACCTTTCCTCCTGTATATATACACTGCACAGCACCTTTCCTCCTGTATATATACACTGCAGAATCTACAATAGCTGTCACTCATGTAAGAAGTGAAATCTGGCATTGTACTATACATTTCTCTGCCGTATCTGTGCATCATAAATCGGGGTATGTGTTAAAGGGGGGGGGCCCACTGAGACTCTTTCGCCCGGGGCCCTCGAAAACCTGGAGCCGGCCCTGGCCTCCAAAGCCCTCCACAAAATATGATGGTCCCCTCACAGCCCTCCATACAGTATGATGGATCTATCACAACCCTCCAAATAATATAATGCCCCCCAAACAGTATAATGGCCCCAGATAGCCCTCCAAAGAGTATAATGCCCCCCACACAACCCTTCAAACAGTATATTTTGCTTTCACAATATGCTTGTTGATTTAAAAAAAAAAAAAAACTTGGCTCTCCCCGTTCCCTGTTCTCTGCAGCATTAGGCTGCCATCACACTAGCAGTATTTGGTCAGTATTTTACATCAGTATTTGTAAGCCAAAACCTGGAGTGGAACAAATAGAGGAAAAGTATAATAGAAACATATGCACCACTTCTGTATTTATCACCCATTCCTGGTTTTGGCTTACAAATACTGATGTCACACTAGCAGTATTTGGTCAGAATTTTATGTCAGCCTTAGGTTCGGATCACACATACGCGAGATACGGCCGAGTCTCGCAGGTGAAAATCCTCCTCTGGCGCCGGCACTTGGGAGCGGAGCGTGCGGCTCCATGTGTTGCTATGCGGCTGCACGCTCCGCTCCGGAGTGCCGGCGCCATAGGAGGGATTTCACCTGCGAGACCCGGCCGTATCTCGCGTATGTGTGATTCCGGCCTTAGGGCTTGTTGTCACTTGCGAGAAACACGTCCGTGTCTCGCATGTGGAAACGAAGCTCTGGTGCCGGCACTGTGGAGCGGAGCGTGCGGCCGCATAGCAACACATGGAGCCGCACGCTCCGCTCCGGAGTGCCGGCACCAGAGCTTCGTTTCCACATGCGAGACACGGACGTGTTCCTCGCAAGTGAAAACAAGCCCTTAGTGTGAGTCTCTGCACAGCGGGCGCGATGTAATGATGTCATCACATGTGCTGCGCTGAGACATCAGATGCATGGGGAGAAAGATGGAGGAGGGAGATGATACCTTACTGTGCCATTATTGGTTTCACCTGTATCTGCAGCCCAGTGGCGGAGAGGGGTGGTCTGACTCCTCACTCATGGCCTTATAGCGTCCACGTGGTCTGCCTCATTGTCGATACGCCATTACCAGCTGGGTTAGAATTGCAATTTTTCAGTGGCCACAACTCCTCCAAAAATGTAATAAAATGAGGTCAAATCATTCTCTGCACCCCAAAATGGTACCCAATAAATACGAGGGCTTATATAGGTTCACTGATGGAAAAAAAAAATTATAGGTCTCAGAAAATGGCGACACAAATCACATTTTATTCAAGCACTAAATATGAAAAAGTATACCAGCTGGGTATCACCATAATTGTCCTGACCCGGAGAATAATACCGCCAGGTCATTGCTGCACAATGAAAAGAAAGCTAAAAAAATAATGTCGGAATTACATTTTTATTTTAATAGTTTCACCCTACTGTAGAACAGGAAAAAGATCCTGGCTCTCATGCAATTCCTGTGTAAGTTCAGTATGAGCACACATACAGGACCCCCAGCTGTCTGCAGCTCCCTGTGACCACTGCACCCTGCCTGCCCCCACTACTGCTGCCTGAAGGAGGAGGATTGGGTGAAGCACAGACTGGACCCCAGCTGTCTGCAGCCCCCTGTGACCACTGCACCCTGCCTGCCCCCACTACTGCTGCCAGGAGGAGGAGGACTGGGTGAAGTAACGACAGGACCCCCAGCTGTCAGCAGCCCCCTGTGACCACTGCCCCCTGCCTGCCCCCCACTACTGTGCCAGGAGGAGGACTGAATGAGGCACAGACAGGACCCCCGCTGTCTGCAGCCCCCTGTGACCACAGCACCCTGCCTTCCCCTACTACAGCTGCGAGGAAGAGGAGGAGGACTGGCTGAGGCACAGACAGGACCCCCAGCTGTCAGGAGCCCCCTGTGACCACTGCACCCCGCCTGCCCCCACTACTGCTGCCAGGAGGAGGAGGACTGGGTGAAGTAACGACCGGACCCTCAGCTGTCAGCAGCCCCCTGTGACCACTGCACCCTGCCTGCCCCCACTACTGTGCCAGGAGGAGGAGGACTGGGTGAGGCACAGACAGGACCCCCCAGCTGTCAGCAGCCCCCTGTGACCACTGCACCCTGTCTGCCCCCACTACTGTGCCAGGAGGAGGAGGACTGGGTGAGGCACAGACAGGACCCCCAGCTGTCAGCAGCCCCCTGTGACCACTGCACCCTGCCTGCCCCCACTACTGTGCCAGGAGGAGGAGGACTGGGTGAGGCACAGACAGGACCCCCAGCTGTCGGCAGCCTCCTGTGACCACTGCACCCTGCCTGCCCCCACTACTGTGCCAGGAGGAGGAGGATTGGGTGAGGCACAGACAGGACCCCCAGCTGTCAGCAGCCCCCTGTGACCACTGCCCCCTGCCTGCCCCCCACTACTGTACCAGGAGGAGGACTGAATGAGGCACAGACAGGACCCCCGCTGTCTGCAGCCCCCTGTGACCACAGCACCCTGCCTTCCCCTACTACAGCTGCGAGGAAGAGGAGGAGGACTGGCTGAGGCACAGACAGGACCCCCAGCTGTCAGGAGCCCCCTGTGACCACTGCACCCCGCCTGCCCCCACTACTGCTGCCAGGAGGAGGAGGACTGGGTGAAGTAACGACCGGACCCTCAGCTGTCAGCAGCCCCCTGTGACCACTGCACCCTGCCTGCCCCCACTACTGTGCCAGGAGGAGGAGGACTGGGTGAGGCACAGACAGGACCCCCCAGCTGTCAGCAGCCCCCTGTGACCACTGCACCCTGTCTGCCCCCACTACTGTGCCAGGAGGAGGAGGACTGGGTGAGGCACAGACAGGACCCCCAGCTGTCAGCAGCCCCCTGTGACCACTGCACCCTGCCTGCCCCCACTACTGTGCCAGGAGGAGGAGGACTGGGTGAGGCACAGACAGGACCCCCAGCTGTCAGCAGCCTCCTGTGACCACTGCACCCTGCCTGCCCCCACTACTGTGCCAGGAGGAGGAGGATTGGGTGAGGCACAGACAGGACCCCCAGCTGTCTGCAGCCTCCTGTGACCACTGCACCCTGCCTGCCCCCACTACTGTGCCAGGAGGAGGACTGGGTGAGACACAAACAGGACCCCCAGCAGTCAGCAGCCCCGTGACCACTGCCCCCTGCCTACCCCCGCTACTGTGCCAGGAGGAGGAGGACTGGGTGAGGCACAGACAGGACCCCCAGCTGTCAGCAGCCCCCTGTGACCACTGCACCCTGCCTACCCCCACTACTGTGCCAGGAGGAGGAGGACTGGGTGAGGCACAGACAGGTCCCCCCAGCTGTCAGCAGCCCCCTGTGACCACTGCACCCTGTCTGCCCCCACTACTGTGCCAGGAGGAGGAGGACTGGGTAAGGCACACAGACAGGATCCCCCAGCTGTCAGCAGCCCCCTGTGACCACTGCACCCTGCCTGCCCCCACTACTGTGCCAGGAGGAGGAGGACTGGGTGAGGCACAGACAGGACCCCCAGCTGTCAGCAGCCCCCTGTGACCACTGCACCCTGTCTGCCCCCACTACTGTGCCAGGAGGAGGAGGACTGGGTGAGGCACAGACAGGACCCCCCAGGCTGTCAGCAGCCCCCTGTGACCACTGCACCCTGCCTGCCCCCACTACTGCTGCCAGGAGGAGAATTGGGTGAGGCACAGACAGGACCCCCGCTGTCTGCAGCCCCCTGTGACCACTGCCCCTGCCTGCCCCCACTACTGCTGCCAGGAGGAGGAGAACTGGGTGAGGCACAGACAGGACCCCCAGCTGTCAGCAGCCCCCTGTGACCACTGCACCCTGCCTGCCCCCACTACTGCACCAGGAGGAGGACTGGGTGAGGCACAGACAGGACCCCCCAGGCTGTCAACAGCCCCCTGTGACCACTGCCCCCTGCCTGCCCCCACTACTGTGCCAGGAGGAGGAGGACTGGGTGAGGCACACAGACAGGATCCCCCAGCTGTCAGCAGCCCCCTGTGACCACTGCACCCTGCCTGCCCCCACTACTGTGCCAGGAGGAGGAGGACTGGGTGAGGCACAGACAGGACCCCCCAGCTGTCAGCAGCCCCCTGTGACCACTGCACCCTGCCTGCCCCCACTACTGTGCCAGAAGGAGGAGGACTGGGTGAGGCACAGACAGGACCCCCCAGGCTGTCAGCAGCCCCCTGTGACCACTGCACCCTGCCTGCCCCCACTACTGTGCCAGGAGGAGGAGGACTGGGTGATTCACAGACAGGATCCACCAGCTGTCAGCAGCCCCCTGTGACCACTGCACCCTGCCTGCCCCCACTACTGTGCCAGGAGGAGAATTGGGTGAGGCACAGACAGGACCCCCGCTGTCTGCAGCCCCCTGTGACCACTGCCCCTGCCTGCCCCCACTACTGTGCCAGGAGAATTGGGTGAGGCACAGACAGGACCCCCGCTGTCTGCAGCCCCCTGTGACCACTGCACCCTGCCTGCCCCCACTACTGTGTCAGGAGGAGAATTGGGTGAGGCACAGACAGGACCCCCGCTGTCTGCAGCCCCCTGTGACCACTGCCCCTGCCTGCCCCCACTACTGTGCCAGGAGAATTGGGTGAGGCACAGACAGGACCCCCGCTGTCTGCAGCCCCCTGTGACCACTGCCCCTGCCTGCCCCCACTACTGTGCCAGGAGAATTGGGTGAGGCACAGACAGGACCCCCGCTGTCTGCAGCCCCCTGTGACCACTGCACCCTGCCTGCCCCCACTACTGTGCCAGGAGGAGAATTGGGTGAGGCACAGACAGGACCCCCGCTGTCTGCAGCCCCCTGTGACCACTGCCCCTGCCTGCCCCCACTACTGTGCCAGGAGAATTGGGTGAGGCACAGACAGGACCCCCGCTGTCTGCAGCCCCCTGTGACCACTGCACCCTGCCTGCCCCCACTACTGTGCCAGGAGGAGAATTGGGTGAGGCACAGACAGGACCCCCGCTGTCTGCAGCCCCCTGTGACCACTGCCCCTGCCTGCCCCCACTACTGCTGCCAGGAGGAGGAGAACTGGGTGAGGCACAGACAGGACCCCCAGCTGTCAGCAGCCCCCTGTGACCACTGCACCCTGCCTGCCCCCACTACTGTGCCAGGAGGAGGAGGACTGGGTGAGGGCCGGGCAGGAGGAGGATGGATGAAAGCCGTTGCTACAACTAAAAAGCCTCGGGGCTGATGTACCGGCGTCCCTGGCACCCGAGCAGAGCAACCACGGCGCCGCACTGATTGCAGGACTCGCCCCTCCATATAAAAGGCGCAGCTCACACTCCAGCGACATTTTATCCCTGGAAGCCGACCAGATCGCACAACCATGGCGGACACCCTGAGGAGGCTCAGCAACAGCGAGACGTGCAAACTGCTGCAGGACAAGCTGGAGGACTGGTACAAGGACTACCATGTGAGTGTCACTTTATATAAGCAGTGCCCGACGTGTTCTCCATACTGTAATACCAGCGGATTATTGATGGTGACTGAGCCTGCACACAGCGGCTACATGTGCGGTGTGGGGATTAGTGCTGGGCCCCCTCTTATATCACAGCATTACTGGATCTGGGCGATGTGCACAGCCCGGCCTGAGAAAGCGGTAACCAAGGACGCTGGTTGTCATGGAGACAGGCAGCCCATCCATGGCAGAAACCAGTGACAGGAACTGGGCCCGCGGCAGCGTCTGTGTCAGCGCCACACTGCTGTGCCTGCCCTACACTGTGTACCTGCCCTGTGGCTGTGCTCTGCCTGCCCTGCCGTGTACCTGCCCTGTGCTCTGCCTGCCCTGCCGTGTACCTGCCCTGTGCTCTGCCTGCCCTGCCGTGTACCTGCCCTGTGCTCTGCCTGCCCTGCCGTGTACCTGCCCTGTGCTCTGCCTGCCCTGCCGTGTACCTGCCCTGTGCTCTGCCTGCCCTGCCGTGTACCTGCCCTGCCGTGTACCTGCCCTGTGCTGTACCTGCCCTGCCGTGTACCTGCCCTGTGCTGTGCCTGCCCTGTGCTGTGCCTGCCCTGTGCTGTGCCTGCCCTGTGCTGTGCCTGCCCTGTGCTGTGCCTGCCCTGTGCTGTGCCTGCCCTGTGCTGTACCTGCCCTGTGCTGTACCTGCCCTGTGTTGTACCTGCCCTGTGCTGTGCCTGCCCTGTGTTGCACACTGCAGTGAGCAGTGACTGCTGACATGTATAGAGATGACCAAATATAACACAACACAAATAAACACAATTCTGCTACATGTAGGACATGATGCACACAGTGATACATCTTTCAGCCCTGCATCATACAGTAACTTCTTTGCACATTGCAGGTATTTTTTCCCTGAATCTGGCATTATTTGCACATTTCTGTGTGCAGTTTGGAGTAATTATGAGACAGAACGGCTTAGGCTACTTTCACACTAGCGTCGTGTGACAGCTGTCGCAATGCGTCGTTTTTGAGGATGCCCGCAGGATGCGTTTTTTCTCCATAGACTTGCATTAGCGACGCATTGCGATGTATGGCCACACGTCGCATCCGTTGTGCGACGGATGCGTCGTGTTTTGGCGGACCGTCGGCACAAAAAAAGTTCCATGTAACTTTTTTTGTGCGACGTGTCCGCCATTTCTGACCGCGCATGCGCGGCCGAAACTCCGCCCCCTCCTCCTCGGACATTACAATGGGGCAGTGGATGCGTTGTAAAACTGCATCCGCAGCCCCCGTTCATTTATTTCGCAACGTGCGTCGGTACGTCGGGTTGACGCATGGCGACGGCCCCGTACCGACGCTAGTGTGAAAGTAGCCTTAGGCTGCCGTCACACTATCAGTATTTGGTCAGTATTTTACATCAGTATCTGTAAGCCAAAACCAGGAGTGGGTGATAAATGCGGAAGTGGTGCATATGTTTCTATTATACTTTTCCTCTAATTGTTCCACTCCTGGTTTTGGCTACAAATACTGATGTAAAATACTGACCAAATACTGCTAGTGTGACTGCAGCCTTATGTGGGCCCTCGGCTCCCAGAGTCCCATTAGGCCCCTTTGTGCTTTCGATTTTTCCTCCTCACCTTCCAAAAGCTATAACTTTTTTTGATTTTTAGCGTTGTTTTCAGATTGCTTTTTTGCGGTACAAGCTGTATTTTTTGTGGTCTGTTCTGTTTTTTTTTTTCTCTTTTTGGAAAGTGAAATGAACAAAACACATGGACTTGTGTGATCACTATATGGGATAAATATTATGATATATTATCACTTCAGCAATACTAAATTTAGTTTTATTTTTAAGATTTTATTTACGTTGCATGAAGAAGGGGTGATATAACTTTTATTTTTTTATTTTTTTAAATATATACTTTTACATTTTTTTTAACTTTTTTTTAATGAATTTTGCATTTTTTGTAATGTTCAGTGTAAGCATTTTCTGTCTAATTATAACGATGTGAACAAGCCCCTATTATGGGATTAGTTTCTAAGGAATATTAAGTGTGCGGAATCTTTATGTAGTTTAGTCCCCAGGTCGGTGTCCGTTACCGTGGTAACTTCCTAACATGGCATTCCACTGACTGGAGCCAATCATCCATCCTCATTCATCCCCCTTCCCACCCACCAATCTGAGAGTGCATAACATGTGCAGACAGCAGACTCTGCTCTGCCATTGTGTGTTATGGGAATATTTTTTATATTGGGCAGTAAAGTCTTGTTTTCTCTGGGTACATGATCATTAGACCCGATGTTGAGCCTTGTTGCAGTGTAACCTGTGATTTTTTTTTTCTTTCTTTATTCTACCTCTGTTCACAACTCATGGTCCCTAGTGCAAATGATTAGCTTGTCCTGCCTCTGCCTCCATGAGTAAATCGTGGCATAAGAAGAAGCTTGTGGGCCCCAATGCCAACTCTCAAATGGGGCCCAAACTATTATGGGCCTTAATATAATTGGTTTCACATGGGCCCAAAGGACCTTTTGGGCTTCTAGGCTCCAAGGACCGGGTGCATTTACATTCCCTGCATCGCATCCACAATAGTTATGACTAGTGATGAGCGAGTACACTCGTTGCTCGGGTTTTACTGAGCACGCTCGGGTGGTCTCTGAGTATTTTTTAGTGCTCTGAGATTTAGTTTTCATCATGGCAGCTGAATGATTTACAGATATTAGGTAACGTTCACATTTGCATTGTTGGGCGCAGCATCTTCAACGCAACCAACAACGCATGTACACAACGCAGCGTTTTGCGACACATGCGTTGTCATAAGATCGTACATAGCAGGAATTTCAGCTCAGCGAAAACGCTACAAGTAGCGTCCTCTGCGCTCTGTCTGTGCGTCAATATGACGCATGCGTCGTAAAACGCAATACAACGCATACCGGCGCATGTCCATGGGCCCCCCATGTTAAAGATAGGGGCGCATGACGCATGCGTCGGTATGCGTCGGCGACGCTGCGCCCAACAACGCAAATGTGAACGTAGCCTAAGCCAGGCTGAGTACATGTGGGGGTTGCCTGGTTGCTATTGAATCCTCACATGTAATCAAGCAGGCTAATAGCTGTAAATCATGCTGCTGCAGCGATGAAAACTAAATCTCCGAACACTAACAAATACTCGGAGACCATCCGAGCAACGAGTACAGTCGCTCATCACTAGTTATGAAGGCGTGAAAGGGTTTAGTAGCCCAAGGCCACGAAGGAGTTAGGCTATGTGCCCACATTGCAGAAATGCTGTGGAAATGTCCGCAGCATTTTCGCAACTCCCTGCCGCGGGTAAAACGCATGCGGAATTCGCATGCATTTTCCTGCAAAACACAAGCGTTTTGCAAGCGTTTTTAGCTTGCAGAATACTAGCGTTTTCCAAGCAGTTTGAAGCATAGCTTGGAAAAGTGATTAACAGGTTGGTCACACTTGTCAAGCATAGCGCTTGACAAGTGTGACCAACTTTTTACTATTGATGTTGCCTATGCAGCATCAATAGTAAAAGATAGAATGTTAAAAATAATAAAAAAATAAAAAATATGGTTATTCTCACCTTACGATGGCCCCGATCTCAGCGGCGCTCCCGGTACGTTCCTTTCCCAGGGATGCTTTGCGCGAATGACCTTTGTGATGTCACGGTCGGGTGACCGCAACGTCATCTCAGGTGATTCGCGCAATGTATCCCTGGGAACTGAAGCCGCCGTGTGCACCGCTGAGAGGCGGGAGGACTGCGGGGGCCATCGGAAGGTACAGTTGTGGCCAAAAGTATTGACACCCCTGCAATTCTGTCAGATAATACTCAGTTTCTTCCTGAAAATGATTGCCAACACAAATTATTTGGTATTATTATCTTCATTTAATTTGTCTTAAATGAAAAAACACAAAAAGAATTGTCCTAAAGCCAAATTGGATATGATTCCACACCAAACATAAAAAAGGGGGTTGCAAAAGTATTGGCACTGTTCAAAAAATCATGTGATGCTTCTCTATTTTGTGTAATTAACAGCACCTGTAACTTACCTGTGGCACCTAACAGGTGTTGGCAATAACTAAATCACACTTGCAGCCAGTTGACATGGATTAAAGTTGACTCAACCTCTGTCCTGTGTCCTTGTGTGTACCACATTGAGCATGGAGGAAAGAAAGAAGACCAAAGAACTGTCTGAGGGCTTGAGGGAGCATGAGCAATCTCAAGGCTACAAGTCCATCTCCAAAGACCTGAATGTTCCTGTGTCTACCGTGCGCAGTGTCATCAAGAAGTTTAAAGCCCATGGCACTGTGGCTAACCTCCCTAGAAGTGGACGGAAAAGAAAAATTGACAAGAGATTTCAATGCAAGATTGTGCGGATGTTGGATAAAGAATCTCGACTAACATCCAAACAAGTTCAAGCTGCTCTGCAGTCCGAGGGTACAACAGTGTCAACCCGTACTATCCGTCGGCGTCTGAATGAAAAGGGACTGTATGGTAGGAGACCCAGGAAGACCCCACTTCTTACCCCGAGACATAAAAAAGCCAGGCTGGAGTTTGCCAAAACTTACCTGAAAAAGCCTAAAACGTTTTGGAAGAATGTTCTCTGGTCAGATGAGACAAAATTAGAGCTTTTTGGGCAAAGGCATCAACATAAAGTTTACAGGAGAAAATAAGAGACATTCAAAGAAAAGAACACGGTCCCTACAGCCAAACATGGCAGAGGTTCTCTGATGTTTTGGGGTTGCTTTGCTGTCTCTGGCACTGGACTACTTGACCATGTGCATGGCATTATGAAGTCTGAAGACCACCAACAAATTTTGCAGCATAATGTAGGGCCCAGTGTGAGAAAGCTGGGTCTCCCTCAGAGGTCATGGGTCTTCCAGCAGGACAATGACCCAAAACACACTTCAAAAAGCACTAGAAAATGGTTTGAGAGAAAGCACTGGATACTTCTAAGGTGGCCAGCAATGAGTCCAGACCTGAACACCTGTGGAGAGATCTAAAAATGGCAGTTTGGAGAAGGCACCATTCAAATATCAGGGACCTGGAGCAGTTTGCCAAAGAAGAATGGTCTAAAATTGCAGCAGAGCATTGTAAGAAACTCATTGATGGTTACCGGAAGCGGTTGGTCGCAGTTATTTTGGCTAAAGGTTGTGCAACCAAGTATTAGGCTGAGGGTGCCAATACTTTTGTCTGGCCCATTTTTAAAGTTTTGTGTGAAATGATCAATGTTTTGCTTTTTGCTTCATTCTCTATTGTGTTTTTTCATTTAAGACAAATTAAATGAAGATAATAATACCAAAGAATTTCTGTTTGCAATCATTTTCAGCAAGAAACTGAGTATTATCTGACAGAATTGCAGGGGTGTCAATACTTTTGGCCACAACTGTAAGTATATCAATATATATATATATTTTTTACAGGAATATTGTACCCAGGGCCTGGAGGAGAGTCTCCTCTCCCCCAGACGCGGGTACCATCTGCACATGAAGCGCTCACTTTACGCATGGTGGGCATAGCCACATGCGTAAAGTGAGCATTTCAATGCAATCCTATGGAGGAGGAATCACCGTGATTCTGCAAAAATAATGAACATGCTGCGGATTTTACCGCTATGCGGTTTTGCAGCGGGAAAATCCGCAGCATTGGCACAGCAACTGCGGAATCCCATAGGATTGCATGGGAATGCGTTTTTAAGTGTTTCCGCTGCAGCAAGATGGCAGCTGGGCAAACAGTTGTATGTCCTACAGTTTTTTAATCTGAATGGCCAACTTTAGAAGACAGCTCATGGCTGAATGCTCATTCACCTGACAGCTATCACTCCGTGCTCCAGCATACATATGAACACTGCTTGAGGTAGTGTGCATGTGTTTTTGGTTCAAGAGCAAGTTGTCGTCAGACACCTCTGGCAGGGACCCATCTTCCCAGAGAACAAAGGGATTGGGCTTTTGAATTCTCTTCCCCAACTTGATCTGCGGGAGAGGGAATCCTACACATTACATGGTTGGTCGAACCTGCAAAAAAATCTGTTATATCTGTAGTCCTCTGTTGCAGAATTTGTGGCCGTCCAATGTTACTATACCATAAAGGTTATATAGGAACAACTCCTTTCACACTTTACTTCCAACATATTTCCACAGTATAATCGACCTGACCTGACCGCACTGATTGTTCTGCTGCTCTGCTTTATCCTCCTTATTGGCTAGATGCCACATTACTAAGAATCGGTCTTACTCCTGCCCGTACCCTTCTATGTGTTATATACTGTAGCTGCAGGATTCCTTGTATCATCTTTTCCTGCTTCTTGTTTCCTTAGTGACTTAAACAATGCCTGTGAATAGCAGATAAAACCACCAGTCGCCATGTAGATCCGGGAACTGAAACTGTGCTCAGACGGGAAGTCAGGAGTTGCTAGGTTATAAATGAGCAATTTTTCACACCTCCAGTGAACAATCATAGTGAGGATGTCATGATATACAGTCATGGCCAAAAGTATTGACACCCCTGCAATTCTGTCAGATAATACTCATTTTCTTCCTGAAAATGATTGCAAACACAAATTCTTTGGTATTATTATCTTCATTTAATTTGTCTTAAATGAAAAAAACACAAAAGAGAATGAAGCAAAAAGCAAAACATTGATCATTTCACACAAAACTCCAAAAATGGGCCAGACAAAAGTATTGGCACCCTCAGCCTAATACTTGGTTGCACAACCTTTAGCCAAAATAACTGCGACCAACCGCTTCCGGTAACCATCAATGAGTTGCTTCCAATGCTCTGCTGGAATTTTAGACCATTCTTCTTTGGCAAACTGCTCCAGTTCCCTGATATTTGAAGGGTGCCTTCTCCAAACTGCCATTTTTAGATCTCTCCACAGGTGTTCTATGGGATTCAGGTCTGGACTCATTGGCCACCTTAGAAGTCTCCAGTGCTTTCTCTCAAACCATTTTCTAGTGCTTTTTGAAGTGTGTTTTGGGTCATTTTCCTGCTGGAAGACCCATGACCTCTGAGGGAGACCCAGCTTTCTCACACTGGGCCCTACATTATGCTGCAAAATTTGTTGGTAGTCTTCAGACTTCATAATGCCATGCACATGGTCAAGCAGTCCAGTGCCAGAGGCAGCAAAGCAACCCCAAAACATCAGGGAACCTCCGCCATGTTTGACTGTAGGGACCGTGTTCTTTTATTTGAATGCCTCTTTTTTTCTCCTGTAAACTCTATGTTGATGCCTTTGCCCAAAAAGCTCTACTTTTGTCTGATCTGACCAGAGAACATTCTTCCAAAACGTTTTAGGCTTTTTCAGGTGAGTTTTGGCAAACTCCAGCCTGGCTTTTTTATGTCTCGGGGTAAGAAGTGGGGTCTTCCTGGGTCTCCTACCATACAGTCCCCTTTCATTCAGACGCCGACGGATAGTACGGGTTGACACTGTTGTACCCTCGGACTGCAGGGCAGCTTGAACTTGTTTAGATGCTAGTCGAGGTTCTTTATCCAACATCCGCACAATCTTGCGTTGAAATCTCTGGTCAATTTTTCTTTTCTGTCCACATCTAGGGAGGTTAGCCACAGTGCCATGGGCTTTAAACTTCTTGATGACACTGCGCACGGTAGACACAGGAACATTCAGGTCTTTGGAGATGGACTTGTAGCCTTGAGATTGCTCATGCTTCCTCACAATTTGGTTTCTCAAGTCCTCAGACAGTTCTTTGGTCTTCTTTCTTTTCTCCATGCTCAATGTGGTACACACAAGGACACAGGACAGAGGTTGAGTCAACTTTAATCCATGTCAACTGGCTGCAAGTGTGATTTAGTTATTGCCAACACCTGTTAGGTGCCACAGGTAAGTTACAGGTGCTGTTAATTACACAAATTAGAGAAACATCACATGATTTTTTGAACAGTGCCAATACATTTGTCCACCCCCTTTTTAATGTTTGGTGTGGAATTATATCCAATTTGGCTTTAGAACAATTCTTTTTGTGTTTTTTCATTTAAGACAAATTAAATGAAGATAATAATACCAAATAATTTGTGTTGGCAATCATTTTCAGGAAGAAAATGAGTATTATCTGACAGAATTGCGGGGGTGCCAATACTTATGGCCATGACTGTATGCTGCCATTTATCAAAGAAGAACTTCAACAAAAAGTTTTTACCCCCTAATCGTTTATGAATGTGCCTGTGATGTACTAGTTCATTCAAATACTTACCGATCGACGTCATCACCAGTTTGCAGATTTACTCCAGTCCCCTTCTGGATCACTCCTCCTCATCTTCGCCTGGTCACACAGGGACTGTTGTATGGGGCGGTGCTACTTACACCTACGTAAGCCTTTATAGCTTCTGAACGAAGCTCCATAGTCCTACAGAACGACGCCGGTCCACAAATTAACCTCAGTGTGATCCAGCTAGTCTGATATGAAGTCACTCGATCTGGAGGAGAACTGGAGTAATGCTGAAAACCGGCGAAGGTTGTGATGGGTGAGTATTTTAATTCACTGACACTACATCACATATACATGTAGAAAGGAGTAGGGGACACAATTCTTGTTGGGACGGCTTCTTTAATGTTCCATGGTAGTGACATATGTGTTGCAAAGCTTAAACAAGCAGAGTTGTGTTCAGTCCATACTCAGCACTACCTCATCAGCCACCCTCATGGGATCAACCTGTGCGGGCGTCATCTGAGCAGTGCAGTCCATTAGTGGCAGCCAATTGTCTGCAGAGTCCACATTTTGTCCGAATACAATAAATGGTCTTTCACTCCCTGGTGGATGTTGTTCTCAGCAGGATGGCTGGTGAGGCAACAGTGCGGGGGGGAGGGGGGGTGGGGCTTAGCATCAATTATTTTTTTAGAACCTCGCTTTACCCATTGTCCAATAGTGGGTAATCTATTTAAAGTCACAATACATAATAGATTAAAAGGAATCTGTCAGCAGGATTTGCTATGTAATCTGAAGACAGCAGGAGATAGAGGCTGAAACACAGAATTCAGAGATATCACTTGCCAAAGTGCTGCTGTTTACTAACTGTGTAGGATTTATCGCTAGGAGATTATCATTGCGGATTAGTCTAGTAATGTCCCCTCCTGTGATAGGCTCCTGTGGGCCTGGTGGGGGCGGGGCAGCTTTCTCAGCTCTGCTTCAGCATCTAAAAAATGTGTCAGAACTAGTGTTGAGCCACCCCCCTAGTGTTCGAGTTCGGTTCGTCGAATTGGGGCGTGTTCGACGAACACCGTCGAACCCCATTGAAACCAGTGGCAGGCAGACACAAATCCATACAAACACATAGAAAACACCTTAAAAGGTGTCCAAAAGCTGACAAACTGCTCAGAAGACACAAAAAACACATGGAAAAGTCACAAGTACATATAGTCATGCGAAAAGAAAAGAGGTGGAGGAGTAAAAGGAGGAGGAGACACAAATATAGGCACAAAAAGAAGAAACAAAGTATACCCGCACTGCTGTCATTCGCGATCACCTATCGGCGTGCTACAATATGCTGTACCAGCCCCTATACCTCCTACTCAATGCATGGGCATAAGGGGTGCTCAACCAAAAAGATATATAATTCAAAAGCAAAAGAAAAAAAGTGGTTAGCACTCACCAAACCCGATGCTATAAAAAGTCTTTATTTTGACATGGACATGGACAGGGAGAACATGATGTCTGAAGGATGACAGCTGTTTCGTGCTACATGCGCTTCCACAGATCCCGATGGGATCCCGATGGGATCTGTGGAAGCGCATGTAGCGCGAAACAGCTGTCATCCTTCAGACATCATGTTCTCCCTGTCCATGTCCATGTCAAAATAAAGACTTTTTATAGCATCGGGTTTGGTGAGTGCTAACCACAGATATAGGCATGTCATACCCTTTTAAAATCAAGAAAGGCTGGAGTAATAATCTAAAATCAGCCTACCAACACCCAGACGTCGTGACAAAAAAATTTAAAAAATAAATATCTTTAGGTAGAATGGCGGCAAGTCCATTCAGAACACTTTCCTTAGAAGACGTAGTGGTACCCCCGTTGGGAGTCATGCCAAAAATGGAACCCAATACATTCAGACTAATCCACCATTTGTCATATCCAAGGGGCAGGTCAGTAAACGACAACATCGACGCGGAACCAAGTACAGTACTATATACTGTCCCTCCTTTGATGAAGCAATCAGGCGGGTCAAGAAGTTGGGAAGGGGCACCCTAATGGCCAAAACAGACATTGAGGGGGCGTTCCGGTTACTACCGAATAATGTCCTCCCATTGGGCTGCTTCTGTGAAGGAGCATACTACATAGATCACTGCCCATGGGGTGCTCCCTATCCTGCTCACTATTTGAGGTGTTTAGTTGCTTCCTCGAATGGGTCGCCATGGACATTTCTAAGGGGGCACATGTTATCCATTACCTCGACGACTTCTTATGCCTGGGCCAAAAACATTCGCCATAGTGTGAATACACGCGGTAGTCCACCTATGAGAAGGAGAGAACTGGAGGGAGAGCGGACACCCCAAAGCCGAGGGGTTAGATTGAGAAAGGAAGAAGGCGGTGTAGCTTGCTTCATGGGTGGGGTACTCTGCTGAGTAGCAGAAACTGCTACTAGGCCCAAAAGGATTTCCTGGGCTAGATGCAGTTAAAAATTAGTAATTAGATCTACAGGCGATGTAGCTTGCTTCATGGGTGGGGTACCCTGCTGAGTAGCAGACACTGCTACTAGGCCCAAAAGGATTTCCTGGGCTAGATGCAGTTAAAAATTAGTAATTAGATCTACAGACGGTGTAGCTTGCTTCATGGGTGAGGTACTCTGCTGAGTAGCAGACACTGCTACTAGGCCCAACAGGATTTCCTGGGCTAGATGCAGTTAAAAATTAGTAATTAGAGAAACAGGCGGTGTAGCTTGCTTCATGGGTGGGCTACTCTGCTGAGTAGCAGAAACTGCTACTAGGCCCAAAAGGATTTCCTCTGCTAGATGCAGTTAAAAATTAGTAATTAGATCTACAGGCGATGTAACTTGCTTCATGGGTGGGGTACTCTGCTGAGTAGCAGACACTGCTACTAGGCCCAAAAGGATTTCCTGGGCTAGAAGCAGTTAAAAATTAGATCTACAAGCGGTGTAGCTTGCTACATGGGTGGGGTACTCTGCTGAGTAGCAGACACTGCTACTAGGCCCAAAGTATTGCCTGGGCTAGATGCAGTTAAAAATTAGTACTTAGATAAACAGGCGGTGTAGCTTGCTTCATGGGTGGGGTACTCTGCTGAGTAGCAGACACTTCTCCTAGGCCCAAAGTTTTGCCTGGGCTAGATGCAGTTAAAAATTAGTACTTAGATAAACAGGCGGTGTAGCTTGCTTCATGGGTGGGGTACTCTGCTGAGTAGCAGACACTGAAGCTTTGGAGCAGACCTCTGAATCCCAGGCCATAGTATGAGTAAACAGCTCTGCAGACTCAACCATCTGTGTCACCCCAAGCCATAGTGTATGCAGTTTCTAAAGGTTAAAGGGGGGGGGGCGATGGCGATCCCACCCACCTGGAATTGACGATGCCAGCGTCATGTAAAACACAGCAAGGGGACTCCAAAAAGAGTCTCCATTTTTTTCCAAAAATTTGGCCACAGACAACACTTAAGCGGCATCAATTTCCCCAGAGTTTCTTAAAATGGTTGAGGTGATTTTCAAAAATGATCAAGCTTTTAGTCTCCCCAGGATGACACAGGGGTAGAAAAGTCCTTGCAGATCCAGGATTTGTTCATCTTGATGAACGTTAGTCTGTCTACATTGTCACTGGACAGCCGCGTGCGTTTATCTGTCAGCACACCACCAGCAGCACTGAACACATGTTCAGAGAGAACGCTGGCTGCAGGGCACAACAAGATCTCCAAGGCATGAGTGGCGAGCTCAGGCCATTTTTCCAGATTGGAAGCCCAAAATGAGCAAGGCTCCAGTTCCACAGTCATGGCATCGATGTTAACTTGGAGATACTCCTGTACTATCCTCTCTAGGCGTTGGCTATGCGTCAGACTTCTTGCCTCCTGTGGTCTAAAAAATTCTTGAAACAATTGGAAAAAATTGCTGTTACCACCAGATACGATGTTACTGTTACGCTTTGAGTGATGACTCGACAGTCCCACGGTTGGCAAGTTACAACACAGAGATTCAATATGTGCACCACTGGTGTTTTCTGGTAAAGCAGATGTAAGATTGTGTAACAGTCTCTGCTGATACTCCTGCATGCATGAATCCCTTTCTATGGCAGGAATTATTTTGCCAAATTTACTTTTGTACCGGGGATCTAAGAGTGTGGCAACCCAGTAGTCGGCATTACTTCGGATTCTGACAATTGGAGGGTCATGTTGCAGGTAGTGCAGCAAGAAGGCACTCATGTGTCTTGCGCATCCAGGAGGACCAAGTCCTTGTTGTCTTAGTGGCGGCGAGGTGAGAATCATGCTTTCTTCCTCTGCTCTCTCCCCCCAACCTCGCACAACAGAAATTTGATCAAGGTCTCCCTCATCTGATGAGTCTTCCATGCCCAGCGCCAGTTCGTCCTCCACTTCTTCCTCGGCTCCTGCACCTTCCTCAACAGTTTGGCTGCTACCATGCGCTCTCGGTAATCCCTCTCCCCCACCCTCTAATGCGAGCCACCTTGGTGTTGCCGACCGTCTGGACCTTGGAGATATTATCCCTTCCGCATACGACTCCTCCTGTTCCTCCTCCTCTTGTCCCACCACCTCACTCCGAATACTGTTTAAGGTGTGCTCCAGCATGTAAATGACCGGAATAGTCATGCTGATAATGGCATCGTCAGCACTAAACATCTTCATCGCTATTTCAAAACTGTGCAGAAGGGTGCATAGGTCCCTTATCTGAGACCACTCCTGCAGGGTGATTTGCCCCACCTCTGGATCTCGTTGATCCAGGCTATACGTCATAACGTATTGCACCAGGGCTCGTCGGTGCTGCCACAGTCGCTGCAACATGTGCAGAGTTGAATTCCACCGTGTGGGCACATCACATTTCAGCCAGTGAACTGGCAGGCCCAACGACTTCTTTAGAGATGTAAGTCGTTGAGCTGCGGTATCCGAATGGCAGAAGTGAGCACACAGCGACCGTGCCCTCTGCAGAAGCCAATCTAGTCCCAGATAGTGGGATAAAAATTGCTGGACAACCAGGTTCAAAACGTGAGCCATACAAGGCACGTGTGTGACATTGCCCCGGCGAAGGGCTGCACCCAGGTTTGCAGCATTGTCGCACACGGCCTTTCCTGGCTGCAGGTTCAGTGGAGACAACCATTGATGGAACTCGGTCTCCAGAGCTGACCACAACTCCTCAGCTGTGTGACTCACATTTCCCAGACATTTCAAGGTAAACACCACCTGATGCCGTTGAGCCCTGGTGACAGCATAGTAAGGAGGTGTTCAGGATTCCTTCTGCGCAGTTAGAATGCGGGTGGCATTACCAGACAGGCTTTGGGTGCAGGTGGAGGACCGAGTGGAGGTTGAGGAGGCAGAAGCAGTGGAGGAACTCATAGATCCAAAAAATGATTAAGGGAGCCTAGTCTCCAGAAACGCGTTGAGATTCTTACCCATGTGGTTGTGCTGAAGTCTGTGTCCTCCATGTTTAAAGTTTGTTAATAGGGAAATCGCTTTTTTGCGGACTCGGTGAAGCTGGACATTTCTTTCTTTTTTTGGACCTTGCACGCCTGGACACAGCGGGTCCGTGCTCCCGAGGTTTGGTTGCTGAATCACGGGTGAGCTGGTTTATGTTCCTTCTTACTAAGGAACTCATAGATGCAGAGGATCGACGCGCAACTCGTGGGGACGGCAAGACTTGGATATCAGCCCCTTCTGCTGTCACCATAGTTACCTAGTGGTCAGTCACCGACATGTAACGCCCCTGTCCATGTCTACTCGTCCAAGTGTCTGTGGTGAAATGCACCCTGTCACACACATAGTTTCTCAAGGAAGCGGTGATGTTGTGTGCGACATGCTGGTGTAGCGCAGGCACAGCTTTCTTTGAGAAGTAGTGGCAACTGGGCATCTGGTACTGGGACACAGCGACGGACATAAGGTCTCGAAAATCCTCTGTGTCCACCAGGCAGAAAGGCAGCATTTCTGTAGCCAACAGCTTGCAGATGGAGAAATTCAACCTCTTAGCTTTGTAATGGCTAGGAGGAAATGGTCTTTTACTTGTCCACATCTGAGGGACCGAGAGCTGGCTGCCGTGCTTAGACGGGGCTGAGTAGGGTGTCCCCGGCAAACCGCTGGTCTGTGAGGAAGGTGCAGGCGGAGATATTATGTTGCCTTGATCAAAATGTGGTGGTCTCGATGTTGGAGAGTGCTCAACACCAGCAGGGGTTTCCACTTGCAAATGTACTGACGACTTGCCAATCACACTGGCTGTTGCGGGTAAAGAGGTGGAAGGTCTGCATCCAAAGCCATGTGCGACGGCTGTCCCCACAGCCAGAGGATGAAGAGGCCGCGGATGCACTTGATGGGGCAGACGGTGGTTGGCCCGGCCCACTAGGCCGCATTGTAGCACAGTGAGTTTCCCACTGCAACTTATGCCTCATATCCATGTGACGGTTCATGCATGAAGTACTCAAGCTAGTCATTTTTTGGCCTCTAGTGAGATTTTGATGACAAATCTTACAGACAACATGAGTTGGGTCATCCTTTGCAATCTCAAAAAATGGCCAGGCTATGCAAGGCTTAGAGCCCATGAGACCTGAAGAGCCACCACGACTTGTGCTCAGAGGCACTGTTGTGGTTGAAGATGCAGTTGTTGACGTGCTTCCAGTACTCCGTCTCTGTGCAGGAAGGAGCAACCTAACCTCATCGTCACTAGCAACCTCCTCCGCCTCCTCTGCTGACCTCATGGACTGGCGGACTGTGGGTTGACAGTAAGTGGGGTCTCCAAACTCGTCATCATCACCCTGTGTGTTCTCACACCCGTCGTCCTCAGAGCCAACCTCTTCCTGCCCTGTCCGAAAAGTCAAGTTTTCATTCCAATCAGGTATCTCAGTCTCATCATCATCTTCCTCATTGTCTCCACAAACAGGATGAGGGTCTACATTATGCTCAGAACCTTCTTCATCTGGGCCTGGATCCGACTCACAAAGATTCTTGGCATCAGTGCAGATCATTTCCTCGTCTGGATTCACAGAAGCTCTGGAGCAGACCTCTGATTTTCAGGCTATAGTATGCGTAAACAGCTCTACAGACTCAACCATCTGTGTTACCCCATACTCAGACGGGCGGCTGGAGACTTGGGAGCTGTGAGGAAGCAAGTGTGACTGGGGTGACACCTCTGAGGACTGGAGTATTTGTGATGTTGAAGTTGAGGTGGAGGAGAGCCCACTTGAAGGAGCACTTGATATCTGTTCAAGCACCTGCTCTTTTTGTGCCTCATCTGGAATTTGTAGCGATGGTCGTAAGAAAGGGATCATATCAGATTGTCCACAAAAAGAAGTAGACATCTTACTTTAGCTGGAAGATGGTCTTTCTTCTGCAGATATAAACAGATCCTCAGCGAGATATTTGTATTGTCCCCTTATATACTTATACATAGTAACATAGTTAGTAAGGCCGAAAAAATACATTTGTCCATCCAGTTCAGCCTATATTCCATCATAATAAATCCCCATATCTACGTCCTTCTACAGATGTTAGTATTGCTTTACCACCTACCCCACGGACACAACTTTTTTCCCCTTTCCAACACGCCTATTCCCCTTTCCATCAGCAGCAGGCCTTTTGCCACTCATTTTGGTGCTTAACTATTTGGCAACTCTGTAGTGATGAATGGAAACCGAGCAGAGCTGAGTGGCCAAACTGTGGTACTAGCCCAAAACGATTTACTGGGTTAGATGTAGTAAAAAATTATTAGATACACAGTCGGTGTAGCTAGCTTCACAGGCGGGCTACTCCGCTGACGTGTAGACACTGCTACTAAGCCCAAAACGATTTACTCGGTTAGATGCAGTAAAAAATTATTAGATACACAGGTGGTGTAGCTAGCTTCACAGACGGGCTACTCAGATGTCTACCAGACAATGCTACTAGTCCAAAAGGATTGGCTGAGCTAGATTACCCCAAATGCTGTGACAAACACTTGCACAGCACTGGCACAGACCTGGCTGGCAAAAAGTGCTATGAACTGCTGTAACCTACCCTGAAAAGGGCTGATATTACAACTAGTCCCGACTCCTCCCAACTCCCTAAACCTATCTCTCTGAAAATTCGCTCCAAAAAAACACTATTAGACTGTATAGCGCCCACAGCAGCAGCGGTGCCGTCTAACACTAAGCTGCAGCAGTGAGGAAATGGTGGCGACGGGGAAAATGGCTGGTTCTTCTAGGGCAAGGAGGAAATGTGACATAGTTAGGGCCAGAAATATTTGGACAGTGACACAAGTTTTGTTATTTTAGCTGTTTACAAAAACATGTTCAGAAATACAATTATATATATAATATGGGCTGAAAGTGCACACTCCCAGCTGCAATATGATAGTTTCCACATCCAAATCGGAGAAAGGGTTTAGGAATCATAGCTCTGTAATGCATAGCGTCCTCTTTTTCAAGGGACCAAAAGTAATTGGACAATGGACTCTAAGGGCTGCAATTAACTCTGAAGGCGTCTCCCTCGTTAACCTGTAATCAATGAAGTAGTTAAAAGGTCAGGGGTGGATTCCAGGTGTGTGGTTTTGCATTTGGAAGCTGTTGCTGTGAGCAGACAACATGCGGTCAAAGGAACTCTCAATTGAGGTGAAGCAGAACATCCTGAGGCTGAAAAAAAAGAAAAAATCCATCAGAGAGATAGCAGACATGCTTGGAGTAGCAAAATCAACAGTTGGGTACATTCTGAGAAAAAAGGAATTGACTGGTGAGCTTGGGAACTCAAAAAGGCCTGGGCGTCCACGGATGACAACAGTGGTGGATGATCGCCGCATACTTAATTTGGTGAAGAAGAACCCGTTCACAACATCAACTGAAGTCCAGAACACTCTCAGTGAAGTAGGTGTATCTGTCTCTAAGTCAACAGTAAAGAGAAGACTCCATGACAACGGGTATCCGTGACTCCTGTGAGCTCTCATATAAAACCATATACCTTACCTTATGACACCCCGGAGTAACGGCCACCTCCCCCTTTCCTGCGACAGATGATTACCCCCTATTAAACACACGACAATTAAATTGGATTAATTGGCCACAGCAGCCGTTTATTAAAATTTAACATACAACAATATAATAACAGTAAACCCCGGAAGTGGATGGTCCTCGAAGCCCGAAACCAGTATTATCGTTTTTCAGCCAACCGTCCCACCTATTTTGGCCTTATAACCGCCTTACCCCCAGCCGCTAAGCACCAGCTCGGAGGCAAACTCCACCCGCCAGGCCAAAACCGCACACCAGTTTGTGGGTCCCCCAATAATCCCCTCCACGGGATTATCCATACCCCTTTTACCATTTCAAATTACCCCGGGGAGTCCAGGACCTATTGAGATCCCCCCCCGGCAATCCGCCATTTTCCACTTCCACCAACTTCGAGGACCACCACCCCAGCCACAAACATAAATGTACTAACCCCTTAGCCATTTATGTCCCTCCACACCTTCAAAGCTGTTTCGATGCCCTCCTGGATCGCCAGACACCACATGTCGGTACCAACTGCATTCAAGTGCACCCCATCCAACCTCCAATAACCTCCCGTACCGGACTCCAAATTTATATGACGCACCACCACCGCTCCGTTCCTTGCCATGAACCTCGAAACAGCTTTGTTTACCTTAATCCTTGCCCTGTTCACCCCTTCTGGTGACCTAGCACCCCGCCAAACCTTCCGCGGTACGATGTCCGACCACACTACCAAGACCTTTGGAAACATCGCCCATAACCTCAATACGTCGAACTTAATATCTTTTATAAGTTCCCTGCATGGCCTTTTCCCGAGGTCATTACCCCCCAGGTGAATAACTAAAATTTGTGGGACCTGGTCCCAACGCACGAAACGATGGAAGTCCGGTAAAAATTGACTCCATGTCATCCCCCTTTTCCCGATCCATCTCAGCGTTGCGACGTCCCGCGAAAACCCCAATTGGCGGCCATCCGGGCGAACCGCTGCCCTCTCCGCCGCCCAGAACACGAACGAGTGTCCCATTATCCACACCAGCCTTCTATCGTGTTCTGTAAGAGAATAAACATTGACACCGATCATTTGGAGAAAACCCACCGAATACGTGACCATGTAAAATTAAACAGATCCGGGCGAACATAAGACCGGAACCTTTCCGATTCCCACCGCCCAATTCTTTTAACCACTTCATCCCCCAACCCTCTCCTAGCTGCTTCCGTTGCAGCCCCTATCCGGAATGAATGGCCGCTATACTTCGCTGGCGAAATCCCCCCTGTCTCCAAACACTTCCGAAAAACTGAAACAAATTGGTAGCGCGACAAGAACGAACCATCTGCATGAACCAACAGTGGATCGGATAACACACCCCCTCTTCTCATCAACCTATCCACGCAGATTACCGGGCACAATGGACAATTTGGAACTTGAAATAACACTAATTTGCACCCTTTGCCAGTTACATCCGTTTTTGACGACCTAATAAACACCACTACCTTGTCAGACGTAACATCCACGTCTTCTCTCCGTAAACCTCCTCCCTTTAATCTTGAAGGGCTAACCAACTCCCCCAAGCGAAATGCCCCAAAAAACGCCAACGCAAAAGCCGCTTGGAATAAAATTACTTCCCAATCCGAAAAACAAACCGCTCGTAATTGCCTTCCGATTGTCAACAGCACCTCAAAGGAGACCGGTCGTCTACCATCGAACGACTTCTGCCCTTTTTTCAAACCTTTTACCACTTGCATTACCATAAATGATTTCGTCTCATCGTTTAAACCTCTAGCCTTGAAACCAAATGCTAAACCAGCTAGAAACTTACTCACTTTGGACACCGACCAACCCGATTCCCACACATGCCCAACTAGCAAAAGCAGCTTGCTCTCGTCGTCCATAACGGACCCGTAAGACACCTTCCAACTTTCCCATGTACTCCAGGCCTGCTCGTAATGCAGCCAAGACCTTTCTGACAGTGATCTAGCAAATAGCTCCTTCACGGCCCTAAAGGCAGGTTCCACAGCTCCGCTGGACATTCCCGGCACAATGAATCCAAGTAAGGCCTCGGCCCTTGAGACTGATGCCACTGTGAATGGAAAAGAACATCATCAGCATTAGTAGGCTCAATTGCCTTGCAATCTGCTACAATCCACAAGTTGAGCTTTAGCCCCACGAAAACCAAGTGCTGCAGTACCCTAACTACTTCTTGAGACGCTACAGACAGCGAATTGATGGCTTCCACGACAGTCACATTTTCGCAAGAAAAACAGATCTTTTTATTCATCACTGACTCGCCCCACACTGACAACGCCACTACTCGAGGAAATAACTGCAATAGGACCCGGTTTTGTAATAAACCTCGTTCGCGCCAATCGAGTGGCCACTCCGCCACCAACACCTGACCGCGATACCTCAAATTGAAACCACGCTTTTCAATCACGTTAATGCTAAAACCTAGATCTACTGCATTTTCCACTGTTTCAATCCAAATGGATTTGCCATTGTATTCCTCTAAGAAAAGAGCCCACACCTTCAAATCCTGTTTCAACTCCTTAGTCAATCTGATGAAATGCAGGGGAGACTTTACCCCCACAGTCGCCAAAGACAAACGGCGACAAAATGCGCGGCCCATTGGCATAATTCTGCAAGCAAAGTTCAGCTTGCCCAATAAAGATTGCAAATCGTGCAGCGTTATCTTGCGCCGGGTACACGCTTTTCTCACTTCTTCCCGAAAAGCGACTAATTTGTCATCAGGCAATCTACATTCCATTGCAACGGTATCAATTTCTATGCCTAGAAAACTTAGTGTCGTCACCGGCCCAACCGTTTTATCAGCCGCTAATGGAACTCCGAAACCTTTTGCTACCCTCTCCATTGTGTGCAGTAGAATCGAGCAAGCCGCGGACTGTGGCGGGCCTACAAACAAGAAATCGTCAAGATAATGCAAACACGAATTCAAACCAGATACATCCTTAACAACCCATTCCAAGAATGTACTAAACGTTTCAAAATAGGCGCATGATAGCGAACAGCCCATGGGAAGACAACGATCAATGAAAAAACCTCCGTCCCAAAAACAGCCCAACAGGTGCATGCTCTCCGGATGCACTGGTAACAGACGAAACGCCGCCTCGATATCCGTTTTTGCCATCACAGCACCCCTACCACACAACCGTACCAGATTAATCGCTGCATCGAAAGACATGTAAGAAACTGCACACAGTTGAGGATCAATACCGTCGTTTACTGACAGACCTTTTGGGAAGGATAAATGGTGAATAAGCCTAAATTTGTTAGGCTCCTTCTTCGGAACTACTCCTAGCGGTGACACCCTTAAATTACTGATTGGAGCCGTTGGAAAAGGTCCGGCCATCCTACCCAAATCAACCTCTTTTTTCAATTTTTCAGAAACAACGCTAGGAAATTGCAGTGCCGACTTTAGATTCTTTCTTGACAAACAAACATCCTGCTCAATAAACGGAATTTTAAAACCGTAACCAAAACCTTCCCTCAAAAGTGACACTGCTGCCACATCTGGGTATCTATTTAGATACGCTTCCATCGCGTCCAGCCGCACCGGTGTCTCCCCTTTTTTCAGCACCGTCTCCCCCTCTTGTTTTTCCCCCTCTGAAACATCTAGCCGCCCCGTGTGTGCCCCCACAACTTGAGCATTCGTGCTTGTACTTGCACTTGCTCCCAAATCTACATGTCCCCTCATTAAATGAGAAACACAGTCCCTTCTGCATTGCGACCGAGTGTCCTGACTGCCCTGAACCCCCGGCGCCCCCCTGAAATGGCTGGGTTCCCTGATTCGCTCTAACTGGTGCCATAACTCTCATCCACAACGCTATATCCTAATGATCCCAACGTATACCTGGTCGTACCGCTTTGCGCTGCCTGAACTGCTCGTCGTACCTTAACCATCCCAAACCGCCATATACCCTGTAAGCCTCCCCAATCGCGTCCATATAGCAAAAAAGTCCCGAACAATTTTCGGGTGCCTTTTCGCCTATCACGCTTGCCAATATAGCAAACGCCTGCAACCAGTTTGAAAAAGAACGAGGGATTAGGCGGTACCGCCTCCTTTCCTCATCATCTTTCTTGGAATCGTCTCTTCTTAACCTATCCAGATTAAATCTTTCCAACGGCAGTAATGAAAAAATATCTACGTAATCCCCCTTCCAGATCTTTTCCTTCACCTCCTCCCGCAAATGTGACCCCAGCGGTCCCTCAAAACAAACGTATACTTCGCTCCTAGCGGAATCATCCAGACGCACCGTGTCCTCATTTTCCTTATCTTTGCTAGCCCCTTCGTTTTGGCCTCCCGCGTCTGCTGACCCCGTCCCCCTTACTGCTTCACTGCCGCCCCCCCCGATGTAGCTGCGACCGCTGTACCCTGGCCCCCACACTGCGACACTACCTCAGGGCTTGTTAACCCCCCAGTCCCCACTGGCCCTTCCGCGATTCCTAACCACGCCGCTGCAGGTGACCCCCCCCCCCTTGAGGGCCCCCGTACCATATTCTGGCTAAATCTCTAAGGCCATGTAATATAAGGCCCATCCCCCCGCTAGCCCCCCCCATAAATAACTCCCGTTCGCTACTCTCACTGGGAGCTACGGAGGGGTTAAAATTAGTAAATTGCTGGCTCTCACCTGGCTGCCTGGGCGCTGTGAACCCAGCAGCCGAAGGTCCTGGGTCCTGATGAAGGCGTGCTGGTCCCATGCTGGCTCCGTCTGCTGGTGGCTCCGCAGCTCCCGGGTCAACCTGCCTCACCGGCTGCCCACCGCCAGAAGCAGGCGAACCGGCAAGAATTGCAGGGCCCCTCGGAGCTGCCGCCGTGATCTGCAGGGCGCCGCCATCTTGGGGAGGTCTCCACAGGGCGCCGCCATCTTGCTGTAGTCCCTGTTGCTGGTGCGCAGGCGCCGGGCTCCCTGATCCAGCGCCATCTTGCCGGAGACCTCTCCCACATGGTGCTGTACTTCCTGCAGCGGCGCCGTCTTGGATGAAGTCCTGGGAGAGTGGCGCCGCTGCAGCGCTGCTGACCGAGGCAGCCGAACGCTGCCCGCTGCTCACCGGAGCCGCCCCCATCGCTCCCAGAGCCGACGATCCTCTGTACGCCGCTCCATCCGGCGTGCTTGAAGACAGGCTGCCGGCCGCTGGGACGTCGCCGCACAGGGGCCTGCCCCCTGGTTCCTCGCGCTCCTCCACGCGCTACTCCACGCCGAGCGGGGCCTGCAGAGCCGCTGACGCCCGCCGCTCCTGGTCCTGGATCCCGTCGCCTCTGTGCCGCGGGGGGGGGGGGAACCCGGCCCCTGTTGTAGGTCCCGCCTGTGAGATGGATTCCTCCCAGCCTGCGGGCGGGAAGCAGAGGGACCGCGTCCACCGGCCCTGGCTGGAGGGTCCCTGGAGGGGCTCCGTATGCGGCGCCGGACCCGGGGGGTAGCCTCAGGACTAAAGCGCGCCGGAGGCCGAGACCTCCGCGGCCGGGGTCCTGTTGGAGGGGCGATGGAGGCTCCGGCTACCGACCCCTGAAGCAGGCTGTTCACCGAAGCCTGCAGCCAATCCGTCCCTTGGGCGGCTGCTTCCACCCGGAGCTGCTGAAGCAAGGCCTCGACATCCATCGCTTGGGTACAAGGAGCTTCTCTTCTGTGGCTGGTGAGTACCCAAATGGTTGCCCCCTCCACGTGGCCACCACCTTTTATATAGGCCCCCCCCCCTGCCCTGTCTCCGACCCCTCCTTCCTTTTTCAAATTCAAAAAACTCCGTCCCTCCTCTTAGCTTCTGTTAACCCTATACCCCCAAACTTCCTACGAGCTCCCTATTGTCCCACGTCACCCTGTCATGGCGGCCTCCCCCAAGGGCCGGAGGCCCAGTACGGCCTTTCTTGACAGTAAATACAAAGGGTTCACATCTAGATGCAAACCATTCATCAATACCAAAAATAGACAGGCCAGAGTTAAATTTGCAGAAAAACACCTCAAGAAGCCAGCTCAGTTCTGGAAAAGTATTCTATGGACAGATGAGACAAAGATCAACCTGTACCAGAATGATGGGAAGAAAAAAGTTTGGAGAAGAAAGGGAACGGCACATGATCCAAGGCACACCACATCCTCTGTAAAACATGGTGGAGGCAACGTGATGGCATGGGCATGCATGGCTTTCAATGGCACTGGGTCACTTGTGTTTATTGATGACATAAGAGCAGACAAGAGTAGCCGGATGAATTCTGAAGTGTACCGGGATATACTTTCAGCCCAGATTCAGCCAAATGCTGCAAAGTTGATTGGACGGCGCTTCATAGTACAGATGGACAATGACCCCAAGCATACAGCCAAAGCTACCCAGGAGTTCATGAGTGCCAAAAAGTGGCACATTCTGCAATGGCCAAGTCAATCTCCAGATCTAAACCCAATTGAGCATGCATTTCACTTGCTCAAATCCAGACTTAAGACGGAAAGACCCACAAACAAGCAAGACCTGAAGGCTGCGGCTGTAAAGGCCTGGCAAAGCATTAAGAAGGAGGAAACCCAGCGTTTGGTGATGTCCATGGGTTCCAGACTTAAGGCAGTGATTGCCTCCAAAGGATTTGCAACAAAATATTGAAAATAAAAATATTTTGTTTGGGTTATGTTTATTTGTCCAATTCCTTTTGACCTCCTAAAATGTGGAGTGTTTGTAAAGAAATGTGTACAATTCCTACATTTTCTATCAGATATTTTTGTTCAACCCTTCAAATTAAACGTTACAATCTGCACTTGAATTCTGTTGTAGAGGTTTCATTTCAAATCCAATGTGGTGGCATGCAGAGCCCAACTCGCGAAAATTGTGTCACTGTCCAAATATTTCTGGCCCTAACTGTACACAGCCAATGACAGGCTATGTGCACCCGTCCAGAAAGTATGCAGAAATTTCCTGAGAAAATCCTGAGGTTTTCCGCAGGAATTCTGCATGCGTTTTTATTGCGTATTTTGTGCGGATTTTTCGCTTTTTTTCCCGGAGGTTCCCAATGCAATAATATATTGGGAAATCCGCTTAAAATACGCAAAATTAACCCCTTCATGACCTTGGGATTTTCAGTTTTTCCGTGTTCGTTTTTCACTCCCCTCCTTCCCAGAGCTATAACTTTTTTATTTTTCCGTCAATATGGCCATGTGAGGGCTTATTTTTTGCGAAACAAGTTGTACTTTTGAACAACACCATTGGTTTTAGCATGTCTTGTACTAGAAAACGGGAAAAAAATTCCAAGTGCGGTGAAATTGCAAAAAAAGTGCAGTCCCACACTTGTTTTTTGTTTGGCTTTTTTGCTAGGTTCACTAAATGCTAAAACTGACTAACTAACCCTGCCATTATGATTCTCCAGGTCATTACGAGTTCATAGACACCTAACATGACTAGGTTATTTTTTATCTAAGTGGTGAAAAAAAATTCCAAACTTTGCTAAAAAAAAAAAAAATTGCGCCATTTTCCAATACCTGTAGTGTCTCCATTTTTCATGATCTGGGGTTGGTTGAGGGCTTATTTTTTGTGTGCTGAGCTGGCATTTTTAATGATACCATTTCAGTGCAAATACGTCCTTTTGATCGCCCATTATTGCATTTTAATGCAATGTCGCGGCGACCAAAAAAGTAATTCTGTCGTTTCGATTTTTTTTCCTCGCTACGCTGTTTAGCGTTCAGGTTAATGCTTTTTTATTGATAGATCGGGCGATTCTGAACGCGGCAATACCGAATATGTGTAGGTTTGATTTTTTTTTAATTGATTTATTTTGAATGGGGCGAAAGGGGGGTGATTTAAACTTTTATATTTTTTTATTTTTTTCACATTTTTTTTTTTTTTTTACTTTTGCCATGCTTCAATAGCCTCCATAGGAGGCTAGAAGCTGGCACAACTCGATCGCCTCTGCTACATAGCAGCGATCATCAAATCGCTGCTATGCAGCAGAAATGCAGGTGTGCTATGAGCGCCGGCCACAGGGTGGCGCTCACAGCTAGCCGGGATCAGTAACAATAGAGGTCTCAAGGACCTCTATGGTCACTATACAGAAGCATCGCTGACCCCCGATCATGTGATGGGGGTCAGCGATGCGCTCATTTTCGTCCGGAAGCGCCGGTTAAATGCCGCTGTCAGCGTTTGACAGCGGCATTTAACTAGTTAATAGCGGCGGGTGAATCGCGATTTTACCCGCCGCTATTGCGGGCACATGTCAGCTGTTCAAAACAGCTGACATGTCCCAGCTTTGATGCGGGCTCACCGCCGGAGCCTGCATCAAAGCGGGGGTTCTGACCTCGGACGTACTATCCCGTCCGAGGTCAGAAAGGGATTAATGAACATGCTGCATATTTTTCAGCATGCGTTTTTTTTGCGGAAAAAAACGCAACATGTGCACAAAAATTGCAGAAACCATTAAAAATGATGGTGTACTTAATGTATGCGTTTTTTATGCGTTTTTGCCGCGGAAAGCCGCCGAAAAAACGCGCAAAAACATGAAGAATCCGCGAATAATCCGGAACGTGTGCACATACCCTAAATGTGAAAATCAATTTAGGCTTTTGGTGAACGAAAAGTTATCGACAGAAACTCGAACAGCCAAATTTTAAGCAAATTGTTCGAGTTCATCGAACGACTCAAACAACGCCCAAAACAGCTCGAATTTGAAATTGGCGAACAGTCCGATTCGAACGCCGCTCATCTCTAGTCAGAACTCCTGCACCCAGTAATCTAGATGATACATCTTTGGTTTCAGGGTTTCTTTATCTACATAATGCTGCTCTCAGATGAGGTAGCAAAAACCAAACCGACTGACTATGAAACACATACCAGTTGTCAAGTTCCAGTGCCTGACATTTGCTTCTTCATGAGAAAGGCTTTCCCAAGAGGTCTCTGGCAGCGGCTTATTCTGCTCTCTCCATATAAAATCCATGCATGTATACCATACCGTGTATGGTGCAGCCAGGAGAGAAAGTTGTCAGTCAAATGAATATTCAACTCGCTGCTATCTAATTCGTATGGCCACCTTAAGAAAGCGAGTATCAGATGACAGATATTTGGGTTACTGACGTGTTATATAGTAACATAAAAATGACATAACTCTAGAAATAATACATCAGATAAATACCCATCAGCCAGACGATATCTCTCCAGAGTCCACCATACACAGAAACACTTGGTCTAGTGCTCCTATGTTCTCTATGAAAAAGCTGCTGCCAGACTCCTGGCAGTGGCTTATTTCCTAGAGACAAAAAGGATTGGCCATCGGAATTCGAACATGCTGCATTCTTCTCTCCTCCGATGTCTCTGTTGGGGGAGAGTTGATAGGCCCCCCATTAAACTTTAGACTGTTGGTTGATCCTACAGATATGAGTGAGATTGGTTATTGTTGCGGGCGGCACGGTGGCGCAGTGGTTAGCACAGTAGCCTTGCAGCGCTGGAGTCCTGGGTTCAAACCCCGCCAAGGACAACATCTGCAAAGAGTTTGTATGTTCTCTCCGTGTTTGTGTGGGTTTCCTCCGGGTACTCCGGTTTCCTCCCACATTCCAAAGACATACTGATAGGGAATTTAGATTGTGAGCCCCATCGGGGGACAGTGATGATAATGTGTGCAAAAAAATGTAAAGCGCTGCGGAATATGTTAGCTCTATATAAAAAAAATAAAAGATTGTTAGTCCAGTGTTTATGGCCTTAAGTCATCAGGAAATGCTGGTGTTTGTAGGGTTGTAGCTTTGGGAATTCAGCTGTGGAATATTCTGCTGTAAGTGAAGGTAAAATAAGCAAAGTCCAGCTACAGAGGTTTCCAGTTTTGGAAAACTCCTGCCCCACATTTTAATAAAATGAACTGAGCCTTACTCACCCTCTCCTGGTCCAGCGCTGTGTCTCTACTGTGCTACCGCTGTATGTTACTGTCTGCAGCACTGACATCCTACTGATAGTGCTGCAGCCAATAACAGAACTCAGCGGCTCTGCCTGAGTCGACAGCAGGAGATGCTAAGCTCCATGATTGGCGCTGCACACAATAACAGTCACTGGGAGCAACGGTGGAGATTCAGCACTTGACACGGAGGGTGAGCAGAGGACACTTTATTTCTCTAAAATAAACTGATAGCTGGGGGACAGGAGTTTTCAGAAGCCATTTAACCCTTTTAAGCAATTTGCAAATCTACGTAGAATGTATTTTCAAGGTCACTTTGCTCTTTAGGGACACAGACCTAGATACGTGCAATTTAGTTCCAAAATAAGTACAGATTTCTGACCTCGAGTATAATATATACAGTGTGTACAGAAAGTATTTAGACCCCTTTAAATGTTTCACTCTTTGTTTCATTGCAGCCATTTGGTAAATTAAAAAAAGTTCATTTTTTTTCTCATTAATGTACACTCTGCACCCCATCTTGACTGAAGAAAAACAGAAATGTAGAATTTTTAGCAAATGTAAAAAAAAAAAAGAAAGACTGAAATATCACATGGTCATAATTTGCTCAGACACTCATATTTAAGTCACATGCTGTCCATTTCCTTGTGATCCTCCTTGAGATGGTTCACACCTGTCTATATAAGACCTCACAGCTCACAGTGCATGTCAGACCAAATGAGAATCATGAGGTCAAAGGAACTGGCCAAGGAGCTCAGAGACAGAATTGTGGCAAGGCACAGATCTGGCCAAGGTTAAGGTTGTTTTTTCCGTCAAGATTGGGTGCTGAGTGTACATTACAAATAAACATTTTTGAATCTATCGGCTGCAATGAAACAAAAAGTGAAAGGGGTCTGAATACTTTCCGTACCCACTATATATATATATATATATATATATATATATATATATATATATACACTGCTCAAAAAATAAAGGGAACACTTAAACAGCAGAGTATAACTCCAAGTAAATCAAAGTTCTGTGAAATCAAACTGTCCACTTAGGAAGCAACACTGAGTGACAATCAATTTCACATGCTGTTGTGCAAATGGAGTAACAACAGATGGAAATGATTGGCAATTATCAAGACACACTCAATAAAGGAGTGGTTCTGCAGGTGGGGACCACAGACCACATCTCAGTACCAATGCTTTCTGGCTGATGTTTTGGTCACTTTTGAATGTTGGTTGTGCTTTCACACTCGTGGTAGCATTAGATGGACTCTACAACACACACAAGTTGCTCAAGTAGTGCAGCTCATCCAGGATGGCACATCAATGCGAGCTGTGACAAGAAGGTTTGCTGTGTCTGTCAGCGTACTGTCCAGAGGCTGGAGGCGGTACCGGGAGACAGGCCAGTACACAAGGAGACGTGGAGGGGGCCATTGGAGGGCAACAACTCAGCATCAGGACCACTACCTCAGCCTTTGTGCAAGGAGGAACAGGAGGAGAACTGCCAGAGTCCTGCAAAATGACCTCCAGCAGACCACAAATGTGCATGTGTCTGCACAAATGGTTAGAAACCGACTCCATGAGGATGGTCTGAGTGCCCGACATCCACAGATGGGGGTTGTGCTCACAGCCCAAAACCGTGCAGGACGCTTGGCATTTGCCTCAGAACACCAGGATTGGTAAATTCGCCACTGGCGCCCTGTGCTCTTCACAGATGAAAGCTGGTTCACACTGAGCACATGTGACAGAGTCTGAAGACGCCATGGAGAGCGATCTGCTGCCTGCAACATTCTTCAGCATGACCGGTTTGGCAGTGGGTCAGTAATGGTGTGGGCTGGCAATCTTTGGAGGGCCGCACAGCACTCTATGTGCTCGCCAGAGGTAGCCTGACTGCCATTAGGTACCGAGATGAGATCCTCAGACCCCTTGTGAGACCATATGCTGGTACGGTTGGCCCTGGGTTCCTCCTAATGCAGGACAATGCCAGACCTCATGTGGCTGGAGAGTGTCAGCAGTTCCTGCAAGATGAAGGCATTGAAGCTATGGACTGGCCCGCCTGTTCCCCAGACCTGAATCCGATTGAACATCATGTCTCGCACCATCGGTCATCATGTCTCGCACCATCCACCAACGTCACGTTGCACCACAGACTGTCCAGGAGTTGGCGAATGCTTTAGTCCAGTTCTGGGAGGAGATCCCCCAGGAGACCATCTGCCGCCTCATCAGGAGCATGCCCAGGCATTTTAGGGAGATCATACAGGCACGTGGAGGCCACACACTACTGAGCATCATTTCCTTGTCTTGAGGTCTTTCCACTGAAGTTGGATCAGCCTTAACTTCATTTTCCACTTTGATTTTGAGCATCATTCCAACTCCAGACCTCCGTGGGATATTAGTTGTGATTTACGTTGATAATTTTTAGGTTTTAGTTCCCAACACATTCCACTATGTAATGAATAAAGATTTACAACTGGAATATTTCATTCAGTAATATCTAGGATGTGGGATTTTAGTGTTCCCTTTATTTTTTTGAGTTTCCTCAATCCCAACACATTTAAGTGATTTAATTGACGGTGTCACTTGACAAGGCAGTTTTATCATTTACAGTGTTGGCAATAGACAAGACCACCCCAATAATACAGTCATGCACACAAGCCCCTCTAGCTGTGCCATAGAGATTGTTAGCTATTGCCTATTGTCATTGCATTGCTTAGTATTGATATGAAGGATTCTTGGGCCTTTAGTATCTTGGGAAACGTATACCCCCTTACTATTAAAGAAAAAAAACCTGCCCGTAAGGTGGAGCTTGTATGCTTATGGTGGTGATAAGCGAAACAGCTCTCACCGACAGTGATCCCATGTGCATGGCCGGCTTAACAGTGCATTGCTCACATTTCTTCTGTAAGGAAGCAGAGCTTATAGTAAATTGAGCTTATAGTAAATGGAGTCGGTGTATTTTCTGTGTGTTTCACACTTGCTGACATGAACAGACTTGCAGCCGCTGCGGTTGCTTTTGATCTGATGATTGTTCAGTGACTGTACACACAGAGAGTGCCGCTTTCCTCCCCCATCATGTTACTGATCTGTCAAGTGAAAATGGTTGCCATGTAATATAATGCATTGGCAAAGCTAGCTAGCAAAAACCACGTTAGGCAGAAGTGTAAACATGGGCAGGAAAAGTATTCAAAGGGGTAGTCAGGCACCAGAAAATGAGCAACCCAACCCCATTCCCAACTGTCAGGGGTCTGAACACACCAGCGTGAACCTGATGAACATTGATTGGGTGTGAGGATTGTTTAGCCAGCGTAGAAATCCCTATTGTCAGCAGCCAATTGTCCTGCTTAAACAGGAGATGTGCTGCCGAGGACAATGTTATGATGTATTAACAATTGTTTTGTGTGCATAGAAATGTAAGCAGGTCATTAAACGAACGCTGATTAGCTCGTGTGTCGCCGATAGCTGGTCACTTATAACTATGGTCGACACATGTTAGTCCAACATGGCGGGTTGGTAAGAGCTCTACAGAATGGACAGTAGACACAGAATACACGTCACCACCATAACTACGGAGGACCTGTACAACACATGGACCGGGATGGTCACTGCTCACAGACGGCATTGTGCCATCTCACACCCAGTCCTCATAAGTGCATGGAGTCTGTTGGCCTGCGGTAGAAAAAAAAAATACAGAACGTAGTAAAAAGCCAGCACTTTAAGAAACACTCCGGACAAAAATGATATCCCCTATATCTTTCTAAATATGCCCGTAATGTAGTCTACTTGCCTTATAATGCATACTGCTGGACATCTTCCCCAATTTCCAGCTCCGGTTTGGTCCTCTTCTGGGTCACGTGAGCGCTCCTCCTCCTCTTTCCTAGCTCACATGGGGGGAGGTGGTACTCTCACCAATGAGTCTATGTGGCTCAGAACGAGATACAGTGATGGGAGTGGCACTGCCCCACACTGCGGTCCCAGTGTGAACTGGCAAAGAGGAGGAGCGGTCATGTGACCGAGAAGAGGAGCAGAGCAATACTGGAAATGGGAGAGGATAGCGATCTGTAGGTGTAGTAATACTTTTTATTTCTATAGCGCCAACATTTTCCGCAGCAGTTTACATTTTAAAGGGCCTTGGGCATCTGCTTGTTCAGGCTCCGTGCACAGGCCCACCCTCCCGGGAACAGTGTGTATGCAATATATTAGAAGTTTCTACTTTATTAAATGCGTATTTTGTAGCTTCTTCCTCTTCGGGTTCTCTATTGTTCTTGTCAGCCTCATGATTATAATATATATTTTTTTTGCATTCACAGATTAATTCTTGTGATCAAAATCTGAACATTTGCTGTGAGCTTCTGGAGTTGAATTCAAAAATCCAGGGACAGCTATTCACCATCCTCAATGTCACCGCAAGAGAAGGTAAGAAGCAAAATTGGTGCAAGCTCTAATCACATTTCCAATGCACTGTTCTGCATCTACCCATCTCTGCATCAATGTACCACAGGCATATATCAAGCATGATAAGTGCCATAGCAAAAAGGAAGATGGGCCGCCTCACACCATTGTTACACTTGTCTCTCCTTTCTTCATCCCGGTCTTTAAAAATGACCCCACCCACACCACTAATTGGCAGCTTTCTGTGTACACTGTGCATAGGCAGAAAGCTGTCTATCAGTGGTGGGAGCAGGATTATACAGAGCTCATGATTATGAAGGAGTACCCATAGCAGGTTTGTTATTCATCCAGGGAAAATCTCCTCCTGATAAAACTTTATCTCAAAATTATAAACTGGAATCAGGATCTGTGTCGCTACATTATGCTGGTCTTCGATTTGGTGGCAAAAACATGGTGACAGATTCCCTTTAAACAATAGGTTATTTTCTAATCACATATTCCTTTTTTAAAGGGAATGTATTATTTACAGCATCCTCCTGGACATTAAAAACTAAAAAATATATATTAACTTTTAATCTCTTTATTAATGACCTTGTGGATGGGATTGAGAGTAAAGCATCAGTCTTTGCTGAACGACACCAAACTACGTAGGATACTAAAATCTGACCTTGACATTACAATATTGCAAAATTATAAGGATAAGATGACTGAATGGGCAAACACTTGGCAAATGAGGTTTAATCTAAACAAATGTAGAGTAATGCCCCTAGGATGGAGTAATCCTATTGCTGCATATACAGTAAATGGGAGTATACTCGGGAATACAGAACAGGAGAAGGACTTGGGTTTTCTGGTTAGGCCTCTTTCACATTTCCATCTTTCATCTCCCGTCACAATCCATCGATTTTTGAGAATGCAGGATCCTGGAAAAAATTTGCTCATTTTCTCATAGACTTGTATTAGCGACAGATTGTGATGGATGGCCATCCGTTTCATCCGTCGTGCACTGGATCCTGCATAAAAAAAAACGGTCCGTCGGGCAGAGAAAACGTTCAGAGGAACGTTTTTTCTGCACGTCGGAAAATTAGTCAGCGATGCATCCTGCGCTGTCCGTCACTGGCTACAGTGGAAGCCTATGGGCGCAGGATGCGTCGCTAACTGTGAAAAGCAGGAATCCAGCGACGGGTCCCGTCTTTTCAAACTGAGCATGCATGGAAGAATTTCCCGTCAGTGAAATTCTCTCTCGCTCGCTCTCTTTCCCTTTTTACTATTGATGCTGCCTATGCAGCATCAATAGTAATAAGATATAATGTTAAAAATAATTAAAAAATAAAAAAAATCGCAATATTCTCACCTACCGGCGTTCCCGCGCAGCGTCACCAATGCTCCCGGCAGCTAGCGTTCCTTCTCGCGAGATTTCGCAATGTATTACTAGGAACGCTAGCTGCCGGGAGCATCGCTGCGCGGGAACGCCGGTAGGTGAGAATATTGCTTTTTTTCCTTTTTTTTAACCTGGTTTGTGTTGTAACAGGAACACATGGGCTACTTGCACAGTGAACAAGTCTGTAAGAACATGTTCACACACCACCAAGAAACCTGAAGACACAAAAGAGAATGGTAAAACCAAAAACACTCAGTTTGAAAAAATGTTTGCAGTAATCCGCAAGTGCTAGTAAAAGATGTAAATAACAGGGTATTTGGTTGATACGTTTTTTGCAAAATATGTATACTAAGCTGCTCTACCAATCTTCACGGTATACCCATATCAGAGCAGTCCTAACTAATGTATGCAATCCCTATCTGATGTATTTGAAAACCTGATCATCTGTATATTACCTGTGTGAACAGGGTTCAGAGAGGAAAAATCCATGTGTGCATACAGAGTAGAACAGCTTTTGTGCAGCTAGCCCAAGAGGAGTGGTGGAACTCCCCAGTCTTGTAGACACAAGAGAACAATCATGGAAACAGGAACACATGGGCTACTTGCACAGTGAACAAGTCTGTAAGAACATGTTCACACACCACCAAGAAACCTGAAGACACAAAAGAGAATGGTAAAACCAAAAACACTCAGTTTGAAAAAATGTTTGCAGTAATCCGCAAGTGCTAGTAAAAGATGTAAATAACAGGGTATTTGGTTGATACGTTTTTTGCAAAAAATGTATACTAAGCTGCTCTACCAATCTTCACGGTATACCCTTATCAGAGCAGTCCTAACTAATGTATGCAATCCCTATCTGATGTATTTAAAAACCTGATCATCTGTATATTACCTGTGTGAACAGGGTTCAGAGAGGAAAAATCCATGTGTGCATACAGGGCAGAACAGCTTTTGTGCAGCTAGCCCAAGAGGAGTGGTGGAGGTTTTTAAATACATCAGATAGGGATTGCATACATTAGTTAGGACTGCTCTGATATGGGTATACCGTGAAGATTGTTAGAGCAGCTTAGTATACATTTTTTGCAAAAAACGTATCAACCAAATACCCTATTATTTACATCTTTTACTAGCACTTGCGGATTACTGCAAACATTTTTTCAAACTGAGTGTTTTTGGTTTTACCATTCTCTTTTGTGTCTTCAGGTTTCTTGGTGGTGTGTGAACATGTTCTTACAGACTTGTTCACTGTGCAAGTAGCCCATGTGTTCCTGTTTCCATGATTGTTCTCTTGTGTCTACAAGACTGGGGAGTTCCACCACTCCTCTTGGGCTAGCTGCACAAAAGCTGTTCTGCCCTGTATGCACACATGGATTTTTCCTCTCTGAACCCTGTTCACACAGGTAATATACAGATGATCAGGTTTTTAAATACATCAGATAGGGATTGCATACATTAGTTAGGACTGCTCTGATATGGGTATACCGTGAAGATTGGTAGAGCAGCTTAGTATACATTTTTTGCAAAAAACGTATCAACCAAATACCCTGTTATTTACATCTTTTACTAGCACTTGCGGATTACTGCAAACATTTTTTCAAACTGAGTGTTTTTGGTTTTACCATTCTCTTTTGTGTCTTCTGGTTTGTGTTGTGTATGCGTTTTCGCAACGGGAAAAAAACGCTGCGAAGACTCACAACAGGTGCACATAGGCTTGACGGGTCCGTCAAAGACGGGCCCAGTGCACACGTTTTCCACAATCTGCACAGGATCCGTCATTTCCACGTCTTGACGGATCCTGTGCAGATTTGGAAGACGGAAGTGTGAAAGAAGCCTTACAAGTAAGCTGAGCAGCAGGACTCCATGTCACGCGGCAGCTGCAAAAGCGAACAAGATTATATGATGTATAAAAAGAAATAAAATCCTGTGATGCAAATTTGTTGTTACCCCTGTATAAATGACTTGTGAGGCCAAATCTAGAATATGGGATCCATTTTTTTTTGGCTACACATTTTAAAAAGGATATTCAGAAATTAGAGTCAGTTCACAGGTGGACACTAAATTATTACAAGGGATGGAAGGCCTCTCATATGAGGAGAGGTTAGAAAAAAGACGCCTCAGAGGAGATCTCATTTACATATATAAATTTATGTGTGGCCAGTACAAAACACTGGCACATGACTTATTCCTTCCAATAACCATACTAAGGATCAGGGGTGACTGACTACAGGTGGAGGAAAGGCGATTCTGGCAGCTAAATAGGAAAGGGTTCTTTACAGTTAGAGCAGTCAGAGTGTGGAATGTCCTATCGCAAGGGGTAGTAATGGCCGACACTATAACAGCTGTTATACAAGGGCTGGATGATTTCCTCATTACACATAATATTGTAGGATAAAGGTAATTTAGTGGCAAAAATTTTTAGTTGGTGGAAAAAGGTTGAACTTGATGGACCCAGGTCTTTTTTCAACCTATGACTTCTGTAGGGCAGTTTTCTGGGCATGCTCTGTGGCATATGCAGAGGTCACTGTGCAGGGAGGGAGGAGGAGGTAACTGACCACGTCACTTATTATTATTGGTGCTATCCTTTGTTTTAGTATTAAGGCTGAGGTGCTTCTTTACATAATCTAATTCTGTTGGCCACAAGCCGAAAAGTCATTGGTCATTTTCTATTAATACTTTCCCTCTAAATTCCACTGACTGGGAGTGGAGACCCATAAGTACATTCAGTGCTCTCGTTTTTAAAGAGTCCAATAGACCCTTTATTGTATGCATCTTCAAGGGCTCGTTCACACGACTGATTTTCTCATGCGAGTGTTATCCGTGATTTTCATTTTTTGCGCTTGTACCTAAGATATTCTATAGATAAAGGAGGAGGAATCCAGCTGTGAGACATCACTCCAGATAAGTATAGAAAACTTGGCTTTTATTTCACCATTAAAAACATCCGGGAGCAAGATAAGATACAGACTGGTCCTTCCCGATACCCATTTATCTTGCTGATCCTGGATGTTTTTAACAGTGAAATAAAAGTGACATTTTATACATTTACCTGTGATGATGTCTCACCGCTGGATTCCTCCTCCTTTGTACGCCTGCAGTGGTTGCTCTGACGCTATCCGTGCAGGTCTATCCATTGCTGGAACAGGATCATCGCCCAGTGTGGTGAGCCGACTAGTTTTTTCTTTTCTATGGGGATGTGCACATTTCTATTTTTTTTTCTTTTTTCCTTGCACCCAGTGGTCTGTGGAAAAAAATCGGAGACATGTCCGATATTAATCCAAGGGGTCGGATCAAAATCGGCAAAGCAACTCTATGGGTCCTTCAAAAAATTCTAACCGCACTCAGATTTTAACAGACTGACAGAAAGGACAAGGTGGAGAAACTTTTTTTTTTTCCTCTCTGTGTTTGAGAAAAATTGATAGCACTCTGATTTCACGTGGAGAAATCAGTTGTGTGAACGTAATGCGTTATCATCTAACTACTTATCACATGGATTTGCATTTCCAATCAATATAAATGAAGTTATCACTAATTTTTAGATGTAGGAGTGTTTTATAAACCTTTATCTTTTTTTTTATTTTTATGTTAAAGGTGGTCAATATGCCGGAGTTGAAACACTTAAGAGTCGCTTTCTGCCATGGCTGGGCACCTGCTTCTCTAACTCCTCGTGTGCGGACAGCAGCTTCTCTCTCCTCCAGGTACAACACCAGAATCCCCACAGGCGCAGAGGAAATCAGCACATGCGAGTGCTGGACATACTGGTGGATAATGTAAAAAAAAAACCAAGATGCTATGTGTGTGTTTTTGTAATATATACCATGATAATTAGTGTTGAGCATTCCGATACCGCAAGTATCGGGTATCGGCCGATATTTGCGGTATCGGAATTCCGATACTGAATTCCGATACTTCCCGCGTATCGGATACCGGAATCGGAAGTTCCCAGAATTCAAATTGAACGCAGCAGCCAATGAGGAATGAATGAAAGTGTGGGCACATCCTGTTTAGCATGGTGGGCATGTAAGTACTGGCAAGGCTTGGATTGGCTGCTGAAATGATGTCACTCTGCACTATAAAAAAGCGCTGCCGCCATTTTGCGCTCACTCTGCTGTGATTTCAGTTAGGGACAGGACGCTGTGTTCTAACTGAGGGCCAGTTGAGCTAGCTAATTGCTTTATTTTCCTTTCCAAAGGCTAATTTAGCAAAACGCTGTGTGTTCTTCACTGTTCACCTTGCTCTTGCCTTGCAGCGCTGTTTTAACAGCGTTCTGCAAGGTCTCTGTGTGTGTGTGTGTGCAGCTCACTCTGTAGTCTGTGTGCAGCCATATACCCGGTTGTATTCAGCTCAGGGGGGGTTCACACTGCCTCACACAGTTGTTCCTTTTTGCTCTTAGTGCAGCCTGCTGCACATTTTTTCTCAAATTTCCTATTAGTGTTTTTCCACCAGTCTCCAGCTCTATTGTGGAAAAACACTACATAGGATAACCTAGAGGGGGGTTTTTGGGCCTTGCAGCGCCGTTTACGGCTGTCTGCACGGTCTCCGTGTGAGCCCAGCTCGCCCTGTAGTCTGTGTGCAGCCATAGCCGGTTGGATTCAGCTCAGGGTTCGTTACTGGCTCATACCTTGAGAAAAATTTTCCTTTTTTTCAAATAGTGCAGCCTGTTTAAAATTTGAAAAAAAAAATTCCTATTAGTGTCTTTCCACTCGTATCCAGCTAAATAGTGGAAAAACACTATATAGGATAACCTAGAGGAGGGTTTTTTGGCCTTGCAGCGCCGTTTACGGCTGTCTGCACGGTCTCCGTGTGAGCCCAGCTCGCCCTGTAGTCTGTGTGCAGCCATAGCCGGTTGGATTCAGCTCAGGGTTCGTTACTGGCTCATACCTTGAGAAAAATTTTCCTTTTTTTCAAATAGTGCAGCCTGTTTAAAATTTGAAAAAAAAAATTCCTATTAGTGTCTTTCCACTCGTATCCAGCTAAATAGTGGAAAAACACTATATAGGATAACCTAGAGGAGGGTTTTTTGGCCTTGCAGCGCCGTTTACGGCTGTCTGCACGGTCTCCGTGTGAGCCCAGCTCGCCCTGTAGTCTGTGTGCAGCCATAGCCGGTTGGATTCAGCTCAGGGTTCGTTACTGGCTCATACCTTGAGAAAAATTTTCCTTTTTTTCAAATAGTGCAGCCTGTTTAAAATTTGAAAAAAAAAATTCCTATTAGTGTCTTTCCACTCGTATCCAGCTAAATAGTGGAAAAACACTATATAGGATAACCTAGAGGAGGGTTTTTTGGCCTTGCAGCGCCGTTTACGGCTGTCTGCACGGTCTCCGTGTGAGCCCAGCTCGCCCTGTAGTCTGTGTGCAGCCATAGCCGGTTGGATTCAGCTCAGGGTGCGTTACTGCCTCATACCTTGAAAAACAATTTCCTTTTTTTCAAATAGTGCAGCCAGTTTAAAATTTGAAAAAAAAAATTCCTATTAGTGTCTTTCCACTCGTATCCAGCTAAATAGTGGAAAAACACTATATAGGATAACCTAGAGGAGGGTTTCTTGGCCTTGCAGCGCCGTTTACGGCTGTCTGCACGGTCTCCGTGTGATTTAAACTAGCTCTGTAGCCCGATCTGCACCAAAAAAAAGGTTAAGTTCACCAAACACAACTTACACTTGTGTAGGCCACATTTGAAAAATAATAAAGTTTAGTCCACAATTTACAACATTAGTGTTTCTTACACCTGTTAGGAGGAGCATTACAGGAATAAGCACACTAAGGCCTTAGTACTTTTCTGCTTATCTTTATCTGTCAACCAAGATGAAGAGGGCAGGGAGTAAGGCACGTGGGCGTGGGCGCGGAGCAGGGAGAGGAGCAGGGAGAGGACGTGGTGATTCTGTGCCTGCTGCGGGCGCCGGTGACTCGTCGTCACTCAGTTTCAGCAGGGAACAGTCCTTCATGCGCAGCTTTGTCGGAGAGCGCCGTGCACCGCTGCTGCGTGAAGACCAAATTGAAGCCGTTGTCGGGTGGATGGCAGCTAACGCCTCGGCATCGACTTCAGTTAGTGCCACATCCTCTCAGGCACAGAGCACTGGAGAGCAGCCATCTGTCTCTTCACCACCTGCCAAATTGGCCAGGCAGTCAGAGAGCCCAGGACAGGAGCCGTCTCTACTTCTGTTCTCTGAATCTCTTGGCTTGGAAACAGGGGGCCAGCCAAGCAGCATTGGAGAAATGGAAGAAGAGGCAGTGTGCAGTGATGCCCAACACCTTTTTCTCTCTGACTCTGAAGAGGCAGGTGGGCCAGTGCCTCCGGTGACCACAGCGCAGTACGCATCTGATGATGAAACTCAGGTGCCGCTTTCTCGTGCGTACTGTGCTGCTGAGACTACCCAGGAGGAGCAGTTGGTGGCAGAGGGTAGTGGAGATGATGAGGTCCTTGACCCATCGTGGCGTGAGGAACAGGAAGGTGGTGGGAGCAGCTCAGAGGAAGAGCTTCCTCTTACGGGCCAAAGAGGGAGAGGGAGGGGGAAGACTGCGGAGCCTGTAGCCTCCACTTTGGCACCCGTTAGGAGCCTGTCTCTTTCCAAAGCCAAAAAGGGCGCTCCCAAGACTTGCAGTGCCTGGTCCTTTTTTGACACAGTTGCAGATGACATTTGTTTTGTCAAATGCAAGCTGTGTCATCATAAAGTAAAAAGAGGGAAAAATGTCAGCAACCTCAATACCACAAATATGTGGAAACATGTGCGGACCAGGCACGCGGTGGAGTTACAGAAACACACTGAAGATGTAGGCCAACCAACAGCGGCAGCTACCACCTCTTCAGCTCGTGTTGCCTCTTCCTCCAGCTCACGCACAGCTGGTTTGGCTTCCTCCCAGAGACCTTGTGTAATTCCACCCACAGCACCACCTTCCCAGTCATCCTCACACTCCCAGTCTACTCTACAGCCATCGGTAGTACAGGCATGGGAGAAAAGGCGGGCATTCTCGGCCAACCACCCCCGAGCACAGGCTCTGAATGCAGGCATTGCCAAACTGTTGTCCCTGGAAATGCTCTCGTTCAGGCTGGTGGAGACTGACAGCTTCCGTGACTTGATGGCATTGGCAGTCCCACAGTACAAGGTGCCCAGCCGCTTTTACTTCAGCAGGCAGGCTGTCCCTGCCCTGCACAGGCATGTTGAGGCAAACATAAAACATGCGCTACTGAACGCCGTCAGTAGCAAGGTCCACCTCACCACCGATGCGTGGACCAGTCAGCATGGACAGGGGCGATATGTTTCCCTCACTGCCCATTGGGTTAATGTTGTTGAGCCAGGTACAGATCGTGCGAGTGGCGCAGGACGTGTCCTGCCCACTCCAAGGATTGCAGGAATCCAGTCTGTACGCATCGACTCCTCCTCTTACACCAGTTCCTCTGATTCCTCTCTGCAGGATCCGTCACAGTCCACCTCCACATGGACCCGTGAACGTTTACCTATGACCGACATGAGCACAGCCGTGGCCAAACGTCAGCAGGCCGTCTTGAAACTAGTTTCATTGGGGCATCGAAGCCACACAGCGCAGGAGCTCTGGAATGCCATCAAGCAGGAGAGCGATGTGTGGTTACTGCCAGCGAATCTCCAGCCAGGCATGGTAGTGTGTGACAATGGCCGAAATCTGGTGGCAGCTTTGGCCCTTGGCAACCTCACTCACATCCCATGTCTGGCACATGTGCTCAATTTGGTTGTGCAGAGTTTTCTGAGGGACTATCCGGATCTTGATGCCCTGCTGCACAAGGTCCGCCTAGAGTGTGCTCACTTGCGGCGTTCCAGCTTGGCCAGATCCCGCATTGCTGCTCTGCAGCGCCGATTCCGCCTTCCGGAACACCGCATCATATGTGACCTACCTACCCGGTGGAATTCCACGTTACATATGTTGGAGCGGTTGTGTGAGCAGCAGCAAGCAGTTATGGAGTACCAGCTGCATCAGGCGCAAAGAAGTCGCAGTCAGCGCCGATCAGACTTCACAACCACAGAGTGGGCCACTATGAAGGACGTCTGCCAGGTTTTGCGTCCTTTTGATTATTCCACGCGGATGGCAAGTGCAGATGATGCACTAGTCAGCATGACTGTCCCCCTTATCTGCCTGCTTCAGCAAACTTTGCAAGGGTTAAGGGATGATGTGGTGGAAGAGGTGGAGGATGAGGAGTCACCTTTTCCATCAGCTTCTGGAGAGTCAGCGCCACGTGGTTCCTCACAAAGGGGTACGCAGGGGCCAATTTGTGAGGAGGATGAGGAGGAGTCAATGGAGGAGGAAGAGCTCCGTCCAGAGGAGGGAGCGACACAATTGTCCAGTGGTCAGTGTGTACAGCGAGGGTGGGGTGATGACGAGCGGGCAGAGATCATGTCTCAAGCAGGGGACAGCGTTTCTGGGCCGGTTGGCACTCTGCAGCACATGGTGGATTTCATGCTGCAGTGCCTGAGAAACGACCGCCGCATCGACCACATTCTCAACATGCCTGATTATTGGGTGTTCACCCTCCTCGATCCTCGCTACCGGGACAACGTCCAAAACCTCATCCCTGCGTTGACCCGGGAGCGTAAATTGCGGGAGTACCACGACACACTGGTGAATTCCATCATCTTCTCCTGTCCAACTGAGAGGAGTGCTGCTAGTGCTTTACAAAGCAGCTCAGTGCGTCGAGGCAGTGGGGGAGGCTCTGCCCAAAGAGGGAGCAGAAGCAGTGCCTCTGCCCAAGGCAAGCCCAGTATGGCACAACTCTGGCACACTTTTGTGTGCCCGCCCCAAATGTCTACACCATCACCGGCGGCTCCAGTCAGCAGGAGGCAACGGTTCCGTCAGATGGTGACAGACTACATGGCTTGCCCTCTTACTGTACTCCCAGACGGCTCTTCCCCGTTCAAGTTTTGGGTCTCTAAGCTGGATACATGGCCAGAGCTAAGCCAGTATGCATTGGAGGTGCTGGCTTGCCCTGCGGCTAGTGTCTTATCGGAACGTGTCTTTAGTGCCGCAGGTGGTGTACTAACAGACCGTCGCATGCGACTATCCTCCGATAACGTTGACCGGCTTACTTTCCTGAAAATGAACCAGGCCTGGATCTCGCAGGAATTTGCCACTCCTCTGCCTGATTAAGTAATTGGGTGTCATCCAGGTCTCCTGCTGTGTTCATCTTTCTACCACCTGAACTGCTATTCCTGGGCTCCAACACCGCCAGTTGCGGCTCAGAAGTGCAGGCTGCACAGTAAAAACATACGACCCAGTGTTATTGGGTTTCAGTAACGTCAGCTGATCCCCAGCTGTGTAGCCGGCAATGTGTCCTGCGACCGCCACGCTGGCACAACAACCTAAATGTAAGGGAACCTGTCCCCCCCCCCCCCCCCCCGTCGTTTGTTACTGAAAGAGCCATCTTGTGCAGCAGTAATGCTGCACAAGGAAAAGGTAGCTCTTTTTTTTTAGCTCTTTGCACACGCAGAACTTAACACTTATAAAATGTGTTCACTGATACCGTTATACCGTCCCGGAGCTGGGACTTTCCTTCGTAATGTGACGCAGCACAGCCGTCATTCCTACCCCCTTGGTGCCATGCGCTGCCTCCTCAGCGTTGTTTTAAGCTGTCACGGAGCCTGCGCTGTTCTGTTATCCCTTGGGCATGCCCTATTTGCGCTGCCTGTCTTCTGACATAATTTGGTGTCAGGCTGGCTGCGCCTGTGCGGCCGCGGTGCCCGAGATCCCGCCTCGCAGTGTCTTCTGATTGAGTCACACTGCGGGCCTGGGATCCATGGGCATGCGCAGTGCATATCTTCCCCTCGGGCTCTCGCTCATTTCCCTCCGCCTTCTTTAGACTGTGCGCCGTCAGCTGATCCCTAGCATGCCACGGCCGTGACACCGCACAGTCTGAAGAAGAGGGAAGGAGGGGAGTGAGAGTCGAGGTTATGCACTGTGCATGCCCATGGTTCCAAGGCCCGCAGTGGGATTACGTTAGATGAGACTGCGAGGTGGGATCTGGAGCAGCGTGGACGCACAGGCACTGACAGCCTGACACCAAATTATGTCAGAAGACAGGCAGCGCTAATTGGGCATGGCCAAGGGCTAACAGAACAGCGCAGGCTCCGTGGCAGCTTAAAACAACGCTGAGGAGGCAGCGCACGGCATCAAGGGGATAGGAATGACAGCTGTGCTGTGTCCCATTACGAAGGAAATTCGCACCTCCGGAACGGTTTAACGGTATAAAGGGACACATTTTTAGTGTTTACTTCGGTGTTTGCAAGGAGCATAATTAAAAGAGCAACCTTTTCCTTTTGCATCCTTAGTGCTGCACAACATGGCTCTTTCAGCTACAAACGTCTTGGGGGGGGGGTTAAAGGTTTCCTTTCAACTTGCTCCAATCAGGCTTCGGCCTACACTCTGTTCCTCTGCTCCTCCTGCTGTCCCTGGGCTCTAACACCGCCAGTTGGTGCCTGGAAGTGCTGTGTGCACAGTCAACAGTCGCTCCTCTGTTATTGGGGTTCAGTAACGTCAGCTGATCCCCAGCTGTGTGTGCGGCAATACCTCCAATCTGCTCCTCCTGCTGTCCCTGGGCTCTAACACCGCCAGTTGGTGCCTGGAAGTGCTGTGTGCACAGTCAACAGTCGCTCCTCTGTTATTGGGGTTCAGTAACGTCAGCTGATCCCCAGCTGTGTGTGCGGCAATACCTCCAATCTGCTCCTCCTGCTGTCCCTGGGCTCTAACACCGCCAGTTGGTGCCTGGAAGTGCTGTGTGCACAGTCAACAGTCGCTCCTCTGTTATTGGGGTTCAGTAACGTCAGCTGATCCCCAGCTGTGTATCCGGCAACGTGTCATGCGACCGCCACGCTGGCACAACTAAAATGTAAGGGGACCTGTCCCCCCCCCCCCCTAGGCGTTTGTTACTGAAAGAGCCACCATGTGCAGCACTAATACTGCACAAGGGAAAGGTCGCTCTTGAAATTATGCTCCTTGCAAACGCTGAACTACACACTCATGTAATGTGTCCCCTCACACCGTCCAACCGTCCCGGAGGTGGGACTTTCCTTTGTAATGTGACACAGCACAGCCGTCATTGCTACCCCCTTGGCACCGTGCGCTGCCTCCTTAGCGTTGTTTGATTCCGTCATGGACCCTGCGCTGTTATGTTATCCCTTGGCCATGCACAGTTTGCGCTGCCCGTCCTCTGACATCATTTGTTGTCGTCCTGGCTGCGCCTGTGCGTCCACGCTGCCCGAAATCACACCTCGCAGTGTCGTCTAATGTGATCCCACAGTGGGCCTGGTATCCATGGCCATGCGCAGTGCATATACTAGCCTCTCACTCCCCTTCTTCACGCTTCTTCAGACTAGGCGGCGTCAGCTGATCCCTAATAGCATGCCACGGCCGTGACGCCGCACAGTCTGAAGAAGCAGGAAGGAGGTGAGTGAGAGGCGATGATATGCACTGCGCATGCCCATGGATCCCTGGCCCGCAGTGGGACTACATTAGATGACACTGCAAGGTTGGATCTCGGGCAGCTTGGACGCACAGGCACTGCCAGCCTGACACCTACATGATGTCAGAAGACGGGCACCGCTAACTGTGCATGGCCAAGGGATAACATTACAGTGCGGGCTCCGTGACAGAACCAAACAACGTTGAGGAGGTGGTGCCCGGCACCAAGGGGGTTGGAATGACGGCTGTGCTGTGTCACATTACAAAGGAAAGTCCCACTTCCGGGATGGTTTGACGGTGTGAGGGGACACATTATATGAGTGTGTACTTCAGCGTTTGCAAGGAGCATAATTTTCGGAGCCACCATTTTCCATGTGCAGTATTACTGCTGTACAAGATGGCTCTTTCAGCAACAAATGCCTGGGGGGGGGGGTTAAAGGTTCCCTTTCAACTTGCTCCACTGCAGGCTTCGGCCTACACTCTGCTCCTCTTTGATTCCCTGGGTTTCAACACTGTCAGTTGCCACCTGGAAGTGTTGTCTACACAGAAAAAAACACTAGGTGATGTGTCAGTGGGGTTCAGCACCGCCAGCTGTTCCCCTGCTGTGTAGTCGGCAACGTGTCCAGCACAAGCCACGCTGGCACAACAGAACAAAAGCTGCCACCAGTGCAGGCTTCGGCCTACACTCTGCTCCTCTCCTCCTCCTGCTGACCCTGGGCTCAAACACCGCTAGTTTTTGCCCGGAAGTGCTAGCTGCACAGAGAAAAACACCAGCCAATGTGTTAGTGGGGTTCAGCAACGCCAGCTGTTCCCCTGCTGTGTAGCCGGCAACGTGACCTGCAAACGCCATGCAGGCACAGGAACTGAAATTAAAAGGGAACCTGGCCCCACCCCCCCAGGTGTTTCTATGTATAACAGCCACCTAGTACAGCAGTACTGCTGCATTTGTACAAGGTGGCTGACTTTTTCTCCTTGCCCACGTGGAACTCAACACGTACAAAATGTGTCTCATTGAGACCATTCCACTGTCCCTGAGGTGTGACTTTCCTTTGTAATGATACGCAGCACCCCCCTTGGTAGCGTTTCCCGTCTTTTGTCATCATGGTTAGCTGGCTGCGCCTGTGCATCCGCCCTGCTAGAAACAACGCCCCTCGTTGTCATATTTATTTTGTCAGCGAGGGTGTGGTTTATGGGCACGAGCAGTGCATATGTTCGCCTGTCTTAACTCATCTCCTTCCGCCTTCTTCAGACTGTGCGGCCTCCTGGCCGTGGTAGGCGATAAGGGATCAGCTGAGGCCGCCCAGTCTGGAGCCGGTGTAAGGACATGTGTAAGCGGCAAACCTATTTACTGCACAAGGCCACGAATCCCAGCCACGTAGTGTGATTGTTTGAAAACACACTGTGGGTCTGGGATTCATGTCCATCGCTAACCGCAACGGCCGACATGAAATGAGGTCAGAAGACAGGAAGCGCTCACAGCGCATGGCCAAGGGATCACAATAGCGCAGACTCCTGTACAGCAAATAACAACGCTCAGGAATCTGCGCCCAGTACCTAGGTGCAAATTTTGACACCTGTGCTGCGTCTCGTTAAAAAGACAAGTCACGCCTCCACAACTGTTTGACAGTATAATGGGCTAAATAGTGTACGTGTTTTAGTCAGCGTGTGCAAGGAGCAAAACAAATAGAGCAACCTTTTACTTGTGCAGCATTAATGCTGCACAAGGTGTGGCTCTTGTACCTTGCAACACCTGAGGGGGGGGTTAAAGGTAACCTTTGAAATTGGTTCAACTAGGCTTCGGCCTACACTCTGCTCCTCTACTCCTCCTGCTGACCCTGGGCTCAAACACCGCTAGTTTTTGCCCGGAAATGCTAGCTGCACAGAGAAAAACACCAGCCAATGTGTTAGTGGGGTTCAGCACCGCCAGCTGTTCCCCTGCTGTGTAGTCGGCAACGTGTCCAGCACAAGCCACGCTGGCACAACCGACCAAAAGCTGCCACCAGTGCAGGCTTCGGCCTACACTTTGCTCCTCTCCTCCTCCTGCTGACCCTGGGCTCAAACAACGCCAGTTTCTGCCCGGACATGCTAGCTGCACAGAGAAAAACACCAGCCAATGTGTTAGTGGGGTTCAGCACCGCCTGCTGTTCCCCCGCTGTGTAGCCGGCATCGTGTCCAGCACAAGCCACGCTGGCACAACCGACCAAAAGCTGCCACCAGTGCAGGCTTCGGCCTACACTTTGCTCCTCTCCTCCTCCTGCTGACCCTGGGCTCAAACAACGCCAGTTTCTGCCCGGACATGCAATCTGCACAGAGAAAAACACCAGTCAATGTGTCAGTGGGGTTCAGCAACGCCAGCTGTTCCCCTGCTGTGTAGCTTGCAACGTGACCTGCAAACGCCACGCAGGCACATGAACTGAAATTGAAGGGAGCCTGCCCCCCACCCACAGGTGTTTCTATGTATATCAGCCACCTTGTACAGCAGTACTGCTGCATTTGTACGAGGTGGCTGACTTTTTCTCCTTGCCCACGTGGAACTCAACACGTACAAAATGTGTCTCATTAGAGACCATTACAATGTCCCTGAGGTGTGACTTTCCTTTGTAATGACACGCAGCACCACCCTTGTTAGCGCTGCCCGTCTTTTGACATCATTGGTTAGCTGGCTGCGCCTGTGCATCTCCCCTGCTCGAAACAACGGCCCTCGGTGTCTTATTTTTTTGGACAGCGAGGGTGTGATTGATGGGCATGTGCAGTGCATATGTTTGCCTGTGTTCACTCATCTCCTTCCGCCTTCTTCAGACTGGGTGTCCTCATGGCCGCGGCAGGCGATAAGGGATCAGATGAGGCCGCCCAGTCTGAAGCAGGTGTAAGGACATGTGTGAGCGGCAAACATATTTAGTGCACCAGGGCACGAATCCCAGCACCGCAGTGTGATTTTTTAAAAACACACTGTGGGTCTGGGATTCATGTCCATCGCTAACCGCAACGGCCGACATGAAATGAGGTCAGAAGACAGGAAGCGCTCACAGCGCATGGCCAAGGGATCACAATAGCGCAGACTCCTGTACAGCAAATAACAACGCTCAGGAATCTGCGCCCAGTACCTAGGTGCAAATTTTGACACCTGTGCTGCGTCTCGTTAAAAAGACAAGTCACGCCTCCACAACTGTTTGACAGTATAATGGGCTAAATAGTGTACGTGTTTTAGTCAGCGTGTGCAAGGAGCAAAACAAATAGAGCAACCTTTTACTTGTGCAGCATTAATGCTGCACAAGGTGTGGCTCTTGTACCTTGCAACACCTGAGGGGGGGGTTAAAGGTAACCTTTGAAATTGGTTCAACTAGGCTTCGGCCTACACTCTGCTCCTCTACTCCTCCTGCTGACCCTGGGCTCAAACACCGCTAGTTTTTGCCCGGAAATGCTAGCTGCACAGAGAAAAACACCAGCCAATGTGTTAGTGGGGTTCAGCACCGCCAGCTGTTCCCCTGCTGTGTAGTCGGCAACGTGTCCAGCACAAGCCACGCTGGCACAACCGACCAAAAGCTGCCACCAGTGCAGGCTTCGGCCTACACTTTGCTCCTCTCCTCCTCCTGCTGACCCTGGGCTCAAACAACGCCAGTTTCTGCCCGGACATGCAATCTGCACAGAGAAAAACACCAGTCAATGTGTCAGTGGGGTTCAGCAACGCCAGCTGTTCCCCTGCTGTGTAGCTTGCAACGTGACCTGCAAACGCCACGCAGGCACATGAACTGAAATTGAAGGGAGCCTGCCCCCCACCCACAGGTGTTTCTATGTATATCAGCCACCTTGTACAGCAGTACTGCTGCATTTGTACGAGGTGGCTGACTTTTTCTCCTTGCCCACGTGGAACTCAACACGTACAAAATGTGTCTCATTAGAGACCATTACAATGTCCCTGAGGTGTGACTTTCCTTTGTAATGACACGCAGCACCACCCTTGTTAGCGCTGCCCGTCTTTTGACATCATTGGTTAGCTGGCTGCGCCTGTGCATCTCCCCTGCTCGAAACAACGGCCCTCGGTGTCTTATTTTTTTGGACAGCGAGGGTGTGATTGATGGGCATGTGCAGTGCATATGTTTGCCTGTGTTCACTCATCTCCTTCCGCCTTCTTCAGACTGGGTGTCCTCATGGCCGCGGCAGGCGATAAGGGATCAGATGAGGCCGCCCAGTCTGAAGCAGGTGTAAGGACATGTGTGAGCGGCAAACATATTTAGTGCACCAGGGCACGAATCCCATCACCGCAGTGTGATTTTTTAAAAACACACTGTGGGTCTGGGATTCATGTCCATCGCTAACCGCAACGGCCGACATGAAATGAGGTCAGAAGACAGGAAGCGCTCACAGCGCATGGCCAAGGGATCACAATAGCGCAGACTCCTGTACAGCAAATAACAACGCTCAGGAATCTGCGCCCAGTACCTAGGTGCAAATTTTGACACCTGTGCTGCGTCTCGTTAAAAAGACAAGTCACGCCTCCACAACTGTTTGACAGTATAATGGGCTAAATAGTGTACGTGTTTTAGTCAGCGTGTGCAAGGAGCAAAACAAATAGAGCAACCTTTTACTTGTGCAGCATTAATGCTGCACAAGGTGTGGCTCTTGTACCTTGCAACACCTGAGGGGGGGGTTAAAGGTAACCTTTGAAATTGGTTCAACTAGGCTTCGGCCTACACTCTGCTCCTCTACTCCTCCTGCTGACCCTGGGCTCAAACACCGCTAGTTTTTGCCCGGAAATGCTAGCTGCACAGAGAAAAACACCAGCCAATGTGTTAGTGGGGTTCAGCACCGCCAGCTGTTCCCCTGCTGTGTAGTCGGCAACGTGTCCAGCACAAGCCACGCTGGCACAACCGACCAAAAGCTGCCACCAGTGCAGGCTTCGGCCTACACTTTGCTCCTCTCCTCCTCCTGCTGACCCTGGGCTCAAACAACGCCAGTTTCTGCCCGGACATGCTAGCTGCACAGAGAAAAACACCAGCCAATGTGTTAGTGGGGTTCAGCACCGCCTGCTGTTCCCCCGCTGTGTAGCCGGCATCGTGTCCAGCACAAGCCACGCTGGCACAACCGACCAAAAGCTGCCACCAGTGCAGGCTTCGGCCTACACTTTGCTCCTCTCCTCCTCCTGCTGACCCTGGGCTCAAACAACGCCAGTTTCTGCCCGGACATGCTAGCTGCACAGAGAAAAACACCAGCCAATGTGTTAGTGGGGTTCAGCAACGCCAGCTGTTCCCCTGCTGTGTAGCTTGCAACGTGACCTGCAAACGCCACGCAGGCACATGAACTGAAATTGAAGGGAGCCTGCCCCCCACCCACAGGTGTTTCTATGTATATCAGCCACCTTGTACAGCAGTACTGCTGCATTTGTACGAGGTGGCTGACTTTTTCTCCTTGCCCACGTGGAACTCAACACGTACAAAATGTGTCTCATTAGAGACCATTACAATGTCCCTGAGGTGTGACTTTCCTTTGTAATGACACGCAGCACCCCCATTGTTAGCGCTGCCCGTCTCCTGACATCATTGGTTGGCTGGCTGTGCCTGTGCGTCCCCCCTGCCCGACACAACGCCCCCCGTTGTCTCATATATTTTGACTGCGAGGGTGTGATTGATGGGCACGAGCAGTGCATATGTTCCCCTGTTTTCACTCCCCTCCTTCCGCCTTCTTCTGACTGTGCGGCCTCATGGCCGCGGCATGCGATAAGGGATCAGCTGAGGCCGCCCAGTCTGAAGCAGGTGTAAGGACATGTGTGAGCGGCGAACATATTTACTGCACAAGGCCACGAATCCCAGCACCGCAGTGTGACTTTAGGAAAAGCCACTGTGGGTCTGGGATTTATGGCCATCGTTAACCGCACCGGCCAACATGAAATGAGGTCATGAGACGGCCTGCACTAACAGGGTATTGCCAAGGGATAACACAAGAGCGCAGACTCCTGTACAGCAAATAACAACGCTCAGGAATCTGCGCCCAGTACCTAGGTGCAAATTTTGACACCTGTGCTGCGTCTCGTTAAAAAGACAAGTCACGCCTCCACAACTGTTTGACAGTATAATGGGCTAAATAGTGTACGTGTTTAATTCAGCGTGTGCAAGGAGCAAAATTAAATAGAGCAACCTTTGACTTGTGCATCATTAATGCTGTTCAAGGTGTGGCTCTTGTACCTTGCAACACCTGAGGGGGGGGTTAAAGGTAACCTTTGAAATTGGTTCAACTAGGCTTCGGCCTACACTCTGCTCCTCTACTCCTCCTGCTGACCCTGGGCTCAAACACCGCTAGTTTTTGCCCGGAAATGCTAGCTGCACAGAGAAAAACACCAGCCAATGTGTTAGTGGGGTTCAGCACCGCCAGCTGTTCCCCTGCTGTGTAGTCGGCAACGTGTCCAGCACAAGCCACGCTGGCACAACCGACCAAAAGCTGCCACCAGTGCAGGCTTCGGCCTACACTTTGCTCCTCTCCTCCTCCTCCTGCTGACCCTGGGCTCTAACACCGCTAGTTTTTGCCCGGACATGCAATCTGCACAGAGAAAAACACCAGTCAATGTGTCAGTGGGGTTCAGCAACGCCAGCTGTTCCCCTGCTGTGTAGCTTGCAACGTGACCTGCAAACGCCACGCAGGCACATGAACTGAAATTGAAGGGAGCCTGCCCCCCACCCCCCCAGGTGTTTCTATGTATAACAGCCACCTTGTACAGCAGTACTGCTGCATTTGTACAAGGTGGCTGACTTTTTCTCCTTGCACACGTGGAACTCAACAAGTACAAAATGTGTCTCATTACAGACCATTACAATGTCCCTGAGGTGTGACTTTCCTTTTTAATGACACGCAGCACCCCCATTGTTAGCGCTGCCCGTCTCCTGACATCATTGGTTGGCTGGCTGTGCCTGTGCGTCCCCCCTGCCCGACACAACGCCCCCCGTTGTCTCATATATTTTGACTGCGAGGGTGTGATTGATGGGCACGAGCAGTGCATATGTTCCCCTGTTTTCACTCCCCTCCTTCCGCCTTCTTCTGACTGTGCGGCCTCATGGCCGCGGCATGCGATAAGGGATCAGCTGAGGCCGCCCAGTCTGAAGCAGGTGTAAGGACATGTGTGAGCGGCGAACATATTTACTGCACAAGGCCACGAATCCCAGCACCGCAGTGTGACTTTAGGAAAAGCCACTGTGGGTCTGGGATTTATGGCCATCGTTAACCGCACCGGCCAACATGAAATGAGGTCATGAGACGGCCTGCACTAACAGGGTATTGCCAAGGGATAACACAAGAGCGCAGTTTCCTGTACTGCAAATAACAACGGTAAGGAATCTGCGCACAGCACCTAGGTGTAAATTTGTACACCTGTGCTGCGTCTCCTTAAAAAGACTAGTAGTCACGCCTCCACTACTGTTTGACAGTATAATGGGCTAAATAGTGTACGTGTTTAATTCAGCGTGTGCAAGGAGCAAAATTAAATAGAGCAACCTTTGACTTGTGCATCATTAATGCTGTTCAAGGTGTGGCTCTTGTACCTTGCAACACCTGAGGGGGGGGGTTAAAGGTAACCTTGGAAATTGGTTCAACTAGGCTTCGGCCTACACTCTGCTCCTCTACTCCTCCTGCTGACCCTGGGCTCAAACACCGCTAGTTTTTGCCCGGAAATGCTAGCTGCACAGAGAAAAACACCAGCCAATGTGTTAGTGGGGTTCAGCACCGCCAGCTGTTCCCCCGCTGTGTAGCCGGCATCGTGTCCAGCACAAGCCACGCTGGCACAACCGACCAAAAGCTGCCACCAGTGCAGGCTTCGGCCTACACTTTGCTCCTCTCCTCCTCCTCCTGCTGACCCTGGGCTCTAACACCGCTAGTTTTTGCCCGGACATGCAATCTGCACAGAGAAAAACACCAGTCAATGTGTCAGTGGGGTTCAGCAACGCCAGCTGTTCCCCTGCTGTGTAGCTTGCAACGTGACCTGCAAACGCCACGCAGGCACATGAACTGAAATTGAAGGGAGCCTGCCCCCCACCCACAGGTGTTTCTATGTATAACAGCCACCTTGTACAGCAGTACTGCTGCATTTGTACGAGGTGGCTGACTTTTTCTCCTTGCCCACGTGGAACTCAACACGTACAAAATGTGTCTCATTAGAGACCATTACAATGTCCCTGAGGTGTGACTTTCCTTTGTAATGACACGCAGCACCACCCTTGTTAGCGCTGCCCGTCTTTTGACATCATTGGTTAGCTGGCTGCGCCTGTGCATCTCCCCTGCTCGAAACAACGCCCCTCGGTGTCTTATTTTTTTGGACAGCGAGGGTGTGATTGATGGGCATGTGCAGTGCATATGTTTGCCTGTGTTCACTCATCTCCTTCCGCCTTCTTCAGACTGGGTGTCCTCATGGCCTCGGCAGGCGATAAGGGATCAGATGAGGCCGTCCAGTCTGAAGCAGGTGTAAGGACATGTGTGAGCGGCAAACATATTTACTGCACCAGGGCACGAATCCCAGCACCGCAGTGTGATTTTTTAAAAACACACTGTGGGTCTGGGATTCATGTCCATCGCTAACCGCAACGGCCAACATGAAATGAGGTCATAAGACAGGAAGCGCTCACAGCGCATGGCCAAAGGATCACAAGAGCGCAGACTCCTGTACAGCAACTAACAACGCTCAGGAAGCTGCGCCCATGCAAAAAGGTGTTTTCGACACCTGTGCTGCTTTTCTTTAAAAAGACAAGTCACGCCTCCACTACTGTTAAACAGTATAATGGGCTAAATAGTCTACGTGTTGCATTCAGCTTGTGCAAGTAGACAAATTAATAGAGCAACCTTTTACTTGTGCAGCATTAATGCTGCAGAAGGAGTGGCTCTTGTTCTTTGTAACACCTGAGGGGGGGTTAAAGGTAACCTTTGAAATTGGTTCAACTAGGCTTCGGCCTACACTTTGCTCCTCTCCTCCTCCTCCTGCTGACCCTGGGCTCTAACAACGCTAGTTTTTGCCCGGAAATGCTAGCTGCACAGAGAAAAACACCAGCCAATGTGTTAGTGGGGTTCAGCAACGCCAGCTGTTCCCCCGCTGTGTAGCCGGCATCGTGTCCAGCACAAGCCACGCTGGCACAACCGACCAAAAGCTGCCACCAGTGCAGGCTTCGGCCTACACTTTGCTCCTCTCCTCCTCCTCCTGCTGACCCTGGGCTCAAACACCGCTAGTTTTTGCCCGGAAATGCTAGCTGCACAGAGAAAAACACCAGCCAATGTGTTAGTGGGGTTCAGCAACGCCAGCTGTTCCCCCGCTGTGTAGCCGGCATCGTGTCCAGCACAAGCCACGCTGGCACAACCGACCAAAAGCTGCCACCAGTGCAGGCTTCGGCCTACACTTTGCTCCTCTCCTCCTCCTCCTGCTGACCCTGGGCTCAAACACCGCTAGTTTTTGCCCGGAAATGCTAGCTGCACAGAGAAAAACACCAGCCAATGTGTTAGTGGGGTTCAGCACCGCCAGCTGTTCCCCTGCTGTGCAGCTTGCAACGTGACCTGCAAACGCCACGCAGGCACATGAACTGAAATTGAAGGGAGCCTGGCCCCCACCCCCAGGTGTTTCTATGTATAACAGCCACCTTGTACAGCAGTACTGCTGCATTTGTACAAGGTGGCTGATGTTTTCTCCTTGCCCACGTGGAACTCAACACGTACAAAATGTGTCTCTTTGAGACCATTCCACTGTCCCTGAGGTGTGACTTTCCTTTCTAATGATACGCAGCACCCCCCTTGGTAGCGCTTCCCGTCTTCTGACATCATTGGTTGGCTACTTGCGCCTGTTCGTCCGCCCTGCCTGAATAAAATGCTCCTCGTTGTCTTAATTATTTTGACTGCGAGGGTGTGATTGATGGGCACGAGCAGTGCATATCTTCGCCTGTCTTAACTCATCTCCTTCAGCCTTCTTCAGACTGTGCAGCCTCATGGCCGCGGCATGCAAGAAGGGATCAGCAGAGGCCGCCCAGTCTGAAGCAGGTGTAAGGACGTGTGTGAGCGGCCAAAATATTTACTGCTCAAGGCCACGAATCCCAGCACCGCAGTGTGGCTTTATGAAAAGACACTGTGGGTCTGGGATTTATGGCCATCGTTAACCGCACCGGCCAACATGAAATGATGTCATAAGATGGGCAGCGCTAACAGGGCATTGCCAAGGGATAACACAAGAGCGCAGACTCCTGTACAGCAAATAACAACGCTCAGGAAGCTGCTCCAAGCACCAAGGCGTTATTTTGGACACCTGTGCTGCGTCTCATCAAAAAACCAAGTCACGCATCCACTACAGTTTGACTGTAGAATGGGGTAAATTGTGTATGTCTTTCATTCAGCGTGTGCAAGTAGACAAATTAATAGAGCAACCTTTCACTTGTGCAGCATTAATACTGCACAAGGTGTGTCTCTTGTACTTTGTAACACCTGAGGGGGGGGTTAAAGGTTTCCTTTGAAATTGGTTCAACTAAGCTTCGGCCTACACTCTGCTCCTCTCCTCCTCCTCCTGCTTCAACACGGGCTCTAACATCGCTAGTTTTTGCCCGCAAGTGCTAGCTGCACAGAGAAAAACACACGCCATTGTGTTAGTGGGGTTCAGCAACGCCAGCTGTTCCCCCAGTGTGTAGCCGGCAAAGTGTCCTGCAAACGCAACGCAGACACAAAGCTGCCTCCAGTGCAGGCTTCGGCCTACACTCATCTCCCCCTGCTTACCCTTTGCTCCAACACCGCTAGTTGGGGCTCTAGGAAGACAATCTTTAATAGGCAAGGCAACGCATCCGGGTTCCAGCACCGCCAGCTGGTTCTCGGCAGTGTTTTTGTCACAGGTACTCCCTCGTGCCAAGCCTGGTTTCAGCACCGTCAGCTGTTTCCGGGTTGTGTCAAGCTCACTGAGACACCTATGCTTGCCTCGTCGTGGTGCGGTCGGGTTAGCCAACTCCAGGGTGCCTCCAGTTTAGGAGCTTCCTATGTGGGCTGCGTGAACTGGTAGTCAAGGCTGGTTCTGTAGTGCCAGTAGGCCCAGCTCCCCCTGTAGGACTGTTGGGGTTCGGTAACTGCGGCTGCCTCGCGGCCTAGCTGTTCTCTCCTCTCCTGTGGGCCTTCGGGTCCACCACCTGGTTCCAGCACCGTCAGCTGGTTCTCGGCAGTGTCTTTTGCTCTTGTACCTTCTGCTCCCCATCCTGGTTCCAGTACCGTCAGCTGGTTCCGGGCAGAGCCTTTGGCTTAGGTGCCTCCTTCTGGGTATCCAAGTTCCACCAACGTCAGGTGGTCCTTGGTAGTGCTTTCAGGCACGGGTACCTCCTGCTTAGTAACCGGGTTCCAGTAACGTCAGCTGGTCCTCGGTAGTTCCATTGGCTCTTGGACCTTCGGCTACCCATCCGGGTTCCAGTACCGTCAGCTGGTTCTCGGCAGTGTCTTTTGCTCTTGTACCTTCTGCTCCCCATCCTGGTTCCAGTAACGTCAGCTGGTTCCGGGCAGAGCCTTTGGCTTAGGTGCCTCCTTCTGGGTATCCGAGTTCCGTCAACGTCAGGCGGTCCTTGGTAGTGCTTTTTAGCACGGGTACCTCCTGCTTAGTAACCGGGTTCCAGTAACGTCAGCTGGTCCTCGGTAGTTCCATAGGCTCTTGAACCTTCGGGTAGCCATCCGAGTTCCAGTTCCATCAGCTGGTTCTTGGCATTTTCTCAGCCTTCTTGTACCTTCTGCTACATTTCCAAGTTGAAGACCCTAACGTCGACGACCCGGAAGACCACCACGATGACGACGACACGGAAGACCACCCCGATGACGACGACGACGACGGCGGAGATGACGACACTGGAGACGACGACCCTGGAGACGACAACATGGAAGACCGAGAAGCAGAAGAACAAGAGGCTGCAGAACAAAGAGCAGAAGAACATTAAGCATAAGACTTAATATCAGAGCAAAAGATATTATCTAAATTATATGCAGAAGAAGACTAAGCAGTGTATGGGGGTGAGTCCGTTCCTCCTCGTGGTGCCCCTGGATAAAGCCTGATGCTGCAGGCCAAACTGAACGCGGACAAATGTAACTTTTGTGACTGGCAGAACGGAAGGTGTAATCTTCAAACTTTTATAGATAACAACTACGGGAATGCCTGTCACAAATGAGAATATGATGAAGAAGTAGAATAGGAAGAATAATAACAGTGGAATAAAAAGAATATGTAGAATAAGAAGAATAATAATAGTTGAATAAAATGAATATGAAGAATGTAATAAAAAAAAAAAAATAGGTAGAAGATGAAGAAGAAGATGAATAAGGTGAAGAAGTTGATGTCAAAGATGCTGATGATGATGAAGATGAAAGTGTGGGAAAAGAAAAAAAAAAAGAAAAAAAAGAAGGGGAAGGGCGTGGAATAGTGAAACATCAATATCTGACAAAATAAAAAAAAAATTTACATAGTCAATATCTTTGTCACTCCGAACGTCTTAAAAAAAAACAAAAAAGATGCTATTCTATTTGATTGGGATAAACCTCTATGACTTTAATGTCTCCGCCACCTCCCCAAATACATCCGGCATTATTCTTAGTTGTTTTCCTTCATGTAGAATGAACCTACAAGGAAAGAAAGGGTTTATTTTAATTCCGATATTTTGGTCCCATTGACTTGCATTGGGATCGGGTATCGGTATCGGCGATATCCGATATTTTTTGAATATCGGCCGATCCAAACCGATACCGATACTTTCCGATATCGGAAGGTATCGCTCAACACTAATGATAATCAAAGGCCGAATCATGACACTGTGTCAGTCCTCCATCGGAGGTATATGTAATACCCCAGTTGATTCACCAATAATTGCAATTTATTTATTTTACTCACTTATATATCAGACTGTGGTTCTTTTCTGTGGCCAAATTTATCCACAATCAATGATATATTTTGCAGCAGTGAAATTACAGTTAATTGTCGAGAATTCTCACCTATCTAATATATAAAGCTGAATATGTGTGTGTGTGTGTATGTGTGTATGTTCGGGATTGGCATCTGCACCGTCGCAGCTACAGCCACAAAATTTTGCACAGTCACACGTCTCGACCCCAAGAGCGTCATAGGCTATGTTGTGAGGCGAAATTTTAACCCTGCGCGTTCCAATTCACCAAACAATTTTACCCCTATATACATAATGGGGAAAAAGTGAAAGGAAAAGTGTTGGAGGCAAATTGACAGCTGCCAGATGTGAACAAGGGGGACTTAAAGAATGAGAGCGATGGGGCCAAAGAGTATATACCGTACAGTTGCTAAGGTGGGGCCCCGACATGGGATACTCACCACACACGGGGATATGAACACACACACAAAATGCGACACACACTACCACGTGCTTGAACACATATACCACCCTCAGCACACATTTCACCACACATACACCAACAAACCTCGCCACATAAAAGTCGAAACACAAAAGTCGCCGCTCAAAACTCGCCACATGCAAAACTAGGCTCACGCAAAACTCGCCACACGTGCAAAACTCACCTCATGGAAAACTCGCCACACGCAAAACCTGCACACGCGGAAAAATTGCCACATGCATAAAAGTTGCAGCACATGCAAAAGTTGCCTCACACAAAACTTGCACCTACTCAAAATGCACCACACATAAAACTTGCCACATGCAAAACTCGCCATGCGCAAAACTTGCTGCATACAACTTGCTACACTAACCTGTCACATGCAACTCGACACACAAAAAGTTGCTACACGCATGTCGCCACACAAAACTCATCTCACAAAAGTCGCTACATGCATGTCACCACATGCAACTCAACACAAACAACTTGACACATGAAACTCGCCCTAAAACACACAAAAGTCTGGTATTATCCTTCAAAAATAAAAATTTGATTAATAAGCAGACAAACTACAAGAGCAACAAATGTACCATATAGGAAATACGGCAGCTGTCAGTCACATGACCCGTCTATTATGTGTATGTGTGAGCTAATATATGCTGCCATGGCGGAGGGCTTCCTGTTGGCTGGGGATTTATCAGGCTGACAATTTAGCTTACAAGTACTGAGGTAAAAATACTGAGTAAATAACGTGTGAACGAGGTCTAATACAGGAGGCGATGACATACAGTTACATACTATATACAGGGGAGATGACACACAGATATATACTATATACAGGGGAGATAACACACAGGTATATACTATATACAGGAGGAGATGACACACAGGTATATACTATATACAGGAGGAGATGACACACAGGTATATACTATATACAGGAGGACATGACACACAGGTATATACTTTATACAGGAGGAAATGACATACAGGTATATACTATATACAGGAGGAGATGACACACTGGTATATACTATATACAGGAGGAGATGACATACAGGTATATACTATATACAGGAGGACATGACACACAGGTATATACTTTATACAGGAGGAGATGACATACAGGTATATACTATATACAGGAGGAGATGACACACTGGTATATACTATATACAGGGGAGATGACACACAGGTATATACTATATACAGGAGGAGATGACATACAGGTATATACTATATGCATAAGGAGATGACACACAGGTATATACTATATATAGGAGGAGATGACATACAGGTACATACTATATACAGGAGATGACACACAGATATATACTATATACAGGAGGAGATGACACACAGGTATATACTATATACAGGAGGAGATGACACACAGGTGTATACAATATACAGGGGAGATGACACACGTATATACAGGAGCAGATGACACACAGGTATATACTATATACAAGAGGAGATGACACACAGGTACATACTATATACTGGAGGAGATGATACACAGGTATATACTATATGCAGGAGCAAATGACACACGTATATACTATATACAGGAGGAGATTACTTACAGGTATATACTATGTAAAAGAGGAGATGACACATACTGTAGGTATATAGAGGAGGAGATGACATACAGCAGGTATATACTATATACAGGGGAGATGACATACAGGTATATACTATATACAGGAGATGACATACAGGTGTATACTATATATAAGGGAGATGACAAACATGTATATACTGAGGGGAAAATGAGAGGTGTGAGGTGAAAATGAGGGGTGTGAGGGAAAATAGTGGATTGATCAGAAAATGACAGATGTGAGGTCGAAATGACAAGTGTTAGGGGGGAATGAGAGGAGTGAGGGGGAAAATAAGAGGAGTGAAGGGGAAAATGAGACGTGTGAGGGAGAAAATGAGAGATGTGAGGGGGAAAATGAGAGGCGTGATGGGAAAATAAGAGAAGTGAGGTGCTATATCTAACCACAGATATTTACTATGCCCAGGCAACACCAGGCTATTCAGCTAGTTTTATTATAAAAGGTGCAGACTTCTTAGTACATCGGGTGCTCTTGGAACTGCCAGATGGTTGTCATCCTTTTTGTTTCTGCTTTGAGCAGTTGTCCATTTTGTACCACTATTTGAGAAATTTCAGATTTTTGCTTACATTTATTTATGATGTTTTCTTATATAGCACCACTCTTTTCTGCAGTTCTTTACAGATATCATCATCCCTGTCCCCATTGGGGCTCACAATCTAGATTCCCTAACATTATGTGTTCAGAGTGTGGGAGCAAACCAGAGAACCTGGAGGAAATCTATATAAACTCCTGGTAGATGTTGTTCTTGGAGGGATTCGTACCCAGGACCCCAGCGCTGCAAAGCAGCAGTGCTAACCACTGAGCAATGTCCACAGACATAAGCATTTGTGTTTTATTAGAGCTGCGTCTTAGCCTTACCTTCTGGTTTTAATACCATGTTCTTGCCTTAATAGAGAAACCATTACAATTAACATTTTTATTACACATTATATGGAATCCCATGTATTAGCACAGCGCTTTTTGTAAGCCATAAATATGGATAAAGAGCCAAGCCGTTTCCACATGGACACATAAACCAATTGCTTTAGTAGCTCCAACTATAAGGCTGAACAAAGGACTCGGGCCGCATGGCTTGGATCCTCAGGGGGTCTTGTAGAAGGTTGTATACCGCCAGACGGTAGGGGTGTGAATCCTTTGTTTGAAGCGGGCCAAGTGTCATGTTATCACAGCACATGCTCAAAGGGGTTTTTATTCCATTCCATGCCCAATAGGATACAGATAATAGACTTGGAATTATATCTCCAATATTCTTCACAGGTTGTCTGGCCTAAATTACAAACTTTGCATTCTATATGACTGCAGACTTGTGATCCTCTCTGCGCCTGCACTGTGCTCTGTGAGGATTCTCCAATGTCGGCGCCTGGAACGGTGGTCATGTGACCACGAGTATGTGATATGGATACTCCATGCCAGAGCCGACTAGATTGTTTCTGGCCCCGCGTAATACACTTGCATTGAGTGCGTTGGAAACAGTCTAGTTGGATTCTCGCCAATGGTATGCATAGCGCATACTTAAGGTCACGTGACCGCCACTCCAAACGATGACACCAGAGAATCTTCACAGTGCGCACTGTGGGTGCTGTGAGGATTCACAAGTCTGCAGTCACATACAGTGACTGCAGACTTTATTATTTTGGGCCAGACAACCGGTTTAATCAACCTCCGCAGGTCCAGTGCTAACTGTCTGCCATGGCTACGGCCTTTATTGATTTGCTGTAGAGGTGAAGTCATGTGTAAAACACTTGTAACCACTGCTGGCCATTCATGGGGCTCAGCAGCTCATGCCGCCTACATTAGCTGAGGCTAATTTAGACCTCTGTAACTTATGGTACAAAATAGTTTTAAAAGAGACAGATTCTTTAAATATAGAGAAATGTGCTTAGGAGACTAAGTAAAAATATCACTAAATTTCAGGACTCTCTGGAAAGAGACAAACGAATGAGACAATTGTCATCCTCTCAGGAGAAAGAGCTGAACAAGCTGGAATCGCAGTTGGCATCTACACGTGTGGAACTCAACTCTGTGAGACAAGAGTAAGTTAACAATTGTGTTTTTTTTTTATTCTTTATGGCAATCATCATGTGACAGCATGATGTCACAGCTGCAGCCAATCACTAGCTGCAGCGGTGACCTCAGCAATGACTGCAGCGCTCACATATTACGGTAAGTCATCACTAAAGCCCAGTAAGCAGAGATCAGGTGTTTTACATAGTTTAATATTTTACACCATTGTCAGCGGATTGTAAAAACCATTCATGGGTTGGAGAGCCATCCATTACGTATTCTCATGAGATGCAGAGACAACAGAGATTTTTTTCCTCTTTACTTACAGCCTTCTTGAAGCTCAAATGGAACTGGAGGAAACAAAAACTAAATCAGCAACTACCCTCCTAGCCACTGAGGATGAGATACTGCAGCTGAGAGCAGAGTAAGGGGAAACTACCAAACTTCAATATTTTCATTCATCTGGTTAATCTTTTAACTTTCTGTGTGTGGAGTATCTATACAGTGAAACTATTGGATTAAAAAGTGTTGCCTAAAGGCGCAGTCAAACGGCCGAGATCAGAACGCATTGCATGGACTGGCTGGCGGCTCTCCCGACCCGAGTGCGAAACTTCATGGATTTCTATGCAGCTGTCACACTTGGGTAGGGAGAGCCGCCAGCCAGTCCATGCAATGCGTTCTGATCTCGATCCGCTTTATATGGCCATCTGGCCATGCTCTAACCATGGCGAACTCTTCTTGAAAATGGCAGGCCTGGGGATCAGTCCATTGTCACAGGTCTAGCTCGCAAAACTACCAAAGTTAGTAGCCAGCTATGCATTAAGTGGACAGATGGGGTCCATCGGAGCAGGTTTCACTGATACCTAAAAATGGGAGTAGAAAGTGATCTAAAGGGTTATTTTCATCTCAGTCGTTCAAGACTGACTTAGTAAAAATGGTGTCTGGGCTCTGGAGTTTCCAAAACTCCCATAGAAATTAATTGGCGCTATAGAAACAGCATAGCTCGCTGGGCTACACGGTTATCATAATTCTCATTATTCCCAGTTTTTTGTTTCAGTGCATTATGTCTATCGGTGTAAAACTGACAGTTATCCCAATGGGCTTTGCATTATGCCCTCTTACAGCCTTCTGCCGCTGATATGACAGTACCTATGAGATCAACCTAAAAAAAATGTAAATCATGGTCTGGAAACCATCATCTCACCATGACAATTTTTATCAAAGATCAGGAAGGGATTAAAGTTGAGCATACACATTAAATAAAAGTTAGATCTCCCATATCCCCCATTGACAAAGTGTACATACTTATTGCAATGGCGAAATAAGTTGCTACCAGAAACCCTGTGGCTGAGGGGGAACTAAAGGTCATGGAATCCAATGTACTAATTAGTTATGCTGCTAGAAGAGAGATTTTGTCCTCATTACACATTAGATCTCACCCAAATTGGCTTGTTTGGCTGAGTTTTGTCTACTTTGTATGGGCACCTTTTGATGTTTTCCATTTTTTTAATCATGAGAAATTACAGATGTGTTTTCTTTGTGTGTTTTTTTTTTTTTTTGAATGATCAAAGTTTAAGGGCGGCTCACGAAAAAATAGAACTGAGGAATCTAGTATCAGAGGATGACTATCAGCGCCAAATACGTCTACTGAAGGATGAGGTGTCAATTCTATCAGCTGAAAAGAGTATACTGCATGGAAGGTGAGTAGGAGAGGGTGTGATATTTATACCGCATGGAAGGTGAGTAGGAGAGGTTGTGATATTCAGCACTGTTTTCCAGTGTACTGCCTGGAAAGTGAGCAGGATAGGGTATGATATTCAGCATTGTTTTCCAGTAAACTGCATGGGAGGGGAGTAGGATAGGGTATAATATGCAGCACTGTCCAGTATGCAGCATGGAAGGGCGGTAGGGTAGAGTGTAATATTCAGTTCTGTTTTCCAGTATACTGCATAGGAGGTGAGTAGGATAGGGTATGATATTTAGCATCGTTTTCCAGTATACCACATGGGAGGTGAGTAGAATAGGGTATGATATTCTGCGTCATTTTCCAGTATACTGCATGGAAGGGGAGTAGAATAGGGTATGATATTCTACATCATTTTCCAGTATACTGCATGGAAGGTGACTAGGATAGTGTATGGTGTTCTGCGTCTTATTGCAGTATAATACTGCATGAAAGGGGAGTAGGATAGTGTATGGTGTTCTGCATCATGTTGCAGTATACTGCATGGAAGGGGAGTAGGATAGTGTATGATATTCTGCGTCATTTTCCAGTATGCTGCATGGAAGGTGAGTAAGATGGGGTGTGATATTCAGCGTCATTTTCCAGTATACTGCAAGGGAGGTGAATAGAATAGGGTATAATATTCAGCATTGTTTTCTAGTATACTGCATGGGAGGTGAGTAGGATTGGGTATGATATTCACCATCGTTTTTCAGTATACTACATGGGAGGTGAGTAGGATTGGGTATAATATTTAGCATAGTTTTCCAGTAAACTGCATGGGAGGTGAGTAAGATAGGGTATGATATTCTGCATCATTTTCCAGTATACTGCATGGAAGGGGAGTAGAATAGGGTATGATAGTCTACGTCATTTTCCAGTATACTGAATGGAAGGTGAGTAGGATAGTGTATTGCGTTCTGCATCAGGTTGCAGTATACTGCATGGAAGGGGAGTAGGATAGGGTATGATATTCTGCGTCATTTTCCGGTATGCTGCATGGAAGGTAAGTAAGATGGGGTGTGATATTCAGTGTCGTTTTCCAGTATACTGCAAGGGAGGTGAATAGAATAGGGTATGATATTCTGCATCATTTTCCAATGTACTGCATGGGAGGTGAGTAGGATAGGGTATGATATTCTGCATCATTTTCCAGTATACTGCATGGAAGGTGGGTAGGAAAGGGTATGACATTCAGCATCGTTTCCCAGAATACTGCATGGGAGGTGGGTAGGATAGCGTATGATATTCTGTGTTGTTTTCCAGTATATTGCATGGAAAGTGAGTAGGATAGTGTATGATATTCAGCATCGTTTTCCAGTACACTACATGGGAGGTGAGTAGAATAGGGTATGATATTTAGCATCGTTTTCCAGTATACTGCATGGGAGGTGAGTAGGATAGGGTATGATATTTAGCATCGTTTTCCAGTATACCACATGGGAGGTGAGTAGCATAGGGTATGATATTCTGTGTCATTTTCCAGTATACTGCATGGGAGGTGAGTATGATAGGGTATGATATTCTGCATTGTTTTCCAGTGTACTGCATGGGAGGTGAGTAGGATACGGTATGATATTCTGTGTCGTTTTCCAGTATACTGCATGGGAGGTGAGTAGCATAGAGTATGATATTCTGTCATTTTCCAGTATATTGCATGGAAAGTGAGTAGGATAGGGTATGATAGTAAGACTGGGTATGATATTCTGTGTCATTTTCCAGGGGTGCAGTCGAATATGCTTAGCAAATATCCATTTCTCTAAGCTAGGAAAGGGTTTGGGGAAGCTTTCGTTGACTACTAAAAGCAGTTTCTTGTTAGAAAATAAAGAGTTGCACTAAGAAATTGTGGGTTCACACCAAGTGTTATGTCTTGAATTTTGGAGTGGATTCTGCTCCGAAATCCAACTGAAAAAAGCATTGTTTTTATGTATTTTTTTCCATTTAGGAACATGTGCATTCTTCTACTGTAGTGATTCTGGTAGAAAAATAATAATCCAAATGTGACTTTTGAATCAATTGAACCTAAAAAAAAAATGTTCCATGCACAAAAACTGCCTTAAAGTAAATCTGACACCTCCTGCATTTCAGAAAAAAACATACGGTACTTTTAAGGGCTCGCTCACACCACTGTATTTTCCGTTTGAGTGCTATCCGACAAAACATCTGATCGCACTCTGACTGTTATTCTATTGGGTTGTGCATATGTCCGAACAAACATAGCTGCATTTACAAATTTGATCATATCAGCCATGCAATTCAGTGAGTGGGTGGAAATCATCGGACTGCACTCGGAGTAAGTGCAGCCGGATTTCCGGTCACTGCCACAGTTTCCATTATCAAACCAATTCTCTCGAATGAGAAAGCATACATGGCTGAGATTTTGTCAATGCCTGACACATGCAGCCCATGGATTCTGTCAGGTCCTCTTTAAAAAATAAAAATTCACAAAACTACATTAAAAAAACACACACAAACTTTTTTTTATGTGTGTACATTTTTTTTTTTCAGGGACAAAAATTCAACTAAAAAGAATCCATGCTTTTAAAGGGAATCAGGCAGCTGTTACTTGCTGCCCTATCCACGGGCAGCAAGTATTAGACACTGGCTGTATGATTTCAGCCAGGTACGTTTGACTGAGAAAAACATACTTTAAGAGTCACCGGAACCGAGCCGCATGGTAGACTTGTCAGGAAGGCCGGTCCCTGGTGGCTTTTCCCAGCCGGCAGAGATAAGTCCCCGGGCACCCTCCTGTCCAACTGGTCACCCATGCAGCTCTGTGCCCGGTGGCTTTTTTAGTAGTGCTTCAGTTACACATACCTGGCTGATATCATACCTGCATGCACCCCGTGGATCAGGCACCATGTATCATCTGTCAAGTTTCCTAGAAGTTAATATGTTTAATTTAAAAAAAAAAGTATTCTGCTGTCTATCTTCTAACACTTCACAAATAATACACTGAATAGTTTTCTCATTAACATTAAAATACAGTATCCGGAAGCTTCACGATATGCCGCCGAAAAAAAGTGGAACTTAACTACATATTTTAACTAGCCACTTTGACCTATTGATTAAGAACTATAACAAAATCATAGCGGCGATCAGAATTAGTCATAAGATGTAGGATCCTATACGGAAAACAGAATTATCATATCATATTATCACCTAGATTAAGAGGAAATACAGTATCTGTCAGTCATTTTTATAAATGAACAGCTTAGCGTTGCCGTATATTCATCATTTATGTGTGTATACCTTGTTACAGACTTTCCAGAAGCCGTTCTCCGAGTCCAATCCGCCACTCCAGCAGATCGACCAGTCCATTCAGCAGAAGCGAGTCACCTACTGCTGCCCAGCTCACCAATGCCTCTCGCTACAGCCGGTTGATATCCCGCTTCAATGATGTCTACGCCAATGACCGTCTGGATGCTCAGAACCTGCTGAGACGTTACATCGAAGACCTAGAGATGGTGCAGAGGATCATTTTTATTGCGACTGCGGTAAGTGACATTTTAGTGATGCCTCAGGATTTGTGATCGGTACTTATGGCAAACCTTTCTATGTGGTGAATGTGTCTTACGGTAGCAGCGATGTATGAGAATATCCGCAGCGTAATTTGACCCAAATTGATATTTAGTGGATTTCAAACTTGCAATTTATACTGCAGATTTGCCTTGTAACATGTTGCTTAACTGCAGCAATTCTGCAACGTAAATGCCCCAGTCTATCCTTTATTTAACCCCGTAGGGACATCTACTATAAATGTAAAGTGCTGGATTCTAGTAACTGTCACCCAGTGCACTGCATTTACAGTAGCACTGTAATAGCAGGGAACAGAGGCTCTGCATGTACATTGTACAATCACTTATAGTTGGGCTGCGCCCCTCAAAACCTCCATCTAATCTGTGCACATACCTTTAATGTTATGCTAAAAACAGTAACCTTTTTATTGTACCACATTTCTTCTGTTTCTGTGGCATACAGGAATCCTTCCACGCTGCCAAGATGGCGTTCAGACAATTTAAGCTAAGAGTACGAAAGTCGTTGTCTCCGTCTCACATGGGACCAGAATCTCTGGAGGATGCGGTGATTGACTACATTGTCCGCAATCTGGATCTCTACGATGTGCAGTCCAGTGTTAATGTATGGCTTTACTTTTAATAATAAGGCATTGAGGAGATACCCCAGAAATGTGTCTATTTCTGACTGATTAAATATTGGGGCAGATTTACTATTGTCATGTAATATTCAGAGAGGACAGTGAGAAGAAGCGTCCAATCTATCACCGTGGTGTGTTTGATAGATCTGGCACACGTTAGGCTCAATTTTCTCTTGGGTGGCATACTTTACGCCAGTATGTTATACCTAAAAACTGGAGCATTTTGCAGATAGGACTTTCCTGTAAGATATCTGAATATTTCTTAGTGACTTCGACCTCTTCCAGAGGGTTTTTCCAACTGCTTGGTTGAAAATGGCCTGTCTTACTCAGCACTGTGCTGGATGGATTCACACATCTGTGTTTTGTGGTCAGAGTACGGACCACAATACACAGACCAACCTTAGGTCTCCTAACCCAAACTTGACTGCTTGTTAGGCATAGATGAGGCTGTTAAGTTTGGGTCAGGGGAATCAAGGTCAACCTCCTGACTGTGGACATAAATGTGTGAATCCAACCTTAAAAGGAATCTGTCAGCAGGTTTTTCTTTCTCATCTGAGAGCAGCCTGATGTAGGCATAGAGAAGCTGAATCCAACGATGTATCACTTGGATTACTGGGTGCAGCCATTCTCACACAATCTGTGTTCTTAGATTTAGCAATGAAGCAGAGCTGAGGAATCTAACTCCACCCACACCAGGCTCTGTATATACAATGTCTATAGACAGTGAGGTGCTTACCACAGGAGGGGGCTTTGCTGGACCAGGAGGCAGGGCTGCGGTGTCCCAGCAATGATAAGCTCCTGGTTGTAAAACAATCATTGCAGGCAAACAGAACCACTAGTTTGATAAGTGAGGCATCACTGAAAGGTGGGAGTGGATCAGGGCGACAGTGAGGGTTTTCGTTGTTTCCATGGTGAGAAAAGGGCGGATTCTAGAGATGTTCTTTAGGTGTAAGCAGCACGAGCGGGCAAGAGATTGTAAATGGGAGGTGAAGGAGAGATCGGAGTCAAACATATCACCCAGACAGCGCGCCTGCTGCCTAGGCGTTATTATGGTGCCACCCACGGAGAGTGAAATGTCAGATTTAGGGAGGTTAGTAGATGGCGGGAGCAGAAGTTCAGTTTTGGAGAGGTTGAGTTTCAAATAGAGAGCGGACATTATGTTGGAGACTGCAGACAGACAGTCACTGGTGTTCTGTAGTACAGCGGGGGTAAGGTCAGGGGATGATGTGTATAGTTGTGTGTCATCAGCATAAAGATGGTACTGAAAGCCAAATCTGCTGATGGTCTGTCCAACTGGGGCCGTGTAGAGAGAGAAGAGAAGGGGGCCAAGGACTGAGCCCTGAGGTACCTCGACAGTGAGAGGAAGAGGGGACGGAGTGGAGCCAGAGAACAGAACACTGAAGGAGCGGTCAGAAAGATAGTAGGAGAACCAGGAGAGAGCAGTGTCCTTAATGCCTAGTGACTGGAGCCTAGAGAGTAGGAGAGGGTGGTCAACAGTGTCGAAAGCTGCAGAGAGGTGGAGAAGAATGAACAGAGACTGGTCACCGTTACATTATGCTGTCTGAAGGTCATTGGTCACTTTGATGAGTGCAGTTTCTGTCGAATGTAGGGGGCGAAAACCGGACTGTGAAGGGTCTAGGAGGGAGTGAGTGGAGAGATAACGGGTAGGCCAGGCACTACAAGAGTTTATAGATGAAGGGGAGATTGGAGACCGGTCTGTAGTTGTTTGTGCAGGATGGGTCGAGGGTGCGTTTCTTTAGTAATGGAGTAATGATAGAGTGTTTGAAGGAGGATGGGAAAATGCCAGAGGAGAGGGAGAGATTAAAGATTGTAGTTAGGTGAGTTGTGACGACTGGAGAGAGAGACTGGAGGAGGTGTGAGGGAATGGGGTCGGTGGTGCATGTAGTCAGACGAGAAGAGGAGAGGAGCTTGGAGACTTCTTCTTCTGTGATGGGATCGAATGTGGAGAGTGAGCCAGGGGAGATGCAGGGCTGTTTCACTCTGTGTTTGGAGGTCCTGAGGGTGAGGGGCGCTACTTGGTCAAGGGTGCTTCTAAGAGTGTCATTGAAGTGATGTACAGCCAGATCAGGACAGGAAAAATAAGAGATTGGGGACAATGATGAGTGTAAGGAGTCTGAAAGTGCATCAGGATTAATTACATGTAGATTTCTGCATGTGTGGTAGGAGTGTGCTGGGGTGAGCGAGGATTTGTAAGCATGAAGGAGAGAATGTTGTGGTCAGAGAGGGGAAGCGATCAGTTATCTAGGTAGGAGATTGAGCAGAGCCGGACAAAGACCAGGTCAAGGGTGTTACCGTCTTTGTGTGTCTCAGAGGTTGAGAGCTGTGAGGGGCCGAGAGAAGTGGTTAGTGATAGCAAACAGATTTTTTTTTTATCATTGTAGTCTATGGGAAACAGATCATAACAGATAATCATTCATTATGTTATCCATTAATGGATCTTTTTTTTCACTGCTGATGCCCAGTATTTAAGGGACACCTCTAATAAAAATGGATCTGTTCCAAACAGAACAAATACAGATGCAAAATGGTAACCAAAGTTCCCTTTTCTAAACAGATTCATTTTTTGTTATTTTAAAAATGATGGAACCATTCAAAAATGGAAATTTTTGTTTCCGTTTTGCACCTGTTTTTGCTCCGTTTGTAAAGTATCCTTTGTTTTTTTTTTCCAATATTGGGCCTGTTACTTAAAATAAGCTGAAATTGTAAAGCACAATGAAAATAATATACCATAAAAAGTCTTACATAAATAGTAGACTTTACATATGCTGTAATGTAAGAATAAACTAAGGTGACGCTTCACTTTTATCTTGTATATTTTTTATTTTAGGATGTGATCAGTGCTATGAATGTCAATCCTAAAATCTCGTTCCCAGCAGAGGTGGACTTCATTCTGATCAGTGGCTTTATCCGGGAGGTGTGCCGGGTTGCATTTGCCATGCAAACCCTTGAGGCCCCACTAGACATTGCATTTGCTGTGGATGGAGAGCTGTTTAGTGAAACCAAGTAAGGAAAAGTCTCAGCGTGCATCGCTGTAATTCTATGGACACAGGGCACATATTTCAGTTTACAGCTGCATTCTAGCACTATGTCAGTCTCAGGCGGTTTACTGGGCTGTCACATGCAGCAATTAAAGGAGCTGCCCGCTACGTATCCAATAAGACCCTTTGACAAACTACTGATTTTCTCAGTGGTAGCTGTGGACAGCCAGAGATTTGAAGCATTAAATGGTGACTATTCAGATGACTGGAGCCTATTTCATACATGGGCAGCTCATGTTTGCCAGGACAAGAACTGGTCTTAGAGAGCAGTCAGATGGCTGTATCACTTGGATGTGGATTGCAACGCAATGCTCTGACTGGCCATCAGCTCTCCCGACCGGAACGTGACAGCTGCATAGGACGGCCAGTCCGAGCATTTCCTTGCGATCCTTGTCCAAGTTATACGGCCGTCTGAGCCCTAACAAAGAGGCCCATCTTCTGGTTCATAGAGGGGGATCTAAAGTGATGTGGATGTCCGTCTGACTGAATATGGTTTATCTACATGAGATGCCCACTTCAGGGCAAATAACAGTCCTTGCACTTCAGATAATGCAGATAATGTTGTGCAAGACATTAAGGTGCTTACACCAGAAATCTGGTGTAAACACCTTAACAAGCTGCACTATTGTTGTGCAACTTGGCAATTGCTGAAAAAAATTGCGACTTTTGGCATTAACACGCCAGTCCTGGTCAGCTGCATCAAAATGGACATAGCATGGGTGGGCTGGGGCTTGGTGATGTCTAGCTCTCAAATTCATTATAAGCTACACCACTAAAGTGGCGTAACTTAATCCAGAAATGTATGTAAGCCCCTGGCTGGCTGGCATACCTCTCTGGTGACGGCGCATGCTGGATGTCAGGCGCACCTGATTGCTTAATGAATCTGGTCAGTGTACTCCAGCAAGTGCTTCATTGAAACTGGCATACATACGCTACGCCAGTATTAATGATTTGCTCCTATTGTGTGTGTATAGATACTCATAGATATAGATGCCATATAACAGGTTCTTTGTTTTTTCCTGGTGCAGATCGTCTAGCTCCAGGACCTGTTATATATCTTAATGTCTGCACCCCCTTATACTTATGCACCTGAGCAAAGTGTTTTATAGTACACTATTTTTGCATTTAGATATCGTCGGACATATGACTCTGAGCTCACTGCTCCATTGATATTTTACCACGTGTGGCCGTCTCTGATGGAAAATGACATTGTTGTTGTGAAGGGAGAAGCTGTGACAAAGAGAGGTGCACTGGTAAGTCTAAAAACTTCTTTAAGATTTTTCTCCGCTCCTTCACCCATGATATGATGAGATACCAAGTTTATTGGATATAATGATGTGAGAGACTCACGCGAGTTTCTCGCATCACACTTGCAAGTAACACCGGCCTTACCATCTTTGTTGTTCATGTTTGTCTTGCTGAGAGGGGAATTCATGAGTCAGAGGCGCCTGATTCATTAAGGCCATGTGCAAACGTTCAGATTTTTTCGTGTTTTTTTTCACGCTAAAAACGCTATAAAAACTCATTAAAAATGCATACATTATGCATTCTATCATTTAGAATGCATTCTGCATGTTTTGTTCACATGGATGCGTTTTTTTCCGCGAAAAAAACGCATCGCGGTAAAAAAATGAGCATGATCATTATTTTTGCGGATTTTCTGCGTTTTTCCCGCAATTCTATGCATTTGGGAAAAAACGCACAAAAAACGCATCAAAAACGCGTCAAAAAACGCAAAAAAAAAAAAAAGCATGCGGATTTCTGGCAGAAATGTCCGGTTTTTGTCAGGAAAATTTCTGCAAGAAATCCTGACGTGTGCACATACCCTAAAAGTTGCACGCCTCTTAACAAATGAAGCGCGTCGTAAAGCTGTTTCACCACAAATCTTACTCTATCAATTAGAACAAATCGGTTTTCGCCATGAATTATAGCTGGCCAAAACTGGCAAGGAAACGGCAGAAGTTGAAACATTTCTGCTCATTATCGTATTGCGCAGAAATTTTACACCAGTTTTCTTGAGTAAAAGCCTTGATGAATCGGGACAAAGCACTGTAATGAATGGCGTTAAATCCAATATGCTCATTATAAATACATATAAATGCACAAAAGTTGAGACTTCATGTATATAACTATGTAGCCTATGTGATATTGCAGTTTCTTGTACAATTTGTTTTCAGTGGAGCCCCCGTAAAAGCCGAAGTAGAAGCTGCAGCCCTCTACGCTCTCGATCAGTCAGCCCAGGCCGCACCTTGGTAAGTATCCAAGCTGACAACTTCAAGAAATGTGACTGGTAGAATATAATACTGACATTGGTCACAATGAAAAGCTTCTCTACCTGCCCGTGTTTAAAGTAAATGTAATGACACTCAATAAAGTGGCTTAGATTTGCCATTTCCTTGGTCCTCATACACACGACCGTATTTAGGATCCATATTAAATATTTTCATCACAAATACTCCTGTAGTTTAATGAGGACATGCATACGTTTTTTATTTTATCACATTTTTTTGGTGCAGAGAGTAAAAAATTTGTCACGGCACCTACAGTTATGGCTCAGACAACATACTGTATGCATTGTGTAACTGGTCAAGGTGGATATTCTTCATGTTCATGTGACATACATGAGTTACTAAGGAGAAACTGCTTAACGTCTTCACACACTAAGGCCAGGATCCCGCGTAGTGTAAAAACCTGCAGCGTATTATCTGTCCATGCAAAAGTGGATGTGATTTCTTGAGGACACATGACCATTATGCATTTAAAGACATTGTTGAACTGTGCGTATGTTGGTGGGTCTTTTTTTTTCTCTAGGCTTCTATGAGGAGCCTGAAAAAATGCATCTAAAACAAGGGTTTTTTTTTTAATAGCAAACTGCAGCCTGTGGAAAAAAAGTAATTGTAAGGGAACAGCTCCTTTTAACTAGTCAGATAGTGTTTTTCTCACAACCACTGTGTTTTACATTCTTTAATTTATTGTATTGGCACCAAGCTGGGGACAGAGAGAGGGCAAGGAGGGTTGGTACTTGTTAAACGGTTATTAATTTGATCTCATCACCCTTTCTAGTTTGAAAACAGCTGTAAAGCTATCTGTTGGGTAATGGCCAGTAGACCCGCATAATGTAAAGGGATTCTGTCAGCAGAGGGTGACTGTTCAAACTAAGTCCCGCCACTCAGTGCACCATGGCGGGGCCAATCATTTATATACACCTTCCCACCTACTTGTTTCCCCTCTATCTCCTCCCCCTCCTCTGTGACTGACAGCTCCGGCTTCATAGAGCAGGGAAGGGTGGAGATAGATGGAAACCAAACAGGAGGGAATGTGTATATAAATGATTGGCCCCGCCATGGTGCACCAAGGATGAGAAATGGATGAGTGTTTGTAGGAATTGCGGTGCCGATTATCGGAATGTGTAAACATGTCGGTGATCACCCGCCAAACGCTTGTTCGTTGAGTGATTGGATCATTTATATTGGCATACAAATGATTATTACCAGCAGTATTCAGCTTCATGTACTCAGGCGGTGTGATGTCAGTAACATGGACACAGAATAATTTTATCAAAACCTCCCATCAGTACTTTTCGGACTGTTTAATCAGGCCAGTAAACAAGTAAACAAGCACCAATCAACTTGAGAGCAACTCATCTGAATGCACCTTTAGGAGAAGTAGTTTGTAGACCTCCGGAGCCATGTGCCAAATTGTCAACAGGCTATACAGCTGCATGTTGAGACCAAGCTCAGCCAGATCCTGTTACTTTCTTTGAAGTGAGCGACCTCCCTTACGTTATTTTTGTGATCTCCATATCACGTCATAGCACTGGTAACGCACAGTACGTTTTTTTCTGTTTTGGGCAGAGGAATCAACGTCCTTTTGCATATGCCCCAATCTTGATGTCACTTCTGGATTATCAGCTTGATCACTCACCGCATCCCTTTAAAGTGCACTCTTGTCTAATCTTTACAGTAATATTAACTGTCTAAAACTAATTTTTACTAAATTTTGAAGAATTGTGTAGAACATTTTTTAAGCAAATATTTTTCAATTTTTCTTCTCTATTTATCTTCTTCCAGGCATCTAGAAGCCATAGCCCATCCCCAATAAGAAGTGGAACCCCAAGTAAGTTAAATGATAGTCAGCATCTTGATCCATCAATGTTAAGTAAGTAAAGACACGGCATCAACAAAATGAAGGAGCTGAAGGAACAAGGATGTAGCCGAAAATCCAATAAACCCCTGAAAAGCTGAAAGTGTGCTTCTTATTTCTCTGTAGCTGAACTTAGAAAAATAAATACATACAAGTGTATCCATATACTGTGTGTATATATATATATATATATATATATATATATATATATATATATATACACTGTATATACAGTACAGACCAAAAGTTTGGACACACTTTCTCATTTAAAGATTTTTCTGTATTTTCATGACTATGAAAATTGTACATTCACACTGAAAGCATCAAAACTATGAATTAACACATGTGGAATTATATACTTAACAACAAAGTGTGAAACAACTGAAATTGTGTCTTATATTCTAGGTTCTTCAAAGTAGCCACCTTTTGCTTTGATGACTGCTTTGCACACTCTTGGCATTCTCTTGATGAGCTTCAAGAGGTAGTCACGGGAATGGTCTTCCAACAATCTTGAAGGAGTTCCCAGAGATGCTTAGCACTTGTTGGCCCTTTTGCCTTCACTCTGCAGTCCAGCTCACCCCAAACCATCTTGATTGGGTTCAGGTCTGGTGACTGTGGAGGCCATGTCATCTCGTGTAGCACCCCATCACTCTTCTTCTTGGTCAAATAGCACTTACACAGCCTGGTGGTGTGTTTGGGGTCATTGTCCTGTTGAAAAATAAATGATGGTCCAACTAAACGCAAACCGGATGGAATAGCATGCCGCTGCAAGATGCTGTGGTAGCCATGCTGGTTCAGTATGCCTTCAATTTTGAATAAATCCCAAACAGTGTCACCAGCAAAGCACCCCCACACCATCACACCTCCGTCTCCATGATTCACGGTGGGATCCAGGCATGTAGAGTCCATCCTTTCACCTTTTCTGCGTCGCACAAAGACACGGTGGTTGGAACCAAAGATCTCAAATTTGGGCTCATCAGACCAAAGCACAGATTTCCACTGGTCTAATGTCCATTGCTTGTGTTCTTTAGCCCAAACAAGTCTCTTCTGCTTGTTGCCTGTCCTTAGCAGTGGTTTCCTATCAGCTATTTTACCATGAAGGCCTGCTGCACAAAGTCTCCTCTTAAGGGTTCATACTCACTTGCGTGAAATACGGCCGAGTCTCACAGGTTAAAGCCCGGCTCTGCCACCGGCACTCCAGAGCGGAGCTTGCGGCCGCACAGCAATACATGGAGCTGCACGCTCCGCTCCCAAGTGTCTGCGACAGAGCCGGGTGTTACCATGCGAGACTCGGCCGTATTTCACGCAAATGAGTATGAGCCCTAACCTTTGTTGTAGAGATGTGTCTGCTGCTAGAACTCTGTGTGGCATTGACCTGGTCTCTAATCTGAGCTGCTGTTAACCAGCGATTTCTGAGGCTGCTGACTCGGATAAACTTATCCTCAGAAGCAGAGGTGACTCTTGGTCTTCCTTTCCTAGGGCTATCCTCATGTGAGCCAGTTTCTTTGTAGCGCTTGATGGTTTTTGCCACTGCACATGGGGACACTTTCAAAGTTTTCCCAATTTTTCGGACTGACTGACCCTCATTTCTTAAAGTAATGATGGCCACTCGTTTTTCTTTACTTAGCTGCTTTTTTCTTGCCATAATACAAATTCTAACAGTCTATTCAGTAGGACTATCAGCTGTGTATCCACCAGACTTCTGCTCAACACAACTGATGGTCCCAACCCCATTTATAAGGCAAGAAATCCCACTTATTAAACCTGACAGGGCACACCGGTGAATTGAAAACCATTCCCGGTGATTACCTCTTGAAGCTCATCAAGAGAATGCCAAGAGTGTGCAAAGCAGTCATCAAAGCAAAAGGTGGCTACTTTGAAGAACCTGAATATAAGACATAATTTCAGTTGCTTCACACTTTTTTTGTTAAGTATATAATTCCACATGGGTTAATTCATAGTTTTGATGCCTTCAGTGTGAATGTACAATTTTCATAGTCATGAAAATACAGAAAAATCTATAAATGAGAAAGTGTGTCCAAACTTTTGGTCTGTACTGTATATATATATATATATATATATATATATATATATATATATATATAATGTATAATATACATATATATATATATAATGTATAATATACTGTGTATGTAGATATATATATATATGTATATGTATACATTATATATATATATATATGTTATATATACACACACATACATATACACACACATAAATGTTGTATTCATGATGGTAGTGAGAGAAATTCTTTGCTGGGTTTTGTGAATTGTCTTCCCAGCAGAGGATGAGCTATAGGTCATTGTTGGTCACTTTGTTGATCTGTGTTCCCCTATAGATAATTCCCATACATTTTCTCCTTTAGGATTCTGAGTGGCTTTTTGTGTGAAATCTGTCCATGATGGATCATCGGACAACGTCAGTGGTGCTTCATGTGTTCTCCAAAGTACCTCAGACCTTCATTGTTAAAATGTGAATGACTATTTAGTTTACTGATGTTTATATGGAGTGTGTTTTATTGCTGTATTGTGAACAATACTAATGTACTTTATATCGATTTTTGTAAAAGACCCATAATGAAAATGTGAGTTTTATGATCGGTGCAGATTCTGGGGAAAAAGGTGCTTTGTCCTGTGATTAAAGGAGATTTTAATGGAATCTAAACAGTAGTGGCAATTATGTCATTACTGCCTGGAAATGAGTGGATCACATCTATTTTTATTATTTTTTTACTAAGTAATTGAAAATAAAGAACTATTTTGCCTACAAACATTTTCTACATGCAATGACGTGGTGTTTCTTTAAATACAATTAATGTAAAGGAATTTCCAGTTCTTGCGGGTTTTGATTCTGGCTAATCTGGGTACGTCTATGAGTTTAGTACCAGTACTCCATAGTTCCGATTTAGTGTAAGATTGGAGTTGTATGTTCATAATTTCTTAAAGTTGGAGACTGACAGCCTGGCGTCCAGCTAAAGATTCGAAGGCTCTTTGCACTACAGTAAATAATTAATTAATTAAAGAGCATGCTGAGGTTGCCTGAAAGTTGCCACTATGCAGGTGGGAATTTGACAGTTGTAGTGCTTAACTGGTACCTGGAGAAAGTTCAGAGAAGAGCTACCAGGATGGTGAGCAGGCTCCAAAGTATGTCCTACAAGGAACTGTTAAAAGATCTGGGAATGTTTAGGTTGCAAAAAAGAAGGCTAAGAGGAGACTTAATAGCAGTCTACAAATATCTGAAGGTCTGTCACAGTGTTGAAGGATCATCCTTATTCTCATTTGCACATGGAAACATGAGTAGCAATGGAATGAAAGTGCAAGGGTGAAGATACACATTAGATATTAGAAAAAACTTTTTGACAGTGAGGGTGATCAATGAGTGGAACAGGCTGCCACGAGAGGTGGTGAGTTCTCCTTCAATGAAAGTCTTCAAACAGAGGCTGGACAGACATCTGTCTGAGGTGGTTTAGTGAATCCGTCATTGAGCAGGGGTTGGACACGATGACCCTGGAGGTCCCTTCCAGCTATAACATTCTATGATTCATACTTCCCGAACCACAGTAAACATGAATCTGAACCTGAGTGCACAATTGCAGCCAAGTATTAAAATCCCAAAGAGTTTCAGAGAAAATATAGTTTGAAATGCCGGCCGGGGACGATAGGGTAAGCCAACAGCCGCCTTCTCCTCTCCTGATTTTAGTTGAATAATAGATTCCTCCCTATGTGCACACATGGGATACACCTGTCAATGAACTGGAGCAGGATGGAGAGAATCCAACCATTGACTGCACCGGACTAGTCACATCTCTTTATAGTCCCACCAGATTTTCAAACTATGTTTTCTCCGACCCCACAGCGATTAAGTGAAAACCCTACCTGATTCTTGCTGCTGCGGTTTGGGGGGCAGCGTTAACCTAATGTCAGGTTCCCTTTTAAAAGAGTTGTTCAATAAAAGTGTGATTGCTGAGGTCTAACATCTACAGTGATGATGATAAATCACAAAGTCGCTTGTGTAAATGTAGTGGTAGTTAATGGAGCACAATTCAGGCATTCACACTATGTATGGGAGTGGTGGTTATGCATGTGATACAGGTTCTTCATGGAGCAAACCCTTTAAGTAATTTAGTCTAATTTCACCTACTGATATGGAGATTGTCATGTAGTGCTTGCAAAATTACTATAGCAGTATTCAGTTATGTAAACTTTATTCCACCTTAAAAAGTTGTTGTCTCCACTATAGCCAAACTCTAACGCCACGCTCAATATTTGATCAGTATTTTACCTCAGTATTTGTAAGCCAAAAACAGGAGTGGGTGATAAATACAGAAGTGGTGACGTGTTTCTATTATTATACTTTTTTTGATTGTTCCCCTCCTGGTTTTGGCTTCTAAATACTGACCAAATACTGACCGTGTGAACGTGGACTAAGGCGACATATCCATGACATCCCCTAACCCATTTCAGAATAAAAAGACTAAGAAGCAGATGTTGGGTGACAAAAAAAAATAGATTTGACTTAGATTTACACCCAAATGAAGTTAGTGGTTAAGTAATACACTGGCAGTAAGCTAACCTTAAAGCTTTCCATCATTTGTGTGGCCTCCAGACCCATGACGAGGTGATATGTGTGCATTGTATCTATACAAATAGCACAGAAATGGTATATAGTAACCTCTGACTGACACTGACTGACACTGACTATGTATAGTCAGCAACTGTAAAACCGGAGATTTTTGTAATGTATTTTAGAGCCATTCACTCAGTAAAATGTGCTGCATCCTGATCAGGTGCTGCATATTGTAATGACTGGTCCAATGCTCTGTATTGTGCTGGTTGTAAAATAATAACATAGACTAAAGACTCGCTGTCAGCTGTATACGTAAGCCTGATATTCTCCTGCCGGAGATGTGACTGTCTGCAGATCTGGATAAATCATACACTAATGATTTGAATTCAGAGTGTATCTTTCACATGCACTTTTTAGGGCCTTAACATGGGCATTCACCTATGAATATTGTTTAATTGTTATCCGTTAAGTCTAAAGTGATCAAGTTATTCCTTATCTCACAGATAGGATAATTCATATTTATTTTTTATGACTAACCCTACAGTATAAATCATAAAATTCCAGTTGCCTGCAGCTATCTCTGGGGCGAGCGCATTGGAAATAGATTTCTACACTTCCTACAATTTGTGAATGTTGTCCATGACCTCTAGAATATCAGATTTTTTTATTTTATAAGGTCACAAATTTTACAATAATTATAGAATTGTTTGGAAAACTTGTGACGAACAGCTCCCCGCGCATGTGCACTGAATGTGGGAGTATGTACCCAGCTTCACCGACTGTATGCGCATGCGCGGAGCCATTGCGAGTCACTGACTCTGTGAACACACTCGTGACTGCGCGGGGAGCAGCTTGACACTGCACAAGCGCGAAGACCCACTCCACACTGCGCAAACACAAGATTTTACAGCAGATTCCTGTGACGTCGGTGCCCCCTGGAACATCAATCAGAATGCGTGGGCGGTGACAATATAACGTGTCCGTGACTCAAATAAAATGAAGCCCCACCACTATGACTGAATGAGAAGGTACTATATAAGGGTATGTGCAAACGTTGCCGATTCATGTCCAGATTTTTCCTCGCAGAAGCTGAAAAATCTGCAGGTAAAATGCCCTGCGTTTTACCTGCGGATTAACTGCGGAATTACCGTATTTTGTGCGGTTTTCACATGCGTTTTTAGACCTGCGGATTCCAATTATGGAGCAGGTGTAAAAAGCTGCGGAATCCGCACAAAGAATTGACATGCTGCGGTATTTTCCGCAGCATGTGCACTGCGGATTTTGGATTCCATACGTTTACATGGTACTGTATACCGCATGGAAAACTGCTGCGAATCCACAGCCAAATCCGCCACGTGTGCACATACCTTTACTGTACAAAGCACATTGCAGCACTAACAACACACTGGGGACATTTTAATTGCTAAAAATGATGTGACAGGTTCCCTTTAAAGCATGTAACCCTCACAGACGGTACCTGCAATTCAGTGTGACACTGGTGTTGCTCCTCACTGCTCCCCTACCCTTCTAGAACATTACGTCACAGTTCAGGGGGCATGACCTACTCCCGGCATCTAGTAGCAGCCAGTTCCTGATAATGTCTCCTTCAATGCAGGGCTACTAGCAGCAAGCAGACCAGGCCCCCTCATCCTCACATGGCAGACAAGGAGACATTATCAGGGGATTGGCTGCTGCTAGAAGCTGTGACCTAACCTCCCAGAAGGGAGGGGAGCAGTGAGGAGCAGCCCCAGCATCACACTGAATTACAGGTACTGTGAGGGTATGTGCACACGATTCGGATTTTGCTGCGGATCCGAAGCGATTCCACAGCTGCGGATCTGCAGCGTTTCCCATGAGTTTACAGTTCAATGTAAACCTATGGGAAACCAAAAACGCTGTGCACATGCTGCGGAAAAAAACGCGCAGAAACACAGCGGTTTACATTCCGCAGCATGTCACTTCTTTCTGCGGATTCCGGGAGCGGTTTTACAGCTGCCCCTATGGAAAACCGCACTTGTAAAACCGCAGTAAAAACCCGCAGTAAATCCGCGATAAATCCGCAGTGGTTTTCCACTGCGGATTTATTAAATCCGCTGCAGAAAAATCCGCAGTGGACCTAGATAACGTGTGCTCATACCCTGAGAGTTACAAACAGCACTATTCATGTTAACTTTATTGTTTATGAAAGTATGGCCATTGGAATTTTTTTTATCTCCTGGTGTATCCCTTTAAGAATGAATCACTATTCTACAAACTGTTTTATGCGATTTATGACATATTTATCTAATAACAGAGATACTTTTTAGATAAATGAGACATTCACAGTTTTCCTGTATCCAGACAGGTGGCACAGAGTTATAAAAAGAAAATTAAAGCGATTATCCAGGATTAGGAAAACATGACGGCTTTTGTGTCTGAAACTCGCACTCAGCCACATTGATTTCTCACACATCCAATGGTCAGAGGTGGCAGTGCTTCTGATCAGAAGACAGTATATTCCATATTTGGACTTGCAGACTTATCTTATTTTTATGATTTTGGAGTTGTCATACAATAAAATATTGATGTCATTGTATCTGGGTTCTGCCAGGCTGTAAGGCACAATGGGGTACATGGATATCCCTGTTTTCCTAGTAGATGGGCTCCGTACATAGTGATCATCTCTTTTCAGACAAATACTAATTACAGGTAACAAAGACCCCAAATGCATAATGTGAGATAGGGAGCGTGGCCAAAAATGACAACCACCCCCAGACTCACTAAATCTGCTCCAAAAATATCATGTCTAGAAAAGGAGAAAATACGGAGCATCGATGAACAAAATATCCAAATTTTATTTAATAAATAGTCCGTAATAAAACGTGAAGTTCAATAACATTAACATTATACAGGGATTCCCCTTGAGGAAGCGGCACGGTGCTGCCCCGAAACGCGCGTCGGGGTCCACTTTCCGGCTGTCCTCCCACTTCGCCCCCGTTATTGGTAAGCCCTGTACTCATACCAGCCCCTTATTTACTGGTGACGTTATAGAGTTACATTTGGGATGTCTGTTTAGGGTATTGGCATTTGGGATTAGGGCCAGGTCTATTGAGACCTTTTGTCTTGTAGCACCTTATTACATGAGACCATGGGGGGGAAGGGTTCTGAAGTTCTCCATTGTGGGGGCATCATTTGAGGGTGAGGGGGTGGGTCTCAGCATTTCTAGGCATTTTTTCATGCATGTTACTGTATAATGTTAATGTTATTGAACTTCACGTTTTATTACGGACTATTTATTACATAAAAATACTAAATACATTAGTATCATACAGGAGGCAGACGCATTTGACCAATATCACGTCCGTATGTGGCGGCTAATGGTTGCACAATTTTGACACCTCAGTTTTATCTACAACATTGTGCATCCATTGGCCTCTGCATCCTTTTGGCCACATACGTCTGTTTCTGTACAGAAGGCTGACCTGTATGTCTATTTTACGTTCCTTAGTAAATAAGTTTTGTACTGTAGCACAAATCATAATAATTCATCTTTATATGAAATGGTCTCTAGTCTGTCACTGCAAATTCTTCCCAGACACAACATATTTCAGTCCAGAAACAAGATTGCTTATCCAGGAATAAAAACAGACTTAAAATACACAATAATAAATAATGAAAATTAGGCACCTCTCCAAAACAAGAATGAAAACGTATGTCCCAAAGGCATATGGAAACTCAGCATCTGTCTGATTTGTCTAGTTTGTTCTTTACCATTGTTTAGACCAGAGTTCCACCAACTTCCAGTCCACATAGCTGCCCAACTTCCAGTCCTTACCGCCCCCAACCTTCAGTCCACACAGCCCCCCCAACCTCCACTTTTCACAGCCCTCCAACTTCTAGTCCTTACCGCCCCCAACCTTCAGTCCACACAGCCCCCCCAACCTCCACTCTTCACAGCCCTCCAACTTACAGTCCTTACCGCTCCCAACCTCCAGTCCACACAGCCCCCCCAACCTCCACTCCTCACAGCCCTCCAACTTCTAGTCCTTACCGCCCTCAACCTCCAGTCCACACAGCCCCTCAACCTCCACTCCTCACAGCCCTCCAACTTACAGTCCTTACCGCTCCCAACCTCCAGTCCACACAGCCCCACCAACCTCCACTCCTCACAGCCCTCCAACTTCTAGTCCTTACCGCCCTCAACCTCCAGTCCACACAGCCCCTCAACCTCCACTCCTCACAGCCCTCCAACTTCTAGTCCTTACCGCCCTCAACCTCCAGTCCACACAGCCCCTCAACCTCCACTCCTCACAGCCCTCCAACTTCCAGTCCTTACCGCCCTCAACCTCCAGTCCACACAGCCCCTCAACCTCCACTCCTCACAGCCCTCCAACTTCCAGTCCCTACCGACCTCAACCTCCAGTCCACACAGCCCCCCAACCACCAGTCCTTACAAACACCCCAACCTCCAGTTCCCACAGCCCTCCAACCTCCACTCCTCACAGCCCTCCAACTTCCAGTCCTTACCGACCCCAACCTCCAGTTCCCACAGCCCCCCAACCTCCAGTCCTTACAAACACCGCAACCTCCAGTCCTCGCAGCTCCCAACTTCCAGTCCTTATGAAAACCCCAACCTCCAGTCCTCGCAGCCCCCCAACCTCCAGTCCTTACTGCTCTCCAACCTCCAGTCCTCATTACCCCCCAACCTCCAGTCCTCACAGCCCCCAACAGATAATGTTTCCAATATTTCCCTAGTATTGCATATATGATGGAAATATTATCAAGGCACCAGAAATTGCTACAGGTTTTCTCACGTGTGCAACACAAGGGAAATCCTTATCGTGATCTGGTGCGGGGAGGACTGGAAATTGGGAAACTCTGGTTTAGACCTTTGAACTGATAGGATACTATTATTCATTAGTGTGCTCCACCAGAAAGGACTCTGACAAGGGGCTCTGACTCATTTACTGGGGCACATATTGTCATTAGAAGGTTCACATGAAAGTAACCTCCAGTTGAAAGGTCACATAAGCCTGTTTTTTAGTGTGTGCTCACTTGCTTATTGCTGTATGAAATCACCATTGTAAGGTTTTATAGTCACTATAAACACTATACGATCTAATTGTGTCTTTTACCTAAGAGTCTGGTGCTTTCCAAAAACTCAGTATTAAATGCTGTGAATTTCTACATTTGTACTTTTTGATCAATAAACATTTTGAGTAATAACTCTTTGTTTCTGTGGATTACCTTTTAACAATTTGAAAAAAGCTGTATTTCGCCTCATTATAGTATGTGTATCCTGTGTAAATATTACAGTATATTGGTGCTCAGAGGGTTCAATGGCAGTGGTACCACTAGACATATGTCCCTGCAGAGGTCCGTCTCCTCCTCATGACCACACACTGTTAGTATAGGGCAGTGATCGCTGTGTCACCTCAAATATGTTCCTACAATGGCAGGTGCAGGCGACTGTATTTTCCTTCTGAGTGTGATTCCACAAAACATCGGATCACACTTGGACCAATGTTATTCTCCAGGGCCGTACACATGTCCGATTTTTTTCCTTAGACCAAACTGGTTCAGGATAAAATCGTAGCAGGCTCGAGTTTGATACAATTTTCAGATCACACACAGCCATGCAAGTCAATGGTTCAGTGGAAATAATTGGACTGCACTCGGATGACATCTGAGTGGAGTCCAATTTTCACGGGCTGACAGAATGGTGAAGATGGAGAATTTTTTTCTACGTTCTCCACATCCGAGAAAATCAGATCACACTATGCTGACACTCTGATCACACTCAGAGTTTGATCATTGTGATTAGCTAATTAGTTCTATTCTCTCGGTTTAGAGAAAATACGTCAGTGTGACCCTAGCCTAAGGGTTATTCCCAAAAAATCAAGTTGTGCACTATCCTTGGGATAGGGGATGAGTTGCTGATCGTTGGGGTTCTGACCACTAGAACTCCTGCAATCCTGAGATCAGGTCTCAGAAAGCCTGAGAAAGAGGCTATGCAGGCCCGTCCTAAAGGATCGAAGGTCTACATGCTCTGCCTCTTCTACATTCTTTGTCTATGAGGCTTCCGAAATCTGCTATTTATGACAGCTCCATAGACAATGAATGGAGGGGATGCTGAGCATGCACGCCATTGCTCCATTCAGGATGCAGCCACAGAGCCTCATCCTCAGGCTGTCTGATCTCGGTATTGCTGGGAGTCACTGACAAATCCAAGGTATGAATTTAACATTATTAGCCGTAATATCCCTTTCCACCAGTAGATGGCAGTGCAATCATGCAAATGGAAAAGCAGCATTAGCGCATACATAACAGCATTGAAGTCCTACAACTAGGGATGAGCAGACCATAGATGTTCGGGGTTCGTCGGGTTCGACCAAACTGAAGCCCAAAGTTCGGTTCAGGTATGAGAACTATACCCGAACTTGAACCAGAACCCAATAGAAGTTAATGGGGAACTTTTGCGCTGTAAAATGGTCGTAGTTAGGCTGGCCTCACACTAGCGAGTTTTACGGATGTATGAGAGGTGCAGAAAATACGGATTGCATACGGTACAATTATTCTCTATGCCTCAGCTCCTATCAGACATATTTTACTGATCCGTATTATACGGTCTTCTACGGCCGTAGAAAATCGCAGCATGCTGCGTTTGTCACCGTATTGCCCAAAAAAGACGCCAATGAAAGTCTATGGGGGCCAGAAAAATACGGATTACACACGGACCAGCAGTGTGACTTGCGATAAATACGCAGCGATGTTCTATAGAAAAGCCGGCAATTCACTGCGGTGTACAGTAAAATCACACTGACAGCTTACAATAGAATAGGTAGAATAAATGTGTACACATAGTATAGGGGTATATATATATATATATGTCAGTGAGACACATATATGTATATATATTAATATTTCATACAGTGCTAGATGGCTTAAAAGCTGGTAATTCAATTGCCGGCTTTTCCTATCTCCTTCTCAAACCCGACATGATATGTGACATGGTTTACATACAGTAAACCATCTCATATCCCCTTTTTTTTGCATATTCCACACTACTAATGTTAGTAGTGTGTCTGTGCAAAATTTTGGCGCTCTAGCTATTAAATTAAAGGGTTAAATCGTGGAAAAAATTGGCATGGGCTCCCGCGCAATTTTCTCCGCCAGAATGGTAAAGCCAGTGACTGAGGGCAGATATTAATAGCCTGGAGAGGGTCCACGGTTATTGCCCTCCCTGGCTAAAAACATCTGCCCCCAGCCACCCCAGAAAAGGCACATCTGGAAGATGCGCCTATTCTGGCACTTGGCCACTCTCTTCCCATTCCCGTGTAGCGGTGGGATATGGGGTAATGAAGGGTTAATGTCACCTTGCTATTGTAAGGTGACATTAAGCCAGATTAATGATGGCGAGGCGTCAATTATGACACCTATCCTTTATTAATCCAATAGTATTATGGTTAAAAAACACACACACACACATTATTACAAAGTATTTTAATGAAATAAATACACAGGTTGTTGTAATATTTTATTATACTGGTAATCCACCTGAAGACCTTCGTTCTGTAAAAAAGGTAAAATAAAAAAACAACAATATCCCATACCTTCTGTCGTTCTGTCACATCCCACGATGTAAATCCATCTGAAGGGGGGGGGGGGGGTAACTAATTTTACAAGCAGAAGCCTGCTAATGCAGCCGCCCCGCCTGTAAAAACCTGGCGAATTAATGGAATGTAGGTGAATGACCTATAGTTACCTCGAGTAGCGGTGATGTGCCCTCTGCTGGATGTCCTCATATGAACTCGAGCGTGGGAAAATATTCAGAAAAGTTCCCAGGCTCGAGTTCATATGAGGACATCCAGCAGAGGGCGCATCACCGCAACTCGAGGTAACTACAGGTCATTCACCTCCTCCAGCGGTGCCTGCAGCTCCGGTCTCAGCGCTGGCAGCTCGTCCTGTACTCAGCGGTCACATGGTACCGCTCATTAAGGTGATGAATATGGATGCATATTCATGACCTTAATGAGCGGCACCATGTGACTGCTCACACAGGAAGAAGCTGCAGCGCTGGGAGTCGGGACAGAGATGCAGGGAGTCCGTTCAGCGCGCTGTGAGGAGGGAGAGTATGATGGCCCGGGGGAGGATGAAGGAGGACGGGGGAGGAGAAGGAGGACTGGGGAGGATGAAGGAGGATGGGGTAGGAGAAGGAGGACTGGGGAGGATGAAGGAGGACAGGGAGCCACGCATATAAGGATGTGAGAGGGGGAGCAGAGCCACGCATATAAGGATGGGAGGGGGGAGCAGAGCCACGCATATAAGGATGGAAGGGGGGAGCAGAGCCACACATACAAGATGGGATGGGGAGCAGAAACACGCATATAAGGATGTGAGGGGGGAGAAGAGCCACACATATAAGGATGTGAGGGGAGAGCAGAGCCACGCATATATGGATGGGAGGGGCGGAGCCCATGCATACAAGGATGGGAGGGGGGAGCAGAGCCATGCATACAAGATATGAGGGGGGAGAAGAGCCACGCATATAAGCATGGGAGGGGGAGCAGAGCCACGCATATAAGGATGGGAGGGGGAGCAGAGCCACGCATATAAGGATGGGAGGGGGAGCAGAGCCACACATACAAGATATGAGGGGGGAGCAGAGCCACACATACAAGGATGGGATGGAGGAGCAGAGCCATGCATACAAGGATGGGAGGGGGGAGCAGAGCCATGCATATAAGTATGGGAGTGGGGAGCAGAGCCATGCATACAAAATGGAAGGGGGAGCAGAGCCACGCACACAAGATATGAGGGGGGAGCAGAGCCACGCATAAAAGGATGGGAGGGGGGAGCAGAGCCACACATACAAGGATATGAGGGGGGAGTAGAGCCATGCATATAAGGATGTGAGGGGGGAGCAGAGCCACGCATATAAGGATGGGGAGGGGAGCAGAGCCACGCATACAAGGATATGAGGGGGGAGTAGAGCCATGCATATAAGGATGTGAGGGGGGAGCAGAGCCAGCAGAGCCACGCATACAAGGATGTGGGGGGAGCAGAGCCACGCATATAAGGATGGGAGGGGGGAGCAGAGCCACGCATACAAGCTGGGAGGGGGAGCAGAGCCACGCATACAAGGATGGGATGGGGGAGCAGAGCCACGCATATAAGGATGGGAGGGGGGAGCAGAGCCACCCATATAAGGATGTGGGGGGAGTAGAGCCATGCATATAAGGATGTGAGGGGGGAGCAGAGCCACGCATATAAGGATGGGGAGGGGAGCAGAGCCACGCATACAAGGATATGAGGGGGGAGTAGAGCCATGCATATAAGGATGTGAGGGGGGAGCAGAGCCAGCAGAGCCACGCATACAAGGATGTGGGGGGAGCAGAGCCACGCATATAAGGATGGGAGGGGGGAGCAGAGCCACGCATACAAGCTGGGAGGGGGAGCAGAGCCACGCATACAAGGATGGGATGGGGGAGCAGAGCCACGCATATAAGGATGGGAGGGGGGAGCAGAGCCACCCATATAAGGATGTGGGGGGAGCAGAGCCAAGCATATAAGGATGTGGGGGGAGCAGAGCCACGCATATAAGGATGTGGGGGGAGCAGAACCACGCATATAAGGATGTGATGGGGGAGCAGAGCCACGCATATTAGGATGGGAGTGGGGAGCAGAGCCATGCATACAAGGATGGGACAGGGGGAGCCATGCATATAACAGGGGGAGACACACAGAGCAGGACAAGAGGGGGGCCACACATGATGGACAGTGATGAGGGGACAATACATATCCAGTTTATACTCGAGTCAAAAAGCTTACCCAGTTTTTTGTGGCAAAATTAGGTGCCTCGGCTTATACTCGGGTATATACAGTATGTAATATATACACATGTATGTGTGTGGCTGTATATATATAGCTTTGTCACCATAAAAGGAGGGGGCCCAGACACAGTTCTTGCACAGGGGCCCCAAGCTGTCAGTGTCCGCCCCTGCCCAGGTAACAATTGTACTCGCATCTTACAGAAGTGAGTACAATTGAGGCTCTGACTGCCGGTCAGAGCGATGCGAGCAGCGTCATCAGATCATGTGATCACGCTGCTGACGTCGCTCACTCGCACTGCAGAGGCGAACACTGGTTGTAAGTGCTCCAGTGAAGCAGAAGACACCGAATATTAAGTTCACGTGAGGATGGGGGGATTTATTATGTGTGGGGAGAATTGGTGTGGGGATGGGGGTGCTTAATGTGTGGGGTGAGATTTGGAACGGAGATGGGGGATTTAATGTGTGGGGGAGATTTAAGGACACAAAATGAAGAGCAAAAGGGTACACAATATGGGGAGTCAGGTGAGCAGGCAATATAGAAAGTGAGGGGTTAAATATATGAGGAGACAGTATGGTGAACAGGAGGGATGTGAGAGGAAACAGTATGAGGGAGGGGAATAGTGTGAGGAGACAATATGGGGAAGAAAAGTGAGTGGGCACAGAATAGAAACTGAGTAGTGGGTTCGTGGCATGGAGGGACAGTGTAAGGGCACAGCCAGGAGGGGACAGTATACCAAGAAGGGGGAGTGTGATGAGAGAGTACAGCATAAATACTGGGCCCTGTAGGGGGGACACAGTGTGAGAGGACAGTGTGAAGAGGGGGTTGTTATGGAAAGGAGAGGTCAGTATGAAGAGCATGTACCATAAGAGGGACAGAGTGGGGTCATATTTTGTGCAGACAATATAATGAGGGGCAATTTTTTATTCAGGAGCATTATAATGACACTTGCATCATGTGGAGATTTTTTGCAAAAGAGCGATGAAGATGGAAGTCTGCAGAGACGGCTGTGGCTGAGAAAACTCATAATGGGGTCTGAACAAGATGAAGAAAAGAAGGAGAACGACTCCAGCGACGACGTCATCTATAAGGTACCTGGATATAAATGTTATGTGTGATACTAACTAACTCTCATGTTTTTATTTATGTTAGGAGCATTAAAGGGGATGTCCAGGTTTGTAATGAGTCTGCAGTCATTCTTTGTGACTGCAGACTTCTGAATTTTCACAGTGCGCACTGCACACTGTCAGGATTCTCTCATGCTCGTGATTTACATTAATGCAGTCACGTGCCGACTAGACGTGTGGCCTCACTCAGTGAAATTGAACTGAGCGAGGCCGGGCACGTCTAGTCGGAATGTGGTCAGAAGTATACAAATCACATGCTTGTACTGACATGACCGTCCACCGGAGAATCCTAAAAGTGTGCAGTGCATTAGTTGTGAGAATTCAGAAGCTGCGATGTCAGGATTCAGCTCTGCAGGTTCCAGTAGTCGTCACATGGACACTTCACTCATAACTCATATGTGACTTTCACACTTATGGTTCTGTGACAATGACCTTTTCTTCTGCTTCTCTGTTTTTCACTGAACATTGAGAGCATTAGGGAGAGGAGCTCGTGGGTACATGACTAAGTGTACAAATCGCATGTGTGCTGGGGGGGTGCCAAAATGAATTCTTGCCCGGGTGTCAGAAAACCTAGATACACCTCTGCCGGTATACTACTGTGAGCGGTGGTTACCGGGTGCGGTGGAGGGATATCTGTGCACAGTGCAGCACGTGAGTATAATATAACCTGTTTTTCTTACCTTTCAGGTTACATCGGGGGCTTATCTACAGCATTACATTCTGTAAATAGGAATAATTAATATTTTGGGACATACTTACATACACATGGGCAATTCCTGTATAGGCTCACCCACAACCTGCTGTGTCTCTATTGCTTATTTATAAATATAACCACCATCTTTGCTTTGCATACATGGTTATTGGTTAATTGACATTCTCTTGTTGGTTTTGTACCTTGCTAATCCCCCTTTCTTAGTACTGGTGGTATTTTTCTCCCCTTCTTATCATAATTGTTTGTTTTCTTGTCAAGCTTGTTTTAATATTTATTAATAAATTTACTATTTTATTTATATGATCCTCTTTCACTTCTTTTCTTCTATGGTATTCCATATTAGAATATGTTTGTTGGTACCACATAATGTAAGCTGCTGCTGCAGTGAGAGACTGGGACCACAAGACTCATAAAGGCAAAGTAAATTAATTAGCCCGGACCCCGGTGTACCACGCTGGCTGCCAAGCCATTTATACAGAGTCCAGGCACCCCCTCTTTGATTCTGCTCACCAGACCCCATACACCAGTAATGCCCTGATGGCAGCCCTGCCCATCATATGCAGCTCTACGTGTAAATTAAATTTCCTAATATAGTAATAGCAATGAGTCCTCTGTGCTGTTTATTAGCTTCATTTTCTTGCAGGTTGCACTTTGCATCCTTTTCTGTATGGAACAGAATATGAATTGCTGCTTTCCTTTATGATAGATAGATAGATAGATAGATAGATAGATAGATAGATAGATAGATAGATAGATAGATAGATAGATAGAGTGAAGGAAATAAGTATTTGATCCCTTGCTGATTTTGTAAGTTTGCCTACTGACAAAGACATAAAAATTCTATAATTTTAAGGGTAGGTTAATTTTAACCCCTTAAGCCCCGAGGGTGGTTTGCACGTTAATGACCGGGCCAATTTTTACAATTCTGACCACTGTCCCTTTATGAGGTTATAACTCTGGAACGCTTCAACGGATCTTGGCGATTCTGACATCGTTTTCTCGTGACATATTGTACTTCATTTTAGTAGTAACATTTATTCGATATAACTTGCGTTTATTTGTGAAAAAAACAGAAATTTGGCGAAAATTTTGAAAATTTCGCAATTTTCCAACTTTAAATTTTTATGCCCTTAAATCACAGAGATATGTCACGCAAAATACTTAATAAGTAACATTTCCCACATGTCTCCTTTACATCAGCACAATTTTGGAACCAAAATTTTTTTTTGTTAGGGAGTTATAAGGGTTCAAAGTTGACCAGCAATTTCTCATTTTTACAACACCATTTTTTTTTAGGGACCACATCTCATTTGATGTCATTTTGAGGGGTCTATATGATAGAAAATACCCAAGTGTGACACCATTCTAAAAACTGCACCCCTCAAGGTGCTCAAAACCACATTCAAGAAGTTTATTAACCCTTCAGGGGTTTCACAGGAATTTTTGGAATGTTTAAATAAAAATGAATATTTAACTTTTTTTCACACAAAATTTATTTCAGCTCCAATTTGTTTTATTTTACCAAGGGTAACAGGATAAAATGGATGCCAAACATTGTTGTACAATCTGTACTGAGTACGCTGATACCCCATATGTGGGGGTAAACCACTGTTTGGGCGCATGGCAGAGCTCGGAAGGGAAGGAGCGCCATTTGACTTTTAAATGCAAAAATTGACAGGAATTGAGATGGGACACCATGTTGCGTTTGGAGAGCCACTGATGTGCCTAAACATTGAAACCCCCCACAAGTGACACCATTTTGGAAAGTAGACACCCTAAGGAACTTATCTAGATGTGTGGTGACCACTTTGACCCACCAATTGCTTCACAGAAGTTTATAATGCAGAGCCGTAAAAATAAAAAATCATATTTTTTCACAAAAATGATCTTTTCACCCCCAATTTTTTATTTTCCCAAGAGTAAGAGAAGAAATTGAACCTCAAAAATTGTTGGCCAATTTGTCCTGAGTACGCTGATACCCCGTATATGGGTGTAAACCATTGTTTGGGCGTATGGCAGAGCTCGGAAGGGAAGGAGCGCCATTTTACTTTTCAATGCAAAATTGACTGGAATTGAGATGGGATGCCATGTTGCGTTTGGAGAGCCCCTGATGTGCCTAAACATTGAAATCCCCACAAGTGACACCATTTTGGAAAGTAGACCCCTTAAGGAACTTATCTAGAGGTGTGGTGAGCACTTTGACCCAACAAGTGCTTCACAGAAGTTTATAATGCAGAGCCGTAAAAATAAAAAATCATATTTTTTCACAAAAATAATCTTTTCGCCACCAATTTTTTATTTTCCCAAGGGTAAGAGAAGAAATTAGACCACAAAAGTTGTTGTGCAATTTGTCCTGAGTGCGACGATACCCCATATGTGGGGGTAAACCACTGTTTGGGCGCATGGCAGAGCTCGGAAGGAAAGGAGCGCCATTTGACTTTTCAATGCAAAATTGACTGGAATTAAGATGGGACGCCATGTTGGTTTGGAGAGCCCCTGATGTGCCTAAACATTAAAAACCCCCACAAGTGACACCATTTTGGAAACTAGACCCTCTAAGGAACTTATCTAGATGTGTTTTGAGAGCTTTGAACCCCCAAGTGTTTCACTACAGTTTATAACGCAGAGCCGTTAAAATAAATTTATTTTTTTTTCGCAAAAATTTTTTAGCCCCCAGTTTTGTATTTTCACAAGGGTAACATAATAAATTGGACCCCAAAAGTTGTTGTCCAATTTGTCCTGAGTACGCTGATACCCCATATGTGGGGGGGAACCACTGTTTGGGCGCATGGCAGAGCTCGGAAGGGAAGGAGCGCCATTTGGAATGCAGACTTAGATGGATTGGTCTGCAGGAGTCACGTTGCATTTGCAGAGCCCCTGATGTACCCAAACAGTACAAACCCCCCACAAGTGACCCCATATTAGAAACTAGACCTCCCATGGAACTTATCTAGATGTGTTGTGAGAACTTTGAACCCCTAAGTGTTTCACTACAGTTTATAACGCAGACCCGTGAAAATAAAAATTCTTTTTTTTTTCACAAAAATGATTTTTTAGCCCCCAGCTTTGTATTTTTACAAGGGTAACAGAATAAATTGGACCCCAAAAGTTGTTGTTCAATTTGTCCTGAGTACGCTGATACCCCATATGTGGGGGGGAACCACTGTTTGGGCTCATGGCAGAGCTCGGAAGGGAAGGAGCGCCATTTGGAATGCAGACTTAGATGGATTGGTCTGCAGGCGTCACGTTGCATTTGCAGAGCCCCTGATGTACCCAAACAGTAGAAACCACCCACAAGTGACCCCATATTGGAAACTAGACCTCCCATGGAACTTATCTAGATGTGTTGTGAAAACTTTGAACCCCCAAGTGTTTCACTACAGTTTACAACGCAGAGCCGTGAAAATAAAAATCCTTTTTTTTCCCACAAAAATGATTTTTAGCCCCCCAAATTTTTATTTTCCCAAGGATAACAAGAGAACTTGGACCCAAAAAGTTGTTGTCCAATTTGTCTCGAGTACGCTGATACCCCATATGTTGGGGTAAACCCCTGTTTGGGCGCACGGGAGAGCTCGGAAGTGAAGGAGCACTGTTTTACTTTTTCAATGCAGAATTGGCTGGAATTGAGATCGGACGCCATGTCGCGTTTGGAGAGCCCCTGATGTGTCTAAACAGTGGAAACCCCCCAATTATAAATGAAACCCTAATCCAAACGCACCACTAACCCTAATCCCAACTGTAACCCTAACCACACACCTAACCCAGACACACCCCTAATTCTAATCCCAACCCTAATCCCAACCGTAAATGTAATCCAAACCCTAACCCTAGCCCCAACCCTAGCCCTAACCCTAACCCTAACCCTAACCCTAACCGGAAAATGGAAATAAATACATTTTTTTTAATTTTATTATTTTTCCCTAAGGCTAGGTTCACATTGCGTTAGGGAAATCCGTTTAGCACTAGCGGATTGCGCTAACACAATGTCTTTTTAGGTGTCGTGTTTAGTGGTCGCGTTAACGTCCCCGCTCTGGAAGATCGGGGATCGGACCTCGGGCGCGCCGCGGACGCTGCAAGCAGCGTCTGAGGCGCGCCACAAAAGAATGGCACCTTGCTAGCGCGAGCCGAAAATGGCACGCTCTAGCGATGCGCTACACCTGAAAATCACATTGCTGTCAATGGTTGTGCTAACGGACCCGTTGCACGGCGTTAATTGTGACATTTTCGCCGTGCAACGCTGTCCGTTAGCGTTAACCCATTAACGCAATGTGAACCTAGCCTAACTAATGGGGTGATGAAGGGGGGTTTGATTTACTTTTATAGCGAGTTTTTTAGCGGATTTTTATGATTGGCAGCCGTCACACACTAAAAGACGCTTTTTATAGCAAAAAAGTTTTTGCGTCTCCACATTTTGAGACCTATAATTTTTCCATATTTTGGTCCACAGAGTCATGTGAGGTCTTGTTTTTTGCGGGACGAGTTGACGTTTTTATCGGTTACATTTTCGGACACGTGACAGTTTTTGATCGCTTTTTATTCGGATTTTTTTGTGAGGCAGAATGACCAAAAACCAGCTATTCATGAATTTCTTTTGGGGGAGGCGTTTATACCGTTCCGCGTTTGGTAAAATTGATGAAGCAGTTTTATTCTTCGGGTCAGTACGATTACAGCGACACCTCATTTATATCATTTTTTTTATGTTTTGGCGCTTTTATACGATAAAAGCTATTTTATAGAAAAAATAATTATTTTGGCATCGCTTTATTCAGAGGACTATAACTTTTTTATTTTTTTGGTTATGATGCTATATGGCGGCTCGTTTTTTGCGGGACAAGATGACGTTTTCAGAGGTAACATGGTTATTTATATCCGTCTTTTTGATCGCGTGTTATTCCACTCTTTGTTCAGCGTTATGATAATAAAGCGTTGTTTTTTGGCTCGTTTTTTTTTTTTTTTTCTTACGGTGTTCACTGAAGGGGTTAACTAGTGGGCCAGTTTTATAGGTCGGGTCGTTACGGACGCGGCGATACTAAATATGTGTACTTTTATTGTTTTTTTGTTTTTTTTTTATGTAAAGAAATGTATTTATGGGAATAATATTTTTTTTTTTCTGCTTTATTTAGGATTTTTTTTTTTATTTTTTTTTTTACAAGTGTGGAAATTTTCTTTTTTACTTTTTCACTTTGTCCCAGGGGGGGACATCACAGATCACCGATCTGACAGTGTGCACAGCACTCTATCAGATCGGTGATCTGACATACAGCCGGGCAGGATTAGAGCTGCAGCTGCAGCCTGATCCTGACCCGGAAGTGCTCCCTGCAGGACCCGGATGCAGCCCGGCGGCCATTTTGGATCCGGGGACTGCAGGGAGAAGACGCTCGGTACACGGTGAGCACATCACCGTGTACCGATCGTCTCAGGGAAGCCCGCAGGGAGCCCCCTCCCTGCGCGATGCTTCCCTGCACCGCCGGCACACCGCGATCATCTTTGATCGCGGTGTGCCGGGGGTTAATGTGCCGGGAGCGGTCCGTGACCGCTCCTGGCACATAGTGCCGGATGTCAGCTGCGATAGGCAGCTGACACCCGGCTGCGATCGGCCGCGCTCCCCTCGTGAGCGCGGCCGATCGCATATGACGTACTATCCCGTCCATGGGAATTAAGTCCCAGGTCACCTGGACGGGATAGTACGTCATATGGGATTAAGGGGTTAACATTGAGAGATAGAATATTAAAAATAAAATCCAGAAAATTACATTGTATAAATTATATAAATGTATTTGCATTTTGCAGTGAGAAATAAGTATTTGATATCTCTTGAAAACAAGACTTAATACTTGGTGGCAAAACCCTTGTTGGCAAGCACAACAGTCAGATTTTTTTGTAGTTGATGATGAGGTTTGCGCACATGTCAGGAGGAATTTTGGTCCACTCCTCTTTGCAGATCTTCTCTAAATCATTAAGATTTTGAGGCTGTCGCTTGGCAACTCGGAGCTTCAACTCCCTCCATAAGTTTTCTATGGCATTAAGGTCTGGAGACTAGCTAGGCCACTCCATGACCTTAATGTGCTTCTTTTTGAGACACTCCTTTGTTGCCTTGGCTGTATGTTTTGGGTCATTTTCCATGACCCATTTTTAATGTCCTGGAGGAGGGGAGGAGGTTGTCACTCAGGATTTTACGGTACATAGCTCCATCCATTCTCCCATGGATACTGTGAAGTAGTCCTGTGCCCATAGCAAAGAAACACCCCCAAAACATAATGTTTCCACATCCATGCTTGACAGTGGGGATGATGTTCATTGGGTCATAGGCAACATTTCTCACCCTCCAAACAAGGTGAGTTGAGCTAATGACAAAGACCTCAACTTTTGTCTCATCTGACCACAGCACCTTCTCCCAATCATTCACAGAATCATCTAGGTGTTCATTGGCAAACTTCAGACGGGCCTGCACATGTGCCTTCTTGAACAGGGGGACCTTGTGGGCACTGCAGGATTTTAAACCTTTACAGCGTAATGTGTTACCAATGGTTTTCTTGGTGACTGTGTTCCCAGCTGCCTTGAGGTCATTAACAAGTTCCCCTGTGTAGCTTTAGGCTGATCTCTCACCTTCCTCATGATCAAGGATACCCCATGAGGTGAGATTTTGCATGGTGCCCCAGATCGATGTCAATTGACAGTCATTTTGTATTTCTTCCATTTTCTTACTATTGCACCAACAGTTGTCTCCTTCTCACCCAGCATCTTACTTATGGTTTTGCAGCCTATTCCAGCATTGTGCAGGTCTATGGTCTTGTCCCTGACATCCTTAGAAAGCTCTTTGGTCTTGCCCATGTTGTAGAGGTTAGAGTCTGACTGATTAATGAGTCTGTTGACAATAGTCTTTTATAAAGGTGACTATGTAAGACAGCTGTCTTTAATGCAGGTAGCAAGTTGATTAGGAGCGTCTAACTGGTCTGTAGGAGCCAGAACTCTTAATGGTTGGTAGAGGATCAAATACTTATTTCTCACTGCAAAATGCAAATAAATGTATATACTTTACACACTGTGATTTTTTGGATTTTATTTTTGATATTCTATCTCTCAATGTTAAAATTAACCTACCCTTAAAATTATAGACTATTCATGTCTTTGTCAGTGTGTAAACTTACAAATCAGCAAGAGATTGAATAATTATTTCCTTCACTGTAGATACAGGGAGAGAGAATAAACCTTTAATTGCTGGATGTTTGTAGAAGAAAGATGAAAGTACTGTAAGTAAAGTCCTGTGATCACAGCAGCATCAGCACTGATTCAAGCAAGGAGCCTCTGAAGTGTGAGACTGATGAGATTAGTGGCTAATGTGATATGAACTAGCAGAACTGTAGACAGGGTCACTGGGGCTTGGCTGCATGTCCACTGTATCTGTAACATGGCAATCAATGGAAGAAGAATTAGAAGGAAGGAAGGATAGCCCAGGGGTGCAAATCATGTTAGAATTCTGAATTTCCTTATGTTCTGTTGTAGAACTAGCATGCCCCTTCTTACATGAGCAAAACACAGAAAGTCATTTTCCCTATCTGTTTGACCAACTACAGAATGTGCAGAATTATTAGGCAAGTTGTATTTTGATCACATGATACTTTTTATACATGTTGTCCTACTCCAAGCTGTTCAGGCTTGAGAGCCAACTACCAATTAAGTAAATCAGGCGATGTGCATCTCTGGAATGAGGAGGAGTGTTGTCTAATGACATCAAAACCCTATATAAGGCGTTCTTAATTATTAGGCAACTTCCTTTCCTTTGGCAATATGTGCCAGAAGAGAGATTTGACGGGCTCTGAAACGTCCAAAATTGTGAGATGTCTCGCAGAGGGATGCAGCAGTCTTGAAATTGCCAAACTTTTGAAGCGTGATCACTGAACAATCAAGCGTTTCATGGCAAATAGCCAAACAGGGTCACAAGAAGCGTGTTGGGCAAAAAAGGCGCAAAATAACTGCCCATGAATTGAGGTAAATCAAGCGTGAAGCTGCCAAGATGCCATTTGCCACCAGTTTTGTTTTATTTTAGAGCTGCAACGTAACTGGAGTAACAAAAAGCACAAGGTGTGCGATACTCAGGGACATGGCCAAGGTAAGGAAGGCTGAAAAACGACCACCTTTGAACAAACATAAGATAAAACTTCAAGACTGGGCCAAGAAATATCTTAGGACTGACTTTTCAAAGGTTTTATGGACTGATGAAATGAGAGTGACTCTTGATGGGCCAGATGGATGGGCCAGAGGCTGGATCAGTAAAGGACAGAGAGCTCCACTCCGACTCAGACGCACGCCAGCAAGGTGGAGGTGGGGTACTGGTATGGGCTGGTATCATCAAAGATGAACTTGTGGGACCTTTTCGGGTTGAGGATGGAGTGAAGCTCAACTCCCAGACCTACTGCCAGTTTCTGGAAGACAACTCTTCTAGCAGTGGTACAGGAAGAAGTCGGTATCGTTCAAGAAAAACATGATTTTCATGCAGGACAATGCTCCATCACATGCCTCCAACTACTCCACAGCGTGGCTGGACAGTAAAGGTCTCAAAGAAGAAAAAATAATGGACATGGCCCCTTGTTCACCTGATCTGAACCCCATAGAGATCCTGTGGTCCCTCATAAAATGTGAGTGCAGCGGCCCAGGGTCCTGGTTGTTGCAGTAATATCAATCCCCTCTAGGGGGAAGTGGTGTTAGGTTTAGAGGCAAAGAAGGACAACTGCATCCAGGTATCGCAAACATGCAACACATTTCACACTCCAGGCCACCAGGGGGAGCTCTTACTCCTATTTATTAGGTCACTCCCCACACTTAGGTAAAACTGGTGACCTGTAAGGAAAGTTAGTTGCTGGCTGAGATTCGCTCAGGTAGTTGGTCCCTGGCAGGGGTGGAATCCTGTCAGAGATCGAGGGAGAATAACACGGAGCTGTGCATGCCCTCAGAGCTGAAGCTCCTAGAAAGAGACATTGAAGGCAGAACTGTACTGCAGCGAGCGTGCAAAGAAGTCGCAGCAAAGGAGTGGATATCAGAAGGGGACCAGCCCTACACAGGCTGCCTCCTTCTGAGGCGCAGAATCCCGGGAGCCGGAACACCGAGGGAGCAACGATCTTTTATGCCTTGCTCCAGAGACCGTCAGGACAGCTAATTTCATGTTACCTGTCCGCCCTACACCCAGGAGGCAAGGTGGCTGAGACATGACAGAGTCCCTATAAACCACCTCAAGCCACCAGTCATACGGGTTTGTCCTATCTTATCCGGGGGACAGAGAGAGAGAGACATAACATCTACAACAGTTGTGAGGACCTTATGAGAAGCTTAGCAGTAAGGGACTACAATGCTGCAGCTCTAGAGGAAGGCTATTGATTTTCATCTGGACAAGGGAACTCTGGACTTGCCTCCAAACCGGCCGGACTCTGCCTGCCCTGTGGTCTGGTGCTCTGGACTGTGGATGCTGAAGTCTTCAGTAAAGGTAAAGAGGCTGCAACCTTGTGTCCTCGTTCTTCACTGCGCCATCCATCATTCGCCATCTACACACTGGGAAGCCCTGGGGACATACTTCACCTGTGAGAAGGTATACCATCTAGCTGCCATAACATCACCCCAGCGGACCCCTTAAAGCAGCGTCGGTCACCCTGACCGAATACCACAGGCGGCGTCACGAACATCTCCCCTTTAAATTCCTTTCCCTTTTAAACAGACGTCCCAGGGCCACGGAACGGGTCAGCCACCGTGACAGCCCCCTGTGAACCACAGGACCTGGTACCGAGTACTCCACGGCCCCATGGGGGCGCTACATGAGATCTACAGGGAGGGAAAACAGTACACCTCTCGGAACAGTGTCTGGGAGGCTGTGGTGGCTGCTGCACGCAATGTTGATCGTAAACAGATCAAGCAACTGACAGAATCTATGGATGGAAGGCTGCTGAGTGTCATCATAAAGAATGCTGGCCATATTGGTCACTAATCTTTTGGGGTTTTGTTTTTGCATGTCAGAAATGTTTATTTCTACATTTTTTCAGTTATATTGGTTTACCTGGTGGAAATAAACAAGTGAGATGGGAATATATTTGATTTTTATTAAGTTACCTAATAATTCTGCACAGTAATAGTTACCTGCACAAGCAGATATCCTCCTAAGATAGCCAAATCTAAAAAAACAAAACTCCAGCTTCCAAAAATATTAAGCTTTGATATTTATGAGTCTTTTGGGTTGATTGAGAACATAGTTGTTGATCAATAATAAAAAATAATCCTCTAAAATACAACTTGCCTAATAATTCTGCACACAGTGTATTGTCTGATATGAGTTCCTCTCATGTAATTGCATTGTTAAATGCTACGTAGTTCTGTAACTATTAATTTATATCTACTTCTATTACATGCTCTCGATATTGTTTTCTAATAGACAATGACTGGCTGTACAGGCTCATATTTGGCTTTGTTCCATTGAATATTGCTAAGGGCTTAGTAAAAAGCTTGTGTAGCCACTGAAGTGTAGACAGTCAGACTTTAGTTTATAGGCTGTTGGCTTACAATGAAGTATAGGCATTAGCCTGCGAGCAATAGAAAGCTCAAACCACACACAATCATAGAATTTCATAACTAGCAGAGTTGGCTCAGCTTCATACAAAGTCAGCCAAACATTTGAAGGTCAAGACCCATCAATTAGTATACCAAGTGAACAATGGCATAAGAATGTGAATTTTACAGGAAAAGATTAGAATGAGTTTGCCTTTACTGATTTTTTTGATGTCTTGAGGATTAACTTTACAGGAAATGAAGCTCTGACATTCACCTAAATATTCCTGCGATGCTGATGCACTCATGCGCCTTGTCTTACTAGGAAACATTTGCTTCCGCTGTGATGTAATAAAGTAAAACACACATATAACGTGCCACCAATATTTAGGATAATGCTGTAATGAACAGAAATAGATGGGCAGATTGATTTTCCGGGATTCCGATCCATTAGCCAGGTCAGTAGTGTCCGGCTGCTGGGTAGGAGACTCATGAATCTCTTACCTTCTACGATCCCCAATGTGGCTTTTGATTGGCTGGGCTGGATTATTGTCAAAATCAAAGACAAATGCAAAACTGCAAACATTAAAGGGTATCCCCATCTCCAAGATACTATCCCTATATGTAGTAGGTGTAATAATAATAATATTAGCAAATACCTACAATTAGAAATGTGGTATAGTTCTTCTGATTAGCTATCTGGCTTACCCCATGTGCAGGGCATTGCAGTCGCTTAGCTATCCATTGTTTTGACCATTAACAACTAACTGTAGATATACTGTATGTCGTAACCATGGATACCTCAGCTACTGTAACGCCCTTCACATAGGGTAAGCGACATAGCTTATTAGAAGAACTATACTACATTTCTAATTGGATGTATTTGCCATAGCTATTATTATTACACCTACTTCATCATATTTATCAAAGTATTCAAGTATAACATGTTTTCTAAAGTAAATATTTTAAAGGGGATGTCCACTTTAAAAGTAAATATATTTAAAATGCATTTCTGGTGAATTATATATAACTTACTAATGCATAATGAATTGAATACGCAAGGCTCCATAACTGTGACTATGTCACTGTGAAACCCTGGTCCTGACTACTTTAGTTCCAGTCCTAGGTTTGAGAAAGGAGGGCCTTTTCTGTTGTAGCACATCACTACAGTAACACTCTGAATGAAGGCGATTGGCTGACTGCTCAGCTAGCCCCCTTCAATGTCATGACCAATGCAAAGACATGTAAAGGGGGCTGGCTTAGCTTCTGAATTGAATAACCAGCCAGCCCTCTTAACACACAGTTCTGATGAGATGCCAAACACAGGAAAAACTCTCCTGTGTCAAGCACAAGAGCAGGAGTGGAGGTCTTGGGGCTTAGGACTGACTGTAAAACAGACAAATTACATATTTGGATCTTTTCTAACACAAAACGTTACATATAGGCACATATTTTAAGAAAATATTTCTGAATTTATTGGTGCATGATTTGAATTCTCCCTTTTAAATATTAGGACTTCTCTTTACCTGTTTAGTTTTGGGTGTAGTTAAACCAAGAAAAACTAAGAGCAATTTGAAATTATTTGGAAATTAGTAGGTAATTTGAAAATGTAACCCCTTTCTGACCTCGGACAGGATAGTACGTCCGAGGTCAGATCCCACGCTTTGATGCAGGGCTCCGGCGGTGAGCCCGCATCAAAGCCGGGACATGTCAGCTGTTTTGAACAGCTGACATGTGCCCGCAATAGCAGTGGGTGAAATCGCGATTCACCCGCTACTATTAACTAGTTAAATGCCGCTGTCAAATGCTGACAGCGGCATTTAACCGGCGCTTCCGGCCATCTGGCCGGAAATGAGCGTATTGCTGACCCCGTCACATGATCGGGGGTCAGCGATGCATCAGAATGGTAACCATAGAGGTCCTTGAGACTTCTATGGTTACTGATCCCGGCTAGCTGTGAGCGACACCCCGTGGTCGGCGCTCATAGCAAGCCTGTTATTAAGCTGCCGATCAAGTTGTGCCAGCTTCTAGCCTCCCATGGAGGCTATTGAAGCATGGCAAAAGCAAAAAATAAGTTAAAAAAATGTGAAAAAAATAAAAAAATATAAAAGTTTAAATCACCCCCCTTTCGCCCCATTCAAAATAAATCAATAATAAAAAAAACCAAACCTACACATATTTGGTATCAACGCATTCAGAATCGCCCGATCTATCAATAAAAAAGGATTAACCTGATTGCTAAATGGCGTAGCAATAAAAAAATTTGAAACGCCAGAATTACTTTTTTTTGGTCGCCGTGACATTGCGTTAAAATGCAATAACGGGCGATCAAAAAAATGTATCTTCACCAAAATGGTATCATTAAAAACCCCAGCTCGGCACGCAAAAAATAAGCCCTGAACCGACCCCAGATCATGAAAAATTGAGACGCTACGGGTATCAGAAAATGGCGCAATTTTTAGTTTTTTAGCAGGAATTTTTTTCACCACTTAGATAAAAGAGATCCTAGACATGTTTGGTGTCTATGAACTCGCAATGACCTGGAGAATCATAATGGCAGGTCAGTTTTAGCATTTAGTGAACCTAGTAAAAAAGCCAAACAAAAAACAAGTGTGGGATTGCACTTTTTTTGCAATTTCACCGCACTTGGAATTTTTTTCCCGTTTTCTAGTACATGACATGCTAAAACCAATAATGTCTTTCAAAAGTACAACTTGTTTCACAAAAAATAAGCCCTCACATGGCCATATTGACGGAAAAATAAAAAACTTATGGCTCTGGGAAGGAGGGGAGCGAAAAACGAACACAGAAAAACGGAAAATCCCAAGGTCATGAAGGGGTTAAGTAAACCTCTTGACTCACCTTGGAGCACATAGAGGGCTGTGACTATGGGAGCAAAAGAGGGTAATTACTAATTGTCACGATCGCGACATTATAACTGACCACTGACAGTTTTTTTTCTTTGCTCTGCTCCATATGGATCTGCTGCACACTCTTGCGGGTCAGATGTCAAATCTCACCCAAATGATGCAGGACTTGTCAGTGGAACATAGGGCTCTTGCTTCCTCTTGCAACCAACTCCAATGGGAGCTTACTGAAACTGTAAAATCTTTTTAGGGTTCCATGACAAAATCAGCTGTTAAGCAATCTAACCCCTTTGATATTTTCTTACACTCTCCTGAACCTACTCAGGCTCCCTGATACTTTCTCCGAAGAGAAGGAGAGGTTTCTTACTTTCAGTGAGGGTTGTAAGCTATTTTTTCCCCTTGGATCCATATCCTCAGGAGATGAGTCAACGTGTGGGGACAATTATTTCATTGTTCCAGGTGGGTCTTCTAACCTTGGCTTTTTCTTTACCTGCTACTGCCCCTGAACGTCTGTTGATAGGTTCTTTGAGGCTTTAGGACTGATTTATGATGAATCAGACCGGGTAAGGGTGGCAGAGGACGTGATCATGGGTCTCTCCCAGAGTAAATTCACTGCTGAACGGTATTGTTCTGCGTTTAGACAGTGGGCACTAAGGTGCCTTGGGATGACTCTGCTTTGACATGCCAGTTCAGGAGAGAACTTTTTGATCATCTCAAGGCTGCTCTGGCCCTCCATCCACCACCCAGCTTCCTGGAGGAGGCCATGACTCAGGCCATTCGCATGGACCAGAGATTACGAGAAAGAAGAATTATCCAGTGAGAGATTCCTGTATTGCCTGCTAAGTCTGAGGTGATGCCATTTACGGAGACCATGGAGGTTGGTGCCACCATCTTCAAGGAGAAGGAGAAGAAGGGACAACGTGATGAGAAATTATGTTTTTATTGTGGAGAACAGGGGGCATTGGAAGAAGGACTGTCCTTCTTGTCCATCGATTAACAAGCTTCTGAGTCTGGGTGATTGTCGAGGAGGTCACCCAGACTCTCAGTTACCATTTTCATCTTTCAAAAAGTTTTGTTAGAGGTGGAACTGTGTTATGGAGCTTTTGTGGACTGTGGATCTTCCATGAACTTCATTGACTCTAGTCTGGTGTTCAAGTTAAAGTTAGGGACAGTTAGGCTAGAGACTCCCATCCATATCATTGCCATTGATAAGACCCCGTTGGCTCAAAATGTTATTAAAGGGAGGGTGCCGTGATTTTAGTTTTTGTATTAATAATTATTGATTATATAATCAATTATTTTTAATACAAAAGTAAATGTACTACTTTCATACTTTTTTATTTATTCATTTTTACTTTTACCACTGGAGGCCGCCATTTTCATTAGTGGGGGTGTGTGTGTCTGGGCACGACACTTGCACACCTCACTTACGGCAGCCATGGATATAGGAGCCAACGGTCGGACCCGACCACATCTCTTTCATTGAGGCTGCTTCTCCTGCCTCTCAGCTGTGACTTGGGCACGCCCACTGAGCTGCTACGTCACAGCTATGAGAGGAGATCGCGGCCATTTTGTTTTTTATTTTCCTCTGTACACAGCTCAGTGTGTGCGATCATAGCAGGAGCTGCCAGGGAGAAGCTGCTGCCGGGAAGCGAGGTTCGAGGTGAGTATCTGCAGCCAGGAGCTGTGATTGCAGCCTGTACTTAGTATTACTGTACAGGCTGCAATCTCTGCTCACTGCCGACCTGTTCAGAGCAGGGAGATCGTCACACTGCTCTGCCCTGAACATGATTCAGCACTTCCTGGGAGAGGACTGAAGGTAAGTACAGAGTTTTTATTTTCTTATGCATCTGCTACCTGCCCCTATATACCACTGCTACCTGCCCCTATATACCACTGCTACCTGCCCCTATATACCACTGCTACCTGCTCCTATATACCACTGCTACCAGCCCCTATATACCACTGCTACCAGCCCCTATATACCACTGCTACCTGCTCCTATATACCACTGCTACCTGCTCCTATATACCACTGCTACCTGCCCCTATATACCACTGCTACCTGCCCCTATATACCACTGCTACCTGCCCCTATATACCACTGCTACCTGCTCCTATATACCACTGCTACCTGCTCCTATATACCACTGCTACCTGCCCCTATATACCACTGCTACCTGCCCCTATATACCACTGCTACCTGCCCCTATATACCATCTACCACTGCTGCCTGCCTCTATATACCATCTACCACTGCTGCCTACCTCTATATACCATCTACCACTGCTGCCTGCCTCTATATACCATCTACCACTGCTGCCTACCTCTATATACCATCTACCACTGCTACCTGCCTCTATATACCATCTACCACTGCTGCCTGTCTCTATATACCATCTACCACTGCTGCCTGCCTCTATATACCATCTACCACTGCTGCCTGCCTCTATATACCATCTACCACTGCTACCTCTGTCCTGTTTATGAACAGGAGAAAAAGGGAGCATACAATATAAATAGTTTTATAAACAAGTGTCTTTATTGATACAAAAAATACTAAAAATAGTAAGACAATTACATATTAGGTGTAATCCAGTCAAGCACAGGAGGAGGACCACCCCTGCAACCCCCATATATATATAAAAGTAATTGAGAAAGCGGCGCTTTAGAGCCGCGAAACGCGCGTCGGGGTGCTTTCTTTTCCGGTGGGACTCTCCTCCTGCACCCCTCGCTGGTAAGCTCAGCCACGGTACCTGTTACTTCATTATGTACCACACACTACCATTAGTTTAGCTTCATTGCTTGCCATGGTACTCACCTAGGTACATGTGGGCTTAGTCTTCCAGGTGATTTGTATGTGGGGGGTTTTTCCCCTTGGTTATTACTTTTATATATATATGGGGGTTGCAGGGGGTGGTCCTCCTCCTGTGCTTGACTGGATTACACCTAATATGTAATTGTCTTACTATTTTTTGTATCAATAAAGACACTTGTTTATAAAACTATTTATATTGTATGCTCCCTTTTTCTCCTGTTCATAAATATGCTCGTTATGGAGCTTTTCTGACTGATCTGGGGACACTTTATGGTTATGTGTTGCAGCCCAGACCAGCATTATGATATTGGGATTTTTGTTAATACCTCTGTCCTGTGTAGCTAATCTAGTCCTGTGTATAGTATCACACAAGATAGGATTAGATACACGGCGCAGCACAGTATCACACAGGACAGGATTAGATACACGGCTCAGCAGTCAGTATCTAATCCTCTCCTATGCACTCCTCTCCCCCTTGCGTGTCTTTCCCCATTGTGGTTTATTATTTTTGTTGTGGGAGATGAGGGAGTCGAGGATTATGCGTTCGGTATGGTTTAAAAAAGATTAATAAAGGACTTTATTCTGGCCGAGTATTTACAATACATGTGAGATCTATGTGGCGGCATTATGGGTGATCTATATGGCGGTATTATGTGAGAAGCATATGGTGGTATGTAAGAACACTGGCGGTATTGTGTGTGATCTATATGGCGGTATGTGAAAACACTGGCGGTATTATGTGTGATTTATATGGTGGTATTATGTGAGAACTGTATGACAGTATTGTGTGATCTATTTGATAGTATTGTGTGTGATCTATATGGCGGTATTATGTGAGAACACTATGGCAGTATTATCTTCAGAAAGCGGACCCATTCTATGGTGGTTCTGGCTGAGCACCTGCACGCAGGTCTGGGGTAATAGAAGGGGCAGCATGACCTCCAGTTAGGTGCAGTCAGGGGAAGGCTGGTGAGGCAGCTGAAGAGAGGGGTCTCATTTTTATCGTTACTATATGGCTACATTTCCTTCCCAGCGTCACCCCGACTGCGCCTGTCGCCTCGCTTTCACACATCGCCAGGACAGGATGGAGAAGACAGGATCTGAGGAGGGGAATGGGGTCTGTATGCAAAATCTGGATCAGAACAGGCCATCAATCCGCAGAAATGTTTCCTGGATTTCTGTGAAGCAGACAGTCCATCCATGTGTATAAAAGACAGCGCTCTATGTACAATCCCTGGCTGCTCCGCATACCGAACAGGGGGCCCCTATAGACCAGCACACTGCTCTCCTGAAATACTCTGTGCTGCTGTCACCCTGCTCCCTCCACCACATATCTCCCAGAATCCTTGCCATCCTCGGTGACTGTCTACTTATCAGTATAAGGCTGCCTTCACACTATCAGTATTTGGTCAGTATTTTACCTCAGTATTTGTAGCCAAAACCAGGAGTGGGTGATAAATACAGAAGTGGTGACGTGTTTCTATTATACTTTTCCTCTAATTGTACCACTCCTGGTTTTGGCTTACAAATACTGATGTAAAATACTGACCATACTCTGCAGTCACCAACAAAATGGCTGCTCACTGGGTTCCTGAATATCATCCTCTCTAATCCCTTAGCAAACACCCAGAAGGGGAGGAGAGGAGACATCACACATGTCAGCAGACTCCGCCCATAATTACTGCAGTGCTGTAATGTGAGCTAGTTGTACACTAGGTTTTTCTGAAATTTCAGCAGTTGCTCCCCCTAGTGTTTAAAAGTGGAAATTCCAAAACTTTTCAAATTATTTTTAATATTTTACTAAATTATAAACAAATGATAATATTTTTTAAGAAAATGTAATCATTAATTCTTTACATTTTTACAATTTCTGAAAATTTTTTTTTTGATGGCACCTTCCCTTTAAGTTTGTCTCTGAGGAGTTCCTCCTCAAGGTGGGTTCCTTGCACCAGGAACCCTGGTTATGAATGTTATGAATAATCTTCCTGCAGGACTGGTGTTGGGGTTCCCCTGGTTATAGAGGCATAATCCTGTTATACACTGGGGATATCATGATATTGTTAAATGGGGTCCTAATTGTTCCAGTGGTTGTCTTTCTGCTGTTTTTGTGTCTTCCATTAATCTGGAGGGTATTCCAGAGCACCTGAAGGATTTTGGCAATGTGTTCTCCGAAACCACATCGTCCTTATAATTCTACTATTAAACTTATTCCGGGTTCTAAATTGCCCAAGGCTTGTTTGCACAATCTTTCTGGCCTGGAACGTACCGCTATGAAAAACTATATCCCTGATATTCTATACAAAGGTCACATCCGTCCCTCTGTCTCTCCTGTGGCCGCTGGATTATTTTTTGTTAAGAAAAAAGATGGTGGTTTGCGCCCATGCCTCGATTTTCTGGAACTAAATAAAATTACGGTGAGAAATACCTACCCTCTTCCACTCATTCCAAATCTTTATAACCAATTGTCTGGGGCTAAATAGTTTTCCAAACTTGATCTCAGGGGAGCATATAACCTTATCCGCATTTGGGAATGGGATGAGTGGAAAACGGCATTTCTCACCTCCGAGGGTCTGTTTGAAAATGTGGTCATACCCTTCGGTCTCATGAATGCGCCTGCGGTGTTTCAGAACTTCATGAATGTTTTTTTCTGATTTTATCAGGAGCTTTATGGTTGTATACCTGAACGATATTCTTGTTTTCTCTCCTGACAAGGAATCCCACATTGGCCATTTACGTGCTGTTCTTCATAGGTTATAGGGAAATTCTCTGTTTGCTAAACCCGAGAAATGTTCGTTTTGTGTCCAGGAGCTTTCGTTTCTGGGGTTCATCCTTTCTGCCAATGGGTTTCGGATGGATCCTGGAAAGGTACAGGCCATTGTTGATTGGGTGCAACCCAGAGACCTCAAGGGTCTGCAGCGTTTTCTGGGTTTCGCCAATTATTATATTGAAAATTCACCAAAGGGTTTTCTCAGGTGGTCAAACCACTCACCGATGTCACTCGCAAGGGGGCTGATCTCGTAGTCTGGTCACCCCTGGCGGTTGAAGCATTTACTACATTAAAGAAGTGTTTTATGTCTGCTCCTGTATTGGTTCAGCCCGATCTATCAGAACCATTCATTGTAGAGGTGGACACATTGGAGGTGGGAGTGGGGGCGGTGTTGTCTCGGGGACCAGCTACTTTGATCAATTTAAGACCATGTGCCTTTTTCTCCTGGAAGTTTTCTTCTGCGGAGAGGAATTATGATGTTGGTAACCGGGAGATATTGGCCATAAAATTGGCTTTTGAAGAATGGAGGCACTATTTGGAGTGGGCGGTTCATCGGATCATGGTTATTACGGACCACAAGAACCTGTCATACATTGAGTCTGTCAAGGGGTTAACACCTAGATAGGCGAGTTGGTCGCTTTTTTTTTCTCATTTTCATTTTTCTATCACCTTCCAGCCTGGTTCCAAGAATGTGAAGGTGGATGCCTTATCTCGCAGTTTTGATCCGATATCACCCTCCGAACCTCCTTCCTCCATTCTTCAGCATGAGGTAGTTGTTGCTGGGGTATACTCTGAATTGGAGCTTGAAATTCGGGAGGCTCAGTCTCTTGCAACTCCGTCTTTACCTGACAATAAGCTCTTTGCCCTGGTTCAGTACCAGTTGAGGATTCTCTGGGAGTTCCACGATTCTGCTTTCAGTGGACACCTGGGGATCTCGGCCACTCAGAAAGCCATTGCTAGGCTGTTTTGGTAGTCCTCCATGACCTCTGATGTCGCTGTGGTTTTGTCTGCTTGTGATACCTGTGCCCATGCTAAGAGCTCCCATAACCGGCCGTTGCATTGCCAATTCTGGATAGACCTTGGACTCATTTGCCCATGGATTTTATCTCTGATCTTCCTCCTTCCAATGGCAAAACTGTGATATGGTTAGTGGTTGACAGATTCAGTAAACAGGCGCATTTTGTACCTTTGACAGGACTACCTAATGCAGAAACACTATCTAAGTTGTTTGTTGAGCGGTTGCATGGCGTGCCTTTGAGTGTGGTTTCTGATAGAGGGGTACAATTTGTGTCCAAATTTTGGAGGGCATTTTGTAAAAGATTGGGTATTTGCTTGACCTTCTCCTCGGCCTACCATCCTGAGACCAATGGTCAGACAGAGAGGACCAATCAGTCACTTGTACAGATTTTGTGGTGTCTTGCTATGTCTTGGTAGGATGATTTGTGTTCTTCGTTGCCCATGGCTGAGTTTGCTTTTAATAATCAGTCCAGTGGCACCTCCCCATTCTTCTGTAACTACAGTTTTCACCCTCATTTTGGTGAATTTTCCAGGCTGGATTTGGGGTGTCCAGTGGCTGATTCGGCAGTTCAATGGCTGTGGGAGGTGTGGAGGGAGGTTCAGAAGAACATTTGGGTGGCTCAGGTCAAGCAAAAACATTTTGCTGATAAGCGACGATCTTTGGGACCTAAGTTGCTGGTGGGAGACAAGGTGTGGTTGTCTACCAAGAACATACGTCTGAAAGTTCCTTCTATGAAACTGGGTCCCAAGTTTATTGGTCCTTACGATGTCATTGAGGTTGTCAACCCAGTTGCCTTCCGTTTACACTTACCTTCGCTGCTTCGGATCCCCAATGCATTCCATAAGTCACTTCTTAAGCCATGTGTACCCTCCTTTGCTGGGTCGCCATCCCCTCCGCCCCCTGTCTCGATGGATGGTCAGACTGAGTATGAAGTTGAACGGATTGTCGATTCTCGGAGGGTTCGCAATTCGCTTCAATACTTGGTTCATTGGAGGTGTTACGGTCCTAAGGAGCGATCTTGGGTTCTGGCGCCTTCCATCCATGCTGATCGTCTAGTTTGAACATTTCATGCACGTTATCCTGGTAAACCTGGGGGTCCTGTGGCCCCCCTTGAGAGGAGGGGACTGTCATGATCCGGTCTGGGTTTTTGTCCTGTCTACCCTATTCCTGGACTGATCTTGTCAAGAGTTAACTTTGCTCTGCCTCATTCTGGCTTCAGGTTTGCTATTTAGCTCCATTGCATCCTGCAGGCGGTGTTATAACTTTTGCCTATGGCGTGAGTAGCTGACTCTAGTTATATCCTGATTTGTCCTGCTGCGATTCCTGACTGTTCCCGTGTCTGTTTATTCCCCTTCCCCCATTCCGACTCATTGTTTCCCTTTTGTGTGCGGACTTTCTGGTACTTGACTCGGCTTTGTCTATGACCTGACTCTGTCTTTTGCTCCTGGTACTTTTGCTTCCATCTGGTATTGACCCTCTGGCAAGTCTCTGACACTGAGTTGATTTCCCCCTTTGTACTACATTACTCTCCTGGTTTCAATGCGGCTTGTTTGACTACCCTTTTTGCCACTTGGTGGTGCATCGCTGCAGCGCTGCAGGTCTGCTCTGGCAAGTGTTGCAGTCTTTCCTCCACTCTTCTGCCATCTAGTGGAGTGTGCATCTACCTGCATAGCTGCTGCATGACACAAATGAATACTTCTAATAACTATAGAAAAATATTTAGAATTGAGAGTCCTCAGTGGTTGATACCTTTTAATGGCTAACTGAAAAGATGGTAACAAATTGCAAGCTTTCGAGACTACACAGGTCTCTTCATCAGGCAAAGACTAAAACAAATTCTGAAGAATCACATATTTAAGCACAACATAGCACAGAAAAAAAAAAAAAGGGAAAAACCATGGATAAGACAGGTGACATGAAGCAGAATTACCATGAGTGATAAACAGTTACGTCCATAAATATTGGGTCAATTCTTAGATAAGGATTGTTTTATTGTCCTGTGATTAGGGTCTCTGTTGTGATGACCCCACATGGTCTGAGGGGCAAGTTCCTTAGTTCATGTAAAAAGACATAAATCCATGCGACACATTCATTCCTGCAGTGTAAATTGACCCTATATTTATGGACGTAACTGTTTATCACCCATGGTAATTCTGCTTCATGTCACCTGTCTTATCCATGGTTTTTCCCTTTTTTTTTTCTATGCCATGTTGTGCATAAATATGTGATTCTTCAGAATTTGTTTTAGTCTTTGCCTGATGAAGAGACCTGTGTAGTTTCGAAAGCTTGCAATTTGTTACCATCTTTTCAGTTAGCCATTAAAAGGTATCAACCACTGAGGACTCTCAATTCTAAATATTTTTCTATCTACTGGCTAACACGGTACCAAGATATATTTCTTTCCTGTATCTAATAACTATAAACATGGATGTTTTCTACAATGTTTCTGGCTTAACACAAGAAGTCTTGGCATACCAGTAAGGTCATGTAGACATGCGGTTCTGAGACATGGATGATGACGGGCAGTCAACGAGATTAAATAGATGAGAATGTTCTAAAAGTTTCCATTCGACTGTCACACATGGGTTTTTATGATTCATTTCATAGACTAGACAGGAGGACATTTTTTTTGGCTATAATTGACCATTTACCGTAAATGCTAGAAAGTGAAAGCACATCATTTCGAATCCTTAAAAAGAACAGTCAGATCATAGTCACCATCTGCTTTTTTGTTCCATCCAAGAAGTTTTGAAGCAGAATAAATAAAGAACAATTTATTTTATAGGAGCCAAATTTAAATAACAAGAGAGCTGATGTCAGGATTGTAGGCAGAAATCCATATTCCTCATTCTAAAAAAAAGATTGGAATATTTCTGCTTGGTTGTCGTATAGCGTAGATTTGTCATTTAGTGCATTCGAAAAACATATAGTTGGTCAAGTATGAAATGATCCTGCGCACAGGCCAGATGAGGGAAGTTTTTCCATTCTGTGTTTAGGCTTTCACATATTGTATTGCACCTGTATTATACAGGGTAAGCCATTTATATGGATATACCTAAATAAAATGGTATATGACTCTTTCTTATAGTAATTTACACCAGAATTCTCATGAAACTGCTTTGATGAAGCAGGTCATAATGTCTGAACCTACTGTTTAGTACAGTTAGGGCCAGAAATATTTGGACAGTGACACAATTTTTGCGAGTTGGGCTCTGCATGCCACCACATTGGATTTGAAATGAAACCTCTACAACAGAATTCAAGTGCAGATTGTAACGTTTAATTTGAAGGGTTGAACAAAAATATCTGATAGAAAATGTAGGAATTGTACACATTTCTTTACAAACACTCCACATTTTAGGAGGTCAAAAGTAATTGGACAAATAAACATAACCCAAACAAAATATTTTTATTTTCAATATTTTGTTGCAAATCCTTTGGAGGCAATCACTGCCTTAAGTCTGGAACCCATGGACATCACCAAACGCTGGGTTTCCTCCTTCTTAATGCTTTGCCAGGCCTTTACAGCCGCAGCCTTCAGGTCTTGCTTGTTTGTGGGTCTTTCCGTCTTAAGTCTGGATTTGAGCAAGTGAAATGCATGCTCAATTGGGTTTAGATCTGGAGATTGACTTGGCCATTGCAGAATGTTCCACTTTTTGGCACTCATGAACTCCTGGGTAGCTTTGGCTGTATGCTTGTGGTCATTGTCCATCTGTACTATGAAGCGCCGTCCAATCAACTTTGCAGCATTTGGCTGAATCTGGGCTGAAAGTATATCCCGGTACACTTCAGAATTCATCCGGCTACTCTTGTCTGCTCTTATGTCATAAATAAACACAAGTGACCCAGTGCCATTGAAAGCCATGCATGCCCATGCCATCACGTTGCCTCCACCATGTTTTACAGAGGATGTGGTGTGCCTTGGATCATGTGCCGTTCCCTTTCTTCTCCAAACTTTTTTCTTCCCATCATTCTGGTACAGGTTGATCTTTGTCTCATCTGTCCATAGAATACTTTTCCAGAACTGAGCTGGCTTCTTGAGGTGTTTTTCTGCAAATTTAACTCTGGCCTGTCTATTTTTGGTATTGATGAATGGTTTGCATCTAGATGTGAACCCTTTGTATTTACTGTCATGGAGTCTTCTCTTTACTGTTGACTTAGAGACAGATACACCTACTTCACTGAGAGTGTTCTGGACTTCAGTTGATGTTGTGAACGGGTTCTTCTTCACCAAATTAAGTATGCGGCGATCATCCAGCACTGTTGTCATCCGTGGACGCCCAGGCCTTTTTGAGTTCCCAAGCTCACCAGTCAATTCCTTTTTTCTCAGAATGTACCCAACTGTTGATTTTGCTACTCCAAGCATGTCTGCTATCTCTCTAATGGATTTTTTCTTTTTTTTTCAGCCTCAGGATGTTCTGCTTCACCTCAATTGAGAGTTCCTTTGACAGCATGTTGTCTGCTCACAGCAACAGCTTCCAAATGCAAAACCACACACCTGGAATCCACCCCTGACCTTTTAACTACTTCATTGATTACAGGTTAACGAGGGAGACGCCTTCAGAGTTAATTGCAGCCCTTAGAGTCCATTGTCCCAATTACTTTTGGTCCCTTGAAAAAGAGGACGCTATGCATTACAGAGCTATGATTCCTAAACCCTTTCTCCGATTTGGATGTGGAAACTATCATATTGCAGCTGGGAGTGTGCACTTTCAGCCCATATTATATATATAATTGTATTTCTGAACATGTTTTTGTAAACAGCTAAAATAACAAAACTTGTGTCACTGTCCAAATATTTCTGGCCCTAACTGTATATATGCTGATAAAGTATACCTGACATTGGCCACAAACTTGAAGGATGCATTAGTATCCACCTTAGGGATGAAATAGAAATATTTATACTGCAAGGTACTTTTTTTCCGGGGTGTATAGTAAAGCACAACAGTATTAACCTGATGTAGTTAGTATACTTTGAAGTTTGATATATGCTTAACACTTGTAGACTATGTAACCTCTCTAGTTTTTGTGCTAAGTTGCACTTTAAGTAATATATAGTCTTTGTATTGTGTAGGGTTGGTTTTAGGAGGTGAAAAACTTGACTGTTTCCTAAGGGCCTCCAAAGGCTCAACCTCGAGACATGTGAGAGGGGAGCATGTAAACCTTCACTCCCTGAACAACTGGGAACCTTACCGCTAACCTCTTTACTATAAAGGCATTGAACAGCAGTAATATTTAGACAATAAATGTAGGTATTGTATGGACATAATTATTTATGGGGTGCCCTATTTTCTAGCTACCCAACATCTTCTTCTCTATAAAGCAGCCATGCATTGGTCATTGTACAGTAATACTAAGTATGGAAAAATTAATAGAAAAAATACCCTCCTAGAGTGCAGGCCAACACCCAAAACTACTTAACAGAAACTGTACACTGTGTATATTATTATTTGTTATTATTATTATTATTCTTTGCTTATATACACCATCATATTCCCCAGTGCTTCACGGTCCCATTGGGACTCACAATCTATATTCCCACACATGGGAAGAACATACAAACTCTTTGCAGATGTTATCCTTGGTAAGATTTGAACCCAACACCCAAGCACTGCAAAGCCACCGTGCTGCCCTAATAAAGAGTTATAGACTATTATTTATATTACTAAGTCAAATTATGGAAAACCTAAACAATATGCTAAAGTACATGATGCATTTTAGGGTGGTGCAAATAAATAATGAATTTAATTGCATCCGCATTTACTCACCTAGATGTGCAGTCTTCATAAAAGCCTAGTAGTAAATGCAGTGTATTCTCTATGCGTTTTGAAGTTGGACCAAATTCTTCATGTATCCACAGCTTCTCCAAGGTGGACTTCCCGCATAATGTCTCTGTCATGGGGATATCAGGACAGAGAGGGGCCAGAAGTTCGCAGTGTTTGGTCAAACAAAATCCTGCACTGATTAGAACTGCTTCATCATTCTATTAAACAGTGCACGTTTTCCTTACTCTGTCATTGCAAGGGTTAATCAGTTCAGTTGATCTCCTGGAGCTCTCCATCCTTAATTGCATCAGCTGTTCTGTGTTGGCCACTCCCTTCTGGTATACATGCTGGCCACTGGCACTGGGGAGTTGACAGTGATAATTTTTACTTTCTGGTTAGGTATTGGAGGATAAATTCAGTTTTTGGAGTATGTAGTTGGAGAATTGTTCAAGAGATTTCTGCTTGGAGTTGGTTTGTATGCTTATCTCCATCCTGTCCCATTTGTTTTTCCTTCCTTTCCTTCCCCTGTGTTCCTGTCATGGTGCCCGGGTATCAATGCTGCAGGGGAAGCTGCACACAGCAGCTGAACAAGACGCCAAGTTACTAACCTAAACCCACGGGACCTTTGACATGAAACAGAGTGTACAGGTAATGAACAGGACCTTAGACCATGTGACAGAGTGCTAGGAGGTAGGGGGCGGAGCCAGATGCCGGGGAAACAGAGAAGGGACAAGCACTAAAGAATAATCAAACCAGCAGAGGTAGCAGCCAGGAGATTACGAGGTACCAAAACGGAGAGACAGGGGATAGTCAGAAGCAAAGCCAGAGTTCAGTAAGCCAGGAACACAAACAGAGTAAAGCACGGAAAGCAAGATAAAACTATGCAAGCCAGACACACACTCCAGAAGTCACACATACAGAAACAGAATCTATAGCTGATAGAGAAACCAGGTCAGGAGCGAGTATAAATACCCCTCCTATTTTGGAAAAGAGGCTAGCAAAATTAACCCTGAGAGCACAGGACATTAACCATGTCCTGACCATGACAGTAACCCCCCTTAACGGGGGGCCACTGGACCCCCAGGCTTCTCAGGGTATCTTGCATGAAAAGCCCGCACCAGTCGATCAGCATGCACAGAACTGTCCGGAATCCATGACCTATCCTCAATAGAATACCCCTTCCAATGTATTAGGTACTGAAGCCTTCGACGCACCCACCGTGAATCAATGATGCGCCCTACCTTGTACTTCAGCTGACCCTCTACCAATACTGGCGGAACATTAAATGAAGAATCTTCGCTAACCATCCCCACAGGTTTTAATAGGGACCTGTGGAAGACATTAGAAATTTTGAAAGAGGTGGGCAACTGTAACCTATAGGCCACCGGGTTGATCACCTCAATAATCTTGTATGGACCTATAAACCTGGAGCCCAACTTCATAGAGGGAATCTTAAGTTTGATGTTACGGGTAGACAGCTACACCTTCTCCCCAACAGTTAGTGTGGGAACTGACCCCCTCCTCCTGTCTGCAAAATGTTTGTACCTCTTTTGGGCTTTGGAGATGTTCGCCTGAACCTCCCTCCGAAGGGATCTTAACTGTTGCACCAAACCCTCAGGACCAGGGCAACCAGAATCCATGCGGGAAAATTCTCCAAACTGCGGAATAAACCCATAATTGACCTGAAAGGGAGATTTGCCAGTAGACTGATTAATACGACAATTGAACACAAATTCAGCCATGGGTAAAACCTCACACCAGCCCTTCTATCTGGAAGAGGCCAGGCATCTCAAAATTTGTTCCAACGACTGGTTGGTGCGTTCAGTCTGTCTGTTAGATTCTGGGTGATAAGCAGAGGAGAATGACAACGTAACCCCTAACTTCTTACAAAAAGCCCTCCAAAACCTGGCCACAAATCTCGGACCCCTGTCAGATACCACATTCACAGTGACCCTATGCAACCGAACTATATGTTGAATAAACAAGCGAGCTAAGGTTTCAGCAGAAGGTAACGCAGGTAACGGCACAAAATGGACTTGCTTCGAAAACCTATCAACCACAACCCAAACTACAGAGTTGCCCTTGGAAGACGGAATTTTAGTGATAAAATCCATGGACAGGTGTGTCCAGGGTTTATCCGGAATTGGCAAAGGTACCAATACCCCGGCCGGCTGGACCAGAGAGCTCTTAGAATGAGCACACACCCCACAAGAATTCACAAACTTTTTTGATATCAGTACCCATAGAAGGCCACCAAAGGTTCCTAGCTACTGCCCCCCGGGTAGCTGCAATCCCAGGGTGTGCACTCAACACAGAGTCATGAAATTCTTGCAGAAGTGTGAGACGGAAATGATCGGGTGCAAACAGTTTACCTTGGGGTTTATTCCTGGGAGCTTGTGCATTCAAAATCTCCCTCTGTAACTCAGACGAGACTTCAGCCACAACCACTCCAGGTTGAAGAATGGAGGAAGGAGGCTCTGGAGGGGACACAGAATCAAAACTTCGGGATAAGGCATCCACCTTTACATTTTTAGACCCTGGTCGGAATGTAATGGTTAAATGAAACCGAGAAAAAAAAGTGCCCACCGAGCCTGTATGGGGTCAATCTCTTAGCGGACTCAATATAGGCCAAATTTTTATTATCAGTGATGACCGTAACGGGATGAACAGCCCCCTCCAGAAAATGCCTCCATTCTTCGAAGGTCAATTTAATTGCTAACAATTCCCTGCTGCTGACATCATAATTTCTCTCGGCCGAAGAGAATTTTTTAGAGAAGGGTGGACGGGCGCTGAGACAACACTGCTCCCACCCCCACCTCTGAAGCTTCGACCTCCATGATAAAAGGTCTCGATGGATCGGGTTGTATCAACACAGGTGCTGAAGTGAAACATTTCTTCAGTGTCAGAAAGGAATTTTTTGCAGCCACGGACCAATTTTTTTACATTCGCCCCTTTGAGTGTGAGGTCCGTCAAGGGTTTCACCACCTGCAAAAACCCTTTAATGAACTTCCTATAATAATTAGCAAAGCCCAGAAATCATTGCAACCCCTTCAGGTCATGAGGTTGCACCCAATCAGAAATGGCCTGAACCTTCCCAGGATCCATGTGGAATCCCTCCCCTGATACAATTAATCCCAGAAAAGACAGTTCTTGCATAAAGAACGAGCACTTCTCCAGCTTAGCATGTAAATGGTTCTCCCTGAGTCTCACAATAACCAAATGAAGATGGTGTAAGTGTGACTGACTCTCCTCAGAGTATACCAAGATGTCATCAAGGTAAATGACAACATAACGCCCAATCAGGTCAGAAAAAACAACATTAATGAAACTCTGGAAAACAGCAGGAGCGTTGGTGAGACCGAAGGGCATGACCAAATTTTCAAACAAGCCCTCGGTCATCAGAAATGCTGTTCTCCATTCATCCCCTTTTCAGATCCTTATCAGGTTATAAGCCCCTCGTAAGTCAAGCTTGGAAAACCATTTGGCCCCAGTGAGTTGATTACATAAATCAGGAATCAGAGGACGATGATACGTGTTTTTTTACAGTAATCTTATTTAGTTTTCAAAAGTCGAGGCACGGTCGCAAACCACCATCTTTTTTCTTGGCAAAGAAAAACCTCGCTGCAACGGGTGAGACAGAGGGCCGAATATGCCCCTTGTGGTGGCTCTCTGTGATGTACTCATTCATAGATTGGTGCTCAGGCCCAGACAAATTGTACAGAGGAGCCTTGGGTAATTTGGCTCCCGGGATTAAATCAATTGCACAATCACCGGGTCGATGTGGTGGAAGCGCCTCAGTCGACACTTTCGGAAAACACGTCTTCGAAGTCTTTCAGGTACTCCGGAATACCCTCCAGACCGACAGATGACACAGATACAGACTTAATCGGGTTAACAAGATGTCCCAGGTTACAACACGGACCATTACCCTTACATCTCCATTGAGTGATCTCCCCCGCCACCCAATCAATGACAGAATTGTGGCGTTGCAGCCAGGGCATTCCCAGTACCAGACCTGCAGGTAGATTATTCACCACAAAGCAACTTAATTTTTCCACATACAGAATAAACCACATGAACCTTTTATTGCTGTTTCCTGGTTTCTTGCCTTCTACGTCAGCAGCGTGGATTATCACCCTCATTCTCCAACAAATTGTTCATTATGATGGGATTCCCGCTCTGTTGTTTCTGCACCAGCTGATTCATCTGAATTCCTTCATTGTGAGTTAATACAATCCTGATAAGTGAGCAGTTCCCTATTTTCACCTAGCACTACTGTATATTCCTCCCTTGGATAAAACTCTCAAAGGAAAAATAAACTCCAAACGAATGTGGCGCTAATCACCTTAGGATTTTTTGAGTACACCCACTTCCAGTGAAAAGCTATTACTAAAAGTTCATTTATTTTCTCCCCCCTCAAAAAAACTTATAGTAATAGTTTTTCACTGGAAGTGGATGTATTAAAAAATCCTAAAGTGATTAGTGCCATATTCGCTTGGAGTTTATTTTTCCTTTGAATTCACCACCTATGAAGATCCAAAGCAGGATCAACACATGGTTTTCCAAAGTGAGCACCTTATTGGATTATGCAAGACACGGAGGAGAGTTGCCTAAAGAATTGATTCCTTGAGAATCTCAACGTGCATTTCTTACTGATAGAAGGTGAGCATAACCACAAGTAAAAGATTTTTTTTACTGTTGGTAAAATTGTATTACGCTCAAAGGAAGCGCTGCATTTGTCTTTTTTCCCTCTTTCCCTAAACCAGGGTATTTCTAAAGGCTTTTGGATAAGACTCTAGTGCTATTGATGTCCCTCAATGTTAAATAACAGTTACATATAAATCTTTAAGGATATTGTATGGTATGTAACTGATAAGATAAGAGATGGAAAATGATTAAAGAATGTTACAGTATGTTGGACGTGTCGATGGCAGCATTGTTTTGTCTAAATTATATATTTTGCTACTAAACATTTCCGCTGTCATTTTTGATAGACTTTGAGTAAATAAATGCTTTTTACAAATTATATAGTCTGATTAGATTAGGTCGGTGCAATGAATATTTTCACCACTGACTACCGTAGTTTAGCTTTTGATTAGATGTAGGTTAGACAGTGATATGCCTAAGTCATTCACTTATTTTGATTGGTATGTGGCCTTACATATGACCCAGACCTCAGGGAGAAGCAGCATCATTACCATCCACTAGTTAATTATGAAGAAATGATCCCGAATTACAGGTGCTCCATCCAGTAAGGGAAAATAATGGCAATGTTATCGATGTCTGTACAGTGGGACACGGTGGTATCATTCCCTCCCCCTAAACGTTGCATGTGTGAATATAAGTGTGTATCTATGTATGTATGGAGTTTGTTACGTGGTCATATTTATATGTTCCCTTCATGTTAACTTTGTCAGAAAACAGACCAGATATCCAAACCTCATCTTGCTCTTGTTTGATCCACTACTACCATGTTGTATATCATATACACAACAGTAATTCCCTCATGAAATCAATATCTGTATGTTACTCCATACTTAGTAGAAAGTTCTTGCAAATCTCCAGACCTCCATCGAATTGTTATACAAAACTCTAGTGTTTTAGGGGAGATGGTCAATTCTTCTCGATATAAAGAGCTGGGAAGTATCACAAGCTTTGCCCAAAAAACAAATCCTTCTGAATAATAATCTCTTCTAAATTGTTTCTTAAGCAGTTCATGCCATCAACGTCTTAAACAATGGGACATTGTGCTATGTAATAGGATTTGTAGTTGTGAAATCTTTGGCCAGACGTCACTTTGACATCCAAAAGCATCTCAACCGCAGAACAATGGAAGGAAATAAAAGAATAGTGATTCCAGTACCAGAAAGCATCAATGAATAATGGGGCCACATTTGCAATACTATAGGTAACACAATGTGGTTGTCTTATACACTGATCAACCATAACATTAAAACTACTTTGCATAATATTGTCAGTTGTACTGTCAAGACAGCTTTGACCCATCAAATCTTGGACTCCATAAAGGCCCCTTCACATTAAGCGACGCTGCAGCGATACCGACAACGATCCGGATCGCTGCAGCGTCGCTGTTTGGTCGCTGGAGAGCTGTCACACAGACCGCTCTCCAGCGACCAACGATGCCGGTAACCAGGGTAAACATCGGGTAACTAAGCGCAGGGCCGCGCTTAGTAACCCGATGTTTACCCTGGTTACCATGCTAAAAGTAAAAAAAAAACAAACACTAGATACTTACCTACAGCCGTCTGTCCTCCAGCGCTGCGCTCTGCTTCTCTGCTCTCCTCCTGTACTGGCTGGGAGCCGGAAAGCAGAGCGGTGACGTCACCGCTCTGCTTTCCGGCTCACAGCCAGTACAGGAGGAGAGCAGAGCACAGCGCTGGAGGACAGACAGCGGTAGGTAAGTATCTAGTGTTTGTTTTTTTTTTACTTTTAGCATGGTAACCAGGGTAAACATCGGGTTACTAAGCGCGGCCCTGCGCTTAGTAACCCGATGTTTACCCTGGTTACCAGTGAAGACATCGCTGGATCGGTGTCACACACGCCGATCCAGCGATGTCTCCAGGGAGTCCAGCGACTAAATAAAGTTCTGGACTTTCCTCAGCGACCAACGATCTCCCAGCAGGGGCCTGATCGTTGGTCGCTGTCACACATAACGATTTCATTAACGATATCGTTGCTACGTCACAAATAGCAACGATATCGTTAACAATATCGTTATGTGTGAAGGTACCTTAAGACCTCTGAAGATGTTCTGTGGTATCTGGCATCAAGTGTTTACTTCTATATTTGGAGTTTGCGCCTCCAGCACTTTCCACAGATGCGATGTAGACTTGGGGAATTCAGAAGGCAAATCAGCACCTTGAATTTATTGTGACATACTTCACAACATTCCTGAACAATCTTGCAATAGTCAGCTGAAAGAGGCCACCGGCATAAGAGGGCACTGCAGGTATGGAATAATGTTGAAATACTTGGTGTGACAGAGTCACTGGCAGGGTGATAGAGGGGAGATATGTGTCACTGCGCTTTTAGCGGCGTCAGTGATATGAAACCAGAGGATTTTTCTCTGGCACACTACATGTTATGAGAGTTAAGTTACATAAAAAGGGTTTTATGTGGACCTTCATAGGGCAGGTGTGAGAAGGTCCACTTTATTTCCCCTTGCAGACCTGCCAGGACCTGTGTGAGGTCATGATCATGTGATCAACCACATGATGGGAAAGTCACAGGCTTGGGTTTAAATAACCAAGCTCTACAGGCAGTCTGTGTGCAGCTAGCCTGGAGTGAGGAGTTTCCAGAGGTTTTGTGGCTTGTCGAGCACAGACTGAACCTGTGCTGGTCCAGAGCGGGGTGCCACTCGTAACATACATACCAAATACATGAGGGGACAGTACAAAGACCTTTCTAATGACCTTTTTACTCGTAGACCTGAGACGGGGACAAGGGGGCATCCTTTACGTCTGGAGGAAAGAAGGTTTAATCATAATCACAGGCGCGGATTCTTTACTGTAAGAGCAGTGAGACTATGGAACTCTCTGCTGTATGATGTTGTAATGAGTGATTTATTGCTAAAATTTAAGAGGGGACTGGATACCTTTCTTGAAAAGCATAATGTTACAGGTTATATACAGTGCAGACCAAAAAGTTTGGACACACCTTCTCATTTAAAGATTTTTCTGTATTTTCATGACTATGAAAATTGTACATTCACACTGAAGGCATCAAAACTATGAATTAACACATGTGGAATTATATACTTAACAAAAAAGTGTGAAACAACTGAAATTATGTCTTATATTATAGGTTCTTCAAAGTAGCCACCTTTTGATTTCATGACTGCTTTGCACACTCTTGGCATTCTCTTGATGAGCTTCAAGAGGTAGTCACCGGGAATGGTTTTCACTTCACAGGTGTGCCCTGTCAGGTATAATAAGTGGGATTTCTTGCCTTATAAATGGGGTTGGGACCATCAGTTGTGTTATGCAGAAGTCTGGTGGATACACAGCTGATAGTCCTACTGAATAGACTGTTAGAATTTGTATTATGGCAAAAAAAGCAGCAAAGTAAAGAAAAACAAGTGGCCATCATTACTTTAAGAAATGAAGGTCAGTCAGTCTGAAAAATTGGGCAAACTTTGAAAGTGTCCCCAAGTGCAGTGGCAAAAACCATCAAGCGCTACAAAGAAACTGGCTCACATGAGGACCGCCCCAGGAAAGGAAGACCAAGAGTCACGTCTGCTTCTGAGGATAAGTTTATCCGAGTCACCAGCCTCAGAAATCGCAGGTTAACAGCAGCTCAGATTGGAGTACAGGTCAATGCCACACAGAGTTCTAGCAGCAGACACATCTCTACAACAACTGTTAAGAGGAGACTTTGTGCAGCAGGCCTTCATAGTAAAATAGCTGTTAGGAAACCACTGCTAAGGACAGACAACAAGCAGAAGAGACTTGTTTGGCCTAAAGAACACAAGGAATGGACATTAGACCAGTGGAAATCTGTACTTTGGTCTGATGAGTCCAAATTTTAGATCTTTGGTTCCAACCACCATGTCTTTGTGCGAAGCAGAAAAGGTGAACCGATGTACTCTACATGCCTGGTTCCCTCCGTGAAGCATGGAGGAGGAGGTGTGATGGTGCTTTGCTGGTGACACTGTTGGGGATTTATTCAAAATTGAGAGCATACTGAACCAGCATGGCTACCACAGCATCTTTCAGCGGCATGTTATTCCATCCGGTTTGCATTTAGTTGGACCATCATTTATTTTTCAACAGGACAATGACCCTAAACACACCTCCAGGCTGTGTAAGGGTTATTTGACCAAGAAGAAGGAGAGTGATGGGGTGCTATGCCAGATGACCTCTGTTGTGAGTTCTGTTTTTGGGCTCCCTCTGGTGGTTACTGATGGTACTGGGTGACTTGTGTTCTCTGCGGTCTCTGGTGTCCACCTGTTCCATCAGGTTATGGGAGTTTCCTATTTAACCTGGCTTTTTTGTCATTTCCTCGCCGGCTATCAATGTAATCAGCGTGTCTTTTTACCTCTGCTCCCTGCGTCTGTTATCTTCAGGACAAGCTAAGTTTTGATTTTCCTGTTCCACGTTTTGCTTAATTTTTGTCTTAGTCCAGCTTGCAGAGATGTGATTCCTTGCTGCTGGTTGCTCTAGTGGGCTGAAATTACTCCTCATGTTCCATGAGTTGGCACATGAGTTCAAGTAATTTCAGGATGGTTTTTTGAAGGGTTTTTCGCTGACCGCGCAGTTCACTTTTGTATCCTCTGCTATCTAGCTTTAGCGGGCCTCATTTTTGCTGATTCTATTTTCATAACTACGTATGTGCTTTCCTCTCATTTCACCGTTATTACATGTGGGGGGCTGCTATTTCTGTGGGGTGTTTCTCTGGAGGCAAGTGAGGTCTGTGTTTCTTCTTATAGGGGAAGTTAATCCTTCGGCTGGCGCGAGACGTCTAGGAATCATCGTAGGCACGTTCCCCGGCTACTGCTAGTTGTGTGTTTAGGTTCAGGATCGCGGTCAGCTCAGGTTCCATCACCCTAGAGCTTGTTTTGTTTTTGTGCTTGTCCTTTTGTGATCCCCTGCCATTGGGATCATGACAGTATAGCCGGCCAGAAAAAATTGGTCATCGTTTTGGCTGAAGTAGGAGGAAAAGTAGTCTGAGGAAGTTTTTTTTTTTTTTTTTTCTCCTCCTCAGTGTTTGCTGCCTAGCCTTAATTGCAGCTTGACTGCTTCTTTCCTCCTCTTAATCCTTGAATGGCTCTGACCTCAGCTGTTTATCATGGACGTCCAGAGTTTGGCTTCCAGCCTGAATAATCTTGCTGCTAAGGTTCAAAATATACAAGATTTTGTTGTACATACGCCTATGTCTGAACCTAGAATTCCTGTCCCAGAGTTTTTTTCTGGAGATAGATCTAGTTTTCTGAATTTTAGGAACAATTGCAAGTTGTTTCTTTCCTTGAAATCTCGCTCCTCTGGAGACCCTGCTCAGCAGGTCAAGATTGTTATATCTTTCCTGCGGGGTGATCCTCAGAATTGGGCATTTGCATTGGCACCAGGGGATCCTGCGTTGCTCAATGTGGATGCGTTTTTTCTGGCATTGGGTTTGCTCTATGAGGAACCTAACCTAGAGATTCAGGCTGAAAAAGCTTTATTGGCTCTCTCTCAGGGGCAAGATGAAGCAGAAATATATTGTCAGGAATTTCGGAAGTGGTCGGCGCTTACTCAGTGGAATGAGTGCGCTCTGGCTGCAAAATTCAGAGATGGCCTTTCTGAGGCCATTAAAGATGTTATGGTGGGGTTCCCGGCGCCTACAGGTCTGAATGAGTCCATGACTATGGCTATTCAGATTGATCGGCGTTTACGGGAGTGCAAACCTGTGCACCATTTGGCGGTGTCTTCTGAACAGGCACCTGAGATAATGCAATGTGATAGAATTGAGTCCAGAAGTGAACGGCAAAATTATAGGCGGAAAAATGGATTGTGTTTTTATTGTGGTGATTCAGCTCATGTTATATCAGCATGCTCTAAACGCACAAAAAAGGTTGATAAGTCTGTTGCCATTGGTACTTTACAGTCTAAGTTCATTCTGTCTGTGACGCTGATTTGTTCATTATCATCCATTTCCGTCGATGCCTATGTAGATTCAGGCGCTGCCCTGAGTCTTATGGATTGGTCATTTGCCAATCGCTGTGGGTTTAGTCTGGAGCCTCTGGAAGTTCCTATTCCTTTGAAAGGAATTGACTCTACACCTTTGGCTATGAATAAACCTCAGTACTGGACACAAGTGACCATGCGTATGACTCCCGTTCATCAGGAGGTGATTCGCTTTCTGGTACTGTATAATTTACATGATGTCTTAGTGCTTGGTCTGCCATGGTTACAAACTCATAACCCAGTCCTGGACTGGAAAACAATGTCTGTGTTAAGCTGGGGATGTCAGGGGGTTCATGATGATGCATCTCCGATTTCTATCGCTTCATCTACTCCTTCTGAGGTTCCGGTATTTTTGTCTGATTATCGGGAGGTTTTTGAGCAGCCTAAGCTCAGTTCGCTTCCTCCTCACAGGGATTGCGATTGTGCTATAGATTTGATTCCCGGCAGTAAATTCCCTAAAGGTCGTTTGTTCAATCTGTCAGTGCCAGAGCATACTGCTATGCGGAATTATGTTAAGGAGTCCTTGGAAAAGGGACATATCCGTCCATCTTCGTCCCCTTTGGGAGCAGGTTTTTTTTTGTGGCCAAAAAAGATGGTTCCTTGAGGCCTTGCATAGATTATCGTCTTTTGAATAAGATTACAGTCAAATATCAGTATCCTTTGCCATTGTTGACTGATTTGTTCGCTCGCATTAAGGGGGCTAAATGGTTCACTAAGATTGATCTTCGGGGTGCGTATAATCTTGTGCGGATAAGGCAGGGTGATGAGTGGAAAACCGCATTTAATACGCCTGAGGGCCATTTCGAGTATTTGGTGATGCCTTTTGGACTTTCTAATGCTCCTTCTGTCTTCCAGTCTTTTATGCACGATATTTTCCGTGAATATCTGGATAAATTTATTATCGTGTATTTGGATGATGTTTTGGTTTTTTCTGATGACTGGGAGTCTCATGTTCAGCAGGTCAGGTTTCAGGTCCTGCGGGCCAATTCTTTGTTTGTAAAGGGTTCTAAATGTCTCTTTGGAGTCCAGAAGATTTCTTTTTTGGGGTATATTTTTTCCCCTTCTACTATTGAGATGGATCCCGTCAAGGTTCAGGCTATTTGTGACTGGACGCAGCCTACATCTCTTAAGAGTCTACAGAAGTTCTTGGGCTTTGCTAATTTTTATCGTCGCTTCATAACTAATTTTTCTAGTGTTGTTAAGCCTTTGACGGATTTGACTAAAAAGGGTGCTGATGTTACTGATTGGTCTCCTGCGGCTGTGGAGGCCTTTCAGGAACTTAAGCGCCGGTTTTCTTCTGCTCCTGTGTTGCGTCAGCCAGATACGTCGCTTCCTTTTCAGGTTGAGGTTGATGCTTCCGAGATCGGAGCGGGGGCGGTTTTGTCGCAGAGAAGCTCCGATGGCTCAGTGATGAAGCCATGTGCGTTCTTTTCTAGAAAATTTTCGCCCGCTGAACAGAATTATGATGTTGGTAATCGGGAGCTTTTGGCCATGAAGTGGGCATTTGAGGAGTGGCGTCATTGGCTTGAGGGTGCTAGACATCGTGTGGTGGTCTTGACTGATCACAAAAATCTGATGTACCTTGAGTCTGCCAAGCGTCTGAATCCTAGACAGGCTCGTTGGTCACTGTTTTTCTCCCGTTTCAATTTTGTGGTTTCATACCTGCCAGGTTCAAAGAATGTGAAGGCGGATGCTCTTTCTAGGAGTTTTGTGCCTGACTCCCCTGGAAATTCTGAGCCCACTGGTATCCTTAGGGATGGGGTGATTTTGTCGGCTGTCTCCCCAGACTTGCGACGTGCTTTGCAGGAGTTTCAGGCGGATAAACCTGATCGTTGTCCGCCGGAAAGACTGTTTGTTCCGGATAATTGGACCAGTAGAGTCATCTCCGAGGTCCATTCTTCTGTGTTGGCAGGTCATCCTGGAATATTTGGTACTAGAGACTTGGTGGCCAGGTCTTTTTGGTGGCCTTCCTTGTCGAGGGATGTGCGTTCTTTCGTGCAGTCTTGTGGAGTTTGCGCTCGGGCTAAGCCTTGCTGTTCTCGGGCCAGTGGATTGTTGTTACCTTTGCCTATCCCGAAGAGGCCTTGGACGCACATTTCCATGGACTTTATTTCGGATCTCCCTGTCTCTCAAAAAATGTCCGTCATATGGGTTGTGTGTGACCGCTTTTCTAAGATGGTTCATCTGGTACCCTTGCCTAAGTTACCTTCCTCCTCTGAGTTGGTTCCTCTGTTTTTTCAAAACGTGGTCCGTCTGCATGGCATTCCGGAGAACATCGTTTCTGACAGGGGATCCCAGTTTGTGTCTAGATTTTGGCGGACGTTCTGTGCTAAGATGGGCATTGATTTGTCCTTTTCGTCTGCATTCCATCCTCAGACGAATGGCCAGACGGAACGAACTAATCAGACTTTAGAAACTTATTTAAGGTGTTTTGTTTCTGCTGATCAAGATGACTGGGTTTCCTTTTTGCCGCTTGCCGAGTTTGCCCTTAATAATCTGGCTAGTTCTGCTACTTTGGTGTCTCCTTTCTTTTGTAATTCGGGGTTTCATCCTCGTTTTTCCTCTGGTCAGGTGGAGCCTTCTGATTGTCCTGGAGTGGACATGGTGGTGGATAGGTTTCATCGGATTTGGAGTCATGTGGTGGACAATTTGAAGTTGTCCCAGGAGAGGGCTCAGCAGTTTGCTAATCGCCGTCGCCGCGTGGGTCCTCGACTTCTTGTTGGGGACATGGTGTGGTTGTCTTCTCGTTTTGTTCCTATGAAGGTCTCTTCTCCTAAGTTCAAGACTCGGTTCATCGGTCCCTATAGGATCTTGGAAATTCTTAACCCTGTGTCGTTTCGTTTGGATCTCCCAGCATCGTTTGCTATTCATAATGTGTTCCATCGGTCGTTGTTGCGGAAGTATGAGGTACCTGTCGTTCCTTCGCTTGAGCCTCCTGCTCCGGTGCTGGTGGAGGGTGAATTGGAGTATGTTGTGGAGAAGATCTTGGATTCTCGTGTTTCCAGACGGAAACTCCAGTATTTGGTCAAGTGGAAGGGTTATGGTCAGGAGGATAATTCTTGGGTGATTGCCTCTGGTGTTCATGCTGCCGATTTGGTCCGTGCTTTTCATAGGGCTCATCCTGGTCGCCCTGGTGGTTCTCGTGAGGGTTCGGTGACCCCTCCTCAAGGGGGGGGTACTGTTGTGAGTTCTGTTTTTGGGCTCCCTCTGGTGGTTACTGATGGTACTGGGTGACTTGTGTTCTCTGCGGTCTCTGGTGTCCACCTGTTCCATCAGGTTATGGGAGTTTCCTATTTAACCTGGCTTTTTTGTCATTTCCTCGCCGGCTATCAATATAATCAGCGTGTCTTTTTACCTCTGCTCCCTGCGTCTGTTATCTTCAGGACAAGCTAAGTTTTGATTTTCCTGTTCCACGTTTTGCTTAATTTTTGTCTTAGTCCAGCTTGCAGAGATGTGATTCCTTGCTGCTGGTTGCTCTAGTGGGCTGAAATTACTCCTCATGTTCCATGAGTTGGCACATGAGTTCAAGTAATTTCAGGATGGTTTTTTGAAGGGTTTTTCGCTGACCGCGCAGTTCACTTTTGTATCCTCTGCTATCTAGCTTTAGCGGGCCTCATTTTTGCTGATTCTATTTTCATAACTACGTATGTGCTTTCCTCTCATTTCACCGTTATTACATGTGGGGGGCTGCTATTTCTGTGGGGTGTTTCTCTGGAGGCAAGTGAGGTCTGTGTTTCTTCTAATAGGGGAAGTTAATCCTTCGGCTGGCGCAAGACGTCTAGGAATCATCGTAGGCACGTTCCCCGGCTACTGCTAGTTGTGTGTTTAGGTTCAGGATCGCGGTCAGCTCAGGTTCCATCACCCTAGAGCTTGTTTTGTTTTTGTGCTTGTCCTTTTGTGATCCCCTGCCATTGGGATCATGACAGACCTCGCCTTCACAGTCACCAGACCTGAACCCAATCGAGATGGTTTGGGGTGAGCTGGACCGCAGAGTGAAGGCAAAAGGGCCAACAAGTGCTAAGCATCTCTGGGAACTCCTTCAAGATTGTTGGAAGACCATTCCCGGTGACTGCCTCTTGAAGCTCATCAAGAGAATGCCAAGAGTGTGCAAAAGCAGTCATCAAAGCAAAAGATGGCTACTTTGAAGAACCTAGAACATAAGATATAATTTCAGTTGTTTCACACTTTTTTGTTAAGTTTATACTTCGACATGTGTTAATTCATAGTTTTGAGGCCTTCAGTGTGAATGTACAATTTTCATAGTCATGAAAATACAGAAAAATCTTTAAATGAGCAGGTGTGTCCAAACATTTGGTCTGTACTGCATATATATATATATATATATATATATATATATATATATATATATATTAGATTCAGTCTGATTGGCGTATATAGAGTCAGGAAGAATTTTTTTTTCCCAATGTGGAGCTTACTCTTTGCCACATGGTTTTTTTTTGCCTTCCTCTGGATCAACATGTTAGGGCATGTTAGCTTAGGCTATGGGTTGAACTAGATGGACTTAAAGTCTTCCTTCAACCTTAATAACTATGTTACTATTTTACTATACGGATTGTGTTGTTGAATGTTGTTTTACTTTTTGTTGTTTTGTTCCTGTTTTAGCCAGAAAGGCTGAGTTTTGTTTCCCCATTAGTTGGTTTATGTTGCCTGACAATAAACCAATAAGGATTTAGAGAGAGACGGTGTTCCCATTTTTCCTACCTCTCTGTGCCGCCACGTGAGTGAACTACTACATTGGTTTGTGTTAAAAAGTTAAATATCTATAACAATATCTAGGCCCAAGGTTTCCTCTCAGAACATTACCCCGAACATCACACTGCCTCCGCCAGCTTGGCTTCTTCCTATAGTGAATCCTAGTGCCATCTCTTCTTCATTGATGCACACAAACCTGGTCATCCACATGATGTGAAAAGAAAACATTTTAATAAGACCAAGTTGTAGTTTTTTTTAATACCCTTTTTGCTTAAATCTGAAATAATATTTTAAAAATAAAAAAAGGTTTACATTGTTATTTCTTTTTTCCTAGCTGAAGAGTCCGGCGTTGCCTGGGCATAGTAAATATCTGTGGTTAGTTATAGCACCTCACTTCTCTTATTTTCCCATCACGTCTCTCATTTTCCCCCTCACATATTTCATTTTCCCCCTCACATCTCTCATTTTCTCCCTCACACCTCTCATTTTCCCTCTCACTCCTCTCATTTTCACCTCACACCTCTCATTTTCCCCTCAATATATACATGTTTGTCATCTCCCTTATATGTAGTATACACCTGTAAGTCATCTCCTGTATATAGTATATACCTGTATGTCATCTCCCCTGTATATAGTATACACCTGTATGTCATCTCCCCTGTAAATAGTATATACCTGTTGTATGTCATCTCCTCCTGTATATTGTATATACCTATGTGTCATCTCCTCCTGTATATAGTATATACCTGTATGTCATCTCTTCTGTATATAGTATATACCTGTGTGTCATCTCCCCTCTATATAGGATTTACCTGTATGTCATCTCCTCCTGTATTAGACCTCGTTCACACATTATTTGGTCAGTATTTTTACCTCAGTATTTGTAAGCTAAATTGGCAGCCTGATAAATCCCCAGCCAACAGGAAGCCCTCCCCCTGGCAGTATATATTCGTTCACACATACACATAATAGACAGGTCATGTGACTGACAGCTGCCGTATTTCCTATATGGTACATTTGTTGCTCTTGTAGTTTGTCTGCTTATTAATCAGATTTTTATTTTTGAAGGATAATACCGGACTTGTGTGTGCTTTAGGGCGAGCTTCATGTGTCAAGTTGTGTGTGTTGAGTTGCGTGTGGCGACACGCATGTAGCGACTTTTGTGAGAGGAGTTTTGTGTGGCGACATGCGTGTAGCAACTTTTTTTGTGTCGAGTTGCATGTGACAGGTTAGTGTAGCAAGTTGTGTGCAGCAAGTTTTGCGCATGGCGAGTTTTGCGCGCTGCGAGTTTTATGTGTGGTGCGTTTTGAGTATGTGCAAGTTTTGTGTGAGGCAACTTTTGCATGTGTTGCAACTTTTGTGTTGTGCATGTGGCAATTTTTCCACCTGTGCAAGTTTTGCGTGTGGTGAGTTTTCCATGAGGTGAGTTTTGCACCTGTGGCTAGTTTTGCGTGAGCCTAGTTTTGCATGTGGCAAGTTTTGCATGTGGCAAATTTTGCGCGTGGCAAGTTTTGAGTGGTGACTTGTGTTTCGACTTTTATGTGGTGAGGTTGGTGTATGTGTGGTGAAATGTGTGCTGAGGGTGGTATATGTGTTCAAGCACGTGGTAGTGTGTGGCGCCTTTTATGTGTGTGTTCATATCCCCGTGTGTGGTGAGTATCCCATGTCGGGGCCCCACCTTAGCAACTGTACAGTATATACTCTTTGGCGCCATCGCTCTCATTCTTTAAGTCCCCTGTGGTGCAGTAAAAGGTGTAGTGCTGGACAGAAGATATATTTCTCCCAGCAGGATAAGTTTTGGCCTGTTATTTTCCTAAGGTTGAGGACTTGCAGTGATGTCACGATCATGTGACCAGCCCATGTGTTGGATACCTCACTTGTGGGTGTGGCTATAGACTATGTAACAGAGCTTCTTTTGTTTGGCACATGTCAGTCTGGGTGTGGAGCTGGGCTGGAATGAGCCTGAACTGTTTTCTCTGCGACACATGTCACAAAGGATGGTGACATGACTGTTAGCAACTCTGGGAATGGCACCTGGCGGAAGCCGCTGACCTGGCAGCTGCTTAGTTAAGCCCATCCTGTGTAAGGGTGTCTGAGATCAGTGGTTCTCCAAGCTGGAGTATGTTTGGTTTTTTCTCTTACTTTCTGTCTCGGACTGTTTAAAGTGTCAATAAACCACTGAAGTTTGGACTGGAAGCCTGTGTGTTGCCTCATTACTGCGGCCCTGCCATTGCTCACCTGAGCCAATCCCTACACCCCCTTGTTCACATTTGGCAATTGTCAATTTGCCTCCAACACTTTTCCTTTCACTTTTTCCCCATTATATAGATAGAGGCAAAATTGTTTGGTGAATTGGAAAGCGCAGGGTTAAATTTTGGCCTCACAACATAGCCTATGACGCTCTCGGGGGTCCAGACGTGTGATTGTGCAAAATTTTGTGGCTGTAGCTGCAACGGTGCAGATGCCAATCCCGGACATACACACACACATTCAGCTTTATATATTAGACTAGCTGAAGAGCCCGACGTTGCCTGGGCATAGTAAATATCTGTGGTTAGTTATAGCACCTCACTTCTCTTATTTTCCCATCACGCCTCTCATTTTCCCCCTCACATCTTTCATTTTCCCCCTCACATCTCTCATTTTCTCCCTCACACCTCTCATTTTCCCTCTCACTCCTCTTATTTTCCCCCTCACTCCTCTCATTCCCCCCCGCACTCCTCTCATTCCCCCTTAACACTTGTCATTTCGACCTCACATCTGTCATTTTCAGATCACTCCACTATTTTTCCTCACACCTTTTCATTTTCACCTCACACCTCTCATTTTCACCTCACACCTCTCATTTTTCCCTCAATATATACATGTTTGTCATCTCCCTTATATATAGTATACACCTGTATGTCATCTCCTGTATATAGTATATACCTGTATGTCATCTCCTCCTGTATATAGTATATACCTGTATGTCATCTCTTCTGTATATAGTATATACCTATGTGTCATCTCCCCTGTATATAGTATTTACCTGTATGTCATCTCCTCCTGTATTAGATGTCGTTCATACGTTATTTGGTCAGTATTTTTACCTCAGTATTTGTAAGCTAAATTGGCAGCCTGATAAATCCCGAGCCAACAGGATGCCCTCCCCCCTGGCAGTATATATTAGCTCACACATACACATAATAGACAGGTCATGAGACTGACAGCTGCCGTATTTCCTATATGGTACATTTGTTGCTCTTGTAGCTTGTCTGCTTATTATGTCTGCTTATTAATCAGATTTTTATTTTTGAAGGATAATACCAGACTTGTGTGTGCTTTAGGGCGAGCTTCTTGTGTCAAGTTGTGTGTGTTGAGTTGCGTGTGGCGACACGCATGTAACGACTTTTGTGAGATGAGTTTTGTGTGGCGACATGCGTGTAGCAACTTTTTGAGTGTCGAGTTGCATGTGACAGGTTAGTGTAGCAAGTTGTGTGGAGCAAGTTTTGCACATGGCGAGCTTTGTGCGTTGCGAGTTTTGTGTGGTGCGTTTTGAGTATGTGCAAGTTTTGTGTGAGGCAACTTTTGTGCATGTGGCAATTTTTCTGCATGTGCAAGTTTTGCGTGTGGCGAGATTTCCCATGAGGTGAGTTTTGCACGTGTGGCTAATTTTGCGTGAGACTAGTTTTGCCCGTGGCGAATTTTGCGCGTGGCAAGTTTTGAGCAGTGACTTTTGTGTTTCGACTTTTATGTGGCGAGGTTTGTGTATGTGTGGTGAAATGTGTGCGGAGGGTGGTATATGTGTTAAAGCACGTGGTAGTGTGTGGCGCATTTTGCGTGTATGTGTTCATATCCCCGTGTGTGGTTAGTATCCCATGTCGGGGCCCCACCTTAGAAACTGTACAGTATTTACTCTTTGGTGCCATCGCTCTCATTCTTTAAGTCCCCCTTGTTCACATCTGGCAACTGTCAATTTGCCTCCAACACTTTTCCTTTCACTTTTTACCCATTATGTAGATAGGGGCAAAATTGTTTGGTGAATTGGAAAGCACGGGGTTAAAATTTCGCCTCACAACATAGCCTATGATGCTCTCGGGGTCCAGACGTGTGACTGTGCAAAATTTTGTGGCTGTAGCTGCGACGGTGCAGATGCCAATCCCGGACACACACACACACACACCCACACACACACACACACACACAGCTTTATATATTAGATTACTTTTTATATTTTTGGCTTTTTTATGTAACTATTTTATTATCCTAGCCCTGAACCTAACCCTAGTTTTATCCCTAGCTCTAACCCTTACTATTGTTAGAATAAGTTTGTAAAAGTGTAGCTGGTTTCAAATCCCACCAAGGACAACATCGGCAAGGGCAGGGCCGGCGTCAGCACCCGGCGTACTGGGGCAAGTGCCGGGGCCCTGAACAAATTGGGGGACCCACTCATGGCCGGGATACCAGGGGGCCCGGGCCGCTCCCCCAGCAGCTTCGGCACTACTTGAGCTCAGCCGTCACTTAAATAAACATGGCCGCGCACAGTGCAGTGTGCAGCGATGTCTCTGCTAGTAATGACGCGGCCGGGCGGACACACAAGCAAAGTTAAAGGCACAGTGTCTGCCTGACCACATCATTAACAGCAGACACTGCTGCAGCGTGCACTGTGGGTCGCCATCAGAGGTGTATCTAGCGTTTCTGGCACCCGGGGCAAGAATTCATTTTGGCGCCCCACCCCCTCCAAGGGCATATGCCCCCCCCTCCAAGGGCATATGCCCCCCATCAGCCCCATCATTGCCCTCTCCTCCCCCCCCCACACACACCATTCACTTCTCTGCACATTCCCCTGCAGCACGATACACACACACAATACTGAGACACACACATACGCACACACTCACATACACACACACACTCACACACATACACATTCACACACATTCACACACACACACCCACACATTCACACACATTCACACACACACACTCCTCTCACCTCTCCTCGCGCTCTGCGCAGCAGCTCCATCGCTTTCCTCTGACACAGCCGGCCGCTGGCTGATGACGTCTGTGTGAGAGGAAGCAGGAAGAAGACAGATCGTGCGGCTGGGCAGTGGAGCTGCAGGGATTTCTCCCTGCCCGCCGCAGCCACTCTGCAGGGGCTTCCCTCCCCCTCTGCACACACTGGGAGCCGGCACTCTGCAGCTTCTCTGTGCCGGCTGTCAGCTTGACAGTCGGCACAGAGAACAGCTGACTCCCAGTGCGGGGGGTGGCAGAATGCAGCCGCCGGGGGAGACACTGCGGACCGCCGGATTAGGCGGCCCGACTGCGCCCCCCTGCCGGCTGCGCCCGGGGCAAATGCCCCGGCTGCCCCCCCTAGATACGCCATTGGTGGCCATGTCTGTTTAAGTGAGGGCCATTGATCAAGCAACGCTCCCTCCACAGCCACATGCCAGAGGAGCCTGATGGGTGACAAGCCTGGGGAAGGTGAGTGAGGCTTGTGTCTGTCTGTATGTCTGGGTATGCCTGTATGATGTGCACATCTGTGTATATCAGTGTGTTTGACTGTACATATTAAAGTATTTTTGTGAATTTGTCTTCAAATATATGTATGTAAATATATGCGTATTGTATGCGTGCATGTCTGCGTATTGTGTGTGTGCATTTCTGCGTATTGTGTGTGTGTGTGCATGTCTGCGTACTGTATGTGTATGTCTGCGTATTGTGTATGTGTGTGTGTGTGTGTGCATGTCTGCGTATTGTGTGTGTGTGTGCATGTCTGCGTATTTTGTGTGTGTGTGTGTGTGCATGTCTGCGTATTGTGTGTGTGCATATCTGTCTGCTGAGAAGGATGGGGGGGGGGGGGGCTAGGCCCTGTGTAGTATATCTATATTTCTCCGACGTATCTGTGCATCATGAATCGTGATATGTGGGCCCACTGAGACTCTTTTGCCCGGGGCCCACAAAATCCTGGAGCCGGCCCTGGGCAAGGGGGTTGTATGTTCTCCCTGTGTTTGCGTGAGTTTGCTCCTACACTCCAAAGACATATCAAAAAGGGAATTTAGATTGCGAGCCCTAATGGAGACATCGATGACAATAACTGTAAAATGTTGTGAAATATGGTGGCACTATATAAGTAAGCATAAAAAATCCCGATAGACCACTCCTATGGCCCCTTACCACCAATGCTACGCCACTGGATACAGATCAGTCCGAGTATCTTTACTTGTTTATGTGTTCTGAAACCTTTCCAGCATTCACATTCTCAGCAATTTGTGCTATGGTCGCTCTTTTGTGGAATTAAACAAAACCAGTTAGCCTTTGCTTTTTAAACACACATCAATCTTGCTTCCCAAACTATAGAAGTATTATTCCAGCTGACGTTTAATAAATGTCTGGTTGTTACTGAACTTATTGTATGTTAGTGATCTGCAATCCACACACAGTATGATGTAGCCCCCCACTCACAGTATAATGCAGCCCCCACACAAACACAGTATAGTGCTGCCCCCGCACGCAGTATAGTGCAGCCCCCACACAGTACAATGCAGCCCCCCACATACACAGTATAGATCTGCCCCCATACACACACAGTATAATGCAGTCCCCCCCACACAGTATAGTCCACTACCCACACACATACACACCTTACCTCTCTTCCTTGTATCTCCTGCTGCTGTAGATTCTGCAGAGCGTCTCAGCATCTCATCAGCTCCATTGCTGAAACATGCTGGGTCACAGGCAGAGGCGAAGTGATGGGAGAGGGAGTGTTAGCTGACACTCTCTCCATCTCTGCTTTCAACTTTATTAGCATCTATGAAGTTGAATGCGTGATGCGAGGAGGGGGCGGCGCCAGGCCCCTCTTACACAGGGGCCCCATAGTGACCACTGGCTGGGGGCCCCTGGAGAAGCTCCGGCCCTAGGCAGCTGCCTGGTCTGCATGCCCCTAATGGCGGCCCTGTAGAAAAGGATCCGGCTCAATGGATAAAATCTTCAGCTTTATTGGTACCATTATTAAAACATCGTTACATGCCAGTACCGTCCATCAGCAAAAACACCAACGCATATCTGTTGTGCAGTGCACCTTTAGGCTGGGTGCCCACGATCAGGACTATTAGAGTTTTGGACGCAACAATTTTCGCTGCTTCCAAAATGCTGTATTCTACATTACAAGCACAGTGGATGGGATTTACAGAAATCTCCTGCCCACTGTGCTTCTATGTAGCGCTGCGTAAGCTCACCCACGGAGTGGGTTTACAAGCTGCAGCATGGCAATTTTTGTAGCGTCTCCACTGCGTATTTTCAGCAATAAAATGTCACTTCATGCGGTAAATCTGCAGGTACCTAAACACAAGTACGGTAAATTAGAATGCAGTGTTTTGGATGCAGCGAAAATACACGGCGTTCAAAACGCTACTGTTCCTGATCGTGGGAACATAGCCTAATAACTCATCCATGGGGTGGCTGCTATCATATAGGACCACAGGCTGCAAACTATTGATCTACTGTAGACAAATAATATGTAAAATACCAAGATTCAATGACAACAATTCCTAAGCAATCCACAGCTGAACAAAAAGAAACATAAAAGATAATGAATTATACCTCGGATTTAGAGCAGTGAATAGTTACCGTATATGTAATCCTCTCCATGTGCATATCTGTTATGTTATACACATTTGTGATGATTACAAAGCCTTTCATCCAAAACCTCAGCATAGATCATAGGGATATGTAAACTAATTGCATGTAGCAGTCTGGACACTTGTGTGAATTCTTTTTTTGTGGTAAGGTGACATCATTCACTTCTGCGTCTACTAATGAATACCAGAAGAACTAGATGCAGTTTTCCTACAGACATAACTGTATCAGGAAAATAAAACTGGATAATGTCTAAGGAATCTGTTGAAGTGTGAGCTGTCATTGTAAACACTCACTGGCAATAGTAAACTCTGCAGCTTATAAAGCTCTAGTGACTGGGTATTTGTAATAGTGATGACAGCTAGGACACTGGAAGTTCTACACTGATCAAAATCTTTTTGAAAAAACAACAGCCTATTGAAAGAAAAGAAAAATAACAGCACCAAAATACATTATTCAACTTCTACTACTACTACTTCTACTACTACTACTCTACTACTACTACTCATATCTTCTTTATCCCACAACTCAAAACCGTTATTCAATACTTTCAACCCCCTTATATGCCCACCATTGCCCCTCCGACGTCCTTCATCCCTGCAGAACGCTTTGCTGCACATTTCAAAAACAAGATTGACCAAACCAGGCAAGTCTTTATTGCTCAACCACCATAACCCCTATGTATACAGTACATAAAGAAATTGCATAGGGATATACTGTATGTGTGAGTGCACACATGCAGTTCCACGCCATTTAATTTTTATATATATGTTGGTTCCACCTAGTGCTGTAAAATGATGTTGCACGGTATCGGGAGTGGAAGTGCACAGGTGCTCGGACCCATAAAAGTATATACTTTTATATGCTTTTCTTCTTCATCAGTCGCAGACCACCGTCTCTAACTAAGTATAAATAGTCACTTTCCCCACCCAATAAATATATAAATGTATTTGAACCTGTACGCTTTCCCCCAATTACCAGTCACACTCCTGTATCCTCAACGGCCCGCCACTCTACCTCCGGCGCCCCCCCGATTCATGATATTTACATGCCCCTTCCTTCCCAATTCATTATGTTATGTCTTCTCTCTCCCACACTCACTTTATCAACATTTGATCTCCCCATCCTTAATATAGCATCATTTAATCTCCCCCACACTGAATTCATCATTTACTTTCCTACATCCCAAATTCATCATTTGTTGTTCCCCAACCTCAATTCATCATCATTTACTGTCCCCATCTTCAAGTCTCAATACATCATTTACTCTCTCCACCCTCAATTCATCATTTTCTCTCTCCTCACTCTCAATTCATTATCAGTTGCTGTACCCCACCCTCAATTAATCATTTGCTGTCCCCCACCTTAATTCATCACTATTTGCGCTCCCCCACCTCAATCCATCATCATTCACTGTTCCCCACCGTCAATCCATCATTATTTGCTGTCCCTCACTCTTAATCCAATATTTTCGCTCCCTCACCTCACCCTCAATACATCATCATACACTGTCCCCATCCTCCACTCTCAATCCATAATTATTTATTGTCCCCACCCTCAATCCATCATTATTTGTTGTCCCCCACTCTCAATCCATCATTATTTGCTGTCCCTCACTCTCAATCCATTATTTGCACTCCCTCACCTCACCCTCAATACATCATCATACACTGCCCCATCCTCCACTCTCAATCCATCATTATTTATTGTCCCCACCCTCAATCTATCATTATTTGCTGTTCCCATCACCCACCCTCAATCCATTAATATTTGCTGTCACCCACCCTCAATCCATCATTATTTGGTGTCCCCGTCCCCCTCCCTCAATCCATTATTATTTGCTGTCCCCCGCCCTCCACCCTAAATCTGTCATGATTTGCTGTCCCCCATCTCCTACCCTTACTTCATCATTATTCACTGTCTCCCATCCTCAATACATCATTATTCGCTGTCACCCGGTCCACCACCCCCAATCCATCATTATTTGCTTTCCCTCTCCTCCAAACCATCATTATTTGCTGTCCCCCATCCTCCACCATTCCCCACCCCAAAGCCATCATTATTTGCTGTCCCCATCCCCCACCCTCAATCCATCATTATTTGCTGTCTCCCATCCCCCACCCTCAATCCAGGGCCGCCATCAGGGCATGACAGCCGTGACTGGCGTATGGGGCCCGGTGAGCAGAGGGGGCCCGCATCGGGCCCCGTCTCATCTGGTCACCGGGCCCCCCCTGCAGGCGCTGCGGCAGCGGCACACTATTGACGTTCGGGCCCGCGCCCGCACGTCAATAGTTAACAGCCGCCAGCCAGTCTGAGGCTTGCGGCTGAATAGGGCCGCAGTGCGCACTCGCCGGCGTCGCCGGCATCTGACGTCATTGTCAGCCGCCGGGCCCGGCGGCGAGTGCGTCTGTGTGGAGCCTGGAGAGGGAGCTTCACCCGGCGCTGGAGCTTGGCCAGGTAAGAAGTTGTGTTTTTTTTTTTCTTTGAGAGCTGCTGCGATCCAGGGGGGCAGGATGATGGACACACAGGGGCAGAAATGCTGGACACACAGGGGCAGAATGGTGGACACAGTGGGGCAGAATGCTGGACACAGTGGGGCAGAAATGCTGGACACAGTGGGGCAGAAATGCTGGACACAGTGGGGCAGAAATGCTGGACACAGTGGGGCAGAAATGCTGGACACAGTGGGGCAGAAATGCTGGACACAGTGGGGCAGAAATGCTGGACACAGTGGGGCAGAAATGCTGGACACAGTGGGGCAGAAATGCTGGACACAGTGGGGCAGAAATGCTGGACACAGTGGGGCAGAAATGCTGGACACAGTGGGGCAGAAATGCTGGACACAGTGGGGCAGAAATGCTGGACACAGTGGGGCAGAAATGCTGGACACAGTGGGGCAGAAATGCTGGACACAGTGGGGCAGAAATGATGGACACAGTGACAGGGGCAGAATGCTGGACACAGTGACAGGTGCAGAATGCTGGACACAGGGGCAGACTGTGAGACCCAGGGGCAGAATGGAGATACGGGGCATGATTGGAGACACGGGGCAGGATGAAAGACATGGGGGCATGACTGGAGACAGATGGGGCAGGATTGGAGACAGATGGGGCAGAATGGAGACACAGGGGGCATGATTGGAGACAAGTGTCAGGATTGCAGACATGGGGGCATGGTTGGAGACATAGGGGGCAGAATGGAGACATGGGGCATGATTGGAGACACTGGGGGCAGAATTGGAGACAGATCGTGCAGGATCATGGGGCAGGATGGATATGATGGAGACAGATGGGGCAGGATGGAGAGATCACATGGGGCGATCATATGGGGCAGGATAAGGAGATCATATGGGGCAGAATGGATACTCATGAGGGCAGGATGGGAGAATATCTGGCTGACGCCAGGAATGAGACACACGGGGCCAGGCTGGGTGATATTATTAATACCATAGGGGCTAATTTAGGGATATTATTACTGCAGTGATGTATTTATTTTATTTTTTGAGTATACTGTTTTAAATGGGGGGCGGTCCTGTTACTGTATAGAGTGATACTATGTCGCCTTCTTCATGTGGTGTAATGTAGAAGTTGTGAAAAATTAAGTAATGTGTTCTGCAAGCGGAGCTCGAGATAACTGTGTTATTTCCTGCAGAGAGAAGTCCTGGCTGGATGAAATGATGGCGGTCTGTGCTGGATGAAAGATGAAGGACTTCACCTAGAGACGTCACTGGTAAGTCAGTGTGTTACCTATACACTGACATTATACACTGTATACAGAGCTCCTGTGTATAATTTCACTAGTGATCACTATATTATCTGTACACAGACACTGCATACTAAGTACAGATCTCCTGTGTATAATGGCACTTATGGTGATAGTATGGTGCTTTTTTAAAAATTACTGATCAGAATTGTAGTATTCAGTCACTATGTGGTGGTAATATGTGGTCTGGACATGGTGTTGTGGTATTTGTTCCTTGTATGTGATATTATTCGATCACTGTGGTGGTAATATGTGGTCTGGTCATGGTGTTGTGGTATTTGTTCCTTGTATGTGATATTATTCGATCACTGTGGTGGTAATATGTCATCTGGTCATGGTGTTGTGGTATTTGTTCCTTCTATGTGATATTATTGGCCATTTTAAAAATTGAAAAATAAATAAAAATATACCTAAATTGTATTGCATATTTTAACAAATATTTAATAGGTTACAGCAGAGTAGGGCCCGGCCAAAAGTGTCTACCGTGTTATGGTGGCGGCTTAAAAAATCTTTTGGCCAAAACAAAAGCTGCCTGCTATATGTGTGATCTGGTGATGGGAACTGTTAATGTGTGATTGGTGAGAAGTGGAGTTTTTCCAAGAGAGAGCGGTGGGACTGTGGACAGTTCGAGGGGTGGAGCCTGGAGGCGGGGCTGGGGTGGAGCCTGGGCGGAGTCTCAAGGGGGCCCCGAAAATTTTGCCAGTATGGGGCCCCGAAATTTCTAGTGGCAGCCCTGCCTCAATCCATCATTATTTGCTGTCTCCCATCCCCCACCCTCAATCCATCATTATTTGAAGTCCCTATCCCCCACCCTCACTCCATTGTCATTTGCTGTCACCTGTCCCCAACCCTCAGCTCCACTTCTGGTAACCTCCTGGCGAGTGGCACACAAATATGCTGACAACAGCGCGTCGCATAAGAGTCTGGGTAACTCCCTTGGAGCTGCATGGCTGTCACGCCAGCGCAGATTACATTATTATACCATGGGGCCCATTGAACATAAGCACAAGAAGGAGGGCTGAACCAGCTCTGAGCCCCATCCCTCTTTACATCTGCTCGCTGGGCCCTATACAACAGTAAGGGCAGTAATGCGCTGATGGCGGTCCTGTACCTTATAGTCACGTTTCTATGGGCATGGACTATCCTATACATATATACAGTGTGTATATATATATATATATATATATATATATATATTCTATATGGCCTGAACAGTTGTGTAGTTAACTTAATGACATTTTCTTCTGATATATTTTCACCCTCTTTTGGTCATTTAGGGTTTCATCAGGGAATTCCTTCAATCAGGACAAGAAAATGAGACCATAAGCCCTAATGCAATGAGGATAACTGCTCACAGGCCCAGGCAATATGACCCCACATGGCCCATACAAACAATATGAGGTCCGTATACACAGTATGAGCCCTCACACAGCCCCTATATACAATATTAGCCCTCACACAGTCCCCCTATTTACAGTATGAGCCCCCACATAGCTAAGAGCCAACACGCATCTCTCTACATACAGTATGAGCCCACACAGCACCTACATACAGTACAGTATGAGTAAACACACTGCCCCCTACATACAGTATGAGTCCATGCATAGCCTCCTATATACAGTATGAGCCCCACATAGCCTCCTGTACACAGTATGAACTCACACATAGCTCCCTGTATCCAGTATGATCTCACACATAGCCTCTTATATACAGTATGAGCCCCAAAAGAGCACCCTATATACAATAAGAGCCCTCACATAGCTCCCAATATACAGTATGATACCCACATCTATAACCTCCAATATACAATATGAGCCCACACATAGCCTCCTACATAAAGTATGAGCTCTCATATAGGCTCCTATATACAGTATGATCTTCTTATAGCCTCATATATATTATGAACCCCACATAGTCTCCTAAATATATTATGAGCCCCTAAATAGCCTCCTATGTACAGCATAAGCCCACACATAGCTCCCTATATACAATATGAGCCTTCACATAGCTCCCTATATAAAGTGTGAGCCCACACATAGCTCCTTATATCCTGAATGGGCACGCACAAAGCCTCCTAACTATGTACAATATGAGCCCCCACATAGCTCGTCATATACAATATGAGCCCTCACATAGCTTACTATGTACAGTATGAGCCCCACATATATAACCTCCTATATACATTATGAACCCATACATAGCCTCCTATATACAGTACGAGTCCCCACATAGCTTCCTATATACAGTATGAGTCCTCACATAGGCTCCTATATTCTTTCACCTAAGGGTGAAAGACGACAATGACCTATGGCTGGTGCACTAAATCTAATGGCAATGATCAGAGATTTAAGTACCTTCATTCACCCAAATTTGTTTGTTACGTAATGTGGTTAGTTATGTGCAAGATCTGTGTCTAGTAATTATTTTATGTTATGCTATTTGTAATGTAATGTTTGAAATGCTGTTTTTAACGTTGCTGTAATACCATAATTTCCCTCAGGATCAATAAAGTGTATCATATCGTATTGCATATACAGTATGAGCCCTCACATAGGCTCCTATACAGTTATTAGCTCCCACATAACTCCCTGTATACAAAATGGCACCCTTGCTCACCCTTGGCTATCTCTATATCACATAACACTAGTAGAAAGAACGCGGCAACACTCACCGGACCTGTGATCAAGTCTTGTCTTTATTAGAAAGCATGTAGAACCATCTTCAGGTGTGGACCCGTAGAAGTGCCGGCTTGGCGTGAAACGGCCGTCGTCCTTTCCCCGCTCACCTCCTTTGCTCCTCCACTCCCCCGTGCCGTGAAGATGGTGTAATGTATAAGAATTAGATCTGTCTCTTTAAGAAAGCGAGGGCGGGAGTTGAGAGGAGTTTCAGTTTCAGTTCTGGCCTGAGGAGGAAATCTTATGCTGCTGTATGTTGTGTGCTGGAGGAAGAAGGGGAGAATAAAATACAGTTAAAGCTTACTCTCTCTTAAATTCCTTACACCGTGTGGACATTACAACTGGCGACGAGGATGGGATTGAATCACCTGCTACTGTGAGTACTGACCCCTGCTTTACTGCTTCACACGCCAGCACCACTGAGAGACTCCATCATGGCTGAATACTTGCACATGTTCCCACAGTTTGATATGACTGATGTCACTAATCTCTCTCATAACTGGAGAAAATGGTTAAATCGATTTGAGAATTTCCTGGAAGCAATAGATATAAGAGAGGAGAACAGAAAAAAAGCTGTGTTCCTGCATTGTGCGGGCACAGGAGTCTATGACATATACAGCACATTACCAGCAGCGGAGACAGACACGTACAGCAAATGCTCCAAAGCTCTCACTGACTACTTCAACCCTAAACAAAACATCAGATATGAAAGATACAAGTTCAGGATTGCTAAGCAGCTTCCAGAAGAATCCATAGACACCTACCGTATTTTTCGGACTAAAAGACGCACTTTTTCCCCCCAAAAAAAGGGGGGAAAATGGGGGGTGCGTCTAATAGTCGCAATGCAGGCTTACCTAGGTGGCAGAGGTGCGGTGGCAGAGGTCCGGTGGCAGAGGTGCGGTTGCGGGGGTGTGGCGGCAGAGGAGGCGCAGTAAGCGGGGTCCCTTTCCCCGGTATGGTGATGCAGCAGGCCCGGTATGCAGCAGAGCCGGGTGAATCCTCTTGTTATCGGTGGTGGCGGCCATTTTCCGGAGGCCGCGCGTGCGCAGATGGAGCGCTCTGCTTCCCCGGGGCTTCAGGAAAATGGCCGCCGCGATCTCCATCTGCGCACGCGCGGCCTCCCGCGGCCATTTTCCTGAAGCCCCGGGAGCAGAGCGCTTCATCTGCACACGCGCGGCCTCAGGAAGATGGCCGCGCCCACCGATAACAAGAGGATTCACCCGGCTCTGCTGCATACCGGGCCTGCTGCATCACCATACCGGGGAAAGGGACCCCGCTTCCTGCGCCTCCTCTGCTGCCACACCCCCGCCACCGCACCTCTGCCACCGGACCTCTGCCACCGCACCTCTGCCACCTAGGTAAGCCTGCATGGTACGCCAGGGACCCCTCTCACGCCATACCTCTCACTGCACCTCCTGATCCCAGCACCTCCTGATCCCAGCACCTCCTGATCCCAGCACCTTCTCATCCCAGCACCTCCTGATCCCAGCACCTCCTGATCCCAGCACCTCCTGATCCCAGCACCTCCTGATCCCAGCACCTTCTCATCCCAGCACCTCCTGATCCCAGCACCTCCTGATCCCAGCACCTCCTGATCCCAGCACCTCCTGATCCCAGCACCTCCTCATCCCAGCACCTTCTCATCCCAGCACCTTCTCATCCCAGCACCTTCTCATCCCAGCACCTCCTCATCCCAGCATCACCCCACCTTGCCTCCTGTGACCCTGCTCTGCCACCGCCATAAGATACTGTAAATTCGGACAATAAGACGGACCCCCATGTTATAAAAAATCTTTTTTTCTGCAATTTTCACCCCAAATTTGGGGTGCGTCTTATGGTCCGGTGCGTCTTATAGTCCTGTCACCCGGCTAAAAGAACTAGCACATGGGTGTGCATTTACTGACATAGATGATGAAATCCTAACTCAAGTAATTGTCACCTGCTCATCGAATACCATAAGGCGTAAAGCTCTGCAGCAGGATCTCTCTCTGCATGATTTACTCAAGATGGCCCGTGCTATAGAGATAGCAGATCATCAGGCAAGTGCAATGGAGAGTGGGGATCATTTACATGTGCATAATCTCAAACATAACAGTGCACAAGGCAAGCAGGCCCCGCAACAGAAGAAATGTTATAGATGTGGACAAGATTTCCCTCACCACATGAACAAATGTCCAGCTATAGGACAAACTTGCAGTAAATGTGGAAAAGGGAACCATTTTGCAGTTGTCTGCAAATCAGCGCCCAACAAGTCTCCTCTGCCAATGACAAAGCCTGCAAATATAAAAATGGTAAATCAGGATATAGGAGAAGTGTCTGTGGCTGAGAACTATGTGTTCACGACGTCTGCCACTGGCTCAGTGCAGTCTCCATGTATTACACTCACCATCTGCAACACGGATATCACCTTTACCATAGATACAGGAGCTTTGGTGGATATCATAGACAGCAATACTTATGAACAATTGAAAACAAAGCCAGTCTTACAGCAAGTGCATACTAAAATCTTCCCATATGGATCTAAAACACCTCTAGTTACAATGGGACAATTTGATGCTGAACTTAGCTATAAAGAAAATAGGCAGAAAACCACTTTTCACACATTACAAGGATCAGGAGGCTGTCTTCTCAGCTATCACACTGCCTTGAAGCTAGGACTCATCCAGATTGTTCATACCATAACCGACCCTGCGGACCTGGATGTACAAGCCATGGTGAACAGTTTTCCCTCCCTATTTAGTGGATTAGGAAAATTAAAGGACTCTCAAGTGCATCTTCATGTGGATGACAGTGTCCGTCCAGTAGCCCAGGCTCACAGGCGTATTCCATTTCACCTGAGAAAGAAGGTAGAAAAGGAACTCCAATTACTCATGGATGATGATGTCATTGAAACTGTTTCTGGTCCCACTCCGTGGGTCTCTCCACTTGTGGTAGTTCCAAAACCAAAGACTCCAGAGCAGGTAAGACTGTGTGTTGACATGCGCCTGCCCAACACTGCTATTCAAAGGGAAAGACACATCTCACCCACAATTGATGACATTATCAATTTATTAAATGGAGCAACTGTTTTTTCAAAGCTCGACCTCAATAAGGGCTATCATCAATTAGAATTGAGTCCAGAATCCAGATACTTAACAACATTTTCCACCCATGTGGGTCTCAGAAGATACAAAAGATTGACGTTTGGGGTCTGCTCAGCAGCAGAAATTTTTCAAGATACGATAAGGAGCGTCATTCAACATATTCCAAATGCCTTTAATTACAGTGATGACATACTGGTTTTTGGGAAAACTCAAGCTGAACATAATCGTGCTCTATATGCTATCTTTGAATGTCTGCTCTCTGCTGGACTCACTTTAAACAAAGAAAAATGCGAATTTGATAAAAATTCATTGGAGTTCTATGGTCACATTTTCTCGGCGGAAGGAGTACGACCTGATCCCAAGAAAGTGGAATCCATCAGAGCAGCTTCAATTCCACAGGAAGCCAGTGAAGTGCGCTCTTTTCTTGGAATGGCAAGTTACTGTGCTAGATATATTCCAAATTTTTCGACAATCAGCACTCCATTAAGGGAACTTACGAAACAAAATTGCGTTTTTCAATGGTCCCAAGACTGTCAGGCCTCTTTTGAAACAATCAAAAACGAACTCTGCTCAACAACCACTATGGCCTATTTTGATCCAGCTCTTCGAACCGAACTGATTGTGGATGCTAGTCCTGTGGGACTGGGTGCAATTTTAGCACAATACAAGGATGACAATCAAAGTCCCCACATCATTTCCTATGCAAGTAAAAGCTTAACAAGCACTGAAAGAAAGTATTCACAACCTGAAAAAGAAAGCTTGGCAGTCGTCTGGGGATGTGAACACTTTCACTTATTTCTCTATGGCGCTCCCTTCACTATTGTCACAGATCATCAAGCTTTCCTTACAATTTTTGGAAATCCCCGAGCTAAAATGCCAGCACGGATTGAACGATGGGGTCTACGTCTACAGGACTATAATTACAAAATTGTTCACAAACCTGGAAAATACAGCAATCCGGCTGATTATCTCTCAAGACATCCCACGAATGATGATTTACCTGTGCATTCCTCCATTGAAGAATACATCCACTTTGTTGCAGCTCACGCTGTGCCAAAAGCACTTTCTGTTGATCTGTTTGTGAATACAACAACAAGTGACAAGACACTCTGTGCCTTAATACAAATTATCCAAAATAGAAGGTGGCATGAAATTCAAAAGAAAAAATTTCCTGAAGATGGGATTGATCTGAAAGAGTTAAAACTATTTTCAAATGTACGTGAGGAATTATCAGTCACTGAAGATCAACTCATCCTTCGTGGTACCAAACTGGTTGTACCTAAGGCCTTGCGCAACCTAATCATACAGATAGCACACGAAGGTCATCTAGGAATTGTTGGCACAAAAAAGTTACTCAGAGAAAAAGTGTGGTTCCCAAATATGGATAAATTGGTGGAAGAGAAGATTGGACATTGCTCCACTTGTCAATTAATTACTCCATCATCAACTCTAGAGCCATTACAAATGTCTCCGCTACCCACTGCTGTATGGGAGGAAGTGGCAGTCGACATATATGGACCATTACCAAATGGCCAATACATTCTAGTAACAATTGATGAATATTCTAGATACCCTGTCATTTCATTCATCTCTTCAACGTCTGCTAATAGTGTCATACCAGAACTGGACGACATATTCTCTGCATATGGCATTCCAAGAGTGGTCAAAACAGATAATGGACCTCCATTCAATGGACATGTGTTTGCACAGTTTTCTGAATACTTGGGGTTCAGCCACAGAAAAATCACACCTTGCTGGCCGCAAGCCAATGGAATCGTAGAACGTTTCATGCGCACCATGGGGAAACGAATCAAGGCAGCTAGCCTGGAGCACACCCCATTGAAACAGTCACTATACAAATTCCTGCGCAATTACCGCAACACGCCACATTCCACCACTAATGCTGCGCCATCTCATCTAATGTTCAGCAGAACTCTTCGTACACGGATCCCTGAAGTGACCAGTCATCCCTTACCAAATGACTCTTCAGTGCGATCAACGGATTTCTTTAACAAGCAAGCCATGAAACATTATGCAGACAGAAGGCGACGGGCACAGCCATGTGCCATCAAAAGAGGTGATATGGTTGTTGTGCGTCAAAAATCAACCAACAAAACCTCACCTGTATATAGTCCTGCAAAATATAATGTTACTGAGAGAAAAGGCAGTATGGTCACGGCTGAGCGAGACGGACACTCCATCACTCGAAATTCTTCACATTTTAAAATCATACCGCAGAACAATGATAATGAACTCCCACCAGTGGAAGATTTGATACCCGACGGTGGAGAGGACCAACAAGAGGTGACTGATCCGTCAGCACTGGACACCCCCAATGAACCCAGACATTACCCTACACGGGAAAGAAGGGCTCCATCGAGACTTATTGAAGAGATATAGTTTAAAAAAAAAGGGGGAATAAGACAATACAGACATATGGTTTTTCTTGGACATTTTTGTATTGTTACATTGTCAATATTTGTTTTAGGTTAACATATACAGTGGGGCAAAAAAGTATTTAGTCAGTCAGCAATAGTGCAAGTTCCACCACTTAAAAAGATGAGAGGCGTCTGTAATTTACATCATAGGTAGACCTCAACTATGGGAGACAAACTGAGAAAAAAAAATCCAGAAAATCACATTGTCTGTTTTTTTAACATTTTATTTGCATATTATGGTGGAAAATAAGTATTTGGTCAGAAACAAACAATCAAGATTTCTGGCTCTCACAGACCTGTAACTTCTTCTTTAAGAGTTTCCTCTTTCCTCCACTCATTACCTGTAGTAATGGCTCCTGTTTAAACTTGTTATCAGTATAAAAAGACACCTGTGCACACCCTCAAACAGTCTGACTCCAAACTCCACTATGGTGAAGACCAAAGAGCTGTCAAAGGACACCAGAAACAAAATTGTAGCCCTGCACCAGGCTGGGAAGACTGAATCTGCAATAGCCAACCAGCTTGGAGTGAAGAAATCAACAGTGGGAGCAATAATTAGAAAATGGAAGACATACAAGACCACTGATAATCTTCCTCAATCTGGGGCTCCACGCAAAATCCCACCCCGTGGGGTCAGAATGATCACAAGAATGGTGAGCAAAAATCCCAGAACCACGCGGGGGGACCTAGTGAATGAACTGCAGAGAGCTGGGACCAATGTAACAAGGCCTACCATAAGTAACACACTACGCCACCATGGACTCAGATCCTGCAGTGCCAGACGTGTCCCACTGCTTAAGCCAGTACATGTCCGGGCCCGTCTGAAGTTTGCTAGAGAGCATTTGGATGATCCAGATGAGTTTTGGGAGAATGTCCTATGGTCTGATGAAACCAAACTGGAACTGTTTGGTAGAAACACAACTTGTCGTGTTTGGAGGAAAAAGAATACTGAGTTGCATCCATCAAACACCATACCTACTGTAAAGCATGGTGGTGGAAACATCATGCTTTGGGGCTGTTTCTCTGCAAAGGGGCCAGGACGACTGATCCGGGTACATGAAAGAATGAATGGGGCCATGTATCGTGAGATTTTGAGTGCAAACCTCCTTCCATCAGCAAGGGCATTGAAGATGAAACGTGGCTGGGTCTTTCAACATGACAATGATCCAAAGCACACCGCCAGGGCAACGAAGGAGTGGCTTCGTAAGAAGCATTTCAAGGTCCTGGAGTGGCCTAGCCAGTCTCCAGATCTCAACTCTATAGAAAACCTTTGGAGGGAGTTGAAAGTCCGTGTTGCCAAGCGAAAAGCCAAAAACATCACTGCTCTAGAGGAGATCTGCATGGAGGAATGGGCCAACATACCAACAACAGTATGTGGCAACCTTGTGAAGACTTACAGAAAACGTTTGACCTCTGTCATTGCCAACAAATTATATATTACAAAGTATTGAGATGAAATTTTGTTTCTGACCAAATACTTATTTTCCACCATAATATGCAAATAAAATGTTAAAAAAACAGACAATGTGATTTTCTGGATTTTTTTTTCTCAGTTTGTCTCCCATAGTTGAGGTCTACCTATGATGTAAATTACAGACGCCTCTCATCTTTTTAAGTGGTGGAACTTGCACTATTGCTGACTGACTAAATACTTTTTTGCCCCACTGTATATATATAAAAAAAAAAAAAAAAAAAAAGGGGATGATGTAATGTATAAGAATTAGATCTGTCTCTTTAAGAAAGCGAGGGCGGGAGTTGAGAGGAGTTTCAGTTTCAGTTCTGGCCTGAGGAGGAAATCTTATGCTGCTGTATGTTGTGTGCTGGAGGAAGAAGAGGAGAATAAAATACAGTTAAAGCTTACTCTCTCTTAAATTCCTTACACCGTGTGGACATTACAGATGGTTCTACATGCTTTCTAATAAAGACAAGACTTGATCACAGGTCCGGTGAGTGTTGCCGCGTTCTTTCTACTAGTGTTATATGGTATGTTCCTGTTTTTCTACGCGAGCACCTCCCGAGACTGTCAGTGTTCCATTATTAAGGACTGAGTGTGTACCGAACCTCGCTTCAGGCTGTGCTGCTGCGCTTTTCTTTTTTCTTTTTTGGTATCTCTATTTCACCCTCAATCTATCTGACAATCTGATATAGCTACAGTGCCAGCAAAAAAAATCTTTACACTTGCGCAGCAAAAAAAAAAACTTTACCTATAAAATCCACATCATAATTTCACTTTTTAAAAGTGTACACAATGGGGGAGATAATAAAAAACTGTCTAATATTAAAGCTGGCTTTGTTGCAAATATCAACCAATCAACGCTCAGTTTTCATTTCTCTGGTTAAGCGAAAGCTGCACTCTGATTGGTTGTTATGTGCAGCTCAGCCAGTTTTGCTATTAGGCAGTCTTTTATTATCTCCCTCTGTTTTTTATTATCTCCCACAATGGGTCGAAAGAAGCTTAAAATGGAAGAGAAATCCCGTGCCTTGACTCTGCTCGAGAAGGGGGATTCGGTGATTGCTGTAGCTAGAGATCTGAGAGTGTCAAGAGAAGCAATTTATCAACTGAAGCGGTCGGCGGCATCATTGCCTCCTGGGATGGTACCGCAGAGGAAGTCAGGCTCTGGCGCACCTAAGAAGACTTCACCAAGGACTGATAAGCTTCTGAAGCGTGAAGTGATGTCACATCCTTCTATAACTGCTGTTGAACTAAAAAACAAGTACCCTATGCTCCTCCAGAACATCACAACTAGGACAATTCGTCACCTCCTGCAGTAGGACCTGGGTCTACCAAGTTACCGTGCGGCAAAGAGGCCCCTGCTCACAGCAGCAATGAAGAAGAAAAGGCTTGCCTTTTGTAAGAAATATCAAGATTGGACATCTGAAGAGTGGAAGAAAATGATGTTTAGTGATGAGAGCCTTTCAGGCTGGTCAGGGGCGGCTCAAAGGTCGTGCATCGTCCGAGTACCGTGTCACGGTATGACCCAAAATATACAGTTAAGATTGTTAAACACCCTGACAGTGTGATGGTGTGGGGTGCTAAATCCATGCCTAAACGACTGCAGATGGTGATAAAATGTAAGGGTGACATGACAAAATACTAATTGTAATAAAATATCCACAATAAAACACTTGAATCCACTTGAATATTAACCCCTTTACCCCTAAGGGTGGTTTGCATGTTATGGACCGGGCCGATTTTTACAATTCTGACCACTGTCCTTTTATGAGGTTATAACTCTGGAACGCTTCAACAGATCCTGGTGATTCTGACATTGTTTTCTCGTCACATATTGTACTTCATGATAGTGGTAAAATTTATTTGATATTACCTGCGTTTATTTGTGAAAAAATGGAAATTTGGTGAAAATTTTGAAAATTTTGCAATTTTCCAACTTTGAATTTTTATGCAATTAAATCACAGAGATATATCACACAAAATACTTAATAAGTAACATTTCCCACATGTCTACTTTACATCACTACAATTTTGGAACCAAAATTTTTTTTGTTAGGGAGTTATAAGGGTTAAAAGTTGACCAGCAATTTCTCATTTTTACAACACCATTTTATTTTAGGGACCACATCTCTTTTGAAGTCATTTTGAGGGGTCTATATGATAGAAAATACCCAAGTGTGACACCATTCTAAAAACTGCACCCCTCAAGGTGCTCAAAACCACATTCAAGAAGTTTATTAACCTTTCAGGTGTTTCACAGGAATTTTTGGAATGTTTAAATAAAAATGAACGTTTAACTTTTTTTCACAAAAAATGTACTTCAGCTCCAATTTGTTTTATTTTACCAAGGGTAATAGGAGAAAATGGACCCCAAACGTTGTTGTCCAATTTGTCCTGAGTACGCTGATACCCCATATGTGGCAGTAAACCACTGTTTGGGCGCATGACAGAGCTCGGAAGCGAAGGAGCGCCATTTGACTTTTCAATGGAAAATTGACTGGAATTGAGATGGCACGCCATGTTGCGTTTGGAGAGCCACTGATGTGCCTAAACATTGAAACCCCCCACAATTGACACCATTTTGGAAAGTAGACCCTCTAAGGAACTTATCTAGAGGTGTGGTGAGCACTTTGACCCACCAAGTGCTTTACAGAAGTTTATAATGCAGAACCGTAAAAATAAAAAATCATTTTTTTTCACAAAAATTATTTTTCGCCCCAATTTTTTATTTTCCCAAGGGTAAGAGAAGAAATTGCACCCTAAAAGTTGTTGTACAATTTATCCTGAGTACGCTGATACCCCATATGTGGAGGTAAACCACTGTTTGTGCGCATGGGAGAGCTCGGAAGGGAAGGAGCGCCGTTTGAATTTTCAATGCAAAATTGACAGGAATTGAGATGGGACGCCATGTTGCGTTTGGAGAGCCACTGATGTGCCTAAACATTGAAACCCCCAAGTGATACCATTTTGGAAAGTAGACCCCCAAGGAACTTATCTAGATGTGTTGTGAGAACTTTGAGCCCCCAAGTGTTTAACTACAGTTTATAACTCAGAGCCGTGAAAATAATAAAAAAAAAAAATTCCCCCCCAAATTATTTTTTAGCCCCCAGTTTTGCATTTTCCCAAGGGTAACAGGAGAAATTGGACCCCAGAAGTTGTTGTCCAATTTGTCCTGAGTACGCTGATACCCCATATGTTGGGGTAAACCCCTGTTTGGGTGCACGGGAGAGCTCAGAAGGGAAGGAGCACTGTTTTACTTTTTTCAATGCAGAATTGGCTGGAATTGAGATCGGACGCCATGTCGCGTTTGGAGAGCCCCTGATGTGCCTAAACAGTGGAAACCCCCCAATTATAACTGAAACCCTCATCCACACACACCCCTAACCCTAATCCAAACCCTATTCCCAACCGTAAATGTAATCCAAACCCTAACTGTAACTTTAGCCCCAACCCTAACCCTAACTTTAGCCCCAACCCTAACTGTAGCCTTAACCCTAGCCCCAACCCTAACCCTAGCCCTAGCCCTAACTCTAGCCCTAACCCTAATGGGAAAATGGAAATAAATACATTTTTTAAAATTTTTTAATTTTTCCCTAACTAAGAGGGTGATGAAGGGGGGTTTGATTTACTTTTATAGCGGGTTTTTTAGCGGATTTTTATGATTGGCAGCCGTCACACACTGAAAGACGCTTTTTATTGCAAAAAATATTTTTTGCGTTACTACATTTTGAGAGCTATAATTTTTCCATATTTGAGTCCACAGAGTCATGTGAGGTCTTGTGTATTTTGCGGGACGAGTTGACATTTTTATTGGTAACATTTTCGGGCACGTGACATTTTTTGATCGCTTTTTATTCCGATTTTTGTGAGGCAGAATGACCAAAAACCAGCTATCCATGATTTTTTTTGGGGGGAGGCGTTTATACCGTTCTGCGTTTGGTAAAATTGATAAAGCAGTTTTATTCTTCGGGTCAGTACGATTACAGCGATACCTCATTTATATGATTTTTTTATGTTTTGGCGCTTTTTATACGATAAAAACTATTTTATAGAAAAAAGAATTATTTTTGCATCGCTTTATTCTGAGGACTATAACTTTTTTATTTTTTTGCTGATGATGCTGTATGGCAGCTCGTTTTTTGCGGGACAAGATGACGCTTGCATCGGTACCATGGTTATTTATATCTGTCTTTTTGATCGCGTGTTATTTCACTTTTTGTTCGGCAGTATGATAATAAAGCGTTGTTTTTTGCCTCGTTTTTTTTTTTCTTACGGTGTTTACAGAAGGGGTTAACTAGTGGGACAGTTTTATAGGTTGGGTCGTTACGGACGCGGCGATACTAAATATGTGTACTTTTATTGTTTGTTTTTTTATTTAAAGAAATGTATTTATGCGAATAATATATATATTTTTTTCATTATTTAGGAATTTTTTTTAATTTTTTTTTTTACACATGTGGAAATTTTTTTTTTAACTTTTTTACTTTGCCCCAGTGGGGCATCACAGATCGTTGATCTGACAGTTTGCACAGCACTGTCAGATCACCGATCTGTCTGAGAGCTATGCAGGCTTACCAAGCGCCTGCTCTGAGCAGGCACTTGGTAAGCCACCTCCCTCCCTGCAGGACCCGGATGCTGCGGCCATCTTGGATCCGGGCCTGCTACAGGGACGGAGGTACACATCGCGTTGCTGCGGGGGTCTCAGGGAAGCCCGCAGGGAGCCCCCTCCCTGCGCGACGCTTCCCTATACCGCCGGCACACCGCGATCATGTTTGTTCACGGTGTGCCGGGGGTTAATGTGCCGGGGGCGGTCCGTGACCGCTCCAGGCACATAGCGCCGGATGTCAGCTGCGATAGGCAGCTGACACCCGGCCACGTTCGGCCGCGCTCCCCCCGTGAGCACGGCCGATCACCCTGGACGTACTATTCCGTCCATGGGAATTAAGGCCCACCCCACATGGACAGAATAGTACGTCGGATGGCAGAAAGGGGTTAAGATTTTGTGGTTTCATTGAACTTGTAAAGATTTTTTTTTGCCGGCACTGTACCAATAAATTGATCAGTGTCCCAGTGAAACCTATGGAGTCCACCTCATTGAAACCAGTGATTCCTGTAGCAGCAGATCCTATACTATAAACAGATCTAAATAGGACAGTACAAGTACATTTCAATATAATATATTGTATAGACATGTGTCCATGAAAAAGATCCACAACTCTATCCAGAGGGTAAGGCTATGTTTCCACTGGGCGTAATCTCTGCACTTTGGACGCAGCGGACACCCGGCTCCGCCCAAATCCCCACCCCCTGTTGTACGTGCGGTGATTTCGGATGTGCTAATTGAACACATGCGGAATCACCGCATCTTATTCATAGACTGGGTTATTTATCATGCGGAGACGGAGCGTAAATAGATATGCTGCGGCCTGGAAACATGCCCCTCGTGTCTTTAAAGGCAGCATGTGGACAAGATAAGTGTCCACATGTGGGAGCTCATACTGTATATAGGAAGCTATGTGAGGGCTCATAATGAATATATGGCAAGCTATGTGGGGGCTCATATTGTACATAGATAGGAGGCTTTGTGCGTGCCCATTCAGGATAGAAGGAACTTTGTGTGGGCTCACACTGTATATAGGGACCTACAGTCATGGCCAAAAGTATTGACACCCCTGCAATTCTGTCCGATAATACTCAGTTTATTCCTGAAAATGATTGCAATCACAAATTCTTTGTTATTATTATCTTCATTTAATTTGTCTTAAATGAAAAAAACACAAAAAGTATTGTCCTAAAGCCAAATTGGATATAATTCCACACCAAACATAAAAAAGGGGGTGGACAAAAGTATTGGCACTGTTCGAAAAATCATGTGATGCTTCTCTAATTAGTGTAATTAACAGCACCTGTAACTTACCTGTGGCACCTAACAGGTGTTGGCAATAACTAAATCACACTTGCAGCCAGTTGACATGGATTAAAGTTGACTCAACCTCTGTCCTGTGTCCTTGTGTGTACCACATTGAGCATGGAGAAAAGAAAGACGACCAAAGAACTGTCTGAGGACTTGAGAAACCAAATTGTGAGGAAGCATGAGCAATCTCAAGGCTACAAGTCCATCTCCAAAGACCTGAATATTCCTGTGTCTACCGTGCTCAGTGTCATCAAGACGTTTAAAGCCCATGGCACTGTGGCTAACCTCCCTAGATGTGGACGGAAAAGAAAAATTATCAAGAGATTTCAACGCAAGATTGTGCGGATCTTGGATAAAGAACCTCAACTAACATCCAAACAAGTTCAAGCTGCCCTGCAGTCCGAGGGTACAACAGTGTCAACCCATACTATCCGTCGGCGTCTGAATGAAAAGGGACTGTATGGTAGGAGACCCAGGAAGACCCCACTTCTTACCCCAAGACATAAAAAAGCCAGGCTGGAGTTTGCCAAAACTTACCTAAAAAAGCCTAAAACGTTTTGGAAGAATGTTCTCTGGTCAGATGAGACAAAAGTAGAGCTTTTTGGGCAAAGGCATCAACATAGAGTTTACAGGAGAAAAAAAGAGGCATTCAAAGAAAAGAACACGGTCCCTACAATCAAACATGGCGGAGATTCCCTGATGTTTTGGGGTTGCTTTGGCACTGGCACTGGACTGCTTGCCCGTGTGCATGGCATTATGAAGTCTGAAGATTACCAACAAATTTTGCAGCATAATGTAGGGCCCAGTGTGAGAAAGCTGGGTCTGCCTCAGAGGTCATGGGTCTTCCAGCAGGACAATGACCCAAAACACACTTCAAAAAGCACTAGAAAATGGTTTGAGAGAAAGCACTGGAGACTTCTAAGGTGGCCAGCAATGAGTCCAGACCTGAATCCCATAGAACACCTGTGGAGAGATCTAAAAATGGCAGTTTGGAGAAGGCACCCTTCAAATATCAGGGACCTGGAGCAGTTTGCCAAAGAAGAATGGTCTAAAATTCCAGCAGAGCATTGTAAGAAACTCATTGATGGTTACCGGAAGCGGTTGGTCGCAGTTATTTTGGCTAAAGGTTGTGCAACCAAGTATTAGGCTGAGGGTGCCAATACTTTTGTCTGGCGCATTTTTGGAGTTTTGTGTGAAATGATCAATGTTTTGCTTTTTGCTTCATTCTCTTTTGTGTTTTTTTCATTTAAGACAAATTAAATGAAGATAATAATACCAAATAATTTGTGTTTGCAATCATGTTCAGGAAGAAACTGAGTATTATCTGACAGAATTGCAGGGGTGTCAATACTTTTGACCATGACTGTATGTGAAGGCTCATATTGTATATAGGGAGCTACTGTATGTGTGGGCTCATGCTGTACATAGGAGGCTATTTGGAGGCTCATAATATATATAGGAGACTATATATATTTTGATCTCCCGTTATTGCATTTTAATGCAATGTAGCGGCAACCAAAAAAATGTAATTCTGGCATTTGACTTTTTTTTTCTCGTTACGCCATTTAGCGATCAGGTTAATTCTTTTTATATATTGATAGATCGGGCAATTCTGAACACGGTGATACTTTTGAGTTTTTTTTATTGTTTTATTTTGAATGGAGGGAAAGGGGGGTGATTTGAACTTTTAGATTTTTTATAAATATTCTTAAAACCTTTTTTTTAACTTTTGGCATACTTCAATAGTCTCCATGGGAGACTAGAAGCTGCCATAATCCGATTGGCTCTGCTACTTAGGCCTCTTTCACACTTCAGTTATTTGGCGTCAGTCTAAAACCGCCATTTTCCTCAAATAACGGATCCGTCATTTTTTTTGACGGATCCGTTATTTTCCCATAGACTTGCATTAGTGACGGATTGTGACGGATGGTCGTCCGTTCCATCCGCCATGCGACGGATCCGTCGACATTTGGCGGACGTTTTCTGAAAATAGACGGACATTGGAACGTTTTTTGTCAACGCCGAAATGGCGGATCGCGACGGATCCGTCGCGTCCGCCATTCCATAGAATGGGCGCCTATGGGCGACGGATCCGCCGCAACCGTTTTTTCAGCGGATCCGTCGCCCCAATCCATTTTTTCAATTGCGCATGCTCCAAAAAGTAGATACTTCTCCCAGACAACCCCCAAGTAACGGATCCGTCAAAAAAACGGATCCGTTAGAACCGTTTTCGCAACAATTGTGACGGATCCGTCAATCCGTCACTATGTCGGTAGTGACTGACGCCAAAAGACTGAAGTGTGAAAGAGGCCTTACAGGTGATGATCAGTTCGCCTGTATATAGTAGAATTGCTCACTTGATATGAGCGCCGACCACGGCGCGTCGCTCATAACAAGTAATATTACAACATTGGCGTACTATTATGCCCGATGTCAGAAAGGGGTTAACAGAAACACGTCACCATTTCTGTATTCATCACCCACTCCTGGTTTTGGCTTACAAATACTGATGTAAAATACTGACCAAATACTAAACATGTGAATGTGGCTATATACAAAGACACATACAGGCATAAACATATTTGAAGATACACTCAAAAATACATATAAACAGAAATATTACAGACATGCATTCTTAATCAGAACTATAGACGCACGCTCAGACACACTAGGGGTATTTTTACATTGGGAAGCAGCATATGTCACTCACGTGCCCACGGCTTGTCTCCAGTCCAGCTCCTCCCCAGTGGGAAGCAGCAGTGCAGGACGCACTGTGTGACGTCAGTTTAGCAGACACGGCTGCGCACAGGGCCACGTCTGCTAGCTGAGAGGTGGCTGGGCCGACACAAACAAGTTTAAAGGTGCTGGCCAAAGAAGAAGCAGGTAGCCCCACACAGTTGCTGGTGGAGTGGCCCAGGGCCCCGCGGCCCAGTCCACTCCGCCGCTGGATATTTATGCCACATCGGTGGCGTACAAAATATTATAATGAGGGCAATCTAGCCATGGACACCTCGGAGCCTTGGGCCCGGGGCAGTAGCTCAGATTGCCCTCATTATAATCCACCTACAGATAAGAGGCCTTGGAAGACAATCTCCATTCTAGTTCATCCCAAATGTGTATGATGGGGTCAAAGTCAGGGGTCTATGTGGGCGAGTTGAATCCTTCCCCACAAAAATCTGCAAACCATGCCTTTTTAGACCTTGCTTTACGCACATTGCCACAGTTATGCTGGAACATAAAAAGAAATGACCCAAACTGTTCCCACAAAATTGGAAGCATACAAATTTCCAAAATATGTTGATATGCTGAAGCATTAAGATTTCCCTTCACTGGAACTAAGAGGTCTTAGCTGACCACTGGGACACAAGCCCTTGGCATTATCCCTCCTCCACCAAACTTTACAGTTGGTACAATTCAGTCAGGCAAATCACATTCTCCCGGCATTTGCCAGACTCGTTCATCGGACTCCTAAATAGAGAAGATTCGTCACTTCACAGAAAATGTTTCCACTGCTCCAGTTGTGGAAGCTTTACACCCCATTCCATCTGATACTTGACATTGTGCTTGGTGATGTAAGGCTTGTAACACATTTCATGAAATTCTCCGTGTGCGCTGCAATACCATATAGAAAGCTCATGGAAAAGACAGGGCTTACTGTAGGTAGAAAGCTGCCACATTTTTTTAATTTCATGCAACCCCATAATATGGCAATATTCTATTTGTCCCAACCCACCAGTGTGGAGCTTACAGAAAACATACTTATATAAATATATACAATAGGCTCCTATATTCTGGTGGCAGTTGAAATCTATAATCATACTCTACAGCTATACGGCACTTACAATTGCACACTTTGCCTTTCTACCCAGTTTACCCAGTTGATTCTTCTCTTTTCCATTAGCTCTATGACATCATGTGATTAAAAACTGACTGGCAGAATCCTTCTAAGCTCTATGTAGAAACAGGAAGTCACTTTTCTCTGCAGATGACTGCAAAAGTCCTTTCCAGGGGGGCAGAGAGGATAGCTGGGTGAGTTGAAGAGGGGGATGACGCATGTAAGAGACTTCCTGTATCTAAACAGAGCTTAGAAGGAATCCAGCTAGTCAGTTTTTAATCACGTGATGTCATAGACTTAATTGACAAGAGAAGTATTAACTGGGCAGAAAGGCAAAATGAGCAATTGTACGTACACAGTGCTATATAATATGATGATTGCAATATATTAAGGGGATACAAACTTTGATGGGAGGAGGATTGCTTCTTTAAGCATGAGCTGCAATAGCACACAAAATCTGGGAAAAGATGCGGCAACATTTTTGGAAGCTTGCCGCCTTGTTTTTCTAATCTCCAAGAGTTCCTTTTTCGGCCTCATCTTTTCATGCCTCTTTATCAAAGTGCCTTGAAGTTTACAATCTTGTGTGCACAAAACTGATATGGAAGAGAAATGTCTATACTTCGGGCCATAGATTTAGTTAAGATAACACTTGCTACCCGACTCACTTCACAAATGCTTCTGGGACATCATACTTGGCGGACGCTGCAGAGAAAATATGGAATATGTAAAGGAGAGATTGGAATCAAACAGCCCTTTGTTTCTGAGCACTGTATTCTGAGCACATTCAGCTGCAGGATCTGGTGAGGTCCGAGCATGTGAGACTTGTTAGGACTGGCAGGGAAATAAAGTGAAATTGAATTTCAAATAAAGCGGTGTTTGTGTGTGCCAGAATGCCCTTGTGTAATCAGATACACTGAGCTGCATATATGTAAACTATATACATGCTCTGTTTTTCCTAACTTTTATCTAAATTACATACAGGCACTATGAACCGAGACTGACAAGAAGCTGGCAAACGTACACGGGCTAATTTGGTGTTGCGGTAATAGCCGGCTAGTAGAGAAGAAACAGTTGTTAGGAGCAGAGGGCTTAGTATTATGGGGTTTTGCTTCACTTTGTTTATTTTCCACTAATTCAGATCATGAGGGATTAACAGATGTCCTCAATACTGAATATGCAGAAAACAGGAGGAACAATTCCATAAGGAACTGTAGAAGTTCAGAGAGGAAACATCAGGCTGTGCTAGTGAACGCTGCACTTTAGCTTAAACTAATGGCATAGGAACCTCAATTTACCAGACGCATGGCCTTTATTAACACAAGAGCACCGCGCTTCTACCTTGGCATGAGGTCTTCATCAGGCTCTGATCTCAGAGGTCCACGCGCTAATTTATATTGCTCATCTGATGAATTGAGGTTCTGATGCCATTCAGTTCAGCTTACTAGTGTCACCTAGTTTTTCTTTTGTGAGCCTCTACAATTCCTCCTGAAACTGTTCCTCCTGTTTGTTGCTCCCCTAGAAGGAGTACAAGTCCCAGGTTTTGGCACCAAAAGCTTATCAGAACTTCTTTGTGGAATCCTGATGTGTTGCTCTCTGAGATGGAAAGTAAACCATACCTCCAAGGCTTATTTATTTCTGTGGTACCACACTAGAATGCACCGGCTGTTATTTTTCTTTTGCAGATACAGTGTGTATGCAGCAAGAACTATTTACACAAGGATTGATGCGACACAGAGGCCGACATAGCATTGGTGCAACATGTGCAGTCACATGGGACCATTTGCACCTCCAAAGCTGGTGGTATTGTGCATTATGATGAGTTATTGGACTGCAAAGGACCCATATATGGTTCTTGCACAGGGGTCCTCTTCGGTCTGTGTCCGCAACTGATAGGAAAAGCAGACTATATTTTCTCTAGAAACTAATTATATCAATGGCAATATGTGATGTTACAATAAAGCCAATGAGCAGTTCATAGATAGCTAGGAATATAATCTGCTGTCTCTCAGGTGCATAGCTGTTCAGATGCCAAAGTACAGAAAAGGAGAATAGCTGTCAACAGAAGCTCTGCCAGGACTGAAGATGAAATTCAAGGTCTTTAATATAATGGCTAGGACAACAAGTTTTGAGATAAGACTGATCTCTTCCTCAGGTCCATGCAAACATACAGTTGTGCTCAAAAGTTTACATACCCCAGTTATTATCAGCAATGACCTTTTGTGGCTTACCCTCCTTGTGGAGTGTGTCAATGACTTCCTTCTGGACATCTGACAAGTCAGCAGTCTTCCCCATGATTGTGGAGCCTACTGAAACAGACTCAGGGACCTTTTTAGGAAGCCTTTGCAAGTGTTTTTTGTTAATTATTCTAATATACTGAGATAATGACTTTTGGGTTTTCATTGGCTGGAAGCCATAATCATCAACATTAACAGAAATAAGCACTTGAAATAGATCACTCTGTTTGTAATGACTCTATATAATATATGAATTTCACTTTTGTATTGAAGAACTGAAATAAATGAACTTTTTGATGATATTCTAATTTTGTGAGAAGCACCTGTATATATAAAAATTAATTAATCGAGTCAGTAAACAGCATAACAAGAAAAAAAAATAAAAAAGCCAGAATTCCTTTCTTTTGACAGCTGCAACACTGCAATAAAATGCAATAATGGGCGATCAAAAGATCGTATCTACACCAAAATAGCATCAATAAAAAAGTCAGATCGTCACGCAAAAAATAAGCTCTCACCCAGCCCAAATCCCGAAAAATAGAGACCCTATGGGTCTCGGAAACTTCATTCCTCTTCAGTAGCGCAGACTGTCAACCACCTGCTTCTGCTGGTGCCGTTGAAAAGAACAACTCGTCCCGAAAAAAACGAGCCCTCGCATGGCCATATTTACAAAAAAATAAAAAGGTTATAGCTCTGGGAAGTAGGGGAGCAAAAATTGAAACTTAAAAACGGAAAATGGCCCTGGTCCTTAAGGGATAATATATTGTTTTTACTCCAGCAACCTTGGCGTTTTGTATCTAGGTCACCAACTGCTATATAAAGCAGACATGCTACTTGAATTTGTATGGATCTGAGGAAGAGATCACAACGATCTCGAAACGCGTTGTCCTAATCATCACAATAAAGGCCTTGAACTTCATCTTCTGCTGACAGCGATTCTTCTTTTTTGTGCATTGGTAGTTTCTACTCCAGATCATCGGTATCTGCTGAACAAGCTGCAGACACAACAATTCTACTCCATCTGCTTTTATTAGAGTTGTGCTTAATTGCACAACTTCAATCAGTGAGTGCATACTGAATATTTTGTTTAATATGTAACCCTCCTGTCAGATTTCTCCTCATGGTGTGTTTTTTGGAACTTTTTATATTTCCAATACGTAAAAGCAGGGCTGGACTGGCCATCTGGCAATTCCGGCATATACCAGAAGGACCTGTCTGGTCGTGGTCTGCCTTGTCTGCTATGTTGTTGTAACAGACTCTGTGTTCTCAAGACACCCATATTGTTAAAAGTTGTGACGAAGCACAAAGTCTTTGACTCTCTCTAAGGGTAACTCGACTCTACAGTAGATGATTAACAGTTTGACATGCTGCAGCAGTGCTAACGAGCTATCAGTCACCTAGTGCAGAGGTCCCCAATTCCAGTCCTCAAGGCCCACCAACAGGTCATGTTTTCAGGATTTCCTTTGCATTGCACAGGTGATGCAATTATTACCTGGGCAAGACTAAGGAAATCCTGAAAACCTGACCTGTTGGTGGGCCTTGAGGACTGGAGTTGGGGACCTCTGACCTAGTGGATTACAGCGTTAGCTTGAGAATGTAGCTGGGAAAGCCAGTGAAAGTGCTCCGTCCCACCCACAGCACGTCCAAAATGATCTGCAAAATAGTTCTAAAGTGGGTTTCTTACCAATATGGCAGCACTTTTGTTTAATAAAGGTACAGAATTACTTACATTCTTGTAAGGGTTGCATGGGTCAAGATGTAGCGCTCTGACACCAGGCACCAGTGAAACAGGTTCCTCTGAGGGTGTTGGTGTAGTTAGTACATTCAGATTTCATCCTTTCAGACCACATACCCTCAGATAGTGCGGGACCCCCCTGTGTATTACAATCACAGGGAAGAAAGCAGTATATTTTATAAAAAGAAAAGTATTTTCTAATGAATCTGGTGTAATGTGTGTACAAGAGATAGCAGGCACAAATCGTATTACTCACATCTTCATCTGTCTTACATACAGAGGTGTACCTAGGTTTTCCATATGCTGACGAGCTGGAAGAAAAGCTAACTGTCACGTGACCATAAGTATGAAAATTGTATATGAGTGTAGGTGCCATGTGATAACTGATAGAACCAGCATGCAGAACTGAATCCTGACAGTGAGGATATTACACACTGTTAGGACTGGCATGCTACAGTGCTTCATTTTATAATGAAAGGGTTTGTCAATTTTTGAGACGAAAGTCTGCAGTCACTGTAGATGACTTCCGCATTCTTACAGTGCATGCACTGCACACTTTAGGATTTTCCCTAGCCGGTGGCATAAGTTGATGGTCATGTCAGCACAAGTATGACATTTATTTACTTCTGGCCACATTCCGAATAGATGTGTTCGCCCTCGCTCAATTTATTTTCATTGAGTGAGGCCACACATGTCTAGTCAGCACGTGACCACATGTATACAAATCACAGGTACGAAAGAATCCTGGCAGCGTCCCTGTGAGAATTTAAAAGTCTGCAGTCACACAGAATGACTGCAGACTCACCACAAACTTGGACAATCCTTTTAATGCTCCTAACACAAACAGAAATATGAGAATTAGTCAGTATCACAAAAAACGTTTACATCCAGGTACCTTATAGATGATGTTGTCTATCATTGGAGTCGTTCTCTTTGTTTTCTTCTTCATCTTGTCTAGACACCATGATGAAGGCTTCCACCTTCTCAGATCTTCTGCAGCACCGTCCTACATGAGTAAAAATAACAGTGTTATTATAGTGCTCTTGAAAGAAAAATATCTGCCTTAACGCTGAGCCTCTGAATAAATAATTGCCCCACACACTGACCCTCTTATTTTACATGCATTCCACACTGTCCTCTCCTTTCCATGCTGGGTCCCCTTTTCACACTGTTCTCTCATACTGTGTCCCTTAAATAGGACCTAGTCTCTATACTGTGTCCCCCTCATCACACTCCCCCTTCTTCGCTTACTGTCCTCTTCTGGCTGTGGCCTTACATTGTCCCCCCATGTTACCCCACCCACACTACTCAATCTTTATTTTGTGCTCACTCACACTTTTCTCCCCCATATTGTCTCCTCGCACTATTCCCCTAAATAGTCTCCTTCCTCACACATTTCCCACTCCCTCCTCATACTGTCTCCTCATATATTAACCCCCTTACTCTCCATACTGCCTCCTCATACATCCCCCGACTCTCCATACTGTGTTTGCACTCACCCCATCACCTTTGCTTCCCATACTGTGTCCGCATACATTTTCCGCTCACCAATCATATTGTGTCCACACCCAACCCCCCACTCACCATACTGTGTCTGCACCCATCCCTTCACTCGCTCCCCATACTGTGTCAACATACATTCCCCCTTCACTCCATATACTGCATACACACTCATCCTCCCCATTCTGTGTCCCACCAATCCCCCCTCATACATTCCTCCTCTTGCTCCTCATACTGTGTCTGCACCCCCTCACTCATCATACTGTGTCTGCACCCATCCCCCACTCACCATACCGTGTCTGCTCCCATACTGCTTTTTTCATACATGCCCCTCACCTCCCCTCTTGCTCCTCATACTGTGTCTTCTTTCTCCCAATCCCCATATTATCTGCACCTGTCCCATCCTTGCTCTCCAAGCTGTGTCCTCAAATCTTCCCCCCTTTGCACTAAATCTCCTCCACCTCTCCCACTATACTATATTTCTCTCTCACAGTAAATCTTAGCTCCAATAATCTGGAACACTTACCACAAATGTTCTTTGCGCCTCTGAGCGCCAGCGAGTGGCTTAAGCAGTGTGATCACATGACCTGCTCAGACAATCATAGCTATGAGTGAAAGCTTTTCTACTGGAAATACATAAGCATTATGAGATTTTTTAATTTGTGCACATTCTGCCTTTTTTTTAAATCTTATGAGTAAAGGCTAAGTTTTAACTACTTTCCTTTGGTTCTGGAGAACATCCCTTTGTGGACAGTAGAGAGATATTGGTCTAGAAGTGCATCCACCCTGTACACCAGTGGGCTATCACAAGTCACGAGTTCTTAGTGCATTGATAGGATGAATATTGGCTCACGAACAGCAGTGTGTATTAAATGAATCCAATGAATACACATTAATATTTTCTCTGTGATTGGCACTGAATGAGACTAAAAATAGGAAAGAGAAGCAGTGAAGTATAATTATAACCGTGCCATAATACCTCTCCCATCATGCTTCTGTCTGTCTCATTAAATACAGAATATATCAAAAAGCAAATGTTCGATTTGGCACAAAAGTTCTAGAATCATTAGTATATTCTTTCTTCAGCTCTAAGCAAAAAGTGTAATTATCTCACAAGGCCAGTTCTATGAATCAGAAATAGCGGCTCCGCTGTTAGTCTTTATTTAGTACACTGGTTCCCGCTATATATAGCGCAGTATTGTGTTTTACTGATCAGCTTTTCAGCATAAGAAAAAGTTATTTAAGAAATTCAACTGAGAAAATAATCGGTGTGCAATGAGTTATATAATAACATAACATACACCACGAATAAGCCCAATGTGGAGACATCTATAACAACTGCAATGTTTAAGAAATTGATGTTTACTTAGATTGAAAGAAAACTAGAGCGCATCATGTAACTTAGAGTTCTTTCACACTTCAGTTGTGTGGCGTCAGTTAGGTCCGACATCGTGGCTGATCGACGGATCCGTCAAATTTGTTGCGAAAACGGTTCTAACGGATCCGTTTTTTTGACGGATCAGCTGCCCTGATCCGTTAAAAAAACGGATCCGTTAGAACCGTTGCGACCGTTTTCACATCCATTGTAACCGTTTTTTGACGGATCCGTTTTTTAAAAGGGGAGGATTTCAATGTGATTGGCTACTGGAAACTACTGGAAAACTATATATGGTGTGTATTTACACCACATCTTTGAAAGGTTGTAGAGAAAGTGGCAGAAATGGAAGGAGTACTGGCGAACATTGCAAAGATCTATGCGGATTTTACTTTTGAGGCTAATCAGTTGGCAGTCAGCGTTCGAGAGAGGGAGGAAGAAAGACTGCGAATCCTGCGGCAGCGGCAGAAGAGAAGGCTGTGGATCCATCCCATCACAGCACAGCGCATGACCCGTGGTGTTTATTCCACGCTTTACATCGAACTAAGGGAAAACCCTCAGAAGTTCTTCAATTACAGGTCCTTCTCAAAAAATTAGCATATAGTGCTAAATTTCATTATTTACCATAATGTAATGATTACAATTAAACTTTCATATATTATAGATTCATTATCCACTAACTGAAATTTGTCAGGTCTTTTATTGTTTTAATACTGATGATTTTGGCATACAACTCCTGATAACCCAAAAAACCTGTCTCAATAAATTAGCATATCAAGAAAAGGTTCTCTAAACGACCTATTACCCTAATCTTCTGAATCAACTAATTAACTCTAAACACATGCAAAAGATACCTGAGGCTTTTATAAACTCCCTGCCTGGTTCATTACTCAAAACCGCCATCATGGGTAAGACTAGCGACCTGACAGATGTCAAGAAGGCCATCATTGACACCCTCAAGCAAGAGGGTAAGACCCAGAAAGAAATTTCTCAACAAATAGGCTGTTCCCAGAGTGCTGTATCAAGGCACCTCAATGGTAATTCTGTTGGAAGGAAACAATGTGGCAGAAAACGCTGTACAACGAGAAGAGGAGACCGGACCCTGAGGAAGATTGTAGAGAAGGACCGATTCCCGACCTTGGGGAACCTGAGGAAGCAGTGGACTGAGTCTGGTGTGGAAACATCCAGAGCCACCGTGCACAGGCGTGTGCAGGAAATGGGCTACAGGTGCCGCATTCCCCAGGTAAAGCCACTTTTGAACCATAAACAGCGGCAGAGGCGCCTGACCTGGGCTACAGAGAAGCAGCACTGGACTGTTGCTAAGTGGTCCCAAGTACTTTTTTCTGATGAAAGCAAATTTTGCATGTCATTCGGAAATCAAGGTGCCAGAGTCTGGAGGAAGACTGGGGAGAAGGAAATGCCAAAATGCCTGAAGTCCAGTGTCAAGTACCCACAGTCAGTGATGGTGTGGGGTGCCATGTCAGCTGCTGGTGTTGGTCCACTGTGTTTCATCAAGGGCAGGGTCAATGCAGCTAGCCATCAGGAGATTTTGGAGCACTTCATGCTTCCATCGGCTGAAATGCTTTATGGAGATGAAGATTTCATTTTTCAGCACGACCTGGCACCTGCTCACAGTGCCAAAACCACTGGTAAATGGTTTACTGAGCATGGTATTACTGTGCTCAATTGGCCTGCCAACTCTCCTGACCTGAACCCCATAGAGAATCTGTGGGATATTGTGAAGAGAAAGTTGAGAGACGCAAGACCCAACACTCTGGATGAGCTTAAGGCCGCTATTGAAGCATCCTGGGCCTCCATAACATCTCAGCAGTGTCACAGGCTGATTGCCTCCATGCCACGCCGCATTGAAGCAGTCATTTCTGCCAAAGGATTCCCGACCAAGTATTGAGTGCATAACTGAACATTATTATTTGTTGGTTTTTTTGTTTGTTATTAAAAAACACTTTTATTTGATTGGATGGGTGAAATATGCTAATTTATTGAGACAGGTTTTTTGGGTTATCAGGAGTTGTATGCCAAAATCATCAGTATTGAAACAATAAAAGACCTTACAAATTTCAGTTGGTGGATAATGAATCTATAATATATGAAAGTTTAATTGTAATCATTACATTATGGTAAATAATGAAATTTAACACTATATGCTAATTTTTTGAGAAGGACCTGTATGTGAGGATGAGAGCTGAAAATTTCGAAATTTTATTGGGCCAAGTGGAAGAATGTATACGGAGACGAGACACCCAGATGCGCTTCTCCATATCACCAGCGGAGCGTCTCATGGTGACTATTCGGTAAGTATTTTTTTTTTTAAAAAATGATTCTCATTCATCAGACTTATAACTGTAATGTTGTTTTTTGAATTATTTTTATTAATTATTGTCTTTTCGTTTTGTTAACAGATTCCTTGCAACTGGAGAGTCGTTCTCATCCCTCCATTTTCAGTTTAGGCTTGGGATATCCACCATCTCAAGGATCATCAGAGATACCTGCCGGGCATTGTGGGAGTGCCTACAAGCGGAATACATCCCAGAGCCATCACAGGAGAGGTGGCTGGAGATTGCCCAAAATTTTCATCAAATTTGCCAGTTCCCAAATTGTGTTGGAGCAGTTGATGGAAAGCACATCAGGATCGTCAAACCTTCCGGCTCTGGATCACAGTTTTATAACTATAAGAAGTACTTCTCTATTGTGTTGATGGCCATAGCCGACGCACAATGCAAGTTCATCGCTGTTGATATCGGTGCGTATGGACGCGCAAATGACTCACAAATCTTTAAAAATTCACCAATGAGGCGTCGTTTGTATGGAGAGACATTTGACTTTCCGCCCCCTAGACCTCTCCCTGGAACCACCGGTCCACCATTACCATTTGTTTGTGTTGGAGATGATGCCTTCCAGCTTTCCCCACATTTGCTGAAACCCTTTGGAAGTAGTGGACTGACCCAGAGGAAGAAAATTTACAATTACCGCTTAACTAGAGCACGAAGAGTTGTAGAATGTGTTTTTGGCATCTTAACTGCCAAATGGAGAGTCCTGCTAACTGCAATTAAACTGCAGACTGAAACTGTCGATGTGGTGAAAGCGTGCGTGGTCCTGCACAATTTTATTTTAACAAAAGAACAAGTTTCCCTGGAGGATAATGTTTCAGAAAGCACCTTGCGGGATTACCAAAACCCCACTTTTCGCAGTCCAGTAGCAGTCTCCAGAATGCGGGACAGTTTTGCAGACTACTTCATGTCTCCTGCAGGATCAGTTGACTGGCAGTATGAAATGGTGTAAAAATTTTTTGCTTTTTACACTTGTAAAAATACCATTTTTTGTTTGCTTACAAAACCTTTGTACTTTAATGCAGCATAGTATGTTTTGAAACGGTACCCTTTAAACACTTTATTGTTACTATTACCATAACCTTGGTGGCGTTAAAACAGGTTTTTTTTTTTTTTAAAAAAAGAGAAAGACAATAAAAATGTTTTTCAACCAAAAAAAGTTTATTTCTTGACTTTACAAATTTTCATAATTTTTTCAGTGGAGATAGTAGCGGAGGGGCTGACAGGTTGGACCACGTCGAGAGTGGGAGACAGCACATCACGGACATCACGGGGAGGAACAGAAGTAGAATGGGTGGTGAAAACATGAGTTTGGGCAGAGAGTTGAGGTGCAGATGTGGTGTGTGTGAGGTAGGAAGGTGTGGGTGGGATCGGGAACGGAGAATTTAAAGTGGAAGAATGGAAAGGGGAAGGTAAAAACTGGGAAAGACTAAGGGGGGAAGGAACGAATGACGAAGAAGTAGAATGGGCGGGAGGAGGACGGACAGGAGGAGGACGCACAGAAGGATAGATGGTGGCTTGAGAGGGGAAAGGTGTTGAAACATGAAGGGTAGGTGGAGGGGCTTGGGACATCGCCTGCGCTAGAGCAGTGTGGCAGCCTTGCATCACATGCATCTGCAGGTCAGGAGTTAGATTTTCCATGTGCCTGAGGACCGACTGAAAAAAACAGTGTCTTGGTGACTGGTGTTCATTTGATTGCATCCTATCCAGACGACTGCTGAGTTCAAGTATGCTTTTGTTAAGCATATTGTACCCAGCAGACGTTTGCTCACTCAAAAGCTTGATGGCACTGTGGAAGGATGCATTCAGCTGCAAAAAGTCAGGCGCATAGCTCCTTTCCTGACCTCTCTGGCGCTGCCGTCCTGACCACAAAGGTGGTCTAGATGTTGTGGCAGTGGCAGAGGGGTGGGGTAAAGGGAACTTTAACTCATCACCTGCAGCTTCAAGTGACGAAGTCCGCCCTGCTGCTCCAGCGCTGGTGGATGAGGCTGAGGGATCAAACGAAAGGGAAGGTGCAGAAACAGAGGGGTCGACGTGGTCCCCGGTGGCGGACTCTTGAGGGATCGCTCCAGAGGGGTGCAACTCTGATGCAGGCTCCCGAGTGCTGCAGAAAGTGCTGTTAAAGAAGAAGAAAAAAAAATTAGTATCTTTATATTACAATTGCCCTTGCTGCAAATAAAATTGAAGGTTACACATTTTTACAGTTTGACTGAAAATATGTGGTGTTGAATATTTACCTTCTGCTCAGCAGCGTTGACCGGAGGAACGACAGGGCTCTGGCATGTTTGTATCTGCTCCTGCGTCCTCTAGATCCACTCGGGGCCTGCATCTCCTTATTAAACTCCCTCTTGAAGCGATCCCTGAGTGACCGCCACCGCACAATAATCCTGTTACCTGGAAAGAGAAAGCAAAAATTGGTTACTATACAACACATTAAATCATGCTAACATAAGGTTATGAAGTGTGAATACTTACGCGCTAGATCCTGGGCCCCAGCATCGAGTTCCTCCCAGTTATCCATAACAGCACTGCACACTTCCTCCCATAGCCGTCGGGTGATTAACTGGTCAGCATGGTGGCGGTCCGACATGTTCCACAGCGGCTCCCGAATTTGTACAGCTTGGATGAGGGTGTCCACATCGATGCCCTCCTCTTCGTCATCTTGTTCGGGAGCACGCTGTGAAGCCTAACAAAAAGATAATAAAAAGGGAAAGATTACACCACATGAATTTTACAGTTTACTAAAAACAAAAACAAAAAGGAACTTAAGGCCCCTTCACATTTAGCGACGCTGCAGCGATACCGACAACGATCCGGATCGCTGCAGCGTCGCTGTTTGGTCGCTGGAGAGCTGTCACACAGACCGCTCTCCAGCGACCAACGATGCCGGTAACCAGGGTAAACATCGGGTAACTAAGCGCAGGGCCGCGCTTAGTAACCCGATGTTTACCCTGGTTACCATGCTAAAAGTAAAAAAAAACAAACCGTACATACTTACCTACCGCTGTCTGTCCTCCAGCGCTGCGCTCTGCTTCTCTGCTCTCCTCCTGTACTGTCTGGGAGCCGGAAAGCAGAGCGGTGACGTCACCGCTCTGCTTTCCTGCTCACAGACAGTACAGGAGGAGTGCAGAGCGCAGCGCTGGAGGACAGACAGCTGTAGGTAAGTATGTAGTGTTTGTTTTTTTTTACTTTTAGCATGGTAACCAGGGTAAACATCGGGTTACTAAGCGCGGCCCTGCGCTTAGTTACCCGATGTTTACCCTGGTTACCAGTGAAGACATCGCTGGATCGGTGTCACACACGCCGATCCAGCGATGTCTCCAGGGAGTCCAGCGACGAAATAAAGTTCTGGACTTTCTTCAGCGACCAACGATCTCCCAGCAGGGGCCTGATCGTTGGTCGCTGTCACACATAACGATTTCATTAACGATATCGTTGCTACGTCACAAATAGCAACGATATCGTTAACAATATCGTTATGTGTGAAGGTACCTTTACTCTTCGGCGACCGCCGCGTTTATCATTCTGACGACTATGGGAGGTGCTTTGAGGAACTCTACGTCGAGCCCCGGATTGTGAAGACTAATAAAAAAATAAATAAATAAATATTGTTCTTGGATAGAGGCATATGTATTGTGTGTGCTGTGCTGTGCTGAATGTTTGTTTTGGGTGTAGTGTGTTGTATGTGAGGATCGATCTGTGCAAAACTTACACTATGCGCTTCCGCTCCTTGTATTTCTCCACCCTGTCCGTCTCCTTCTGTAAGCCCCTCTGCTTCATATTCCTGTGAATACAGAATAAACACATAAAGGATTAAAATACAATTACCATAGTTGTACCCCCCAAAAAAAATTATTAAGAAAAAAAAAAATAGACACCTCAGTTTGCTGCTGATGTGATGGGGGGCTCTCAGAAGAAGACATGGTCTTTCAATAATCTTGGGTTGGTCGGTCCCTTGCGTCCCTCTTGGTCCCTATGATCTGTAAGTATAAAGAGAGTTCTAAGCTACTATACAAAAGGATAGATGCAGCTTTAGGGACTTTACACTTACATCTTTTTAAAAAACTTGGGGGCTTGCTTCTATGGTTGGTAGTCAGTCCCTTGCGTCCCTCTTGGTCCCTAGGATCTGTAAGTATAAAGAGAGTTCTAAGCTACTATACAAAAGGATAGATGCAGCTTTAGGGAAGGATAGATTGGTAGATGCAGCTGGGACTTTACATCTTTTTCCAAAACTTGGGGAGCCTGCCTGTGTACGTTTTGGTCAGTACCTACTACAGTACCAACTTACTTTTAGATTTCCCCCACCACAAAAGAAAAAAGAATTTCTTAACCGTCATACTTGATATGCTAGATATGCTTGATGCACAAGCTGCCAAACCCTCTACCTCCTGTTTCCCCCCCAAAACCCCCCCCCAAAAAACCCTTTAAAGCAACACCAAAACTACTTAACTTGATATGCGCAATGCGCATGTTGGTAAAACCCACCTAAACAAAGCTTAACCTTATAAAAAATGTTCCTCATTCAAAATTAAAATACCAATTCCAAAAATTGTTATTTATGATTAACCTACAGTTTGTATTTTCTAAAACCAGATAACATTTTCTATAGCAAAGATTTGAATTATGCATTTGTATATACAAGTGGGGCAAAAAAGTATTTAGTCAGTCAGCAATAGTGCAAGTTCCACCACTTAAAAAGATGAGAGGCGTCTGTAATTTACATCATAGGTAGACCTCAACTATGGGAGACAAACTGAGAACAAAAAATCCAGAAAATCACATTGTCTGTTTTTTTATTATTTTATTTGCATATTATGGTGGAAAATAAGTATTTGGTCAGAAACAAAATTTCATCTCAATACTTTGTAATATATCCTTTGTTGGCAATGACAGAGGTCAAACGTTTTCTGTAAGTCTTCACAAGGTTGCCACACACTGTTGTTGGTATGTTGGTCCATTCCTCCATGCAGATCTCCTCTAGAGCAGTGATGTTTTTGGCTTTTCGCTTGGCAACACGGACTTTCAACTCCCTCCAAAGGTTTTCTATAGGGTTGAGATCTGGAGACTGGCTAGGCCACTCCAGGACCTTGAAATGCTTCTTACGAAGCCACTCCTTCGTTGCTCTGGCGGTGTGCTTTGGATCATTGTCATATTGAAAGACCCAGCCACGTTTCATCTTCAATGCCCTTGCTGATGGAAGGAGGTTTGCACTCAAAATCTCATGATACATGGCCCCATTCATTCTTTCATGTACCCGGATCAGTCGTCCTGGCCCCTTTGCAGAGAAACAGCCCCAAAGCATGATGTTTCCACCACCATGCTTTACAGTAGGTATGGTGTTTGATGGATGCAACTCAGTATTCTTTTTCCTCCAAACACGACAAGTTGTGTTTCTACCAAACAGTTCCAGTTTGGTTTCATCAGACCATAGGACATTCTCCCAAAACTCCTCTGGATCATCCAAATGCTCTCTAGCAAACTTCAGACGGGCCCGGACATGTACTGGCTTAAGCAGTGGGACACGTCTGGCACTGCAGGATCTGAGTCCATGGTGGCGTAGTGTGTTACTTATGGTAGGCCTTGTTAAATTGGTCCCAGCTCTCTGCAGTTCATTCACTAGGTCCCCCCGCGTGGTTCTGGGATTTTTGCTCACCGTTCTTGTGATCATTCTGACCCCACGGGGTGGGATTTTGCGTGGAGCCCCAGATCGAGGGAGATTATCAGTGGTCTTGTATTTCTTCCATTTTCTAATTATTGCTCCCACTGTTGATTTCTTCACTCCAAGCTGGTTGGCTATTGCAGATTCAGTCTTCCCAGCCTGGTGCAGGGCTACAATTTTGTTTCTGGCGTCCTTTGACAGCTTTTTGGTCTTCACCATAGTGGAGTTTGGAGTCAGACTGTTTGAGGGTGTGCACAGGTGTCTTTTTATACTGATAACAAGTTTAAACAGGTGCCATTACTACAGGTAATGAGTGGAGGAAAGAGGAGACTCTTAAAGAAGAAGTTACAGGTCTGTGAGAGCCAGAAATCTTGATTGTTTGTTTCTGACCAAATACTTATTTTCCACCATAATATGCAAATAAAATGATAAAAAAACAGACAATGTGATTTTCTGGATTTTTTTTTCTCAGTTTGTCTCCCATAGTTGAGGTCTACCTATGATGTAAATTACAGACGCCTCTCATCTTTTTAAGTGGTGGAACTTGCACTATTGCTGACTGACTAAATACTTTTTTGCCCCACTGTATAACCTTTACTGCATGTATACCCAATATTACATTTATCTTGAAAAGAGACTACTGACAGTTTTGTGAAATTTTTATTACTATATTTTTTTAAAATTTACTTTTTTTAGGGTACAGTAGGAGCTACACTGCTCTTTATTTGAAATACAAGTACATTATGGAAAACAACAAAAATGCAGAACAAATCACACATCATTTATACACACACAAAACACGTTACAGCACAGCTATTCAAAATACCAGCATAGTATGAAAAAAATATAAACAGGGCAGGCAGGCGCACGCACGCACGCGCACACACGCACACACACACGCACGCACACACACACACGCGCGCACACACACGCACACACACACACGCACACACACGCACGCGCACGCACACACGCACGCACACACACACGCACACATGCACGCTGGATGGCAGTACTCACATGGCTGTCTCAGGCAGGGTCTGGCTGGCAGGGCCTCTCTGGCTGGCAGGGCCTCTCTGGCTGGCTGGCAGGGCCTGGCTGGCAAGGTCTTGCTGGCAGGGTCTCTCTGGCTGGCTGGCAGGGCCTCTCTGGCTGGCTGGCAGGGCCTGGCTGTAAAGGTCTTGCTGGCAGGGTCTGGCAGGGTCTCTCTGGCTGGCAGGGCCTCTCTGGCTGGCTGGCAGGGCCTGGCTGGCAAGGTCTTGCTGGCAGGGTCTGGCTGGGTCTCTCTTGCATGGAAGGGTCTCTCTTGCTGGCTGGTACATTTGGGAATGACCTGTCCTCTTTATATAGTTTTTGGGTTGTCTGGGCAAAGTAACCACTTTTTGGAGCATGCTCAATTAAAAAAGCGGATTGGGGCGACTGATCCGCCAAAAAGCGGATTGCGACGGATCCGTCGCCCATAGGCGCCCATTCTAAAAAGTGGCGGACGCGACGGATCCGCCGCGGTCCGCCTTTTCGGCGGCGACAAAAAACGTTACAAAGTCCGTGTTAGGAGTCGAGTTTCCTCTGCTGCACAGGGGGAATCTCGATCCGTGTCTGCTGCGGTCTCCCATTCTGCTTCGGCCGCAGTGTGCTCTGCTCAGCGGAGGCGTCGCTCCCAGCGTCTCGCTGAGACTGATTCTGTGCAAAGGGTTACTGCTGCCTTTTCCGGCTCTCCTGTTGTACCCTGTACTGATCTGCGGCGAGCGGGCTTCCCTGGGACTAAGTCCTTATTTGCACACACTGAGCATGCCCAGGACAGGATCTCCCGTTGGAGATCGAGGGTCACATGCTCAGGTGCTGCAGCACATCCCATTGGTCCTCTTGGCAGGTCCTGAAAGGGCAAAACTTCTGTAGCAGCTTCCTGTGCTGCAACTATATAAACTGCGCATGACCGCACGGCCATGCGCTAGTATTGTCTTGATAATATGTGTGTGTGTTGTGAGTGAAAGTCGCTCTTTAAAATACCCTCCCTATTGGATGACTGTTCACGGAAGGTGTATGTTTGCTATCTAGCGCCCGACTTATCCAACAGCACGTTACACACATAACAGCGTCTAGTTGCTGTGACCGCCTGTACGGCGCCGTGCGCTTCCTCTGCGCTTTCCTTACCCAAGCCTGGGTGGTTAGTGGCATCCGTCAGTGCGGTACTGCATGCACTTTCGTGCCTTTATATACTATTTTAATAGTTTCCTTACACACCCAGTTGCGGTGTTGTGCCAGCAAGTGGTCTAATCGGACTTCAATCCTGTGTTGGGGTTGTGTTCGCTGACTTCTTGCTCGTGCTCTATGTGCGGTACCGCGGTCCTGTGACTCAACAGGATCGCTTCCTTCACGCAGGGTGAAGTTAACCCGTGCGTGTATACTTATAGTACCAACCAGAACCAAACCAAAGAATGGTAGCCGTGTGGCACTAGAACCACAACTCTTCACAGGTGTATGAAAAAGCGGCGGCAGCGGCGGCTGCAACACTGTCCAGAAAAAACAGCTCGGGGTGGTGCTCACAGAACAATCCACAGAGGACCCAAGGCTTCACTGACAGTATATCAGAAAAGAAAGTATGGCACTCACCCCTGGAGATGCTGTGATGAAGTCCTTTATTTGCTACAAACAGCAATCAGGTACATATGGAGAGGCGGCAGGACGTGAACAGGAGAGGGTGCGGGGAACTGGTAAGGACTACGGCCGTTTCGCGCAAGGCGCTTCAACGGGTCCAGGTGCAAAATACACATATGTCACTTCCTTTTAAGGGAATGGACAATCACGTGAGCAGAACATACAATTGTGTGAAGAGTTAAAAAATGTTCAATTTGCATATAGAAATGCGTACAAAGGCATAATGTCGGTAATTTAACAATATCTATAGGCTGTACATGTATTACTATCAGAAAAAATCATTTTATAAAAAAAAAAAAAAATCATTTTATAAAAAAACCGCCATATCAAGTTTATCATTGAGCCCAATGGGGCCTTGGGCATTAGTATCCAGGATCCACCTGGCTTCATGTTGTAGCAAAACCTTATTGCGATCTCCACCTTGGTGGGGGTTTTTTACAATTTCTAGGCCGGCGAAACGCAGGACATCCGGATTAGCCCCATGTTTGTTTTTCACATGTTCAATTAATCGCAGGGAACCTTTTCCAGTTACAATTGATCTATGGTGTTCCCGGAATCTAGTGATTAAAGGGCGGATAGTTTTCCCGATATAAAAGAAAAGACATGGACAAAAAATGATGTACACCACGTATTTGCTCCGACAATAAATAAAATCACGAACGGTGTGTGTTATGGAACCTATGCGCAACGGATTTGATGTTAGATGAAGGTGACAATAATTACAGTTACCGCATTTATGGTTTCCTTTGGGTCGGGACAATTCTAACCAATTTTGACTTTCAGATAGCAGTCTATTGTGGACCAGGATATCTCCGATATTTCTGGTGCATTTGTACGCAAATTGTGGTTTTAACGACGTGAGTTTAGACAGATCCCTGTCTTTTTGTAACACATGCCAGTTTTTTCTGATCGCAGAATAAATTGCATTATCCATCTCGCTATGCGTAAACGCAAAGTGAATCTTAGTTCTTTTTGTGATGATCCTTTAATTTTTTTGCATGATCCTTTAATTTTTTTGCGAGTCTTTAGGAGTGCACCTTGCGACAATTTATTAACCCTGTGTTCCGCTTCCGTTAAAATGGTGAGAGGATACTCTCTTTTCAGAAATCCTGACTTGAGCTCGGTAAGCTGCTCTTTAAAAATTAAATCATTATTATTGATTTTTCTATACCGAACCATTTGACTATACGGAATACATTTTTTCGTTCGAATGGGGTGCGCACTATTGAAGTGAAGCATGTTATTTGTTGCAGTAGGTTTTTTATGTACCCGGGTGATTAATTCGCCATCGGAGACATTGATTTTAACGTCGAGAAAATCTAACTGGTTTTCACCGAAAGTGGACGTGAACTGCATATTTTCTTTATTCACGCTATTAATGTGCGCTACAAAATTATCAAACTCGCTTTTAGAACCGTCCCAGATTATAAAAATGTCATCCGCAAATCGTACATAAAATTTCATGTGTCTCAAAAATGGATTGGCAATCGATGTGATGTACTCTTCCTCGAACGCAGCGAGAAATAAATTCGCAAAAACGCATGCGACTGGCGTACCCATGGCCGTACCGGTACATTGCAAAAACCATCTGTCCATGAATTTAAACGCATTATGCGATAGTACAAAATCCAGACTTTCTATGACAAAAGCAATAAAGTTGGGATCTTTTTCCGTATTGCTTAGTATCCTCTTGATGGCCTCCAAACCTTTATTGTGTGGAATAAGGGTGTATAGACTAACGATGTCTATGGAGGCAAGGGAAAACCCAGGTTGCCAGTCTATGATTTTCAGAGCTGACAGGAAATCTCCAGAGTCCTTCACAAAAGATGGAATCTTCTTTAAAAGTGGTTTTAAAAGCCAATCTAAAAATTGAGATAATGGCTCTGTTAGGGACTCGTTCCCTGAGATTATGGGACGTCCTGGGGGGTGCGTGGCGTTTTTATGTATTTTTGGGAGGCTATACCAATGTGGTATTTTTGGATATTCTGGAAAAAGTTTTTCGGCTCTTTTTTTAGATAGAGCTCCATTTACCACAAATTTATTCAACAATACGCGTAGTTTTTCTCTAAATTTAATCGTCGGATTGCTATCTAGTGGTAAGTATGTTGATTTATCATTAAGTTGTGATAAAGCTTCAGCTATATAGTAATTTTTATCCAAGATAACAATATTCCCCCCCTTATCTGCTTTTCTTATAACCACGTCCTTCCACCGTTGCATTTCCCATAGGGCTTTTTCTTCATTTAAAGTTAATTAACAATTCGGAGTTTGTCGCCTGCGGTATTCACTTCCTCCAGGACACCTGCTTGCGTTTCTTTTGTTTTGTTACGTTTACGGCCCCCTCGCCGGGTTCTTCTCCTAAAGGGACGGTTTTTGATGCTGAAGTTGCGGTTGTCATAATTGCAGGGTCACGATCATCCCGCTGATCCTCTAGTCCACTTGAATCGGAATCTGTGATCCATCCATCTTTCATTGCTCTTTTTTTATTATTAAAGTTTTTTCCAGGGCGATAAACTCCGAATTGTTAATTTGTCCAATAAAGTTTTGTCAGCAGACCAAGAACGAGTTTTGTCGCTGGAGTTGAATTTTTGTTTGCCTGAACGCTTTAATTTAACTAATTTTAAAATAGACCTGTTTAAAAGTGTGAGGAAAATTCATTTACATAAACAATTTGTCAACAAAGATTTGACCCCCCCAGGGTCGGCTGTACCTACTACGGAAAAACCGGCTGCGATAGGAAATTTAGGCTTTATGGCTTTCCCGCCTGCGGAAATAAACGAAATTGACAATATCTGTTTACTAGCAAGTTTAAATGAGGGAACGGATGAGGAGGATCAACAAAGGAAGCAAGATTGTGTTCCAATTCCGATCGAACCGTTTAGGGGGGGAATTCGTTCCAGCTATATGCCCGTGGTTTCCCCTGGAAACTCAATTGACTTGTTCCATGATTTAGTCTTGAAAGATGTTGAGGCGATCATATATAAAGAACCTAGAAAGAACTTAACTTTAAATGAAGAAAAAGCCCTATGGGAAATGCAACGGTGGAAGGACGTGGTTATAAGAAAAGCAGATAAGGGGGGGAATATTGTTATCTTGGATAAAAATTACTATATAGCTGAAGCTTTATCACAACTTAATGATAAATCAACATACTTACCACTAGATAGCAATCCGACGATTAAATTTAGAGAAAAACTACGCGTATTGTTGAATAAATTTGTGGTAAATGGAGCTCTATCTAAAAAAAGAGCCGAAAAACTTTTTCCAGAATATCCAAAAATACCACATTGGTATAGCCTCCCAAAAATACATAAAAACGCCACGCACCCCCCAGGACGTCCCATAATCTCAGGGAACGAGTCCCTAACAGAGCCATTATCTCAATTTTTAGATTGGCTTTTAAAACCACTTTTAAAGAAGATTCCATCTTTTGTGAAGGACTCTGGAGATTTCCTGTCAGCTCTGAAAATCATAGACTGGCAACCTGGGTTTTCCCTTGCCTCCATAGACATCGTTAGTCTATACACCCGTATTCCACACAATAAAGGTTTGGAGGCCATCAAGAGGATACTAAGCAATACGGAAAAAGATCCCAACTTTATTGCTTTTGTCATAGAAAGTCTGGATTTTGTACTATCGCATAATGCGTTTAAATTCATGGACAGATGGTTTTTGCAATGTACCGGTACGGCCATGGGTACGCCAGTCGCATGCGTTTTTGCGAATTTATTTCTCGCTGCGTTCGAGGAAGAGTACATCACATCGATTGCCAATCCGTTTTTGAGACACATGAAATTTTATGTACGATTTGCGGATGACATTTTTATAATCTGGGATGGTTCTAAAAGCGAGTTTGATAATTTTGTAGCGCACATTAATAGCGTGAATAAAGAAAATATGCAGTTCACGTCCACTTTCGGTGAAAACCAGTTAGATTTTCTCGACGTTAAAATCAATGTCTCCGATGGCGAATTAATCACCCGTGTACATAAAAAACCTACTGCAACAAATAACATGCTTCACTTCAATAGTGCGCACCCCATTCGAACGAAAAAATGTATTCCGTATAGTCAAATGGTTCGGTATAGAAAAATCAATAATAATGATTTAATTTTTAAAGAGCAGCTTACCGAGCTCAAGTCAGGATTTCTGAAAAGAGAGTATCCTCTCACCATTTTAATGGAAGCGGAACACAGGGTTAATAAATTGTCGCAAGGTGCACTCCTAAAGACTCGCAAAAAAATTAAAGGATCATCACAAAAAGAACTAAGATTCACTTTCGCGTTTACGCATAGCGAGATGGATAATGCAATTTATTCTGCGATCAGAAAAAACTGGCATGTGTTACAAAAAGACAGGGATCTGTCTAAACTCACGTCGTTAAAACCACAATTTGCGTACAAACGCACCAGAAATATCGGAGATATCCTGGTCCACAATAGACTGCTATCTGAAAGTCAAAATTGGTTAGAATTGTCCCGACCCAAAGGAAACCATAAATGCGGTAACTGTAATTATTGTCACCTTCATCTAACATCAAATCCGTTGCGCATAGGTTCCATAACACACACCGTTCGTGATTTTATTTATTGTCGGAGCAAATACGTGGTGTACATCATTTTTTGTCCATGTCTTTTCTTTTATATCGGGAAAACTATCCGCCCTTTAATCACTAGATTCCGGGAACACCATAGATCAATTGTAACTGGAAAAGGTTCCCTGCGATTAATTGAACATGTGAAAAACAAACATGGGGCTAATCCGGATGTCCTGCGTTTCGCCGGCCTGGAAATTGTAAAAACCCCCCACCAAGGTGGAGATCGCAATAAGGTTTTGCTACAACATGAAGCCAGGTGGATCCTGGATACTAATGCCCAAGGCCCCATTGGGCTCAATGATAAACTTGATATGGCGGTTTTTTTATAAAATGATTTTTTTTTTATTTTTTTAATAAAATGATTTTTTCTGATAGTAATACATGTACAGCCTATAGATATTGTTAAATTACCGACATTATGCCTTTGTACGCATTTCTATATGCAAATTGAACATTTTTTAACTCTTCACACAATTGTATGTTCTCCTCACGTGATTGTCCATTCCCTTAAAAGGAAGTGACATATGTGTTTTTTGCACCTGGACCCGTTGAAGCGCCTTGCGCGAAACGGCCGTAGTCCTTACCGGTTCCCCGCACCCTCTCCTGTTCACGTCCTGCCGCCTCTCCATATGTACCTGATTGCTGTTTGTAGCAAATAAAGGACTTCATCACAGCATCTCCAGGGGTGAGTGCCATACTTTCTTTGCTGATATACTTATAGTACCGTCATATAGTCCGTCTTACTAGCAGCAGGGTTTTTACCTGCACGGTGGACCTCGGACTGTGAACGCACCTAGTTTCATATCATCTATACTTGGTGCGTTCCGCCAGTCCTTAACATAATACTAGCGCCAAGGTCTGGCTAGTAATGACGGACGATCAGCGTTTACAGCGGTACATCCAGCAGCTGGAGGGAAGGTTGGCGTCTCTAGAGCGTTCAACCTCAGCTGTGGATGTTACTGCTGTCGCTGTTCAGGCTGCAAGTGTGGCTGCAGCTACTTTGTCCACTGCCGCCCCTGTACCGACGCTATCTCGCCTCCCGCTACCAGAGAAATTTTCTGGTGACAGTAAGTCCTGTAGGGGTTTCTTGAGTCAGTGCTCAATACATCTCGAGCTTCTGGCCTCTCGTTTCCCTACAGAGCGGGCTAAGGTGGGCTTTATCATATCCCTATTGTCGGACAGGGCGTTGCAGTGGGCTACACCGCTGTGGGAGCGTGGCGATCATGTGGTGCAGAGTGCTCCGTTATTCCTGAGCACTCTGAAACAGGTCTATTTAGGACCTCGTGTCACCCATGATACGGCGCTCCAACTGTTGGCATTGACTCAGGGCTCGTCCATGGTCAGCCTTTTTGCCGTCCACTTCCGCACTCTAGCATCTGAGCTGGAGTGGTCGGATAAAGCCCTTATCCCTATATTTTGGAGGGGGCTGGCTGACCACGTTAAGGACGCCCTGGCCACTAGGGAGATTTCCGCCACACTGGAAGAATTAATAACAGTATCTACTCGTATTGACCTCCGTTTTCACGAGCGGAGGTTAGAGTGAGCCCAGTGTAGGCAGAGGTTTCGGCTGGCTCCCACCTTCGCCAAACCTTTGGAATCTCCAGTCCAGGCTCCTGAGCCCCATGAACCTAAGGTAGTGTCACGAGCGGGATCTAAGTCCCGGACCGCTCGTGCACCCCAGGTTTGCCATGTATGCCAACAGTCAGGACATCTTGCCACCAGATGTCATCAGCGGTCGAGGAAACGTCAGCGTCTAGTGGTAGTAGGTGGAGGTGCACTAGACACTGCGACGTTTGCCTCCAAATTGTCCTTTAAGGGGACAATTACTTTTGGCTCATCCTCCCACTCGGTAGAACTCTGCGTGGATTCTGGGGCGGAGGGCAATTTTATGTCTTCTGCTTTCGCCCAACGTCACGCAATACCCCTGGTTATGCTACCTCAACCAGTAACGGTACGAGTGGTGAATGGGTCGACACTCCCCGCACAGATAACACATCAGACCATCCCTTTTACTCTGTCCATGTCACCATCCCATCAGGAGATTATATCTCTGCTCATCATTCCTGAGGGGATTGATGAGGTCCTGTTGGGGATACCTTGGTTACGTTACCACTCTCCTCACATCAAGTGGTCCTCAGGCAGAATTTTGGGATGGGGTGAATCATGTGGGGGTAGGTGTCACCGAGAGTGTGTTCAGGTTGCTACTACTGAGGTACCCGCAGATCTATCCTCTCTCCCCAAGCAATATTGGTCTTACGGCAGACGTGTTCTCCAAAAAGGCGGCGGAGACCCTTCCGCCCCATCGCCCCTATGACTGTCCTATCGATCTCTTGCCTGGTGCGGAGCCTCCCCGGGGTCGAGTTTATCCATTATCTCTCCCGGAGACAGAGGCCATGTCTCAGTACATTCAAGAGAATCTGGCAAGAGGATTTATCAGGAAGTCAGTGTCACCTGCTGGGGCAGGGTTCTTCTTCGTGCAGAAGAAGAATGGGGAACTACGTCCATGCATAGACTACAGGGGTCTTAACGCTATCACCGTTAAAAACAAGTATCCTTTGCCCTTGATATCCGAGCTCTTCGATAGGCTTCGGGGAGCTAGAGTGTTTACTAAATTAGATCTGCGGGGTGCTTATAACCTGATTCGCATCCGTGAGGGGGACAAATGGAAAACGGCGTTTAACACCAGAGATGGGCACTATGAGTATCTGGTGATGCCCTTCGGGCTCTGTAATGCCCCAGCCGTTTTCCAAGACTTTGTCAACGACATCTTCCGGGATATGCTTTCCACCTCAGTTGTAGTCTATCTGGATGATATTCTCATCTTTTCTCCAGATATAGACTCCCACCGGAGAGATGTTGGCAGAGTCTTCGACCTCTTACGGGCAAACTCTCTTTATGCTAAGTTGGAGAAGTGTATGTTTGAGCAGGAGTCTTTACCGTTCCTGGGCTATATCATCTCCGCCCAGGGATTGGCTATGGATCCTGCCAAACTACAGGCTGTGATGGACTGGCAAGAGCCCCATTCTCTTAAAGCGGTGCAGCGCTTTATGGGGTTCATTAACTATTACCGCCAGTTCATTCCCCACTTCTCAACTCTGGTAGCTCCCCTGGTAGCCCTCACCAAGAAGGGAGCGAATCCCAAATTGTGGTCGGAAGAGGTCTCCAAGGCCTTCACTTCTATTAAGTCCCACTTTGCTAGCGCTCCCATCTTACATCGTCCCGATGTGGATAAGCCATTCCTAATGGAGGTGGATGCCTCATCCGTTGGTGCTGGAGCAGTCCTCTATCAAAAGGATGCTCAAGGTCGGAAGCATCCATGCTTCTTCTTCTCTAAGACCTTCACGCCAGCGGAGAGAAACTACTCCATCGGGGATAGGGAGTTGCTAGCAATGAAATTGGCCTTTTCAGAGTGGAGACACGGACCACAAAAATTTGGTCTACTTGCAAACAGCCCAGCGGCTAAATTCTCGCCAAGCCAGATGGTCCTTGTTCTTTTCCCAGTTCCACTTTTCCCTTCATTTTCTCGCCGTGGAGAAGAATATTCGTGCTGACGCTCTCTCTCGCTCCCTTATGTCAACTGAAGAGGAGGAAGAGGAGCCTCGGCTTATTGTCCCTTCTGAGAGCCTGAGAACCGTAGCGCCGGTTTCGCTGGAGTCTGTGCCTCCGGGCAAGACTTTTGTGCCCATTAATTTGCGACTGGAGGTTCTCTCTTGGGCTCATTCGTCCAGGGTGGGTGGACACTTTGGGACAAAGAGGACATCTGAGCTACTGGCGAGGACGTACTGGTGGCCGCATATGGTCCGGGATGTCAGGGATTATATTCTGGCGTGTGTCTCTTGCGCCAAAAATAAATCTCCGCGGCAAAGGCCAGCTGGGTTGCTCTATCCCTTGCCGGTGGCAGATAGGCCCTGGGAGATGGTCGGGATGGACTTTGTCGTGGGTTTACCCAAATCTCACGGCTGTACCATCATTTGGGTCATCACCGATCATTTCTCAAAAATGGTGCATTTGGTGCCGCTACCACGGTTACCTTCTGCACGGGCCTTGGCAGCTTTGTTCATTAAACACATCTTCCGCCTACATGGTATGCCTGACAAAATTGTCAGTGACCGGGGTCCCCAGTTTGCGTCTCGGTTCTGGAGAGAGCTTTGTCGTCTTCTCAGTATTGAGTTGAATCTCTCTTCCGCTTATCATCCCGAGACGAATGGGTTGGTAGAGAGGGCCAACCAGACCTTGGTCACATACCTGCGACATTTTGTTTCAGCCAGGCAGGATGACTGGGCATCCTTGCTATCGTGGGCAGAGTTTGCGCTGAACAACGCCATAGCCGACTCCACTGGACAAACCCCATTCCTCCTCAACTATGGTCAGCATCCACGGGTACCTGTGCCTATGCCCGTGTCTTCTGCAGACTCCAGGGTGGCAGACTGGGCTGTGGAGGCACGGGATATTTGGGACCGCACTCAGGATGCCATTCGGGCCTCTAAGGAGAGAATGAGGTCCTCCGCCAATGCTCATCGGCGCCCCGCTCCGACCTTTGCTCCTGGCGACTTGGTGTGGCTCTCCGCCCGTAACATCAGGCTGCGAGTTGAGTCCACTAAGTTTGCTCCTCGCTACTTGGGTCCCTTCAAGGTCCTCGAACAGGTTAATCCTGTGGTCTACCGTCTGGCCCTTCCTCCACGCCTTGGTATCACCGACACCTTTCATGTGTCCCTCCTTAAGCCCGTATACATGTCCCGGTTTTCTGAGTCATCTGCCGAGACATCGGGTTCGTCTACGGACGATTTCGAGGTGAACGCTATCTTGGGGTGCAAGGTGGTACGTGGCAAAAAATTTTTTTTGGTGGACTGGAAGGGTTACGGCCCTGAGGATAGGTCCTGGGAGCCTGCTGAGCACATTCGGGCTCCGCAGCTTATTGCTGCCTTCGAACGTAGCAAGGCCCAAGGAGGGGGGGCCCTAGGAGGGGGGGGGGTAATGTTAGGAGTCGAGTTTCCTCTGCTGCACAGGGGGAATCTCGATCCGTGTCTGCTTCAGCCGCAGTGGGCTCTGCTCAGCGGAGGCGTCGCTCCCAGCGTCTCGCTGAGACTGATTCTGTGCAAAGGGTTACTGCTGCCTTTTCCGGCTCTCCTGTTGTACCCTGCACTGATCTGCGGCGAGCGGGCTTCCCTGGGACTAAGTCCTTATTTGCACACACTGAGCATGCCCAGGACAGGATCTCCCATTGGAGATCGAGGGTCACATGCTCAGGTGCTGCAGCACATCCCATTGGTCCTCTTGGCAGGTCCTGAAAGGGCAAAACTTCTGTAGCAGCTTCCTGTGCTGCAACTATATAAACTGCGCATGACCGCACGGCCATGCGCTAGTATTGTCTTGATAATATGTGTGTGTGTTGTGAGTGAAAGTCGCTCTTTAAAATACCCTCCCTATTGCATGACTGTTCGCGGAAGGTGTATGTTTGCTATCTAGCGCCCGACTTATCCAACAGCACGTTACACACATAACAGCGTCTAGTTGCTGTGACCGCCTGTACGGCGCTGTGCGCTTCCTCTGCGCTTTCCTTACCCAAGCCTGGGTGGTTAGTGGCGTCCGTCAGTGCGGTACTGCATGCACTTTCGTGCCTTTATATACTATTTTAATAGTTTCCTTACACACCCAGTTGCGGTGTTGTGCCAGCAAGTGGTCTAATCGGACTTCAATCCTGTGTTGGGGTTGTGTTCGCTGACTTCTTGCTCGTGCTCTATGTGCGGTACCGCGGTCCTGTGACTCAACAGGATCGCTTCCTTCACGCAGGGTGAAGTTAACCCGTGCGTGTATACTTATAGTACCGTCATATAGTCCGTCTTACTAGCAGCAGGGTTTTTACCTGCACGGTGGACCTCGGACTGCGAACGCACCTAGTTTCATATCATCTATACTTGGTGCGTTCCGCCAGTCCTTAACAGTCCGTCAATGTCTAGACAACGTCCGCCCAATATCGACGGATCCGTCGCATGGCGGATGGAACGGACGACAATCCGCCACAATCCGTCGCTAATGCAAGTCAATGGGAAAATTGCGGATCCGCCCCAAAAAAATGGCAGATCCGCTATTTGACGAAAATGGCGGTTTTTGACTGACGCCGAAAGACTGAAATGTGAAAGAGGCTTTAAAGGGGTTGTCCACTTAATCTTTTGTGACGCTGGTGGGTGTGGACCCACTGTGCCACTGGCTGGACTTACCCTGGAGGAGCATAACTAAATGGCTACCTGGTCTTCATTAGCGCCTCCGATGGTGAGGGTAGGCTTGGGCGGCAGGATAGTCACCAGTGTTCGTACCTGTGGCAGCTGACCCACAGCTCAGAGCAGGTGTGCCTGGTATAGCGGGGTAAGATAGAAGCATAGTCAGATGGTCCAGATGATATAGCTCCTGCTGGTTCGTAATTGGCGGGGAAATCCAAACCCAGCAGGACACATCAGGCTTAAATTCCTGCAGGATCTGGTCGCTCCCCTATAGCCATGTGGAGACATCAGGGACATGCAGCAGAGTTGGAAGTTCTGCATAGACTCATCATGGCAGCTTAAGAAGAGCATTAGAAATGCATTGAGTAGCACAGTGGCAGAAACGCATGGGAGTTACCACCGTGACATCTTTATTTTAACAAATGTGTTGTGGACATGAATTTGTGGCACTCAGTAATAGATCAGTATAAGGCCATGTTCACACGTTCAGTATTTGATCAGTTTTTTACATCAGTATTGGTAAGCCAAAATCAGGAGTGGAAGAAACAGAGGAAAAGTATAATAGAAATTTGTCACCACTCCTGGTTTTGGCTTACAAATACTGATGTAAAAAACTGATCAAATACTGAACGTGTGAACATGGCGTTACAATTTCTCCTCTTCACTTATTAGTGCAATCTTCCTTATGGGCCTTGCAAGAGAATCGGGCAGATTATGCTAATGTCACTCGGATCACATGCTGTCAGACATGAACTCTGTAGCGTGGGAAAGTTTCTGAACATTTTCCACACACTGTCAAGTTCACCTTAGGTCAGGCGGGGCCGACTAACGCTGACATCACTGAGCATGCGCAGACTCCGCACCTGACCCGCGGTGAACTGACAGCATGGGAAAATGTTCAGAAACTGTCCCAAGCTACAGAGTTAATGTCCAGTCAGGCAGGGAGGCTGCGCAGGCAGCTTTCATTCATTCCTACCTGGTTTACAGCCCCTTGAGATGGATTACAGCGTGAGACTTGACTGTACGGCGGACAAGTATGGGAAATTGTTGCTTTTTCATTTTGGAATTTTTTACAGGAGAACGAGGGCTTCGCTTGGATTGAGAGTGCAATAGAGATGTTAAACCTGTGTGTTTAATTTCATTAAAATACTTTATTCTCAATGTGTGTGTGTATTTTTAACCCTTTCATACTATTGGATTAATATCGATAGGTGTCTTATTGACACCTCTCCATTATTAACCAGGCCTAAAGTCAACTTACAATAGCAAGGTGACATTAACCCCTTATTACCCCATATGCCAATGCTACAGGGCAGTGGGAAGAGAGAGGCTAAGTGCCAGAATAGGCGCATGTTAGGCCGGCGTCACACACAGCGTAAAACAATACGGTCCGTATATTACGGCCGTAATACGCTGAAAAGTCCCGAAAAAAGTGGTCCGTAGCTCCTCCGTAGGCAGGGTGTGTCAGCGTTTTTTGCGCATGGCATCCTCCGTATGTAATCCGTATGGCATCCGTACTGCGTGGTTTTCTCGCAGGCTAGCAAAACCAACATACCGCTATAGAAGTGATCCATGTGTCCCAAAAAGAAAAGAAAATATATATATACTGTCTATATATATATATATATATATATATATGTCAGTAGACACATATATTAGAGAGAAAAGCCGGTAATTCAGTGCGGTGTACAGTAAAATCACACTGACAGCTTACAGTAGAATAGGTAGAATAAATGTGTACACATAGAATAGGTATATATATATATATATGTCAGTGAGACACATATATGTATATATATTAATATTTATTCCAGCGCTAGACAGCTTGAAAGCCGGTAATTCAATTACCGGCTTTTTCCTTCTCCTTCCTAAAACCCGACATGATTTGAGACATGGTTTACATACAGTAAACCATGTCTTCTCTCCATTTTTTTTGCAGATTCCACACTACTAATGTCAGTAGTGTGTATCTGCAAAATTTGGCCGTTCTAGCTCTTAAAATAAAGGGTTAAATGGCGGAAAAAATTGGCGTGGGCTCCCGCGCAATTTTCTCCGCCAGAGTAGTAAAGCCAGTGACTGAGGGCAGATATTAATAGCCTGGAGAGGGTCCACGGTTATTGGCCCCCCCCTGGCTAAAAATATCTGCCCCCAGCCACCCCAGAAAAGGCACATCTGGAAGATGCGCCTATTCTGGCACTTGGCCACTCTCTTCCCATTCCCGTGTAGCGGTGGGATATGGGGTAATGAAGGGTTAATGCCACCTTGCTATTGTAAGGTGACATTAAGCCTAATTAATAATGGAGAGGCGTCAATTATGACACCTATCCATTATTAATCCAATACTAGTAAAGGGTTAAATAAAACACAAACACATTTTTTTAAATTATTTTAATGAAATAAAAACAATGGTTGTTGCAGTATTTTATTCAACGCCCAATCCAGTCACTGAAGACCCTCGTTCTGTGAGTAAAAAAACATAATAAACCAACAATATACTTACCCTCCGCAGATCTGTAACGTCCAACGATGTAAATCCTTCTGAAGGGGTTAAAACATTTTGCAGCAAGGAGCTGTGCTAATGCAGGCTGCTCCTCGCTGCAAAACCCCAGGGAATGAGGCTAAAAATAGATCAATGATCTATATTTAGCTTCATTTGCGGTGAGGCGCCCTCTGCTGGCTGTTCATAGATCGTGGGAAATTACCTAGAAAGCTCCCTGGCTAGGTAATTTCCCACGATCTATGAACAGCCAGCAGAGGGCGCCTCACCGCAAATGAAGCTAAATATAGATCATTGATCTATTTTTAGCCTCATTCCCTGGGGTTTTGCAGCGAGGAGCAGCCTGCATTAGCACAGCTCCTTGCTGCAAAATGTTTTAACCCCTTCAGAAGGATTTACATCGTTGGACGTTACAGATCTGCGGAGGGTAAGTATATTGTTGGTTTATTATGTTTTTTTACTCACAGAACGAGGGTCTTCAGTGACTGGATTGGGTGTTGAATAAAATACTGCAACAACCATTGTTTTTATTTCATTAAAATAATTTTAAAAAATGTGTTTGTGTTTTATTTAACCCTTTACTAGTATTGGATTAATAATGGATAGGTGTCATAATTGACGCCTCTCCATTATTAATTAGGCTTAATGTCACCTTACAATAGCAAGGTGGCATTAACCCTTCATTACCCCATATCCCACCGCTACACGGGAATGGGAAGAGAGTGGCCAAGTGCCAGAATAGGCGCATCTTCCAGATGTGCCTTTTCTGGGGTGGCTGGGGGCAGATATTTTTAGCCAGGGGGGGGCCAATAACCGTGGACCCTCTCCAGGCTATTAATATCTGCCCTCAGTCACTGGCTTTACTACTCTGGCGGAGAAAATTGCGCGGGAGCCCACGCCAATTTTTTCCGCCATTTAACCCTTTATTTTAAGAGCTAGAACAGCCAAATTTTGCAGATACACACTACTGACATTAGTAGTGTGGAATCTGCAAAAAAAATGGAGAGAAGACATGGTTTACTGTATGTAAACCATGTCTCAAATCATGTCGGGTTTTAGGAAGGAGAAGGAAAAAGCCGGTAATTGAATTACCGGCTTTCAAGCTGTCTAGCGCTGGAATAAATATTAATATATATACATATATGTGTCTCACTGACATATATATATATATACCTATTCTATGTGTACACATTTATTCTACCTATTCTACTGTAAGCTGTCGGTGTGATTTTACTGTACACCGCACTGAATTACCGGCTTTTCTCTCTAACAGCGCTGCGTATTTCTCGCAAGTCACACTTCTTGTCCGTGTGTAATCCGTATTTTTCACGCTTCCATAGACTTTCATTGGCGTATTTCTTGCGCAGTACGGTGACAAACGCAGCATGCTGCGATTTTGTACGGCCGTAGAAAGCCGTATAATACTGATCAGTAAAATACGGCAAATAGGAGCAGGGGCATAGAGAATAATTGTGCCGTATTTTTTGCGAGTTTTACGGACGTAGATTCTGCGCTCTTACGTCCGTAAAACTCGCATGTGTGACGGCGGCCTTACAGATGTGCCTTTTCTGGGGTGGCTGGGGGCAGATGTTTTAGCCGGAGGGGGGGGGGGCAATAACCATGGTCCCTCTCTAGTCTATTAATATCTGCCCTCAGTCTATGGCTTTCCCTCTCTGGCGGAGAAAATTGTGCGGGAGCCCACTCCAGTTTTTTCTGTGAATTAATCCTTTAACACCTACAGCTCCCAAATTTTACACACACACATACTACTAACAGTAGTGAGGGACATATAAAAATCAAACTTCTGCAATGGTTTACTGTATGTAAACCATGTCTCATATCCTGTTGGGTTCTGCAATGATTTTACCGAACCCGACAATTGAATTATCAGCTATTCTGATATCTCGCTCTGTATGAAATATATATATGTGTATTGTGGTGCAGTAAAAGGTGTAGTGCTGGAAGGAAGATATATTTCTCCCAGTAGGATAAGATTTGGCTTGTTTGTTTTTTTTCCTAAAGGTTGAGGACCTACAGTGATGTCACGATCACGTGATCAGCCCATGTGATAGGTACATCACCTGTGAGTATGGCTATAGGCTTTGTAATGAAGTTTCTTCTGTTTGGCACATGTTCTGTGTGAGGAGCTGGGCTGGAATGAGCCTGAACTGGTTTTGTCAGTTGCATATGCTGCAACGGTTGGCAACAAGACTGGTAGCAAACTTGGGAATGGCACCTGGCGGAAGCTGCTGACCTGGCAGACGCTTAGTTAAGCCCGTCCCGTGCAAGGGTGAGTCTGAGACCAGTGTTTCTCCAAGCTGCAATATGTTTGTTTTTCTCTCACTTTCTGCCACGGACAGTGGTTTATTAACACTTTAAACAGAAGTTTGGACTTAAAGCCTGTGTGTTGCCTCATTACTGTGGCCCTGCCACTGCCTACCAGAGCAAATCCCTACAGTGTATATATATATACAGTACAGACCAAAAGTTTGGACACCTTCTCATTTACAGATTTTTCTGTATTTTCATGACTATGAAAATTGTACATTCACACTGAATGCATCAAAACTATGAATTAACATATTTGGAATTATATACTTAACATACTTATACTTTGAAACTGCTAAGACTCTTACTGTCACTCTTATTCATTCCTGTCTGGACTACTGCAACTCTCTTCTGATCGGTCTCCCTCTTTCCAAACTTTCTCCTCTCCAATCCATCTTGAATGCGGCAGCCAGGGTCATATTTCTGTCCAGCCGCTTCACCGATGCCTCCATCTTGTGCCAGTCATTACACTGGTTACCCATTCGCTACAGGGTCCAGTATAAACTCATCTCTCTCACCCACAAAGCTCTCCACAGTTCTGCACCGCCTTATATCTCCTCTCTCATCTCCGTCTATCACCCTAGACGTGCCCTCCGTTCTACAAATGACCTAAGACTAACATCCCCCGTAATCCGAACCTCACACCTCCATCTCCAAGACTTCTCTTGTGCTGCGCCAGCTCTCTGGAATGCACTTCCCCAGACAATCAGACTGATACCTAGCCCCGATCTATTCAAGCACGCTTTAAAAACCCATCTCTTCAAACAAGCCTACCACATCAACTACTCAGTAAACTAACTTTGTCCTGTTCCCTCCTTCCAAATATTATCTGCATGTGAATCTGCACCCTACTATTCATCTGTCTCCACACCCTCCATGCACATGATAACTGCTCTTGATACTTGACTATTGCACTTAAACACACGGGCTGATGACCAGATCATGCAGCTTTATATGAAAATCCCTATTTATTATAATTGCCAGACCTGAAATAACAAGCACTTTTCACCTATTGTGTCCCCCTATTTCCTTGTAGATTGTAAGCTTGCGAGAAGGGACCTCACCCCTAATGTCACTGTTTAAATTGTCTTAACTTGTACTGAATTGATTGTCTGTACATGTCCCCGCTTAATTGTAAAGTGCTGCGGAATATGTTGGTGCTATATAAATAAAAATTATTATTATCAACAAAAAAGTGTGAAACAACTGAAAATATGTCTTATATTCTAGGTTCTTCAGAGTAGCCACCTTTTGCTTTGATGACTGCTTTTCACACTCTTGGCATTCTCTTGATGAGCTTCAAGAGGTAGTCACCGGGAATGGTCCTCCAACAATCTTGAAGGAGTTCCCAGAGATGCTTAGCACTTGTTGGCCCTTTTGCCTTCACTCTGCGGTCCAGCTCATCCCAACTCATCTTGATTGGGATCAGGTCTGGTGACTGTGGAGGCCAGGTCATCTGGTGTAGCACCCCATCACTCTCCTTCTTCTTGGTCAAATAGCCCTTACACAGCCTGGAGGTGTGTTTGGGGTCATTGTCCTGTTGAAAAATAAATGATGGTCCAACTAAACGCAAACCGGATGGAATAGCATGCCGCTGCAAGATGCTGTGGTAGCCATGCTGGTTCAGTAAGCCTTCAATTTTGAATAAATCCCCAACAGTGTCACCAGCAAAGCACCTCCATACCATCACACCTCCTCCTCCATGCTTCACGGTGGGAACCAGGCATGTAGAGTCCATCTGTTCACCTTCTCTGCGTCACACAAAGACACGGTGGTTGGAACCAAAGATCTTAAATTTGGACTCATCAGACCAAAGCATAGATTTCCACTGGTCTAATGTCCATTCCTTGTGTTCTTTAGCCCAAACAAGTCTCTTCTACTTGTTGTCTGTCCTTAGCAGTGGTTTCCTAGCAGCTATTTTACTATGAAGGCCTGCTGCACAAAGTCTCCTCTTAACAGTTGTTGAGATGTGTCTATACGTTGCGTGTGACGCCAGCCAAAGGGTGATACACAACCTATGACATACCTAGAATATAAAAAGTAATAAAGAAACAAAAACAAACTGTGTGTCAGGAGTATTTAAAGGGAACTTGTCACCCCCCCAGGGCGTTTTTAAGTAAAAGAGCCACCTTCAGCAGCACTAAGGCTACTTTCATACATCAGGTTTTCGCTGTCAGGCTGAATCCGGCTAAATTGCAAAAAAAACGGATCTGGCGAATGTTGCTGCTGGATCCAGTTTTTTTTCCCATAGACTTGTATTAGTGCCGGATTGCGCCGGACGACATTACATTTCGTCCAGTTTTCGCCGGATCCGGCAAATCTGCCGTTTCCGGTTTCTGGAAAAAACGTCCATAGCAACGTTTTTTGTCTCCGGCGCTTCCGGCTTGTTGCTAGAATGGAACCTATGGGAGCCGGAAGGTGCTGGATCCGGAAAATGACGGATTCTGGCGCCGGATTCCGTTTTTTTAAACTGAGCATGCTCCAAATTTTTTTAATGCAATAATCTAGATATGCTAGCCGACTCTGTAGAAAAAACGGATCAGTCTCATTAGTTTTTCACAATCTGCACCGGATCCAGTTTTTTCAACATTTTCCGGATTGTGCCTGATGCAAAAAACTTGATGTGTGAAAGTAGCCTAAAGCTGCATTCTGTGAAGGTGGCTCTTACGTTTCTGATCCCTAGTAACACTGAAATATTGACTTTTATAAATTGCGCCCCATACCTGTATTGAGTTCCAGAGGTATGGTGTTTCAGCCGCCTCCCAGCTGTCCATCATCCAGCTCTTGCGTCTGTGCGCTACCTCCTGTGTTGCTGTTACATGCCCGGCGCCTGTGCTGTGCCAACAGTTCTAGGGTATGCGCAGTGCGTGCTGCTCGGGAACTGACATCAAGCTATCGCACCTGCGTGTTGCGGAGGCCCAAGATCCCGCCCCGCAGTGTGTTATGATATATTCACACTGCGGGGCTGGGAATCTGGCGCCTGCGCAATGGAGCGGGTCACCATGCTCCATTGAAGATAGTGCCGAAGTCTTGTGAGCTTTGTAGTTTTCAATAAAACCAATCTTTTCACCTTATAAAGTACTTAAAAAATTTAAAAAAAATGTGACGTGGAAAGGAAAAAGACCAAAACAGCAATTTTTATGCCATATTCTTAGTTATAACTTTTTGTTATCTTTCCATCACATGTATTTTTGTGAAGTGAGTTATAATTTTTATTTCTAGTTTTTATTATCAGTTTGTTTGGATCCATTCAATTGCTTGCGTTTTTTCAATTTTTGGGAAGGAGATATGACCAAAAACAGCATTTCTGCCATTTTGATTTTCTTTTCTGCTTTGTCATTCACTGTATGTTATAAAATATTTTTATTTTATGTCAGTTTGAACAATTATGTACAGTATGTCGTGATACCAATATTTAAAAAAAAAAATGTATTTGCAGGAAAAGGGGGATAATTTATACTTTTATCTTAGTTTTTTTTTTTATAGTTTGTATTAGTTCCCTTGAACTCCGATGCTTGCTTAGACAATATACTGCAACACTATGTTATGCATTGGAAACAACCACCCTCCGTTCTCATGTTCTTAAATGACGCCGTCACGATTGATAGTGATCTAAAAGCCATTATGCACATGAGCCCGCTTCTTACATTAAGAGAGCCCATCAGCTATATATAAATTCATGGTGTATGTTCCCAAATGATTGTACATAACTTTTTTATTTTTAGCTTCTGTTCATATTTGTGTTGTATCTGTCATAGATCGTCCAAAAATAGAAGATAGAAGTGCAGCGCACCAGAGTCCTGGTCGTTCTTCCACCAGGGGGGAGTGATGTTACGTCTGATGGCACCAAAGGAGTTCACCTTACCAGGTATCACAGCCACACACACACTTCACACGCCAGTCCACCAGGGGGAGCTAAGGGTTCTGTCTATTAGGCCACTCCTCACATTAGGTTAAAACTGGTGGGTTGGGGAGGAAGTTAGGGAGTTCCTGGCTGGAGACAGACGAGGAAAGGTCTCCAGGTCGAGCTGGCTGGAGTGATCTCCAGTCAGATCCAGACTGCGGTCTGAGGAGGACAGAAAGTACACGGAGCTGCGCCTGCAACCCATGCGGCAGCATCCTAGGAAAGAACACAAAAAGAATTGTGTTGTAGGGAGTGAGCCACGAAGTCACAGCAAAAGGAGAACAAAAACCAGAAGGAGTCCTGTCCTAAGAGAGGCTGCCTCCTTCTGGAGCGCAGGCCGGTGGCCGGAACACCGAGGGAGTAATAGACTCTACGCTTTACTTCAGAGACCGGCAGAGCAGTCAATTCCAAGTTGGCTGTCCAACCTAAACACCTAAGCAGAGACAGTGGCAATTGTGGAGGAGGGGCGTCTCTAGGGTCCCTATAAAATAGCCTCAGGCCATCACCATCATACGGGTTTGTCCTATCCATCTGGGGGACAGAGAGAGGCACTCTGGACTGTGGATGCTGAAGCCTTCAGTAAAGGTAAAGAGACTGCACCCATTGTGTCCTCGTTATTCGCCGCGCCTTAAATCATCCACCATCATCTAATACTTCTGGGAAGCCCTGGGGAAATACTTCACCTGTGGGAAGGTACACCATCTAGCTGCCATAACATCACCCCAGCGGACCCCTGAGCAGCGTTGGTCACTCTGACCGAATACCACAGGTGGCGTAACGAACACTACCTTTATCTACGAACTCTGCCTTTTGTTGGGCGCCCCTCATAGGGCCACGGTCCGGGCCGGGCCACCGTGACATCCTCGCTGAGGGAACTGAACGACCCGGTACCGAGTACCCCATTGCCCTTACGTGGGGGCGATCCAGAAACACAGACTAAACAAAATGATGGAACATAAACTGACACCATTATAGTCAGTGGAATCCATATGGTCCATTGGTGTCTGGCATGTCACACATCCGGCCATTAATGATCTTCTACAAAGAACTACAGAATAATGAAACACAAGTGTGGACAGAGCCTTACTCCTATCATATGAAAATGAGACAAACCGGAAAACAAATCAAATGGATGAAATGTTAGACAGTTATGGATTCTTTCATATTGTACATATTGTTGATGGAGCCCCTTCTAAGGAGAGCTCATTTTGGTTGAGATACAAATCTCCAGATCTGCCATTATTGGTTCAAATTAAAATGAAATAAAATAAATACAATGCATCATAGCCAAGAAAATACACACGGCCAGTGTCTGTCAGTGTACTATTCTTGTCTGATTCTCAGATGCCCAGTCACAAGTCTTTATTGCAACCACAGAGAGAAGGAAAGTGGGAATGGCTTCTTACATTACATTAGCTAAGTAAGTATCGTTTCTCCTTGTGGAGAGTGACATGTTAAGCATGTCGAGGTGAGGAGACTTAAAGCCGCAATGCTCCTCTGGGAAATATGCAAATTGTCTCTTCAGAGAGGAAGAGGAAAAGAACTCTAGTGCCACCTATTGGAAGTAGCAATCCTAACAGTCAATGTCGACCCTTTAACGAGCCTTGTCACATGACTTAGGATAAGAGCCAAACCAAATCTCAATTTGCAGACACTGTGTTTCGGGGTACGGCCCCTCGTCAGTGCAAAGTGGAGATCTGGTTTGGCTGGGTGAGAGGCGTCTGACCGGGATCCAAGACGTATCGTTTCCCCTTGCGGAGAGTGACATGTTAAGCCATTACCTAAGTAAGAAAGTATTTTAGTTGGGACAAACAAGGTAACAAATTATGGATTCTGCTAAAACTCCTTTTACAATGGTTCTACCCAGCTTACTATACTTTCAGAGACAAATGATTATTCAACACATAGACACCTCTATATCAGAGACAACGCCCTGTGTTATTGCTTTTATGAATAACACTTATAAAGCTAATACTAAAATACAGAATTATCAAAGATATATAGGTAGATTTAATTGTCTAAATAATAATAATCAAAGCAAAGTTTAAATATTTAAAATAACAATATATTCTAATATTCTAATATCAGCGTATAAAACTATCCTTATTAATGTTCCAGATACTCAATGTAGATTTCCTTGTGTAAGCAAGGACATAAGAGCATGATGGCTTTATTCCTAAAATAATAGCCCAGGATGATGAGAAGGGAAACCACAACCATTCTCAGCTTCTGGACCTGCTGTGACTGTCCGCCGGTGTTACAATGATTCTCCGGAATCTTTCCTTCCATTAATTTGTTTTCCCCATCTCTGACTAAAGTGTGATAATACGGGTGTCGTGTTTCAAACATTACATGTTAGAAATGAATATTTTATCCATAAAAATATGTACAAAAATAGAAGTGGAATGGCACCAGGTGTTACCTCCACAGGTAAAATGTAACGTGGAGTTTGCCCTAATCTCAAATAACAAGCGTAGAAATATGGACCAGATAGACTCAAATTAGAACCACTGCGGCATGCGATAAACAATAGCGTTAGGGTGGTGCTCAACATCCATAGTAATGTAAATCCAGAAATAAAGAGAAATGAAGTGGCACTCACCCGATATTGCTATTTGAAAATGTCCTTTAATCAGAGCATACACTCAGACATGTAGTGGAGAGGCGGCTTGGTAAGGAGAGGAGTGCAAGGGGAGGCAAAAGGACGACGGCCGTTTCGCGCCTGCGCGCTTCCACGGGTCCTCGTCCTCTTGCCTCCCCTTGCACTCCTCTCCTTACCAAGCCGCCTCTCCACTACATGTCTGTGAGTGTATGCTCTGATTAAAGGACATTTTCAAATAGCAATATCGGGTGAGTGCCACTTCATTTCTCTTTATTTCTGGTTATCCATAAAAATGTTATGTGGTCTGGTAAAAGGGAATCTGTCACGACGTAAAGTCTCCATTTTGGACATCTCCTGCTTGCTTTATGAAAACCATGCCATGTCCCCACTTGTGGAAGGCTGGCCGGAAGTCAGAAGTTACTTCACAAGAGCTCAATGCAAGTGTATGAGAGCCAGAACAAGGCCAGAACAAGGCTCTCAAAGATTTGTATAGAAAAGTGACCTCTCTTTTCCTTTGTTTGGATACCTTCCTTTCCCTTCCTTGCTTTCCTGATCCATTATCCCCAATACTGTAAAAATCCACTAATAAAAAGAATTTTGAAGAAAAGTGACCTCTGTGCCGCTCCTTGAAATACTGGAGCTGCCGTCAAGTCACTTTTCACAGGAGACCAACGGGAGCGACGCTGGAAAAGGATGAAGGTGGCGGCAGGCGAGTATGAGGCAGGGGAATTACATTTAATGCACCACTCAAGCCGTACAATAAAAAAACAAATTCTGGAGTGGTGCTTTAAATGCAATACACTGGGACTGTGCATTTAAAAATACAATTGCATTGCTTTTTCCAACTTCCATAGATATCTATAGAGAAAAAATGCACTAAACCCCAGTTCAGCGGCATCTTTAAGCTCACACTAGGCATAAATTTTCCTAAAGTACATCCACTTTGCATGAACTATTAAAACAAGACAGATTTTCTGGACAGAAAAACGCACTACGTGTGAACAAGGCATTAAAAAAGCATTTGCTAAATGGTAACTGAGCAATCACACATACTAAAAAGCTGTGTATACGTAATCTATTACTATACAGAGCATGCTTTTATCTGTGTCCCTGACAATACTAAGTCATGACTCCTGTCCTGATAATGAAAAACAAATATGTGTGCTAATTAGAAATTATTTGCGTTTGATGAATAGTTTTTTTCATTTTTTTTTTTTACTTTAACACGAAACATTTTTAGAGTCCTGTTAGCTTTTAACTGTAATGTGCTGCCCTACTGCAGACTGTATTTCATGCTACAGTCTCATTTACAGAAGTGTAACATCATGTTTCTGCCATGGTTGTGTTTCTCATCTGCACTCACTAAAAATGGAGATATGGAAGGACCTCCAACGGAACCAAAAATGTATGGCAGAAACATGATGCGAACATACCCTAAGCTGTGTTCTCTGGAAAGGAGACAATTGAAACAACATATTGATGAGGATCAACAATCCCCAAAACTCTCCCACACAGTATGACATACCACTATTATTAAATGCTGCCCACACTGCCAATTACCTTGAAGGTGTGCTATCTCACCCCAAAAACATCTCCTACACAGGTGACACTTTAACTTTTCTTCATTGCCTAGTATTTATGACAATCACTCATGCACCACATGGATCTTGGTGCAAATCCATCATATACAGTGCATTAAAAAAATATTCATACTGCGTACACTTTTCTACATTTTTTCACATTACACCCACAAACTTAAATGTATTTTATTTTAATTGTATGTGATATATTGACACAAAGTAACAAGTATATGTGAAGTGTTAAAGGGACTCTGTCACCTGAATTTGGCGGGACTGGTTTTGGGTCATATGGGCGGAGTTTTCGGGTGTTTAATTCACCCTTTCCTTACCCGCTGGCTGCATGCTGGCTGCAATATTGGATTGAAGTTCATTCTCTGTCCTCCATAGTACACGCCTGTGCAAAGCAATCTTGCCTTGTGCAGGCGTATACTATGGAGGACAGAGAATGAACGTCAATCCAATATTGCAGCCCGCATGCAGCCAGCGGGTAAGGAAAGGGTGAATCAAACACCCGAAAACTCCGCCCATATGACCCAAAACCAGTCCCGCCAAATTCAGGTGACAGGTTCCCTTTAAGGAAATGATACATAGTTTACTAAATATTTTAAAAATATAAATCTGAAAATCGTGACATGGATTAGTATTCAGCCCCCCTGTGTCAATACATTATAGGACGACCTTTAGCTGCAATTACTACTGCAAGTCTTTTGGGGTACCAAATTTGTCAGACTATAAGACGAATGGACCATAAGACGCACCTAGGTTTTAGAGGAGAAAAATGGAAAAAAAATTGAAGCAAAAAATATGGTCAATTCTGTACTGATATCCCCCACCATGGTATATATATGTCCCCAGTCCAGGCATAAATGGTTTCCCCCTCATCCCCATCCTGGTATATGGTCCCCTCAACCCCATTCTGAAATGCACCCCCATATACCCCATATTCTGGTATGAATGGCCCCTATCCCCATCCAGGTATTCATTGCCCCCCATTCCGGTATGCAATGCCCCCTCATCCCTATCCTGGTATGCATGGCCACCATCCCCATCCTGGTATGCATGCCACTTCATCCCTATCCTGGTATGCATGATCCCCTCATCCCTATCCTGTTACGCATGGCCCCTCATCTCTATCCTACTATGCACATCCCCCCATCCCTACCCTGGTTTGCATGGCCCTCTCATCCCTATCCTGGCATGAATGGCCACACCCCCATCCTAGTATGCATTGCCCCATCATCCCTATCCTGCTGTGCATGGCCCCCATCCCTATCCTGGTATGCATGGCCCCATATCCCTATCCTGGTATGCATAGCCGCCTCATCCCTATTCTGTTATACATGTCCGCCTCCATCCCTATTCTGGTATGCATGGCCCCCTCATCCCTATCCTGGTGTGCATGATGCCCATCCCTATCCTGGTGTGCATGATGCCCATCCCCATCCTGGTATGCATGGCCCCTCTGGATAACATCAATAAGATGTATTATTGCCACATTAAACAGGCGATTAAGCTGCAGAGCAGGTGCCACGGCTGCCACCTGCCTGCAGAAACTTTTTTGTCTCTTTCTTCAGTATGTACAGGTATTCATTATGCAAACTAGGGGGCAGGTCAGTGAGGGATCAGTGACCTGTCAGCAGTCTGCATGATTAATATCTAATCAGAGAACCACATAGCCACTTACAGCACGGCCTTAGGGCATGAGAATCTCATTAACACAAAGCTGAAAATAAAGATTAAACAACAACCACAAGACAGATTTCATCAAGGTATCATTTTATTCAGTATAACGGCGCCGACCTGACACTGTGTGTAGGTTACTGTGCACAATCCTGCTGACACGTTCCCTTTAAAGGGAACCTGTCACCCCCAAAATTGAAGGTGAGCTAAGCCCACTGGCATCAGGGGCTTATCTACAGCATTCTGGAATGCTGTAGATAAGCCCCCGATGTATCCTGAAAGATGAGAAAAAGAGGTTAGATTATACTCACCCAGGGGCGGTCCCGGTATGATGGGCGTCACGGTCCGGTCCGGGGCCTTCACGCTGCGGCTCCTGCAGTGCGCAGGCGGTGGGAAAGGTCAGAGAGGCCCGGCGCCTGTGCACTGCAGTAATTTGCTCTGCCCTCAACAGGGCAGACAAAGTACGCCTGCGCCAGAGCCGCAGCGTGAAGCCAAGAAGAGGATGTCATCGTAAGATAGGAGGCGCCGGACCGGATCGCGACATCCATCGGACCAGACTGGGACCAGGACCACCCCTGGGTGAGTATAATCTAACCTATTTTTCTTATCTTTTAGGATACATCGGGGGCTTATCTACAGCATTCCAGAATGCTGTAGATAAGCTCCTGATGCTGGTGCGCTTAGCTCACCTTCGATTTTGGGGATGACAGGTTCCCTTTAATGTTCTCAAACAAACCGCTGAGTCCTTCACAGAACAGCTGTAGTGATACTAAGTTGAGGTGGACTTAATATACTAATTATATAACTTCTGGAGGCAATTGATCACTAACGATTTTATTTAGGTGCATCAGACTTCAGGGGGCTAAAAACAAATGCACATCACAATTTTCAAATTTATATTTTTGAAATAATTACAAAACCATGTATAATTTCCTTCACACTTCACAAATACTTGCTATTTTGTGTTGATATACCACATAAAAACCCTATAAAATACATTTATGTTTGTGGGTGTAATGTGAAAAAATGTAGAAAGATTCAAGGGGTATGTATACTTTTTGAAGACATTTTAAAGTTACATAAATAGACTGTATTATGTCGCTTATCTAGTGTCCCATATTAACATGGATACTTTAGATTGCCAGCGCTTTCTATGTTTTGGATTCTGTACTTTTACAATTTTTCTGATATTTTACTTTTTCTGATATTTTCTAGTCTTCTGAAGACTCCAGTTATCTCCTTAACATTAAAGTGTGCCTTGTATCTCTTTGCTTCATATTGGGGTGAAACCCTAGTTGAGCACCTAAAACGGAAGAGTACTCCTGGTTCTGACAGCTCTCTGCTCTCCCTTCCCTCAGTGGTAGAGATAGCAGCAGGCTAGCGGAGTGGGTTGAACATAGATCTGGAGTAGAGAGGGGAGAATATATCTTGGAGAGCAGAGGAAACAGTCTATAGATTAGTAAGAAATCATATGTAGGGAAAAGTACAGTATTGGAGCTGCTTATACATGTAAGATAGTGAGGACAACACCCTGGGTAAGCACAAAGCTCACATCCAGCCTATATTACAGGGCAAGACACTCCCACAAGAGAAAAATTCCAGTTATCTCTTTAACATAAAGTGTGCCAGGTTTTCTCTTTGCTTCATATTGGGGTGAAACCCTACTTGAGCACCTAAAATGCAGGAGTGCTCCTAGTTCTGTCAGCTCTCTGCTCTTGCCTACCTTCTCTCAGTGGTAGAGGTAGCAGCAGGGTAGCAGAGTGGGTTGCACATAGATCTGGAGTGGAGAGGGGAGAAAACAGTCTATAGATTAGGAGGAAATCAAATAGAGGGAAAAGTACAGTACTGGAGCTGTTGCCTATACATCTAAGCTAGTGAAGACCACACACAAAGCTCACATCCAGCCTATATTACAGGTAGAAACACTCCCACAAGAGAAAAATGTGAACTTGGGAGCAGGCAGTTAACTGCATTTCAGGGGTCTGAAAATGAATGAAGCAATGAACGTTGCAGACTGAAACTTAGTGCAATTGTATTACCTAAACTAGCTGAAGAGCCCGGCGTTGCCTGGGCATAGTAAATATCTGTGGTTGGTTATAGCACCTCACGTCTCTTATTTTCCCATCACGCCTCTCATTTTCCCAATCACATCTTTCATTTTCCCCCTCACACCTCTCATTTTCTCCCTCACTCCTCTCATTCCCCCCTAACACTTGTCATTTCGACCTCACATGTGTCATTTTCCAATCACTCCACTATTTTCCCTCACTCCTCTCATTTTGCACTCATACCTTTTCATTTTCACCTCACGCCTCTCATTTTCACCTCAGTATATACATGTTTGTCATCTCCCTTATATATAGTATACACCTGTATGTCATCTCCTGTATATAGTTTATACCTGTATGTCATCTCCCCTGTATATAGTATATACCTGCTGTGTGTCATCTCCCCTGTATATAGTATACTAGATTGTGGCCCGATTCTAACGCATCGGGTATTCTAGAATATGCATGTCCCCGTAGTATATGGACAATGATGATTCCAGAATTCGCGGCAGACTGTGCCCGTTGCTGATTGGTTGAGGCAACCTTTATGACCTCATCGTCGCCATGGCAACCATTATGACATCATCGTCGCTGTGCCCGATGCTGATTGGTCGAGTGGCGGCCTCGACCAATCAGAGACGCGGGATGTCTACGTCCTTTATGACATCATCGTCGCTGTGCCCGTCGCTGATCAGAGACGCGGGATTTCTACGTCGATGCTGTGCCGGTCTCTGATTGGTCGAGGCCTGGCGGCCTCGACCAATCAGAGACGCGGGATTTCCAGGACAGACAGACAGACAGACGGAGAAACCCTTAGACAATTATATATATAAATACCTGTATGTCATCTCCTTCTATGTATATTATATACCTGTATGTCATCTCCTTCTATATATAGTATATACCTGTATGTCATCTCCTTCTGTATATAGTATATACCTGTGTGTCATCTCCCCTGTATATAGTATATATCTGTGTGTCATCTCCTCCTGTATATAGTATAGGCGGCCTCGACCAATCGGCATCGGGCACAGCGACGATGATGTCATAATGGTTGCCATGGCGACGAAGATGTCATAAAGGTTGCCTCGACCAATCAGCGACGGGCACAGTCTGCCGCGAATTCTGGAATCATCATTGTCCATATACTACGGGGACATGCATATTCTAGAATACCCGATGCGTTAGAATCGGGCCACAATCTAGTCAGTATATATATATATATATATATATATATATACTAGATTGTGGCCCGATTGTAACGCATCGGGTATTCTAGAATATGCATGTCCCCGTAGTATATGGACAATGATGATTCCAGAATTCGCGGCAGATTGTGCCCGTCGCTGATTGGTCGAGGCAACCTTTATGACATCGTCGTCGCCGTGGCAACCATTATGACATCTTCGTCGATACTGTGCCCTTTGCTGAATCAGAAACGTGGGATTTCTACGTCCTTTATGACATCATCGTCGCTGTGCCCGTTGCTGATTGGTTGAGGCCTGGCGGCCTCGACTAATCAGAGACGCGGGATTTCCAGGACAGACAGACAGACGGAAAACCCTTAGACAATTATATATATATAGATACCTGTATGTCATCTCCTTCTATATATAGTATATACCTGTATGTCATCTCCTTCTGTATATAGTATATACCTGTGTGTCATCTCCCCTGTATATAGTATATATCTGTGTGTCATCTCCTCCTGTATATAGTACCGTATATACTCGAGTATAAGCCGACCCGAGTAGAAGCGACCCCCCCTAATTTTGCCACAAAAAACTGGGAAAACTTATTGACTCGAGTATAAGCCTAGGGTGGAAATGCAGCATTTACCGGTGAATTTCAAAAATAAAAATAGATCATTCTTGCCCCATAGCTCTGCCATATAGTGCTCTGCACCGTTCATATTGTCCCATAGCTGTGCCCCATACAGTGCTCTGCACTGTTCATATTGTCCCATAGCTGTGCCCCATATAGTGCTCTGCACCGTTCATATTGTCCCATAGCTGTGCCCCATATAGTGCTCTGCACCGTTCATATTGTCCCATAGCTGTGCCCCATACAGTGCTCTGCACCGTTCATATTGTCCCATAGCTGTGCCCCATACAGTGCTTTGCACCGTTCATATTGTCCCATAGCTGTGCCACATAGTGCTCTGCACCGTTCATATTGTCCCATAGCTGTGCCCCATACAGTGCTCTGCACTGTTCATATTGCCCCATAGCTGTGCCCCATACAGTGCTCTGCACCGTTCATATTGTCCCATAGCTGTGCCCCATATAGTGCTCTGCACTGTTCATATTGTCCCATAGCTGTGCCACATAGTGCTCTGCACCGTTCATATTGCCCCATAGCTGTGCCCCATATAGTGCTCTGCACTGTTCATATTGTCCCATTGCTGTGCCCCATATAGTGCTCTGCACTGTTCATATTGTCCCATAGCTGTGCCACATAGTGCTCTGCACCGTTCATATTGCCCCATAGCTGTGCCCCATACAGTGCTCTGCACTGTTCATATTGTCCCATAGCTGTGCCCCATACAGTGCTCTGCACTGTTCATATTGCCCCATAGCTGTGCCCCATACAGTGCTCTGCACCGTTCATATTGTCCCATAGCTGTGCCCCATACAGTGCTCTGCACTGTTCATATTGTCCCATAGCTGTGCCCCATACAGTGCTCTGTACCGTTCATATTGTCCCATAGCTGTGCCCCATATAGTGCTCTGCACCGTTCATATTGTCCCATAGCTGTGCCCCATATAGTGCTCTGCACCGTTTATATTGCCCCATAGCTGTGCCCCATATAGTGCTCTGCACCGTTCATTATTGCCCCATAGATGCTCCACATATATCTGTGCCATTGCTGCTGCTGCAATAGAAAAAAAAAAAGCCATACTCACCTCTCTTGCTTGCAGCTCCCAGCATCCGGTCCCGGCGTCTCTCTGCTCTGACTGATCAGGCAGAGGGTGCCACGCACACTATATGCGTCATCGCGCCCTCTGACCTGAACAGTCAGAGAAGGGGACGCGAAGACAGAGCGGCGGCGGGAAGATGGAGCGGCGCCCGGCGGCTGGAACGCGGACAGGTGAATATTACATATTTACCTGGTCCCGACGTCCGGCTCCTTCTCCCGGACAGCTGTCTTCGGTGCTGCAGCCTCTTCCTCTATCAGCGGTCACCGGCACCGCTGATTAGAGAAATGAATAGGCGGCTCCACCCCTATGGGAGGTGGAGCCGCTTATTCATTTCTCTAATCAGCGGTCCCACATGACCGCTGAAGAGGGGAAGAGCTGCAGCTCCGAAGACCGTGGGACAGGCGGGGAGCACCAGGATCGCTGGGACTAGGTAAGTATGCCTCAGCGCCCTTGGGCTGAAAATCTCGGCTTATACTCGAGTATATACGGTATATACCTGTAGGTCATCTGCTCCTGTATATAGTATATACCTGTATGTCATCTCCTCCTGTATATAGTATATACCTGTGTGTCATCTCCTCCTGTTTATAGTATATACCTGTGTGTCATCTCTCCTGTATATAGTATATACTTGTGTGTCATCTCCTCCTGTATTAGACCTCGTTCACACGTTATTTGCTCAGTATTTTTACCTCAGTATTTGTAAGCTAAATTGGCAGCCTGATAAATCCCCAGCCAACAGGAAGCCCTCCCCCTGGCAGTATATATTAGCTCACAAATACACATAATAGACAGGTCATGTGACTGACAGCTGCCGTATTTCCTATATGGTACATTTGTTGCTCTTGTAGTTTGCCTGCTTATTAATCATATTTTTATTTTTGAAGGATAATACCAGACTTGTGTGTGTTTTAGGGCGAGTTTCATTTGTCAAGTTGTGTGTGTTGAGTTGCGTGTGGCGACATGCATATAGCGACTTTTGTGAGATGAGTTTTGTGTGGCAACATGCGTGTAGCAACTTTTTGTGTGTCGAGTTGCATGTGACAGGTTAGTGTAGCAAGTTGTGTGCAGCAAGTTTTGCGCATGGCGAGTTTTGCGCGTGGTGAGTTTTATGTGTGGTGCCTTTTGAGTATGTGCAAGTTTTGTGTGAGGCAACTTTTGCATGTGTTGCAACTTTTGTGCATGTGGCAATTTTTCCATGTGTGCAAGTTTTGCGTGTGGCGAGTTTTCCATGAGGTGAGTTTTGCACCTGTGGAGAGTTTTGCGTGAGCCTAGTTTTTGCATGTGGCGAGTTTTGAGCGGCGACTTTTGTGTTTCGACTTTTATGTGGCGAGGTTGGTGTATGTGTGGGGAAATGTGTGCTGAGGGTGGTATATGTGTTCAAGCACGTGGTAGTGTGTGGCGCATTTTGTGTGTGTTCATATCCCCGTGTGTGGTGAGTATCCCATGTCGGGGCCTCACCTTAGCAACTGTACGGTATATACTCTTTGGTGCCATCGCTCTCATTCTTTAAGTCCCCCTTGTTCACATCTGATGGCAGCTGTCAATTTGCCTCCAACACTTTTCTTTTCACTTTTCCCCATTATGTAGATAGGGGCAAAATTGTTTGGCGAATTGGAAAGCGCGGGGTTAAAATTTCACCTCACAACATAGCCTATGACGCTCTTGGGGTCCAGACGTGTGACTGTGCAAAATTTTGTGGCTGTAGCTGCGACGGTGCAGATGCCAATCCCGGACATACATACATACACACACACACACACACACACACACACACACACACACACACACACACACACACACACACACACACACACACACACACACACACACATTCAGCTTTATATATTAGATGTAATCACTAACCAGTATAAAACATTTTTTTTATGTCAAAGTGTTCATAGTCTTCAGTCTCTTTACATAACTTTTCTTGCCTACCCATTTTCTTGGACCACGGTGTGAATTACTTGTACGATGGACTCCTCGCCAGAGACGGACTACACCTCAACAAACCTGGGAAACACACATTCGCCAGAAGACTCGCTACACTCATCAGGAGGGCGTTAAACTAGAAGAAGAGGGGACGGGAAGAAAAACATTAGACTCGAACAAAGAAGACCCAGGAAAACATACTCAGAAGGGAGGTGAGAACATTTCTAAAACAATCCACAGCGAGGAGACTGGAACAAAACAAAATCCTCTAAACTGCATGCTCGCAAACGCCAGAAGCCTGACAAATAAGATGGAAGAACTAGAAGCAGAAATATCTACAGGTAACTTTGACATAGTGGGAATAACCGAGACATGGTTAGATGAAAGCTATGACTGGGCAATTAACTTACAGGGTTACAGTCTGTTTAGAAAGGATCGTAAAAATCGGAGAGGAGGAGGGGTTTGTCTCTATGTAAAGTCTTGTCTAAAGTCCACTTTAAGGGAGGATATTAGTGAAGGAAATGAGGATGTCGAGTCCATATGGGTCGAAATTCATGGAGGGAAAAATGGTAACAAAATTCTCATTGGGGTCTGTTACAAACCCCCAAATATAACAGAAATCATGGAAAGTCTACTTCTAAAGCAGATAGATGAAGCTGCAACCCATAATGAGGTCCTGGTTATGGGGGACTTTAACTACCCAGATATTAACTGGGAAACAGAAACCTGTGAAACCCATAAAGGCAACAGGTTTCTGCTAATAACCAAGAAAAATTATCTTTCACAATTGGTGCAGAATCCAACCAGAGGAGCAGCACTTTTAGACCTAATACTATCTGATAGACCTGACAGAATAACAAATCTGCAGGTGGTCGGGCATCTAGGAAATAGCGACCACAATATTGTACAGTTTCACCTGTCTTTCACTAGGGGGACTTGTCAGGGAGTCACAAAAACACTGAACTTTAGGAAGGCAAAGTTTGACAAGCTTAGAGATGCCCTTAATCTGGTAGACTGGGACAATATCCTCAGAAATAAGAATACAGATATTAAATGGAAAATGTTTAAGAACATCCTAAATAGGCACTTTAAGCGGTTTATACCTTGTGGGAATAAAAGGACTAGAAATAGGAAAAACCCAATGTGGCTAAACAAAGATGTAAGACAGGCAATTAACAGTAAAAAGAAAGCATTTGCACTACTAAAGCAGGATGGCACCATTGAAGCTCTAATAAACTATAGGGAGAAAAATACTTTATCTAAAAAACTAATTAAAGCTGCCAAAAAGGAAACAGAGAAGCACATTGCTAAGTAGAGTAAAACTAATCCCAAACTGTTCTTCAACTATATCAATAGTAAAAGAATAAAAACTGAAAATGTAGGCCCCTTAAAAAATAGTGAGGAAAGAATGGTTGTAGATGACGATGAAAAAGCTAACATATTAAACACCTTCTTCTCCACGGTATTCACGGTGGAAAATGAAATGCTAGGTGAAATCCCAAGAAACAATGAAAACCCTATATTAAGGGTCACCAATCTAACCCAAGAAGAGGTGCGAAACCGGCTAAATAAGATCAAAATAGATAAATCTCCGGGTCCGGATGGGATACACCCACGAGTACTAAGAGAACTAAGTAATGTAATATATAAACCATTATTTCTTATTTTTAGGGACTCTATAGCGACGGGGTCTGTTCCGCAGGACTGGCGCATAGCAAATGTGGTGCCAATATTCAAAAAGGGCTCTAAAAGTGAACCTGGAAATTATAGGCCAGTAAGTCTAACCTCTATTGTTGGTAAAATATTTGAAGGGTTTCTGAGGGATGTTATTCTGGATTATCTCAATGAGAATAACTGTTTAACTCCATATCAGCATGGGTTTATGAGAAATCACTCCTGTCAAACCAATCTAATCAGTTTTTATGAAGAGGTAAGCTATAGGCTGGACCACGGTGAGTCATTGGACGTGGTATATCTCGATTTTTCCAAAGCGTTTGATACCGTGCCGCACAAGAGGTTGGTACACAAAATGAGAATGCTTGGTCTGGGGGAAAATGTGTGTAAATGGGTTAGTAACTGGCTTAGTGATAGAAAGCAGAGGGTGGTTATAAATGGTATAGTCTCTAACTGGGTTGCTGTGACCAGTGGGGTACCGCAGGGGTCAGTATTGGGACCTGTTCTCTTCAACATATTCATTAATGATCTGGTAGAAGGTTTATACAGTAAAATATCGATATTTGCAGATGATACAAAACTATGTAAAGCAGTTAATACAAGAGAAGATAGTATTCTGCTACAGATGGATCTGGATAAGTTGGAAACTTGGGCTGAAAGGTGGCAGATGAGGTTTAACAATGATAAATGTAAGGTTATACACATGGGAAGAAGGAATCAATATCACCATTACACACTGAACGGGAAACCACTGGGTAAATCTGACAGGGAGAAGGACTTGGGGATCCTAGTTAATGATAAACTTACCTGGAGCAGCCAGTGCCAGGCAGCAGCTGCCAAGGCAAACAGGATCATGGGGTGCATTAAAAGAGGTCTGGATACACATGATGAGAGCATTATACTGCCTCTGTACAAATCCCTAGTTAGACCGCACATGGAGTACTGTGTCGAGTTTTGGGCACCGGTGCTCAGGAAGGATATAATGGAACTAGAGAGAGTACAAAGGAGGGCAACAAAATTAATAAAGGGGATGGTAGAACTACAATACCCAGATAGATTAGCGAAATTAGGATTACTTAGTCTAGAAAAAAGACGACTGAGGGGTGATCTAATAACCATGTATAAGTATATAAGGGGACAATACAAATATCTCGCTGAGGATCTGTTTATACCAAGGAAGGTGACGGGCACAAGGGGGCATTCTTTGCGTCTGGAGGAGAGAAGGTTTTTCCACCAACATAGAAGAGGATTCTTTACTGTTAGGGCAGTGAGAATCTGGAATTGCTTGCCTGAGGAGGTGGTGATGGCAAACTCAGTCGAGGGGTTCAAGAGAGGCCTGGATGTCTTCCTGGAACAGAACAATATTGTATCATACAATTATTAGGTTCTGTAAAAGGACGTAAATCTGGGGATTTATTATGATGGAATATAGGCTGAACTGGATGGACAAATGTCTTTTTTCGGCCTTACTAACTATGTTACTATGTTACTATTTAATCTCTTTCTTGCTGTCCCTCCTCTGCTTTACTTTTTGGCTGCTACGCCGTCCCTGCTTCAATACAGCTAAGGATTGTCTAACATCTGGAAAAGGTAATTAGATATATAATATAGTGAACGAAACCCACAATTACTATTCTATATCATTGGCCAGAAACTGTGTGGTCTTTCTACAAATACTCAGAACATCTGACTATCATATTACAACAGCCAGCAGATGCCACATAATGTGATCAGGACCTAATAGAGTTCTTAACACAGTGGTTGTTAAATGCAATAATAGTGACCATACCCTTACATCTGTCTATGACTGACGACAAGTGTAATGCAGAATATGAATCTAGAATACACAGAAGCAATCTACACAATATATCTTTGTAATACTCGTGTAATTCCACACCAGGAAATAGAATAAATGTTTTGTATCCCTATAAGAATAGAGAGCTCTTTTGCCAAATCAGCTCCATCGTTTATCTTGTCTCCTGTGCATTTTGTAATGGACACAGCTTGAATCCTTATCTTACACCCAGAGGAAGAATTTGGCAGCTTTGTCTGAATATCATTTCATTTTTTTCCATCAACAGCTAGTCTTGTAACAAGCAAGGTCTGGCCTGGACTTTCCGTTTTTTAACAATCTCTTAATTGATGAAATTCTTTTGCTGCTGGAGAAATTTCGTGCTCCGAATAATCATCACATCCAAATAATGAAAATGTAGCATGCAGTTGTAGATTCGTCTGGAGGGTGCACTGCATGCCACCTGAAATACGTTCACGGTTTCTGCGATTTTGGCAGGGATACATTTAAACACAGTTTGTATGCCCTCCATTCATTCCAGGCTGGAGAGTGAAAATCAGCAATGCATGCAATCCCAATGTTCTTTTGCTATGAACTAAGCTATTATATAACAGACGTGGTGCTCCTCTTGGTTGTAATCTTGCGTTTATTGAACAGCATTAATGATATAAGCTGGATATGCACCTGGACATTTAATGAGATTTTAAAGGAGGGATGAATGAACGCATTGTAAGCCATTATTCGGTTTTCACATACCTACTCTTGGTAACGTACTCTTTACAAATGAGATTGTATTTTTACTGATACATACAATTTTTAAAGAAATATATTGTAATTTTTAAACTTTTTCAACATTTTTTGATTATCCTGTTAAACAACGTAAGTCGTGAATGACAGAAGGTATTGGTTTTTAAATAATTCTTTATAACTACTTTACTCTCTTTTTTTTTTACATCTTAGGCTGGGTTCACATTGCGTTCATCTCGTCCGTTAGACGGACTATGTTACTCCGCGGTGTAACGTGGTGTAACGTAGTCTGGTAGCGCCGCCATTAAATGCAATGTTGGACGTATCGCTGGGGCACGCCCACAATGGGCATGTGCTAGCTATGTGCCGTCATTGAGTGACGGACCCCGAGACACGGGCTGCAGCGTTTCCGGGTCCATCACCGCTAGCGCAGCTAGCAGATGCTCTATCTGCGCTAGCGTGCTGCCATAACGGCACTTGCGTTAACAGCAGCCCGTTAACGTATGTGTTTAACGGGCTGCTATTAATGCAATGTGAACCCAGCCTTACATGATTTTCAACAAGCAATGTGAAGTTCGGAGTATAGTGTCCAATCGAACCTTAGTCCACCTCAATGGGCACCTGTCATGAATATGCCACATTCTGCTGGCATCTATGGTACATCTGAGATTAGAAGATCACCGTGATTAACTGAACACAGGTCCTCTTTAAATCCTCATGGTCATTCATGAGGTAAAAGGTTTCTTGTGGCAAGGAAAGGATTTAGAGTTCCATGTGATATATTTGCTGTGCTGCTTATTGGAACCACACCCTTCCATTATATACATCTGTGTCTGGCTTCCCTCCATGCCAGCAATAAAATCTTCTGTTCTCGGCTGCATTGGAGAAGGTGTTTCTAGACAGTTGCTCTTGTTATCTTGAGATTGTTGCATGCGGTTTGTTGTGAATACCTCTTCCTTCCCCTTTCTGGCGTTCCTTCGTGTTGCTTTGCTGCCCGGTCACTGTGCGCGTGGGGCCACTATATTGTATGGAGCAATACAGTGGGTACGGAGAGTATTCAGACCCCTTTAAATTTTTCACTCTTTGCTTCATTGCAGCCATTTGGTAAATTCAAAAAAGTTTATTTTTTTTCATTAATGTACATTAATAAACCCAATCTTGACTGAAAAAAACAAAAATGTAGAATTTTTTTCAAATTAAAAAAGAAAAACTGAAATATCACATGGTCATAAGTATTCAGACCCTTAGCTCAGAATTGAGTAGAAGCACACTTTTGAGCTAGTACAGCATGAGTCTTCTTGGGAATGATGCAACAAGTTTTTCACACCTGGATTTGGGGATCCTCTGCCATTCTTCCTTGCAGATCCTCTCCAGTTCTGTCAGGTTGGATGGTAAACGTTGGTGGACAGCCATTTTCAGGTCTCTCCAGAGATGCTCAATTGTATGGTGTTCATTTTAGGACATGGTCACAAATCAAAGTCAAACATCAGAAATACTCTGATACCTGATTCTGATACCTGATTCTGATACCTGAGTCTGATACCTGAGTCTGATACCTGACTCTGATACCTGACTCTGATACCTGACTCTGATACCTGACTCTGATACCTGACTCTGATACCTGACTCTGATACCTGACTCTGATACTTGACTCTGATACATGAAATTAGTAAAATTTGTAAAATTAGCTAAAATTAGTACCTGGGATCACTTGAGCTTGTGGTGCAATGGTAAGGCCGACGGCTGTAGTCTCTAGACGCCGGATCCGTTTTTTTCCTCCGGATCCGTTTTTCTTCTGCCGGATCCATTTTTTTACGCCGTCTCCGTTTTTCTTCTGCCGAATCCATTTTTTTTTTACGTTGTATACGTTTTTTTCTGCCGGATCCATTTTTTTTCACCGGATCCGTTTTTTTTTACGCTGGATCCGTTTTTTTCGCCATATCCGTTTTTTTCTGCTGGATCCATTTATTTTACGCCGGATCCGTTTTTTTTTACGCTGGATCCGTTTTTTTCTGCCGGATCCGTTTTTTTCGCCATATCCGTTTTTTTCTGCCGGATCCATTTATTTTACGCCGGATCCGTTTTTTTTTTACGCTGGATCCGTTTTTTTTTACGCCGGATCCGTTTTTTTTTCGCCGGATCCGTTTTTTTTTCTGCTGGATCCGGCTTTTTTCACCATATCCGTTTTTTTCTGCCGGATCCATTTTTTTTCGCCGTATCCGTTTTTTTTACGCCGGATCCGTTTTTTTCGCCATATCCGTTTTTTTCTGCCGGATCCGTTTTTTTTATGCCAGATCCGTTTTTTTTTTACGCTGATTCCGTTTTTTTTTCGCCATATCCGTTTTTTTCTGCCGGATCCATTTTTTTCGCCATATCCGTTTTTTACGCCGGATCCGTTTTTTAACACCGGATCCGTTTTTTCTTCGCCGGATCCGTTTTTTTCTGCCGGATCCGTTTTTTTTTTCGCCATATCCATTTTTTTTCTGTTGGATCCAGGTTTTTTACGCCAGATCCGTTTTTTACGCCAATTCCGTTTTTTTACGCCAGATCCGTTTTTTTCCACAGAAGAAAAATGGATCTGCCGGAAAAAAACGGATCCGGTGAAGAAAAATGGATCCGGCGTAAAAAAAAAAGGATCCGGCGTAAAAAAAAACGGATATGGCGAAAAAAATGGATCCGGCAAAAAAAAAAACGGATATGGCGAAAAAAACGGAATCGGCGTAAAAAAAACGGATCTGGCGTTTTTTTTCACCGGATCCAGTGTAAAAAAAAAGGATACGGCGAAAAAAAATGGATCTGGCAGAAAAAACGGATATGGCGAAAAAAAACGGAATCGGGGTAAAAAAAACGGATCCGACCTAAAAAAAAACGGATCCGGCGTAAAAAAACGGATCCGGCGAAAAAAAACGTATCTGGCAGAAAAAAACGGATCCGGTGTAAAGAAACCAGATCCGGCAGAAAAAAAACGGATCAGGCGAAAAAAAAAACGGATATGGGGAAAAAAACGGATCCGGCGAAAAAAAAATGGATCCGGCGTAAAAAAAACGGAGACGGCGTAAAAAAAATGGATTCGGCAGAAGAAAAACGGATCCGGTGGAAAAAAAACGGATCCGGCGTCTAGAGACTACAGCCGTCAGCCTTACCATTGCACCACAAGCTCAAGTGATCCCAGGTACTAATTTTAGCTAATTTTACTAATTTCATGTATCAGAGTCAAGTATCAGACTCAGGTATCAGAGTCAGGTATCAGAGTCAGGTATCAGAGTCAGGTATCAGAGTCAGGTATCAGAGTCAGGTATCAGAGTCAGGTATCAGAGTCAGGTATCAGAGTCAGGTATCAGAGTCAGGTATCAGAGTCAGGTATCAGACTCGGGTATCAGACTCGGGTATCAGAGTCGGGTATCAGAGTCAGGTATCAGAGTCAAGTATCAGACTCAGGTATCAGAGTCAAGTATCAGACTCAGGTATCAGAGTCAGGTATCAGACTCAGGTATCAGACTCAGGTATCAGACAGAGTTTTTCTGATGTTTGACTTTGATTTGTGACCATGTCCTAAAATGAACACCGTACAATTGGGTTTAGGTCAGGGCTCTGGCTAGGCCAGTCAAGAATGGTCACAGAATTGTTCTGAAGCCACTCCTTTGTTCTTTTAGCTGTGTGCTTAGGGTCATTGTCTTTGTTGGAAGGTGAACCTTCAGCCAAGTCTGAGGTCCAGAGAACTATGGGAGAGGTTTTCATCCAGGATATCTCTGTACTTGGCCACATTCACGTTTCCTTCAATGGCAGCCAGTCGTCCTGTCCCTGCAGCTGAAAAACACCCCCATAGCATGATGCTGCCACCACCATGTTTCACTGTTGGGATTGTATTGGGCAGGTGATGAGCAGTGCCTGGTTTTCTCCACACATACCACCTAGAATTATCGCCAAAAAGGTCTATCTTTGTCTCATCAGACCAGAGAATCTTATTTCTCATAGTCTGGGAGTCCTTCATGTGTTTTTTTTAGCAAACTCTGTGCAGGCTTTCATATGTCTTGCACTGAGGAGAGGCTTCCGTTGGGCCACTCTGTCATAATGGCCCGACTGGTGGAGGGCTGCAGCGATAGTTGACTTTGTGGAACTTTCTCCCATCTTCCTACTGCATCTCTGGAGCTTAGATACAGTGATCTTGGGGTTCTTCTTTACCTCTCACCAAGGCTCTTCTCACATGATTGCTTAGTTTGGCTGGACGGCCAGGTCTAAGCAGACTTCTGGTGGTCCCAAAGTTCTTCCATTTAAGGATTATGGAGGCCACTGTGCTCTTAGGAACCTTGAGTACTGCATAAATTCTTTTGTAAGCTTGAACAGATCTGTGCCTTGCCAAAATTCTGCCCCTGAGGTCCTTGGCCAGTTCTTTTGACCTCATTATTCTCATTTGGTCCAACATGCACTGTGAGTTGCAAGGATTCACCAGTTTCTCAGCTATTATAGAATTTACAATAAATATCACTCATGAGAAATAAGGGAAATATTTGGATTGTACTATACCTATATTTCTTATCTGTGCATCATGAATTGTGGTACGTGTTAAAGGGGCCCACTGAGGTTCTTTCGCCTGGGGTCCATGAAAACCTGGAGCATAGCACCATAGGTTATAATGGGCATGTGTTGTATTCATGAAAAAAATGGATGCTACATGTACTGAGCACGGACATGTGAAGGAGGTCTAATAGTATAAAAATAAAGGAATCTTTGTGAGACCATTTGCAATGGGCTCAAGTTGGGAGACTTATTCTGTAAATTGTAGGTGAGGGTGAACAATGAGGATCCAAGGTGATATTACCGCGGGCAGGACTTGCTGTACAGCACATGTATCAGTGAGGATTATGACAGCAGTGTACACAGAATGTCAGGCACTCCCATGAGGCGACTACTACTAGAATTCACCAGTTGTGAGGGGGGGCGCGCTGTTTCAGATATTGCTTCAAGGCATAAAAGCTGTAAGTTACATCTTCATATATAAACATGCATAGTGATAGTGTTTGAAACTGTGCAAAAGTTTTAGACAGGTGTGAAAAAATGCTGCAAAGTAAGAATGCTTTGAAAAATTCAAAGAAGTGGTAATTTTTTTTTTATCAATTAACAAAATGCAAAGTGACATTGGCTGTATGTATCTGGTATTGCAGATGGATAAATATGTCTGTATTTATCAGCAGTTAGGACACCATTAATCCTACCCAAATTCCCAACTCTATTGTCTGAATTGCAGAACAAAACTTCCAAGGAACCTCAAGCATGCTTCTGTCTTGCCAACATTCAGTCTACCACTCTCCAGCACTTCGCAAACAAACTGTCTGATGTTACAGCCAAATATTTCACATTTTGAATCATCATTGTTCCAGAGCACTTGCTGCAATTTTTCTGCATCCCTGTCCCCATATGTTAATGCGCAGTTAAATCACTTGTCCTTGTTTTCATGTCAAAGGTATGGTTTTTGGCCACAATTCTTCTATGAGGACCACTTCTGGCAAAACATCTCTGAACAAGGCCAAGGCAAACAGGATCATGGGGTGCATTAAAAGAGGTCTGGATACACATGATGAGAGCATTATACTGCCTCTGTACAAATCCCTAGTTAGACCGCACATGGAGTACTGTGTCCAGTTTTGGGCACCGGTGCTCAGGAAGGATATAATGGAACTAGAGAGAGTACAAAGGAGGGCAACAAAATTAATAAAGGGGATGGGAGAACTACAATACCCAGATAGATTAGCGAAATTAGGATTATTTAGTCTAGAAAAAAGACGACTGAGGGGCGATCTAATAACCATGTATAAGTATATAAGGGGACAATACAAATATCTCGCTGAGGATCTGTTTATACCAAGGAAGGTGACGGGCACAAGGGGGCATTCTTTGTGTCTGGAGGAGAGAAGGTTTTTCCACCAACATAGAAGAGGATTCTTTACTGTTAGGGCAGTGAGAATCTGGAATTGCTTGCCTGAGGAGGTGGTGATGGCGAACTCAGTCGAGGGGTTCAAGAGAGGCCTGGATGTCTTCCTGGAGCAGAACAATATTGTATCATACAATTAGGTTCTGTAGAAGGACGTAGATCTGGGGATTTATTATGATGGAATATAGGCTGAACTGGATGGACAAATGTCTTTTTTCGGCCTTACTAACTATGTATGTTACTATGTATGTAACAGTAGATGGGTGTAGCTGGGTCCCACTGGTTGCTGCCAGTTCTGACCTGATGGCACTGCTAGACATCTACAAATATCAAAGGGGAGTGATCATAATGTGTCATTCATCTGCTGCACTAAGTATCTTTTGCCAACAAAAGAAAGGAATGTCCAGCTTCACCGAATGCGTAAAAAAGAGTTTTCTTTATTCACAAACTTTAAACATGGAGGATACAGACTTCAGCACGAACCATTTGGGTAAGAATCTCAACGCATTTCTGGAGACTAAGCTCCCTTCCGCAAAAAGAAGTGACATGGTACTTCTTTTTTACTGCGGCTATTCAGTGCTGCTTTTTTCGCGATTTTCCGCAATGTGGGCACAGCAGTTCCTGTTTTCCATAGGGTACATTGTAATGTACCCTGCATGGAAAACAGCTGCGGACCCGCAGCGGGAAAATCGCGGCGATTCCGCATGAAAAAAAGGATGGTGTGAACATGGCCTTATAAGCTTACACACACTTTTTATGCATTCTTGTGTCGGAGGCGGATTCTCCATATATGGGCTAAGCGTCAGAGTGTATTACTCCCTTGCCTCCCTGTGGTTTCGCAAACATATTTTTACACAGTAAATTATTCGTTATTTTACCAAGGACATTCCCTGATACAATCTGCAATAACAGCTAAAATGAAGAATAGTGAATAACAACGTGTTTATCTGGCCTTTAGTAACACTTACACAAAATGGAGGCAAGCAGGATAAAATGGATCCTGCTATAACAAATTCCCCCATTTTATTCACTATTCTTAATAAACTGTACTGCCCGTAGGATTTGTTAGTATATATCATCATCAGCTGTGTGAGTGCAGAATTTCCCAGTACATACAGAGATACACTTAAAAACGATTTTGAACACTATATATGCAATAAGGACAATCGTAGCAATATGCAATAAGCTTTGTAAAATCCCAACTACCCAGCCCCTGATCCCCTTAAACCAATTGGCTGGGTTGAGGAAAGAAAAAGTATCTGACCACCAGCTGTCATATTGGTCTCTGAGTCTTTGAACATCTTCTAACTTTAGCTTCATCTTTATAGTACTACTAGCTGAAGAGCCCGGCGTTGCCTGGGCATAGTAAATATCTGTGGTTAGTTATAGCACGTCACTTCTCTTATTTTCCCATCACGCCTCTCATTTTCCCAATCACATCTTTAATTTTCCCCCTCACATCTCTCATTTTCTCCCTCACACCTCTCATTTTCTCCCTCACTCCTCTCATTCCCCCCTAACACTTGTCATTTTGACCTCACATCTGTCATTTTCCGATCACTCCACTATTTTCCCTCACTCCTCTCATTTTGCACTCACACCTTTTCATTTTCACCTCACACCTCGCATTTTCACCTCAGTATATACATGTTTGTCATCTCCCTTATATATAGTATACACCTGTATGTCATCTCCTGTATATAGTATATACCTGTATGTCATCTCCCCTGTATATAGTATATACATGCTGTGTGTCATCTCCCCTGTATATAGTATATACCTGTATGTCATCTCCTCCTATATATAGTATATACCTGTATGTCATCTCCTCCTATATATAGTATATACCTGTATGTCATCTCCTTCTATATATAGTATATACCTGTGTGTCATCTCCTCCTGTAGATAGTATATACCTGTATGTCATCTCCTCCTGTATATATTATGTACCTGTATGTCATCTCCTCCTCTATATAGTATATACCTGTGTGTCATCTCCCCTGTATATAGTATATACCTGTGTGATCTCCTGTATTAGACCTCGTTCACACGTTATTTGCTCAGTATTTTTACCTCAGTATTTGTAAGATAAATTGGAAGCCTGATAAATCCCCAGCCAACAGGAAGCCCTCCCCCTGGCAGTATATATTAGCTCACACATACACATAATAGACAGGTCATGTGACTGACAGCTGCCGTATTTCCTATATGGTACATTTGTTGTAGTTTGTCTGCTTATTAATCAGATTTTTATTTTTGAAGGATAATACCAGACTTGTGTGTGTTTTAGGGTGAGTTTCGTTTGTCAAGTTGTGTGTGTTGAGTTGCGTGTGGCGACATGCATGTAGCGACTTTTGTGAGATGAGTTTTGTGTGGCAACATGCGTGTAGCAACTTTTTGTGTGTCGAGTTGCATGTGACAGGTTAGTGTAGCAAGTTGTGTGCAGCAAGTTTTGCGCATGGCGAGTTTTGAGCGTGGCGAGTTTTATGTGTGGTGCCTTTTGAGTATGTGCAAGTTTTGTGTGAGGCAACTTTTGCATGTGTTGCAACTTTTGTGCATGTGGCAATTTTTCCGCGTGTGCAAGTTTTGCGTGTGGCGAGTTTTCCATGAGGTGAGTTTTGCACTTGTGGCGAGTTTTGCGTGAGCCTAGTTTTTGCATGTGGCGAGTTTTGCGCATGGTGAGTTTTGAGCGGCGACTTTTGTGTTTCGACTTTTATGTGGCGAGGTTGGTGTATGTGTGGTGAAATGTGTGCTGAGGGTGGTATATGTGTTCAAGCACGTGGTAGTGTGTGGCGCATTTTGTGTGTATGTTCATATCCCCATGTGTGGTGAGTATCTCATGTCGGGGCACCACCTTATCAACTGTACGGTATATACTCTTTTGCGCCATTGCTCTCATTCTTTAAGTCCCCCTTGTTCACATCTGGCAGCTGTCAATTTGCCTCCAACACTTTTCCTTTCACTTTTTTCCCCATTATGTAGATAGGGGCAAAATTGTTTGGTGAATTGGAACGCGCGGGGTTAAAATTTCGCCTCACAACATAGCCTATGACGCTCTCGGGGTCCAGACGTGTGACTGTGCAAAATTTTATGGCTGTAGCAGCGACGGTGCAGATGCCAATCCCGGACATACACACACACATTCAGCTTTATATAGTAGATTTGGATCTATATAATGACAACAAGCGGATCCAATAACCTGACACATACCACCTTGTGCTGCTGTTAGATAGTCTAGTACTATAGTATGCTGGTTGGTTACTATAATGAGTTGATTTTGGACAGCAATGGTGGTATTTAGTGTATCCAATATATCCCAAATTTGGTCATCTAGATAGTCTGTGGCCCTAACCAATTTATCTCACATTTGTGTAATCATAGGGTAAATAAAAATAGAACTGACAATTTTATTGGCTATACCCATTTGCACTATGTGTGGTCTCCCTGAAGGGCGGGGCGTATTATCCGCAGCTCTTTTATATAACGTATGTTTAGGTATTGCCTGTGTATCTAATTGCTTGTTTGGAATTACAAAGGTGGCCGGAGTCAAGCGACCCAGAGTGCAGGTGCCCGTTACCCCTACTGGTAGCCATTTATATGCATTGTTTCCACATACCCAGAACATACCATCAGGCAAATCCCATAGGGCTGAATGTTGCAGCACCAATTTATGAGCTAAAGGTACCGTCACACTGAACGATATCGCTAGCGATCCGTGACGTTGCAGCGTCCTGGCTAGCGATATCGTTCAGTTTGACAGGCAGCAGCGATCAGGATCCTGCTGTGCCATCGTTGGTCGCTGCAGAAAGTCCAGAACTTTATTTCGTCGCTGGACTCCCTGCAGACATCGCTCAATCAGCGTGTGTGACGCCGATTCAGCGGTCTTCACTGGTAACCAGGGTAAACATCGGGTTACTAAGCGCAGGGCCGCGCTTAGTAACCTGATGTTTACCCTGGTTACTAACGTAAAAGTAAAAAAAAACAAACACTACATACTTACCTTCCGCTGTCTGTCCTCCGGCGCTGTGCTTCTCTGCACTGTGAGCGCCGGCCAGCCGGAAAGCAAAGCACAGCGGTGACGTCACCGCTGTGCTTTCCGGCCGCTGTGCTTACACAGTGCAGAGGAAAGCAGAGAGCCGGAGGACAGACAGCGGAAGGTAAGTATGTAGTGTTTGGTTTTTTTTTACTTTTACGTTGGTAACCAGGGTAAACATCAGGTTACTAAGCGCGGCCCTGCGCTTAATAACCCGATGTTACCCTGGTTACCAGGGAACCGGCATCGTTGGTCGCTGGAGAGCTGTCTGTGTGACAGCTCCCCAGCGACCAAACAGCTACACTGCAGCGATCGACATCGTTGACGGTATCGCTGCAGCGTCGCTTAGTGTGATGGTACCTTAAGTCTATAAATGCAGACACATTCTGAAACATGCACCAAGGTGGAGACTGTCCTAGAGGACTACTGTACAATAACCTACATCAGGATTCCCACAAGTGGGGGTTCCTGGCACATATCCAGAGGACTCATTACAAGGTATATTACCAGGAACACTACCGCAGATATCTTTAGAACCTTGTAAAAACAGACTAAAAAATGTCCATGACGTATTATGTATCATTCTTTCTAAAGGCCCCTTCACATTAAGCGACGCTGCAGCGATACCGACAACGATCCGGATCGCTGCAGCGTCGCTGGAGAGCTGTCACACAGACAGCTCTCCAGCGACCAACGATCCCGAGGTCCCCGGGTAACCAGGGTAAACATCGGGTTACTAAGCGCAGGGCCGCGCTTAGTAACCCGATGTTTACCCTGGTTACCAGCGTAAAAGTAAAAAAAAACAAACTCTACATACTTACCTACCGCTGTCTGTCCCCGGCGCTCAGCTTCTCTGCACTCCTCCTGTACTGGCTGTGAGCACAGCGGCCGGAAAGCAGAGCGGTGACGTCACCGCTCTGCTTTCCGGCTGACCGACGCTCAGCCAGTACAGGAGGAGTGCAGAGAAGCTGAGCGCCGGGGACAGACAGCGGTAGGTAAGTATGTAGAGTTTGTTTTTTTTTACTTTTACGCTGGTAACCAGGGTAAACATCGGGTTACTAAGCGCGGCCCTGCGCTTAGTTACCCGATGTTTACCCTGGTTACTAGTGAAGACATCGCTGGATCGGTGTCACACACGCCGATCCAGCGATGTCCACGGGAGATCCAGCGACGAAATAAAGTTCTGGACTTTGTTCAGCGACCAACGATCTCCCAGCAGGGGCCTGATCGTTGGTCACTGTCACACATAACGATTTCCTTAACGATATCGTTGCTACAAAAAGCAACGATATCGTTAACGATATGTGTGAAGGTACCTTAACAGTATTGGTTTGAAAGCATCAGTAGAGTATGAAGTCACATCAAAACTAATTTGCAAACCATATGTTGGAACTTGCCCTAAATCAGTTAGCCCAGTCTTATTCCTAGGTACCCAGGCCCCATCCTTATAGGCCAAATATTGTAGATGTGTACAACTTCCTGAGAGATTACCTTGCCACCAAGGGTATCCTACCGATCCTACAATCGGTATACCGATGGTAGTGTTCCATAACTTAACATTGTTCGTGGTGTTGTTGGCAAGTGTGTCAGATCAGTCCAGGCAAACAGTTCCTCAGGTGACACAGGGATAGCTAGGAAGGGAATACTTATGGCTGATGTCGGTGAATGCGTACAGATCCAACAGTCTGATAAGGGCTGTGAATTTCTCAACAAGTCCTCTATCAGTTTTCTGTGATGTTGCACAAACTTATTGTTCAAGGATGCTGGAGAATTTAGACTGTCCCATGCGATTACGCATAATATCATGGAAATCGAAACCAGCCAAAACATTGTTTCTTTTATCGGCTATCGGGTTCTTTAACTCGCTTGCAGTGTGATGTGTGGATCCAACTAGGTTTTCTTTTGAACTTGACAGCTGTGGCTGTGGTCAGGAGCACTTGGTATGGTCCGTCAAATCTTGGCTCCAGGCTCTTCCGGACGTGCCGCTTTATCACTACCCAGTCTCCTGGCTCCAAGGGATGGTGTCTAGGAATCTTGTCTGGGTCTGGAAGAGAACTAAAGACAGTTAAATGCACTTTAGCAAGGTGTCCATGTAAGGCCTGTACATAGGTAGTCAAGTCCTGGTACTTGAGCTGCAACTGTCGTGGAAAGAAACATCCAAGATTGGGACCCCTGCCAAACAGAATCTCATATGGTGACAGTCCTGTCTTCCTGTTTGGGGTATATCTTACTGAAAACAAAGCCAGAGGAAGGCATTCTGTCCATGGTTTACCAGTCTCTGCCATTACCTTCTGGATTTTAAGCTTAAGAGTTCCATTTAGTCTCTCCACTTTTCCACTGCTCTGTGGATAGTATGGAGTATGCAATGCTTGACTTACCCCCAGTGCTACCATTACCTCTGACATGATCTCTCCAGTAACATGGGAACCCCGATCGCTTTCAATGATTTCAGGAACTCCATACCTGCATATGATCTCAGCCATCAGTTTCTTCGCCATTGTCTTAGCCGTAGTTTTGGCAACTGGGTAGGCTTCTGGCCAACCTGAAAATAAATCAATGCAGACCAACACATACTCATACGTCCCTACCCTAGGCAACTGAATATAAATGTGGCACCCCTAGGGGTATTTGCCACAAAAATAGTTACTGACAGTAAGTACAAATACTAAAATAGCAAGACTGCACTACCACCTCCGGCCAGAAGGGGGAGCTCCAGAGACTCCCCTTGATCCATTCTGGTCTGAGAGAAGAAATGGCAGTTGGGCCAAGGAGCTGATAGTGAGAGGTCATACAGTTGAATCTCTAACAGCCCTGTGACTGTTACCAGGCCTAAATCTCCGGCCTGAGGAGAAGAGGGATAGAGAAAAAGGACATTGTGAGAACCGGGTAGCATTAATCACTACCCAGAACAGGCGCAAAGACGGATACCGGATCCGTGGCTGTATTCATTATATATAATACAGCAACCGGAAAAACGTGAGGTGATATCAGCTTCACTAGGGTCGGATGCAGCAACAGACACAGAGTTCAGCGGTACTCCCAGAGGGGGTAAACCGATAAAAGGACTCGGGTTGCCCGTCGAACCAGGACCCGGAGGGGACAGATTGGGCCGGCAGCCAGTTCACATACAGCAGCAGGGCCACACAGAAATTGCGCACAATAAGAGGCGAAGACCCCGGCAGGGTCAAAGTAACTCAGAGTTCCCATACAGACTCCGGTGACAGGACTGGTTGTAAATCCTTTTATGTTAAAGTAAACTGGTTAAACGTTTCAGTGCCTCAGTCTTTCATTTGGACAATAGCCATCTATCCAGGATCGAGATCGTCACCGCTGGGAGAACCTGCTGCTGATCAAGTAAGTGCCTGTCCCCTCATGATACCCCTTACACTGTGCATTGCCTGAGGCCACAGCACCGGGTTAAGCCACCCGTGACATCCCCCTCAAGAGACAGACTCCATTGGTCCGGTGCTGGGTATCCCGGTCTCCTGGGCGTCACAATTGGCGTCACGAACAGGATCTAGCCAGCCCGTATACCGGGTATTGTGTGCCGTGATTGGAGCCCAAAACTGTGAAAACTGGGATGAAAAATCTTGAAAATTGACTTTATTAAAGAAAAATCCATTCCCCATTGAAAACTATTGAAAGTGACTTTTCCCCATTGGTTATAATGGAGTAAAGATGGCCGCCATCCCCTGAGGTAATCACTTCATAACCGTTAGGCACGAGACTGTTAATTGAGCTACGCCATCACCTGAGCCCCAGTCTAACTGAAAAACTTCAGAATCCGCCATTACAGAGCGCGGTGGGTGGGAGCAGCAGGGGGCGTGTCATTGTGGGCGGCACCAAGCTGAGCGCTCTGACATCAGAGCAAGGGGAAAATCGATCCTGCTGCACAGCGGAACGAATCTACACTATCCCGACGGAAGCGGAGGACCGGAAGGGTCCGGATTAACTAAGGGGGCACAGTATGTCGCAGCACGGAGACGCCGCAGCACTCGGCAACGCTAATGCAGCTGAAAGACAGAGTGTCAATAGAGAGTCCGGCAGCGCAGCGGTGCAAGGAGTGGCGCCCATCATGCCGGTGCTGATGCCATATACCCCGGGTGGCCCATGGCTTCCAATGTATGAAGGTGAGCCTAATACCCTTGACGATTTCAGAGAAAAGATGCTGGCCCATTTTGACATGTTCCCTGTGGGTGAAGTTCAGCGTGTTAGTCTCCTGATGATGCAGTTAAGTGGCCATGCTAAGCGAGAAGTCACAGCATGGGCAGCTGATCTAAAAGGCACTGTTGAACGCATATTTGCTGGATTAAAAGCTACATTTGAAACCACGGCCAGCAGCAAAGCTAAAATACGATTCTTTAGTTGCAAACAAAAAGCTAATGAGGGCGTGAGAGACTTTGCCTTAAACCTGCAGGAAGCCCTTAAATCACTTACACTGGCTGAACCCATTTTTAACACCGGAGCGGATAAACTGCTAAGAGATCAATTTATTGAGGGACTCTACACCCCTTCTCACCGGGGGCATGTGAGCATGCTTGTTTTTAAGAACCCTGAATTGACATTTGCCCAATTAAAGGAGAGCGCTATACGTCTCCAGCTGGCAGAGGCACCTCGGGATCAGGATCCTGCGCAACCCATGGCAGAGGCACCTCAACAACAGGGAGTGCCAGTGACATCAGCTATGTCTGGGGCCATTGCTAAGCCCCTGGGGCCCAGTACTAATGAGGCTCTTCAACAAAAGCTTGACTCTTTAGCTGATGTTGTTGCTTCAATGGCTAAAACCATGCAGGAGATGAGAGGACACAAGATGGAGTTGGGAAACTGTAGAGAGGATGTTCCATGGATGAGACCCCGGAGATACCCGACATGGAGAGGACGACCCCGCGACCGCTACCAACCGGATGGACAGCCTATTTGCCGCCATTGCCAGCAGCCGGGCCACTTTGCACGAGATTGTGATTTAAACGGGAATCCCCTGGGAATGCGGGCCGCTTCGCAGGAATGAACTTTCAAGGCCCAACACCCTGGCACGACAGGTACATCGGAGGACGACCCATTATCCCTATCGTGCTGGACGGAATTCCCCTCAACGCTTTGCTGGACACAGGTTCCCAGATTTCATCTATACCGTATATCCTTTATAAGAGGTACTGGGCTGATGCAGATATTGATAAAGGGCCCTCTGATGTTGAACTAGATATATGGGCCAGTAATGGTAAGTTGGTACCGAAACTAGGATTCAGGGAGATGACCATAAAGATTGGTAAAGTAGAACTGAAGAAACAGGGTATAATTGTTGTTGATGTTGACCGGCGGAACTGTGAACCAACTGTATTGATAGGAATGAATGTGTTAGAGAACTGCTTTTCCGAAGTCATTTCTGTCTTACAGCAAATTGTTGAAACTGCCCAATCCTGCCAGCAGAGAGTTCTCCGGAGGGAAATAAAAGTATTGATGTTAAGGCAACAGGTAGAAGTTGCAGGTGGAGAAATCGGCAGTGTGAGGGTAAGTGATCCAAAGTCTATTGTAATCCCACCAAAAACAGAAATGCTGGTATGGTGTAGAGCAGCCATTGGTACTAAGGGACGAGATTATCAAGCCTTAATAGAACCAGTGTACACCGACAGCAGGCCCACTATACTCACAGCACGAGGGATAGTCGAGGTACACCGGGGACGAGTGCCGGTACGACTTTTGAACTGTGGAGAGGAAGAGGTCACTTTGCCAAGGTATGCTACAATGGCAAAGCTATATACTGTTGACAACAATGCCATCACAACCATTGAGCCCTTAGAACCAACCTGTCAGGTGGAAGGCAATGGCTCAGATGGAGAAATGGAGGATTGGTGCCAACAGCTACACGTGGGCATAAATTCAACACCTACCCATCAAAAACAAGGGGTGTATAGGCTAGTGACGGAATATGAACAAGTCTTCAGTAAACACCCATTGGACTTCGGACGGATAGAAGGGGTAGAACACACAATCCCCACAGGTGACCATCCCCCAATAAAAGAAAGATATAGACCCATACCGCCCGCTCACTATCAATGTGCAAAAGATATGCTGAGGGAAATGAAACAGGCCGGGGTAATAAGAGACAGCTGTAGCCCCTGGGCGGCCCCTCTAGTGTTTGTCAAAAAAAAGGACGGAACCATGAGAATGTGCGTAGACTACCGGAAGATTAATAACATCACCCATAAAGACGCCTACCCCTTGCCTAGGATAGAAGAGTCCTTAACTGCTTTGAAATCTGCTAATTATTTTTCCACCTTAGACTTAACAAGCGGGTATTGGCAAGTCCCTGTGGCTGAGAGAGATAAGGAAAAGACGGCATTCACCACACCAATGGGTCTATGTGAATTTAATCGCATGCCGTTCGGACTCTGCAACGCATCCGGTACCTTCCAGCGGCTGATGGAATGCTGCCTCGGACACAAGAACTTCGAGACCGTCCTCCTGTACCTAGATGATGTGATCGTCTACTCAAAGACTTACGAACAACACTTAATAGACCTGGCAGAAGTGTTCGAAGCCTTATCCAGGTATGGCATGAAAGTCAAGCCATCCAAATGTCACCTTCTCAAGCCAAAGGTACAGTACCTGGGACACATCGTGAGTTCGGAGGGAGTAGCACCAGATCCCGAGAAAATAAGCGCCATAAGGGATTGGCCAAGACCTACCAGCGCAAAAGAAGTGAGACAATTCCTGGGATTGGTGGTTTACTATCGCAGATTTATAAAAGGATTTACCAAGTTGGCAGCACCCTTGCAAGACACCTTGGTAGGGCAGACGAAGAAACCTTCAAACCGAAACCCTCCTTTTCAGTGGAACGACGAAAGGGAAGACTCCTTTGAACAACTAAAGAAGGCACTAACCGGAGAAGAGGTTCTGGCATACCCAGATTACCATAAACCTTTCATCCTCTACACCGATGCTAGTAATGTGGGACTAGGAGCGGTGCTGTCACAAAAGCAAGAAGGTCGGGAGAAAGTCATCGCCTTTGCAAGTAGAAAGCTCCGGCCTACTGAAAGAAATTCAGAAAATTACAGCTCCTTCAAATTGGAACTACTGGCAGTAGTTTGGGCTGTGACGGAGCGTTTCAAACACTATCTGGCCGCTGCAGAATTTATTGTCTATACTGACAACAATCCGTTGACCCACCTGGACACAGCCAAATTAGGTGCGTTAGAACAGCGATGGATAGCCCGGTTATCTAATTACAACTTCATAATCAAGTATCGAGCAGGTCGCAAGAATGGAAATGCCGATGCCCTATCCCGGATGCCACACTTGAGAGATGTAGAAGAGGAAACGGGGGAGCTTGAAGAAATTGAACTACCAGCCTTCCATCGTCCCAAGGCAAAACATCATCAGTCAAGTACCTATCAGAAACAACAAGAGGTGAATTTTAATCCGTTAGCACACCATAGATGGGCTGACACCCAAGACAGCAATCCGGCTGTGAAGTTGGTGAAGGAACTGTTGACTGAGCAAAGTGCATATCCCTATGAGGATGCCCCAGAAGAGACGCATCAACTCTGGAAAGAGAGAGGCAAAATGTTCCTGTATCAAGGGAAGCTCTGTAGAAGATACACCAATCCGAAAACACATGAATTTGGTTTGGCAGATTATTGTGCCTAAACAAGATGTGAAGATGGTCCTCGAAGCTTACCATAATGGTGCTGGTCACTTCGGTTGGAAAAAGTTAGAAGTACTTCTAAGAGAAAGATTTTATTGGGTCGGGATGAGAAAATCAATCGAACAGTGGTGCAGAAATTGTGGCCCGTGTAACCTCAGAAGAAACGATCAAAAGAACCAATGAGCACCACTGCAGCCCATAATCACCAAACAACCACTTGAACTTGTAGCCATGGACCACGTGAAGTTGACACCAAGCCGGTCCGGCTATGTCTATGCCTTGACCATCGTGGACCATTATTCACGTTTCTTGGTAGTAGTACCCGTAAAAGATCTGACAGCAAAAACAGCAGCCAAAGCGTTCCAAACGTACTTTTGTAGACCCCATGGATATCCGGAACAGGTTCTCACCGACCAAGGTACAGCCTTTGAATCAGAGATCTTCAGAGAATTCTGTAATATGTATGGTTGCAAAAAGATCCGGACGACGGCCTATCATCCACAAACAAACGGCTTATGCGAGAAGATGAACCATATTGTAATAGACCTACTAAAGACTTTACCTGAGACAGAAAGGAATCAATGGCCAGAGAAATTGCCTGACTTGGTGGATCTGTATAATCATGTCCCGGTGAGCTCCACCAACTGCACCCCAGCTTACCTTATGCGTGCAAGACCCGGCCAATTACCAATCGATCTAGAAATGGGAATTCTGAAACCAGACGCAGAAGTTCAAGACTCCAATTGGGATATCATACGGCAAAAGCAGTATCGCCAAGTGCAAGAGAGTGTGGAAAGAAGCCTTCAGCAAACTAGAGAAAGACAAGAGCGAACTTTCAACCAGAATGCTCTAGCGACCCCATTAAGACCGGGTGACCAAGTGCTCAAGAGAAATCGTCGAACCAATAAACTGGACAATCAGTGGGAAGCCGTACCCTACACAGTTTTACCAACAAGAGTGGATAATCCTAAAATGTGTCTCATTAGCAAAAACGGAGGCTTAACATCTGTACTAGTGTCAAGAGACAATCTTAAATTATGTCCGGAAGCATTGAAAGAGCCAGACGTTGTCCAGCCAGAACCAGAAGTTATTCAACCCATACAGGTTCAACCAGTAAAGGAAAAAGAAGAGGAAGTGTATCACACCTGTATAGGAGACTTTCCCAAAACCCTACTAACATACCATGGTGCAGTAGTGGTTCCCATGGTGGCCTTTTACCCAACACCGAACCCAATACCAGAAGTCCCAAGACAGGAAGAGGCTGACCCCGTACTACAGGAGGTTCCAGGCCAGGAAGAACAGATTCCTGGTCAGAGTAATCCCATTCACGGTGGACTTGCCAACTCCATAGTTGTGGAATTATCTTTAGCAGAGCGGGCAGATACTATATCCGCAGTAGACAGTAGTACACCACATGAAGAGACACCGCTATTACGTAGATCACAGCGTAGTACCCAGGGTCAATTACCGGCCAGGTATGCAGATTACCAACTATAAAGCTCATAATGTGAATTGTATATATGTTATGCCGTATATAGTTAAACAGAAAATGTAGTATAGTCATTGCTATCAGTCTGCAACGTTTAAGCCCAGTGCCTACAGAGACTTGTCTGTATGAACTTATTGCATATTCTTGAACTTTTTATCAGCCCGGAGGCACTAAATCAAAGCTCCGGAAAGACTGCTTTTTGAACTTTGCTTTTTGCTCTTTTTGAACTTTCTTTAGACTTTATATTGATAACTCCGTTGGAAAAATGGAACTAAATTCCTGGACACTAAGTACAGTGCCGTTCCTAATACCTTCAAGGATAGAACTGTATTAATGGACGCTATTTGAAGTGACTTTTTACAGAACTCTATTTTTGTTTCCTTGAGTGGTTTTTGTAACTTTTCATTTTTAAGACTCTGTACATATTAATTGTTATTTCAAAATGTTATTGTCCCACAGTCCCGGAGTTCTGTTCTTAACTAAGGGGGAATGTGGCACCCCTAGGGGTATTTGCCACAAAAATAGTTACTGACAGTAAGTACAAATACTAAAATAGCAAGACTGCACTACCACCTCCGGCCAGAAGGGGGAGCTCCAGAGACTCCCCTTGATCCATTCTGGTCTGAGAGAAGAAATGGCAGTTGGGCCAAGGAGCTGATAGTGAGAGGTCATACAGTTGAATCTCTAACAGCCCTGTGACTGTTACCAGGCCTAAATCTCCGGCCTGAGGAGAAGAGGGATAGAGAAAAAGGACATTGTGAGAACCGGGTAGCATTAATCACTACCCAGAACAGGCGCAAAGACGGATACCGGATCCGTGGCTGTATTCATTATATATAATACAGCAACCGGAAAAACGTGAGGTGATATCAGCTTCACTAGGGTCGGATGCAGCAACAGACACAGAGTTCAGCGGTACTCCCAGAGGGGGTAAACCGATAAAAGGACTCGGGTTGCCCGTCGAACCAGGACCCGGAGGGGACAGATTGGGCCGGCAGAAAGTTCACATACAGCAGCAGGGCCACACAGAAATTGCGCACAATAAGAGGCGAAGACCCCGGCAGGGTCAAAGTAACTCAGAGTTCCCATACAGACTCCGGTGACAGGACTGGTTGTAAATCCTTTTATGTTAAAGTAAACTGGTTAAACGTTTCAGTGCCTCAGTCTTTCATTTGGACAATAGCCATCTATCCAGGATCGAGATCGTCACCGCTGGGAGAACCTGCTGCTGATCAAGTAAGTGCCTGTCCCCTCATGATACCCCTTACACTGTGCATTGCCTGAGGCCACAGCACCGGGTCAAGCCACCCGTGACATCCCCCTCAAGAGACAGACTCCATTGGTCCGGTGCTGGGTATCCCGGTCTCCTGGGCGTCACATAATCAATCTGCAGTCTTTGGAATGGGTAAAAGTGCCGGGGAGTGTGTTTGGATGGAGTTTTCACTGTCCTACCCTGATTATGTGTGGCACATATCATGCAGCTCTGTACCTGCCTTTCTGCACAGGTGGAAAACCCGGGGGCAATCCATTGTTTCTGTAGGGTGTCACACATGGCCGTCTTCGAGTGGTGCACATTCCCGTGCAGAACCTGTGCCATCATTGGGTACAGTGCCTGTGGTAGGCAGACCTTTTCACCCCTCCCCCATAGCCCAGTGACTGTATCAGAGCAGGCTCCTATCTTTTGCCACCTTTCTCCTCCTTACTTGCCTGTTCTTGTAACCGGGCTAAGATGTCTTTTGACACAAGTGGAGATGGTGGGGTGTCCAGGTGACGTACTTTAGAGGCTACAGGAGTGCTTGCTGCTTTCTTGGCAGCCTGGTCTGCCAGTGCGTTACCCTTTGTCTGTCCATCAGTGCCTTTGGTATGTGCCTTTACCTTTATGATGCCTGCTTGGGTGGGAAGCTGTAGTGCATTCATAGGTTGCTGGACTGCCTCAGCATGTTTAATGGGGTGGCCATTTACTGTCAGGAAAGCCCTGGCTCTCCAGATAGGCCCATAATCGTGTGCAACGCCAAAGGCATACCTGGAATCAGTGTACATATTTACAGTCTTACCTTCTGCTAGTTTGCACGCTTCTATAAGCGCCTTGAGCTCTGCTTCTTGTGCAGACATATGACCTGGCATTGACTGTGCCTTGATTACCTCATGTTCTGAGACCACAGCATATCCGGTTCAGAAGCATCCTTGGTCATCTTGGTGACGAGATCCATCTACAAAAAGCTCAAAATCAGCATTAGGTATGGGCACACTAGAGACAGTAGGGAGACCAGCCGTTTCCTGAAACATCAATTCTAGACAATCAGTGGGTGATCCAAAACAATCTCTGAAGACTTGTGTAGCAACAGCTGGACAGACAACACAGCCCAAACACAGGATGGACTTTCTCTTGCCACTGTATCCAGGCGGCCGCTGTGATAAGCAACAGGTCCAGAGGCGTAGCTAGAGCTTTTGCCGCCCGGGGCTGTTCCCGAGTTTGGCGCCCCCCCCCACCCCCCCCCCCCCGGCTCAATACACACAAAGGTTACCAAAAACGGTTTTCCTGTTTTGTAGAACTTAAACTGGGCCTAATGGTGTCACCCCCACATGCCACACCTGTGACTTAATACCACCACACCATGACCAGGCCACATAGTGACCGAATAATACTACATACAAGGGACAAATACCACAACACCATTTCCAGACCACATATTACCACCACATAGTGACTGAATACTACAATACTGATCAGTAATAAAAAAAAAAACACAATACTATCACCATAAGTGCCAGTATTCACAGGAGATCTGTACTTAGTATGCAGTGTCTGTGTAGAGGTAATACAGAGATCACTGGTGACATTATACACAGGACCTCTATATAGTATACAGTGTATAGTGTCAGTGTATAGGTAACACTGACTCACCAGTGACGTCTCTAGGTGAAGTCCTTCATCTTTCATCCAGCACAGACCGCCATCATTCCTTCCAGCCAGGACTCGTTTCTGCAGGAAATAACACAGTTATCTCGAGCTCCGCTTGCAGAACACATTACTTAATTTTTCACAACTTCTACATTACATCACATGAAGAAAAAAAGGTGATATAGTGTCACTCTGCACAGTAACAGGACCGCCCCCCCATTTAAAACAGTACACTCAAAAAATAAAATAAATACATCACTGCAGTAATAATATCCCTTAATTAGCCCCTATGGTAATAATATTCCCCACCCTGGCCCCGTTTCTCATTCCTGGCTCCAGCCATATGTTCTCGCATCCTGCCCTCATGAGTATCCATTCTACCCCATATGATCTCCCCATCCTGCCCCACCAGCCTCCATCGTATCCGTCCTGCCCCATGATCCAATCCTGCCCCGTGTCTCCAATCATGCCCCGTATCTACATTCTGCCCATGCCTCAAGTCCTGCCCCCAGTGTGTCCAGCATATTACCCCCATGTTGTCCAGCAATCTGCCCCAGTGTGTCCAGCATATTACCCCCAGTGTGTCCAGCAATCTGCCCCAGTATGTCCAGCACTGCCCCCAGTGTGTCCAGCAATCTGCCCCAGTGTCCAGCCTTTCCCCAGTGTGTCCAGCAGTCTGCCCCAGTGTGTCCAGCATATTACCCCCAGTGTCCAGCATTGCCCCAGTGTGTCCAGCATTCTGCCCCATGGTCTCCAGTATTTCCCCAGTGTGTCCAGCATTCTGCCCCATGGTCTCCAGTATTGCCCCAGTGTGTCCAGCAATCTGCCCCATGGTCTCCTGTATTGCCCCAGTGTGTCCAGCATTCTGCCCCATGGTCTCCAGTATTGCCCCAGTGTGTCCAGCAATCTGCCCCATGGTCTCCTGTATTGCCCCAGTGTGTCCAGCAATCTGCCCCATGGTCTCCTGTATTGCCCCAGTGTGTCCAGCATTCTGCCACATGGTCTCCTGTATTGCCCCAGTGTGTCCAGCAATCTGCCCCATGGTCTCCTGTATTGCCCCAGTGTGTCCAGCATTCTGCCACATGGTCTCCTGTATTGCCCCAGTGTGTCCAGCATTCTGCCCCATGGTCTCCAGTATTGCCCCAGTGTGTCCAGCAATCTGCCCCATGGTCTCCTGTATTGCCCCAGTGTGTCCAGCAATCTGCCCCATGGTCTCCTGTATTGCCCCAGTGTGTCCAGCATTCTGCCACATGGTCTCCTGTATTGCCCCAGTGTGTCCAGCAATCTGCCCCATGGTCTCCTGTATTGCCCCAGTGTGTCCAGCAATCTGCCCCATGGTCTCCAGTATTGCCCCAGTGTGTCCAGCAATCTGCCCCATAGTCTCCTGTATTGCCCCAGTGTGTCCAGCAATCTGCCCCATGGTCTCATGTATTGCCCCAGTGTGTCCAGCAATCTGCCCCATGGTCTCCAGCATTGCCCCAGCCCCAGACAGTGAGACATAAAGAAAAAAAAAAAAGTAAAATCCTCACCTCTCCCGTTCCCAGCGCAGGTCCGGTGCAGTCAGCGTCTCTCCGGCTCTGCGACGCTCAGGACAGAGAGGCAGAGCGGCGCGCACAGTAGTGACGTCATCGCGCCCTCTGCTCTGAGACGTCGCAGAGTCAGAGGAGGCTGCAGCTGCCGGCGCCGCAGGAACCAGGAGAGGTGAGTATAGAGCGGGGGGCGGGGTCCGGTGGTGGGGGGAGCTGGCCCTGGTCGTGGCGGCGGACGGCGCCGCCCGAAGATTTAAAGGGGCGTCTTTTTTTTTTTTTTTCTTCTGCAGCGCCGGCCGCCCCCCGCATTGTGCCGCCCGGGGCGGACCGCCCCCCCCGCACCCCCCTTCCTACGCCACTGAACAGGTCTCTGTTTGTCTCCATGAAGCTGAGTCAGCACACCTGTAGCATGTCCTGCATTTTCATGAAGAAAGAGGTTAAAGGGAAGGGCATAATTGGGGATGTCCAAAGCTGGAGAGGAAACAATGCATAATTTCAGAGAGTAAAAACAGTCAAGTGCCTCTGGTGTAAGGCAGAAGGGGACAGGTTGCATTAAAATGGAGGCAGAACGAATCCATGGACGACAGTAGGAAGTTAGTCCTAGAAACACACGGAGACCCTGCAAATTCCGTGGGGGCTGCATGTCTATGATAGCCTGTTTTCGCTCAGGGGTGAGGCGCTTTTTCCCTGGAGAGAGACAATGTCCTAAAACTACAACAGTACTTAAGCAAAACTGTAATTTTTGTTTGGATACCTTGCACCCCTGTTCATAAAGAATAAAAAAAAAAAAGAGTAAAGAGATCGTAACCATTTTACAAAGAGAACGAGTAGGAGCACACAGCAATAGGTCATCAACATACTGAATGAGAACTACTCCTTTAACATGCCAGCCTTGTAGGACTTGTGCCATGCACTGTGAGAAGATAGTAGGAGAATTCTGGGCTCCTTGTGGTAGGACAGTCCAAGTACAGTCATGGACAAAAATTTTGAGAATGAGACAAATATTAATTTTTCCAAAGTCTACTGCTTCATTTTTTCTAATGGCAATTTGCATATACTCCTGAATGTCAGAGTGATTAGCTTAACAGCAGTTACTGTACTTGCAAAGTCAATATTTGCCCAGAAAATGAACTTTAACCCCCAAAACACATTTCAACATCATTGCAGTCCTGCCTTAAAAGGAGCAGCTAACATCGTTTTAGTGATTGATCCATTACACAGGTATGGGTGTTGATGAGGGCAGGGCTGGCGATCAATCAGTCATGATTAAGTAAGAATGACATCACTGGACACTTTAAAAGGAGGCTGGTGCTTGGTATCATTGTTTCTCTTCAGTTAACCATGGTTATCTCTAAAGAAACACGTGCAGCCATCATTGCACTGCACAAAAATGGCCCAACAGGGAAGAGTATCGCAGCTACAAAGATTGCACCTCAGTCAACAATCTATCGCATCATCAAGAACTTCAAGGAGAGAGCTTCCATTGTTGTCAAAAAGGCTCCAGGGCGCCCAAGAAAGACCAGCAAGTGCCAGGACCGTATCTTAAAACTGTTTCAGCTGCGGGATCGGACTACCAGCAGTGCCGAGCTTGCTCAGGAATGGCAGCAGGCTGGTGTGAGTGCTTCTGCACGCACTGTGAGGCGGAGACTTTTTGAGCAAGGCCTGGTTTCAAGAAGGGCAGCAAAGAAGCCACTTCTCTCCAGAAAAAACATCAGGGACCGACTGATATTCTGCAAAAGGTACAGGGAGTGGATTGCTGAGGACTGGGGCAAAGTCATTTTCTCTGATGAATCCCCTTTTCGATTGTTTGGGACATCTGGAAAACAGCTTATTCGGAGAAGAAGAGGTGAGCGCTACCACCAGTCTTGTCTCATGCCAACTGTAAAGCATCCTGAAACCATTCATGTGTGGGGTTGCTTCTCAGCCTAGGGAATCAGCTCACTCACAGTCTTGCCTAAAAATACAGCCATGAATAAAGAATGGTACCAGAATGTCCTCCAAGAGCAACTTCTCCCAACCGTCCAAGAGCATTTTGGCGCCCAACAATGCCTTTTCCAGCATGATGGAGCACCTTGCCATAAAGCAAAGGTGATAACTAAATGGCTCATGGAACAAAACATAGAGATTTTGGGTCCATGGCCTGGAAACTCCCCAGATCTTAATCCTATTGAGAACTTGTGGTCAATCATGAAGAGACGGGTGGACAAACAAAAACCAACAAATTCTGGCAAAATGCAAGCAATGATTATGCAAGAATGGACTGCTATCAGTCAGGATTTGGTCCAGAAGTTGATTGAGAGCATGCCAGGGAGAATTGCAGAGGTCTTGAAGAAGAAGGGTCAACACTGCAAATATTGACTTGCTGCATTAACTCATTCTGTCAATATAACCTATTGGTACTCATAATATGATTGCAATTATATTTCTGTATGTGATATAAACATCAGACAAACACTAATAAAAAAACCAGAGGGCAGCAGATCATGTGAAAATATAATTTTGGTGTCATTCTCAAAAATTTTGCCCATGACTGTATACTGCTTGTTGCGGAAAATAAAAGCAAAAAGATACTGACAATCTGGGTGCAATGGAACACTGAAAAAGGTATTTGCTAAGTCAATCACTGAAAAACAAATACTGTTAACAGGTATGTGTGCCAACAAGGTGTGTGGGTTAGGAACCAAGGGAGCAAGCAGTTCTGTTGCGGCATTGACTGCTCTAAGGTCATGGACCATTCTATAATTCACCGGCTCCCCAGGCCTAACCTTCTTTACAGGATACAGGGGAGTGTTGCAAACGGACTGTGTAGGCACAACAACCCCTGATTCCAGCAATTTTTGTAACTGTGCGTCTATTGCAGCCTCCTGAGCAGCACTCAAAGGGTACTGACGCAATAGGGGTGGTGCTGCCCCTGGTTTCAATTTGACTATTATGGGAGGAACTTTGAGTTTTCCCACATCAGTTTTGCCTTTTGCCCACAGATCAGTGGGGAGTTGATCCAGGGCAGATGCAGTGGGCGGATCACTTTCTGCAGTACTTGCAGCTGCATCCAGGGCCATGATCTTGCAGAGGGTACTGGGTTTAAGTTGAGGGGTCATTGTCACTGTTCCGTCATCATGGTAAGTAATAACCGCCTGTAGTTTCCGAAAAACGTCAGTACCTAGCAAATTACATTGTCCCCTGGGGCTACCATTAACGGAGTCAGAATGGTCTTCCCACAAATGGAGAGGGAAATGGGTTCTGTCAGTCCCAAGGTCTGGGTCGGTGCATTGAAAGGTGTGGCCATGACAAAGTCGGTGGTGTCACGGAAGGGTAATGGACAGTCTGAAAGCGTGATAACTGAGTTGTCAGCTCCCGAGTCAACCTGAAAGTCTGCTGTAGTTGCTCCTGGCAGGCTCACTTGTACTGTACAGTCAGGGGTGGGAGGTAGAGTGACTAAAGGACACAATTGCAGGCTGCCAGTTACCTATTCGTCTGTCTGGGGGGTGGGAACCTTATCTGGGTATGGGTTTGTGCGACAATCTTTCCTAAAATGTCCTTGGTTCTTACATCCGTAACACAATCTAGGGCCCGTAGTGGGTCCTCCACGTCCTCCACCTCTCTGTGAGGGTCCACTCCTCTGAAAGTGAACCTAAGGGTACCGTCACACAGTGCCATTTCGATCGCTACGATGGTACGATTCGTGACGTTCCAGCGATATCGTTACGATATCGCTGTGTCTGACACGCAGCAGCGATCAGGGATCCTGCTGAGAATCGTACCTCGTAGCAGATCGTATGGAACTTTCTTTCGTCGCTGGATCTCCCGCTGTCATCGCTAGATCGGTGTGTGTGACACCGATCTAGCGATGCGATCTAGCGATGCGTTCGCTTGTAACCAGGGTAAACATCGGGTTCCTAAGCGCAGGGCCGCGCTTAGTAACCCGATGTTTACCCTGGTTACCAGCGTAAATGTAAGAAAAAAAAAAAAAAGCACATACTTACATTCCGGTGTCTGTCAGGTCCCTTGCCGTCTGCTTCCCGCACTCACTGACTGCCGGCCGTAAAGTGAAAGCAGAGCACAGCGGTGACATCACCGCTGTGCTGTGCTTTCACTTTACGGCCGGCAGTCACTGAGTGCGGGAAGCAGACGGCAAGGGACAGACACCGGAATGTACTCCACAAGCACACCACACAAAGATCATGGGGTCAATCATTTTAGTCTAACAGTGGAGTCACCAGTAACCACACAATGAGGGTCAATATCTGGGTTCAAGGGTACCTCAGCCGGGCAAGCCCGTGATTTTACCTGATCCTGGTCAACTAGAAGAAGGGGAAAACCCATCCACAAGTGGAATAACGTAGGCAGAATATAATCAGTATTCTCACCCCAGCGCTGTGTGATGCCACTAGTCCCGGGAAGTCCCCTGGTCCATTACTGGAGTTGGCTGGGTCTCAGATGAAGCACTCAGGTCCCTGTTCAGGCGCCAGAATTGTTGTCGCAGGTCTCGACCTACTCTCTGATGAGTCCACCATAGAGATGACGTCACGGCACCGGAGAGATAAGACACAATACACCAAGGCTGTATCTGAAGTATATCTCTAGTTTTAATAAGCTTACACACACTTTTTATGCATTCTTGTGTCGGAGGCGGATTCTACATATATGGGCTAAGTGTCGGAGTGCATTACACCCTTGCCTCCCTATGGTTTCACAAACATTTTTACACAGTACATTATTCGTTATTTTACCAAGGACATTCCCTGCTACAATCTGCAATAACAGCTAAAATGAAGAATAGTGAATAACATAGTGTTTATCTGACCTTTAGTAACACTTACACAAAATGGAAGCAAGCAGGATAAAATGGATCCTGCTATAACATTTCGGATGTTAGAATTTATATTTTAAATTCTGAGTTTCTTTTCAGCGGTAATGTTGCTTATACAACATTATGCTTTTTAAACCTATTAGTTATTCTCTTAAGTAGTCAGTAGCGTATGGCTTTGAGCTTATATTTCTGCCTTCATAATTTGTGTAGGAGTTAAAGCCTTCAAGACAATGATATGCTGCCAACATGAGAGCACCACTGCTGTGTCGTCCTTTGGATCACAATGCAATTTGCATCACATCTGTTACATAAGCAGGATGTGTCTTATGCAAGAAAATTCATTCATCCTAAAAAAAAGTACACATTTTTTTTTTACTCTCACATACTAGTATGCCAATATTAATAAAATCTCTTAGGCCCCACCACACATCCGTTTTTTTGTTTCTGTATGAGGTCCGTTTTTCACACAGACCATGTGTCCATGTGAAAAACCTGCAGACATGTCAGTTTTTTTTTTTTTATCAGCAGCAAGGAAAAAATGCGCGCCGCACACATGCACAATGTTGACACATGGATAACATCAGCATGACACGTATGTACCGGCTCCTGGGAAGAAGCGTTACAGTTCACGCTGTTCCCAGGCGCCAGCTGCTGAAAGCAACTCTCATTATTGTTGTTTGGTCTCCATGAGATCAGAGCAACCAGGAAACAATGATGGGAGATGTATTCAGTACCCGATGGGTCCCTCTTGTGTAAAATAAAGAATTAAATTAAGAAAATGGCTTGGGCTCCCATGCAATTTTCATTCAGCCGAACTTTAGTCAAAAGTTCAGTTCGGGTACCAGAACTGGACCTGGACTTGACCCTGGACTCAAACCCCATATAGGTCAATGGGGACCCGAACTTTGGTGCTGTAAAATGGTCATAATAAGGGCTAAGGCGTTGAAAACGGAAGCAAAATGGAGGATAGGGAAATTACTCAAAATAAAAAATAATAATCTTGAACCAGGAGGCGGAGGTTCAAGTGAAAGAGTGGAGCAGCAGTGTCATACGTGTGTATTTTACTGTACTTGTTAACAAAGAAATAAGTGAAAAAAACATGGGGTCCCCTTATTTTTAATAACCAGCTAAGGGAAAGAAAATGTTGTGAGCTGGTCATATTATGCTGGGAAATTGCCAATATCCATGGACCTTCCTAGCCTATTAATATCAGCCCTTAGCTGTCTGTTTTGCCTTTGCTGGTTATTAAAAATGGGGAGACTGGGGACTGATATTAATAGACTGGGAAGGGCCATGAATATTGGGGGGCTATTATAATATTTGAAGTGGTATGTGGGAGTATTTAAACTGTATGCAAGCAATTATACAGTGTGAAAGTTTTTGTGAGGTCCATCATACTGTGTGGAGGGCTGTGTGGGGGCCATTATATTGTATGTAGGCCCATTATACTGCATGGAGGACTGTGTGGGGGTCACAGTTGTGGGATCATACTGTGTTGGGGTCACAATACTTTTCTGGGGCAGTTGAGAGGTGGGGTACAGTAGAGCATCATACTCTGTGTGTGATGGAATTCACTGTAGGGGTATCTTAGTGTTTGTGGGGCACTTACTTTACGAGTGCAATGAAACCAGTTTTTACGTACCGGTAATAGGATTTTACAGAGTCCACGACAGCACCCACAACGAGAGAGGGGATCCGCCCACCTTCCGGACAGGAACCTACAGGTTAAAAAGGGGCGGTCCCCCTCGCCCTCCAGTTTGTGTTCCAGAGTACAAGGGTTACCGCCAATGAATCAGTACATGACAATATTATCTTAAACACTACTAAATACCACCACCTCTATAGAGTGATCTCTAAGGCACACCTTCCAACAGAGTGCAGGAATAAGAAACTAAATACGGGGGGGAATGTATGGGTGCTGTCGTGGACTCTGTAAAATCCTATTACCGGTACGTAAAAACCGGTTTTCCTATCGCCACGACAGCACCCACAACGAGAGACTTTCAAAGACTATTTAACTGGGAGGGACCACAGCACTAAGTACTGAACGGCCAAACTGTAAGCTGGAATTAGCAGATAGATCAAGGCGATAGTGCTTATAAAAGGTGGAAGGTGATGACCAAGTTGCCGCCTTACATATCATTTCAATGGGGACATCCGCCTTCTCCGCCCAGGATGATGCCATGGCCCGAGTGGAGTGCGCCCTGATGCCTTCTGGTGGTGTTACTCCCCTGGCAGAATAGGCAAGACATATCGCTTCTCTAATCCATCTAGCGATAGAGTTCTTCGTGACACCCGAACCCTTTTTCCGATTCTGGAAAGAAACAAACAGAGCCCTACTCTGTCTCCAGCTTTGTGTCCTATCCAGGTATTCTAATATCGCCCTCTTTACATCTAGAGTATGATATTTTTTCTCCTCTTCTGAACCTGGATTTTCATAGAAAGATGGTAAATAAATCTCCTGACTTCTATGAAATTTAGTTACTACTTTTGGTAAATATGCAGGATCGGGTTTTAGGACAATCTTATCCTGGAGAATTATTAGATAGGGAGGATCTACTGATAACGCATGTATATCACTGACCCTCCTGGCAGATGTTAATGCTAAGAGTAGAGCTGTTTTTAAGGTTAAATTTTTTATTGAAATAGAGTCTAATGGCTCGAACGGAGGTTCAGTCAACGCCTCAAGCACCAAATTTAAATCCCAAGGGGGTATTCTTACAATATGGATTGGGTTAGACCGCTGACATGCCTTAATAAATCTAGCAACCCATCTATTACCAGCTATATCACTGTTATATAGAGCTCCCAAGGCTGAAACATGAACTCTTAGAGTGTTGACTGCTAAACCCAATTCCCAGCCTTTCTGAAGGAATTCTAAAATAGCTGAAATCGGAGCTTTATCTCCTAATGGTTGCTGATAAAACAAAAGGAATTTTTTCCAAATTTTTGTGTAGATCTTTGTAGTGACTTCCTTTCTACTTTTCAATAAGGTATCTATTAAAGCATTAGAGAACCCCCTCTCCTTCAGAAGCTCCCTCTCAAGTTCCAAGCCGTTAAGTGAAGAGTCTCCAAATTTGGATGACGAAATGGCCCTTGAGAGAGGAGTTCCGGAACCACTGGCAACACCCAGGGATTGGTCACAGACATTGTCCTGAGGAGAGAGAACCAAGGCCTCCTGGGCCAGAAAGGGGCAATTAAGATCACTCTGGCTCTTTCCTCCCGGATTTTCCTGAGAACAATCGGAATCAGACACATTGGGGGAAAGGCATATGCCAGCTGGAAGTCCCAACGGACCCGAAGGGAATCCACTATAAATGGTTGGTCTGCTATCTGTAAAGATGCGAACCTTCTGACCTTCCTGTTCTTTCTCGTAGCAAACAGATCTATTGTCGGCAACCCCCACAGATTGACTATCTGATCGAATATCTGATGGTTCAGGGACCACTCTCCCTGACGAAGGGAATGGCGACTGAGGTAGTCCGCCTCTATATTGAGTTCCCCTTTTATATGAACTGCCGACAGGGATTGTAAGTGTTTCTCGGCCAGAGACAATATCTGTGCTGTAGTGGTCATCAGGGATCGAGATCTTGTCCCCCCCTGATGATTGATGTAGGCTACCACAGTCATATTGTCTGTTTGTATCTGTACATGCATATTCCTCAGGGATGGTAGTAAGGAAAGAAGAGCCTGATTGACTGCCGTAAGCTCTCTTAGATTTGAGGAATTCTGGGACTCTTGAATCGACCATCGCCCTTGGGTTAGAATGTCTCCCATATGGGCTCCCCAACCGAACGGACTGGCATCTGTTGTAATTATGTTGTCCGGAGTGATGGTCCAGAGAACTCCTTTTGACAAATGTGCTAGATTGAGCCACCATCTCAGATCCTGAAGAGTGGCGGGTGATAATTTGAACCTTCTGCTCAGAGCACCGTGAAGATCTTTTTCTGCTTGAAGAACTTCGTACTGAAGCATTCGGGTATGAGCCTGAGCCCATCTTACCGCCGATATACACGCAGTCAAAGATCCTAGAAGCGACATTGCGTCTCTTAGACTTAAGTTTGGAGCTTTCCTTAAAGCCGTGATCCTTTGAACGATCTTCCGCTTCTTCTCTTCTGGTAGGAAAGATGACTGATCTTCTGAGTCTAGAAGAACTCCTAGGAACATTTGACGTCTTGTGGGTTCCAGTTTTGACTTTTCCCAGTTGATAATCCATCCGAGCTCCTGTAGGGATGATATTATGGCATTTACCCTAGACGTACACTGATCAATTGAATTTCCTACTATCAAAAAATCGTCTAGATAGGGCACCACAAGGGTCTCTCTCTCCCTGATATGTGCCATTACTTCTGAAACAACCTTAGTAAAAACTCTAGGTGCCATGGACAGGCCAAAGGGCATTGCCAAAAATTGAAAATGCTTAATTTGATGGTTTACCCATACTGCCATCCTGAGAAATTGCTGGTGATTTCTGTGAACTGGAAGATGGTAGTACGCATCTTTTAGATCCAAGACCGACATGTAGCACCTAGGAAACAAAAGCTTAGTTGTTGACTTAATGGATTCCATCTTAAAAGCGTGGTACTGAAGATATTTATTCAATTTACGTAAATTTATGATAGTCCTAAAGGACCCATCAGGTTTAGCGATTAAGAATAGCGGAGAATAAAAACCCGTCTTCTCCTGATGTTTTGGTACTTCTTCAATAACTCGCTTTGTAAGCAATTGTTGAATCTCTAATTCTAAGGCCTGTTGTTGGGCCGGAGTGTCCAGTGATGTTATCACAAACTGATCCGGGGGAGTTCTCAAAAATTCTAATTTTAATCCGGACTCAACCACCCCCATTATCCAGGCACTAGAAGTAATTTTTTTCCATCTATCTGAGAAGAACTTTAGTCTTCCGCCTACTGGTAGATCTGTCTTATCTGTAATTACGCCTACGTCTTGAGAAAGATGAAGGGTTCTTATAGTATCCACCTTTCTTCTTATGATCTGATGTTTCCCAGTCGCGATTATATCCCTGCTGGTCTGGCTGGAATCTCTTGAAGGGCATGCGTCTTCGGAAGGCGTTCCTAAAAGTGGGATTAAACGTTTTAGGAAATCCCTTCTTCCTATCTTCTGCCTTTGCAAGGATGTCATCCAGCACCGGGCCGAATAGGTACTCACCCCTACATGGAATGGAGCAAAGTTTGGCTTTAGCCTGGGCATCCCCCTTCCAGGTCTTTAGCCATAGAGCCCGTCTGGCTGCATTCGAAAGACCTGCCGATCTTGCGGCCAATGTCAGAGAATCAATTGAGGCGTCTGCTAGATAAGCTGCTCCTCCAGCTGAGTCACCCAGACCATGATTGATCTGGCCGTACAGGTGCCTGCGATAGCAGGCTTAAAGGCTCCAGATGATGACTCCCATAGTTTTTTAAGGAGCATGTCAGCCTTTCTGTCTGAAGGATCCTTGAGGAGCCCTACATCTTCTAACGGAAGTGAGGCTGTTTTTGAAGTAGAGGCTACTGCCGCATCTATTTTAGGAACCTTCATCCACTGTGATAAGGTGTCATCTTCAAAGGGGTACCTTCTTTTTGCAGCTGAAGGTAAAAACCCTTTATCCAGCTTGTCCCACTCCCGTTTGACCAGATCTTTAACAGAATCCACCACTGGGAAAGCTTTTCGACTTCTCTGGCTCAGCCCTGCGAACATGATCTCCTGGGTTGTTTTTGGTTCTTTACTCTCTGCAACCCCCATAGTTGCACGGACTGCCTTAATTAAGGTTTCCATACCATCCGTGGAAAAGCAAGGTCTTCCCTCCTCATCTGAAGAGGATGCCGAAGAACTTTCCGAGCATTCACCCTCTTGTACCGAAGGGCTGGAATCGGACACCAACTCCACACTGCTTTTTTTCATGCCGTCTGGTTTTAAGGGATGATTTTATTTCTTCCCTAATTACCTCCCTCAGATCCGATACTCGGAGAGGGGCCTCTTCTTCTAACATACGACATATGCATAATTGGCATAACTTTTTAACATAGGTGTCAGGTAGAGGCTCTGTGCATACAGCACACTGCTTATGCTTGGATTTGGAGACCTTTTTCCCCTATAATAAAGCATAGTGTAGAAAACAGCTCTATCAGGCAATGGTCTACATATTACACTCACCACTGCTGAAAAAATGTAGAGTACCGGTTTTTGAGGGGGTGAGGCGCGACGTGACGCTGGTTTGCCAGGATCCTGCTGCCCACGTTCGCTGCTATGAGACCTGTGCTCTCCTGCCTGTCGGTGTTCAGCGTCTCCTGCCGAAGACATATTGCCGCACACACATCTCACCTGAGCGCTGCTCCTTTTCAAAAATCCCACGCTCCTCCTCCCGGTCTCCTCCGGAAGTTGTTCGCTCTACTTCCGGGTCATAAGCGCCGACCTGCTCCTGCAGCGTCGCGCGCGAGTGGACGACCCAGGGCGGCGTGCCTTCCCCCTGGAACGCCACCGCTCCTTGCCAGACGAGGGGGGAAGCTGGACACAGGACTTCCCCCGACGCTGCTTCCGGGCCCCCGACTCTGCCGTTCTCCCCGGACACCGCACAGAGGTTTGGCGGACCCGGGTAAGAGGAAACGACCTGTAGGCTCCCGCCGTCCAGACAGGAACCCAAACTGGAGGGCGAGGGGGACCGCCCCTTTTTAACCTGTAGGTTCCTGTCCGAAAGGTGGGCGGATCCCCTCTCTCGTTGTGGGTGCTGTCGTGGCGATAGGAAAAGAGGAATTTAGGGCTACAGTGAAAAGAAAATTAGAGGACACACATTAGGTGAAGTAATAGGGACATAAAGGCAGCAGCGGCTCAGTATTGGGGTATCAGCAGGATAAGGAGTTTGTGCAGGTTGTGAATAGATGGGGACAGTGCCTGAAATGTGAGAAGTGAAATGTGACTTTGCTGTAATCTCTGCAGACGAGTCCTGGCTGGAAGATGTTGTCATGTCGGTCTGGGCCAGATGGAAAAGATGGGAAAAGTGAACAATGCCATCAGAAAGGACGTCAGCGTTAAGTCATTATCTGTAACTGTGCTGTGATCTCTTATATGAACTGCAGGGCTGGTATTTACCACTATGTGGACACTATATGGCGGTAATATCAGTGTTGGTCTTTATATAGAGATTTTTGTTAGTAACAGCTCTGTCATCTGCTGAGGTTCTCCTACATCCACTATTAGGGCACACCACCAAATTTGTAATTAGGTTTACATGGTTAGGGGCCCACTCAGAAGCTTGGCCCCTCCCTGAACCAAAACCCCTAGCTACACCTGTGTTGCTATGGATTCAAAGTTCTTGTTGGTTATAGTTTTGCTAGAATGGAGTTGTGATGAGCTCTTTACTCTCTAAAATGTGGACAATTCTATTATATGAACTGTAGCGACTTCACGTCCCACCATACAGGGGCCCTCTGCATAGGAAAATCAATGTGTTTTCTATTTTATTAGTTAAGTGACTATCCGCTATCAGTACATGTCAACAGCGCTGCAGCCAATCAGTGAGCTCAGCGTCTTGTGCTGTCTATACTGTCGATGTTGGCTCAATGGGCTGAAATGAGGAAAATGTGTGCGTATTTGTTGCAAGTCACGCTGATGGTCTGTCTGGTATCCATAGACTTGCATTGGTGAGACTCGGCTGATATACGCGTACAATCACAGCATGCTGCGATTTCACTCGCACGCTGAATACGCCCGAGAAAAAAATGGTGATGGGAGCTGCCCGATAGGTTAACAGTGGTCCGAGTGTTATGTGATGTTTTCTCCCATAGCACTCGTCCGTATTCAACGCTAGTGTGACCCCGGCCTAATCAATATAACGGCGCCGACCTGACACTGTCTGTACGTTACGGTGCACAATCCGTCTGACAGGTTCCCTTTAATCAGTGAATGGGAGATGTTTGCTCCTCCTGTCATATAAGAGGTGTTTTGGGAACAGTATGATTGGGACAAAGGCATAGCTGGGGTTCAGCTCATGGGGGGCTGGCAGATGACTGCGCTGTTACTGAAAATAACTCCCTGTACAAAGACCAGTGCTGTTATTACTGTCATATGGTGCCCATATAGTGGTAGAACACGTAAGAGAGCAGAGTACAGTTACAGTTTGTGACTTACAGAGAATGTTCTTTCTGTTCTTTACTTTTCCCATTTTTTCAGAGTTGTTCACTTTTCTTGTCTTTTCCATCTGGCCCAGACCGAAATAACAACTTCTTCCAGCCAGGACTCGGCTGTAGAGATTACAATAATGACACATTTCACTTCTCATATTTCCAGCACCTTCCCCATCTACAGGTCCTTCTCAAAAAATTAGCATATAGTGTTAAATTTCATTATTTACCATAATGTAATGATTACAATTAAACTTTCATATATTATAGATTCATTATCCACCAACTGAAATTTGTCAGGTCTTTTATTGTTTTAATACTGATGATTTTGGCATACAACTCCTGATAACCCAAAAAACCTGTCTCAATAAATTAGCATATCAAGAAAAGGTTCTCTAAACGACCTATTACCCTAATCTTCTGAATCAACTAATTAACTCTAAACACATGCAAAAGATACCTGAGGCTTTTATAAACTCCCTGCCTGGTTCATTACTCAAAACCCCCATCATGGGTAAGACTAGCGACCTGACAGATGTCAAGAAGGCCATCATTGACACCCTCAAGCAAGAGGGTAAGACCCAGAAAGAAATTTCTCAACAAATAGGCTGTTCCCAGAGTGCTGTATCAAGGCACCTCAATGGTAAGTCTGTTGGAAGGAAACAATGTGGCAGAAAACGCTGTACAACGAGAAGAGGAGACCGGACCCTGAGGAAGATTGTGGAGAAGGACCGATTCCAGACCTTGGGGAACCTGAGGAAGCAGTGGACTGAGTCTGGTGTGGAAACATCCAGAGCCACCGTGCACAGGCGTGTGCAGGAAATGGGCTACAGGTGCCGCATTCCCCAGGTAAAGCCACTTTTGAGCTACAGAGAAGCAGCACTGGACTGTTGCTAAGTGGTCCCAAGTACTTTTTTCTGATGAAAGCAAATTTTGCATGTCATTCGGAAATCAAGGTGCCAGAGTCTGGAGGAAGACTGGGGAGAAGGAAATGCCAAAATGCCTGAAGTCCAGTGTCAAGTACCCACAGTCAGTGATGGTGTGGGGTGCCATGTCAGCTGCTGGTGTTGGTCCACTGTGTTTCATCAAGGGCAGGGTCAATGCAGCTAGCTATCAGGAGATTTTGGAGCACTTCATGCTTCCATCGGCTGAAATGCTTTATGGAGATGAAGATTTCATTTTTCAGCACGACCTGGCACCTGCTCACAGTGCCAAAACCACTGGTAAATGGTTTACTGAGCATGGTATTACTGTGCTCAATTGGCCTGCCAACTCTCCTGACCTGAACCCCATAGAGAATCTGTGGGATATTGTGAAGAGAAAGTTGAGAGACGCAAGACCCAACACTCTGGATGAGCTTAAGGCCGCTATTGAAGCATCCTGGGCCTCCATAACATCTCAGCAGTGTCACAGGCTGATTGCCTCCATGTCACGCCGCATTGAAGCAGTCATTTCTGCCAAAGGATTCCCAAGTATTGAGTGCATAACTGAACATTATTATTTGATGGTTTTTTTGTTTGTTATTAAAAAACACTTTTATTTGATTGGATGGGTGAAATATGCTAATTTATTGAGACAGGTTTTTTGGGTTATCAGGAGTTGTATGCCAAAATCATCAGTATTAAAACAATAAAAGACCTGACAAATTTCAGTTGGTGGATAATGAATCTATAATATATGAAAGTTTAATTGTAATCATTACATTATGGTAAATAATGAAATTTAACACTATATGCTAATTTTTTGAGAAGGACCTGTATTTCCAACCTGCACAAACTCCACATCCTACAGATACCCCATTACTGAGCCTCACCTGCCATATGTGTCCCTATCACTGCACCTGCATATTTGGCACAATGCCCAACACTATGCCCCCCACATAATAATGCCCACTGCTGTACCCTTTATAAAGTAAGATGCCTCCTTTGTGCCCTCCATTTGGTAAAATTGCCTCCTAGAAAATATTAATGCCCTGTACAAGTGCCCTAGAAAAAACATTGTCCACATTTTTTCCCTAGAAATTGATCATGGCCATGCGCACATAGGCCGGTCACAATTCCCTGTGTGCCCCCATAACAATAATACCTCTTAAGTGCTCCCTTAACATTTAATAATGTCCGATTCCACAATATGTAGAACTCTCTTGTACAAAGCTCCCATATACACAGTTGATGTCCCCACTGCTCTATGAAAACACAGTATAATGCTGCACTTGGTAGCCCCCACACTGTATAATGGCTCACACAGTAGCCCCTACACTATATAATGGCCCATACAGTACTCCCCACACTTTATGAGGCCCCCCACACAGTAATCCCCAAACTGTATTATGACTTCCAAACTGTATAATGGCTCCACATTAACTCCCACACGGTATAGTGGCCCTACATTAGACCCCAAATCACATAACTGCCCCACATTAGCCCCCAAATGATAGAATAGCCCCACAGTAGCTCCAGCGTTGTATATTGGCCCCACATTGGCTCCCACACTGTATAGTGGCCCCACATTAGCTCCTACGTTATATACTGGCCCCACATTAGCTCCCATGCTGTATAATGGCCCCATATTAGCTCCAACGCTGCATATTGGTCCCAGTATTAGCTCACAAACTGTATAATTTCCCCACATTAACTCCTACGCTGTATAATAGACTCCATGTTAACTCCCACGCTGTATATTTGTCCCACATTAGTTGATTTGCTGTTTAGTGGCTCGACATTAGCTCCCGCAGTGTATAATGACCCCATATTAGCTCCCTCATTGGATAATGGACCCAATATTAGCTCCCATGCTGTACAATGACCCCGGCAATAGCTCCCACTAATTTTGTGGCAAGCTATACGCAAACCATTTTACCTTTCGATGTACAACTCTCCAAATACTGTACTGAAAACAATTTCCTGTTCTTAATTTTTTAATTATTAGCAGAAAAGAATTGTAATGTTTCATATGACGGTGCCCTTCCTCTCCATGCCAGCAGTTGGCTAACATTCCTGACATTAAGTTAGTGGGAATTATACTCCTGATTCATCCAACTGGCATGACTTCAGTCTATCTTGAGAGCTTCTGCCAGACTAATGTTTCAACCTAATTCCTCTAGCAGCATTATGTCTGCCTGACTGTGTCTTCTGGGGTTCTGGTTTCCTTAATATCATTACAAGTCTGCACTGTCTTAATGGGAACCTGTCAGACGATCTATGGCGTCAGCACGAATCCGAGCCTTGTTACACAATTGCAGCCAGGTAAAGTTTTTTCTGAAATGCTCCAGTGTATCAGAGTAACTATACTTTGAAGATTTGGCCGAGGACCATAGCTGGAGATGAGACAGTCCGGCTCCACCCCAGTGCACCTGTAGGTGATTGACAAGCCTTTCCCTTGCTTATACATGGGGCGAGACCAGAGAATCGCCTCTAACAGCACTGGGAAGAACCGGCCAGTTACGGAGCCGGGGGAGCATGCCTTCAGCTATGGTTTGGGCAGCATGAATTACCTGACGGGTTCGCTTTAAGGGATTATTTCATTGTGCAAAAAATTATCACCCATCTACTACATCCACAAGCTGGTGAGTTCATCATTTCGGAGATATGGGAACAGGCACCCACTCACTTGGATAAAGCAATTGTTCACTGGAAGCTTGGTAACGTCATTTCATAGAAAATTCCTGTTAACACTTGTACAGTATAAACACGTTACATTTCATTCAATCCTTGGAAACTGAGACACAGACAAGTAGACTATTAAAAAAGCACAAAAACCAGTCTGAACACAGGTCACACTTGCGGTTTATGCGCACTTCTTGTTGTCAAAGATTGGCTTATAACCTACTATTTCAGATTGCATCCATTAAATCGATAGAGCTGCAATACTAGATAAAGTTTTAGGCCAGGGTAACATTAGTGCATAGAATCCAATGCAAATGCATTTTATGCAAAATGCTACTGACAAGTGGCTCAAACTCTGCTGCGAGCGTGAGCCGAATGTCAGTGCTCCCATCCTCTCACATGAGAGAATGGGATCACAGGTGAGGAGAAGGAGAGATTAATCTCTCCATCTTCTCTGTTGCCTGTCTCGGCTTATATCAGACTGCACTCGGATGACATCCAAGTGCAGTTCAATCTTTTGCGCACATCAATTGACAAATAGGTGCGTGTCATGCAAGATACGCTGCCAATGCTGTTCTGTCTCATTGAATAACACTGGACATAGTGCAGTGTAGCTATATTATTATTATTATTTATATAGCGCCATTAATTCCATGGTGCTGTACATGAGAAAAGGGGTAACGTACAGGGTTATAGATATCGTTTACAGTAAACAAAGTTACAATGACAGACTGGTGCAGAGAGGAGAGGACCCTGTCCTTGCGGACTTACATTCTATGGGGTTATTCTATGTTTATCTGATCATAAAAATCTTGTGAAAAATTAGGTTCATGTCTGCACTGAAAAAAAAACACAAAACTATAGGAGAATGGGATTGGGAAAATTCTACAGTTTTCTGTTGGAAATCCATAGAAAAATATGTTGGTTGGTCCGAATGCATATTTGTGCAGCCCCTTCACCCTTCAGACAAATAAGGATATATATATACCATATATATATATATATATATATATATATATATATATATATATATATATATATATATATATATATATATATATATATTAGTTTACATAAACATTAAAACCCTAATACTCTTATTTCTTCTTTCTTTGAATGGTGCATTTTGGAGAATATGTTCACTTCATATAATTAAGGATTAATATTTGCAGATTTAGCTTTTATTGTGCCATTAAATGACGATCATCGGTAAGCCGATAATTGACTCTTCCTCTGCACTGTAGTACCCTGCCTTTTATCAATACTGAGTAGTATTATATATAAGCAATGCATAAATCACATAACATATACGTACACTGGGTGGCTTATGTTATGTAAAAAACATATACTGTTGTGCGGTGGAGTCAGGGCCACTACCCTTACATCATGCTGCTCTCAGATTACATAAACAACTAATGACAAATTCCCTTTAACATGTTACTAGTAAAGGAGCATTATATCTTTAGGAACTATGGCTGAGGTCAGACGAGTAAAAATATCGGTCACATTGTCATCCAGGAGAGTGGGACAATTTCGCGGCAAAAACACATGCGGTTTTCTTGCGGATTTCTTGCAGAAAATGTCCGGAATTCTCAGGAATTTTCTGCGAGAAATCCTGAACGTGTGCACATAGCCTTAGGGGCCTGTGTGTAAAAAAAAAAAAAAAAAAAACACTCAAAACTGACCCCATTTTAAAAACTGCACCCTTCAAGGTATTCAAAACCCCATTTAGATAGTTTTTTAACTCTTCAGTTGCTTCGCAGGAATTAAAATAAAGTGGAAACAAATGAAAAAATAGTTATGTTCCAGAAAAATGTTGCTTTAGCCCCAAATTTTTCATTTTCACAAGGGTAACAGGGGAAAAAGGTCCATATAATTTGTTGAGCAATTTCTCCTGAGCAGGACGGAACCCTGTATGTGATCAAAAACTACTGTTTGGACGCATAGCATGGCTCAAAAGGGAAGGAGCACTATTTGAATTTTGGAGCACAATTTTGGCAGGAATAGACAGCGGACGTCATGTCACATTTACTGAGCCCTAAATGTGCCTAAACAGTAGAAACTCACATAAGTGACTCTATTTTGGAAACTACACCCACAGGTGGATAACAGAATTTTATAATATTGGAACATGAAAACGAAAAATGTTATTTTATCCGCCAAAAATGTTACTGTAGCTCCAAATTTTTCATTCTCACAAGGGTAACAGGAGAAAAAGGACTGCAAAATTTGTTTTGCAATTGTATCGTCATAAATCAAATGTGATCAGAAACTACTGTTTGGGCACATGGCAGGGCTTGGAAGAGAAGGAGTGCCATTTGAATTCTGGAACACAGTTTTGGCTGGAATAGATTGTGGACGTCCTGTTGAATAAAAAAAGCCCCTGACATGCCTACAGCAGAAACTACAAGTGACACAATTTTGGAAACTTCAAAGCATTAATCTAGGGATTCAGTGAGCATCTAGGTCCCACAGGTGGTTCGCAGAATTCTATAACATTGGAATGTGAAAAGGAAAAATTACATTTTTTACGCAAAAATGTTGCTTTAACCCCTTCATGACCCAGCCTATTTTGACCTTAAAGACCTTGCCGTTTTTTGCAATTCTGACCAGTGTCCCTTCATGAGGTAATAACTCAGGAACGCTTCAATGGATCCTAGCGGTTCTGAGATTGTTTTTTCGTGACATATTGGGCTTCATGTTAGTGGTAAATTTAGGTCAATAAATTCTGTGTTTATTTGTGATAAAAACGGAAATTTGGCGAAAATTTTGAAAATTTCGCAATTTTCACATTTTGAATTTTTATTCTGTTAAACCAGAGAGTTATGTGACACAAAATAGTTAATAAATAACATTTCCCACACGTCTACTTTACATCAGCACAATTTTGGAAACAAAATTTTTTTTGCTAGGAAGTTATAAGGGTTAAAATTTGACCAGCGATTTCTCATTTTTACAACGAAATTTACAAAACCATTTTTTTTAGGGACCACCTCACATTTGAAGTCAGTTTGAGGGGTCTATATGGCTGAAAATACCCAAAAGTGACACCATTCTAAAAACTGCACTCCTCAAGGTGCACAAAACCACATTCAAGAAGTTTATTAACCCTTCAGGTGCTTCACAGCAGCAGAAGCAACATGGAAGGAAAAAATAAACATTTAACTTTTTAGTCACAAAAATGATTTTTCAGCAACAATTTTTTTATTTTCCCAATGGTAAAAGGAGAAACTGAACCACGTACGTTGTTGTCCAATTTGTCCTGAGTACGCTAATACCTCATATGTGGGGGTAAACCACTGTTTGGGCGCACGGCAGGGCTTGGAAGGGAAGGAGCGCCATTTGACTTTTTGAATGAAAAATTGGCTGCACTCTTTAGCGGACACCATGTCACATTTGGAGAGCCCCCGTGTGCCTAAAAATTGGAGCTCCCCCACAAGTGACCCCATTTTGGAAACTAGACGCCCCAAGGAACTTATCTAGATGCATAGTGAGCCCTTTAAACCCCCAGGTGCTTCACAAATTGATCCGTAAAAATGAAAAAGTACTTTTTTTTCACAAAAAAAATTCTTTTAGCCTCAATTTTTTCATTTTCACATGGACAACAGGATAAAATGGATCCTAAAATTTGTTTGGCAATTTCTCCTGAGTACACCGATACTTCACATGTGGGGGTAAACCACTGTTTGGGCACATGGTAAGGCTCGGAAGGGAAGGAGCGCCATTTGACTTTTTGAATGAAAAATTATCTCCATCGTTAGCGGACACCATGTCGCGTTTGGAGAGACCCTGTGTGCTTAAACATTGGAGCTCCCCCACAAGTGACCCCATTTTGGAAACTGGACCCCCCAAGGAACTTATCTAGATGCCTAGTGAGCACTTTAAACCCTCAGGTGCTTCACAAATTGATCCGTAAAAATGAAAAAGTACTTTTTTTTCACAAAAAATTTATTTTCGCCTCAATTTTTTCATTTTCACATGGGCAATAGGATAAAATGGATCCTAAAATTTGTTGAGCAAATTCTCCCGAGTACGACGATACCTCATATGTGGGGGTAAACCACTGTTTGGGCACACGGCAGGGCTCGGAAGGGAAGGCGCGCCTTTTAACTTTTTGAATGGAAAATTAGCTCCAATTGTTAGCGGACACCATGTCGCATTTGGAGAGCCCCTGTGTGCCTATGCAATGGAGCTCCCCCACAAGTGACCCCATTTTGGAAACTAGACCCCCCAAGGAACTTATCTAGATGCATACTGAGCACTTTAAACCCCCAGGTGCTTCACAGAAGTTTATAATGCAGAGCCATGAAAATAAAAAATAATTTTTCTTTTCTCAAAAATGATTTTTTAGCCTGGAATTTCCTATTTTGCCAATGGTAATAGGAGAAATTGGACCACAAATGTTGTTGTCCAGTTTGTCCTGAGTATGCAGATACCCCATATGTGGGGGTAAACCACTGTTTGGGCGCACGGCAGGGCTCAGAAGGGAAGGCACGCCATTTGGCTTTTTAAATGGAAAATTATCTCCAATCATTAGCGGACACCATGTCGCGTTTGGAGAGCCCCTGTGTGCCTAAACATTGGAGATCCCCCACAAATTACCCCATTTTGGAAACTAGACCCCCAAAGGAACTAATCTAGATGTGTAGTGAGCACTTTGAACCCTCAAGTGCTTCACAGAAGTTTATAACGCAGAGCCATGAAAATAAAAAAAAAAAATTATTTTCTCAAAAATGAATTTTAGCCCGCAATTTTTTATTTTCCCAAGGGTAACAGGAGAAATTTGACCCCAAAAGTTGTTGTCCAGTTTCTCCTGAGTACGCTGATACCCCATATGTGGGGGTAAACGACTGTTTAGGCACATGCTGGGGCTCGGAAGTGAAGTAGTGACGTTTTGAAATGCAGACTTTGATGGAATGCTCTGTGGGCGTCACGTTGCGTTTGCAGAGCCCCTGATGTGGCTAAACAGTAGAAACCCCCCACAAGTGACCCCATTTTGGAAACTAGACCCCGAAAGGAACTTATCTAGATGTGAGGTGAGCACTTTGAACCCCCAAGTGCTTCACAGAAGTTCATAACACAGAGCAGTGAAAATAATAAATACGTTTTCTTTCCTCAAAAATAATTTTTTAGCCCAGAATTTTTTATTTTCCCAAGGGTTACAGGAGAAATTGGACCACAAAAGTTGTTGTCCAGTTTCTCCTGAGTACGCTGATACCCCATGTGTGGGGGTAAACCACTGTTTGGGCACACGTGGGGGCTCAGAAGGGAAGTAGTGACTTTTGAAATGCAGACTTTGATGGAATGGTCTGCGGGCGTCACATTGCGTTTGCAGAGCCCCTGGTGTGCCTAAACAGTAGAAACCCCCCACAAGTGACCCCATTTTGGAAACTAGACCCCCAAAGGAACTTATCTAGATGTGTGGTGAGCACTTTCAACCCCCAAGTGCTTTACAGAAGTTTATAACGCAGAGCCGTGAAAATAATAAATACGTTTTCTTTCCTCAAAAATAATTTTTTAGCCCAGAATTTTTTATTTTCCCAAGGGTTACAGGAGAAATTGGACCACAAAAGTTGTTGTCCAGTTTCTCCTGAGTACGCTGATGCCCCATGTGTGGGGGTAAACCACTGTTTGGGCACACGTGGGGGCTCAGAAGGGAAGTAGTGACTTTTGAAATGCAGACTTTGATGGAATGGTCTGCGGGCGTCACGTTGCGTTTGCAGAGCCCCTGGTGTGCCTAAACAGTAGAAACCCCCCACAAGTGACCCCATTTTGGAAACTAGACCCCCCAAGGAACTTATCTAGATATGTGGTGAGCACTTTGAACCCCCAAGTGCTTCACAGACGTTTACAACGCAGAGCCGTGAAAATAAAAAATCATTTTTCTTTCCTCAAAAATGATGTTTTAGCAAGCAATTTTTTATTTTCTCAAGGGTAACAGGAGAAATTGGACCCCAGTAATTGTTGCGCAGTTTGTCCTGAGTATGCTGGTACCCCATATGTGGGGGTAAACCACTGTTTGGGCACACGTCGGGGTTCGGAAGTGAGGGAGCACTATTTGAATTTTTGAATACAAGATTGGCTGGAATCAATGGTGGCGCCATGTTGCGTTTGGAGACCCCCTGAAGTGCCTAAACAGTGGAAACCCCTCAATTCTACCTCCAACACACCCCTAACCCTTATCCCAACTGTAGCCGTAACCCTAATCACAACCCTAACCCCAACACACCCCTAACCACAACCCTAACCCCAACACAACCCTAACCACAACCCTAATTCCAACCCAACTCTAAGGCTATGTGCCAACGTTGCGGATTCGTATGAGATTTTTCAGCATCATTTTTGAAAAATCCGCGGGTAAAAGGCACTGCGTTTTACCTGTGGATTTACCGTGGATTTTCAGTGTTTTTTGTGCGGATTTCACCTGTGGATTCCTATTGAGGAACAGGTGTAAAACGCTGCGGAATCCGCACAAAGAATTGGCATGCTGCGGAAAATACAACGCAGCGTTCCCGCGCGGTATTTTCTGCACCATGGGCACAGCGGATTTGGTTTTCCATATGTTTACATGGTACTGTAAACCTGATGGAACACTGCTGCGGATCCGCAGCGGCCAATCCGCACCGTGTGCACATGGCCTAATTCTAAAGGTATGTGCACACGCTGCGGAAAACGCTGCGGATCCGCAGCAGTTTCCCATGAGTTTACAGTTCAATGTGAACCTATGGGAACCAAAAATCGCTGTACACATGCTGCGGAAAAACTGCACGGAAACGCAGCGGTTTACATTCCACAGCATGTCACTTCTTTCTGCGGATTCCACAGCGGTTTTACAACTGCTCCAATAGAAAATTGCAGTTGTAAAACCGCAGTGAAATGCGCAGAAAAACCGCGGTAAATCCACGATAAATCAGCAGCGGTTTAGCACTGTGGATTTTTCAAATCCGCTGCGGAAAAATCCGCATAGGACCAGAATACGTGTGCACATACCGAAACCCTAACCCTAGCCCTAACCCTAGCCCTAACCCTACCCCTAACCCTACCCCTAGCCCTAACCCTACCCCTAACCCTACCCCTAACCCTAGTTCTTACCCCAACCTTAGTGAAAAAAAAAAAAATTCTTTATTTTTTTTATTGTCCCTATCTATGGGGGTGACAAAGGGGGGGGTCATTTACTATTTTTTTTATTTTGATCACTGAGATAGATTATATCTCAGTGATCAAAATTCACTCTGGAACTAATCTGCCGGCCGGCAGATTCGGCGGGCGCACTGCACATGCGCCCGCCATTTTGGAAGATGGCGGCGCCCAGGAAAGAAGACGGACGGACCTCGGGCGGCCAGGTAAGTATAAGGGGGGGGAGATCAGGGCACGGGGGGGTGGATCGGATCATGGGGGGGGTGGATCGGAACACGGGAGGGAGGATTGGAGCACGGGGAAGGATTGGAGCACGGGGTGAGGGATCGCTGTGCGGGGGGGGTGGATCGGAGCACGGGGGGGTCGCTGTGTGCGGGGGGGGGGGGATCGGAGTGCGGGGGGGTTTGATTGGAGCGCGGGGGGTGTGATTGGTGCACGGGGAAGCGGACAGGAGGACGGGGGAGCGGAGCACAGGACGGAGGGGAGCGGACCACAGATCGGGGGGCTGGGGGGGCGATCGGAGGAGTGGGGTGGGGGCACATTAGTATTTCCAGCCATGGCCGATGATATTGCAGCATCGGCCATGGCTGGATTGTAATATTTCACCAGTTTTTTAGGTGAAATATTACAAATCGCTCTGATTGGCAGTTTCACTTTCAACAGCCAATCAGAGCGATCGTAGCCACGAGGGGGTGAAGCCACCCCCCCTGGGCTAAACTACCACTCCCCCTGTCCCTGCAGATCGGGTGAAATGGGAGTTAACCCTTTCACCCGGCCTGCAGGGACGCGATCTTTCCATGACGCATATGCTGCGTCATGGGTCGGAATGGCACCGACTTTCATGACGCAGCGTATGCGTCAAAGGTCGGGAAGGGGTTAATCCCAATTTTTCCATTCTCACAAGAGTAATTGGAACACACAATTCGTTGTGCAATTTCTCTTGCGTACAATACCCCATTTGTCATCCAACCCCAGAGAACTAAAAACAAAAAATTAGAAAAAATAGAAACCCATTTGAGTATATATTTTTTAAAATATTTTTATTACATATAACAAAAATAGGCACCCTAATCTTAGGCCCAATCCTGGTATGTATATCCCCCATTCTGCCTATGTTCTTTAACGTATAGAAAAGAAGTAAACCACTATACTCACCAGGGGTGAACATAGAAGCATAAAGCACTCCCCATAGACCTCTATATAGTATAATGCAAAGCCCATAGTCCCCCCACAGTATAATGCACCCTCATAGACCTCCATATAGTAAGATACACTCACCATACTCCTCCATACAGTATAATGAACCCCATAATCTTCCATACAGTATAATGCTCAGCCCATAGTCATCCCTATAGTATAATTCACCCCCATAGTCCTCCATATAGTACAATAAATTCCCCATACTGTTCCATATGGTATAATGCACCCCATAGCACTCCAAATAATATAATGCACCCCTCATAATCCTCCATAGATAATGCGCTCCCTATAGTCATCCATACAGTATAATATACAGCCCATAGTCATCCATGTTGCATATTGCACAGCCCATAGTCCTATATGTAGTATAATGCACAGCTCATAGACCTCTGTATATTATAATGCACAGCCCATCCTAGTATATGTCCCCCATCCTGGTATATAGCTATCATCCTGGGTTCCACCCTGGTATATGACCCCCATCCTGGCATATGGCCCCATCCTGCTATATGTCATCTTCCCTGTATATGTTCCCCATCCTGGTATATGTCACCCCATCCTGGGCCCCATCCAATATACTGTATGCCCCTCACCCTGGTATATGTCCCCCATCCTGGGCCCCATCCAGTATACTGTATGCCCGCCCCGCATCCTGGTATATGGCCCTCATCCTGGTATATGGCCCCACTGTTGTTCAATACACAGGAATGAAAGGAAAAAAAAAAAAAAAACATACTCCTACTCACCCTCAGCACTCCCACGCGGCATCCGCTTCTGAGGCTGGCGCACCCAGTTACGTGCACGCCAACTGCAGCATGTATTGTGGTGCAGGGGCCCAGGAAGTTCATACACTGCCATATAACTCAGCTGAATGTGCATCTGAGGACGCATATTCAGTCCTCAATACAGTTTTATGGCCACCAATAGCGCAGAAGTGCAGGGAGATCGTGCCTCACTGCTCTGCCGCAGAGTTTTACCGTATTGGTGAGTTGCGCACGCTCGTATAGTTAAAAGTGACATAGCTCCGTGTGGGCCCCTCAGAGAGCGGGGCCCAGGGCGACAGCACCCCTTGCTCCGAGTAGCTACGCTACTGAGTATAAGGGCTCATTTCCACTTGCGAGTAAAACGGACGAGTGCAATCCGATAAAAAAATCGGATTGCACTCGGACCAATGTTATTCAATAGGTGTCTTTTCATTTGCGATTTTTTTCTCAGCCGAAATCGGACTGAGAAAAAAATCGCAGCATGCTGCGAGTCTCGGACGAGACTCGCCAATGCAAGTCAATGGGTGCGATAAAAAAAACGCATGGCATACGGAACATCCGTATTCCATCCATTTTTTACGGATACCTTACCATTCTGTGTCATAGAACACTGTAAATAGTCCTGTAAATGACTGTATAAAAATAGTTGCAGAGAAGAAAAACGGATTGCATACGGATGTAAAACGGATGGTGCGATTACAAAATCGCATTGAACTCGCATGACAAACGCATGACAAACGCATACTTTTCATCCCTTTTTTCGGTCCAGATTACGGACCGATTTGTCTATCACAAGTGGAAATGAGCCCTAAGGGTTTATGTATTTCTGCTTGTAGTTTCAAAGCAAGTGAAAGTAGGAAAGTTCATCCAAAAGTATTTATTTTTATGAAAGAGACTTTGGGAAAACATCAGGGATTCCAGATAAAGTAACAAAAAAGAAAGCATTGAATCCAACTGGTTTCTGCAAAACCTCTCTGCACTCACTGATCGAATGATCATCAAATGATTAGTCAGCATGTATAATAAAATAATACCACAAATACTATGGAACCTTACGACACTGCGATGTACGTCTGTTTTTTAAATGCTGTAGATGTAGAAAACACAAGATGATTTTTCTGGGATCTACAACTGTTATGTCATACAAGTCATTTTGCATCCCCAACACAAAGGATCCTATTTCCAGTCTATCAGCAGAACTTACAGCATCACACATTGGTGGTGATACCACAGAAGCTAATAAAACCGCTACATCTGCTTGGCAAGCACAACGTATAGCTGGTCTCCTGTGAGCCATAAAGTGATAATGTTCTGCTATAGATTCATTGCTTATAAATGAAGACTGTATAGACCGTGGGATAACACAAGACAGAAAAGAGCAGAAATGTGTAGTTTACGGAGACCAGTGGTAACTATTGAAGGATCCTGTTCTGTTCTGCTCTGATTGATTCCTTTTCATGTTCTAAGGATATCATAATATAATAACTAATTTTTCTGTTTCACCCCTGAGTATACAAAAGTAGTGACTAAACTAATACAAGTAAGAGTAGAAAAGCAGAAGTACAAACATATCCCTTTATGTAAAAAGCAGACTAGATAGAATATAATGACCACTGGGAAGATGAATCTCAGATCAAGAAGTCTACAGAAAAATTGACAGTGTAAAAATATTTTTATTAATTTATCATATTAAAACAGACAAACTCAAGTAAAATAAGGTGCCTCATGTGAAAGAGAGACGCAGCACATAATTAAAGCAGGCAGGAATAATAATAATCTAAACACAATACTGTGTTTTTCATTCTTGGAGAGCGGGAGTCACGTCTAAGAACTCTGCCATGAATAAAGAATGAGATCTAAACATAATTCAGGAACAACTTCTCAGAACCATCGAGAAGAAATTTGGTGATGAACAATGCTTTTTCGGGCATGATGTCACTAGGCAAAAGTGATAACTAAGTGGCCCGGTGAATAAACATTGACATTTTGGGTCCATGGCCAGGAAACTCCACAGATCCTAGTCCAATTGAGAACCTGTGTTCAATCCTCAAACAGCGGGTGGACAGAGACTGTGATAAACTCCAAGCACTGATGAGACAAGAATGGGCGGTCATCAGTCAGGATTTGGCCCAGAAGCCGATATTCAGCAGCCATCTCAAATTGCCAAAGTCTTGAAAAATAAGGGACAACAATGTAAATTTTGGGTCTTTGTATAAATTTGATGTACTGTAGTTGTCAATAAGTTTAAAAAAAAACCTTAAAATGTTGATAATTGAACTTCAGTAACCATAGAAACCTCTGAATATCTAAAGACACTGAAGCAGCAAACTGTGAAAGCAACATTTGTGTCAGTCTAAAAACTTTTTGCTACAACTGTACCTATAAGATGGTAATAATCCCACCAGAGGGCAGTATAAGACCATTATCCATTGTATAGAAAGACTGAGTGATGACACTATTAGTAATATAATTATCTTATAAAGAAATGTATATATCACAATAGTCATGGAGTAGAATCTGATAATTATATGCAGCACTATATTCTCCTGCGATATGCTGGAAATTTACAGAAACTTTATTCCACTTTGCAGGCAGTTACATACAACTCATAGAAGTCTGTTTTATAACTTACTTAGAGGGGATGTCCAATAAAAACAAAAACAAGCCACTTTTTACTTATCTTGGAGGCCTGGACTGAAGTAACAGAGTAACATAGTTAGCGAGGCAGAAAAAAGACATTTGTCCATCCAGTTCAGCCTATATTCCATCATAATAAATCCCCAAATCTACGTCCTTCTACAGAACCTAATAATTGTATGATACAATATTGTTCTGCTCCAGGAAGACATCCAGGCCTCTCTTGAACCCTTCGACTGAGTTCGTCATCACCACCACCTCCTCAGGCAAGCAATTCCAGGAGGTAACATTATTTTTCTGCCTAAAAGGATGCCGTGTGATACTGTTGTTTTTAAACCAGGTATTGGTACTTTTATTAGCAGTGTGGAAAGGTGCAGAGTCCTGCTGGAGAATGAAATTTTCATCTCCATAAAGCTTGTCGGCAGAGGGAAGCATGAAGTGCTCTTAAAATTTCCTGGTAGACGGCTGCGCTGACTTTGGTCTTGATAAAACACAGAGGACCTACACCAGCAGATGACAGCTCCCCAAACCATCACTGACTGTGGAAACTTCACTCTACACCTCAAGCAGCTTGAATTGTGGCCTCTCCGCTCTTCCTCCAGACTCTGGGACCTTGATTTCCAAGGTCTAGTGTGAAGTATCCACAATCAGTGATGGTTCGGGGAGCCTGTCCACACTGCCAAAAGTACCAATACCTGGTTTACAAACAACAGTATCACTGTGCTTGATTGGCAGCAAATTCACCTGACCTTATGGGGTATTGTAAAGAGGAAAATGAGAAACACCAGACCCAACAACGCAGACGAGCTGAAGGCTGCTATCAAAGCAACCTGGGCTTCCATAACCCCTCAGCAGTGCCACAGGCTGATCGCCTCCATGCCACGCCACATTGATGCAGCAAATGATGCAAAAGGAGCCTCCACACAAATACTGAATACATTTACAGAACATACATTTGAGTACGCCAACATTTCGGATTTTAAAATCATTTTTTTCAAGCTGGTGTTATAAAGTATTTTAATTTACTGAGAAAGAATTTTGGGTTTTCATTGGCTATAAGTCATAATCATCAACATTAACAGAAATAAACACTTGAAATAGATCACTCTGGTTGTAATGACTATATAATATATGAGTTTCAGTTTTGCATTGAAGAAGTGAAATAAATTTACTTTTTCATGATATTCTAATCCCCCTCAGCGCTGTTTTCCTCTGAAATCCGGCGCCTGCGCTGTGCTCTTCTGCCTGGGGCAGGCGCACTCAGCATTTGCAGTCATACCTCACATGCTAGGTTCCAGATTGCGCCTGTGCGGGCAGTGTGGCCACCCAGCTACTGAATCCCCACCCCGCACTGTGTTATGCATTATGCACAGTGCGGGGCTGGGATTCCTGGGCATGCGCACTGCGCTTGTCAGACGCCCCCCTGGGTCCCCCGCCTTCCAGTGTCGGTCTGTGCATAATGCATAACACAGTGGGGGGCGGGGATTCAGTAGCTGGGTGGCCACACTGCCCGCACAGGCGCAATCTGGAACCTAGCATGTGAGGTATGACGGCAAATGCTGAGTGCGCCTGCCCCAGGCAGAAGAGCACAGCGCAGGCGCCGGATTTCAGAGGGAAACAGCGCTGAGGGGGCGGCGACCAGCGCCCCAGAAGAGATGACTGACGGCAGTTGGGCGCTTCTAAAGGTACCTTCACACATAACGATATTGTTAACGATATCGTTGCTTTTTGTGACGTAGCAACAATATCGTTAATAAAATCGTTCTGTGTGACAGCGACCAACGATCAGGCCCCTGCTGGGAGATCGTTGGTCGCTGAAGAAAGTCCAGAACTTTATTTCGTCGCTGGATCTCCCGTGGACATCGCTGGATCGGCGTGTGTGACACCGATCCAGCGATGTCTTCACTGGTAACCAGGGTAAACATCGGGTAACTAAGCGCAGGGCCGCGCTTAGTAACCCGATGTTTACCCTGGTTACCATCCTAAAAGTAAAAAAAACAAACAGTACATACTTACCTACCGCTGTCTGTCCCCCGGCGCTGTGCTCTGCACTCCTCCTGTACTGGCTGTGAGCGTCGGTCAGCCGGAAAGCAGAGCGGTGACGTCACCGCTCTGCTTTCCGGCCGCTGTGCTCACACAGACAGTACAGGAGGAGTGCAGAGCACAGCGCTGGAGGACAGACAGCGGTAGGTAAGTATGTACTGTTTGTTTTTTTTACTTTTAGGATGGTAACCAGGGTAGCCCTGCGCTTAGTTACCCGATGTTTACCCTGGTTACCGGCATCGTTGGTCGCTGGAGAGCGGTCTGTGTGACAGCTCTCCAGCGACCAAACAGCGACGCTGCAGCGATCCGGATCGTTGTCGGTATCGCTGCAGCGTCGCTTAATGTGAAGGGGCCTTAAGAGAGGGGATCAGACCTGCCTCCTGGTATAAAGACAGGTATTTGGGCAACATTATAAATACCTTTATTGTGGGAATAACAGCAACAAAACCTAAAAGAGCCACCTTGGTAGAATGCAGCTTTACTGCTGCACAAGGTGGCTCTTTTAGTTTATAACGGCTGGAGGGGGTGACAGTGTCCCTTTAAATGAAATTCAAAATGTTCCACAAAAAAAGAAAAACAATTCTACCAACTAAGTGAAACATTGAAAAAAAAAACAGTGGAACAAAAGGCAAAATGAAAAAATAGTCCAATCCTCAAGGGTTTCAGAAAATAGGTCTGAAATCTTGATAGATAAATCCACTCTATGTATCCCATGTATAGGTGATAAATGTTCTCTGTGAGGATACAGTTTCAGAGTATTATGGGAGGATGCATGTCTCAATTTGACAGAGGGTTTAGACATCGGACCCAAACAGACAGCCGAATTGGGATCTACTTGCATCCATAAGTAATACAGGCACACATCAGCGCCCATACTTTACTCACCCCAAAATGGCTTATGGAAGAGTGTGCAAGCCACAAAAGTGTCCAGAAAAAGTTGAGTTGTGTTATACTATTTCCAGTCAGTAATTGTTTGTATGACGTCTATTGGGTTAATGCAGGGGCACTCAATCTTTTCTACTGCAAGTGCCACAATGTAATATTGAACGACTTGCAAAGGCAGCAGTAAAACCTTACAGATATTATCTTTTGAGATGTTTAAGGCATATAAAAGTATATGCAATAAATGTCCAAGAGACCCAAGTTCCACAGCCAAGACTTACACACATCTGGAGAATGGGGATGCTCTTTTGCACGCAATTAGTGCTTTATAGAGGGGAAGACCCCGCACACATGTAACTCTCTATGAGTGTTGAAGTAACTAGTTGCCTTTTACAATGCTCTTAAAATAGAATACATATATGCTAGCCACCTTAGGGAGAGACCCAAGTTGGGCTAAATGTAGCGGGACGAAAGAGACCGAAAAGCCCTCTACTTAAAGGAAATACATAGTGGATGCTTTCCTGAAACGGAAAGTACTTGCAAGCAGCATAATACAAAGAATAGCAGGTTTACCCAGAATCCTTTGCAGTAGGCGGAGCTATGCAAATCATCTCTTTCCACCCCAGTCTAATCCACAGCGCTTGGAACCGCCAAGCGTGCAATGCTGCGGATTAGTTTCTAAATTTACACAGCCAACCAATTCCTACCTGTGGACACATGTTTCGGGCTTTAGGCCCTCATCAGCACAGGGCTGGAATTGGTTGGCTGTATGGAGTGGGGCTTGGTGAGCAAGCGATACATATATGCTAGCCACCTTAGGGAGAGACCCAAGTTGGGCTAAATGTAGCGGGACGAAAGAGACCGAAAAGCCCTCTACTTAAAGGAAATACATGGTGGATGCTTTCCTGAAACGGAAACAGCTGATGAGGGCCTAAAGCCCGAAACACGTGTCCACAGGTAGGAATTGGTTGGCTGTGTAAATTTAGAAACTAATCCGCAGCATTGCACGCTTGGCGGTTCCAAGCACTGTGGATTAGACTGGGGTGGAAAGAGATGATTTGCATAGCTCCGCCTACTGCAAAGGATTCTGGGTAAACCTGCTATTCTTTGTATTATGCTGCTTGCAAGTACTTTCCGTTTTAGGAAAGCATCCACTACTTAAAATAGAATGATTTCGAGCCTTACGTATAACTCACATATATCATTCTGGAGTGTTAAACAATATCCTACTCTTCGACATGGGAGCTATTGGATACAGAAGGTTGGGTGCCACACAAAATGGCATGGTGGGTCGCATGTGGTCTTTAGGTCTCAGATTGTGCACCCCTGGCTTAATGGGAAAGCAATGTGAAATAAAAACTGTAAAGCCATTGTATTACCTGAATGATTTCATGGTCCATTGGTAGATTTTCTACTGACTCCCCTGTACATCCCTAAATTACCATTTGAATTGCTCCAGCACTGTGCGTAAATTAGTACGGACTGAGGGAAGAGCATGGGACACCAATGTGCGGGTGCTGAAAGATGTCATTCCGCCAGAGCCATACAGCACGGGAGAAATTCAAATGGTATTTTTGGGGATATACAGGCTGAGTTAGTAGATGATATGCACGATTGTGGATTGCAGTAAAGGTGTAGATAAAGGTGTTGGTGTTTGTTTAGGTGCTCAAAAACTGGTGACAGATTCCCTTTAATAAAAATTGCTCTGCAACCATAAAGGACTAAGTAGTTGAGAAAATTGGACTTTGTTTTTGTTTTAGTAACAACTAAGTGGTTCGCAGTTAGTAGATAAGAAAAGAGATGGGGTTTAACCTCTTTACCCCCAAGGGTGTTTTGCACGTTAATGACCGGGCCAATTTATACAATTCTGACCACTGTCCCTTTATGAGGTTATAACTCTGGAACGCTTTAACGGATCCCGGTGATTCTGACTATGTTTTCTCTTGACATATTGTACTTCATGATAGTTGTAAAGTTTCCTTGACATTACTTGAGTTTATTTGTGAAAAAAAAAGAAATTTGGCGAAAATGTTGAAAATTTTGCAATTTTCCAACTTTGAATTTTTATGCCCTTAAATCAAAGAGATATGTCACACAAAATACTTAATAAGTAACATTTCCCACATGTCTACTTTACATCAGCACAATTTTGGAACCAATTTTTTTTTTTATTAGGGAGTTAAGGGTTAAAAGTTGACCAGCAATTTCTCGTTTTTACAACACCATTTTTTAGGGACCACATCACATTTGAAGTCACTTTGAGGGGTCTATATGATAGAAAATACCCAAGTGTGACACCATTCTAAAAACTGCACCCCTCAAGGTGCTCAAAACTACATTTATGAAATTTATTAACCCTTCAGGTGTTTCACAGGAATTTTTGGAATGTTTAAAAAAAAAAATGAACATTTAACTTTTTTCACAAAAAACTACTTCTGATCCAATTTGTTTTATTTTACCAAGGGTAACAGGAAAAATTTGACCCCAAAAGTTGTTGTACAATTTGTCCTGCATACACTGATATCCCATATGTAGGGGTAAACCACAGTTTGGGCGCATGGCACAGCTCAGAAGGGAAGGTGCAGCATTTGACTTTTCAATGCAAAGTTGGCTTGAAGTGAGATGGGACGCGATGTCTCGTTTGGAGAGCCACTGATGAGCCTAAACAGTGGAAATCCCCCCAAAAGTGACCCCTTTTTGTAAAGTAGACCCCCTAAGAAACTTATCTATATGTGTGGTGAGCACTTTGAACACCTAAGTGTTTCACTAAAGTTTATAACGCAGAGCCATGAAAATAAATATTTTTTCACAAAAATTATTTTTTATCCCCCAGTTTTGTATTTTCCCATGTGTAACATGAGAAATTGGGCCCCAAAAGTTATTGTCCAATTTGTCCCGAGTACGCTGATACCCCATATGTGGGGGTAAACCACTGTTTGGGCACACGGCAGAGCTCGGAAGGGAAGGAGCACAGTTTTACTTTTTCAGCGCAGAATTGTATGGATTGAGATCGGACGTCATGTTGAATTTGCAGAGCCAGTGGTGTGCCTAAACAGTGGAAACCTCCCAATTCTAACTCCAACCTTAACCCCAACACACCCCTAAGCCTAATCCCAACCCTAACCAAACCCCTAACTCCAACACACCCCTAACCACAGCACACCCCTAAGCCTAATCCCAACCCTAACCACACCCCTAACCCGAACACACCCCTAACCCTAATCCCAACCCTAACCATACCCCTAACCCTGACACACCCCTAACCCAACCGTAAACGTAATACAAACCCTAACCCTAACTCTTGCCCCAACCCTAACTTTAGTCCCAATCCTAACTTTAGCCTCAACCCTAACTTTAGCCCCAACCCTAACCCTAATTGGGAAAATGGAAATAGATACATTTTTTTATTTTATTATTTTTCCCCAACTAAGGCAGTGATAATAGGGGGTTTGATTTACTATTTATAGTGGGTTTTTATAGCGGGTTTTTGTTTGGCAGCTGTTACACACTAAGACGCATTTTATTGCAAAGAATATGTTTTGCGTTACCACATTCTGAGAGCTATAATTTTTCAATATTTTGATCCAGAGTCATGTGAGGTCTTGTTTTTTGCGGGATGAGTTGACGCTTTTATTGGTATCATTTTCGGTCACATCACATGTTTTGAACGCTTTTTATTCCGATTTTTGTTAGGCAGAATGAACAAAAACCAGCAATTTGTGAATTTCTTTTGGGGGGTGTTTATACCATTCCGCGTTTGGTAAAATTGATAAAGCAGTATTATTGTTCGGGTCAGTACGATTACAGCGATACCTCATTTATATCTTTTTTAGGTTTTACCGCTGTTATACAATAAAAACTATTTTATAGAAAAAATAATTGTTTTTGCATCGCTTTATTCTGAGGCTATAACTTTTTAATTGTTTTGCTGATGACGCTATATGGCGGCTCGTTTTTTGCGGGACAAGATGACGTGTTCGGCGATACAATATTTATATCTGTCTTTTTGATTGCGGGTTATTCCGCTTTTTGTTCGGCGTTATGATGACAAAGCATTATTTTTTGCCTAGTTTTTTTTTTTTTTTACGGTGTTCACTGAAGGGGTTAACAAGTGGAACAGTTTTATAGGTCGGGTCCTTACTTTATTTAAAGAAATGTATTTATTAGAACAATATATTTTTTTCTATTTATTTAGGATTTTTTTTTACACATGTAAATATATATATTTTTTTACTTTGTCCCACTGTGAGACATTATGGTAAAGTGTCAGATCGCTGATCTGACACTTTGCAATGCACTGTATCAGATCAGCAATCTGACAGGCGCTGCAGGAGGCTTGCCGACGCTTGCTCTGAGCAGGCGCTTGCAAGCCACACGATCACATTGCATTGCTCCGAGGGTGTCAGGGAAGCACGCAGGGAGCCCCCTCCCTGCACGATGCTTCCATATGCCGACGCAACGCTGCAATCATGTTTGATCGCAGTGTTCCGGGGGTTAATGTGCCAGGAGCGGTCCGTGACTGCACCTGGCACATAGTGACGGATGTCAGTTGTGATAGACAGCTGACACCCGGCCGCGATCCCCCTGTAAGCTCGGCTGATCGCATTAGACGTACTATCCCATCGGTGATCATAAGGGCCCATACCACCTCAATGGGATAGTAGCTCTAATATCAGAAACGGGTTAAATAAGGACAAAAAAATGATATAGCCTATTCAGTGGTACAAGGCTGACATGGTGTCATAGGCTCCAACTAAACAAGGATACATTAAAATACACCACTGACATTGCTCATTTGGGGTCCAGCTCCTTCCACTTCCACTGATGAGCAAGTGTCAGCAGCACTAGTGATAAGCGAAAGTGCTGGGGATAAGGTGTTATCTGAGCATGCTCGGGTGCTAACAGAGTGTCTTTGGTGTGCTCGAAAAATATATTTGAGTCCCCACGACTGCATGTCTTGCGGCTGTTTGACAGCTATAACACATGCAGGCATTTGCTCAACAAATAGGCAATCCATGTATGTGTTGTGGCTGTCTAACAGTCAAGCATATTTTTTGAGCACACCGAAGACACTTGGTTAGCACCCGAGCATGACGCCTTATCCCAGCACGTTCGCTCATCACCCCTTCACAGATTACCAGGCACACCTCTGTGCATTTTGTAGGCGCTGCTCCTAAGCTTCAGTAATAGGAGACGCTACAAGATATATAAGTGCTGTAGCTGGACCCTGAAATGTAAATGTACCAGATACCTAAACATAATTGCACAACAAGTAAACCCTTCATGGTAATGGTATTTCCAAATGGCAGTGGCCTTTTTCAGGATAAGGGCATTTTCACATCACGTTTCGGCCACATGTTCACGGCTCCCCCTCTAGTTCAATCCCTCAAAAAAATGGGATTCACATATTCCCCCGATGGAGCAACAGTTCTCGATTACACTGTTTCACAACAAAATTGTAAACTGAACAAAAGTAGCTAATTCGTATAGATTTGATACTGCTGAAAATGAAAATGACTGGTAAAATTAACTCTAATTTTTATTTTACAAGTGTAGATCGTGGAGACTTGTGCAGTAAATGTAAGAAAGAAAAGACATTTTTTCATATTAGGTGGTATTACCGTAAGTTGGCCATATGCTGGAAGAGAAACACTTCAGCCGGGTACAAAAATAAATGTACAAAATGAACCATTGGTTGATTCTAAAAACATTTTACTCCCTACACTATACATCAAACTAGGACTAATGAAACTTTGTAAAGAGCATGCAACAGGAAAGTGATGGTTTCAAGAATTTCACATTGATAGAGTCATGAAAAGTTGAAAGGGGGCATCTTTGTTGGCCCACAGTTTAGGGAGCTTTAAAATTACATTAAGTTTGATGATGTATGTCGAGGAGGCAGCGTGCAATAGTTTTAACCCCTCCACCACCTTGCTTTTTTTTTGTTTTTGCATCATCGTTTCTTCCCAGGGCAATATCTTTTTTTGACTTTAATACAGCACAAGGGCTTATTATTATTGCGGGACAAGTTCTACTTTTGAATGACATCATTGATTTTACCACAAAGTGTACTGGAAAAGGGTGAATAAATTCCAAGTGCAGTGAAAGTGCATTACAATACTTTGATAGATCGGACATTTCTGCACGCAGTGATACCAAACGTGTATTTTTTATTGTTTTTCAATGGGGCAAAAGGGGGGTGATTTGAAAGTCACAGGTTTATCGCGACAGAGGTGCCATAAGACAGCAGCGTCTTATTTCCTGCACTGATTAGAAGCACCTCACCATCATATTAAATGGTGCTTCTGCTAGCAGTGCAGGGGTTAAACTGTTGAGAGCTGCTAGGGCTTTCCATGGTTGATGGTATCAGCTGTTCAGTGTTGGCCACTCCCCTCTCTTACATACACTGGCTTCTGGCTATCAGGGATGCCAGTGTTAGTTTCTTGCTGCCTGGCTTTGTAGTTGGTTGTTTGAGGAGGCGCTTGGAGTGTTTATCTAAAGACTGCTGATGAACTATTCAGTTGTGTGCATTTCCTCATCCTCTCCTATTTGTTTTTTCCTTCCTTCAGCTCCTGTGTTCCACTCTGTTGTTTGCAAGTACATATTAGTGTGATTGGTATTTTCCTTTATCCGCGTGCATTTTCCCTTGTTAGGCCACGTGCACACATTGCAGATTACTCTGCGGATTTTTCCGGACTGATTTTGGTAAATCCACAGGTAAACCGCACTGCGGATTACCTGTGGAATTATTGCAGATTTTCCGTGTTTTTTTTTTTGCGGATTTTGTGCGGATTCCACCTGCGGCTTTGCACCTGCGGATTCCTATTATGGAGCAGGTGTAAACCGTTGCGGAATCTGCACAAAGAATTGACATGCTGCGGAATAAACAACGCTACGTTTCCGCACTTTTTTTCCGCAGCATGTGCACTGCGGATTTTGTTTTCCATAGCTTTACATGGTACTGTAAACGCATGGAAAACTGCTGCGAATCCGCAGGGGCCAATCCGCTGCAGATCCACAGCAAAATCCGCAACGTGTGCACATACCCTTAGTCTGGTTTGTGTATTTTCATACACTACAACTCGCCGTTTCCCTGGGTAAGGGAAGGAACAGATTATGGGCAGATTCAGGAGCCTAGCAAGGTACGTGGCACCGCGTCTTCACCATTAGAAGTAATCCAGTCAGTAGGGATAGCTAGGGGGCCCCTAGCGCTAGGGAAGGACCCCCTGTCCCCAGGATATCCGACAACAGAATCGGGACATTTAACTTTAATTTTTTACTGGTTTCAATAGTCCCAATAAGAGACTTAAAGTTGCGGTCGCCCGATACACATAGTAGAGCATCAGCAGTTGACTACTGCTAGACAATCAAGAGACGATCCAGAGCTACATTACAAACGGCAGGCCGAGAGAAAGCGCCCAGCTTGAAATTGCAATAAATGTAGTTATCTAGTTATTTGTTATGTACTTTGTCCCATGTAATGATAGTTTGTCATACAAATTTAAATAAATGTGTGGAAAGTTTTTGCAAATGTCACATTGTAACTATGAATTGTGTATTTCATTGACCCCCACATCTCTTATTTTAAAAACTAGAGCTAATGATTTAGCAATATGGTAATATTCTGTTCTCTTATGGTCATAGAAATGTGAAAAACCTCATTTGAATGCATTTACAAAGAATTCATGAAAATTTCTTGAAAAGTGTTATCAGAGTCCACAAGATACAACTATGAATTCCTGTTGAGATAACGTTTTTTGGACATACAATACTGTGTAAAATTTTTAGTCACGTGTAGAAAAATGCTGCAAAGTAAGAATGCTTTCACAAATAGAAGTGTTACTAGTTAATTTCCATCAAATAACAAAATACAAAGTGAATGAGCAAAAGAAGAAAATCTAAAACAAATCAATATTTGGTGTGATCACCAATGCCTTCAAAACAGCATCATTTCTTCTAGATACTGTGCACAGCTTGTGAATAGTTTTATTAATCATACTTTATTAAAAAAGAGACCTTATGTAAAAGAGGTCATCTAGTATTAAGTAGATAAAATGATATGCAAGATCAAGCAACTTTGCAATTTACCTCTTAAGGCTCCTTCACATTAAGCGACGCTGCAGCGATACAGACAACGATCCGGATCGCTGCAGCGTCGCTGTTTGGTCGCTGGAGAGCTGTCACACAGACCGCTCTCCAGCGACCAACGATGCCGGTAACCAGGGTAAACATCGGGTTACTAAGCGCAGGGCCGCGCTTAGTAACCCGATGTTTACCCTGGTTACCATCCTAAAAGTAAAAAAAAAAAAACAGTACATACTTACCTAACGCTGTCTGTCCCCGGCGCTCTGCTTCTGTGCACTCCTCCTGTACTGGCTGTGAGCACAGCGGCCGGAAAGCAGAGCGGTGACGTCACCGCTCTGCTTTCCGGCTGACCGACGCTCACAGCCAGAGCAGGAGGAGTGCAGAGCACAGCGCCGGGGACAGACAGCGGTAGGTAAGTATGTACGGTTTGTTTTTTTTACTTTTAGGATGGTAAACATCGGGTTACTAAGCGCGGCCCTGCGCTTAGTTACCCGATGTTTACCCTGGTTACTAGTGAAGACATCGCTGGATCGGTGTCACACACGCCGATCCAGCGATGTCCACGGGAGATCCAGCGACGAAATAAAGTTCTGGACTTTGTTCAGCGACCAACGATGGCACAGCAGGGGCCTGATCGTTGGTCGCTGTCACACATAGCGATTTCCTTAACGATATCGTTGCATCGTCACCAAAAGCAACGATATCGTTAACGATATCGTTATGTGTGAAGGTACCTTTATTAGAAATCTTCTCTGCTCTCAAGAACAAAGGGATTTTTAACTCTATTCTTCTCTGCAGATTGCTTTAGTGATTAGTCACGTCTGCAGTCTTTCAGTGGCGGCCAGCTTTCTAGTCTTCCAGCGATCCAAGCCAGCTTCAGTGCCTCTGTGCTCCTCTCAAGCAAAGCTGCCTCTGCTTGCAGCATGGGAGAAAGCACAGTTCAGACCAGCGAATAACCGATGCTGGTCAAAACGGTCAATCTCCAGGAGCGCAGCATCCCCCTCCATCCTCCCCTACAATAAGCCAGACGAGAGGAGGCAGAGGAAAGTTGAACCCCTGAACAATTAGGCTAATTTCACACTTGCGTCGATACGGGTCCGTCGCTATGCGTCGGGCAGACGTACCGACGCACATTGTGAAATTTGTGCACGACGTGGGCAGCGGATGCAGTTTTTCAACGCATCCGCTGCCCATTCTGAAGTCCGGGGAGGAGGGGGCGGAGTTTCGGCCTCGCATGCGCGATAGAAAATGGCGGACGCGACGGACAAAAAACGTTACATTGAACTTTTTTGTGACGACGGTCCACCAAAACACGACGGATCCGTCGCACGACTGACGCGACGTGTGGCCATCCGTCACGATCCGTCGCTAATACAAGTCTATGGGCAAAAAACACATCCTGCGAGCACATTTGCAGGATCCGTTTTTTGCCCAAAACGACGGATTGCGACGGATTAAAAAAAAAAAGCAAGTGTGAAAGTAGCCTTAAGATCAGTACTTGTTTTTATTGGATTTTACATGAGCATTGTATTTGATCCAACATCCACATATCCGTGTGTCACGGTCCAAGTACAGACCAGCTTCAGGTGACCTGACCCGAACTTGACAGCTTCAAATATGCCTCTGCTGTCAAGTTCTTGGACTCTGACACATGCATGTCTGAATACGACCTACCTTGTATAGCTTTTGCCTGGGTTTAAAATTAACAAATTAAAAGGGGTGGAACCAGGTTTAGAAGTTAACCCCCATCCACAGTAGCATGCTTATCTCCTCCCCATGGGACTGTCAGAGGTGGCGGTCCTATAGACAGTGAATGGAGCAGAGGGGTGCATGTGATAATGTGTGCAAAACTGTAAATCGCTGAGTAATTTGTTAGCGCTATATAAAAATAAAGATTATTCTATTCCAATGGGGCTCTGTAGAGTTGTATTGTCAGGATCAATGGGGGTTCTAGCATGTGGATAGGAGTAGGGTTGAGCGACCTTGACCTTTTTAGAGTCGAGCCGTGTTTCGCGAAACCAGACTATCTTAGAAGTCGAGTCGAGTGAAATCGGCCGATTATCGCGAAAAGTCGGGTATCGCCCGAAACACGAAACCCAATGCAAGTCAATGGGGGAGCATAGTCGGCAGTGAGTGGAGGCCAGGAAAACACCTACACTGCCCATTTTAATGGCAAAAACATCCATTCTTGTTAAAGAAGCTTGTCAATCGTAATTTACCTTATAATAATTGGAAGGCATTTGAAATTGGGGGTCATTTGGCTAAAGTTGTGGGGGGTAGGGCTGGTTCAAGTAATTAGTGGGCCCAGTAAATCTGGACCACGTCACGGCAGTGGAGCAGGGAGAGGTAAGTATTTCAACTTTGCAAGTGCCGTGATCCTGAGCAAGCAGGGGGGGCCCACTCGTTGGCATTGGCACTGGCACAGGGCCCCTCAAAGTACAGCGGTGTGTTTGCATGGCGGGGGCGCCTCCCACCGGCAGCAACACTTTTGCGTACTATGAGAGGCCCTGTGCCAGTGACGTCGCCAACTAGTATTCCTCCCCCCACCTGATGAAGGAACCTGCACTTTCATCTGCACCTTCCTCTTTGTCCCCGTGTAAGGTGGTATGGTATGCGGGAAGAGGAACCTGACTTTCAGCAGGGTCACAATCTTGCTGTGTAGCGTGCACGGGGAATTTTGCGTTATGGGTCAATGTACCAGCAGACTCATCTATCACTGGCTGGGCAATAGGCAGGATGAGGAGGAAACACAGATATAGGCCCAAAGAATAAAGTTGGCTAAATGCAGTTCAAAATTGGTAACACAGGACTAACCAGGGGGCATTGCAGTGGAGGACAACTGGAATGAGAGGCTGACACAGAGAGTAGGCCCAAATCAGTAAGTAGTCGAAATGCAGTTCAAAATTGGCAACCGTAGTAAACAGGCGGCACAGCTTTGTTCAGTGGAGGAGAACAGCAAGGAGTGGCAGACACCGATAGTAGGCCCCAACCCAACTAGTAGGCCAAATGCAGTCTAACATTAACAACTACTTAACGAGAGCCTGAAAATGGAATTTCAGGACAGGAAACCAGGAGAACAGCAAGGAGTGGCAGACACCGATAGTAGGCCCCAAACCAACTAGTACGCCAAATGCAGTTGTTCCGTTTAACCACAATTTAATGAGAGCCTGAAGATAGAAGTTCAGGAAAGGCAACCTGGAGAACACCTTGGAGTGTAACACACCATCTCTCTACACCCCATACCCAATTTGTAGGCCTAATGCAGCGTAGTTTCCAACAACTACTAAACGAGAGCCGGAAGATCGAAGCTCAGGAAAGGCAACCTGGAGAACACCTTGGAGTGGAACACACCATCTCTCTACACCCCATACCCAATTTGTAGGCCTAATGCAGTGTAGTTTCCAACAACTACTAAACGAGAGCAGGAAGATCGAAGCTCAGGAAAGGCAACCTGGAGAACACCTTGGAGTGGAACACACCATCTCTCTACACCCCATACCCAATTTGTAGGCCTAATGCAGTGTAGTTTCCAAGAACTACTAAACGAGAGCCGGAAGATCGGAGCTCAGGAAAGGTAACCTGGAGAACACCTTGGAGTGGAACACACCATCTCTCTACACCCCATACCCAATTTGTAGGCCTAATGCAGTGTAGTTTCCAACAACTACTAAACGAGAGCATTAAGAGCGAAGCAATGGCGAGGAAACCTGGGGCACACCTTGGGGAGGCAGACACCGTTAGTAGGCCCTACCAAAGTTGTACCCCCAATGCAGTTTTAAAATTCCTAGAGGCTGAAAACAAGACTATTGACGCTCAGCTTTTTTCAAAGGAACACAGCTGAATTGAGTGGCGCAGACAGACACAGGTAGTAGGACTTAACCCAAAAATGTGGCTCACTGCAGCTTAAAAAAGTTACAGGGGTACACAAGCAGCAGTGCTCTGGGCAGTGGAGGACAATTTCAATAGTGGACCGCAGACAGACTTTGTACGCCTACTATTAAAAAAAGGATGCTCTATGCAATTAAAAATAGGTTCCAGGGGTCCACGGGCAGCAGCGGTGTGGTCAGTGGACGAGTATTGGAAGGAGGGACCGCAGACAGGCGTAGTAGGCCTAACATAACAAAATTAGGCTGTAGACACTGTAAAATTGGTTCCAGGGGTACACGGGCAGCAGTGGTGTGGTCAGCGGAGGAAAATTGGAATTAGGGACTGCAGACAGACTTTGTAGGCTGTCCCCTGTGGACCATGCATCCAACACATTAACCCAGTGCGCCGTAATGGACACGTAACTTTTTGTGGACATGCCTACTGGTCCATGCGTCTCTTGTCAGGTGCACCTTTCTACTGTTTGATTGCCTGAGTGCTATGACAATGCAGACTTTTTCATGCCGGTGGAGGGCTGGGATGGCTTTTCTCGCAAAAGAAATGTCGACTGGGTAGCTTGAACCGTTGCACAGCGTAGTTCATCTGGGCTTTCTAAATATAAAACAAAGAAAAAAAGGAGGCTACATGCACTTTCAGCTGGGTTCCAGGGGTACACGTCCAGCATTGGTCTGGTCAGTGGAGAACTATTGGAAGGAGTGACCGCAAACAGGCATCGAAGGCCTAACATAATAACACATTGCTGTTGGCAATTTTAAATTGGTTCCAGGGGAACACGGGCAGCAGTGGCCTGGTCAGTGTAGTAGTAGTAGAAAGAACGGACCGCAGACAGGCATCGAAGGCCTAAAATAAAAAAATTGGGCTGGCTGTAGGCAATTTTAAATTGGTTCCAGGGGTACACGGGCAGCAGTGGTGTGGTCAGTGGAGGCCTAGTGGAAGGAGTGACCGCAGACAGGCTTCGAAGGCCTAAAATAATAACACAATAACACATGGCTGTAGGCAATTTTAAATTGGTTCCAGGGGTACACGGGCAGCAGTGGCCTGGTCAGTGTAGTAGTAGTAGAAAGAATGGACCGCAGACAGGCATCGAAGGCCTAAAATAATAACACATGGCTGTAGGCAACTTTAAATTGGTTCCAGGGGTACACGGGCAGCAGTGGTGTGGTCAGTGGAGGCATAGTGGAAGGAGTGACCGCAGACAGGCTTCGAATGCCTAACATAACAAAAATGTCAATACAATGGCATTGTCAGTGGCAGGCATTGAAGGATGTCAGCGCATAGACTAAACATTGGTGGAGCTGTGAGATAATTTTGCAAGTGGTAGAGCACTGTTTGAGCTGGGGGGGGGGGGGAAACTGTCTTGTGGCCGGCGGTACAGGCCCAGGGCCCCTCATATTACAACGGTGTGTCTGACGTTGGGTGCGCACCACCACCGCCAGAGACACTTTATTGTACTAGGAGGGACCCAGTGGCAGTGCCGTCGACCAAAAGCGGGCACACCCACCACTTCAGACAAACAGCACTCTCACGGGTGCTGTCGCCAAGTGTCGATACCACGGCCCCGTGTGGGGAGTTTGGCCATTTAGTGAGGTGTAAACATGTCGTATGCTGGACAATCAGGTGCAGAAAATTACGAGATTGGAAAAGGCATTCAGAATAGTCCACAGGCAAGACCTTTTCATAGGAAAGCTAGGTGTCAGCCGGGCAAGGTGGGGCAAAAGATTTCGAAATCCAGTTGTGGTTCATTTTAATGAAGGTTAGATCATCTACATTTTGGGTAGCCAGACGAGTCCTTTTTTCTGTTAGTATTGAACCTGCAGCACTGAATACTCTCTCTGATAGGACACTAGCTGCCGGGCAAGCAAGCTCCTGCAATGCATATTCTGCCAATTCTGGCCAGGTGTCTAATTTTGATGCCCAGTAATCAAATGGGAATGACGGTTGAGGGAGAACATCGATAAGGGATGAAAAATAGTTTGTAACCATACTGGACAAATGTTGTCTCCTGTCACTTTGAATTGATGCTGCAGTACCTGTCCTGTCTGCGGTCATAGCAAAATCACTCCACAACCTGGTCAGAAAACCCCTCTGGCCAACGCCACTTCTGATTTCTGCCCCTCTAACTCCTCTGGTCTGCTGGACCCTGCAGCTCGTGTGAGAACGATCACGGGCGCTGTGTGCAGGGAATGCCAGAAGCAAACGGTCAACAAGAGTTGATTGTTTGGTTGCTAATATTAGTTCCAAGTTCTCATGTGGCATTATATTTTGCAATTTGCCTTTATAGCGAGGATCAAGGAGGCAGGCCAACCAGTAATCGTCATCGTTCATCATTTTAGTTATGCGTGTGTCCCTTTTGAGGATACACAAGGCATAATACGCCATGTGGGCCAAAGTTCCAGTTCTCAAATCTGCGGTTGTGCTTGGTTGAGGGGCAGTTTCAGGCAAATCCACGTCACTTGTGTCCCTCCAAAAACCAGAACCCGGCCTTGCCGCGCCAACAATTTCCAGTGGCCCCGGAAAAGCTTCCTCATTAAAAATATAATCATCCCCATCATCCTCCTCCTCCTCCTCTTCGCCCGCTAACTCGTCCTGTACACTGCCCTGGCCAGACAATGGCTGACTGTCATCAAGGCTTTCCTCTTCCTCAGCTGCAGACGCCTGATCCTTTATGTGCGTCAAACTTTGCATCAGCAGACGCATTAGGGGGATGCTCATGCTTATTATGGCGTTGTCTGCACTAACCAGCCGTGTGCATTCCTCAAAACACTGAAGGACTTGACACATGTCTTGAATCTTCGACCACTGCACACCTGACAACTCCATGTCTGCCATCCTACTGCCTGCCCGTGTATGTGTATCCTCCCACAAAAACATAACAGCCCGCCTCTGTTCACACAGTCTCTGAAGCATGTGCAGTGTTGAGTTCCACCTTGTTGCAACGTCTATGATTAGGCAATGCTGGGGAAGGTTCAAAGAACGCTGATAGGTCTGCATACGGCTGGAGTGTACGGGCGAACGGCGGATATGTGAGCAAAGTCCACGCACTTTGAGGAGCAGGTCGGATAACCCTGGATAACTTTTCAGGAAGCACTGCACCACCAGGTTTAAGGTGTGAGCCAGGCAAGGAATGTGTTTCAGTTGGGAAAGGGAGATGGCAGCCATGAAATTCCTTCCGTTATCACTCACTACCTTGCCTGCCTCAAGATCTACAGTGCCCAGCCACGACTGCGTTTCTTTCTGCAAGAACTCGGACAGAACTTCCGCGGTGTGTCTGTTGTCGCCCAAACACTTCATAGCCAATACAGCCTGCTGACGTTTGCCAGTAGCTGCCCCATAATGGGAGACCTGGTGGCAGCTGCGGATGGAGTGGTTGTGCGACTGCGGTCTGTGGACGAGCTCTCGCTTCTGCAGGAGGACAAAGAGGAGGAGGAGGGGGTGCGAACGGCTACAGCCAACTGTTTCCTAGACCGTGGGCTAGGCAGAACTGTCCCAAACTTGCTGTCCCCTGTGGACCCTGCATCCACAACATTCACCCAGTGTGCCGTGATGGACACGTAACGTCCCTGGCCATGCCTACTGGTCCATGCATCTGTTGTCAGGTGCACCTTTGTGCTCACAGATTGCCTGAGTGCATGGACGATGCGCTCTTTAACATGCTGGTGGAGGGCTGGGATGGCTTTTCTGGAAAAAAAGTGTCGACTGGGTAGCTCGTAGCGTGGTACAGCGTAGTCCATCAGGGCTTTGAAAGCTTTGCTTTCAACTAACCGGTAGGGCATCATCTCTAACGAGATTAGTCTAGCTATGTGGGCGTTCAAACCCTGTGTACGCGGATGCGAGGCTAAGTACTTCCTTTTTCTAACCATAGTCTCATGTAGGGTGAGCTGGACTGGAGAGCTGGAGATCATGGAACTAGCGGGGGTGCCGGTGGACATGGCAGACTGAGAGACGGTGGGAGATGGTATTGTTGCCGCGGGTGCCCTAGATGCAGTGTTTCCTACTACGAAACTGGTGATTCCCTGACCCTGACTGCTTTGGCCTGGCAAAGAAACCTGCACAGATACTGCAGGTGGTGCGGAAAATGGTGGCCCTACACTGCCGGAAGGGATGTTGCGTTGCTGACTAGCTTCATTGGCCGAGGGTGCTACAACCTTAAGGGACGTTTGGTAGTTAGTCCAGGCTTGCAAATGCATGGTGGTTAAATGTCTATGCATGCAACTTGTATTGAGACTTTTCAGATTCTGTCCTCTGCTTAAGGTAGTTGAACATTTTTGACAGATGACTTTGCGCTGATCAATTGGATGTTGTTTAAAAAAATGCCAGACTGCACTCTTTCTAGCATCGGATACCTTTTCAGGCATTGCAGACTGAGCTTTAACCGGATGGCCACGCTGTCCTCCAACAGGTTTTGGCTTTCCCACGCGTTTTGGGCAAGATACGGGCCCGGCAGATGGAACCTGTTGCGATGTTGATGCCTGCTGCGGCCCCATCTCCTCCGCTTCAGAACTGCTGCCACCTGCACCCTGTTCCCCCAATGGCTGCCAATCGGGGTCAAGAACTGGGTCATCTATTTCCTCTTCTTGTAGCTCGTGTGCAACTTCGTCTGTGTCACCGTGTCGGTCGGTGGTATAGCGTTCGTGATGGGGCAACATAGTCTCATCAGGGTCTGATTCTTGATCATTACCCTGCGAGGGCAATGTTGTGGTCTGAGTCAAAGGACCAGCATAGTAGTCTGGCTGTGGCTGTGCATCAGTGCACTCCATGTCAGATTCAACTTGTAATGGGCATGGACTGTTAACTGCTTCACTTTCTAAGCCAGGGACGGTATGTGTAAAGAGCTCCATGGAGTAACCCGTTGTGTCGCCTGCTGCATTCTTCTCTGTTGTTGTTTTTGCTGAAGAGGACAAGGAAGCGACTTGTCCCTGACCGTGAACATCCACTAACGACGCGCTGCTTTGACATTTACCAGTTTCACGAGAGGAGGCAAAAGAGCTAGAGGCTGAGTCAGCAAGATAAGCCAAAACTTGCTCTTGCTGCTCCGGTTTTAAAAGCGGTTTTCCTACTCCCAGAAAAGGGAGCGTTCGAGGCCTTGTGTAGCCAGACGACGAACCTGGCTCCACAGCTCCAGACTTAGGTGCAATATTTTTTTTCCCACGACCAGCTGATGCTCCACCACTACCACTACCCTCATTACCAGCTGACAATGAACGCCCCCGGCCACGACCTCTTCCACCAGACTTCCTCATTGTTTTAAAAATGTAAACAAACTAACGGTATTTGTTGCTGTCACACAACTTACACGGTGAGCTATAACTTCAGTATGATTTAGCTACCCCTTTACAGGTGAGTGAGACCACAATGAAAATCAGGCACAATGTTACACACTCTGTTGTTGGTGGCAACAAATGAGAGAGATGCCACACACGCAGGACTGTCACTGAAGCACAAATGTAAATATTAATCTCCCACTGATTTGATTTTTTTTTTTCAGGGAGACTTTAGGAAAAAAATAAAATAGAATAAAATGATTTTTTCAGGAAGAATTTAGAAACCAAATAAAATAAAATGATTTTTTCAGGGAGAATTTAGAAAACGAATAAAACAAAAAAAGGCTTTCTATGGCCCACTGAGTGAGAGATGACGCACACAGGAGTCAGGAGTGGCACACAAGCCCAGAGGCCAATATTAATCTCCCACTTTTTATTTTTTTTCAGGGAAAATTTATAAACCCAATAAAAAAATAAATAGGCTTTCTATGGCCCACTATCTGAGAGAGATGGCACGCTTAGGACTGGCACACAAGCCCAAAGGCCAATATTAATCTCCCTTTTTTTTCTTTCAGGGAGAATTTATAAAACCAAAAAAAAATAAATAAATAGGCTTTCTATGGCCCACTATTTGTGAGAGAGTTGGCACACACAGGAGTCAAGAGTGGCACACAAGCCCTGAGGCCAATATTTTTCTCCCACTGATTGATATAGTGATTTTTTCAGGTAGATTTTATAACCCAAATCAAGCAAAAAAATAAATAGGCTTTCTATGGCCCACTGAGTGAGAGATGGCACACTGTTGTGAATTCTGTGGCTGAATTCACTCCTGTGGTCACAAGTGGTATTGCAGCCTCTGGGCTTCCTCCCTCAGGTGTTTTGGTGAGCTCGTTGGCTGCCTTGCTATTTAACTCCACCTGAGTCTGTCTTCCTTGCTCCTTGTCAATGTTCCAGTGTTGGATCTGAGCTACTGCATCTTTCCTGTGGCCTGCTGCTCTGCTAGATAAGTGTTACTTTGTTTTTGTTTCCGTTTTTTCTGTCCAGCTGTGCTATTCTCTTTTGCTGGAAGCTCTGAGACGCAAAGGGTGCACCGCCGTGCCGTTAGTTCGGCACGGTGGGTCTTTTTGCCCCCCTTTGCGTGGTTCTGCTTTAGGGTTTTTTGTAGACTGCATAGTTCTCTTTGCTATCCTCGCTCTGTCTAGAATATCGGGCCTCACTTTGCTGAATCTATTTCATTCCTACGTTTTGTCTTTTCATCTTGCTAACAGTCATTATATGTGGGGGGCTGCCTATTCCTTTGGGGTATTTCTCTGAGGCAAGTCAGGCTTGTATTTCTATCTTCAGGCTAGTCAGCTCCTCAGGCAGTGCCGAGTTGCATAGGTAGTGTTAGGCGCAATCCACTGCTGCTTTTAGTTGTGTGAGGATAGGTTCAGGTATTGCAGTCTGCAGAGATTCCACGTCTCAGAGCTTGTTCTATTGTTTTTGGGTTATTGCCATATCACTGTATGTGCGCTGATTACTGCACACTGTGTTGCCTGATAGCACAGCATAACAGTACAAGGAGCCAAAACCAATGATTCTCAATAGAGGGAAAAAAGAAGTCCTGACATCATTTTTTTTTTCCTCAGCTCTGTCTTCAGTTTTTTTTTTTTTTTCCCCTAGACATTAGAGTGCTTCAGGACACAGCTGTGGACATGGATATTCAGGCTCTGTGCTCCTCAATGGATAATCTCGTTATAAATGTACAAAAGATTCAAGATACAATTGATCACAAATCTATGCTAGAACCAAGAATTCCTATTCCTGATTTGTTTTTTGGTGACAGAACTAAGTTCCTGAGCTTCAAAAATAATTGTAAGCTATTTCTGGCCTTGAAACCTCATTCTTCTGGTAATCCTATTCAACAGGTTTTGATTATTATTTCTTTTTTGCGCGGCGACCCACAGGACTGGGCGTTTTCTCTTGCGCCAGGAGACCCTGCATTGAGTAATGTTGATGCGTTTTTCCAGGCGCTTGGATTGCTTTACGATGAGCCTAATTCAGTGGATCAGGCTGAGAAAAATTTGCTGGCTTTATGCCAGGGTCAGGATGATGTAGAAGTATATTGTCAGAAATTTAGGAAGTGGTCAGTACTCACTCTGTGGAATGAATCTGCACTGGCGGCTTGGTTCAGAAAGGGTCTCTTTGAAGCTCTTAAGGATGTCATGGTGGGATTTCCTATGCCTGCTGGTTTGAATGAGTATGTCCTTGGCCATTCAGATCGGTCGTCGCTTGCGCGAGCGTAAATCTGTGCACCATCTGGCGGTATTGTCTGAGAGTAAACCTGAGCCTATGCAGTGCGACAGGACTATGACTAAAGTTGAACGGCAAGAACACAGACGTCTGAACAGGCTGTGTTTCTACTGTGGTGATTCCACTCATGCTATTTCTAATTGTCCTAAGCGCACAAGGCGGTTCGATAGCTCTGCCGTCATTGGTACTGTACAGTCCAAATTCCTGCTGTCCATTACCTTGATATGCTCTTTGTCATCGTATTCTGTCATGGCGTTTGTGGATTCAGGCGCTGCCCTGAATCTGATGGATTTGGATTATGCTAAACGTTGTGGATTTTTCTTGGAGCCTTTGCGGTGTCCTATTCCGTTGAGAGGAATTGATGCTACACCTTTGGCCAAGAATAAGCCTCAGTACTGGGCCCAGCTGACCATGTGCATGGCTCCTGCACATCAGGAAGTTATTCGCTTTCTGGTGTTGCATAATCTGCATGATGTGGTCGTGTTGGGGTTGCCATGGCTACAAACCCATAATCCAGTATTAGATTGGAACTCTATGTCGGTAACCAGCTGGGGTTGTCAGGGAGTACATGGTGATGTTCCATTTTTGTCTATTTCGTCATCCATTCCTTCTGACATCCCAGAGTTCTTGTCTGACTTTCAGGATGTATTTGAAGAGCCCAAGTCTGATGCCCTACCTCCGCATAGGAATTGTGATTGTGCTATCAATTTGATTCCTGGTAGTAAATTCCCTAAGGGTCGTTTATTTAATTTGTCCGTGCCTGAACACACCGCTATGCACAGTTATGTGAAAGAATCCCTGGAGAAGGGACATATTCGCCCATCGTCATCACCATTGGGAGCAGGGTTCTTTTTTGTAGCCAAAAAGGATGGTTCGCTAAGACCGTGTATTGATTACCGCCTTCTTAATAAGATCACTGTTAAGTTTCAGTATCCCTTGCCATTGATATCTGACTTGTTTGCTCGGATTAAGGGGGCTAGTTGGTTTACTAAGATTGATCTTCGTGGTGCGTATAATCTCGTGAGAATCAGGCAGGGAGATGAATGGAAAACGGCATTTAATACGCCCGAGGGTCATTTTGAGTATCTGGTGATGCCGTTCGGACTTGCCAATGCTCCATCTGTTTTTCAGTCTTATGCATGACATTTTCCGTGAGTATCTGGATAAATTCCTGATTGTTTACTTGGATGACATTTTGATCTTCTCTGATGATTGGGAGTCTCATGTGAAGCAAGTCAGAATGGTTTTCCAGGTACTGCGTGCTAATTCCTTGTTCGTGAAGGGATCAAAGTGTCTCTTCGGTGTGCAGAAAGTTTCATTTTTGGGGTTCATCTTTTCCCCTTCTACTATCGAGATGGATCCGGTTAAGGTCCAGGCCATCCAGGATTGGACTCAGCCGACATCTCTGAAAAGTCTGCAGAAATTCCTGGGCTTTGCTAATTTTTATCGTCGCTTCATCTGTAATTTTTCTAGCATTGCCAGACCATTGACCGATTTGACCAAGAAGGGTGCTGATTTGGTTAATTGGTCTTCTGCTGCCGTGGAAGCTTTTCAGGAGTTGAAGCGTCGTTTTTGCTGTGCCCCTGTGTTGTGTCAACCTGATGTTTCTCTTCCGTTCCAGGTCGAGGTTGATGCTTCTGAGATTGGAGCAGGGGCGGTTTTGTCACAGAGAGGTTCTGGTTGCGCAGTGTTGAAACCATGTGCTTTCTTTTCCAGGAAATTTTCTGCTGCTGAGCGTAATTATGATGTGGGCAACCGAGAGTTGCTGGCCATGAAGTGGGCATTCGAGGAGTGGCGTCATTGGCTTGAGGGAGCTAAGCATCGCGTGGTGGTATTGACTGATCATAAGAATCTTACTTATCTCGAGTCTGCCAAGCGCTTGAATCCTAGACAGGCCCGTTGGTCGTTATTTTTTGCTCGTTTTGATTTTGTGATTTTGTACCTTCCGGGCTCTAAAAATGTGAAGGCGGATGCTCTGTCTAGGAGTTTTGTGCCCGACTCTCCGGGGTTATCTGAGCCGGCGAGTATCCTCAAGGAAGGAGTCATTGTGTCTGCCATCTCTCCTGATTTGCGGAGAGTGTTGCAGAAATTTCAGGCTAATAAACCTGATCGTTGTCCGGCCGAGAAACTGTTCGTCCCTGATAGGTGGACTAGTAAAGTTATCTCTGAACTTCATTGTTCGGTGCTGGCTGGTCATCCAGGAATCTTTGGTACCAGAGAGTTAGTGGCTAGATCCTTCTGGTGGCCATCTCTGTCACGGGATGTGCGTGCTTTTGTGCAGTCCTGTGGGATTTGTGCTAGGGCTAAGCCCTGCTGTTCACGTGCCAGTGGGTTGCTTTTGCCCTTGCCGGTCCCGAAGAGGCCTTGGACACATATTTCGATGGATTTCATTTCTGACCTTCCCGTTTCTCAAAAGATGTCGGTCATTTGGGTGGTCTGTGATCGCTTTTCTAAAATGGTCCATCTGGTGCCCTTGGTTAAATTGCCTTCCTCCTCTGATTTGGTGCCTTTGTTCTTCCAGCATGTGGTTCGTTTGCATGGCATTCCTGAGAATATTGTTTCTGACAGAGGTTCCCAGTTTGTCTCGAGGTTCTGGCGAGCCTTTTGTGGTAGGATGGGCATTGACCTATCTTTTTCCTCGGCCTTCCATCCTCAGACTAATGGCCAGACCGAACGAACCAATCAGACCTTGGAAACATATCTGAGATGTTTAGTTTCTGCTGACCAGGATGATTGGGTGTCATTTTTGCCGTTGGCTGAGTTCGCCCTTAATAATCGGGCCAGCTCGGCTACCTTGGTCTCTCCATTTTTCTGCAATTCTGGGTTCCATCCTCGTTTCTCTTCAGGACAGGTTGAGTCTTCGGACTGTCCTGGTGTGGATTCTGTGGTGGACAGGTTGCAGCAGATCTGGACTCAGGTAGTGGACAATTTGACCTTGTGCCAGGAGAAGGCTCAGCTTTTCGCTAATCGTAGACGCCGTGTGGGTCCCCGACTTCGTGTTGGGGATCTGGTTTGGTTATCTTCTCGTCATATTCCTATGAAGGTTTCCTCTCCTAAATTTAAATCTCATTTTATTGGTCCGTATAGGATTTCTGAGATTCTCAATCCGGTGTCTTTTCGTCTGACCCTCCCAGACTCCTTTTCCATACATAATGTATTCCATAGGTCGTTGTTGAGAAGATACGTGGCACCTATGGTTCCATCTGTGGAGCCTCCTGCCCCTGTTTTGGTGGAGAGGGAATTGGAGTATATTGTGGAGAAAATTTTGGATTCTCGTGTCTCTAGACGGAAACTCCAGTATCTGGTCAAATGGAAGGGTTATGCTCAGGAGGATAATTCCTGGGTTTTTGCCTCTGATGTCCATGCCCCAGATCTTGTTCGTGCCTTTCATGTGGCTCATCCTGGTCGGCCTGGGGGTTCTGGTGAGGGTTCAGTGACCCCTCCTCAAGGGGGGGGTACTGTTGTGAATTCTGTGGCTGAATTCACTCCTGTGGTCACAAGTGGTATTGCAGCCTCTGGGCTTCCTCCCTCAGGTGTTTTGGTGAGCTCGTTGGCTGCCTTGCTATTTAACTCCACCTGAGTCTGTCTTCCTTGCTCCTTGTCAATGTTCCAGTGTTGGATCTGAGCTACTGCATCTTTCCTGTGGCCTGCTGCTCTGCTAGATAAGTGTTACTTTGTTTTTGTTTCCGTTTTTTCTGTCCAGCTGTGCTATTCTCTTTTGCTGGAAGCTCTGAGACGCAAAGGGTGCACCGCCGTGCCGTTAGTTTGGCACGGTGGGTCTTTTTGCCCCCCTTTGCGTGGTTCTGCTTTAGGGTTTTTTGTAGACTGCATAGTTCTCTTTGCTATCCTCGCTCTGTCTAGAATATCGGGCCTCACTTTGCTGAATCTATTTCATTCCTACGTTTTGTCTTTTCATCTTGCTAACAGTCATTATATGTGGGGGGCTGCCTATTCCTTTGGGGTATTTCTCTGAGGCAAGTCAGGCTTGTATTTCTATCTTCAGGCTAGTCAGCTCCTCAGGCAGTGCCGAGTTGCATAGGTAGTGTTAGGCGCAATCCACTGCTGCTTTTAGTTGTGTGAGGATAGGTTCAGGTATTGCAGTCTGCAGAGATTCCACGTCTCAGAGCTTGTTCTATTGTTTTTGGGTTATTGCCATATCACTGTATGTGCGCTGATTACTGCACACTGTGTTGCCTGATAGCACAGCATAACAGCACACACAGGGATGGCACTCTAGCAGAAATGTCAATCTTAATCTCCCACACAAAAAAAAAAAAAAAAAAAAAACAGGGAGTGTCCTTCAATTACTATCTCCCTGCAGTAATCTCAGCCAGGTATGGCAGGCAGCAATAAGGAGTGGACTGATGCACAAATTAAATAAAAAGTGTGGACAAACAAAAAAGATAGCTGTGCAGAAAGGAAGGAACAAGAGGATTTGTGCTTTGAAAAAAGCAGTTGGTTTGCACAGCGGCGTACACACAGCAATGCAGCTATCAGGGAGCCTTCTAGGGCAGCCCAATGAGCTACAGCGCTGAGGGGAAAAAAAAAAAAAAAATGTAGCTTCCACTGTCCCTGCACACCGAAGGTGGTGTTGGGCAGTGGAAATCGCTACAGCACAAGCGGTTTGGTGGTTAATGGACCCTGCCTAACGCTATCCCTGCTTCTGACGAAGCGGCAGCAACCTCTCCCTAAGCTCAGATCAGCAGCAGTAACATGGCGGTCGGCGGGAACGCCCCTTTATAGCCCCTGTGACGCCGCAGACAGCAAGCCAATCACTGCAATGCCCTTCTCTAAGATGTTGGGGACCAGGACCTATGTCATCACGCTGCCCACACTCTGCGTTTACCTTCATTGGCTGAGAAATGACGCTTTTCGCGTCATTGAAACGCGACTTTGGCGCGAAAGTCGCGTACCGCATGGCCGACCCCGCACAGGGGTCGGATCGGGTTTCATGAAACCCGACTTTGCCAAAAGTCGGCGACTTTTGAAAATGAACGACCCGTTTCGCTCAACCCTAGATAGGAGTAATAACTTCTAATCTTGGTACAAGATTACACACAAATATGTGTTCCCAAAAGTTTCCTAATTTTTTCTTTTAATTTTAAATACACATAGAAGTATGATCAGTGTGTGCCAAACAGCAGATTAGTGTAACATATTGGAAGACGAACCTCTAATTCATAGGCTGATTTTGTGTTTTATTTTGGTGGGAGGATTTCGACTTTATAGATGGATGAGTCACCTCTATGGAGTCACATCACAGGTGAAGCACTTACAATAGCAGTCATCACACGGCAAGCGTCATCTGGAAATTGGTACTTGAAACCGTTACACATGTGGGTGAGAAGCATAGCTGATTGTAGCTTGCACCAATTAAGAGCAGAGGAAGTGTCATTAAAGTTACATGGTGCAGCATGTCAATACCCACATATGTACCTGCGGGCCATTGACAGTCACTAAGCAAAGTGACATCTGTAGGGGCAAAACTATTAGTGTGCTAAGAAAAAAAAAAATCAAGTATTTTATATGGGCTCATACTGATATTTCTTAGTTTCTGCACTTTGCAGGTCAGCTTTGCTGTACAGACTGGTACAATGTGCATAATTATCTCATCATTAGAGGATGGGCATTTATCTTCAGCTATACTGTAGTAAATCAGGTCAGCAACACAAAGATCCGATGCAGCAGTTTTATGGAAAGTATTACACCACCTGCCAGGAATAGCACTGACATTGCTAGAACACCAGCACTGCAAGAGAGGACTATCAATTGTTTCTTTTAAAAGAAGCCCTAAAGTGATTAAGGCTATGTGCACACGTTGCTGATTTTGTTGCGGATCCGCAGCAGTTTTCCATGAGTTTACAATATCACCTATGGAAAACAAAATCTGCAGTGCACATGCTGCCAAAAAAACAGCGCGGAAACGCTGCATTGTTTATTTCGCAGCATGTCAATTCTTTGTGCGGATTCCGCAGTGGTTTACACCTGTTCCTCAATAGGAATCCGCAGGTGTGAAACCGCAGTTGGAATCCGCAGTGCAGATTTCCCTAAATCAGTGCGGAAAAATCTGCACACCTTTCCGCAACGTGTGCACATACCCCAAGAGTATTCCCAAAATTACAATGGACTAATTTTTAACAATATAACCCATTTTATGCATGGCAGTTTATCACATATCCCTCCAGTTGGCTTTTAACCATTCTCACAGCTTCTCCTTAGCGCAGCATTTGCAGTTTCATAAAACCGATGACAGCAGCAGGCAATAATCAATTCTGTAGTGCCATTGTAGAGGAGTGTAGGAGAATCTAGCTCTGCTATAACTAGCTAATGCAACACAGGGTAAGAGGCTCAATGAAGCCCTTTTCAGATCAGAGGTTCACCAGGACAGAACCACTGAGGTTCCGATCAGTGGCTCTGTCCTAATCCACCAAACAACTGGCATGTATTGGAAGAGGGATTATACATTTACAATATTAACTTTGGTTTTAGTAACTGCTCATGCTCACCCTCGTACTCATGTCTACTACAGGCCGTTTGCTTTAGTGGTTTACTGTAGGGTGGCATTTGTGGAAATTATTGGTATTTTATTGTAATTAGCACACAAAGTTGCTTTAGTGGGTTATTTGTATTGGCCGCTTGTTTACGTGTTTGTGTGCCTTTTTACAGGAGCAGTGTGTACAGAAGCATAAGGGTTTTAACCTGCGAGACTCGGACATATTTGTAGCCAATGAGAAAGAGCCCTTAGGGCTCCTTCTCACTTGTGCGTGACTCTGATGTGTCTTGCACGGCAATACCCCAGCGCTGCTGCTGGCACAGAGGAGCAGAGTGTGTGGCTGAATGTATTCCTATACGGCTGCATGCTCCGATCTGAGTGCCGGGATTTAAACATGCGAGACTCATCCGAGTTACTCGCAAGTGAGAAGGAGCCCTAAGGCAAATTCTACACAGACCAGCTGGACAGCTCAGAAGAGGTACTACTGAGAAGAGGAATGAGGTGTATGCACTGAAAACTTGGTCTGATCAAGTATACACTCACTGCTCTGAACAATACAATTCTGGTCATTTAAGGGGTAAGTAAAGGTTTGGATTTGTTTTTTTTTAAACACATGGGTCAAAAAGAAAACAAAAGTTAACTGGTAAGCAACTACCTGCCTGCTCTATCCAGCTCAAGAGCAGTCCGTGAACGCATGGTGGCAATTCAGCTGCAAGCAGTTTTTGTTCAAGGCTGCTCTTTTGATGGGGCATGACTGCTGATTGACAGCCAAGTTCCCAGTTAGGCAGCAAGGAAGGCAGGTGACAGCAGTCACTAACAGAACAGGGTGGAAGAAAAGCTTATCGGTAAACCCATCAGCATAGGTTGCTGCTCGCCAGCAGGAGTGGTAACCGCTCTGTGCAGCTAGAGATCGGCATTGGGCAGAACAGGACAGTTGTTAGCAATTGAGTTTTAAGGGTATGGGTCTTGCTGCAGGGTTGACACCGTGTATTTATGCTACGTCAAACCAGCAGTGTCCAGATGTTACAACATATTGGTGGGATTTGTAGAAATCCAGAGATGACTGGAGACCGACATGCAGCATGTTAATTTCTCTTCTGGAGGTGCTAGTCTAACAGAATAGTAATAATTTTATTTTTTATATAATGCTAACATATTCTGCAGCGGTTTAGTGTGCACACATTATCATCGCTGTCTCCGATGTGGCTCACAATCTAAATTCCCTAACAGTATGTCTTTGGAATGTGGGAGGAAACTGGGGTACCCGGAGGAAACTCACAACACGGGGAGAACATACAGACTCCTTGCAGATGTGGTCTTTGAACCCAGAACTCCAGCACTGTAGTGCTAACCACTGAGCCAACAGAAGTTTAATCAATAGAATTTGGATACAGTAAATCCACATGGTTCAGTGAACACGTGCAGCATTATCTGCACACAATAGAAGACAGTGCTTTGGATGCAGCAAATGTGCTGCTAGCTACGGATCGTGTGCACCCAGCCTTGACCCAACAGAACAAAAAAAAAAAAAACACAGTTATTAAGGTTGAAGAAAGACTTTAAGTCCATCTAGTTTAACCCATAGCCTAACCTAACATGCCCTAACATGTTGATCCAGAGGAAGGCAAAAAAAACCCCATGTGGCAAAGAGTAAGCTCCACATTGGGGGAAAAAACAAAAAAACTTCCTTCCCGACTCCACATATGTCAATCAGACTAGATCCCTGGATCAACGCCCTATCAAGGTATCTAGTATATATACCCTGTAACATTATACTTTTCAAGAAAGGCGTCCAGTCCCCTCTTACATTTCAGAGATGAATTACTCATTACAACATCATACGGCAGAGAGTTCCATAGTCTCACTGCTTTTACAGTAAAGAATCCACATCTGTTATTAGGCTTAAACTTTCTTTCCTCCAGACATAGAGGATGCCCCCTTGTCCCTGTCTCAGGTCTATGATTAAAAAGATCAGAAAGGTCTTTGTACTGTCCCCGCATATATTTATACATTAAAATAAGACCACCACTTAGCCTTCGTTTTTCTAAACTAAATAACCCCAAGTGTAATAACCTGTCTTGGTATTGCAAACCCCCCAGTCCTCTAATAACCTTGGTCACTCTTCTCTGCACCCGCTCTAGTTCAGCGCTATGTCCTTCTTATACACCGGAGACCAGAACTGTACACAGTATTCTAAGTGTGGTCGCACTAGTGCAGGGGTGTCAAACTGCATTCCTCAAGGGCTGCAAACAGGTCATGTTTTCAGGATTTCCTTGTACTGCACAGGTGATAATTTAATCACCTACACACAATGATTACAGCACCTTGTGCAATGCTAAGGAAATCTTGAAAACACGCATGGTTTGCGGCCCTCGAGGAATGCAGTTTGACACCCCTGCACTAGTGACTGGTATAGAGATAAAAAACCAGATTACTTACCGGTAATACTCTTTTATAGAGCCACAACAGCACCCACTTGAGAGAGGGGATCCGCCCCTAGGAACAGGAAACCCTATGGAGAGATAAAAGGGGCGGTCCCCCTCGCTCCCACAGTTGGGTTACAGAGAATGAGAGGAACCACCTACTAGTTTTAGTAGGCAATCCAATATTGTTATATTTAGTTAACTTAAAAGTATGACTAAATGAACCATTCACCCTTATCAGTGCTCTTATGCAAAATAACTTATTAGGGAGGGAAGTGAAGGGGTGCTGTCGTAGCTCTATAAAAGAGTATTACCGGTAAGTAATCAGTTTTTTTTCTCTTCGCCACGACAGCACCCACTTGAGAGACTTTCTGAGAGAGTCATTTGGGGGGCATCACCGTGTTAAGAACTGATCTACTGAAAGATAAAAAGACACCAAAATAAATTATGTAAGAGTATAAAAGAAAGATAAGTCAGAGGAGGAAGACAAGTTCAATCTATAGTGACTACAAAAGGTAGTAGGAGAAGACCAAGTTGCGGTCTTACATATTAGTTCTATTGGGACCTCCGCTCTTTCAGCCCAGGATGATGCTATCGCCCGGGCGGAGTGTGCCCTTACGATCTCAGGCGGATTCTCCCCTTTTGACGAATAAGCCAGGCATATTGCATCCCGAATCCACCAGGATAACGTTCTTTTCGTGACTCAAGATCCTTTCTTATGGCCCTGGAAGGAAACAAAGAGCCCTGCTCTTCCTCCAAGGGCTAGTTCTGTCTAGGTAAGCTATTATGGCCCTTCTTACATCTAGCGTATGGTATTTTTCCTCTTCCTGATTTGCAGGGTTACTATAGAAGGAAGATTTCTTGAGACCTATGGAATTTGGTGCCTACTTTAGGCAAGTAAGAAGGGTCTATTTTTAGGCAATTCTATCCTGGAATATTGACAGAAAGGGATGATCTATTAACAATGCCTGAATGTCACCTATTCTTTCTGATACTAAGGCAACAAGAAGAGCTGTCTTAAGGGAGACGTATTTTATGTGGGCGGAGTGTAGTGGCTCAAATGGGTGCCCTGTTAAGGCTTCGAGAACTAGATTAAGATCCCATGGTGGTATGTGGGGAATTTGGACTGGTTCTGACCTTTGGCATGCTAAAATAAATTGGGCTATCCACCTGTCTCCTGCAATATTGTGACTATATAAGGCTCCTAGAGCAGATACTTGTACTTTCAAAGTACTAACTGATAGGCCTAAATCACGGCCTCTTTGGAGAAACTCTAAGATAGCGGAAATGGGAATTTCTTTTGACAGAGCAGCTGGGTAGAAACTAATACATTTTCTCCATACCCTTACATATATAGTTGTTGTAGTTCTTTTCCTACTTAGAAGGGTATCAATTAGTTTATTTGAAAAACCTCTTAGCTTTAGTAGCTGCCTCTCAAATTCCAGGCTGTCAACCGTAGGCCCTTCACATGAGGGTGGTTGAAGGGGCCCTGGGAGAGGAAATCCTGAACTTCTGGGAGAATCCATGGATCCGAGATTGACATGGCTTTGAGCCAGGAAAACCATGGTCTCTTGGGCGAAAATGGTGCTATTAGAATCACGTTTGCTCTGTTCTCCCTTATCTTCCTGATCACTATTGGAAGTAGTATCAATGGAGGAAATGCATATGCTTGCCGGAATGTCCACGGAACTTGGAGGGCATCGAGGATATTGGGGTTGTCGGTCAGAAACAGTGAAGCAAACTTTTTGACTTGTCTGTTGCTCCTTGTTGTGAAAAGGTCTGTTTCGGGTGTGCCCCATTTCTCAGTTATTGTGAAGATGTGACGGCTGAGAACCCACTCTCCTTGGTGGAGGGAGCGAAGGCTGAGAAAATCTGCTTTTGAATTGTCCACTCCTCTGACATGCAGTGCTGACAAGGATAGAAGAGGTTTCTCGGCTATAGATAGGATGTTGTCAGCTATAGACATGAGAGCTCCTGATCTCGTTCCTCCTTGATTTATGCACGCGACGGATGTCATGTTGTCTGATAGTATTCTTGTGTGTGTTCCTTGTAACTGTGGAAGTAATTTACACATGGCATGATGCATGGCTTTTAGTTCCCTTTCATTAGATAAATCGTTTGACTCATTAATAGACCATTGTCTTTGAACTATTTGATCACCTAGATGTGCTCCCCAACCACTAGAACTGGCATCAGTAAAAATTGTTTTTGAGGGTTTAACCACCCAATGGACCTCACCTACAAGATGATTTGGGTCTAGCCACCAGGTCAAGGACTCGATTACTTCTATTGGTAGGGATAGAGAATTTCCTAAATGACCCTGTAGTCTCTCTCCTTCCTGTAGTATGGCATACTGCAGCCGTCTAGTATGGAATTGAGCCCATGGGACAGCCGGAATGCATGATGTAATGGAACCAAGAAGGGACATGCCTTCCCTGAGGGAAATTATAGGGTTATTTACAGCTGATTGTACTTTAGTCCTTATTGTTATTTGTTAAGATTCTGGAAGGAAACACCTCTGACTTACGGAGTCTAAGAGAAGACCTAGGAATGTTTGGCGGGTTGTTGGAGACAATCTGGATTTTTCCCAATTAAATAACCATCCCAATTCCTGCAGGGATTAAACTGTATCAAACAGGCATTGCTGACACTGTGAAGGGGAATTTCCCACCACTAAAAGGTCATCTAAGTATTGGACTATGAGGGTATCTTTTAACCTTAAGTATGACATCACTTCTGATATTAATTTGGTAAAGACCCTGGGAACTATTGACAGTCCAAAGGGCATTGCTGTATGTTGAAAATGACATACTTGTCCTTTCATCATGACCGCCACACGAAGATACTGCTGATGTTCGATATAAATTGGTAGATGGTAATACGCATCTTTTAGGTCGAGGACTGCCATAAAGCACCTGGGAAACAGAAGTTTTACAGTGGATCGGATAGACTCCATCTTGAAGATTTGGTTTTCTAAGAAGATATTCAATTTCTTAAGGTTTATTATAGTTCTATATGACCCATCTGGTTTTGGAACCAAAAATAAAGGGGAGTAAAATCCCTTTCCCCTCTGATGAAACGGAACTTCTACTAATACCCTTTTGGATAGGAGATTTAATATTTCCTGCTCAAAAAACTCCTGTTGAGATTGAGATTTTAGAGAAGTCAACAGGAATTTTAGGCCTGAAGTTACAAGGCTAGTTGCCCATGAGTTGGATGTTACTATTCCCCATTGTTGGGAGAAAAAAGACAATCTACCACCCACTGGTAAATCTGTCCTAACGTGGTTTGTCATCCATTTTAAAATGGACGTTTTCTGAAAACTGCACCTTTTTGATTGGTATCTTTATTGGCCCAGCGGTCCTGGTTTCTAAAATCCTTTCTCTTATTAAATACGGGTTTCCGGAATGCTCTCCTATAAGACGGAAAATAATTATTAGGGAATCCTTTTTTCCCTCTCGCCCGCTTTGGTGAGAATTTCGACTAGTTTTGTGCCAAACAGGTACTCACCCTGGCATGGTAGGCCAGTTTAGATTTCGTCTGAGCATCTTTTTTCCAACCCTTTAGCCAAAGTGCTCAGCGTGCTGCGTTGGTTAGGCCTGCTGATTTAGCTGCTAACAAAATAGAGTCAGCAGAGGAATCCGCCAGAAAGGCTGTAGCACCTCTAATCAAAGGTATGCAAGAGATTAGTTTATCTCTGGAGAGACCGCCTTTTAAACCTTCCTCTAGATCATTTAACCAGACTAACATGGACCTTGCTGTACATGAAGCGGATATTGCCGGCTTAAATGCCCCTGTACGATTCCCATGACCTCTTTAGAAGGGAGTCAGCTTTACGATCCAGCGGGTCCTGTAAGGAACCCGAATCCTCTACTGGTAGTAAAGATATTCTGGATGTGGATGCTACTGCAGCATCTTCTTTTGGGGCTTATGTCCATGTAGACAAATCCTCATCATTAAAAGGGATAGCGCCTTTGTGATGATGAAGGCAACCCTTTTTGCCCCTGGCTTTCCCATTCCTTTTTGACCAAATTTTTGATTGCTGCAATTACTGGAAAGGTTGGTCTTTTTCTCTCTGATAAGCCTGCGAACATGATGTCCTGTGGGGTTTTGAGGTCTTTGGTATCTGTAATACCCATGGTGTCGCAGACAGATTTAACGAGATTATCAATGCTTTCTGTTGAAAAGCGTGTGTCTTGTTCACCTTCTGAGGAAAGGTATTCCTGGGAAATAGCCGTATCCCTATCCTCATTATCAGTAGAATGGTCGGATTTTGGTGAATCATATTTTTTCCTGGTTTTAATTTCTGGAATACTATCCGAACCCCTTAAGGCTCGTAATTCCTCTCTGATCATTTGTCTAATATCTTCTGACCTTACTGAGGATTCTTCACGTAAGGTGGACTCAATACATGTGTGACACATCTTTTTTGTATGACTATCCGGGAGGGGCTGGGAGCATTAAGCACATTGTTTGTGCTTCGATTTTTCAGTTCTTTTTGCCTAGGGTGCATAGAAGAGGGGGAACAACAATCAGCTTAATAGGGTGGGAAATACACTCACCCCAGTGAAGCTTTCGGTCAAGGTACTGGCTGAAGAGGAGACGGAGGTATAGGCTGAGAGGTAGATCGATCGGATCTTTCTTTAGCGCTCCTTGTGGAGGATCTGCTCTGCTTGGAGCGTCCGCTGCTGCTTGTACGGCTGCGAGCTGCAACTGCTGCGTCTTCTTAAGAAGGCACCGCTGAGTCCTTAGGAGAAGTCATGCTGGACACCAGAGTAGCACCGCCGGTGTCTTTTTATAATGGAAGCCGCCATCTTCTTCCTGTTGCACCCGGAAGTACTTGTCACTTCCGGGTCACGGCCATGTTGTATGTGCCTGCGTCTCTCCTCATTCACCCCGGAAGCTTTCACATCACTTCCAGGGGAAGACACACCGGGCCACATGACCGTGCGTGCGCTCGCTGAGCACGGAGTGGCAACGAGCTTACCTACGTGTATTCACCTTCCGCAGGCCATGAGAAGACGCTCATCCTCCGTGAGCCGGGCGACTCCCCGAACCTGGCCTCACGGCACCTGCCAGCAGAGGGGGGAGCTGAAGACAGGACCCCGACGCTGCTTCCAGCTCTGGAGCCCTTGCCGTCCTCAAGGTAACCGTGCAAGCAGCATCCAGGCTAGGCATCCTCTTCTCTCCATGAGTTCCCTTAGGAACAGGAAGCCAACTGTGGGAGCGAGGGGGACAGCCCCTTTTATCTCTCCATAGTGTTTCCTGTTCCTAGGGGCGGATCCCCTCTCTCAAGTGGGTGCTGTCATGGCAAAGAGAAAAATGATAATTACTTACCGGTAATTTGATTTTCCAGATCTATAACAGCACCTATACATGAGAGATGGTCCCAGCCCCCAGGAACAGTAAACCTGCAGAGGCGATAGAAGATGGGGGAGGCACCTCTCTCCTCAGTTTGTTTACAGAGTATGCAAGGTAACTGCTTTGTTAGTTCAAGTTTTATGCATATTACATCTATTCTTATAGGCTGTCACTTGATATAGTTACATATCCCAATCAGTTTTTTGACAAAGGATAACACATCCGAAACGTTGCCACGCCATTCAGGCATTAAAGTCCACTTTTTTTCAATTGTTTTGTGCCGCTTTTCCTTTTTTGAGTATCATACACACATACATACATACACACACACTTTTTTTGTGCAAAGTACAACTATCACCAAGATAGGGTGGGAATTAGTGCGGTGCTGTCATGGATCTGGAAAATCAAGTTACCGGTAAGTAATTATTTTTTCCTTTCCCCATGACAGCACCCACTTGAGAGAGGGGATCCGCCCCTAGGAACAGGAAAAACTATGGAGAGATACATACATGAGGGGAAGAAATAGAAGACTCCTAGGGTGGGACAATAGCGGATAAGGCTAGGTTCCCACTACGTTAGTGCAGTCCGTTCAACATATCCGTTAAACGGACTGCACTAACGCAAGTGCTGGCACTTGCACAGCGCTAGCGCAGATGGAGCTTCTGCTAGCTCCATCTGCGCTAGCCGCGAGCTAGCAGTGACGGACCCGAAAACGCTGCAGGCGGCGTCTCGGGTCCGTCACTCAATGATGACGGCACATCGCTAGCGCACGCCCATTGTGGGCGTGCGCTAGCGATGCGCTCGCCATTGCTTGTAATGGCGGCGTTAACGGACTACGTTACACCGCGTTATGCCGCGGTGTAACGTAGTCCGTTAAACGGGTTCACACAACGCAGTGTGAACCCAGCATAAGACTTTCCTCCCAAAGGCAGGCAAGACTTGAAAGCCCCAGGTTCAATCTATAGTGGCTGGCGAAAGAAGGTAGAGGGTGAATACCATACTGCCGCATTACAAATTTGCTCTATCGACGCATTTGCCCTTTCCGCCCAGGATGTGGCAATAGCTCTTGTGGAGTTTGCCGTTACCCCTAGTGGAGGGCATTGCCCTGAAGAGTAGGAGAGTGCAATAGCCAAGCGGAGCCACTGTGCAATAGTAGATTTTGTGGCCTTCTTTCCCGTTTGCTTCCTGAAAGGAGACAAAAAGGGCCAAAGACTGTCGCCATGGTTTTGTCACTTCTAGGTATTGAATTAGGCAAAGTCTGACATCAAGGCAATGAAAGGTTTGTTCTCCCTGGGATTTTGGGTTAGCACAAAATGAGGGTAAAAGTATCTCCTGGTCCCTATGGAATTTTGAATTGACCTTTGGTAAGAAGGCCAGGTCCGTTTTAATTATTACTCTGTACTCCAAAAAGGTAGTGTATGGAGGATCAATAGAGATAGCTTGAATCTCACTAATGCGTCGAGCCGACGTAAGGGCAACCAGGAGAACCGTTTTTAAGGTTAGAATTTTTTCTGAGATGGAGTTAAGAGGCTGAAAAAGGAGGAGAGGTTAAGGCCTGGAGCACTAAATTTAGATCCCAGGGAGCTACCTTTGGCCGATGTTTAAATGGTCTGGCTGTGAAGGAGGCTCGGATGAACCTATACACCCAGGGGTGATCAGCCAATTTTTGATCAAATAAGGCGCCAAGCGCCGAAACTTGCACCTTTAGGTTGCTGGTAGATAAACCCCGTTCCAACCATTTTTTGAGGAACTTCAAGACTTTACTTATTGGGACTTTGAGTGGTACTTGACGGGCGTCGTCCTGAAAATTCTAGAAATTTTTCCCAGATTTTCTGATATTTATCGGATGTAATTTTTTTCCTGCTGGATAGCAGAGTAGCAATTAACGGAGCTGAAAATCCCTTTGCTAGCAGAAGCCCCCTCTCAAGTTCCAGGCAGTGAGATGTAGGCTGTGTACTTGAGGATGGTATACTGGACCCTGGTGTAGTAGATTTGGACCATCTGGAAGGACCCATGGGTCCGATATGGACATACGTCTGAGCCAGGTGAACCATGCCCTCTTCGAGCGATCAGTATTATTCGTGTCAGGTCCTCTTGGATTTTTTTCAACACTGTTGGTATTAGCAGAATCGGGGGAAATGCGTAGGCAGATTGGAACTTCCATTGGTGCAACAGCACATCCACTCCTTCTGGGTTCAGGGAATAGAATCTTTCTACCTTCCGGTTTTGTTTTGTGGCCAAGAGATCTACCTGTGGAATACCCCAACTGGCGCACATTTCCCCAAATATTTCTTGATTTAGGGACCATTCGTTCTGGTGTAGCACGTGACTGCTTAAGAAGTCTGCAACAAGGTTTTGTCCCTTTTAGGTGTGTGCTTGTCAAGGATAAGAGGTGATTTTTCTGCCCAAGAAAACGGTCTTTTGGCTTCTTCTAACAGAGACCTCGACCTTGTCCCCCCTTGTCGATTTATGTAAGAGACTGCTGTGCTGTTGTCGGATAGGACCACTAGGTATTTTCCTTTGATAGTCCCTTCCATTTGTAGAACTGCTTGCCTTACTGCTGTTAGTTCCTTTAGGTTGTAGGATGCCGACTCCATTTGAGGATCCCGACTCCATTTGAGGATCCCATCTGCCTTGCAGAATCTGATCTTTAAAGTGGGCCCCCAGCCGAGAGGCCTCGCATCCGTGGTTAGTACCACTGGATTGGGGGATCGACCATGGCACCCCCTTTTTTAAATTCTCTAATTTTAGCCACAAATTTAAAGAGTCCTGAACTTGTGGCCATAGGGCGATTTTCCGATTTAAACGTCTCCATTTTGAATTTTTCTACTCTGATATATTGATTTAGGGATTTTAAGTTGAAGATAGTTCTTAGTGAACCATCCGACTTTGGTGTGAGAAACGGTACTGTAAAACCCTTTCCTATCTTGTGCAGGTACTTTTATAAGGACTTGTTTTTCTACGAGATGAATTTCCCTTTCTAGCGTCACCTGGATTCTTTTTGCAACATGGGTGATTTTTACTCGATGAGGAGGGAGGTGAAGTTCAGCCGTAGGCCTTCGGATAATAGGGCGATTACCCATTTTGAGACTTAACTTTTCCCGCTGATGGACAAATAACCAAAGCCTTCCCCCCACCCGGATGTCGGCGTCGTTTGGGGTCTGGTTTTTGAGGGGGTTTATTAAAGAGGTATCCTCTCTCTCATTCCAGGGCTTCCCTCGTGTGGACTTATCCCCAGCTGACCCTGGCCTGCTTTTCTAGAACCCGGAAAGGAACACCGGGTATCATTACAACGGCGTCTTGAGAAGCGGGAAGAAGGGAAGTGTTTTTTCTTATCTGCTGCTTTTTCTAGAATTTAATCTAGTGCTTTCCCAAATAATTACTGCCCTTCACAAGGGACTGCACACAGTTTGACTTTTGTTTCATGGAGAAAAATACAGAGCATCGATGAACATTTCATTAAACAAACTTTATTCCATAAATAGTACAAAAACATGTAATTTAATAGCAAGTATCATTAATTAGTAAGGAGAGCAAAAATGAATGCCTGAAGCATGCTGAGAAAAAGCCCCCTTTCCCCCCAAGTATTGCTACCAATGGAGGAGCACACAAGAGTCCCCTGCCCCCCCCCCCCAGAAAAAAAAGAGAGGGGAAGATCGTATGTATGTATGTATGTATGTATGTATGTATGTATGTATGTATGTATGTATGTATACATACACACACACACACACACACACACATATATATACACACACAGAGGCAACAGTGTGCCTGGCCTAAAAGAAAGCACCTATGTGTTCAGCAGAAATGTCCATAATAGGACTCCATGGTAAGAGAGCACATGCACAGGCAGAAAACCGTACCGAGTCAATGGCAGCATCCGCCAGGAAACCTGCCGCATTTTGTAATGAGGGTATTACTTCCAAGAGTCTGTCCCTTGGACATTTGTCTCTTATTTGGTCGCTCAGTTCCTCTAACCATTTTATCATGGCCCGAGCTGTACAAGTACCGGCCACCCCTGGTTTAAATGCCCAAGTCGATGCTTCCCATGCCGATTTTAAGAAGGCATCCGCCTTTTTGTCAAGAGGATCTTTTAACGCTCCCATGTCCTCGAAGGGAAGTGCTATGCCTTTTGGAGGTACTCGCAATTGCTGAGTCAAGTTTAGGTGCAACCCCCCATTTGTCACAAATTTCATCAACAAATGGATATTTTCGCTTAAGGGCCTGACATTTTGTTTTCCCAATTAGATTTAATACATGCTCGTGGAAAGGAAAAACTTTTTTCCCCTCTAGATTACTAAACAGAGTCTTGGGTTGCAAAAAGAGAAGGTGGGAAGGCAACTAGACACTCGTAAGGCACTTCTCAGCCTCTTAAGCTATAAGATTTAATATGGGATCGCTACAGCATATAATCCAAGATCGCAGCTTAGTGGGTGGTTCTCAACTGTGAGAAATATCGTCTTGATTCCAACAAAGAAAAATGAAAGTGGCACTCACCCCGATGCTGCTGTCAAATGAAGTCCTTTATTCGAATATATACATGAACAAACGAGAGTTGAGAAGGCGGCTGGTAGTGAGCAGGGTGCGGGAGGGAGAAAGGGGGACGTCCCCCTGTCTCCCTCCCGCACCCTGCTCACTACCAGCCGCCTTCTCAACTCTCGTTTGTTCATGTATATATTCGAATAAAGGACTTCATTTGACAGCAGCATCGGGGTGAGTGCCACTTTCATTTTTCTCTTTGTTGGAATCAAGAGTCTTGGGTTGTTTTATGTTATTTTGGTGTTTCGACCCCCAAGGTGGATCTAACTAGTTTTTTTTCCCCCCACATCTTCAGATAATACATACGGCCGACCACACTCTTCGTCTGAAGTCTAAATCTGAGTCATCACCAGGTGGTAATTCCCCCGGTTCACCTTTTGATTCCACATCAGTTTTGGGCAGGTCTAGAGGGTGGATTTTCAGAGCTATGTAACCCATGTTGTTTCATCTGCTCTTTTACGGTGATTTTAACTTCATCTCTAAAGATAGATTTTATGTTTTGGAGCAATGATGAGTATTCCTCGGCCACGGTTTTATCTATACATAGCTGGCAAATCCGCTTCTCACTTTGTTTTTCTGTTTGGCCGTAGCTTTCTTTCCCTGCATAACATGATACAGAAAGACACTGTTACTGACGTGTTTCGCCTTACAAAGGCACTCACCCACCAGAACCTCAGTACCATGGGAGTCTGCAAGATGTCCACCGGAACCGGCAATTGGCAGACCAGACTGTGGATTGTCAGAGAAGCTAAAGCCACCGTTACTTGCGCTGCGCTTCTTTAAATATTATAGGGTGAGAGCGGCGTGAGCGTCCCTGAACATTCTCCCCCTGGGAGTGTCAGCACACCGCTCCCCCGGCGTGCAACATCACTTCCGGTCTGAACCAGAAGTCATCCCATTCACCTCAGCGCCAGCTTAGTGATGGGCACGCCCCCTACCCCGGCCCAGCCTCCGGCCAGGAGCAGATGCCGGGAAGCCTGCAGCGGGACAGACGCCATCCAACAGCCATGCGCTCCGTAATGCCACACATTGCTACCCCTGCGCACTGACCAGCTAGTCCAGCTGCAGACCTTTTCTCCAGACCGGCACAGCCCAAGAGAGATCCCACCATCATCGCAGGCTCCCCACAGGAAACCAAACAGAGGTGCCGCCCCCATCTTTTATCTCCTCTGCAGGTTTCCTGTTCCTGGGACCATCTCTCATGTATAGGTGCCGTCATGGGGAAGGGAAAACTTATGTTCTCATGAGCATCTATGCCTCTTAATGCATCCCATTATTTTATTTGGCTTTATAGCAGCTGCCCGACACTGGCCACTAAATGTGAGTTTCTCATCAACCCATACCCCCAGGTCTTTTTCATAGACTGTTTTGCCCAGAATTTTAGAGTTAAGCAAAGTTATACATATTACTTCTACCCAAGTGCATGACCTTACATTTACCCCCATTAAAGCTCATTTGCCATTTATCAGCCCAAGCTTCTAGTTTACATAAATCCTGTAATATAAAATTGTCCTCCTCTGTATTGATTACCCTGCAGAGTTTAGGGTCATCTGCAAATATTGAAATTCTGCTCTGTATGCTTACTACAAGGTCATTAATGTTAAAAGAGGGCCCAATACGGACCCCTGTGGTACCCCACTGCTAACCGCGACCCAGTCGAGTGTGCGCCATCAACAACCCTTTGTTTCCCATCCCTGAGCCAGCTCTTAACCCACTTACACATTTTCCACTATCCCCATTATTCTCATTTTATGTATCAACCTTGTGTGGCACTGTATCAAAAGCTTTTGAAAAGTCTATATACACTATGGACGTTCCCTTGGTCCAGTCCGAAACTTACCTCTTCATAGAAATTGATCAGATTAGTCTGACAGGAACGGTCCCTAGCAAACCCATATTGATATTGATCATGAGGCGATTCCTCTTCAGATACTCCAGCATAGCATCCCTTAGCATGCCCACCAGGATTTTACCCACAGTAGGTTAAGCTTACTGGCCTAAAATGTTCAAGTTCAGTTTTGCCCCCTTTTGAAATTGGCACATTTGCTATATGCCAGTCCTGTGGTACAGACCCTGTTATTATGGAGTCTTTAAAGGGAACCTGTCACCCCCAAAATCGAAGGCGATCCAAGCCCACCGGCATCAGGGGCTTATCTACAGCATTCTATAATGCTGTAGATAAGCCCCCAATGTATCCTGAAAGCTGAGAATAGAGTAGTTACTTACCGATAACGGTATTTCTCAGAGCCCATGACATAACTACCAGAGAGGGAATCCGCCCTTCAGGGACAGGAAACCTACAGGATAAAAAGGGCGGTACCTCTCTCCTGCGTCAGTTTGGTTTACAGAGCATCAGATGTCCTCCAGGATAGTGACAACAGGAAAATATACAATTTTAACAAAATATTTATCAGGATTACACCGTGTCTAAATTAGAAACACATTTCGTATAATAAGGTGCTCACCGCACACGTGACGGGGGGGGGAATAAGCAGGTGCTGTCATGGGCTCTGAGAAATACTGTTATCGGTAAGTAACTACTCTATTCAGTCGCTCATGACAGCACTACCAGAGAGAATTACAGAGATTATTGCTTTAGGGAGGGACCACAGCCTGCAAAACCCTTCTTCCGAAGGTTAAGTCAGATGAAGAGGCCAGGTCTAAGCAGTAGTGCCTAAAGAAGGTTGAAGGTGATGACCAGGTGGCCGACTTACAGATTTTGTCTGTTGGTACCTCCGACCTTTCGGCCCAGGAGGTCGCCATAGCTCTTGTAGAGTGCGCCTTGAGCCCCTCAGGAACTGTTTCCCGTGGATGAGTATGCCAAGGCTATCGCATCTGTTACCCAGCGAGCTATAGTGCTTTTGGAGGCTTTGAATCCTTTCCTAGGTCCCTGAAAACAGATAAAGAGAGACCCTTCCTTCCTATACTGTCGGGAGGATTCCAAGTAATGTATTAAACACCTTCTCACATCTAATGTGTGGAACCTTTCCTCTTATTTTTAGGTAAGTAATTAATTAAGTAAATAAGGCAGCACACTGCAGCGCTAAAACATGTAAACTTGAAAACACGAAATTTGAACTGCATTACTGCACTAGAAATATGAAAAATGAGAGCTTTTAGCGCATAAAAATGGCCAATTTTATGTGTACCTGGTAGCCCCTTTACGGCATCTCTCTTATACCAGGTCCTACGCTTGCCTTACCTCGCTGAGAATAAACGTCTCCATCTGAATGGGTACATGTGAAACCTCTTCCTAGACTAAAATTCTCTCTCTATGGAGGGGTATTGGACCTGCTGCAATTAAAACACCTGAAGCTAGGAGGCGGAGTGCACGATCAGAAGGCTAAAGAATACATTTCAAAAACCTGACCGCCACATCCAAACATAGACTGAGTGTGGTAGGGTTTGGGAGGAAGGAAGGATTATTTCTTGAGACCTGTGGAAATTGGAAGCTACCTTGGGTAGATAAGCAGGGTCTGTTTTTAGTATTACCCCATCATCCAGGATTTGCGTGAAGGGAAGGTTCGCAGATAGAGCCTGGAGGTCACTAATTCTACGGGCAGATGTCAAAGCTGTGAGAAGGGCCGTTTTTAAAGATAAGATTATAAGTGGTATCGAATCTATGGGCTCGAACGGAGGTTCTGTCAGAGCTGATAAGACTAAATTGAAGTCCCAGGTCGGAAGGTTTTTTATATTTAAGGGTTTAGACCGTATTGCAGCTTTAATAAACCTTGTTACCCATGGGTTAGTGGCAATATTCTCACTGTATAATGCACCTAAAGCCGCTATTTGCACTTTTAAAGGTTCTCACCGAGAGGCCCATATCCAAGCCTTTCTGTAGAAATTCTAATATTTTGACCACTGGGACCCCATCTTGTAGTTTTACCCCAGAGGTGGACAAACTTTTTCCAGGTCTTACCGTAGATTTTAGTTGTTACTGTTTTTCTACTTTTTAATAGCGTAGACACTAAATTATCTGAAAAGCCCCTTGCCCTTAATAGTGACCTCCCAAGTTCCACGCTGTCAAGTGGAGGTTTGTTGACTGAGGGTGGAACACCGGTCCCTGTGCTAAGAGGTCCGGGAGAACCCAGGGATCGGTGACCAATAGGATTCTCAGTCAGGAAAACCAGGCTCTTTTGGGCCAGAAGGGGGCTATTAGGATGATTCTTGCCCTGTCTGGTCTGATTTTCCGCAGAACTGCCGGGATAAGTATGTGAGGGGGAAAAGCGTATGTCAGACCCCGAGTCCAGGGGATCGTGAATGCATCCAGAGCCTGAGGGCCCCCTCTGGGGTTCAGAGAACAAAATTCCCTTACTTTTCTGTACTGGCAAAGATCTTACAGGGACCCCCCAGATTTTGGTGATCCGATCGAAGATACTTTGGTTCAGTGCCCATTCCCCCCGTTTTAACCGGGTACGGCTTAAGAAGTCTTTTTGGTTCTCTACCCCTTTTATATATAGCGCAGAGAGGGATAGGAAGTTGTGTTCTGCTAAGGTGAAGATCTGGGAAGTGGCCTTCATTAGGTCTTGGGATCTGGTCCCCCCTGATGGTTCAGGTAGGCTACCACTACCTGATTGTCTGAAAAAACCCGGACATGATGCCCCTGCAGGCTGGGAAGAGAGAAAAAAAAAAAAAAAAAAAAAAAGCGTGGCTCACTGCCCAGAGTTTTTTTTCGATTTGAGGATACCTCGTATTCTTGATCTGTCCAGACTCCGAGTGATACTGTTGTCCAGGTGAGCTCCCCACCCCGAGGGACTGGCATCCGTGGTAACTATCCGAGATATGTCTATTACCCACAGAACCCCCTTTGATAGGTTGTTGGGATCTAACCACCAGGCTAGGGAACGAATAGTGTTTGAATTTAGAGTCGTGTGTCCTTCTAGGTGTCCCCCCAGTGTAACCTGATTCCTCAGAATATCCCACTGGAGGTCCCTCGTGTGAAATTTGTGCCCACTGTATTGCTGGGAGACAAGCAGAAAGGGACCCCTGCAGTGACATTGCCCCTCTCAGGGTCATATGAGGGTTTGAGCGAGCTCTGGACACAAGATTTGATATTTTCTGGTCTGGAAGACGACATTCCTGCGTTATAGAGTCCAAACTTAGGCCCAAAAACTCTTGAACCCTGGTCGGTTCTAGTTTTGACTTTTGGAGATTTAGGAGCCAACCTAACTCCGTTAGCATAATAAAAATTCTGTCGCATTGTTGGCGACAGTGTTGGGCTGAGTTCCTGACAATTAGGATATCGTCCAGATATGGCATTATTAAAATGTCTTTCTCTTATGTGGGCCATCATTTCCACTACCAATTTGGTAAATATACGGGGTGCTACTGAAATGCCAAATGGAAGGGCCTTGTACTGGTATTGTTTTATTTCCCCTCCCATGACTACCGCTAGTCTGAGGTATTTCTGGGCGTTTTTGTGGATGTGGACGTGATAGTGTTGGATCTCAGCGACGCGTACTATCATGAAGCAATTCGGAAACAGGTTTTTGATTGTTTATTTTATTGATTCTATTTTGAAGGTCTGATTTTTTACATAACTGTTTAGTTTCTGTAAATTTATTATTGTGCGGAAGGAACCATCCGGTATTGGGACCAGAAAGTGGGGAAAAGAACCCTTTGCCTCTTTCCAGTAGGGGAACTTCTTGGATCACGTCTTTGATTATGAGCTTTGAGATTTCTTGTTCCAAGGCCTGTTGATGAGGTGAGGGTTTTAGTGGGGTGACCACAGTTTTGGGGAGGAAGGGAGGTAAAGTTTATTTGAAGTCCCATCTTTATCAGATTTAAAATCCAAGTATTGGTTGAGATTTTTTCCCAGGCCGGAAAGTATTGAGATAATCTCCCTCCCACCCTGGGGGAGGTGTCACTTTGGTAATTCCCCAAGAGATAAAAAAAAAACCTAAGAGGAAGCCCCTATCCCTCCTTCTCCCATCATCCCATCTGTTCTGTTCCCTTGGGGGACGTCTCCGGAAAAAAACTTCCTACTCCGAAAGGACCGCTTAACAAATGGTGTGGCCAGGTTAGGGAACCCCCTTCATCCCTGGCTTTTTGTAAAAATGTCATCTAGGGTTTCCCTAAACAAAAGTTTGATTGAATCGGCTGACGAGTCTGCCAAAAAGGCTGCCGCCCCTCTAATCATGGGACTTGATTCAATCATTTTATGTCTGGATACCCAGTCTTAGTTTTTCCAAGTTATCTATCCAAATCATTAAAGATCTGGAAGTACATGCAGCTGCTATTGCAGGCCTTAAACATCCCCCTGCCGATTCCCAGGCCCCTTTAAGGAAGGTATCGGCTCTTTTATCGAGGGGGATCTTTCAGAGTTCCCATGTCCTCAAAGGGCAATGCGATTTTTGACGCTTTGGCTACTGCTACGTCAAGTTTAGGGGCCTTGTCCGATGACGTAGAAGCCTCTTCCTCGAAGGGATATTTCCTATTAAGGGAGGACACGGATGAATTTTTCCTTTCTGGTCTCTCCCACTATTTTTTTAATTAAGGCTTGAACATTTTCATTAAGTGGAAAGACTACGCCTTTTCTGGCCCAGGCCTCCAAACAATGTCCTGTACAGTTGTCAGGATGTGGATCTAGGACCCCCATGGTTGATCTTACGGCCTTCACAAGGGCATCTACTTCGTCTAAGGAGAAGCAGTGGCAGCCTCCGCTCTCAGAACCCGAGGATGAGGAGCCCTGTCTGAAGCATCCCCTCAGAACTAGAAGAATCGGGAGTGAGAATAGGGTACAGGTGTTTTCTCCTTGACCCCTTCCCCTTTAAGGGATTTAAATGCCGTTTCTACCTGTGATCTTATTACAGATCGTAATTCAAAGGCAAAACTAGGGGATTCTTCACAAAGGACTTGTCCAATACAGGAACCGCACAATTTCTTATCCCAGTTTTGCAACAGGGGTTCTCTGCATAAAGGGCAGGCTCTATGCTTAGTTTTCTCCGTTCTTTTTCTTGCCTAAAAATAAACGGAAAAGGGGACCCCAATTATTTGGTGAACTTTCACGAAGATCACTCACCCATCTTGCGCAGCCACAGGTACCGGTTCTGGAGGAGGTATAGGATCCTGTATGAGATCCGAAGTCGATGTGTCGGCTGGTTAGCCATATTGGAGGCTTTACTCTGGCGTGGAATGGCTGCTGGAGCGGGTGCCTGCAGAGGACCTTTCCTTTTGCGCATCTGGCTTGCGCTGGTGGTGACGCTGCTGCTGCCGCTGTAAGGGCTGCGCCGGCTGGAGCTGCTGATCGCTGTCCATTATTAGGACTGCACACAGCAAAGAGCGACTCCACAGCAGTCTTTAAATAGCTACTTTTGGCGCCGATTCACCCCTCCTCCAGGGCTGCGTTCCAGGGAAGCGCTGATCCCCTTGATTCAACTGCGCATGCATGCTCTGCCCGGGACCCGGAAGTAGCTGTATCTATATCCGGTGCGGTGGCCATCTTGGTGCTCACACACACACACCATGCCACCGCTCTGAATCAGGAAGTGCCTCTGCCGCTGAGGCACACCGGGTCCCTGAAGCCCCTACCCCAATCCGGGGAGGCGGCTGCACTTCCCTCTGCACTCTGCAGCCCCACCGGACCCAGAAGTGGCGGCGGACACTGCGCCAGCGGCCTCCCCAGTCATAGGTCGACTCCAGATCTCAGGTACCAATCCTAGAGGGTTCCCTGTCAGGGACAGGAAACCAAACTGACGCAGGAGAGCGGTACCGCCTTTTTATCCTGTATGTTTCCTGTCCCTGAAGGGCGGATTCCCTCTGGTAGTGCTGTCATGGGCGACTGAGAAAATGAGGTTAGATTATACTCACCCAGGGGCGGTTCTGGTCCGATGGGTGTTGGTCCAGTCCAGCACCTCCCATCTTCTTATGATGACACCTTGTCTTCACTCTGAGGCTCAGGTGCACTTTGACTGCCCTGTTGAGGGCAGAGCAAAGTACTGCAGAGAGCAGGGATAGGTCAGAGAGGCCCAGTGCCTGCGCACTGCATTACTTTGCTCTGCACTCAACAGGGCAAACAAAGTACACCTGAGCAGGAGCATGAATACAAGAGGACATCGTAAGAAGATTGGAGGCCCTGGACAGGGACACCCAGGTGACTATAATCTAACCTCTTTCAGCTTACATCGGGGGCTTAGCTCACCTTCGATTTTGGGGGTGAAAGGTTCACTTTAAAGATGAAAAAATAATGGTCTATCAATGACTGTACTTAAACCCTTTTTAATGGCATTGTGCAGAAGCTTCTAGTTTGGATAAGACTTGAATGGCTCCAAGTTCACACCCATGTTGGTTCTTTTCATGTGTTGTCAAGATTTAGAAAAACTACACCAGGTTTTATGTATACTGATCAACAAAACGCAGTTTTAAGGGAAACAAGCCAGTTACTTCCTTACAGAGCACCCCAGGATGATTCTCCTGAGCATCATTTTTACTTTAATATTCACAGCCAGAGTCATTTTCATTAAGTTTCTTTTTTTATTATTCATGTCAGTCAAGGATACAAAAAATAACAAAACAAACAGCTTTTCAAAGCAAAATAGGAATATTCAGCACTACAATAGCACACAGAATAAGAGCATTTGGTCCACAAAAAAAAAAAAACCAAACAAAACAATTCTTCAATACACTTCACATAAAACGATTGATCTAGCATTTAGGCAATAAGACTGTTCCATTTCTTGCTGTCCCAGAGGTGCATAGATATACCATCCAAGCACACAAAACAAGTGCTATAGGAGTTTACCAGTATTTCAGTGGGCAGAAGATGCAACTAACCAGGAATTTCACCATTTAGAGGGAAACAAACCTAAATAAAAAAACTTGAAATAAAGTTGTTCTGTTACAAGTCTGCACACCAAGTGTTAATACATGATGACATACTGTGATTCCTGAAGCAGTTCATTACAACTTGGGTCGACTGCAACATTTATCCTAGGACTCCCCCTGCGGGCACCTCCGTGAGCCCAGCACAGGCTACTCCTGCAGGCACCTAAGTGACATCACTGCTGTCACAGGACCACCAAAGCCTGTGGCAGCAGTGATCAGGTGACAGCCATGTGCATCAGAGAAAGCCAATGCCTCAGTGGGTGTGACAAATGGGTCACTGCTTCTTGCGTGGGCTGTGCTGGATGAATGGGGGATGGGTGTGGGGGGTGTCACTGCAGGAAAGTATGGCCATTTGCAGTTTTCACTACATCCATGCACCTAGTAAGTTTTTTAGGTTTAAGAGGCTGTCAGAAATAGCTAGCGAGTGCAGTTTAAGTCCGTTATAAAGTGTGACTTGGTGGCACTGTCTGAATGTACCCCAAGCCTGATAGCAGTCATCCTACTCCTGACAATTGGCCATCAGGCTACTGGAGATTACAATGTAATGTACTGAGCACTGGATCTTGCAGCCAGTTAGGCTGGTGATGTTTGGAAATACCAGAACCACATGACATTTAGCTTATATTAGGAGAAATTGCAGCCATTATTTGTAGTGAGAATCCTCAGATACCAACTAGTAGTTATTGTGTTCTAGTAAATTCTTGAAAAGGCTGCAAAATCAGGAGGCTTTCCCATAGGGAGCATTTTAATTTGTAACAGATTTACCACTATGCATGTGACTTCACATATCAGTGAGCCTCCTAGGCCGATATTTTAAGTGCATGCCCCCTATTCTTACCAATACATCTCAGCACCATAACCATTGAGACAGATCACTGGCATTTGGAAATAATGCTGCAGCCACAAGTAACTTCTAGTGAACGTTTTGGCCCACTGTCTGCTGGAAGGGGGAGAAAAAAAAAAAGCCACAATACCCAATTACACATCTGAACATAAGGAATAACCGAGCCAAACCCACTCTTGAGACTTTAGACCCAACTCCACAGGTTAGATTGATATGGCGTGGGAATGGAAATAAGACTTTACTAAATGTTGTGCACAAGCTGAATAGTATAATTATGCAAGCACACATTTTACCAAGCTCTCCACTAGGCCAATGCGAGAGTCAAGAAAGGCATCAGACAGGAGTCTGCCAAGTCAGGTGGTGTAAGAGTTAAATGGATCTTGGCCATCAGGGTAGACAGATTGCAGATTGTAAGCCATAGATAAAGGAAGTGGACTTTAGATGATTCTCAAGTTCCTGTAATAATAAGACCAAGTTTTAGTATACACAAATTAAAACATTGATGTAAATAACTGCAAGTCAGACAATGAACTGTTGCTCCCGACAGGATACAAAAGTAAAAACATTTTTACCTTGAGTTTTAGAGAGCTTTTATATACCCCCCTGTGATGGCCACTGAAAGAATAAGTCTTAAAGTGGGCAAAGCTGGAAAGGGGACACATTTAGAACTAGTTTGAATACTTACTGTTATAATGGACTACCAGAGTAGTGAGGCAGTATATAGCCTATCTAGCCTCTATATATAGCCTCTATCTTGGGAGGCTGTCTAATAGGTGCACATTACAAACCACCAAAAGCTTGCATAACTATAGTTAAAGCAATTGCAATCCATTATAGATCACAGGGAACTATCTACAAAATATTTGTTACATGCAGATTTATCACATTCTAGTATGCACTGCAGGTCAATGTCTCCAGCATATGGACAACTTTATAAAATCCCATAAAAACAGATACAATATGTTGTTAGTAATTCAGCAATGTATACACTTACATGTAGAGTAAGCAAAGCCACAGAGGTTTAAGGCTGTGTGCACACGATGCAGATTTAGTGCAGAAACGCTGCAGATCTGCACTGTGATTTACAGTACAATGTAAATCCATGTTAAAAAAAAAAAAATGATGTGCAGAACAATCCGCGCAAAAACGCTGTAGATTTAAAAGTGCATGTCACTTTTGTGCAGTTCTGCAGCGTTTCTGCACCCCTCCATTAATAGAAATCCAGTGGTAAAAACTGCAGAAAATCTGCATCAATTCTGCACAAGAACCACATAAAAACCATGGCAAATCCACAGCTGTGGATTCTGCCAGGAGATGCTGATTTTGTGCAGAAAATTCTGCACCTCTTAACCCGTGTGCACATAGCCTAAGACTGGGCTGTAAAACTAATCACTGCATAAAGCAGACTGCATTAACAGGCCAAGCTTGTACACTGGGAACAAATCAATGTAAACACACCCGTGTCGTTCAGCATGATGTGGAGATTAGGGTACGCTGGAGCATTTACTAAGCCGCCTGTTTCGGGGCACTGGCCTGCTGTTTGTCCTCATCTGTTTGAGAATTGGACCACTCTCTGTACACACGAGATACTGTTGCACGTGAAAAGCCGAGCAGTTTTGCAGCCTCTGCAACACTCTTGCCTGAAAGGATCGTGCCAATTATCATGCCACGTTCAAATTCATTCAACTCTTTCATTTTCCCCATTTTGGAGCACTAATTGCTGCACACACGAGAGTCTTAAAAATAAAGTTCCACTGCCAGAAATTTCACTCCAGTCGGTCAAATAGCACAGCTTTCCAAGAGATTCCTACAAAAGAAAAGCAAACAATTGTAAGTGTAGAATGAAGATACATATAGTCTGCACAGACCCTGAACAAGCAGGAATATATAGAGAACAAAGAAGCCTTGGATGAACATGACAAACATTTATTCTGAGATTATTACTATCCTAACAAATGACAACTGGGGTATGTACCCAGTCCTAATTCATAATAGCAGCACAATGCGATGCTATGTTACCAAGCTCACTCTTGTCCCAAACTCTCCAAATAGGGTAGCCTCTATAGGCAGACATTGAGGGAACCGTTTGAGCACATCACTAATTGCCACTTATTACAGCCATGTGCCATAACGGAGTGTAAAACCCCCTTCATTGGTCTTTTAATGAAGAGGAACAATTTTCTAGTAAAAGCTTCCACAATTAAAGGTAGTGTTTTGAATCCATAGTTTATTCGTATGTCCCATTATGAACACAATATAAATAAACCCAAACTGGTCAATCCAGTCATACCATTAGAAAGACATGACTAGAGCCAGCTTGCATCCAGGGCCAAGTGCCTCAGACATTGTGTCTGTAGGAACAGACCAAGTGTTTCATGGTATCAGAGAAGCAGGAGTTCCATGTTATGGGCTCTATTATCTAAAAAGATATTTATATATCCATCAACACACTACACAGACCTCATTAAACAGGGCCACTCTGCTTCCCTTTGAATAACTGACCCAGACCTCTTAGGTATGTGAACACCAAGTATTTGCTGTGAAAATTTCTACATGTCATGGCAGTAAAAACAGCTTAAGGCCATGTTCACACGTTCCTGATTTCCCTGCTGTTTTTTTCTGCACTAAAAACCGCAGCTCTTGGCAGAAAACGCAGGTCCTTTTTTTGGTGCGTTTTTTGATGCAGAGTCTGTTTTCTAGGAAGTTTTTTAGGGTTAAAATGGCTGAAAATACCCTAACCCTATTCTAACCTTAGTGGAAAAAAAAAATTCTTTATTTTTGTATTGTCCCTACCTATGGGGGTGACAAAAGGGGGGGGGGGGGGTGTCATTTACTATTTTTTTATTTTGATCACAGAGAGGTTATATCTCAGTGATCAAAATGCACTTTGTAACGAATCTGCCGGCAGATTCGGCGGGCGCACTGCGCATGCGCCCGCCATTTTGTAAGATGGCGGCGCCCAGGGATAAGACAGACGGACACCGGGAGGCTGGGTAAGTATAAGGGGGGAGATGAGGGCACGGGGGGGGGGGCAGCCACACTGCAGCGGTTCTGCACCACAAAACGCAGAAAACCCACAGATATTTTTTTCGTCTGCGGGTTTTACCTCACAATGGAGGTCTATGGGTGCAGAACCGCTGCAGTTCCGCAAAAAGTAGTGACATGTTACTTTTTTACCGCAGCTATTCAGCGCAGCTTTTTTAGTTAATTCCCGCATCATGTGCACAGTGGTTCCTGTTTTCCATAGGGTACATTGTACTGTACCCTGCATGGAAAACAGCTGCGGAGCCGCAACGGCAAAGTTGCGGCGGTTCCGCAGTAAAAAACGCACTGTGTGAACATGGCCTAAAATATACAAGTTTGTTGCAATTTTCTACACTGTATGGGTGAAACCACAGCAAACACTGAAAGAACTGGCATGCTGTAGATTAAAATCTGCAAGAAAAAAAAAAAAAAACAACATGTGGACAAGACATCACAAATCTGATTGCTGGGCCTAGGCAATCCTTCAGGTTGTGACAAAACTGCAGATCATAAAAACAAAACACACTAACATGTTCACAGACCCTTAGGACTTTTTCCTACATTGTGTTTTACCCCAGCATTTTTTAATGTCCGATTAAATGAGATTTTTCAGGAAACTCATGCTACCTTTTTCATTGCAGATTGAATGTCAGTATTCCCTACCCATTGAAATGGAAAAACAGCACAAAAAAACCTATATATTTTATATAGCATTTATCCTTCAATCATTTTTAGGAGCCAAAAGGGCTGCTAGATATATTAAAGTGCAGTATTGTGGATTTCTAAAAAATAAAAAACATAGGCAAATGGTGTTCAGAGGGGGAAGAGGACTTGAACGCTACCACCACGTATTGATAGCAGCAATGCCCCTTGTCAGTACCCCAAAACACTGCCTGCAAGTGGAGATTCGGATTCAGCTTTTAGCCCAAGTCATATTGCAAAAGACTGATTAACCCCTCTGTGACCTTGGACGTACTATCCCGTCGAGGTGCCCTGGGCCTATCTGACCCTTGACGGGATAGTACGTCCTGCCCTTTAATGCGATACCGCGACTTAAGTCGCGGTGATCGCATTAAAATTCCGACGCCATCTCACCTGGGGGGAGATGGCCTCGGCATCCAGGGCATTGTCGCCGCCCACCCGCCCTCTCGATCGCTGTGATTGGCTGTTCAATTCTGAACAGCCAATCACAGCCATTCTCATTGTTTCAGCCAATCGGAGCGGCTGAAACAATGAGGTCACAGGCTAGGATCGAGTACCGATGTACTCGATCCTAGGTCCGGTGCCTGGCAACGCCAGGCACCGGCAAGAACACCCCGGATTGGCGCGATCGCGCCAATCGCAGGGCACCGCGCGGTATTACCGCGCTGTGCCCTGCCGGAACCTGCGTGGATCGGTGCTCTAATAGCACCGATCCTAGGATAGGACACAGTGCAGGCCCAGCAGGGCCTGCAGGAGCCGATTGGCGCGATCGATGTCATCGTCAATCGCGCCAATCACAGGGCGCAGCGGCGATCACGCTGTGACCGCTCTGTGCCCTGCAGGTGACCTGGCTGTGACCTGCCTAGGATGGCGCGAACAGATCCGATCCTAGGCAGGTCACCAGGAAAGCTCTGATTGGTGGGATCGATGTTATGGTCGATCCCACCAATGACAGGTCACAGCAGCAGCATGACCGCTCTGTGACCTGTCTGTGTCACCTGCCTGACCTGTGTATGACCGCTCTGCAGGGTCCTCATTCTAGCTGAGGATTCCTACAGAGCGGTCATACTGCTGGATCTCCCTGCTGGATTTTGTGCCTGGATCTCCCTGCCGTGCTGGGTATTGTGGTGCCACAGCAGCCTGTAGCACCACAATCCCTGCTAAAGAAAGAAGACAACTAAACGTAAGTTTTATCCCTGATCCCTGCCCAATCCCCGTTCATCCACCCCAATCCCCCCTTCCCCCTCTTTTTACCCCCTCCACCCCCATTTGTGCCGCCTCCGTGCGCACATTTAGTAGCCGCCGAGCGTTGATTGGTGACGCAGTTCACCGATCAACGCTCGCGCTCGCTTTTTTTCCCTCGCCCCCGTTGCGCCAACTCCGTACACACATTCCGCAGCCGCCAAAGTTTGATAAGTGACGCAGTTCACTTATCAGAGTTTGTGCCTGCCGTTTTCCTTTTTTTTTACCCCCCTTTTGCGCCACCTGACTACAACCGTACGTTTTGATCACTGATCCCTGCCCAATCCCCACTTCCACCCCCATCTCCCTTCCCCCTCTTTTTACCCCCCTTTGCACCTCCTTCCGTGCGCCCATTTAACAGCCGCCGAGCGTTGATTGGTGACGCAGTTCACCGATCAACTCTCGCGCTCGCTTTTTTCCCCTTCAGCCTTTTTGCGCAACCTCCGTACACACATCCCGCAGCCGCCAAACTTTGATAAGTGACGCAGTTCTCTTATCAGTGTTTGTGCCTGCTTTTTTTTTTTTTTACAGGTTTTTCTTCTCCTTTTAGCATTTTCTTTTCAGATAAGTTTGCACAAATCACTATCCCCCCACACATACACATACAGTTATCAATAAAGTGCACCCAATCACCATATTCACACAAAAATGTCCCGCTCGTCCCAACAGCGCTATTCATTGGAGGAGGCATATGCTTTCCTTGCCTCCGACACTGATAGCGAGGGAGAGGATCCCACTTTTCTGATTCTTCATCCTCTTCCTCCTCCTCGGGTCCTGCGGAACCACCACGCAGACGCCCCAGGACAGAAGATGAGGCAGCCCCCACCACTCCTGAACCAGCGCTCCCCACTGCGGAACCCACATGGACCTCGCCCCCCGAAAATTACGAGCCACTGATTCCTGATTTTGTGGCAGAATCAGGAATCAAGTTTGACACCACGGGCCTCACAGAAACAGACTTTCAAAGTCTTTTTCTCTGAGGATTTTATTAACCTCATGGTGGAGCAAACTAATTTGTATGCTCGTCAATTTTTGGAGCAAAACCCCGGTACATCATTTTCCAACTGGTCTCCTGTAGACGCAGTTGAAATGATGCAGTTTTGGGGCCTGGTCCTCCACATGGGGATCGTGAAGAAGCCAGAAATGCGGCAATATTGGAGTGTAGATGTTTTATATAACACTCCAGTATTCCGAATGGCCATGGTTCGGAGACGTTTTGAGGCCATCCATAAATTCCTGCATTATTCCGATAATGCACAGTGTCCCGCACGAGATGACCCCAACTTTGACCGTCTGTTCAAAGTTCGGCCGGTCATCGAACACTTCAACAAAAAGTTTTCTGAAGTGTACGTGCCCAAAAGGGACATCTGCGTGGATGAGTCCTTGGTCCATTTTAAGGGGCGGCTCGGATTCCGTCAATACCTGCCCAACAAAAGGGCCAGGTACGGAATCAAACTCTACAAGCTGTGTGAGAGTGCCTCAGGGTACATCCACAGGTTTAGAGTGTATGAAGGGAAGGACAGCAGGATTGAACCCCCTGAGTGTCCTCCTGTCCTGGGAGTGAGTGGGAAGATCGTGTGGGATTTGGTGCACCCACTGCTGGATAAAGGTTATCACCTCTATACTGATAACTTTTATACCAGCATCCCACTCTACAAATCCCTCTCTGCGCGAGGTACCGCAGCCTGCGGTACTGTGCGCAAAAATCAGAGAGGCCTCCCAAAGACGCTACTTCGGCAGATGCTCAGAAAAGGTGAGAGCAAGGCCCAATGTAGCGACCACCTGCTGGTGGTCAAGTACAAGAGGGATGTCCTTCTCTTGACCACCATACACGGTGATGGCAGAGCCCTCAGCACTGTACGGGGTACCTCTACACAGGTCTGCAAACCGGACTGTGTACTGGGCTACAACAAAAGCATGGGGGGGGTTTGATCTCTCTGATCAACTCCTCCAACCATACAGTGCTTTGAGAAAGGCCAAGGTGTGGTACAAAAAGTTGGCCGTCCACATCGTACAAATGGCAATGCTCAACGCTTTCCTGCTGTTACGATGTGCACGCCACACCGATACGTCGTACCTTCAGTTCCAGGAGGTAGTGGTTAAGGCCCTGATATTTGGTACTCCGGAAGGAGAGGGCCCCAGTACTTCCGGAACTGAAGGTGCTCGTATCGTACCAGGCCAGCATTTTCCGGGGGTGGTCCCGCCAACCGGCAGAAAAGGTAAGCCGCAAAAAAGGTGCCGAGTGTGTTACAAAAGGGGAATACGCAAGGACACCATTTATCAATGCGACACCTGCCCCGAAAAACCTGGCCTGTGTATGAAGGATTGCTTCAGATTGTACCACACCTCCATGCACTACTAATTTACTTTACAAGAAAGCGTACATTAGTTCCAAAAAGGGGGCACATCTAGATAAGTTCCTTGGGGGGGGTCTAGGTTCCAAAATGATGTCACTTGTGGGTTTTTTTTTACTGTTTAGGCACATCAGGGGCTCTGCAAACGGAACATGACGACCGCAGACAATTTCTGCATTCCAAAACGTCACAACTTCCCTTTCGAGCCCCAACGTGTGCCTAAACAGTTTTTTCCCACATATGGCGTACCAGCGTAATCAGGACAATTTGGACAACAACTTTTGATGTCCAATTTCTCCTGTTACCTTTGGGAAAATTAAAAATTGGGGACTAAAATATCATTTTTTGTGGGAAAAAATAGGATTTTTTATTTTCACGCCTGGGCATTATAAACTTTAGTGAAGCACGTGGGGGTTCAAATTTCTCACCAAACACCTAGATAAGTTCCTTAGGAGGTACAGTTTCCAAAATGGGGTCACTTGTGGGGGGTTTCTACTGTTTAGTCACATCAGGGGCTCTGCAAATGGAACATGATGCCAGCAGAACATTCCATCAAAGTCTGCATTCCAAAACGTCACTACTTCCCTTTCGAGCCCCAACGTGTGCCCAAACAGTAGTTCCTCCCCACATATGGGGTATCAGCGTACTCAGGACAAATTGGACAACAACTTTTGGGGTCCAATTTCTCCTGGTACCCTTGGGAAAATTAAAAATTGGGGACTAAAATATCATTTTTGTGGGAAAAAATAGGATTTTTTATTTTCACGCCTGGGCATTATATACTTTAGTGAAGCACGTGGGGGTTCAAAATTCTCACCACACAACTAGATAAGTTCCTTAGAGAGTCTAGTTTCCAAAATGGGGTCACTTGTGGGGGGTTTCCACTGTTTAGGCACATCACGGGCTCTCCAAACGCGACATGGCGTCCGATCTCAATTCCAGCCAAATTTAGCTTGAAAAAGTCAAACGGCGCTCCTTTCCTTCTGAGCCCTGCCATGCGCCCAAACAGTGGTCCCCCCCCACATATGGGGTATCAGCGTACTCAGGACAAATTGGACAACAACTTTTGGGGTCCAATTTCTCCTTTTACCCTTGAGAAAATAAAAAATTGGGGACTAAACGATCATGTTTGTGGAAAAAATAGGAATTTTTTTTTTCACGCCCGGGCGTTATTAACTTTCGTGAAGCACTTGGGGGATAAAAGTGCTCATGACACATCTAGATAAGTTCCTTAGGGGGTCTAGTTTCCAAAATGGTGTCACTTGTGGGGGGTTTCCACTGTTTAGGCACATCAGGGGGTCGCCAAACGCGACATGGCGTCTGATCTCAATTCCAGCCAAATTTAGCTTGAAAAAGTCAAACGGCGCTCCTTTCCTTCTGAGCCCTGCCATGCGCCCAAAAAGTGGTTCCCCCTCACATGTGGGGTATCAGCGTACTCAGGATAAATTGGACAACAACTTTTGAGGTCCATTTTCTCTTTTTACCCTTGGGAAATTAAAAAGATTATTGCTGAAAGATCATTTTTGTGACTAAAAAGTAAAATGTTAATTTTTTCCTTCCATGTTGCTTCTGCTGCTGTGAATCACCTGAAGGGTTAATAAACTTCTTGAATGTGGTTTTGAGCACCTTGAGGGGTGCAGTTTTTAGAATGGTGTCGCTTTTGGGTATTTTCTGCCATATAGACCCTTCAAAATGACTTCAAATGTGAGGTGGTCCCTAAAAAAAAATGGTTTTGTAAATTTGGTTGTAAAAATGAGAAATTGCTGGTCAAATTTTAACCCTTATAACTTCCTTGAAAAAAAAAAGTTTGTTTCAAAAATTGTGCTGATGTAAAGTAGACATGTGGGAAATGTTATTTATTAACTATATTGTGTCACATAACTCTCTGGTTTAACAGAATAAAAATTCAAAGTTGGAAAATTGTGAAATTTTCAAAATTTTCGCCAAATTTCCGTTTTTTTCACAAATAAACGCAAGTTATATCGAAGAAATTTTAGCACTATCATGAAGTACAATATGTTACAAGAAAACAATCTCAGAATCGCTAAGATCCGTTGAAGCGTTTCGGAGTTATAACCTCATAAAGGGACAGTGGTCAGAATTGTAAAAATTGGCCTGGTCATTAACGTGCAAACCACCCTTGGGGGTAAAGGGGTCGACAAGTGACCGGTAGGATCGCTACTTCCCATAGGTGGCGCTAGTTAGTTCTCTTACTCTGAAGAGAAGATTTGTATATTTAGTTTCCCGAAAGCGCAATAAAGGCATGAAGTCTCCCCAATGGCTGGCATGCCAGACACCGCATGTATTACTGCACAAGGACAAAACAGAGCCCTTAATGGATGAGGAGCAGATGGAGCCAGAGGGGAGGCTTAGGCACTGGATTGGCATTTTGAATACTTGGTGATTTGCAGATTATTCTTCTTACTTACTAGTCTCCTGTAGCCTGCACAGTGCCCCCCCATGACAATGTAGCCCACCAGGCCTCCCCCGCTTTTCTATGATCACAGCAAAGGTTAATGTGCAGCACAACATGGCGCCAGCAGTCACTGGAGCCTTGTTATCACTATTTAGATGCATCAGTGGAGAAACAAAGGCCCCAGATGCTCCGCCTGCAGCGCTCCCCCGCGCCTCCCAGCCGCAGACCCGCATCACGTGGCGCAGCGCTCACAGCTGGGGAGTTAACCCCCTCCCGGCCGGGTAGTTCTTGTCCCTCACGACAGGATACAGGGGGGAGATGGCGGCTCCGCGCTGTGTTTTAGAGAGGGTTCGCTCTGCCCCCGGTGATGCCACTGCAGGCACGGCAGCTCTGAGTGGACAATGAGGGGGCGGACGAGCGGCGGCACATGACCAGACCTCGGCCTGTGCTGAGAAGAATAGTGGCCGGCCGCCAGGCTCCGCGGGATACGACGACGAGCGAGCACCGCGGCTCTTACCGACGTCTCGGCTGCACCGTAACCCCGGGCAACAGCTGAATCCGCCGCCCCGCGCAGCACGTCCCGCACACAGCTCGGACCTCGCACTGCTACTTACCAGCAACCGAACTCAGAGAGGAAGAGGCGGGCCGGGCCGCAGCTAATAAAGGCGAGCAGCTCTCGCGAGAGTCAGGAGGGGGGGGGGGGGGGGAGGGGGGTTGCGCGCGTTGCCAGCAGCCAGACGCCACGTGACTGATTCTCGCTCCTGCTCCAAGCTAATGTGTGCAGCGGAACTACAACTCCCTGCATGCCTTGCTGTTCACGGACTGATGTGAATGATAGGCGTTGTAGTCCGCAGGGATGTGCGGTTCTGCTAAGTTAGCGAATAGTGAGAGTGATAGTCCAAACCTGGCAACGACTCCTGTGCCACAAAATGAACACGTTCTAAGACCAGTATGTAATCAGTATTTACCTCAGTACAGGGCTGCCACTAGAAATTTCGGGGCCCCATACTGGCAAAATTTTCGGGGCCCCCTTGAGACTCCGCCCAGGCTCCACCCCAGCCCCGCCGCCAGGCTCCACCCCTCGATCTGTCCACAGTCCCACCGCTCTCTCTTGGAAAATCTCCACTTCTCACCTATCACACATTGACAGTTCCCATCACCAGATCACATTATTATTATTATACATTTTTATAGCGCCATTTATTCCATGGCGCTTTACATGTGAATACGGGGCAGATATAGACAAATACATTAAACATGAGCAGATAACAAGGCACACGAGTACATAAGGAGGGAGGACCCTGCCCGCGAGGGCTCACAGTCTGCAGGGGGTGGGTGAGGATACACTAGGAGAGGGAAGAATATATATATACATATAGCCGACAGCTTTTGTTTTGGCCAAAAGATTTTTTAAGCCGCCACCAGAACACGGTTGACACTTTTGGCCGGGCCCTACTGTACTGTAACCTACTAAATATTTGTTAAAATATGCAATACAATTTAGGTATATTTTTATTTATTTTTCAATTTTTAAAATGACCTATAATACATACAAGGAACAAATACCACCGCACTATGACCAGATGACATATTACCACCACAGTGACAGAATAATATCAAACACAAGGAACAATTACCACAACACCATGACCAGACCGCATATAACCACAAATGACTGAATACTACAATACTGATCAGTAATAATAAAAAAAAAAATACTATCACCATCAGTGCCATTATACACAGGAGATCTGTAATTAGTAAGCAGTGTCTGTGTACAGGTAATACAGTGATCACCGGTGACATTATACACAGGAGCTCTGTATATAGTATACAGTGTATAGTGTCAGTGTATAGTTAACACTGACTCACCAGTGACGTCTCTAGGTGAAGTCCTTCATCTTTCATCCAGCACAGACCGCTATCATTTCTTCCAGCCAGGACTCGTCTCTGCAGGAAATAACACAGTTATCTTGAGTTCCACTTGCAGAACACATTACTTAATTTTCACAGCCTCTACATTACACCACATGAAGAAGGTAACATAGTGTCACTCTGCACAGTAACAGGACCTCCCCCCATTTAAAACAGTATACTCAAAAAATAAAATAAATACATCACTGCAATAATAATATCCCTTAATTAGCCCCTATGGTAATATTCGCCATCCTAGCCCCCGTGTGTCTCATTGCAGGCTCCAGCCATATGTTCTCCCATCCTGCCCTCATGAGTATCCATTCTGCCCCATATGATCTCCCCATCCTGCCCCATCTGTCTCCATCGTATCCATCCTGCCCCATCTGTCTCCAATCCTGCCCCATCTGTCTCCATTCTGCCCCATCTGTTTCCAATCCTGCCCCATCTGTGTCCAGCACTCTGCCCCATCTGTGTCCAGCACTCTGCCCCATCTGTTTCCAATCCTGCCCCATCTGTGTCCAGCACTCTGCCCCATCTGTGTCCAGCACTCTGCCCCATCTGTGTCCAGCACTCTGCCCCATCTGTGTCCAGCACTCTGCCCCATCTGTGTCCAGCACTCTGCCCCATCTGTGTCCAGCATATCTGCCCCATCTGTGTCCAGCACTGAGTCTGCCCCATCTGTTTCCAATCCTGCCCCATCTGTGTCCAGCACTCTGCCCCATCTGTGTCCAATCCTGCCCCATCTGTGTCCAGCACTCTGCCCCATCTCTGTCCAGCGCTCTGCCCCATCTCTGTCCAGCGCTCTGCCCCATCTCTGTCCAGCGCTCTGCCCCATCTCTGTCCAGCGCTCTGCCCCATCTCTGTCCAGCGCTCTGCCCCATCTCTGTCCAGCGCTCTGCCCCATCTCTGTCCAGCGCTCTGCCCCATCTCTGTCCAGCGCTCTGCCCCATCTCTGTCCAGCGCTCTGCCCCATCTCTGTCCAGCGCTCTGCCCCATCTCTGTCCAGCGTTCTGCCCCATCTCTGTCCAGCGCTCTGCCCAATCTCTGTCCAGCGCTCTGCCCAATATCTTCCCAGCGCTCTGCCCCATCTCTTCCCAGCACTCTGCCCCATCTCTGTCCAGCACTCTGCCCCATCTCTGTCCAGCACTCTGCCCCATCTCTGTCCAGCACTCTGCCCAGCACTCTGCCCCATCTCTTCCCAGCACTCTGCCCCATCTCTGTCTGCCCGCGCCCGCACGTCAATAGCTTTAAACAGCTGCAGCGTCGGCGCTAAGGGCCCGGTTCAGCCTGCGGGCCCCCTCTGCTCACCGGGCCCCATACGCCAGTCACGGCCGTCATGCCCTGATGGCGGCCCTGCCTCAGTATGTGTAAGCCAAAATCAGGAGAGGAACAATTGGAGGAAAAGTCTAAGGCCGGGATCACACTTGCGAGAAACTCATGTGAGGCTCTGGTCTCAATAACCGCCATTGCCGCCGGCACTGGGGGCCGGAGCGTTCACTGCCGGGTATTGAGGGGAGAGACTTGCGCCAGTTTCTCACATTGCAGTTACAAATGTGACACCGGCATAATAGACACGTCACCACCTGTGTATTATCACCCACCCACTGAGGTAAAATACTGATAGTGTGCACATGGCCGTACAGGAAACACCATAATGACCTACTAGTCCCAGAATAAGGCCGGCTTCACACTGGCGTAGGCTACGGGTGAGTGCTATGTGTGAAAACATTGCACAGCACTCGGGCCACTGTTAATCTATGGGGCAGCTCACATCACCATTTATTTTCTCAGGCGTATTCTACATGTGAGTGAAATCGCAGCATGCTGCAATTGTCACCGAATAGTGAAAGATAAACTTAGGCACTCAAATGGAGTTTTTTGTAATTTATTGTAGTCATCAAAATAAACGTTTCGGCCTCAATGCTTGGCCTTCTTCAGTAACAATTTCCATAAGGAAGATATAGAAGCGTCCCTTGGACATGATGTGGGATGTACGGCACTAGTGCAGTATGAGCTGCTCGAGGTAATGAAGTCCGGGTTATAGCGTCCACAGTTATCAAGAGACCGGTGCCGGCTTGTGCTAGTGCGATGCGGTATCCACCGCTAGTCCACCGAGGCGTGGTCGAGACTCGCCAATACAAGCCTATGGGTGCGAGAAAAAAAATTGCACAGCACTCAGACCATGCAAGTGCTGACCAATTTTTACACACCGGTGTCCTTTGAAAAGCCGTCAATTCATGTGCGGTGAACAGTAAAATCACACTGACAGGTTAGAATAGAATAGATATATACACACTGCTCAAAACAATAAAGGGAACACTTAAACAACAGAATATATCTTCAAGTAAATCAAACTTCTGTGAAATCAAACTGTCCACTTAGGAAGCAACACTGATTGACAATTTCACATGCTGTTGTACAAATGGAATAGACAACAAATGGAAATTATTGGCAATTATCAAGACACAATAAAGGAGTGGTTCTGCAGGTGGGGACCACAGACCACATTTCTGTACCAATGCTTTCTGGCTGATGTTTTGGTCAATTTTGAATGTTGGTTGTGCTTTCACACTCGTGATAGCATGAGACAGCCTCTACAACTCACACAAGTGGCTCAGGCAGTGCAGCTCATCCAGGATGGCACATCAATGCGAGCTGTGGCAAAAAGGTTTGCTGTTTCTGTCAGCGTAGTGTCCAGAGGCTGGAGGCGCTACCAGGAGACAGGCCAGTACACCAGGAGAAGTGGAGGGGGCCGTAGGAGGGCAACAACCCAGCAGCAGGACCGCTACCTCAGCCTTTGTGCAAGGAGGAACAGGAGTAGTGCAAGAGCCCTGCAAAATGACCTCCAGCAGGCCACAAATGTGCATGTGTCTGCACAAATGGTTAGAAACTGACTCCATGAGGATTGTCTGAGTGTCCGATGTCCAGAGATGGGGGTTGTGCTCACAGCCAAACACCGTGGAGGACGATTGGCATTTGCCACAGAACAGGATTGGCAAATTCGCCACTGGCGCCCTGTGCTCTTCACAGATGAAAGCAGGTTCATACTGAGCACGTGACAGTCTGGAGACGCCGTGGAGAGCGATCTGCTGCAACATCATTCAGCATAACCGGTTTGGCAGTGGGGCAGTAATGGTGTGGGGTGGCATTTCTTTGGAGGGCCGCACAGCCCTCCATGTGCTCGCCAGAGGTAGCCTGACTGCTATTAGGTACCGAGATGAGATTCTCAGACCCCTTGAGAGACCATATGCTGGTGCGGTTGGCCCTGCAGGACAATGCCAGACCTCAAGTGGCTGGAGTGTGTCAGTAGTTCCTGCAAGATGAAGGCATTGAAGCTATGGACTGGCCCGCCCGTTCCCCAGACCTGAATCCGATTGAACACATCTGGGACATCATGTCTTGCTCCATCCTCCAGCGTCACATTGCACCACAGACTGTCCAGGAGTTGGCTGATGCTTTAGTCCAGGTCTGGGAGGAGAACCCTCAGGAGACCATCTGCTGCCTCATCAGGAGTATGCCCAGCCTTGTAGGGAGATCATACAGGCACGTGGCGGCCACACACTACTGAGCATCATTTCCTTGTCTTGAGGCATTTCCACTGAAGTTGGATCAGCCTGTAACTTCATTTTCCACATTGATTTTGAGCATCATTCAAACTCCAGACATCCGTGGGATATTGGTTGTGATTTACATTGATCATTTTTAGGTTTTATTCTCAACACATTCCACTACGTAATGAATAAAGATTTACGACTGGAATATTTCATTCAGTGATATTTAGGATGTGGGACTTTAGTGTTCCTTTTATTTTTTTGAGCAGTGTACATACAGGTCCTTCTCAAAAAATTAGCATATAGTGTTAAATTTCATTATTTACAATAATGTAATGATTACAATTAAACTTATAGATTCATTATCCACCAACTGAAATTTGTCAGGTCTTTTATTGTTTTAATACTGATGATTTTGGCATACAACTCCTGATAACCCAAAAAACCTGTCTCAATAAATTAGCATATTTCACCCATCCAATCAAATAAAAGTGTTTTTTAATAACAAACAAAAACCATCAAATAATAATGTTCAGTTATGCACTCAATACTTGGGAATCCTTTGGCAGAAATGACTGCTTCAATGCGGCGTGGCATGGAGGCAATCAGCCTGTGACATTGCTGAGATGTTATGGAGGCCCAGGATGCTTCAATAGCGGCCTTAAGCTCATCCAGAGTGTTGGGTCTTGCGTCTCTCAACTTTCTCTTCACAATATCCCACAGATTCTCTATGGGGTTCAGGTCAGGAGAGTTGGCAGGCCAATTGAGCACAGTAATACCATGGTCAGTAAACCATTTACCAGTGGTTTTGGCACTGTGAGCAGGTGCCAGGTCGTGCTGAAAAATGAAATCTTCATCTCCATAAAGCATTTCAGCCGATGGAAGCATGAAGTGCTCCAAAATCTCCTGATAGCTAGCTGCATTGACCCTGCCCTTGATGAAACACAGTGGACCAACACCAGCAGCTGACATGGCACCCCACACCATCACTGACTGTGGGTACTTGACACTGGACTTCAGGCATTTTGGCATTTCCTTCTCCCCAGTCTTCCTCCAGACTCTGGCACCTTGATTTCCGAATGACATGCAAAATTTGCTTTCATCAGAAAAAAGTACTTGGGACCACTTAGCAACAGTCCAGTGCTGCTTCTCTGTAGCCCAGGTCAGGCGCCTCTGCCGCTGTTTATGGTTCAAAAGTGGCTTTACCTGGGGAATGCGGCACCTGTAGCCCATTTCCTGCACACGCCTGTGCACGGTGGCTCTGGATGTTTCCACACCAGACTCAGTCCACTGCTTCCTCAGGTTCCCCAAGGTCTGGAATCGGTCCTTCTCCACAATCTTCCTCAGGGTCCAGTCTCCTCTTCTCGTTGTACAGCGTTTTCTGCCACATTGTTTCCTTCCAACAGACTTACCATTGAGGTGCCTTGATACAGCACTCTGGGAACAGCCTATTTGTTGAGAAATTTCTTTCTGGGTCTTACCCTCTTGCTTGAGGGTGTCAATGATGGCCTTCTTGACATCTGTCAGGTCGCTAGTCTAAAGGCCCCTTCACATTTAGCGACGCTGCAGCGATACCGACAACGATCCGGATCGCTGCAGCGTCGCTGTTTGGTCGCTGGAGAGCTGTCACACAGACCGCTCTCCAGCGACCAACGATGCCGGTAACCAGGGTAAACATCGGGTAACTAAGCGCAGGGCCGCGCTTAGTAACCCGATGTTTACCCTGGTTACCATGCTAAAAGTAAAAAAAAACAAACACTAGATACTTACCTACAGCCGTCTGTCCTCCAGCGCTGCGCTCTGCTTCTCTGCTCTCCTCCTGTACTGTCTGGGAGCCGGAAAGCAGAGCGGTGACGTCACCGCTCTGCTTTCCGGCTCACAGACAGTACAGGAGGAGAGCAGAGCACAGCGCTGGAGGACGGACGGCTGTAGGTAAGTATCTAGTGTTTGTTTTTTTTTACTTTTAGCATGGTAACCAGGGTAAACATCGGGTTACTAAGCGCGGCCCTGCGCTTAGTTACCCGATGTTTACCCTGGTTACCAGTGAAGACATCGCTGGATCGGTGTCACACACGCCGATCCAGCGATGTCTCCAGGGAGTCCAGCGACGAAATAAAGTTCTGGACTTTCTTCAGCGACCAACGATCTCCCAGCAGGGGCCTGATCGTTAGTCGCTGTCACACATAACGATTTCATTAACGATATCGTTGCTACGTCACAAATAGCAACGATATCGTTAACAATATCGTTATGTGTGAAGGTACCTTTACCCATAATGGGGGTTTTGAGTAATGAACCAGGCAGGGAGTTTATAAAAGCCTCAGGTATCTTTTGCATGTGTTTAGAGTTAATTAGTTGATTCAGAAGATTAGGGTAATAGGTCGTTTAGAGAACCTTTTCTTGATATGCTAATTTATTGAGACAGGTTTTTTGGGTTATCAGGAGTTGTATGCCAAAATCATCAGTATTAAAACAATAAAAGACCTGACAAATTTCAGTTGGTGGATAATGAATCTATAATATATGAAAGTTTAATTGTAATCATTACATTATGGTAAATAATGAAATTTAACACTATATGCTAATTTTTTGAGAAGGACCTGTATATATATATACATATATATATATATATATATATATATATATATATATATATATGTCAGTGACACACACACACATATATATGTATATATATATATATATATATATATATATACAGTACAGACCAAAAGTTTGGACACACCTCATTTAAAGATTTTTCATTTTCATGACTATGAAAATTGTACATTCGCACTGAAGGCATCAAAACTATGAATTAACACATGTGGAATTATATACTTAACAAAAAAGTGTGAAACAACTGAAATTATGTCTTATATTCTAGGTTCTTCAAAGTAGCCACCTTTTGCGTTGATGACTGCTTTTCACACTCTTGGCATTCTCTTGATGAGCTTCAAGAGGCAGTCACCGTGAATGGTTTTCACTTCACAAATGTGCCCTGTCAGGTTTAATAAGTGGGATTTCTTGCCTTATAAATGGTGTTGGGACCATCAGTTGTGTTGTGCAAAAGTCTGGTGGATACACAGCTGATAGTCCTACTGAATAGACTGTTAGAATTTGTATTATGGCAAAAAAAAGCAGCTAAGTAAAGAAAGGCCATCATTACTTTCAGAAATGAAGGTCAGTCAGTCCGAAAAATTGGGAAAACTTTGAAAGTGTCCCCAAGTGCAGTGACAAAAACCATCAAGCGTTACAAAGAAACTGGCTCACATGAGGACCGCCCCAGGAAAGGAAGACCAAGAGTCACCTCTGCTTCTGAGGATAAGTTTATTCGAGTCACCAGCCACAGAAATCGCAGGTTAACAGCAGCTCAGATTAGAGACCAGGTCAATGCCACACAGAATTCTAGCAGCAGACACATCTCTACAACAACTGTTAAGAGGAGACTTTGTGCAGCAGGCCTTCATGGTAAAATAGCTGCTAGGAAACCACTGCTAAGGACAGGCAACAAGCAGAAGAGACTTGTTTGGGCTAAAGAACACAAGGAATAGACATTAGACCAGTGGAAATCTGCTTTGGTCTGATAAGACCAAATTTGAAATCTTTGGTTCCAACCACCGTGTCTTTGTGCAATGCAGAAAAGGTGAACGGATGGACTCTACATGCCTGGTTCCCACCGTGAAGCATGGAGGAGGAGGTGTGGGGGTGCTTTGCTGGTGACACAGTTGGGGATTTGTTCAAAATTGAAGGCATATTGAACCAGCATGGCTACGACAGCATCTTGCAGTGGCATGCTTTTCCATCCGGTTTGCGTTTAGTTGGGCCATCATTTATTTTTCAACAGGACAATGACCCCCAAACACACCTCCAGGCTATGTAAGGTCTATTTGACCAGGAAGGAGAGTGATGGGGTCCTACGCCAGATGACCTGGCCTCCACAGTCACCAGACCTGAACCCAATCGAGATGGTTTGGGGTGAGCTGGACCGCAGAGTGAAGGCAAAACGGACAACAAGTGCTAAGCATCTCTGGAAACTTCTTCAAGATTGTTGGAAGACCATTTCCGGTGACTACCTCTTGAAGCTCATCAAGAGAATGCCAAGAGTGTGCAAAGCAGTCATCAAAGCAAAATGTGGCTACTTTGAAGAACCTAGAATATAAGACATAATTTCAGTTGTTTTACACTTTTTTGTTAAGTATATAATTCCACATGTGTTAATTCATAGTTTTGATGCCTTCAGTGCGAATGTACAATTTTCATAGTCATGAAAATACAGAAAAATCTTTAAATGAGAAGGTGTGTCCAAACTTTTGGTCTGTACTGTATATATTACATAGATAGAAGAAAAGCCGGTAATTTATCTGCCATGTTCTTTAAAATCACTGCAGAAGCCGACAGGATAGAGGAGATGGATTACATACAGTAAATACATATAGAATAGGTAGATATATAGATGTCAGTGACAAATACAATTAGTACAGTGATTGTGCAAATTACAGGACATGTATTTAAACAAAAAAAATTTCTGAAAAAAATGGCATGGGCTGTTTGGACTGGCGGAACGCACCAAGTTTAAGATGAAATAGTATTAGGTGCGTTCGCAGTCCGAGGTCTACCGTGCAGGTGAAAACCCTGCTGCTAGTAGAGACGGACGATATGGCAGTACAATGTGAATACACACATGGGTTAACTTCACCCTGTGTGAAGGAAGCGAACCCTGTTGCGTCACAGGGCCGCGGTACCGCACCATGAGCGCAAGCAAGGAGTTTCAAAACTCAATCCCAAGACTCAGGATTTGAGTTCATAAAGACCTATGCGCTCAACACCGCTACTGGGGTGTCAGAGAGACAGAAATAATAATAATTAAGAAGCACGAGAGTGCGTGCAGTGCCGCACTGGCGGACGCCACTAACCACCCAGGCTTGGGTCAGGAAAGCGCAGAGAATGCGCACGGCGCCACACTGGCGGTCACAGCAATTAGGCGCTGTAATGTGTGTAACGTGCTGATGGCTTGGACGGGCGCTAGATAGCTACCATCATTCGCGAACAGTCAACAACACTAGGAATGGGAATGATTTAGGAGCTTTCATCCATCGACATACATGCATCTACACACACACATTATCAAATCAATACTAGCGCATGGTCGTGCGGCCATGCGAGCCTTAAATAGTTGCAGCACGTTTAGGACCTTCAAAGAAGGACCAATGGAGTTGCTGCAGTACCTGAGCATGTGACCCCAGATCTCCACTGAGAGATCTTGCCCTGGGCATGCTCAGAGTGCAAAGCAGAACTTAGTCCTAGCACCTACAAGGACCTTCCAAGAAGGACCAATGACTTAGCTGCAGTATCTGATCATGTGACCCTGGATCTCCACTGAGAGATCTTACTCTGGGCATGCTCAGAACGTGAAAAGCAGGACTTAGTCCCAGAAGCGTCTGCTCGCCGCTGCCCAGCACTGACTTCAATGGCAGAAGCAGGATATGCAGCAGTAACTCTTAGCACAGAGTCAGACTGAGCGAGATGCTGGGATCGACGTCTCCGCTGAGCAGGTTCCACTGTGGCAGGAGAAGAATGGGAGACCGCAGCGGAGATGGCCCGAGATTCCCCTTGTGCAGAGGCAGGAACTCGACCCCTAACATGGGCTCCCGCATAATTTTTGTAACCAGCAGAGGGAAAGCCGACAGCTGGGGGCCAATATTTATAGCCTGGGAAGGGGGTAATACCCATTTAGCTTCCCCGGCTATTAATATCAGCTCACAGCTGTATACTTAGCCTTTACTGGCTATTAAAATAGGGGGCACTAAAAAAAGTGATGTGGGTCCCCTATAATTAATAACCACCAAAGGCTATGCAGACAACTGTGGGCTGATATTAATAGCCAAGGAAAGGACCATAGATACAGCCCCCCTGGCTAAAAACATCAGCTCTCAGCCACCTCAGAAAAGGCAATTCTGGCACTTAGCCTTGCTCTTCCCACTTGCACTGTAGTAGTGGCAAGTGTGGTGATAGTTGGGGTTAATGTCACCTTTGTAGTGTCAGGTGAAATCAAGCCCGATGTTAGTAATGGAGATGCATTAATAAGACACCCCCATTACTAACCCCATAGTCACATTGTAAGAAAACACAGACACCCAGAAAAAGTCTTTTAATTGAAAGACACTGACTCCTTTAATAATCTTAATTAAACCATACTTACGACCTCTCCCATTGCCCAGATGCCCTCGTCATCTGCAAAAGAGGTAAAAAAGAAACAACAATATTCCTCACCTTTCCGCAGAGATGCTTTTAATCCATTTGTCTCAGGACGAGTCTAGCTCTGCTACATCTACAGATGCTTCTGACAAAATTAGAATATCATCAAAAACTTTATTTATTTCAGTTCTTCAATACAGCCAAAGAAAATCCAGAAGTCATTGTCTCAGTACATTAGAATACTTTATAACACCAGCTTGAAAAATTATTTTAAAATCCGAAATGTTGGCCTACTGAAATGTATGTTCAGCCTGTGGAACTGCTGAGGTGTTATGGAAACCCAGGTTGCTTTGATAGCAGCCTTCAGCTCATCTGCATTGTTGGGTCCGGTGTCTCTTATCTTCCTCTTGACAATACCCCATAGATTCTCTATGGGGTTAAGGTCAGGCGGGTTTGCTGGTCAATCCAGCACAGTGATACTGTTGTTTTTAAACCAGATATTGGTACTTTTGGTAATGTGGACGGGTGCCAAGTCCTGCTGGAGAATTAAATTTCCATCTCCAAAAAGCTTGTCAGCAGGGAAGCATGAAGTGCTCTAAAATTTCCTGGTAGACGGTTGCGCTGACTTTGGTCTTGATGAAACACAGTGGACCTACACCAGCAGATGACATGGCTACCCAAATCACCACTGATTGTGGAATCTTCACACTACACCTCAAGCAACTTGGATTGTGTGCCTCTCCATTATTCCTCCACACTCGGGCACCTTGATTTCCAAATGAAAGGCAAAATTATTTTCATCTGAAAACAACACCTTGGACCACTGAGCAACAGTCCAGTTCTTTTTCTCCTTGGCCCAGGTAAGACCCTTCTGGAGTTGTCTATTGATCAAAAGTGGCTTGACACTTGTAGCCCATGTCCTGGATATGTCTGTGTGTGGTGGCTCTTGAAGCAATGACTCCAGCAGTAGTCCACTCCTTGTGAATCTCCCCCAAATTTTTGAATGGCCTTTTCTTAATCTTTTCAAGGCTGCTGTTATCCCAGTTGCTTGTACACTTTGTTTCTACCACACTTTTTCCTTCCACTCAACTTTCCATTAATATGCTTGGATACAGCACTCTGTGAAAAGCCAGCTTCTTTAGCAATGACCTTTTGTGGCTTACTCTCCTTGTGGAGTGGGCCAATGACTGCCTTCTGGACATCTGTCAAGTCAGGAGTCTTCCTCATGATTGTGGAGCCTACTGAAACAGACTTAGGGACCTTTTTAAACGATCAGGAAGCCTTTGCAAGTGTTTTTTTTGTTCATTATTCTAATATACTGAGATATTAACTTTTGGGTTTTCATTGGCTGTAAGCTATAATCGTCAACATTATCAGAAATAAACACTTGAAATAGAACACTCTGTTTGTAATGACTATATAATATATGAGTTTCACTTGAAGAACGGAAATAAATTAACTTTTGAATGATATTCCAATTTTGTGAGAAGCACCTGTAGATGGCAGGCTGCATAGTTGCATGATGCGACCATGCAGCCTGTCATCCAGTAGACACTGAGCACAGTGTGCTCAGTGTCTCCCTGTGAACTGCTATTCCCTAAGGGCACCGCGAGCATGAGAAAGTTCTGCTCGCGGTGCTGTCAGACAGGTCCTGGGGTTCACGGCCAATGAACTTACTTCACCTAAATGACTTTGGCGCGAACGCCATGGGAAATTTTCCCACAGCGCTTGCGCTGACGTCAGAAAGTGAGTTCATTGGCCGTGAACTCTCCTGAACTCAGTCTATCTGCTTCAGTACAAAAAAATAAAGAAAAAATTTGAGAAAAAATCTAAAGCATCTTGAATGACATCTGAGATATGGGTCTGTTTCTCTCAGATGTGTCAATGTCGCTTGAAGCAAAGTTTTAACAAGCACATAAAACCGTTAAGATTTTCATCCAGAAAAGTGGGACAATATTTTTCTCTCTCGTCATTCGTGTGCAATCCCATTTTTTTTTCACAGATTTCAGAGATTTTAATCATTTATACGGCCATTTTCAGTTTCCAATGTTGCAGAGCTGCAATTTATCCATAAAAATGGATGCTATATGGTGGCTCTGTATGTCATCTGATTTTTTTTTCTCCTATCAACTTAAATGGATGAGTGTCATCCGATTTACAGGAAAAATTAGAGCATTCTGCAATTTTTTTTTCACACATAGATTCGGTCACCATGTTATTTTTCTAGCTGTAAATATATATGCACTTGTTTTTTATTATGTATACTCCTCCTCACATGTAAAGCGCCATGGAATAAATGGCGCTATAATAATAAATAATAATAATAATAATACACATTATTTGCAGATTTTCCCTATAGATTTAGATATCAAAAATCAACAGATAAAAATGTGTGATGTTTTTATACAGTTACTGTAGTGGAAACCCAGTAAAAATGCATGTAATCCGGACATGACTTCACCAATAACATTTTATCAAAACAGAGTTAATGAGCAAAAAGAAGTTTCCAAAACAAGGAAGTTTTACATAAAGTATGACATAACAAAAGGTGACAAAATCTGCAGGGAGAAAAAGTGATAAAAATGCATGTAAAAAAATACACAAAAAGGTAACTTAACCCCTTAGTGAGAGAACCAATTTGGTACTTAATGACCGAGCCAATTTTTACAATTCTGACCACTGTCCCTTTATGAGGTTATAACTCTGGAACGCTTTAACGGATCCCGCTGATTCTGAGATTGTTTTTTCGTGACATATTGTAAGTGGTAACATTTCTTCGATATGTATAAAAAAAATGGAAATATGGCGAAAATTTTTAAAATTGTGCAATTTTCAAACTTTGAATTTTTATCCCCTTAAGGCTGCCGTCACACTAGCAGTATTTGGTCAGTATTTTACATCAGTATTTGTAAGCCAAAACCAGGAGTGGAACAATTAGAGGAAAAGTATAATAGAAACATATGCACCACTTCTGCATTTATCACCCACTCCTGGTTTTGGCTTACAAATACTGATGCAAAATACTGACCAAATACTGCTAGTGTGACCGCAGCCAGAGAGATAGAGATATGTCACACAAAATAGTTAATAAATAACATTTCCCACATGCCTACTTTACATCAGCACAATTTTGTAAACCTAATTTTTTTTTGATAGGAAGTTATAAGGGTTAAAAGTTGACCAGCGATTTCTCATTTTTACAACAAAATTTACAAAACCATTTTTTTAGGGACCATCTCACATTTAAAGTCACTTTGAGGGGTGTACATGGCAGAAAATACCCAAACTTGACACCATTCTAAAAACTACACCCCTCAAGGTGCTCAAAACCACATTCAAGAAGTTTATGTGCTTCACAGGAACTGAAACAACGTGGAAGGAAAAAATTAACATTTAACTTTTCAACAAAATGTATTAGGCAATTTATCCATGAGTACACTGATACCCCATATGTGGGGAGGACCACTGTTTGGGCGCATGGCAGAGCTCGGAAGGGAAGGAGCGCCGTTTTGGAATGCAGACTTTGATAGAATGGTCTGCGGAAGCCCCTGATTTACCTAAACAGTAGAAAGCCCCTACAAGTGACCCCATTTTGGAAACTAGACCCCCCAAGGAACTTATGTAGATGTGTGGTGAGCACTTTGAACACCCAAGTGCTTCACAGAAGTTTATAACGCAGAGCCATGAAAATAAAAAAAAAAAAATATTTTCTCAAAAATGATCTTTTAGCCTGCAATTTGTTATTTTCCCAAGGGTAACAGGAGAAATTTGACCCCAAAAGTTGTTGTCCAGTTTCTCCTGAGTACGCTGATACCCCATATGTGGGGGTAAACCACTGTTTGGGCACATGTCGGGGCTCGGAAGTGAAGTAGTGACGTTTTGAAATGCAGACTTTGATGGAATGCTCTGCGGGCGTCACATTGCGTTTGCAGAGACCCTGATGTGGCTAAACAGTAGAAACCCCCCACAAGTGACCCCATTTTGGAAACTAGACCCCGAAAGGAACTTATCTAGATGTGTGGTGAGCACTTAGAACCCCCAAGTGCTTCACAGACGTTTACAACGCAGAGCCATGAAAATAAAAAATCATTTTTCTTTCCTCAAAAATGATGTTTTAGCAAGCATTTTTTTATTTTCACAAGGGTAACAGGAGAAATTAGACCCCAGTAATTGTTGCAGAGTCATGAAAATAAAAAATCATTTTCCACAAAAATGATTTTTTAGCCCCCAATTTTTTTTTATTCTCCCAAGGGTAACAGGAGAAACTGGACCCCAAAAGTTGTCCAACTAGTACTTAGTACACTGATGCCCCTTATGTGGGGGTAAACGACTGTTTGGGCACACAGCAGAGCTCAGAAGGGAGAGAGCACCATTTGACTTTTTGAAAGCAAAATTGCCTGTCTTGTTTGGAGACCCCCTGATGTACGTAAACAGTGGCAACCCCCCAATTCTAACTCCAACCCTAACCCCAACACACCCCTAACCCTAATCCCAACCCGATCCATAATCCTAATCACAACCCTAACCCCAAAACAACCCTAATCCCAACCAACCCTAACCATAACCCTAATCAAAACCCTAAACCCCTAATCTCAACCCTAACCTCAAACCTAACCCTAATCCCAGTACATCCCTAATCCCAACCCTAACCTTAACCCTAATCCCAAACGTAACCCTAATCCCAAACGTAACCCTAATGCCAACCCTAACCCTAATCCAAAGCCTAATCCCAACCCTAATCCCAACTCTAACCCTAACTTTAGCCTCAACCCTAGCCCTAGCCCTAATTTTAGCCCCAACCCTAACTTTAGCCCCAACCCTAACCCTAATTGGAAAATGGAAATACATACTTTTTTTTATTTTATTAATTTTTCCTAACTAAGGGGGTGATAAAGGGGGGGTTATTTACGATTTTTTTAAATTTTGATCACTTTGATAGGATCTCACAGTGACCAAAATAAAACAAGAGGAAGTATCTTCCTCTGCCGGCCGTCAGATCACGGCGGGCGCACTGCGCATGCGCCCGCCATTTTCTTCCCGGAGGAAGATGCTGGCGGCCAGGAGAAGAAGCAGGAGGACCCAGGAACACCGGTAAGTATAACATGGTCCCCGATCCCCCTATTTCTCTGTCCTCTGATGTGTGATCACATCAGAGGACAGAGAATAACACCGCATTTTTTTTGCGGTCGCCAGTAAACGGTTATTTACCAGCGATCACAAAACAGGGGTCAGTAAAAACTAACCCCAATCATGTTCTTTGCGATCTCAGCTACCCCCGGCAGCCGAGACCCCAAAGATCTCCCTGGTGCCGGCCGGCGGGCGCACTGCACATGCCCCCGCAATTTTTTTGCCGGAAGAAGATGATGGCGCCCATGGGGAACCACGAGGAGCACCGGGGGAGACGGATGAGTATCGGGGGTGATCAAGGACCCCATTTCTCTGTCCTCTGATATGCGATCACATCGGAGGACAGAAATTAAATGGCAAATCGCTTTTTTTTTTTGCGACTGCCGGTAAACGGTTAATTACCGGCGATCGCAACTCGGGGGTCAGTAAAAACCAACCCGAATCATGTTCTCTGGGGTCTCGGCTACCCTTGGCAACCGAGACCCCAGAGAAAATCCGACTCTGGGGGGCGCTATACACTTTTTCCACAGCGCAATTAACGGCGCTGTGGTTTAAGTACCCTTAGCTGTCACCGTTAAAAGGCGTATCGGCGATCATTAAAAGGTTAAATTAGCTAATTGGTGTAGAAATGCTACAGAAAATTATGAAAAACACACCATGTACTCTATTGTTTTTTGAAACCTAACTTTTATTTATTAATGTTAAAAATACTAAATGAATGCGACATATGCACCAAAACAAAAAATATGTACACGGAGGAAAGGGACCAAAAGTGAGGAAGTGCCCTATACCCTAACACAGAAGGGAAGACAAACACAGACACAAATATAAAATGACAGTACTGATTTTAAGTTGGACTGGTAATATGCCAGCAACAAAGGTAATGCAAAAAATCTACACTACTAAAGTGCAGTAGGGAAGCACTATTCCTCCTAATCCCTATGGAGAGAGTGAAAAATTTAAATCAAAAGAATAATGCATCACAAAACCATCTACCATGAGGGGTAACAAGATATGGACTGATATCTACTTATTCCATCTATACAAACTAAAGTCAAGACATGCATATATCAGAACCACTCGGAGGATACTGGATTAGAATGAAGTTACAGCCCACAGTGTTATATCAGGAGGCTTTTATAAGAGGAATATGAGGACAGCATTAGTCACCAATGCGGGTCCACAGCCTATAATGTCACACCTGGGGGCTGAACCGCTATATTGTGCTTATGAGCGTCCCAATTATAAACCATACAACACAGTACTGTCAATTAGTAGCAGCATAGCAAAGGGGCTTCAAAGCCAACATTATAACAAATGCACAGTAGTCCACATTCTTGTAAATATGGAACCATCTTGCCCCCTATAGTATTAATGGGCGTTCCCTTACAGTAGAACTACAGATGCTAGAGTTAGCTTAAATGCGTATAAATCATTGACGTTGGTCCAACCAAACAACCAATGTGTACACTAAACATTCCCAAATTATGGGTAGATCTCACCAAAGTTATTTGAGAAGTTCCTGACTGTCTGGAGTTCTCCCGTAATGGTGAAGCAAAACTAGAAGCCCCGGCAATGGAGATGCTGTCCATAGCCGGGGCTTCTAGTTTTGCTTCACCATTACGGGAGAACTCCACCCCCTGGGTGAGTATAATAAAACTTATTTTTCTTATCTTTCAGGTTTGATGGGCGCTTATCTACAGCAATATAGAATGCTGTAGATAATCCCTGAAAGGCGGTGTCCGTATCTTATATCAGCCAAAACTGCTGACAGGTTCGTTTTAAGGCTCAGTGAGGCGACTGTAGTACATCTCCGTGTGCTGTCCGTATGCAAAACAGATAGCACACCGACAGTGCAAGGACCAATGCAAGTCAATGAGATTGTTCACATGAACATTTTTACACACAGACCGATGGTTTGCATTTAAAAAGTTGTAGCATGCAGTACTTTCATCCATATTCTGGATCAGATATGCCTATTATGAGTCAATTGGTACACAAAAAATGGATCACATACCACTTACCATCCATAGGTCACTTTTTTTGTGGATCCTGTATTTGACGGATGTACAAAACGGATGTTAACACAGATGAAAAATTGCCCGCTTTTTTCCTGATGAAAAATGTGCGATTTTGCAGTTGTTCGTCTGAACCTAGCCATAGACTGAGCTGAATTGCTAAGGCTGGGTTCACATCACGTATTATGCACTCCTCAGTGATGCCATCAGGGCTTATATTTGAAGGTTTGAAAAACAGCATTTGGCATTTTCATCAGTACCCTCTTATTTGAGGATTGCACCTAAGCGCAGTCAACCACGAACAAATGATGTCTGACAGTATAATTTGACTTTGTCCTAATCATTAAAGTCAATGGCCCTGTCTACGCAAATGTCCAAATCCTGTTTTTCTGCCATAAAGATGAAATAGGTCTGCCATACATATGCCATGTGTCTGAATGTTGGGCTCCTTTGTACTTAGAATCTAAAAATAGTCTGTGTATTTATAATTGTGGCATAATGTACCTAATTTCCAACTTTTCTCATCAACTAAGAAAATTATTTTCCACTTTCTGTGCTAATTGAGCGCCATGAAATGTATTAATTCAGTCAGTAGGATGTTACTATCAAGTTGGCAGTGAGTCCATCTAACCTTCTACTGATATGTACCTGACCGTTGCCATAGCCCATGTCTGGTATTGCCACTCAGCCTCAATAGAACTGACCTGCAATAGCAGGCACTACATATAGCCAAGAGTGGCACAGTTTTTGTAAATATAATGCCAATATTTCTTGTCTTCATATAACATTTTCACTTGCTATGTCACGACTCTGTTGCTGGGTGTCCCAGGACGAGGGCCTCTTTCCTTATCCCTAACACTACGGGTGCCTTAGCTCGCCCTGTTCCACCGGATTACTTCTGATGGTGAAGATGCCGGGGCCACAAATCTTGCCTTAGATCCTGAATTTGTCCTCAGTCTGTATCCTTCCCCCACCCAGGGAAGACGGGGGTAGTAGTGTACTGTAATACACCAACCAGACTAACAAGGTAATACGAACTGGGGTAAAGAACAATACCAAACATACAAATATACACTCACATATAACAGAAAATATAGAAAAAAGTCAGCTCACCCATCAATCGGTCCCGGTATCCAAGCACAGAAACTGCAGTGTAGCAGAAAAAAAGTAAGTCATGAAGGTATAATCCAGCTCAGGAAGGTCCGTTAAAAAAACAAAAAAACTTGCAAGGACTAATAACTCTTGTTCGAAACCTGTCTGCCCACACTATATTCCCACATGGGGGTTGTGATTTTTTATGATATGTAACCATTTTTATGAAAGATATTTTTCCAATAAAGAATTAAGTTGTTTTTTTTTTTTAACAGACCTTCTTGAGCTGGATTATAAGTTTGTGACTCACATATAACAGAGGTATGCACCAGGGAGTGGAGGATGGGGTTAAACCAAAGTAGGAGAAGAAAAGGAATTATCACACACTCAAAACCTAGCAACAGTCACTGATAAATCCACCAAATGACTTCTCCAATAATAACCAACAACAACCTCCAACCATGCAGCAGAAGCTATCTCTGACAATGAGTGCTAGGGTCTGTTTTATTTAGGAGATGGGAGTGGCTAACAGTGCACAGCTGAGAGCTAATTAACTCCTGCACTGCTGTAAGGAGGTTGCTTTCCCTGCTCCTTGCTTGGAACCACTTAGACAGCTGTTTTGTTGGGGGGAAGACTTTCTGCCCTGGACAGAGGGGATCAGGTGACTGCTGGGAGAAGAGAGGAAGAGAGAGGGGTGTGGTCAGAAAAGAGCGGGAGAGCAGAGAGAGGGCAGCGCGCCAAAAAGAGGGCAGGCTGCAGCGCCGTGCTCCTCTAAAGGTAGTGCTCCCCATGAGGGCACTGAGGCTGAGATACCCACCATAGTGAAGGCTGTATGTGAGGGTGTAGACTCGGAAGCCTCCTGAATCAGAGAAGACTCTTCCCCTGACAGTGCAGAGACAGTGACCAGGGCGCAGTGACAAGCAAAGATCCCTGAGTGTGATAAGTAACTGCCCAGTGTGTGTGTGACATCGTTACTACACAGAAACTGCCAGGCTAACATACAGAGACTCCTGCAGCAGTGACCGAGACTGTGCTACTTCCTGATTTCAGTTTCACTTTGAGGATAAAAGACTGCAAAGGTTTAACCCCAGAGTCTCCAGTTCTCAAGACTGGAAAGACTTCAGAATCTTCAAGTGCTGCTGGTGACTGTACCCACATTGGAATAAGGACCCTCCAGTCAGTATCTCCCTGGACTGATAAGTTACAAGAACACTCATTTTTTTCCATTTCTATTCTGCTTAACTGTTTCATAGCTTCAGTTAACTTGTTGTGTACTGTTATACTGCTTGCTTTATCTTTACTAATCCCGTTTTTCTCCCTGCGAGGAGAATCTTACTCCTGTTAATAAATCCCCTTCAACAGTTGGTCTGTCTGTTCCGTGGTGACATACTCTACCCTGCACTCTATTACACTTGGCGTAGTCGGCAGGATGTCACACGGTAGCGCGGAAGGGGCAGACCAAGCAGTTGGGGGAGGCCCCAGGTCTAGCATCTCCCTGGGAACCATTATAGTTAACCTGCAAAAATTTTCAGGGAGCAATGCCATGTTGTGGAGTTGGACAGAGCGCATCCGAGGGATGATGCGGATGCATCCTATGACACCGACTCTGCAGGCGGAAATAGCTGTGATGGCCCTGTAGGGGGATGCACGGGACTCTGTTATGCTCAGACCCCCCCAGGCAAGAGATACCCTGGACAAAGTATTACGTATACTTGAGGAGACGCATGGGGACCCCACTGATGCAGGGGAGCTGCGCATGCGACTGTTTCGCCGGGTGCAAAGAGAGGGGGAGGCCGTGACGCAATATATGAATGCACTGCAGGAGCTTCATACTGCCATTATACGGAAGGATGGCATAGGTGTGGGGTCGGTTGACGTTGTGCTGCGAGACCAACTGGTGACAGGCGTGCGAGATGTGTTGATGAAACAGGTCCAGCGAGAGCGCATGCGCGTAAAGCCAGATATGACCTTCTCCGAGGTCGGGAGTGAGGCACGCATGCGCGAGCAAGGGCAAGGGGTGGTAGTGCCAGTGGGAAAGGTATGGAGCGGGGAGGTAACTGCACCTCAATGGGTTGAAGACTTGAAGAAGGAGGTTAAGCGAGTCCATGAGGAAGTAGCTGAATATAAGAAGACCCCTGCTGCAGAGTACAGCCCTCCGGTACGAGAAAGAGAGACCGGCCCCCAAAGTGAGACTAGTGCCGCTTGGCGAAGAAGACTGCCTACATGCTACAACTGCAGAGCGCCCAGTCAAAATGAAGAGGAGGCGATGTGGACCCGGGATTCCCGGTTAAAGATAAGGTGAATCTGGGAAGAGATTGAGAGTCTGAGGAAAGCCCTGACTGCCATTTTGGGGACCGGCTGCGTACCCCGAGGCAATGTGCGGAAGCCGCCAGAAAGAGATAGAGGAGAGGTGCGCAGCATGAAGAAGGTTTTAGTTGTGGCCCCAGAGTGTAAGACCGTATCCTGGGGTGAAGAGCAACCGCAGATGAGAGATGTCCCCCGCCGAGGTCGATGATCCAGACTGAAGCGCCCTCCAGACAGACGCAGGTGTGAGTGCTGTGTTATGACCTGGTGGTTAGGAGCACCCGGTACGACCTGATAGTTAAACTCCCACAGGACAAGCTCTGGGATGTGGGAGCTCTGCTGACCGCAGGCCCTAATCTTATCACACACAATAGAAATAGCCGTGGAGCGTTCCTGACTCTCCCTAGACGCCTCTTCACAGCCTAAGAGCTAGCTAGCCCTAGAGATAGAAAATAAAGCCTACCTTGCCTCAGAGAAATTCCCCAAAGGAAAAGGCAGCCCCCCACATATATTGACTATGAGTAAAGATGAAAGTCACAAACGCAGAAATGAAACAGGTTTCAGCAAAGGGAGGCCAGACTTACAAAACAGACAGAGGATAGGAAAGGTATCTTTGCGGTCAACACAAAAAACTACAAAAGACCACGCAGAGTGTGCAAAAAGACCTCCGCACCGACTAACGGTGCGGAGATGCCACTCTGCATCCCAGAGCTTCCAGCTAGCAAGACAAAATCATGATAACCAGCTGGACAAGGAAACAATGAACAAATAATAACTATCAGGAACTTAGCTTCTGCTGGAGAAGACAGGTCACCAGAAAGATCCAAGAGCGAACTGAACCAATGCAGGAACATTGACAGCTGGAATGGAGTAACGATCTGAGTGGAGTTAAATAGAGCAGCCAACCAAAGGATAAATCACGTCACCTGTGTAAGGAACCTCAGAAGCAGCAGCTTCACTCACAGCCACCAGAGGGAGTCCATGGACAGAACTCGCCGAAGTACCATTCACGACCACAGGAGGGAGTTCGACAACAGAATTCACAACAGTGCTGGTCGTGCAGAAGCGTGGGACACATGTCCAGAAATTGCCCTACCCGAGAAGAGCGGTGGCAGAGATCTGCTCACCCCTCTGAGGGTCCTGCTAACTGGATGGAAAGTCGCCCCTGGAAAGAATGGTACGGCAGGAAGAGAAGAGTTCCACCTAAGGCAAGACAGTACCACAATATCGGACACCAAGGAGAGGTGGAGAAGGTGTCAAGCATCTCTGGTGGAATGACTGCGCTGTCCCAACGCATAAAGGCGAGCCTGGTGGATCTCCAGCCTGGGTCTGAAGGTTTTGTTTGTGAGACTCAGCCCGGAAGAAAGAAAGGGACGTTTTCTCGAGAAGACCAACGAAGTGCTTTACTACCTTGCCCAGCACGAGTTCCTGAAGAAGGGGAGAACGTGCCAAGTGTACCTGCGACGCTCGCTTTCGAGGTCCTCGTCGATGAGAAGGAGGGACCACTAATATCGTCCCCTGAGGTGAAGAGTGTGCTGGCTGTCGGCTCACAGGATTCTGATTGAACAGAGGAAATGGAACAGCTGTGTGAGATGGGGAGTGTGCCTGAGAAGCCCTGTGAAGTGGTGCCCGCGGAGCTCGGCACGGATGACGAAGAATCCGACCCGCATCATCTTATTTCATCCGATTCTAATTTTGACAGGAATGCTCCTGTCAAAGAGAGGGGGAGCTATAGAGAAGAATTACCTGTACTAAGCCCCCAGACTGAGGAACCCGAGCAAGAAGCCCCTACTCAAACACCTGCTACCGGCAAGGCTAAGAAGAAGAAGAGGACAGCAGTTGTTGACAAAGCAGAGAAAGCACATCTCAACCTGACTGATGAACAGCTCCTAGACCATTTAGTTTGGGAGTATGTGCAAGAAGAAAGGCAGAAGGAGATGCGAGGATTGCAGGTATCTGACTCCCCTCAAAAGAACAAAGACAAGCACGAAGAGTCCTCTGTTATGGCTGGCAATCAGGCAACACAGCGTGCAGTAATCAGCGCACATACAGAGATCTGGCAATAACCAAAAACAATAGGACGAGCTCTGAGACGTGGAGTCTCTGTAGACTGCAGTACCTGATCTATCCTCACACAACTATAAGCAGCAGTGGATTGCGCCTATCACTACCTATGCAACTCGGCACTGCCTGAGGAGCTGACTAGCCTGAAGATAGAAATACAAGCCTGACTTACCTCAGAGAAATACCCCAAAGGAATAGGCAGCCCCCCACATATAATGTCTGTTAGCAAGATGAAAAGACAAACGTAGGAATGAAATAGATTCAGCAAAGTGAGGCCCGATATTCTAGACAGAGCGAGGATAGCAAAGAGAACTATGCAGTCTACAAAAAACCCTAAAACGAAAACCACGCAAAGGGGCAAAAAGACCCACCGTGCCGAACTAACAGCACGGCGGTGCACCCCTTTGCTTCTCAGAGCTTCCAGCAAAAGTTAATAGCAAGCTGGACAGAAAAAACAGAAAACAAACTAGAGGCACTTATCTAGCAGAGCAGCAGGCCCAAGGAAAGATGCAGTAGCTCAGATCCAACACTGGAACATTGACAAGGAGCAAGGAAGACAGACTCAGGTGGAGCTAAATAGCAAGGCAGCCAACGAGCTCACCAAAACACCTGAGGGAGGAAGCCCAGAGACTGCAATACCACTTGTGACCACAGAAGTGAACTCAGCCACAGAATTCACAACAGTACCCCAACCTTGAGGAGGGGTCACCGAACCCTCACCAGAACCCCCAGGCCGACCAGGATGAGCCACATGAAAGGCACGAACAAGATCTGGGGCATGGACATCAGAGGCAAAAACCCAGGAATTATCTTCCTGAGCATAACCCTTCCATTTGACCAGATACTGGAGTTTCCGTCTAGAGACACGAGAATCCAAAATCTTCTCCACAATATACTCCAATTCCCCCTCCACCAAAACAGGGGCAGGAGGCTCCACAGATGGAACCATAGGTGCCACGTATCTCCTCAACAACGACCTATGGAATACATTATGTATGGAAAAGGAGTCTGGGAGGGTCAGACGAAAAGACACCGGATTGAGAATCTCAGAAATCCTATACGGACCAATAAAACGAGGTTTAAATTTAGGAGAGGAAACCTTCATAGGAATATGACGAGAAGATAACCAAACCAGATCCCCAACACGAAGTCGGGGTCCCACACGGCGTCTGCGATTAGCGAAAAGCTGAGCCTTCTCCTGGGACAAGGTCAAATTGTCCACTACCTGAGTCCAGATCTGCTGCAACCTGTCCACCACAGAATCCACACCAGGACAGTCCGAAGACTCAACCTGTCCTGAAGAGAAACGAGGATGGAACCCAGAATTGCAGAAAAATGGAGAGACCAAGGTAGCCGAGCTGGCCCGATTATTAAGGGCGAACTCAGCCAACGGCAAAAATGACACCCAATCATCCTGGTCAGCGGAAACAAAACATCTCAGATATGTTTCCAAGGTCTGATTGGTTCGTTCGGTCTGGCCATTAGTCTGAGGATGGAAGGCCGAGGAGAAAGATAGGTCAATGCCCATCCTACCACAAAAGGCTCGCCAGAACCTCGAGACAAACTGGGAACCTCTGTCAGAAACAATATTCTCAGGAATGCCATGTAAACGAACCACATGCTGGAAGAACAAAGGCACCAAATCAGAGGAGGAAGGCAATTTAACCAAGGGCACCAGATGGACCATTTTAGAAAAGCGATCACAGACCACCCAAATGACCGACATTTTTTGAGAAACGGGAAGGTCAGAAATGAAATCCATCGAAATATGTGTCCAAGGCCTCTTCGGGACCGGCAAGGGCAAAAGCAACCCACTGGCACGTGAACAGCAGGGCTTAGCCCTAGCACAAATTCCACAGGACTGCACAAAAGCACGCACATCCCGTGACAGAGATGGCCACCAGAAGGATCTAGCAACCAACTCCCTGGTACCAAAGATTCCTGGATGACCGGCCAGCACCGAACAATGAAGTTCAGAGATAACTTTACTAGTCCACCTATCAGGGACGAACAGTTTCTCGGCCGGACAACGATCAGGTTTATTAGCCTGAAATTTCTGCAACACTCTCCGCAAATCAGGGGAGATGGCAGACACAATGACTCCTTCCTTGAGGATACTCGCCGGCTCAGATAACCCCGGAGAGTCGGGCACAAAACTCCTAGACAGAGCATCCGCCTTCACATTTTTAGAGCCCGGAAGGTATGAAATCACAAAATCAAAACGAGCAAAAAATAACGACCAACGGGCCTGTCTAGGATTCAAGCGCTTGGCAGACTCAAGATAAGTAAGGTTCTTATGATCAGTCAAAACCACCACGCGATGCTTAGCACCCTCAAGCCAATGACGCCACTCCTCGAATGCCCACTTCATGGCCAGCAACTCTCGGTTGCCCACATCATAATTACGCTCAGCAGCAGAAAATTTCCTGGAAAAGAAAGCACATGGTTTGAACACTGAGCAACCAGAACCTCTCTGTGACAAAACCGCCCCTGCACCAATCTCAGAAGCATCAACCTCGACCTGGAACGGAAGAGAAACATCAGGTTGACACAACACAGGGGCACAGCAAAAACGACGCTTCAACTCCTGAAAAGCTTCCACGGCAGCAGAAGACCAATTAACCAAATCAGCACCCTTCTTGGTCAAATCGGTCAATGGTCTGGCAATGCTAGAAAAATTACAGATGAAGCGACGATAAAAATTAGCAAAGCCCAGGAATTTCTGCAGACTTTTTAGAGATGTCGGCTGAGTCCAATCCTGGATGGCCTGAACCTTAACCGGATCCATCTCGATAGTAGAAGGGGAAAAGATGAACCCCAAAAATGAAACTTTCTGCACACCGAAGAGACACTTTGATCCCTTCACGAACAAGGAATTAGCACGCAGTACCTGGAAAACCATTCTGACTTGCTTCACATGAGACTCCCAATCATCTGAGAAGATCAAAATGTCATCCAAGTAAACAATCAAGAATTTATCCAGATACTCACGGAAAATGTCATGCATAAAAGACTGAAAAACAGATGGAGCATTGGCAAGTCCGAACGGCATCACCAGATACTCAAAATGACCCTCGGGCGTATTAAATGCCGTTTTCCATTCATCTCCCTGCCTGATTCTCACCAGATTATACGCACCACGAAGATCAATCTTAGTAAACCAACTAGCCCCCTTAATCCGAGCAAACAAGTCAGAAATCAATGGCAAGGGATACTGAAACTTAACAGTGATCTTATTAAGAAGGCGGTAATCAATACACGGTCTTAGCGAACCATCCTTCTTGGCTACAAAAAAGAACCCTGCTCCCAATGGTGACGACGATGGGCGAATATGTCCCTTCTCCAGGGACTCCTTCACATAACTGCGCATAGCGGTGTGTTCAGGTACGGACAAATTAAATAAACGACCCTTAGGGAATTTACTACCAGGAATCAAATCGATAGCACAATCACAATTCCTATGCGGAGGTAGGGCATCAGACTTGGACTCTTCAAATACATCCTGAAAGTCCGACAAGAACTCTGGGATGTCAGAAGGAATGGATGACGAAATAGACAAAAATGGAACATCACCATGTACTCCCTGACAACCCCAGCTGGTTACCGACATAGAGTTCCAATCCAATACTGGATTATGGGTTTGTAGCCATGGCAACCCCAACACGACCACATCATGCAAATTATGCAGTACCAGAAAGCGAACAACTTCCTGATGTGCAGGAGCCATGCACATGGTCAGCTGGGCCCAGTACTGAGGCTTATTCTTGGCCAAAGGTGTAGCATCAATTCCTCTCAACGGAATAGGACACCGCAAAGGCTTCAAGAAAAATCCACAACGTTTAGCATAATCCAAATCCATCAGATTCAGGGCAGCGCCTGAATCCACAAACGCCATGACAGAATACGATGACAAAGAGCACATTAAGGTAATGGACAAAAGGAATTTGGACTGTACAGTACCAATAACGGCAGAGCTATCGAACCGCCTAGTGCGTTTAGGACAATTAGAAATAGCATGAGTAGAATCACCACAATAGAAACACAGTCTGTTCAGACGTCTGTGTTCTTGCCGTTCTACTTTAGTCATAGTCCTGTCGCACTGCATAGGCTCAGGTTTACTCTCAGACAATACCGCCAGATGGTGCACAGATTTACGCTCGCGCAAGCGACGACCGATCTGAATGGCCAAGGACATAGACTCATTCAAACCAGCAGGCATAGGAAATCCCACCATTACATCCTTAAGAGCTTCAGAGAGACCCTTTCTGAACAAAGCCGCTAGTGCAGATTCATTCCACAGAGTGAGTACTGACCACTTCCTAAATTTCTGACAATATACTTCTACATCATCCTGACCCTGGCATAAAGCCAGCAGATTTTTCTCAGCCTGATCCACTGAATTAGGCTCATCGTAAAGCAATCCCAGCGCCTGGAAAAATGCATCAACATTACTCAATGCAGAATCTCCTGGTGCAAGAGAAAACGCCCAGTCCTGTGGGTCGCCGCGCAAAAAAGAAATAATAATCAAAACCTGTTGAATAGGATTACCAGAAGAATGAGGTTTCAAGGCCAAAAATAGCTTACAATTATTTCTGAAGCTCAGGAACTTAGTTCTGTCACCAAAAAACAAATCAGGAATCGGAATTCTTGGTTCTAGCATCGATTTCTGATCAATAGTATCTTGAATCTTTTGTACATTTACAACGAGATTATCCATTGAGGAGCACAGAGCCTGAATATCCATGTCCACAGCTGTGTCCTGAAGCACTCTAATGTCTAGGGGAAAAAAAAGACTGAAGACAGAGCTAAGAAAAAAAAATGATGTCAGGATTTCTTTTTTCCCTCTATTGGGAATCATTGGTGTGGCTCCTTGTACTGTTATGGCTGGCAATCAGGCAACACAGCGTGCAGTAATCAGCGCACATACAGAGATCTGGCAATAACCAAAAACAATAGGACGAGCTCTGAGACGTGGAATCTCTGTAGACTGCAGTACCTGATCTATCCTCACACAACTATAAGCAGCAGTGGATTGCGCCTATCACTACCTATGCAACTCGGCACTGCCTGAGGAGCTGACTAGCCTGAAGATAGAAATACAAGCCTGACTTACCTCAGAGAAATACCCCAAAGGAATAGGCAGCCCCCCACATATAATGTCTGTTAGCAAGATGAAAAGACAAACGTAGGAATGAAATAGATTCAGCAAAGTGAGGCCCGATATTCTAGACAGAGCGAGGATAGCAAAGAGAACTATGCAGTCTACAAAAAACCCTAAAACGAAAACCACGCAAAGGGGCAAAAAGACCCACCGTGCCGAACTAACAGCACGGCGGTGCACCCCTTTGCTTCTCAGAGCTTCCAGCAAAAGTTAATAGCAAGCTGGACAGAAAAAACAGAAAACAAACTAGAAGCACTTATCTAGCAGAGCAGCAGGCCCAAGGAAAGATGCAGTAGCTCAGATCCAACACTGGAACATTGACAAGGAGCAAGGAAGACAGACTCAGGTGGAGCTAAATAGCAAGGCAGCCAACGAGCTCACCAAAACACCTGAGGGAGGAAGCCCAGAGACTGCAATACCACTTGTGACCACAGAAGTGAACTCAGCCACAGAATTCACAACAGTCCTCGCCAATGGAATGGCGAGCTTTAATTAAGAGAGGGGGAATGTAAGGAGGTTGCTTTCCCTGCTCCTTGCCTGGAACCACTTAGTCAGACAGCTGGGTTGCTGGGGGGAAGACTTTCTGCCCTGGACAGAGGGGACCAGGTGACTGCTGGGAGGAGAGAGGAAGAGAGAGGGGTGTGGTAAGAAAAGAGTGGGAGAGCAAAGAGAGGGCAGCCCGCCAAAGAGAGGGCAGGCTGCAGCGCCGTGCTCCCCTAAAGGTAGTGCTCCCCGTGAGGGCACTGAGGCTGAGATACCCACCATAGTGAAGGCTGTATGTGAGGGTGTAGACTCGGAAGCCTCCTGAATCAGAGAAGACTCTTCCCCTGACAGCGCAGAGACAGTGACCCGGGCGCAGCCCCGTGACCGCAGTGACAAGCAATGATCCCTGAGTGTGATAAGTAACTGCCGAGTGTGTGTGTGACATCCTTACTACAGAGAAACTGCCAGGCTAACATACAGAGACTCCTGCAGCAATGACCGAGACTGTGCTACTTCCTGATTTCAGTTTCACTTTGAGGATAAAAGAGTGCAAAGGTTTAACCCCAGAGTCTCCAGTTCTCAAGACTGGAAAGACTTCAGAATCTTCAAATGCTGCTGGTGACTGTACCCACATTGGAATAAGGACCCTCCAGTCAGGATCTCCCTGGACTGATAAGATACAAGAACACTTGGTTTTTTTCCATTTCTATTCTGCTTAACTGTTTCATAGCTTCAGTTAACTTGTGTACTGTTATACTGCTTGCTTTATCTTTACTAATCCCCTGGTTTTCTCCCTGCGAGGAGAATCTTACTCCTGTTAATAAATCCCCTTCAACAGTTGGTCTGTCTGTTCCGTGGTGACATACTCTACCCTGCACTCTATTACACTGCCAAAAGAAATTTACACTGTTAGGCCAGTCTCACATGTCCAGATAATTCCGGTACCGGAAAAATCGGTACCGGAATTATCCGGGTCCGTGTGCCCGTGCGTTTCTGTGGCACATCAGTGTGGCACACGTGTGGCACACGTGTGCCGCCCGTGTGCCGACTGGGTACCACACGCACCGTGCAGGAGACAGCGCTAGAGATATGGTGCTGAAGCTGCCATTCATATCTTCTCTGCAGCAGCGTTTGCTGTAGAGAAGATATGAATAATCCTTTTTTTTTGTTTCTCGTGTTTAAAATAAAGATCCATGTCCCCACCCCCCTCCCACCCCTTGTGCGCCCGACCGCTGTTATTAAAATACTCACCCGGCTCCCTCGCTGGCGCTGCTTCCTGTCCTGGCCGCACCTTCTACTGTATGAGCGGTCACGTGGGGCCGCTCATTTACAGTAATGAATATGCGGCTCCACCGCTATGGGAGGTGGGGCCGCATATTCATGACTGTAATCGGCGGCCCCACGTGACCGCTCATACAGTAGAAGGTGCAGCCAGAACAGGAAGCAGCGCCAGCCAGCGAGGGAGCCGGGTGAGTATTTTAAGAACAGCGGGCGGGTGCACAGGGGGTGGGAGGGGGGTGGGCACATGGATCTTTATTTTAAACACGAGAAACAAACAAACAAAAAGAATATTCATATCTTCTCTACAGCAAACGCTGCTGCAAAGAAGATATGAATGGCGGCTTCAGCACCAGTGGTGGGGACAGCGCTTACTGTAGCGCTGTCTCCTGCACGGCACACGGACTGCACACAGACAACGTCCGTGTGCGGTACGTGTTTTACACGGACCCATTGACTTTAATGGGTCCGTGTAATCCGTGCGCTCCCACGAACACTGACATGTCTCCGTGTTTGGCACACGGAGACACGGTCCGCAAAAAATCAATGACATCTGCACAGATGCATTGATTTCAATGTGTCTACGTGTGTCAGTGGCTCCGGTACGCGAGGAAACTGTCACCTCACGTACCGGAGCCACTGATGTGTGAAACCGGCCTAAAGGTACCATCACATTAAGCGATGCTGCAGCGATCTAGACAACGATGCTGATCGCTGCAGCGTCGCTGTTTCGTCGCTGTTTGGTCGCTGGAGAGCTGTCACACAGACAGCTCTCCAGCGACCAACGATCCCGAAGTCCCCGGGTAACCAGGGTAAACATCGGGTTACTAAGCGCAGGGCCGCGCTTAGTAACCCAATGTTTACCCTGGTTACCATTGTAAAAGTAAAAAAAAAAACACTACATACTTACATTCCTGTCCCGTCCCCCGGCCTCAGCTTCCCTGCACTGTGTAAGCGCACTGGCCGGAAAGCAGAGCGGTGACGTCACCGCTGTGCTTTGCTTTACGGCCGGCCGGCGCTGACACTGGGGGACGCAGGGAAGCTGACGCTGAGGAACGTAACAGGAATGTAAGTATGTAGTGTTTTTTTTTTTACTTTTACAATGGTAACCAGGGTAAACATCGGGTTACTAAGCGCGGCCCTGCGCTTAGTAACCCGATGTTTACCCTGGTTACCAGTGAAGACATCGCTGAATCGGCGTCACACACGCCAATTCAGCGATGTCAGCGGGTGATCCAGCGATTAAATAAAGTCCTGGACTTTCCCCAGCGACCAACGATCTCCCAGCAGGGGCTTGATCGTTGGTCGCTGTCACGCATAACGATTTCGTTAACGATATCGTTGCTACGTCACAAAAAGCAACGATATTGTTATGTGTGACGGTACCTTAAGAAGAAGGTGAAGTACTTTTAATCAGTGCAGGAGCAGCAGAAATCAGACACTGCAGTCTTCTGTCTCCTCTCTGTGCTGGTAAATCCGTAACATGCCATTTCCATTATTATAGAAGTACAGCAGAAGATTTTGCTTTTCTCCAAAGCTATATGAGTTGATTTCCTAAAATAGTACAAAGACACTTTCTAGGAAAAAAAAATATTTTCTGCAGTTGTACCAAAGTGAACCTACATGTATATTTTTCATTATGAGAAATTGGTTGAAGAATTTTAAAAGTAAAAGACTTTGGAATGAAGAGTTTGGTTTCCATGGCACATTAGTTTCATCGGATCTCTGACTAGACAGATAAACATTCTCGGAATAGATGCCAGACAGACGCCGATTCATATCACAATTACATAATAAAATGAACAATAAAAGAAATATTGATTGATAAATAATCTGTCTGGCATCAGCAGATTCACTGGAAAAATCACTAAAATAACAATATCTCTTTGCGATGCCTAATTTGGTGGAGGAAATTTCCTAGTGAATTGAGCCTGTATACATAGTAACAGGATCGTTTAGTGAATATTATATTTCTAGGCAACGTGAAGGACAATGATGTATCTTGCAATGTGTTAGATAGAATTGATGGTCTTATAATAAAATAAACTAAATCAGGCCAGAAAAAAATAAAAAGTCAATCTAGTAAATGTAACAACAACAACCTACAGAGGAGACTATGCAACAGTACATAATTAATCAGTAATCTTTATTAGGTTATGATTAACATTGAAAAACAATAAAAAGGCATTTAAAAAAAAGGGAATTTATGACTATGGAAAAAAAGGTACAGTACAACGCTGCAAAGTCTGAAAATCTAATGCTGCTAATGTGCTAGTGCATATACAACCAGGTGAAAATTAATTAAAAAAAACCACCAAATGTAAAGACAATACATAGAGCAATAGTCTATAGATAGTATTGATAAAATTAGAATTGTGTCACCCATCTAATTCAAGTAACCTCAATTGACTCTATATTGAAAACCTGTGCTGCTAAAAGAAGGAGTAAAAAATGACGACAGCAGCAATTCAACAAAGGATATCACATAATGTGAGGGTCATCAGCACGTCAACTAGTACCACTCCAATGTGCGTTTCACAATAGCTTCTTCAAGGGAGCTTTGTTGTATTTTTTTGCAGCCACTTTTTACTTCATTTTTTGCAGCACAGGTTTTCTATATGGAGACATGCCTGATTTGATCACTGTGTCAGTGGGTCCGTGAAAAAAAAAAAAAAAAAAAAAATCGGACAGCATTCGAATGCCAATGTGTATTATGTGTTCTACGGTGAGTGAACATGTCAAAATGGTGATACAGTGAGGGAGGGTGTGTTTGTGACAGCACCAGCAACAGCGTCTCCCACCTGCATATGTGTCATAAATGTAGTATCTTGTATACACATGCAGAGTGCATGCTATGAACAGAGATACATCACACTGACAGCCTTATCCATCACTGCACTGCATTTGTTTCTGCAATTTATCTCCATAGTCTTCTTTAAAGGACTTCCAGTAGGCCAAGAAAAATACCTGCACAAAATGTAAGAACAAAAATTGCATCTATTTTAAAACTGCTTGTGTAAAGGAACCTTAAAGCATCAAATTTTATGGCAAGTAGATCTGTCATTGCACTTCAAATTTTAAAGGATTGTCCACCAAGAAACCCAAACTGTATCTTTTTTGCAGCAAAACCCCTGCGGCAAAAATGTGCGGTTCTATATGCATTTTTTTAATGCGTTTTTGTACAGCAATGAATGCTTTTTGGAGCTAAATAAAGATACCGTATTTAAAAAAATGTTTTGTGATGTAATTTTTTGGTTCTTTTCATTCCGATGCAGTAGCATCAGGGCAATGGTATTAGGGCTTGGTGTCGACAGCTGTCTCTGACACCAAGCCCTAGGATTAGTAATGCCAGACACCCTAATTTCTAAACTGGAAGTAGTTAAAGAGAATCTGTCAGCAGGATTGTGCACAGTAATCTACAGTGTCAGGACGGAGCCATTACAATTATGAAAATGATACTTTGGTTGATGAAATCCGTCTTGTGGTTGTTGTTTAATCTTTATTTTCAGTTTTTCCCCTCAGGTACGGCCTGTGAGGGGGTCTTCATGTGGTGCTCTGATTAGGTATTCATCAGTATGGCTTCGGACAGGTCATTGATCCCTCACTGACCTGCCCCCTATTTTACATACTGAATATATGTTTTGAAAAAAAATATCACATTCAGCGGGCAGGCTCTTGCTCTGTAGCATGATCGCATCTATAATATCCATTTAATTATTTTATTTTGTGATATAAATTTATTTAGAAAACAAAAAGTCTCTCTCAAAATGGCACCGGCTGAACCTGCGCAGTAGCATCTATCACCGCTCTGATAGATGATACTGCGCAGGTGCCACCCGCGCCATTTCGCTACAGGGAAAAAAATGTCTTCACCAAGATGGTGCTGGCGGTGCCTGTGCAGTAGCATCTATCGGCGATCGTATAGATGCTACTGCACAGGCGCCGGTGGTGCCATTTTCCTAAAGAAAAAAGTTGTCTCCATCAAGATGCGCAGTTGCCAACATTTTGAGAGAGGTTTTTTTTTCCTGAATAAATTTATAGCACCAAATAAAATAATTAAATGGACGTTATAGATGCGGCGGCGCCTGCACTGTACCATAATTGCATCTATAATATCCATGTAATTATTTTATTTGGTGATATAAGTTTATTCAGAATAAAAAGTTCTCTCTCAAAATGGCGCCTTGCATCTATTGGCGATCCTGGCGCAATTTTGCAAGAGCAAAAAAATATTTGTCTCCACCAAGATGGCGCCGGTGCCGCCTTCGCAGTAGCATCTAACGGATCACCGATAGATGCTACTACGCAGGTGCGGCTGGCGCCATTTTGAGATAATTTTTTTAATGAATACATTTATGTCACCAAATAAAATAATTAAATGGACATTATAGTTGCCATCATGATACAGTGCAGGCGCCTCCGGCGGCACCTGCCTACTGATTGTCAATTTCTTTTTTATTTTTTCAAAACATATTATATTTAGTATGATCAGTGACCTGTCAGAAGCCATACTGGTGAATACCTGATTAGAGCACCACATAAAGAGCCCCCACAGGCCGCCCCGAAGAATCAGAATCTCATTAACTGAAAATAAAGATTAAACAACAGCCACAAGATGGATTTAATCAACCCAGGTATCATTTTAAACAGTATAATGGCGCCAACCTGACACTGTTTGTAGGTTACTGTACACAATCCTGCTGCCATGTTCCCTTTAATTAAACACATACACATATTACCACCAGCCTATGTAGGAGCGTTAACAGAATGAACCTACATAATATGACCTCTCTGTTATTGAAAATAAATCTATATACAAAAACGAACATTGGTGTTACCGCCATATTGTGACGATATGCAACTTTGATGGTCGCAATACTCTGAGTGCCCCTATAACAATACAGTAATGCTTAAGTGCCCACTTTACATTTAATAATCTCCCCTAAGTTCCCTCATGTACTGCTCCATTATACACAGTATGGTGAGCTCAAAGCTTCCATATACACAGTATAAGGCCCCCACAGCTCCCCTATACCCAGTATAATGAGTCTATAACTCCCCGATGCACCGTATGATGTTCTCACTGCTCCCTTTTACGCAGTATAATGCTGACAGAGCTCCACTATAGAAAGTATAATGCCCCCCAGAGCTCCCCTATATACAGTGTAATGGGCCAACAGCTCCCATATGCACAATATGCCTTCACAGTTCCCTTTACACAGTATGGTGGGTCCACAGCTCCCTTATAAACAGTATGATGGGCCTGCAGCTTCTGTCAAACAGTATGATGTCCCTCACAGTTCCCCTGTACACAGTATGATGGGGCCACAGCTTCCTTATTCACAGTATGATGAGCCCGCAGCTCCCTTATCACAGTATGAAGGGTCGGCAGCTCCCTTATACAGAGTATCATAGGCCCGCTGCTCCCTTATGCACAGTATGATGGACCCGCAGCTTTCCTATACACAGTATGATGGGTCCGCAGCTCCCTTATACACAGTATGATGGACCCGCAGCTCCCTTATACACAGTATGATGGGCCCGCAGCTCCCTTATACACAGTATGATGGGCCCACAGCTCCCTTATACACAGTATGATGGACCCGCAGCTCCCTTATACACAGCATGATGAGCCCGCAGCTCCCTTATACACAGTATGATGGACCCGCAGCTCCCCTATACACAGTATGATGGGTCCGCAGCTCCCTTATACACAGTATGATGGACCCGCAGCTCCCTTATCACAGTTATCGCAGCTTCCTTAGGCCGGTTTCACACGTCCAGATAACTCCGGTACCGGAGTTATCCATGTTCGTGTGCTCACGTGGCACATCAGTGTGGCACACGTGTGGCAGCCGTGTGCCGCCTGAGGACCACACGGACCGTGCGGGAGAGACAGCGCTACAGTAAGCGCTGTCCCCACTGCGTGTGGTGCTGAAGGCGGCATTCATCTCTTGTCCCCTGCAGGAGAGAAGAGATGAAAAATCAAGTTTTTTTTGTTTGTGTTAAAAATAAAGTTTGGGGGTCACCTCCCGCCTCCCATCCCCTGTGCGCCCGCCCGCTTGCAGTATTGCGCCGGCAGCAGGTCCTGTGTGAGCGGTCACGTGATACCGCTCATTACAGTGATGAATATGCGGCGGATTCCTATACAGCAGCAGGTGTAAAACACTGCGGAATCCATACAAAATTGACATGCTGCAGAAAATACAACGCAGCGTTTCTGCGTGGTATTTTTCGCACCATGTGCACTGCGGATTTGGTTTTCCATAAGTTTACATGGTACTGTACAACGCATGGAAAACTGCTGCGGATCCGCAGCGGCCAATCCGCAACGTGTGCACATAGCCTGAGAGTGAGAAAGTGGTCAGAACGAGGCTCCCATAGACTCACATTGAGTAGTGACCTCTGCAAAGACCAATAAAAGACCCAGGTGGTACGTATCAAAGGCCCCCTATCCCCCCATCTCCAGCCTCCCCAGACAGCAAATATTACATGATAGATCACATATAATATCATAACAAAACATAATATTCAGCCCCCAGGGTCCTGTCCCTCCTCCCCCACTTCAGCCCCAATGCCCCCATCAACTCACATCCACCCCCTCAGTGCCCTGTCCCACTTCACCCACCTTCAGCCCCCACAACACCCCCATGGTCTCACATTTACCCCCAGTGCCCCGTCTCCCCTCCCCCACTTCAGTAACCAATACCCCCATCATCTCACATCCACCCCCTCAGTACCCTGTCGCCCCTCCCCCACTTTCAGCCCTCACAATACCCCAATGGTCTCACATTCACCTCACAGTGACATACCTGAATTTAATAAGCTTAAAATGTTCCATCCCCACTTACTGATAACGTTTGCAGGCAGGACCAGGAAGTGTCTAGGTGAAATGCAAGGTGTGGGCACTAGGACCCAGCGTGAGCCAATCCCAGTGTGCACAGAGTGAAGAAACACTGCAGCTGGAGAAAAGCTTCATGATCAGGTCAGACAGGCGAAACCATTCACTGCAGGAGGGAGACTGCAGCCGGCCACTGTGCTAGCAGCGTGCAGAGTCTCCATCAGATGGGAGCAGACATTATCCTGCTCTGCTCCTATGCTGTGTTCTGCCTCCTCACAGAAGTGGCCCTGGCTCCCGGTGGGCCCCTTCATGTGACAGGGCCTGGGGCGATGGCTACGCTACTGCCGTGCACACTAATTGTGAGCATAGGGGAACATCACCACATTGCCGCACTCTACAAAAATGAACACTGATATTACTGTCATATGGTGACCATATAGGGGTAGATACCTTTCCTGCCGACAATAGAAGAGATCACAGTACAGTTATATATGGTGACTTACAGCTGATGTCCCTTGTATGGGCACTGCATTCAGGGATCTTCTGCACAGGCGATTCACTGTGACCTCCGGTGTGCATGCCAATAAGGTGCTCTCACCACTTACTCCTTGCATAGTCGTCACTAGGAACCATGTGTACATGGCGATGACTATGCAGAGGGGAAGTGGGTAGAGCACCTTACCGCCATGCAAACCAGAGGTCACTGGAGTGGAAGTCACTGACGCCTGTGCAGAAGAACCCTGAATACAGTGCCCATAGAAGGGAGGATGAGGTACGTATTTCTGAGGGAGTGCAGGGCACAGGCGCAGGATTCTGACGCTGTAACGGAAGCTGATGGGAGGGGGGTAGCATTACAATGAGGACAGGAGGCAGGGATTTCTTCCAGGCACCGCACACCCCATAGCCTGTAAGCTGTAAGAAATCATTAACAGAAAGAATGAATATAACATTTATCAGCAACAAGACCGTTAATATGAGGCATACAGGTAGGACTAATGTGACATTTCTATTACCTGTGTGCCCATATTAATAAGTCATATACGTCCCGGGGGGTGACAGATTCCCTTTGAATGTGATGCAGCTCATGGTTACTATATGGGGGGCTTGTTATACTAATACCTGTAAAACACCCAATTGGTAAGTATCAGAAACCCCCTATCTCCAGCCCTCCCCAGATAGCAACTATTACATGTAATAGGGTGCATATCATCTCCTAACAAAACATAATAATCAGCCCCCCAGTTCCCTGTCACCCCTCACTCTCCTCAGCACACACACTACCCTCAAATTCTTACATTCACCCCGAGTCCCTGTCCCCCCTCCCCCACAATACCCCCATCCTCTCACATTCACCCAGGGCCATATTTAGAGTTTATGCTGCCCTAGGCACTTTTAGTGCTGCCTCCCCCTTTGGTGAGTATGACACTATCCTCAGTGACTTTGTCAAAAATCGCTGATGTGAAAGTCGCCTTTTGCAGCAGATCCGGCAGTTTTTCCGCATCTGCCGCGTAACGGATCACTTACGGCAACACTGCGTTCGGCCTCATTCATTCCCTATGGGATTTGCGGACATTTGCGGCACTTGCCGCGATCTGGCAAATGCGGTATCATACCTCCCGCGGCAAATTTTAGGCCATGCCTCTGACCACACCCATTTCACAACTAGTGACACCCATATCCACGCCTCAACCACACCTATTTAGTACTGCTGATCACATTGTTTCATAAACAATAATTAGAAAAAAAAATATGGCCACACAGTTTTCCATACTGTATAATGACCCCACATGATGCTCAATACTGTATAATGGCCCCACATGATGCTCAATACTGTATAATGGCCACACATAATGCTCCATACTGTATAATGGCCACACAAGGCTCTATACTGTATAATGGCCACACAGTGCTCCATACTGTATAATGGCCCCATATGATGCTCAATACTGTATAATGGCCACACATGATGCTTCATACTGTATAGTGGCCACACATGATGCTCCATACTGTATAATGGCCACACAGTGCTCTATACTGTATAATGGCCACACAGTGCTCCATACTGTACAATGGCACAACATGATGCTCAATACTGTATAATGGCCACACATGATGCTCAATACTGTATAATGGCCACACAGTGCTCTATATTGTATAGTGGCCACACATGATGCTCCATACTGTATAATGGCCACATAGTGCTGTACACTGTATAATGGCCACACATGATGCTCCATACTGTATAATGACTGTTGTGAATTCTGTTGTCGGGCTCCCTCCTGTGGTCATGAATGGTACTTCGGCTGGTTCTGTCCATGGACTTCCTCTGGTGGGTGTTTCTGAGTTTCACAGGTGACGAGGTTAATTCGTTAGCTGCTGCTCTATTTTACTCCACTTAGATCTTTGCTCCATGCCACCTGTCAATGTTCCAGTATTGGTCTGTTCACTCCTGGATCGTTCTTGTGACCTGTCTTCCCATCAGAAGCTAAGTTCCAGCTTGTATTTCTTTGGTTTGCTATTTTTCTGTCCAGCTTGCTATTTAATTTGTTGTCTTGCTTGCTGGAAGCTCTGGGACGCAGAGGGAGACCCTTCGCACCGACTCACGGTGCGGAGGCGCTCCCTCTGCATCCCAGAGCTTCCAGCAAGCAAGACAACAAATTAAATAGCAAGCTGGACAGAAAAATAGCAAACCAAAGAAATACAAGCTGGAACTTAGCTTCTGATGGGAAGACAGGTCACAAGAACGATCCAGGAGTGAACAGACCAATACTGGAACATTGACAGGTGGCATGGAGCAAAGATCTAAGTGGAGTAAAATAGAGCAGCAGCTAACGAATTAACCTCGTCACCTGTGAAACTCAGAAACACCCACCAGAGGAAGTCCATGGACAAAACCAGCCGAAGTACCATTCATGACCACAGGAGGGAGCCCGACAACAGAATTCACAACAAATGACCCCACATGATGCTCAATACTGTATAATGGCCACACATGATGCTCCATACTGTATAATGCCCCACTCCCATCTTGTATGCATGGCTCATCTCCCCCCTCCCATCTTGTATGCATGGCTCATCTCCCCCCTCCCATCCTGTATGCATGGCTCATCTCCCCCCTCCCATCCTGTATGCATGGATCATCTCCCCCTTCCCATCCCATGTGCATGGCTCACCTCACCCCCCTCCCATCTTGTGTGCATGGCTCATCTCACCCCTTCTCCTCCCATCCAGTATGCATGGCTCATCTCACCCCCCTCCCATCCTGTATGTATGGCTCATCTCACCCCCGTCCCATCCTGTATGCATGGCTCATCTCCCCTCCCCTCCTGTATGCATGGCTCGGCTCCCCACTCCCATCTTGAATGGCTCAGCTCCCTGTCCTCCTTCATCCTCTCCCCCATCCTCCCTGGCTGTCATACTCACCTTTCCCACACCGCACCGAACATCCCTCCATCTCTGTCCCGGCGCAGCACCTTCTTCCTGCGTGAGTGGTCACGTGGTACTGTTCATTATGGTCATGAATATGCATCCATATTCATCACCTTAATGCGCGGTACCACGTGACCGCTCACACAGGACGACCTGCCAGCGCTGAGACCAGGCATCGGTGGAGTAGGGAGAGTATGACGTCTTCAAGGAGGCAGGCAGGCGGCGGGGGGGGGGGGAAAGGGGGTCGGTAGGGAGGTGACCCCGGACTTTAATTTAAAAAAAACAAAACAAAAAAACAGAAAAAAAAAACTTGCTCATGTGCCGCCCCCGGTATCGTTCTGCCTTAGGCACGTGCCCTCAAGTGCCTAGTGGCAAATACGGCCCTGCATTCACTCCCAGTGCCCTGTCCCTCCTCCCCCACTTCAGCCCCCACAATACCCCCATCCTCTCACATTTACCCCCAGTGACCATGACATGCCTTCATTTAATCAATATAATAAATTCCATTCCCACTTACTGATGACGTTTCCAAGCAGTGAGGCAGGACCAGGAAGTGTCTGAGTAAAATGCAAGGTGGGCACTAGGACCCAGCATACCTGAACCAATTCAAGCATGCAGTGAAGCAAACTTCAACCTGGCAGAAGCTCCTCAGGTCAGTATGTGTACAGTGCAGGAGGGAGACTAGCTACTAGTGCTAGCCAGCGTGCAGAATCTCTGTCAGGCAGGGGAGCATGCATTTTGCTGCTTTTTTCCTGTGCTATGTTCTGCCTCATCAAAGAAGTAGCAGTGACTCCTGGTGGGCTCCATCATGTGACGGAGCATGGGGCAACAGCCCCTCCAGTGGCTACACTACTGGCTGTAACCAAACAGCAACTGTTATTTTTTGCAAAAAAATGAAAGAATAAAATTATGTGGGCTCCGCACAATTTTCATAACCGCAGAGGGAAAGCCTACAGCTGAGGGTTGATGTTAATATTCTGGGAAGGAGCCCATAGTCATAAAGGTTCCCAGGCTATTAATATCAGCTCACAGCTGTTTGCTAATTCTTTACTGGCTGGTTTACAGGGGGACCCCAGAAAAAAATTGACGTAAGGCCCCCCTATAAAATTTAACCAGCAAAGGCTAGGCAAACAATTAGATATTAATAGCTTAGGAAGGACCCTAGGCCCCTCCGAGACTAAAAACATCAGCTCTTGGCCCAAAAATGGTGCACTTAATCTGGCACATAGCCTCACTCTTCCCACTTGCCCTGGTGCAGTCGCAAGTGGGGTAATGGTTGGGGGGATGATGTCACTTTTGTATTGTCAGGTGACATCAAGCCCAGAGGTTAGTAATAGAGAGGTGTTTATAAGACGCCCCCATTACTAACCCCATAGTCATATTGTAAAAAAACAGACACCCAGAATAAAGTCCTTTATTTGAAATAATGACAGTCTTCTTTATTGATTCTAAATTAAATCACACCCACCAAACGCCTGATCCATTGAAACCAACGTCTCCTTTAACTGAATTAAAATAATAAAGAACAATTCCTCACCTGTCCACCGAGAAGATAAGAATCCATAATGTTCGATGACGATCATCATGATCCTGTGGACTTTGAAAGTAGATCAGTGACTGCTCTCAAGGATAACCTGCTACACACTGACAGGAGCATGTAATCTCTCCTGCAGTGTGCAGCGCTGAGCTGTGTTGAGAAAGTTCACCAGAGTCCATCAGCTGAGAAAGTTCACTGCAGTTTAGCTCAGTGAGTTCACATCAGAATAAAGATCTGCTGTGAACTCACTGAGCTGAACTGCGGTGAACTCAGTGACTTTTTCTCAAGGTGCTGAGGTCATCGCAGTTCAGCTGGGAATGCAGCCTCAGTGACCAGTGGTAACCTCGAAGATGTCACCGATGCTCACTGATGCTGTTCTCGCAGCAGCTCATTCCCAAGTGGTTCTCAACCTGGACGGTAGCACGTTGGCACGGTCCAGGTTGAAAACTATTTATCCCCAGTCATGGAGTACAGTGTGGGGAAGAATGTCAGACAGGTGAGGGATATTGTGATTTTTTTTTATTTACAGTCCATAGAAAAACACTGGCATGTTCACAGACCCATTCACTTGAATGGGTCTATATGTGTGTCTCTGGTACATGTGAAAACTGTCGCCACATGTACCGGACACACTGACATCTGAAAGAGGCCTAACACAGATCCAAAACATAACCATTAGAAAGTAAGTGCAGAGTCTTTTTAAAATAAAATTGTTGGAGCGAACTAATAATATTCTCGTTTATAAATTCAATGTGTGCCCTTGAATTGGTATTATTTTAAGCTATGTAACCTCTGACAGAATGTATTCCTGCACAATCTACCACAATCCTCTGTTAGAGGCAGACGTCATTATCATTTTACCTTAGCATTTAATATGCTTATGCCTTGTTATATCTAATCATTGTTAGTTTTAACAGGCTTCTCAACATAGTAACATAGTTAGTAAGGCCGAAAAAAGACATTTGTCCATCCAGTTCAGCCTATATTCCATCATAATAAATACCCAGATCTACGTCCTTCTACAAAACCTAATAATTGTATGATACAATATTGTTCTGCTCCAGGAAGACATCCAGGCCTCTCTTGAACCCCTCGACTGAGTTCGCCATCACCACCTCCTCAGGCAAGCAATTCCAGATTCTCACTGCCCTAACAGTAAAGAATCCTCTTCTATGTTGGTGGAAAAACCTTCTCTCCTCCAGACGCAAAGAATGCCCCCTTGTGCCCGTCACCTTCCTTGGTATAAACAGATCCTCAGCTAGATATTTGTATTGTCCCCTTATATACTTATACATGGTTATTAGATCGCCCCTCAGTCGTCTTTTTTCTAGACTAAATAATCCTAATTTCGCTAATCTATCTGGGTATTGTAGTTCTCCCATCCCCTTTATTAATTTTGTTGCCCTCCTTTGTACTCTCTCTAGTTCCATTATATCCTTCCTGAGCACCGGTGCCCAAAACTGGACACAGTACTCCATGTGCGGTCTAACTAGGGATTTGTACAGAGGCAGTATAATGCTCTCATCATGTGTATCCAGACCTCTTTTAATGCAACCCATGATCCTGTTTGCCTTGGCAGCTGCTGCCTGGCACTGGCTGCTCCAGGTAAGTTTATCATTAACTAGGATCCCCAAGTCCTTCTCCCTGTCAGATTTACCCAGTGGTTTCCCGTTCAGTGTGTAATGGTGATATTGATTCCCTCTTCCCATGTGTATAACCTTACATTTATCATTGTTAAACCTCATCTGCCACCTTTCAGCCCAAGTTTCCAACTTATCCAGATCCATCTGTAGCAGAATACTATCTTCTCTTGTATTAACTGCTTTACATAGTTTTTTATCATCTGCAAATATCGATATTTTACTGTGTAAACCTTCTACCAGATCATTAATGAATATGTTGAAGAGAACAGGTCCCAATACTGACCCCTGCGGTACCCCACTGGTCACAGCGACCCAGTTAGAGACTATACCATTTATAACCACCCTCTGCTTTCTATCACTAAGCCAGTTACTAACCCATTTACACACATTTTCCCCCAGACCAAGCATTCTCATTTTGTGTACCAACCTCTTGTGCGGCACGGTATCAAACGCTTTGGAAAAATCGAGATATACCACGTCCAATGACTCACCGTGGTCCAGTCTATAGCTTACCTCTTCATAAAAACTGATTAGATTGGTTTGACAGGAGCGATTTCTCATAAACCCATGCTGATATGGAGTTAAACAGTTATTCTCATTGAGATAATCCAGAATAACATCCCTCAGAAACCCTTCAAATATTTTACCAACAATAGAGGTTAGACTTACTGGCCTATAATTTCCAGGTTCACTTTTAGAGCCCTTTTTGAATATTGGCACCACATTTGCTATGCGCCAGTCCTGCGGAACAGACCCTGTCGCTATAGAGTCACTAAAAATAAGAAATAATGGTTTATCTATTACATTACTTAGTTCTCTTAGTACTCGTGGGTGTATGCCATCCGGACCCGGAGATTTATCTATTTTAATCTTATTTAGCCGGTTTCGCACCTCTTCTTGGGTTAGATTGGTGACCCTTAATATAGGGTTTTCATTGTTTCTTGGGATTTCACCTAGCATTTCATTTTCCAGCATGAATACCGTGGAGAAGAAGGTGTTTAATATATTAGCTTTTTCCTCGTCATCTACAACCATTCTTTCCTCACTATTTTTTAAGGGGCCTACATTTTCAGTTTTTATTCTTTTACTATTGATATAGTTGAAGAACAGTTTGGGATTAGTTTTACTCTCCTTAGCAATGTGCTTCTCTGTTTCCTTTTTGGCAGCTTTAATTAGTTTTTTAGATAAAGTATTTTTCTCCCTATAGTTTTTTAGAGCTTCAATGGTGCCATCCTGCTTTAGTAGTGCAAATGCTTTCTTTTTACTGTTAATTGCCTGTCTTACTTCTTTGTTTAGCCACATTGGGTTTTTCCTATTTCTAGTCCTTTTATTCCCACAAGGTATAAACCGCTTACACTGCCTATTTAGGATGTTCTTAAACATTTCCCATTTATTATCTGTATTCTCATTTCTGAGGATATTGTCCCAGTCTACCAGATTAAGGGCATCTCTAAGCTGTTCAAACTTTGCCTTCCTAAAGTTCAATGTTTTTGTGACTCCCTGACAAGTCCCCCTAGTGAAAGACAGGTGAAACTGCACAATATTGTGGTCGCTATTTCCTAAATGCCCAACCACCTGCAGATTTGTTATTCTGTAAGGTCTATTAGATAGTATTAGGTCTAAAAGTGCTGCTCCTCTGGTTGGATTCTGCACCAATTGTGAAAGATAATTTTTCTTGGTTATTAGCAGAAACCTGTTGCCTTTAAAACATAAGATTTCATTTAATCCATGCAGGCAACTATATACTTGCTGTATATTTTACAGAGGAGCAATGATAAAATAGTCAACAGTAATGTAAAAAATGTGGATTTAAAGCAGATCACCATGGCCACATGTATTTTTCATAGCAGAAAATGCCCTTCTGTTTTCATTTACATGCTAGGCCTCTAATGTGAAGGCAAATTACAGATGTCTGATTGCTGGGGGTTCCACCACTGAGAATAGGGCTCCTATATCTTAGTGTCTAATGTAAGGGGCTATGGAACGGCTAACACTGCATGGTAAATAGGAGATTAGCCATAACCAAACCAAAGCAGAGGTTTCTGTACTTTCTAAGATATACAGTACAGTTCATGAAAATAAACCAGTAGTTTCATGGCATTGTGACACTAGCCAATTAAATGTAAATTTGCTGGTTGGAAACCAGTGGCAAAGCTTGAAACTCAAACAAAATCTCCAACAGTGCCCCCAACTATCACAGGTCTTTAATAAGCTTGGACTTTTCATTTGGGCCAAAGTGACCTTTTGTACCCACCTAGGCTCCAGGGCCCTTGTGCGACTGCAACATTGCACCTACTATAGTTTTGCCTCTGTTGACTTTTGTCAACCTGAATGGCGTATCACAGCTATTGTTCATAGCAAACACTGATACTTGCAGTTTGTTGAATGCAGCCTGTTCAAACTCTTCTCACATGAAGAAAGTTACCTATTTCTCTCTTCAACTTCAAGACACATCCAGTCTGCTCAGCCTCCACAGTAGACTGACTGACAAGAACACCTAACCTGTTAATATGCAGAGCTAGCCAGGTGTACTAATCACAGCCTGCAGAGCTAGGATTTAACCCTAGCCTACCTGGCATTGCTACATTCCCTTCCCCTCTGCCAAAATCCGGGGGCTAGGCTTCATCTGTTAACACACAGAGCCTACAGAGCTTTAAACTGACCGGAACATGAGGTTCATGCTTCATGACACAATGGTGACCTAGTAACTCCAAGAACCTGCCACTATTTTTGGGTAATGATTTTCGGCTGTGCTGATTTTTAGACAGCAGCAAGGTGGGCTTTTGACCGGGCCAACCAGCAAGGGGTTTCGAGCTGGTCCCCACCTTTCTAGGTTTTTAGTAGGTTGCCATAATATATAATGTGATAATGTGTGCAAAACTGTAAAGCGCTGCGGAATATGTTAGCGCTATATAAAAATAAAGATTATTATTATTTATTATTATATAGGAAAGACCTTGATTTTCCTTGGTCGGTGTACTATATAGTTGACCTCTCCTACTTTTTTCTCTGCCATGTTGCAGTCCATCAGCTTTGAGGTCAAAGGACAGTTTGCTGATATATGACCTGGGGAACAACACCGCCAACAAAAAATATGATGAGGTGTACCGATTTAACCCGGCTCTGACCCCTGCTGGGACTTTGAGCGCCCCTCAGATGTGATCTTGGAACCCTTTTTCTGGGTATCCTTGACATATGAACTCAGATTCCCTTGTCTGTTAAGGGAGTTCTCCACAGCCAAGAATCTTTCCACCAAGTTCACTATGTCATTTGCGTTCTGGAAATCTCCCTGGGCTACCCAGCTTTGCATGGATTTAGGTAGTGAGTGGATAAATTGGTCCACTACCACTTGTTCCTGCATTTGTGCTGGAGAGAAGGTCTCAGGCTGGAGCCATTTTTTGCACCAGGTGTAATAGGTCGAACATCTGGGACCTTGTCTTTTTGGTGCCCCAGAGGTGTACCCGTTGCTCCCGTACTGCTAGGGTTATGTCCAAATGTAACAATCTCTGCCTTCAGCTTATCCTACTCCTTGGCCTCCTACAGGGCAAGGTCATAATATGCCTTCTATGGTTCCCCAGTAAGATAAAGCACCAGTACCTCCACCCAGTTCTCTGAGGCAGTTTCTCCCAGTCTGCCACTCTTTCAAAGACAATCAGAAAATACCTTGATGTCATACTCCAGAGTTATTTTCTGCAAGGCCTCCTGTACTGTTTGCCTTAGATGACTACCTTCACTTTGGCTGCTGGGAGGTGCAGTTTACCTGATCCAGAAAGTTTCTGCCAGGAGAGCCATCTGCTGCTGTTGAACTTGTAACGTTGCTGATCCTGCTTCTGCAAAAGCTACTTTAACTGCTGCTGTTGAAAATGCTGGATCAGGAGGATGTTAGTCTCCTGTTGGGTCTGCTGTTGCATCTGGACCAGTTGCTTAACAAGCTCCTCCATGTTTTCTGACTGTGTTTGCAACGCTGTAGCTGCCTTTACCCAGGACATTCAATCTGTACACTGCAATCACCTGTGCTCTCTGGGGTGTCACACTCGCATAACATCCACCAATTCCATCGCTCTGGTAGGCATTAGTCCTTAGGTAGCATTCACACAGGTAATGCAGTTTTGGTCCAAACACGTGCAGTTTTTTATGATTTCCACAGGTTGCACAACACCAAAACAAACTCAAACACAAATCCCCAGACTTGTCCAGGAGCTAATTAAACAGAACAGACCCTGGCTACATATAAACGGCTGAGCCAGCTTCAGCTTGGCAAAACAAAACAGCTATTGTCCATAACAACCACTGATACTTGCAGATTGGTGCACACAGAGTGTGCAGACTATGCTAGCTTCTCACTTCAACTTTTAGGCTGTGTGTACACGTTGCGGATTTAATTGCGGATCCGCAACGTTTTTTTCTGCACGGAGTTGCATTAAATCCACAATGTAGTGCAAAACTGTTAGTCTATGGGAACCGCACACTTGATGTGCACATGCTGCGGAAAAATCCGCACAGAAACGCAGCGTTTTATTTTACGCAGCATGTCACTTCTTTTGTGCGGTTCTACAGCATTTCTGCACCCATTGACTTCCATTGTGTGAGTCAAATCCGCAGTAAAACCGCAGATGTAAAAACCATCTGCGAATTTGCTGCAGATTTTGTGCAGTTTTGGGTGTCAAAAACGCTGCAGAGGGAAGTGATGTCATGAGTCAGGAGGAGGTGTGTGGGCGGAGTGTAGAGAAAATGGAGTCATACCGTCACATGGGGATAGATGTAAAGCATCTGGTAGAAATGGTAAATATAGTGTATGTGTGTCAGTCTGTGTGTAGTGACTCATTGTAGTCATTCGTTGGATGGGACTACTGCTCCCATCCAAATATGATGATGGGAGAGTTATCCCATCGTCAGGCGACTGACTACAATGGGTTAAAAACAAAAACACATTACACACATTAACAAACAGTGCAAGTAGTACATACTAACCACATACGCCTTGTCCCGAAGGCCTCCCTCGATCATCAATTAAAAAAAAATCCTTGTCTGCCGTAAACCATTTATAGGCTGTCCCACAACATCCTCCGGTGATACACTGCAAGAGTTAATCGCTCCTGCAGTGTATCGGAGCTGCCCGGTCGTTTACTGGAGTTCAATGATCTTCGGGATCTCACGTAACGGCACTTGACATGCGTGAGAAATTTTCTTATGCAGCAGTGTCGTAAAGTGAGAGTCCCGGAGTTCATTGAACTCCGGTAAACTCTCGAGCATGTGCAGTCACACTGCAGGAGCTTTTGCTCCTGTCAGTACGTTTTGGAAGCCGTGGAAAGCAGTCACATCTCCTGATGTGACTGTTCTCCATGGTAGATCGTCGTGGCCCTCAGCATCATATAAGGTGATAAACCAACCAGCGATGGAGAGGAGACAGTAATGTGACGCTCTCTCTCCCATCACTCATAATTATAATAACAAAACAATAACAGTATAATAAAAAAAACAACAACAAAGTAAGATGAGTACACTCCCTGACAGAAGTTATGTTGCTTATCCATGTCATGTAAATAAAAGATTATAACCTGACGTTAAATTCATCCATTGGTTGTATAAATTATTCTTTTGAAAGCTGAAACCCTCCGAAATGTGGTTTAGGTTAAGAAAATCAATTGGCATCAATGCAGGACTATTGATCCGTTAATGGACACAGAATGGTTAGATTTTGGCAAGACAAAAGTTTTGTCGCCCACAGAAAGTAATGTAATATTCAAACAAATAATTAACTTAAAATACAAATATATGTTGCATAATATTGGTGAATTAAGTTGTGGTGCTATTAGAGTCATATTTAACATTTTGTGTGACTTCCATGAGCTTGAAGGACTGCATCCATGAGGTTCAACAATGATTCATACAATTTATTAATGAAGTAATCAGAAATAGCAAAGAATGCAGTCTTACATGCCTGTTATGATACGGTGGTCTAGGAGCAACATGGAACGAGCTCTGAAGGAAGTGGTAACTGTACTGACCGCAGTCCCTAAGCTCAACACAACACTAGAAGTAGCCGTGGAATGCTCCTAACTCTCCCTAGGCATCTCGTCACAGCCTAAGAGCTAACTACCCCTAAAGAAAGAAGCAGGAAAACTATCTTGCCTCAGAGAAAATCCCCAAAGGATAGATTAGCCCCCCACAAATAATGACTGTGAGTGGAGAGGGAAAAGACATACACAGAATGAAACCAGGATGAGCACAGGAGGCCAGTCTAGCTAAATAGATAGGACAGGATGGAATACTGTGCGGTCAGTATAAAACACTACAAGAATCCACGCAGAGTTTACAAAAAATCTCCACACCTGGCTAAAGGTGTGGAGGGCAAATCTGCCTCCCAGAGCTTCCAGCAAGACAGAATAAATTCACACTGATAAGCTGGACAAACATAGAAAGCACAGAATGGATAAGTCCACAATCTATGGACAGAAAAGAGCAAGCAAAAACTTAGCTTAGCTGAACTGGTCAGGATAACAGGGAACTCCAAAGAGATGTGAATCCAACCAGGAACCATTTACAAGTGGCATTGGCTGAGGAAAGAGCCAGACCTAAATAGCCGAGCAGAAGAGACGATAAGTGGAGCAGCCATACCACTAGAAACCACAAGAGGGAGCCCAAGAGCAGAACTCACAAAAGTGCCACTTACAACCACCGGAGGGAACCCAAGAGCGGAATTCACAACACATGCCTCCCAGAGTTCATCTAGATTCTTTGGTTTTGTCTTCCAAGCTTCCTCTTTCATCCTACCCCAAACATGCTCAATGATGTTCATGTCTGGTGACTGGGCTGGCCAGTCCTTGAGCACCTTGAAGTTTTTGCCAGGTTTTTGTTGTAGAGATGGATTTATGAGATGGCGCACCATCATGCTGCAGAACTTGACCCCTTTTATGATTTGGAATATATGAGGTAGCTAATACTTCTTGATATTTTAGGCTATTGATGTTGCCTTCCACCTTGCAAATGTTTCGCACACACCCATACTGAATGTAACCCCTGACCATGATCTTTCCACCACCAAATTTAACTGTTTTCTGGGTGTATTTTGGATCCATACGGGCTCCAGTAGGTCTCCTGCAGTATTTGCGGTGGCTGGGGTGTAATTCTACTGAAGATTCATCAGAGAAAGCCACCTTCTGTCACTTTTCCAGCGTCCATCTGTTTAGCAGGCTGTGGGACTTTGCAAATGCCTCATGGTTTTTTATTTGTCTTTTGTTCAGTGCTGGCTTCTGGGCACTAATTCGACCATGGAGGCCATTTCGAGTCAGAATCCTACAAACTGTTTCAGTTGACACAGGGACTTAAGGTGACCAGGCCTGTTGGAGCTCTGCTGCAGTGAAAGAGGGGTTTGCTTTGGATTTTCTAACCAACAAACGTTCCTCCTGAGCAGTTGTCTTGTGGGGTCTGCCGGACCTGGGCTTGTCAAACACATCTCCAGTCGCTTTAAATCTTTTTGAATTCTTTGTACTTGATGCTGAGACACATTAAAGGTGCCAGCCACCTCTGCAGTGGATCTGATCTTCAGCCACTTGATAATCCAGGCTTTGGTCGCAGGGTGAATTTTTGGCATGTTGTCAGAGCTCAAGTTGCAGTTCAAGTGAAGGTATGGGGTGCTGGGTTTCCTTTTATCCATACACACTAATTAACTGATCATTCACTGAGCACAGGTGAGGATGTAAACTAGGATTGGGTGCATTATATGACCAGGCGACAAAACTATTGTCTTGCCAAAATCTGACCATTCTGTGTCCATTAACTGATCAATATTTCTGCTTTGATGCCAATTTATTTTCTTAAAGGGAATCTGTCACCTGAATTTGGAGGGAACAATCTTCAGCCATAGAGGCGGGATTTTCAGGTGTTTGATTCACCCTTTCCTTACCCGATTGCCTTACAAGATTGCCTTGTGCAGGCATGTACTACGTAGGACAGAGAATGAACTTCAATCCAATATTGCAGCCAGCATGCAGCCAGCGGGTAAGGAAAGGGTGAATCAAACACCCGAAAACCCCGCCCCTATGGCTGAAGATTGTTCCCTCCAAATTCAGGTGACAGAGTCCCTTTAACCTAAACCACATTTCGGAGGGTTTCAGCTTTCAAAAGAATAATTTATACAACCAATGGATGAACTTAACGTCAGGTTATAAGCTTTTATTTATACAACATGGATAAGCGGCATAACTTTTGTCAGGGAGTGTAATGTTTTCTAATAAAAGAAAATATAATTCAATGTTTGGCCAAAAAAAGTAATGATTTTTCTTTGTCTTCAGTTCAGTTTCCTTCCCTCCTCTGCAGGTCTGGCTGCACATCACCAACACAGGAGTATTGCCAGTGCACGGCACCTTCTGGACTCATAAAGTAATCAGCAAAGGTTTCTCTCACAGATGCACCAGAGCTGGATGGTCTTCCCTGACATACGTTGGTCACTGGATTAAATACTGGCTGCTGGTACTCCACATCTACCTCAGTGCTGTAGTCATGAGCATAGTTGTGGAGTAGACAGCATGCCTTAATCACAGCGTCAACGGTGTCAGTATCCAACTGGATGGGTGTGTGAAAGATCCCCCACTGACTACACATGATCCCGAAGGTGCATTCCATATATCTTCGTGCACGACTCAGCCGATAATTAAAAATCCTCCGTCGGACATCCAGTCCCCTTCGTGGGTATGGGCGCAGCAGGTTGGTCGTTAAGGGAAAGGCCTGATCCGATGCCACCGCCATCAGGACCTCAGAAAAATACTTCTTATACAGTTATATGAAAAAGTTTGGGCACCCCTATTAATCTTAAGCTTAATGTTTTATAAAAATTGTTTTTTTTTTGCAACAGCTATTTCAGTTTCATATATCTAATAACTGTTGGACACAGTAATGTTTCTGCCTTGAAATGAGGTTTATTGTACTAACAGAAAATGTGCTATCTGCATTCAAACAAAATTTGACAGGTGCATAAGTATGAGCACCCTTATCATTTTCTTGTTTTAAATAATCCTACCTACTTTTTACTGAATTACTAAAGCACTTTTTTTGGTTTTCTAACCTCATTGAGCTTTGAACTTCATAGCCAGGTGTCATAGCCAGGTGTCAATCATGAGAAAAGCTACTTAAAGTGGCCACTTGCAAGTTGTTCTCCTGTTTGAATCTCCTTTGAAGAGTGGTATCATGGGCTCCTCAAAACAACTGTCTAATGATCTGAAAACAAAGATTATTCAACATAGTTGTTCAGGGGAAGGATACAAAAAGCTGTCTCAGAGATTTAACCTGTCAATTTCCACTGTGAGGAACATAGTAAGGAAATAGAAGAACACAGGTACAGTTCTTGCTAAGGCCAGAAGTGGCAGGCCAAGAAAAACATCAGAAAGGCAGAGAAGAAGAATGGTGAGATCAGTCAAGGATAATCCTCAGACCACCTCCAGAGAGCTGCAGCATCAACTTGCTGCAGATGGTGTCACTGTGCATCGGTCAACTATACAACGCACTTTGCACAAGGAGAAGCTGTATGGGAGAGTGATGCGAAAGAAGCCATTTCTGCAAGCACGCCACAAACAGAGTCGGCTGAGGTATGCAAAAGCACATTTGGAGAAGCCAATTTCTTTTTGGAAGAAGGTCCTGTGGACTGATGAAACCAAGATTGAGTTGTTTGGTCATACAAAAAGGCGTTATGCATGGCAGTCAAAAAACACAGCATTCCAAGAAAAACACTTGCTACCCACAGTAAAATTTGGTGGAGGTTCCATCATGCTTTGGGGCTGTGTGGCCAATGCCGGCACCGGGAATCTTGTTAAAGTTGAGGGACCCATGGATTCCTCTCAGTATCAGCAGATTCTTGACAATAATGTTCATGAATCAGTGACAAAGTTGAAGTTACGCAGGGGATGGATCTTTCAGCAAGACAATGATCCAAAACACCTCTCCAAATCTACTCATGCATTCATGCAGAGAAACAATTACATTGTTCTGGAATGGCCATCCCAGTCCCCAGACCTGAATATCATTGAACATCTGTGGGATCATTTGAAGAGCGCTGTCCATGCTCGTCGAAAATTAAACCTAACTGAACTGGAATTGTTTTGTAAAGAGGAATGGTCAAAAATATCTTCATCCAGAATCCAGGAACTCATTAACCCCTTCATGACCCAGCCTATTTTGACCTTAAAGACCTTGCCGTTTTTTGCAATTCTGACCAGTGTCCGTTTATGAGGTAATAACTCAGGAACGCTTCAACGGATCCTAGCGGTTCTGAGATTGTTTTTTCGTGACATATTGGGCTTCATGTTAGTGGTAAATTTAGGTCAATAAATTCTGTGTTTATTTGTGATAAAAACGGAAATTTGGCGAAAATTTTGAAAATTTCGCAATTTTCACATTTTGAATTTTTATTCTGTTAAACCAGAGAGTTATGTGACACAAAATAGTTAATAAATAACATTTCCCACACGTCTACTTTACATCAGCACAATTTTGGAAACAAAATTTTTTTTTGCTAGGAAGTTATAAGGGTTAAAATTTGACCAGCGATTTCTCATTTTAACAACGAAATTTACAAAACCATTTTTTTTAGGGACCACCTCACATTTGAAGTCAGTTTGAGGGGTCTATATGGCTGAAAATACCCAAAAGTGACACCATTCTAAAAACTGCACCCCTCAAGATACTCAAAACCACATTCAAGAAGTTTATTAACCCTTCAGGTGCTTCACAGCAGCAGAAGCAACATGGAAAGAAAAAATGAACATTTAACTTTTCAGTCACAAAAATGATATTTCAGCAACAATTTTTTTATTTTCCCAATGGTAAAAGGAGAAACTGAACAACGAAAGTTGTTGTCCAATTTGTCCTGAGTACGCTGATACCTCATATGTGGGGGTAAACCACTGTTTGGGCGCACGGCAGGGCTTTGAAGGGAAGGAGCGCCATTTGACTTTTTGAATGAAAAATTGGCTGCACTCTTTAGCGGACACCATGTCACGTTTGGAGAGCCCCCGTGTGCCTAAAAATTGGAGCTCCCCCACAAGTGACCCCATTTTGGAAACTAGACGCCCCAAGGAACTTATCTAGATGCATAGTGAGCCCTTTAAACCCCCAGGTGCTTCACGAATTGATCCGTAAAAATGAAAAAGTACATCTTTTTCACAAAAAAATTCTTTTAGCCTCAATTTTTTCATTTTCACATGGACAACAGGATAAAATGGATCCTAAAATTTGTTTGGCAATTTCTCCTGAGTACACCGATACCTCACATGTGGGGGTAAACCACTTTTTGGGCACATGGTAAGGCTCGGAAGGGAAGGAGCGCCATTTGACTTTTTGAATGAAAAATTATCTCCATCGTTAGCGGACACCATGTCGCGTTTGGAGAGACCCTGTGTGCTTAAACATTGGAGCTCCCCCACAAGTGACCCCATTTTGGAAACTGGACCCGCCAAGGAACTTATCTAGATGCCTAGTGAGCACTTTAAACCCTCAGGTGCTTCACAAATTGATCCGTAAAAATGAAAAAGTACTTTTTTTTCACAAAAAATTTCTTTTCGCCTCAATTTTTTCATTTTCACATGGGCAATAGGATAAAATGGATCCTAAAATTTGTTGAGCAATTTCTCCCGAGTATGGCGATACCTGATATGTGGGGGTAAACCACTGTTTGGTCACACGGCAGGGCTCGGAAGGGAAGGCGCGACTTTTGACTTTTTGAATGGAAAATTAGCTCCAATTGTTAGCGGACACCATGTCACATTTGGAGAGCCCCTGTGTGCCTATGCAATGGAGCTGCCCCACAAGTGACCCCATTTTGGAAACTAGACCCCCCAAGGAACTTATCTAGATGCATACTGAGCACTTTAAACCCCCAGGTGCTTCACAGAAGTTTATAATGCAGAGCCATGAAAATAAAAAATAATTTTTCTTTTCTCAAAAATGTTTTTTTAGCCTGGAATTTCCTATTTTGCCAATGGTAATAGGAGAAATTGGACCACAAATGTTGTTGTCCAGTTTGTCCTGAGTACGCAGATACCCCATATGTGGGGGTAAACCACTGTTTGGGCGCACGGCAGGGCTCAGAAGGGAAGGCACGCCATTTGGCTTTTTAAATGGAAAATTAGCTCCAATCATTAGCGGACACCATGTCGCATTTGGAGAGCCCCTGTGTGCCTAAACATTGGAGATCCCCCACAAATGACCCCATTTTGGAAACCAGACCCTGAAAGGAACTTATCTAGATGTGTGGTGAGCACTTTGAACCCTCAAGTGCTTCACAGAAGTTTATAACGCAGAGCCATGAAAAAAAAAAAAAAAATTCTTTTCTCAAAAATGATTTTTTAGCCCGCAATTTTTTATTTTCCCAAGGGTAACAGGAGAAATTTGACCCCAAAAGTTGTTGTCCAGTTTCTCCTGAGTATGCTGATACCCCATATGTGGGGGTAAACCACTGTTTAGGCACATGCTGGGGCTCGGAAGTGAAGTAGTGACGTTTTGAAATGCAGACTTTGATGGAATGCTCTGCGGGCGTCACGTTGCGTTTGCAGAGCCCCTGATGTGGCTAAACAGTAGAAACCCCCCACAAATGACCCCATTTTGGAAACTAGACCCCGAAAGGAACTTATCTAGATGTGAGGTGAGCACTTTGAACCCCCAAGTGCTTCACAGAAGTTCATAACACAGAGCAGTGAAAATAATAAATACGTTTTCTTTCCTCAAAAATAATTTTTTAGCCCTGAATTTTTTAATTTTCCCAAGGGTAACAGGAGAAATTTGACCCCAATATTTGTTGTCCAGTTTCTCATGAGTAAGCTGATACCCCAAGTGTGGGGGTAAACCACTGTTTGGGCACACGTGGGGGCTCAGAAGGGAAGTAGTGACTTTTGAAATGCAGACTTTGATGGAATGGTCTGCGGGCGTCACGTTGCGTTTGCAGAGCCCCTGGTGTGCCTAAACAGTAGAAACCCCCCACAAGTGACCCCATTTTGGAAACTAGACCCCCAAAGGAACTTATCTAGATATGTGGTGAGCACTTTCAACCCCCAAGTGCTTTACAGAAGTTTATAACGCAGAGCCGTGAAAATAATAAATACGTTTTCTTTCCTCAAAAATAATTTTTTAGCCCAGAATTTTTTATTTTCCCAAGGGTTACAGGAGAAATTGGACCCCAAAGTTGTTGTCCAGTTTCTCCTGAGTACGCTGATACCCCATGTGTGGGGGTAAACCACTGTTTGGGCACACGTCGGGGCTCAGAAGGGAAGTAGTGACTTTTGAAATGCAGACTTTGATGGAATGCTCTGTGGGCGTCACGTTGCGTTTGCAGAGCCCCTGATGTGGCTAAACAGTAGAAACCCCCCCACAAGTGACCCCATTTTGGAAACTAGACCCCCCAAGGAACTTATCTAGATATGTGGTGAGCACTTTGAACCCCCAAGTGCTTCACAGACGTTTACAACGCAGAGCCGTGAAAATAAAAAATCATTTTTCTTTCCTCAAAAATGATGTTTTAGCAAGCAATTTTTTATTTTCTCAAGGGTAACAGGAGAAATTGGACCCCAGTAATTGTTGCGCAGTTTGTCCTGAGTATGCTGGTACCCCATATGTGGGGGTAAACCACTGTTTGGGCACACGTCGGGGCTCGGAAGTGAGGGAGCACCATTTGACTTTTTGAATACAAGATTGGCTGGAATCAATGGTGGCGCCATGTTGCGTTTGGAGACCCCCTGATGTGCCTAAACAGTGGAAACCCCTCAATTCTACCTCCAACACTAACCCCCCCACACCCCTAATGCTAATCCCAACTGTAGCCATAACCCCAACACAACCCTAACCCCCCCACACCCCTAACCCTAATCTCAACTGTAGCCGTAACCCTAATCACAACCCTAACCCCAACACACCCCTAACCCTAACCACAACCCTAATTCCAACCCAACCCAAGCCCTAAGGCTATGTGCCAACGTTGCGGATTCGTATGAGATTTTTCAGCACCATTTTTGAAAAATCCGCGGGTAAAAGGCACTGCGTTTTACCTGCGGATTTACCGCGGATTTCCAGTGTTTTTTGTGCGGATTTCACCTGCGGATTCCTATTGAGGAACAGGTGTAAAACGCTGCGGAATCCGCACAAAGAATTGACATGCTGCGGAAAATACAACGCAGCGTTCCCGCGTGGTATTTTCCGCACCATGGGCACAGCGGATTTGGTTTTCCATAGGTATACTTGGTACTGTAAACCTGATGGAACACTGCTGCGAATCCGCAGCCAAATCCGCACCGTGTGCACATAGCCTAATTCTAAAGGTATGTGCACACGCTGCGGAAAACGCTGCGGATCCGCAGCAGTTTCCCATGAGTTTACAGTTCAATGTAAACCTATGGGAAAAAGAATCGCTGTGCACATGCTGCAGAAAAACTGCACGGAAACGCAGGGGTTTACATTCCGCAGCATGTCACTTCTTTCTGCGGATTCCGCAGCGGTTTTACAACTGCTCCAATAGAAAATCACAGTTGTAAAACCGCAGTGAAATGCGCAGAAAAACCGCGGTAAATCCACAGCGGTTTAGCACTGCGGATTTATCAAATCCTCTGCGGAAAAATCCGCAGAGGAACAGAATACGTGTGCACATACCGAAACCCTAACCCTACCCCTAACCCTACCCCTAACCCTAACCCTAACCCTACCCCTAACCCTACCCCTATCCTTACCCCTAACCCTACCCCTAACCCTACCCCCAACCCTAACCCTACCCCTAACCCTAACCCTAGTTCTTACCCCAACCTTAGTGAAAAAAAAAAAAAATTCTTTATTTTTTTTATTGTCCCTACCTATGGGGGTGACAAAGGGGGGGGGTCATTTACTATTTTTTTTATTTTGATCACTGAGATAGGTTATATCTCAGTGATCAAAATTCACTCTGGAACGAATCTGCTGGCCGGCAGATTCGGCGGGCGCACTGCACATGCGCCCGCCATTTTAGAAGATGGCGGCGCCCAGGAAAGAAGACGGACGGACCCCTGGAGGCTAGGTAAGTATAAGGGGGGGAGATCAGGGCACGGGGGGGGGGGGGCGTCGGAGCACGGGCGGGGTGGATCGGAACATTGGGGGGTGGATTGGAGCACGGAGTGGGGGATCGCTGTGCGGGCGGGTGGATCGGAGCACGGGGGGGGTGATCGCTGTGCGGGGGGGGGATCGAAGTGCGGGGGGGGTTTGATTGGAGCACAGGGGGTGTGATTGGAGCACGGGGGGAGCGGACAGGAGGACGGGGGAGCAGAGCACAGGACGGAGGGGAGCGGACCACAGATCGGGGGGCGATCGGTGGGGTGGGGTGGGTGCACATAAGTGTTTCCAGCCATGGCCGATGATTTTGCAGCATCGGCCATGGCTGGATTGTAATATTTCACCAGTTTTTTAGGTGAAATATTACAAATCGCTCTGATTGGCAGTTTCACTTTCAACAGCCAATCAGAGCGATCGTAGCCACGAGGGGGTGAAGCCACCCCCCCTGGGCTAAACTACCACTCCCCCTGTCCCTGCAGATCGGGTGAAATGGGAGTTAACCCTTTCACCCGATCTGCAGGGACGCGATCTTTCCATGACGCATATGCTGCGTCATGGGTCGGAATGGCACCGACTTTCATGACGCAGCGTATGCGTCAAAGGTCGGGAAGGGGTTAAAAGCTACAGGAAGCGACTAGAGGCTGTTATTTTTACAAAAGGAGGATCTACTAAATATTAATGTCAATTTTCTGGTGGGGTGCCCATACTTATGCACCTGTCAAATTTTGTTTGAATGCAGATTGCACATTTTCTGTTAGTACAATAAACCTCATTTCAAGGCAGAAACATTACTGTGTCCAACAGTTATTAGATATATGAAACTGAAATAGCTGTTGCAAAAAAAACAATTTTTATAAAACATTAAGCTTAAGATTAATAGGGGTGCCCAAAATTTTTCATATAACTGTAATTAAAAGAAGTGTGATCCTGAGTGTGGTGGCTGCTGAACCCTTACATGTTTACCATCAACTGCACCTATGCAGTTTTGGAAATTGGTCACAGACTGAAAGCCTGCTGCAACCTGCAGCCAAGTCTCCTCGGTTGGGGAAGGCATCACGATGGGCTGCAACTTCTGCCAGATCACGTTACATGTGCTCCTCACAATTTGAGAGATGTTAGATTTACCAACTCTAAATTGGAGATGTAGGGATGTATAGCTCTCTCCTGTGGCCAGAAATCTGCAAGGAAAAGAAAAGATGATTAGAAATGTTACCCTAAAATTAAAGGGAACCAGTCAGCAGTTAGGGCCGCTATAAGATTTGGCCACCGCCTTTCAGTGGTTTTTCGGCAGCATTCTCGAATGCTGTCGATAAGTCCAAAATTAAGGATAAGAAAAATAATTTTGAGCCGACTTACCTGCGGGGAACGGTCCAGTCAGATGGGTTTTGCAGGTAATTGTTCAGCGCCTCACCGACGCCATCCTGCTATGTTCATGGCTCTACTTATCTTCCTTGTTAAGGGCAGAACAAATTCCTGCATGGCGCACGGCCGGGAAAACGTCAGAGTCCCAGTACATGCGCACCTCAGTACTTTTCTCTATCCTCAGCAGGGCAGAAAAGTACACATGCGCATTAGAACAATGAAGCAAGCAGGAGGGTGGCGTTGCAAAAACATAGGCGGCGCGGGAACCAGACCTGCGACACCCATCCGAGCATACGGCCCCACAGGTAAATATGATGAAAGTAATTAATCTTAGCTTGGTTGTTTGACCTGGGTGGCTAAGAATCTATTTAAACAATGCAGTAGATACGCCCGGTGTCCACATGTTATAGCGGCCAAAAATGCTGCCAGGTTGGTTTTGCACATCACAATATTAACGGTAAGGAAAAATCCTTACCAGAGATATGAGTGTACGGGTGTGTAATACATGTGCCGGACATTTAGCAACTGTGTGACGCATTATTAACACATGGATTGCCACCATGGAAGAAGCACTATATAAGCGCTGTTCACCGGCAGCAGGTGCTAAAGACATCTCTCATTATAACCTGTTTGCGTCAATCGTTGGCTGAGCCGGGGAGTATAATGAGATCCTCTTGATCGCCTTCCGCCGGGGAACAGCGCTTACTGTGGAGCTTTTTGAACGGCCCCAATGTGTGTCACACGGAGGACATCCATATTTGTACACGTGTGTGACGGTTTGTGGATCATGCGACCAGAAAAAAAAAAATTGGCACACGTACACACTGTCCATGACCCACGCTTACATGTGTATAGACCCAATCATTTGAATGGGTCTACGTGTGTCAGTGTCTCCAGGACATGGGAAAACTGTCACCACACGTACCAGAGACACTGATGTGTCAAAGAGGCCTTATAACATACAAAACAAAAATCTAAAAATACTTACCGCAAGGTGATGAGCAGCCTTTCCTCCGCAGAGATGGACTTCCTTATCACTGTGTCTGTATACGTCAGCTCTGCTTGCTGTATGGTCAGAAGACGGTCAAAAGCTGGGATGGTGAGCCGGCAAAATGATACAAATTTCTCCAAAATATCTGAAAAAAAAGGAGTAAGGTTCGGTCACATATGGCTAATTTTACTGGAACACATTGTACATTAGAAATTCTTAAACTTACCTCCTCAAATCTTGGTATAGAACGCGAAAATGACCCTTGCCAGTACGTTCAGCTACAGTGGGGTGGACCCACATTTTTCAGGTTCTCCTCCTGGTCTGCGACTAAGATCAAAATATGGGTTAGTGCACAACACATTAAAAAACAAAGACATGTAATTATTTTTTACACATAATGTAGCTTATCTGCAATCTTTGCTGATTGATACAATCGAGCAATACTCCCATATCTGGAGGCTTTGTGGCCTGTGTATACGTAAATTTGTTGCTTTGTGCTAGGGCTCACACCTGTAATCCTAGCTACTATGGGAGGCTTAGGCTGTGGGATCACTGGAGCTTGTCAGTTCTGGTCCTTCCTGTGCTATGTGGATCAGGGGTCTTCTCTGTCCTCAGTGTTAATATGGTACGTAAATTTGTTTCCACAAGGTCTGCTCCATACTGTGGGCTCCGTTGTTCGCTCCGCTGCACATTAACACGGTTACCACTCATGGTGATGAAGGCTTTACAAAGTGTGCTATGAGCAGGGCCGACGTTAGGGGCAGGCAGACCAGGCAGCTGCTTGGGGCCCCACCCACCCAGGGGCCCCAGCTAGCAGCAAGTCACGCAGCCGCAATGGGGCCCCTGTGAGGCAGGGGGGCCCGCCTACTGCCAGCGCCGACTCCCCTGCCGCATTGAACTATACCGGTGTCTGCCGGTACAGTTCAATGCAATGATGGAGGAGAGAGCGTCACCTTATGCTCCCTCTCCCATAATTCCCCACCGATCGCCCCCCCCAGTCCTCCGATCAGTGCTATGCACCGCTCCGTCCTGTGCTCCGCTCCCCCCGTGCTCCAATCACCCCCCCGTGCTCCAATCACCCCCCGTGCTCCGATCCAACCCCCCTGCACTCCGATCCACCCCCCGTGCTCCGATCCAACCCCCCGTGCTCCGTTCCACCCCCCCATACTCCGTTCCACCCCCCCGTGCTCCGATCCACCCCCGCGCTCCGATCCCCCCCCCATGCTCCGATCCACCCCCCTGTGCTCCCCCCCCCACCCCATCATACTTACCGATCCTGCCGGGGTCCGTCCGTCTTCTCCCTGGGCGCCGCCATCTTCCAAAATGGCGGGCGCATGCGCAGTGCGCCCGCCGAATCTGCCGGCCGGCAGATTCGTTCCAAAGTGCATTTTGATCACTGAGATATAATCTATCACAGTGATCAAAATAAAAAAAATACTAAATGACCCCCCTCCCTTTGTTACCCCCATAGGTAGGGACAATAAAAAAATGAATTTTTTTTTCCACTAAGGTTAGAATTGGGTTAGGGTTAGGGTTAGGGTACGGTATGTGCACACATATTCTGTTCCTCTGCGGATTTTTCCGCTGCGGATTTGATAAATCCGCAGTGCTAAACCGCTGCAGATTTATGGCGGATTTACCGCGGTTTTTCTGCGCATTTCACTATGCTTTTACAACTGCGATTTTCTATTGGAGCAGTTGTAAAACCGCTGCAGAATCCGCAGAAAGAAGTGACATGCTGCAGAATGTAAACCGCTGCGTTTCCGTGCAGTTTTTCTGCAGCATGTGTACAGCGATTTTTGTTTCCCATAGGTTTAGATTGAACTGTAAACTCATGGGAAACTGCTGCGGATCCGCAGCATTTTCCGCAGTGTGTGCACATACCTTTAGAATTAGGCCATGTGCACACGGTGCGGAATTGGCTGCGGATCCACAGCGGATTGGCCGCTGCGGATTCGCAGCACTGGTCCATCAGGTTTACAGTTCCATGTAAACCTATGGAAAACCAAATCCGCTGTGCCCATGGTGCGGAAAATACCGCGCGGAAACGCTGCGTTGTATTTTCTGCAGCATGTCAATTCTTTGTGCGGATTCTGGAGCGTTTTACACCTGTTCCTCAATAGGAATCCACAGGTGAAATCCGCACAAAAAACACTGGAAATCTGCGGTAAATCCGCAGGTAAAACGCAGTGCCTTTTACCCGCGGATTTTTCAAAAATGATGCTGAAAAATCTCACCCGAATCCGCAACGTGGGCACATAGCCTTAGGGTTAGGGTTGGGTTGGAATTAGGGTTGTGGTTATGGTTTTGATTAGGGTCATGGCTACAGTTGGGATTAGGGTTAGGGGTGTGGAGGGGTTAGTGTTGGATGTAGAATTGAGGGGTTTCCACTGTTTAGGCACATCAGGGGGTCTCCAAACGCAACATGGCGCCACCATTGATTCCAGCCAATCTTGTATTCAAAAAGTTAAATGGTGCTCCCTCACTTCCGAGCCCCGACGTGTGCCCAAACAGTGGTTTACCCCCACATATGGGGTATCAGTGTGCTCAGGACAAACTGCGCAACAATTACTGGGGTCCAATTTCTCTTGTTACCCTTGTGAAAATAAAAAAATGCTTGCTAAAACATCATTTTTGAGGAAAGAAAAATGATTTTTTATTTTCATGGCTCTGCGTTGTAAACGTCTGTGAAGCACTTGGGGGTTCTAAGTGCTCACCACACATCTAGATAAGTTCCTTTCGGGGTCTAGTTTCCAAAATGGGGTCACTTGTGGGGGGTTTCTACTGTTTAGCCACATCAGGGGCTCTGCAAACGCAACGTGACGCCCGCAGAGCATTCCATCAAAGTCTGCATTTCAAAATGTCACTAGTTCACTTCCGAGCCCCGACATGTGCCCAAACAGTGGTTTACCCCCACATATGGGGTATCAGCGTACTCAGGAGAAACTGGACAACAACTTTTGGGGTCAAATTTCTCCTGTTACCCTTGGGAAAATAAAAAATTGCAGGCTAAAAGATCATTTTTGAGAAAATAATTTTTTTTTTTATTTTCATGGCTCTGCGTTATAAACTTCTGTGAAGCACTTGGGGGTTCAAAGTCCTCATCACACATCTAGATTAGTTCCTTTGGGGGTCTAGTTTCCAAAATGGGGGTCATTTGTGGGGATCTCCAATGTTTAGGCACACAGGGGCTCTCCAAATGTGACATGGTGTCCGCTAATGATTGGAGCTAATTTTCCATTTAAAAAGCCAAATGGCGTGCCTTCCTTTCCGAGCCCTGCCGTGCGCCCAAACAGTGGTTTACCCCCACATATGGGGTATCAGCGTACTCAGGACAAACTGGACAACAACATTTGTGGTCCAATTTCTCCTATTACCCTTGGCAAAATAGGAAATTCCAGGCTAAAAAATCATTTTTGAGGAAAGAAAAATTATTTTTTATTTTCATGGCTCTGCGTTATAAACTTCTGTGAAGCACCTGGGGGTTTAAAGTGCTCAATATGCATCTAGATAAGTTCCTTGGGGGGTCTAGTTTCCAAAATGGGGTCACTTGTGGGGGAGCTCCAATGTTTAGGCACACAGGGGCTCTCCAAACGCGACATGGTGTCCGCAAACATTTGGAGCTAATTTTCCATTCAAAAAGTCAAATGGCGCGCCTTCCCTTCCGAGCCCTGCCGTGTGCCCAAACAGTGGTTTACCCCCACATATGAGGTATCGGCGTACTCGGGAGAAATTGCCCAACAAATTTTAGGATCCATTTTATCCTATTGCCCATGTGAAAATGAATAAATTGAGGTGAAAAGATTTTTTTTGTGAAAAAAAAGTACTTTTTCATTTTACAGATCAATTTGTGAAGCACCTGAGGGTTTAAAGTGCTCACTAGGCATCTAGATAAGTTCCTTGGGGGGTCTAGTTTCCAAAATGGGGTCACTTGTAGGGGAGCTCCAATGTTTAGGCACACAGGGGCTCTCCAAACGCGACATGGTGTCCGCTAACGATGGAGATAATTTTTCATTCAAAAAGTCAAATGGCGCTCCTTCCCTTCCGAGCCTTACCACGTGCCCAAACAGTGGTTTACCCCCACATGTGAGGTATCGGTGTACTCAGGAGAAATTGCCCAACAAATTTTAGGATCCATTTTATCCTGTTGCCCATGTGAAAATGAAAAAATTGAGGCTAAAAGAATTTTTGTGTGAAAAAAAGGTACTTTTTCATTTTTACGGATCAATTTGTGAAGCACCTGGGGGTTCAAAATGCTCACTATGCATCGAGATAAGTTCCTTGGGGCGTCTAGTTTCCAAAATGAGGTCACTTGTGGGGGAGCTCCAATTTTTAGGCACACGGGGGCTCTCCAAACGTGACATGGTGTCCGCTAAAGAGTGGAGCCAATTTTTCATTCAAAAAGTCAAATGGCGCTCCTTCCCTTCCAAGCCCTGCCGTGCGCCCAAACAGTGGTTTACCCCCACATATGAGGTATCAGCGTACTCAGGACAAATTGGACAACAACTTTCGTGGTTCAGTTTCTCCTTTTACCATTGGGAATATAAAAAAATTGTTGCTAAAAGATAATTTTTGTGACTAAAAAGTTAAATGATCATTTTTTCCTTCCATGTTGCTTCTGCTGCTGTGAAGTATCTGAAGGGTTAATAAACTTCTTGAATGTGGTTTTGAGTACCTTGAGGGGTGCATTTTTTAGAATGGTGTCACTTTTGGGTATTTTCACCCATATAGACCCCTCAAACTGACTTCAAATGTGAGGTGGTCCCTAAAAAAAATGGTTTTGTAAATTTCGTTGTAAAAATGAGAAATCGCTGGTCAAATTTTAACCCTTATAACTTCCTAGCAAAAAAAAAATGCGTTTCCAAAATTGTGCTGATGTAAAGTATACATGTGGGAAATATTATTTATTAACTATTTTGTGTCACATAACTCTCTGGTTTAACAGAATAAATATTCAAAATGTGAAAATTGCGAAATTTTCAAAATTTTCGCCAAATTTCCGTTTTTATCACAAATAAACGCAGAATTTATTGACCTAAATTTACCACTAACATGAAGCCCAATATGTCATGAATAAACAAACTCAGAACCGCTAGGATCCGTTGAAGCGTTCCTGAGTTATTACCTCATAAACGGACACTGGTCAGAATTGCAAAAAACGGCAAGGTCTTTAAGGTCAAAATAGGCTGGGTCATGAAGGGGTTAAAAAACAAAGACATGTAACTATTTTTTACACATAATGTAGCTTATCTGCAATCTGTGCTGATTCATACAATTGAGCAATACTCCCATATCTAGAGGCTTTGTGGCCTGTGTATACGTAAATTTGTTGCTTTGTGCTATGGCGCACACCTGTAATCCTAGCTACTATGGGAGGCTTGGGCTGTGGGATCACTGGAGCTTGTCAGTTCTGGTCCTTCCTGTGCTATGTGGATCAGGGGTCTTCTCTGACCTCAGTGTTAATATGGTACGTAAATTTGTTTCCACAAGGTCTGCTCCATACTGTGGGCTCCGTTGTTCGCTCCGCTGCACATTAACACGGTTACCACTCATGGTGATGAAGGCTTTACAAAGTGTGCTATGAGCAGGGCCAACGTTAGGGGCAGGCAGACCAGGCAGTTGCCTGGGGCCCCACTCCCCCAGGGCCCCCCAGCTAGCAGCAAGTCATGCAGCCGCCATAGGGCCCCTGTGAGGCAGGGGGGCCCGCCTACTGCCAGCGCCGACTCCCCTGCCGCATTGAACTATACCGGTGTCTGCTGGTACAGTTCAATGCAATGATGGAGGAGGGAGCGTCACCTTATGCTCCCTCTCCCATAATTCCCCGCTCTGCCTCTGACACTGTGGGTGCGCACGCACTCACTGTGTCCCAGGCAGTGCAGCGGCAGCCACCAAGACAGGAGCAGGGAGCACCGTGGGCACAAAGAGAGGTGAGGAGCTTGTTTTTTTTTTACTGGACTGTGCAGCCATTCTTGGAAGGGGAGAGGAGGTGAGGGAAGGGGGGATGTGTGCTGTATACTACTGTGTGGGCTGTGCTATATACTACTGTGTGGGCAGTGCTGTATACTACTGTGTGGGCAGTGCTGTATACTACTGTGTGGGCAGTGCTACAGTCATGGCCAAAAGTATTGACACCCCTAGTCTTCCTGGAGCAGAACAATATTGTATCATACAATTATTAGGTTCTGTAGAAGGACGTAGATCTGGGTATTTATTATGATGGAATATAGGCTGAACTGGATGGACAAATGTCTTTTTTCGGCCTTACTAACTATGTTACTATGTTACCCCTGCAATTCTGTCAGATAATACTCATTTTCTTCCTGAGAATGATTGCAAATACAAATTATTTGGTATTATTTCTTCATTTAATTTGTCTTAAATGAAAAAACACAAAAAGAATTGTCCTAAAGCCAAATTGGATATAATTCCACATCAAACATAAAAAAGGGGGTGGACAAAAGTATTGGCACTGTTCGAGAAATCATGTGATGCTTCTCCAATTTGTGTAATTAACAGCACCTGTAACTTACCTGTGGCACCTAACAGGTGTTGGCAATAACGAAATCACACTTGCAGCCAGTTGACATGGATTAAAGTTGACTCAACCTCTGTCCTGTGTCCTTGTGTGTACCACATTGAGCATGGAAAAAAGAAAGAAGACCAAAGAACTGTCTGAGGACTTGAGAAACCAAATTGTGAGGAAGCATGAGCAATCTCAAAGCTACAAGTCCATCCCCAAAGACCTGAATGTTCCTGTGTCTACCGTGCGCAGTGTCATCAAGAAGTTTAAAGCCCATGGCACTGTGGCTAGCCTCCCTAGATGTGGACGGAAAAGAAAAATTGACAAGAGATTTCAACGCAAGATTGTGCAGATGTTGGATAAAGAACCTTGACTAACATCCAAACAAGTTCAAGCTACCCTGCAGTCCGAGGGTACAACAGTGTCAACCCGTACTATCCATCGGCATCTGAATGAAAAGGGACTGTATGGTAGGAGACCCAGGAAGACCCCACTTCTTACCCCGAGACATAAAAAAGCAAGGCTGGAGTTTGCCAAAACTTACCTGAAAAAGCCTAAAACGTTTTGGAAGAATGTTCTCTGGTCAGATGAGACAAAAGTAGAGCTTTTTGGGCAAAGGCATCAACATAGAGATTACAGGAGAAAAAAAGAGGCATTCAAAGAAAAGAACACGGTCCCTACAGTCAAACATGGCAGAGGTTCCATGATGTTTTGGGGTTGCTTTGCTGCCTCTGGCACTGGACTGCTTGACCGTGTGCATGGCATTATGAAGTCTGAAGACTACAACAAATTTTGCAGCATAATGTAGGGCCCAGTGTGAGAAAGCTAGGTCTCCCTCAGAGGTCATGGGTCTTCCAGCAGGACAATGACCCAAAACACACTTCAAAAAGCACTAGAAAATGGTTTGAGAGAAAGCACTGGAGACTTCTAAGGTGGCCACCAATGAGTCCAGACCTGAATCCCGTAGATCACCTGTGGAGAGATCTAAAAATGGCAGTTTGAAGAAGGCACCCTTCAAATATCAGGGACCTGGAGCAGTTTGCCGGAGAAGAATGGTCTAAAATTCCAGCAGAGCATTGTAAGAAACTCATTGATGGTTACCTGAAGCGGTTGGTCGCAGTTATTTTGGCTAAAGGTTGTGCAATCAAGTATTAGGCTGAGGATGCCAATACTTTTGTCTGGCCCTTTTTTGGAGGTTTGTGTGAAATGATCAATGTTTTGCTTTTTGCTTCATTCTCTTTTGTGTTTTTTTTTCATTTAAGACAAATTAAATGAAGATAATAATACCAAATAATTTGTGTTTTCAAGCATTTTCGGGAAGAAAATGAGTATTATCTGACAGAAATGCAGGGGTGTCAATACTTTTGGCCATGACTGTATATACTACTGTGTGGGCAGTGCTATATACTACTGTGTGGGCAGTGCTATATACTACTATGTGGGCAGTGCTGTATACTACTGTGTGGGCAGTGCTATATACTACTGTGTGGGCAGTGCTGTATACTACTGTGTGGGCAGTGCTATATACTACTGTGTGGGCAGTGCTATATACTACTGTGTGGACAGTGCTATATACTACTGTGTGGACAGTGCAGTATGCTACTGTGTGGGCTGTGCTGTATACTACTGTGTCCGCCCCAGAAATGGCGCATCTGTAAGATGCGCCAATTCCGGCACTTAGCCCCACTCTTCCCACTCCCGTGTAGCAGTGGGATATGGGGTAATAAGGGGTTATTGTCACCTTGCTATTGTAAGGTGACATTAAGCCGGGTTAATAACGCAGAGGTGTCAATAAGACGCCTATCCATTATTAATCCAATAGTAATAAAGGGTTAATAAAACACACAAACCTTAGGAAAAAGGAATTTTAATATTCTTCATTTAACCATACTTACCATACTTCAGCGCCTGCAAAAAATGTAAAATAATAAACCGTATACTACCTGTCCGCCGTAGTCCAATTAATAATGAGTGTCCCACAACGATCTCCCCTATAGAACAGTGACATCGGGTGATGTCACTGCACTATAGGACCCTCAGTGACACACTGACAGGAGACAATGGCTCCTGCAGTGCATCACTGAGGTTACTATAGTTCAAAGTCTCACTTTATGGCAATTACTGCGTGGGAACATTTCTCACACAGCAATGCCAAAAGTGAGACTAGGGACAATTTTTTTTACAGCGGCGGAGGAATACAGTGCGGAAGGATACCTTCCTCCCATCATTGTGTTCCTGGAGCCCCTGGAGAGCGGTCGCATCATCTGATGCTGCCGTTCTCCACGGGAGATTGTCGTGGGACACTCGTGGATTTCTGTGTACAGGGAGTGTATTGGTTGTTTGTTATTTTAATATTTTTTACAGATGACACTGGCTTCGGGGAACAAAGTGACAAGTGTTGGTGAGTATGTACTCTATGTTTAATGTACTGTATGTCTATATGTATGTATTGTATGTAATGTATGAATGTACTGTATGTAGTATGTATGTAGTATGTATGTACTATGTATGTAGTATGTATGTTTTTTTTGCTTTTTTTTTTTTTCATTCAACACATTACTTGTAGTCCCATCGGACAATGCCTGCACACACGCACAGACCCCCGGCAGCCCGCACAGACCCCCGGAAGCCCCGCACAGAGCCCCGGCAGGCCTGCACAGAGCCCCGGCAGGCCCGCACAGCCCCGGCAGCCCGCACAGAGCCCCGGCAGCCCGCACAGAGCCCCGGCAGCCCGCACAGAGCCCCAGCAGCCCACACAGAGCCCTATCAGGCATGCACAGACCCCCCACGGTCATGCACAGACTCCGCCCGCACACACACACACGCGCAGTCTCCGCCCACGCACCGCCGACACTCCATTATAGTGCATCATTGCACTATGGGAACTTCCGATTCCGGTATCTGATATCGCAAAAGTATCGGAACACTGTATTGGAATTCTGATACAGCGAATATCGGCCGATACCCAATATTTGCAGTATCGGAATGCTCAACACTAGTAATAACCTTTTGAATGAACATTAAATTGATTTGTTTTATCCACACAATTCTATATTGAACGTCCTTTCTATCCTCACCATGCTCTTACTTACTGAAAGAGATGAACTGGAATATAAATTGGTGTCCATGCAGCGTGTAGGCGCATGTTCACACTGGCCACTCAACAGACAAAACCTAAGATAAAAATAAAATGAGCAAATACTCTGAAGTAAATAAATAAATAAATAGCAATAGTGCATGAAAATAATATAGGGTAACATCATTTTGATTTAAAAAAAAATCATAGAAGCCATCCCACTATGTCAAGGTGACCCTTTTCGGGATGGTCCTAACCTCTAGTATTAAAACTTACTAAATATTAAGAAAGTGTTTTTTTAACATCCTGCTACATTGAAGGACATAAATCAATAGAAATTGACATTCTGCAGATCTTGCTTGTTTCCTTTATGCTGTCACTGACTGCTCACTATGTAATGCAGGACAGAACATTAGCTGAACCATATGATCCTGCCCTGGGGCAAGTGGTGGGAAGCCAACATTTGTGCACTTAGAGCTATGAGTACAGAAGACATATTGCCTAAGCGTGACTAGTTTCATTCCTCGGTAAGGAGGAAGCCAGGGACAATGGGCTTGTCCTGCATTGCACATGATTTACTGGCTCCATAGCAACCAGTCATTCTGCAGCGGACACTAACAGCGGCCAGGTATGGATTCTTACTGCACGAGTCCCAATATCCATTCTTTTTAAGCATTTATGGAGTGGAAAGGAAATATTACCTCCATCTCTGTATGTAATTATTATGATTAATGTCTGTATAACACTACACAGAGCATTCAGTGCTCAGAGCAGCCTATGGTCAGGATGACATGTGACGCTCAGCCGCGGAAGCTTTAATAACATGGAAACTGTACCGAAATGTCAGGATTTATTTCTGTACGTCAGGAAATTCCAGACTCAACCGACATCTTCCTTCTCCAGAGAGGATTTTCTATATTGAGCACTTACAGACAACGGGTAACTAAGGAAATAAAGAGAGCAGACTAATATTTATATTATATGGTAACATATGATCTGTGACTGTCTATCTGTTGTAGAACTAAAGGTTCCAGCATGCCAAAATATGCTGGATTGTCCGCATGAAAGACACAAGTTGTCCAGTATAATAATAATGACTAATAGAAATAATAAATGATTAGGCATAAACTGCAAATATACAACTGTATGCCAACTATATACAGTACTTAAAACTGACCCAAAAGAGAGAAAAGTTGAAACAGTAAATGGAAAGTTAGGCCACATTCCCACCTTGAGCTTTTGGTGCGTTTATAATTTTGCAGAATTTCTGCACCTATTAACCCCTGTCTGACATCGGGCGTACATGTACGCCGATGTCGGACTCCCTCCCTTTAATGTGGCCTCCGGCGGTGAACCCACATCTTTCCCGGTACATGTCAGCTGTTTTGAACAGCTGACATGTGCCTGGAACAGCTATTAACCCGGTAAATGCCGCTGTCAAATGCTGACAGCAGCATTTAACTGGTGATTCCGGCCATCGGGATGGAAATCCGCCCACCGGTGACCCCCTTCACATGATCGCGGGTCACCGGTGTGTTGTCATGACAACTTAAGGTCTCCTGGAGACCTCTATGGTTGTCACTGCCGACTTGCTGTGAGCACCGCCCGGTGGTCGGCGCCCATAGCAAGTGACTAATTCTACTACATAGAGGCGACCTGATCATCGCCTCTATGTAGCAGAACCGATCGGGTTGTGGCACCTTCTAGTCTCCAATGGAGACTACTGAAGCATGCCAAAAGTAAAAAAAAAAAGTTTTTAAAAATATAAAAGTACAAGTCACCCCCCTTTCAAAATAAAACAATAAAAAAAAAAATCAAGCCTACACACATTTGGTATCACCGCTTTCTGAATCGCCCGATTTATCAGAAAAAAAAAGGATTAACCTGATTGCTAAACGGCGTAGCGAGAAAAAAAGTCAAAATTCCAGAATTACGTATTTTTTTTGGTCGCTGCGACATTGAATTAAAATGCAATAACGGGCGATCAAAAAAATCATATCTGCACCAAAATGGTATCATTAAAAACATCAGCTCAGCACGCAAACTTAAACTTTTTTTAAAATACACCCAATTGTAGAATTTATTATTCCAAGACCTGTTGATTAAAATATACTTTTGTTTGTGGCACAACCCCTTTAAGTAAAATAGGTTACTTGCATTTTTCCGAGAATACACAGTTTAAAAAACTCACCAAAAACTAATTGTGGGAACGTATCCTTAGGCTAGGTTGCCACTATGAATGTTTGCTGTGTTTTTGATCTTGCAGATTTTTTCCAACATTTCTGCACCAATTAGCTAAAATAGTTTTTAATGCTTTTTTTTCGTACACGCTGCGATTTTTGTCTCTTTTTGATATGTAATTTAAAATTTTAATATTTGTTTTAGAAACTTTGTTACTTGGCTTTGATAAAACTTTATTGATAAATACACTTAGGCTATGTGCCCACATTACGATTTTTAGCGCTTTTTTAGCGTTTTTACGGTGGTTTTCCGCTGCAGGAATGCTAAATTAACACTTATATTAAGCATCCCGTTATTTTAATGCATTCCGCAATTTTTGTGCCCATGCTGCGTTTTTTTCGGCTGCGGAAAAAAATGCAGCATGTTCATTAATTTTGCAGAAAATCTGCAGTTTTCCTGCAATAGAATTGTATTTGGACCATTATAAAAAAAAAACGCAAAAAATCCACACAAAAAAAACGCTAAAAAAACACAAGCGGATTTCCTGAGAATGTAATGTAAGGTGACATTAAGCCAGGTTAATAATAGAGAGGAGTCAATAAGACACCTAGTATTCATTATTAATCCAATAGTAGTAAAGGGTTAATAACACACACACACATTATGAATAAAGTGTTTTAATGAAATAAATACACATATGGGGTTTTAAAGTCTTTATTGTTCGCTTAATCCACCTGAAGACAATCGTTCTGTAAAAAAAATAAAATGGCTAATGCGACTGCTCCTGGCTGTAAAAACTGGGGAATGAATGGAATGCAGAGGAACGTAGCTTCGTAGACTTGCGGTGATGCGCCCCCTGGTGGCATAAACTCATATGAACTGTAGCGTGGGAAAATATTCCAAATAATTCCCACGCTAGAGTTCATATGAGTTTATGCCAGCAGGGGGCGCATCACTGCATGTCTACGAAGCTATGTTCCCCTGCATTCCATTCATTCCACAGATTTTACAGCCAAGAGCAACAGCTGCATTAGCAGGCTCCTGGTTGTAAATTTATTTAACCCCTTCAGATGGATTTACAGCATAATTTAACGGTCACATTAGCGTTTTGCGGGGCAGCGTCGGGCGCAGCCGCGACGACGCATGCGTCATGCGCCCCTATATTTAACATGGAGGCGCATGGACATGCGTTGTCTTGCGTTTTGTGACGCATGCGTCATTTTTGGCGCAAGCGTCAGGGCGCAGAGGATGCAGCAAGCCTGGGAGCTTTCTAGGTAAGTTCCCACTATCTATGAACATCCAGCAGAGGGCGCCTCACCGCAAATGAAGCTAAATATAGCTCATTGATCTATTTTTAGCCTCATTCCCCGGGGTTTTGCAGCGAGGAGCAGCCTGCATTAGCGGAACTCCTTGCTGCAAAATGTTTTAACCCCTTCAGAAGGATTTACATCGTTGGACGTTACAGATCTGCGGAGGGTAAGTATATTGTTGGTTTATTATGTTTTTTCTTTCACAGAACGAGGGTCTTCAGTGACTGGATTGGGCGTAGAATAAAATACTCCAACAACCATTGTTTTTATTTCATTAAAATAATTTTAAATAATGTGTTTGTGTTTTATTTAACCCTTTACTACAATTGGATTAATAATGGATAGGTGTCATAATTGACGCCTCTCCATTATTAATCTGGCTTAATGTCACCTTACAATAGCAAGGTGGCATTAACCCTTCATTACCCCATATCCCACCGCTACACGGGAATGGGAAGAGAGTGGCCAAGTGCCAGAATAGGCGCATCTTCCAGATGTGCCTTTTCTGGGGTGGCTGGGGGCAGATGTTTTTAGCCAGGGGGGGGCCAATAACCATGGACCCTCTCCAGGCTATTAATATCTGCCCTCAGTCACTGGCTTTACTACTCTGGCGGAGACAATTGCGCGGGAGCCCACGCCAATTTTTTCCGCCATTTAACCCTTTATTTTAAGAGCTAGAACGGCCAAATTTTGCAGATACACTCTACTGACATTAGTAGTGTGGAATCTGCAAAAAAAATGGAGAGAAGACATGGTTTACTATATGTAAACCATGTCTCAAATCATGTCGGGTTTTAGGAAGGAGAAAGAAAAAGCCGGTAATTGAATTACCGGCTTTCAAGCTGTATAGCGCTGGAATAAATATTAATATATATACATATATGTGTCTCACTGACATATATATATATATACCTATTCTATGTGTACACATTTATTCTACCTATTCTACTGTAAGCTGTCAGTGTGATTTTACTGTACACCGCACTGAATTGCCGGCTTTTCTCTCTAACAGCGCTGCGTATTTCTCGCAAGTCACACTGCTTGTCCGTGTGTAATCCGTATTTTTCACGCTTCCATAGACTTTCATTGGCGTATTTCTTGCGCAGTACGGTGACAAACGCAGCATGCTGCGATTTTCTACGGCCGTACAAAGCCGTATAATACTGATCAGTAAAATACGGCAGATAGGAGCAGAGGCATAGAGAATAATTGTGCCGTATTTTTTGCGAGTTTTACGGACGTAGTTTCTGCGCTCATACGTCCGTAAAACTCGCAAGTGTGAAGCCGGCCTTAAGGTGTACAATCCCAGCGGTCGGCCATTGGATTCCCATGCAACTTAACTGTGGGGTGACAATTGCTTGGCATGGCAGCAGGGGATCTGCTGAAGGCCTCTGTGGCTGCTATGTTGGTGTATCTATGAAGCCCGGCCACAGGCTGGATTTCATAGGAGACAGTGATTTTAACTATGTACCTAATAGGATTGAAAAGAAGGAAAACAAAGAAAAAAGTTTAAAAATATTAAAGGAGTAAAAAAAAAAAAAAAAAAGTAAAATTTTTTAAACATACCCCTATTTATAAACAAAGGAAAATAAACATTCGGTATTGTTACGTCCAATCAACACATTTAATATATATTAAACCCGTAAACGCCATAAAAAAAACAATTGTCATATTTCGTTTGCCACATTTCCCACAAAAATATTGAGCAAAAAAGCAATTAAAACATTGTGTAAACCCAAAAATTGTATCAATAAAAAAAAAAAATAATCATCTCACCACACTGAAAACAATCCCTCATACAGCTTTGTCGGTGGAGAAATAAAAAACGCATGGGTCTCAGAAAATGGCAACGCAAACAAATTTTATTAATTTTTTTAGCACTAAAAAAAAAAAAAATACTATAAGGCTGGAGTCACACACAACGTATAAATATACAGTCCGTTTTTTTTTTTCAGACCAAATACGCAGAAATGTTCCCTGAACAGTGATCCGTATGTCATCCGTAGGCAGAGTGTGGCTGCGTATTTTGCGCATGTAAACCTCCGTATGTAATACGTATGGCATCCGTACAGCGAGATTTTCTCGCCGGCTTGCAAAATGGACATAGAATGGATCCATGGGCTCAAATATTCGTGAAAACATACATACATACATACATATTTAATACAGCGCTAGATAGCTTAAAAGCCGGTAATTCAATTGCCGACTTTTGCCATCTCCTTATCAAAACCGACAGGATATGAGACATGGTTTACATACAGTAAACTATTTCATATGGTGTCTGTGTGCAAAATTTGTGGGGCTCTAGGTGTTCAAATAAAAGGTTAAATCACGGAAAAAACTGGCGTGGGCTCCCGCGCAATTTTCCCCGCCAGAGTGGGAAAGCCAGTGACTGAGGGCAGCCTAGAGAGGAACCATGGTTATTGGCCCCCCTGGCTGAAAACATCTGCCCCCAGCCACCCCAGAAAAGGCACATCTGTAAGATGCGCCTATTCTGGCACTTACCCACTCTCTTCCCACTCCGGTGTAGCAGTGAGATATGGGGTAATAAAGGGTTAATTTCACCTTGCTAATGTAAGGTGACATTAAGCCAGGTTAATAATAGAGAGGAGTCAATAAGACACCTATCCATTATTAATCCAATAGTAGTAAAGGGTTAATAATACACACACACATTATGAATAAAGTGTTTTAATGAAATAAATACACATATGGGGTTTTAAAGTCTTTATTGTTCGCTTAATCCACCTGAAGACAATCGTTCTGTAAAAAAAATAAAATGGCTAATGCGACTGCTCCTGGCTGTAAAAACTGGGGAATGAATGGAATGCAGAGGAACGTAGCTTCGTAGACTTGCGGTGATGCGCCCCCAGGTGGCATAAACTCATATGAACTGTAGCGTGGGAAAATATTCCAAATAATTCCCACGCTAGAGTTCATATGAGTTTATGCCAGCAGGGGGCGCATCACTGCATGTCTACGAAGCTATGTTCCCCTGCATTCCATTCATTCCACAGATTTTACAGCCAAGAGCAACAGCTGCATTAGCAGGCTCCTGGTTGTAAATTTATTTAACCCCTTCAGATGGATTTACAGCATAATTTCCAGCAATACGCTGACATATGCAGCATGCTGCGATTTTCTCAGCCCATATATTACAGCTGCGAAATATACGGCAGATAGGAGCTGCCCCATAGAGAATTATTGCTACGTGTGCAATTCGTAGTTGTTGCGCCTCTCATACGTCCGTAAAACTCTCTAGTGTGACGCCGGCCTAATAGTATAGTACTGCTGTAATCCTACTGACCTGAAGAATCATCTTGGCAGGTTATTTTTACTGCACAATGAACGTCACATAAACAAAAAACAATGTCGGAATTGTGGGTTGTTTTTTTTGCCATTTCACTGCTCTTGGATTTTTTTCCCCTTTATTCCATTTTAAAGCAGTTAATTACATTTTCCTCTTTGTTCATTTTTTTTTTGAAAATAGAAAATCTTGGCATTTACTGTAGCTGTTCAAATAAAAGGGCATGGGAAATAGGTATCCCAGATCTTAGAGTTTTGGCAAGTTTTTGTATCAAATGGATATGTGCAAACAATGTCTTTTACAGGTACATTCCACCTGGAACCCGCCTAAAAAAACACTCAATAAATAATGAACATATGCACAACAATGTCAGAACGACTTGTACATATGTTCCTTCCGTTGTAACTCCTTTCAGGGTATGTGCACAAGTTCAGGAATTTTTGCGCGTTTTTTCGTGATAAAAATGCTTAAAAAACGCATACATATGCATCCTATCATTTAGAATGCATTCCGCATTTTTTGTGTACATGATGCGTTTTTTTCCGCAAAAAAAAACGCATTGCAGGAAAATAAGCATCATGCTCATTCATTTTATGCGGATTTCCCATTATATTATGGCATTTGGAGTGTGTGGAAAAAAACGCAAAAAATCTGCAAAAAACGTGAAAAATACGCATGCAGAATTCCTGCGGAAAACCTCAGGTTTATCTCAGGAAAATTCTGCATGCATTCCGGACGTGTGCACATACCCTCAACTGATTCAAGATTCGAAAGTCTTCAAAGCTGCTAAAGGAAATGACATGACCGCAGGGGCTGGCTGGCACTTTTCAGCCTGGGTGGCAATCACAAGGCAGTGGCCCTGGAATTGGATGGCGCACCTCTGCCCTGCTTATCTCTGGCCCTTGAATGAAAGCAGCAGAGATAACATGCTTTAAAGACAGGCTGGTACATAGGTATGGGAACAGAACAGAGCTTGTTGCATAGATATGGGAGCAGAACCAAACTTACGGCCTACATAGATACGTAACAGAAGCAAGCTGACTACATAGACCCGAGAACGGAACCAAGATTACTACGTAGATAAGGAAACTGAAAGGAGCTTACTAAAGAGATGTGGGAGCAGAAATGAGCTTACTAAAGTGATAAGGGAGCAGAACCGAGTTTACTACAGAGATATAGGAGCAGAACCAAGCTTAATAGAGATATGGGGGCAGAACAGAGCTTACTACAGAGATATGCGAGAAGAACCAAGCTTAGTACAGAAATATAGCCACTGAAAAGGGGTTACCACAGAGATATGAGAGTAGAACATAGCTGACTACAGAGATAAGGGAGCTGAACTGAGTTTACTAGATAGATATGGGAGCAGAACAGAGCTTACTACACAGATATCAGACCAGAACCAAGCTTACTACATGGATAAGGGAGCAGAACCAAGCTTACTAAAGAGACATAAGACCAGAACCGAGCTTACCACAGAGATATCATACCGGAACCGAGATTACTACAGAAATAAGGGAGCAGAACCAAGCTTACTAGAGAGATATGGGAGCAGAACAGAGCTTACTAGAGAGATATGGGAGCAAAACTGCATTTACTACAGAGATATGGAAGCAGAACTGAGCTTAGTACAGACATATGAGAGCAGAACAGAACTTACTACAGAGATAAGGGAGCTAAACTGAGTTTACTAGAGAGATAAAGAAGCAGAAAAGAGCTTACTACAGAGGTATGAGTGCAGAACCGAGCTTACTACAGAGATATGGGAGCAGAACTGAGCTTGCTACAGAGATATGGGAGTAGAACCGAGCTTACTACAAAGATATGGGAGCAGGACCGAGCTTACTAAGGAGATATGAGAGCAGAACTAAGCTTACTACAGAGATATGAGATCAGAACCGAGTTTAGTACAAAGATATGGGAGCAGAATCGAGCTTAGTACAAAGATATAGGAGCAGAACTGAGTTTACTACAGAGGTATGGGAGCAGAGCAGAGATTACTACAGAGATATGGGAGCAGAACCGAGTTTACGATAGAGATAAGAGAGCAGAACTGAGCTTACTACCGAAACTTCTGACCAGATCCAAGCATACTACAGTGATAAGGGAGCAGAACCAATCTTACTACAGAGATATCAGAGCAGAACCAAGCTTACTACAAAGATATGGGAGCAGGACCGAGCTTACTACGGAGATATGACCTCATTACCTCTATATAGCAAAACACTCTATTCAAAGACCAATGATACCACCATACACCTTCTACTACATAATGACTGAAACACATTAAGCTGGTACTAAATAAAAAAAAACACTATTAAAAAGAGCAATATTCCCACCTTACAGTAACTGTATATTGGTAGATACCAGTCCCGCAGAACATACATGTTATTACAGTACAGTTACCATATATACTAACTTACACATGACGTTCTTTGTGATTCGGGTTATTCACTTTCTAGTCTTTTCCATCTGGCCCAGACCTCCATTACCACTTCTCCAGCCACAGCTTGTCTGCAAAGATTACAACAAAAATACATTTCCAGCGACGTCGCCATCTATTTCCAACCTACAAAAACTCCTCACTCTGCAAGCACTTGCAGTGTGGAACATTGACCTCAATATTTAAAAAATTGTTCCATTATTAAGATTACTCCCTCCTCAAAAAATGAAAGTGTCCCATAGAAAGTATAAATACCCCTACTGTGCAAAGGCCTGTATTCTATATAATATCCCAAGTGCCCCCTTTCAGCAACAAATACCCTAGAGTGTCCACTTAAAGTCAATAATGCCCCCCAAACAAAATAAATAAATAATGGAACCTGAGAGCCCCTATCAAAACTAATATTGTCTCCATTTATAACAAATAATGTCCACTGAGTGCCCACACAGCTCTGCATATACAGAATGATGGTCCTACAGCCCCCAATACACAATATCATGGTCCTCAAAGCCCTTTATTATACATTGAGGATCCCAGAGCTCCCTATGTATAGTAAAATGGCCCCACTGCCCCCTATATATAGTATGAAGGTCCTCACTGCCCCATATATATGTACGTATATATTGTGATGCAGCAGTGTGACCAAACACAGTCAAACGGCCGTGACCCAAACAAGTTCAAACAAAATGTTCCTTTATTGTGTTACTTCACATAGTCTATACATTATACGGCTTCTTCATACAGTCCATTAGTAATACATGGCTATATGATGCAGTCAATACACAGGCCGAACTTCCATCTATCCAGTTTCCCTGGGTGACCACAAGCCGGTAACAAGTCTCTGCACTCACTCAGTGCACTGCACTCTTTATCCTCTGGAGTGCAGCCAGGTAAACACAAGACAGCCCAAGACACAGGGTGTCGGTCTCTCTGGTTCCTTTTGATCCTGTGTTGCTCCACACAGAAAGAGCTCTGCAGACAACTGCCCTACCTGCTTCCAAACCAACACTGACACACCTCCCCCTCCACTACAGGGCTTTTAGGATATGTGCACACGTTGCAGATTTGACTGTGGAATTTTCTGTGCAGATTTTGCATTTCTTGGCAGAAAACGCAAGTCAGAATCTGCACCTTTTTTTGGTATGTGCACATGTTGCAGATTTTTGTGCAGATTTCTTCCTTTTTTTACCCCTGCAGATTTCTATTATGGAATGGGTGCAGAAACGCAGCAGATCTGCACAAAAGAACTGACATGGTCATTTTTTGAATCTGCTGCGTTTTCAGTGCAGATTTTTCCACACCATCAGCACAGCACTTTCTTTTTGCCATTGGTTTACATTGTACTGTAAATCACTTGCAGATCTGCAGCGTTTCTGCGCGGAAAAAAAAGCTGCAGATCTGCAGGAAATCCGCAACGTGTGCACATACCCTGAATCAGTCACTGCTTCACTATTCTAATTACAGCCACACCTGTGTCTGTAGTACTCCCTCATGGCCTCACTACGCTTCCATGCACATTATTATTATTATTATTTATTATTATAGCGCCATTTATTCCATGGCGCTTTACATGTGAGGAGGGGTATACTGTACATAATAAAAACAGGTACAATAATCTTGAACAATACAAGTCACAACTGGTACAGGAGGAGAGAGGACCCTGCCCGCAAGGGGTCACAATCTACAAGATTCTGGAGAGCACATACAGCGCCCCCTAGCTGTAACAGGGGACACTGCCTCACAATGTATATATATATATATTTAGTATGATGGCCCCACTGCTCAGTATATATAGCATGAAGGTCCTCACTGCCCCTTATATATAGTGTGAATGTCCCCCTGCTCCTTACATATGTAGTATGATGGTTCGCACTGCACCATGTATATATAGTAGGATGGCCCCAGTTCCCCTATATAAATAGTATGACAACACGGCCGCACACAGTTTGCGGTGAGCGCCCATCAGGTGGCCGGCCCTGTATAACCCCTGGGTGAGTGGCCCGGAGGGCATTTGCCTCCCTGTCTCCTGACCCAGCCCGCCCTTGCATGACTCTTCTTCAGGAAATTTCTGCTTGGAAGACACCACTATTTTAATCACCAAATTAAAATGACAAAAAAATCAGGTGATAGATGCGACAAAAAAAATGCTTCATGAAAAATAGGGTCTAGTGTGTAGTGTGCACATACCTTTACTCTACAGAAATGTGGGGAACGGTGCAAATGGCAGATGTTTTAGTACAACTAATAGACTGAAAGATCAACATGGCAAATGCAATCTGGATGGATTGTTGAGGAACCAGTTTGGGCAGGGAATGGCCCTTTAGTAAAGGGTTTACATTTTGCTTCTGCAGTACTTTGTTACCATAGCTATAAGCCTTGCTTACTTCAATCCTAAGAATTTGTGACAGTTGTAATTTATAGACACAGGATGTTCCCTGGAGCTATGAAATGTTAATCTTGGCCTGATCTGAGCTAAGTGTTGGTAGGATTATTTACTTCTTTCACCTTAAGGGTATGTTCACACGTTCAGGATTTCCATCCTTTTTTTTTCCTGACTGTTTTTTAAAAAACTGCAGCTCTTGGCAGAAAACGCAGGTCCTTTTTTTGGTCCTTTTTTGGTCCGTTTTTGATGCGTTTTTTGATGCGTTTTTTGATGCGTTTTTTTGATGCAGTTTTCTAGCCAGAGTCTGTGTGTTTTCTAGGAATTTTTTTAGGGTTAAAATGGCTGAAAATACCCTAACCCTACCCCTAACCCTAACCCTACCCCTAACCCTAACCCTACCCCTAACCCTACCCCTAACCCTAACCCTACCCCTAACCCTACCCCTAACCCTACCCCTAACCCTAACCCTACCCCTAACCCTACCCCTAACCCTACCCCTAACCCTACCCCTAACCCTACCCCTACCCCTATTCTAACCTTAGTGAAAAAAAAAAAAAAAAAAAATTCTTTATTTTTTTTATTGTCCCTACCTATGGGGGTGACAAAGGGGGGGGGGTGTCATTTACTATTTTTTTATTTTGATCACTGAGATAGGTTATATCTCAGTGATCAAAATGCACTTTGGAACGAATCTGCCGGCCGGCAGATTCGGCGGGCGCACTGCGCATGCGCCCGCCATATCTGCCGGCCGGCAGATTCGGCGGGCGCACTGCGCATGCGCCCGCCATTTTGCAAGATGGCGGCGCCCAGGGAGAAGACGGCCGGACGGACACCGGGACGCCGGGTGAGTATAAGGGGGGGAGATTAGGGCACGGGGGGGGCATCAGAGCACTGGGGGGGGGCATCGGAGCACTGGGGGGGGGCATCGGAGCACGGGGGGGCGGGATCGGAGCACGGGGGGGGCAGCCACACTCCGCCCACGCACTTCCGCCCGCTCCCCGCACTTCCTGCTGCAGCGGTTCTGCACATCAAACCGCAGTAAAACCCGCAGATATATTTTTGATCTGCGGGTTTTACTGCGGTTTGGACCTCACAATGGAGGTCTATGGGTGCAGAACCGCTGCGGCTCCGGAAAAAGAATTGACATGCTCCTTCTTTTTTCCGGGAGCTATTCAGCGCGTCTTTTTTTTTACAATTTCCGGACCATGTGCACAGTGTGTCCTGTTTTCCATAGGGTACAGTGTACTGTACCCTGCATGGAAAACAGCCGCGGAACCGCAGCGGCAAAACCGCCGCGGTTCCGCGGTAAAAAACGCACTGTGTGAACATGGCCTAAATGTTTAAGAAAAGATAAATATAGTATCACGTGTGAGAGATGAATAGATAAATAAGTGTGGCAGTCAGAAAGGATGTAATGCAGAGCCATCCATACGCTCAGAGAAGGAGGCCACGCTACCGGCTCATCTAATATATAAAGCTGAATGTGTGTGTACGAGTATGTGTGTGTGTGTATGTCCGGGATTGGCATCTGCACCATCACAGCTACAGCCACAAAATTTTGCACAGTCACACGTCTGGACCCCGAGAGCATCATAGGCTATGTTGTGAGGTGAAATTTTAACCCCGCACGTTCCAATTGACCAAACAATTTTGCCCCTATCTACATAATGGGCAATAAGTGAAAGGAAAAGTGTTGGAGGAAAATTGACAGCTGCCAGATGTGAACAAGGGGGACTTAAAGAATGAGAGCGATGGTGCCAAAGAGTATATACCGTACAGTTGCTAAGGTGGGGCCCCGACATGGGATACTCACCACACATGGGGATATGAACATACACACAAAATGCGCCACAAACTACCACGTGCTTGAACACATATACCACCCTCAGCACAAATTTCACCACACATACACCAACCTCACACAAAACTTGCACCTACTCAAAACGCACCACACATAAAACTTGCCACACGCAAAACTCGCCATGCGCAAAACTTGCTGCACACAACTTGCTACACTAAAATGTCACATGCAACTCGACACACAAAAAGATGCTACATGCATGTCGCCACACGCAACTCAAAACACACAACTTGACACATGAAACTCGCCCTAAAACACACACAAGTCTGGTATTATCCTTCAAAAATAAAAATCTGATTATTAAGCAGGCAAACTACAAGAGCAACAAATGTACCATATAGGAAGTAAGGCAGCTGTCAGTCACATGACCTGTCTATTATGTGTATGTGTGAGCTAATATATACTGCCAGGGGGGAGGGCATGCTGTTGGCTGGGGATTTATCAGGCTGCCAATTTAGCTTACAAATACTGAGGTAAAAATATTGACCAAATAACGTGTAAACGAGGTCTAATACAGGAGGTACACACACATATATACTATATACAGGAGGAGATGACATACAGGTACATACAGCGTCGGACTGGAGCACCTTGGGCCCACCAGAGAAAATCATTCTTGGGGCCCACTATGTAGCTACATAGAAATAGATACAAGACCACCAATTGTACAGTAAAAAGCGCTAATATCAGGGTATAATATAAGGTAATTCACGTCTTAATTATGTAGCAAGGGTTGGGGTAGCCCCCTCACAATATAATGTAGCCCCCTCATAAAATATAATGCAGTCCCCTCTCATAGAATATAATGCAGCACCCCACAAAATATAATGCAACCCCCTCAGGTATAACACACCCTCCCACCATAGAATATAATTTAGCACCCTCATAGGGTATAATGTAGCCCCCCTCATATAGTATAATGCAGCCCACCACAGAATATAATGTAGTTCCCTGAGAGAATGCAGCTCCACCACAGAATATAATGCAGCCCCCCAAAGAGTATACTGTAGCCCCCTCATATAGTATGATGTAGCCCCCCATAATATAAAGTAGTGTAGTCCCCTGAGAATAATGCAGTCCCCCCACAGAATATAATGTATCCCCCTCATAGAGTATAATGTAGCCCCCTCATAGAGTATAATGCAGCTCCTCTCCACCCCCATCATTGTCCTCATCACCACCTCCATCATTGCCTTCTCCCCCTCCACCCCCATCACTGCCCATTCCACCACCTGCATCATTGCCTCCTCCCCCACCATCATTGTCCATTTCATCACCTCAATCATTGCCTTCCCCCACCGCCATCATTGCCAATTTCATCACCTCCATCATTGCCTCCCACCACCACCATTGCCCATCACCTCCATCATTGCCTCCCCACCATCATTGCCAATCACCTCCATTGCCTACCACCTCCATCATTGCCCATCACGTCCATCATTGCCTTCCCCACCACCATCATTGCCCATCACCTCTATCATTGCCTCCCCAAAATCATTGCCTATCACCTCCATTGCCTATCACCTCCATCATTGCCCATCACCTCCATCATTGCCTCCCCCACCACCATCATTTCCCATCACCTCCATCATTGTCTCCCCCACCACCAACATTGCCCATCACCTCCATAATTGTCTCCCCCACCACCATCATTGTCCATCACCTCCATCATTGTCTCCCCCCACCACCATCATTGCCCATCACCTCCATCATCTCCCCCACCAATATCATTGTCCTTCACCACCACACACACACCTCACCGCCGCAGATGCGGCCCAGCCCATAGACGCCCCCAAGCTGACCAACCTCAGAAGGCATGGGGCGTGCGTCCCCCGGGGACAAAATACGGACCCTTTAAACCGCAGAGGGGGACCCGACCTACCCGAACTAGGGGAGGGCAGCAACCGGGGTTTTGTGGCAGCTGAACATGTGGATAAGGAAAGAGACACGTAGGACTTGATTACACCAATACTTCAGGTATAGAGAAAGTAAAGTTTACTAAAGCAAAGTCACACAGTACATAAACAAAACATGATGATGTCAGGCTCCCGATTCCACACCTCAGAAGGGTACCACCCAGTGGACCCCTAGGCACCAACGGATCACCGAGGCACAGATAGGCGGGACATCAGGACCCAGGCAGGACATCAGGATACATGAGGACATCAGGGTACAGGCAAGACATAATAATAATAATAATAATAATAATTTTTATTTATATAGCGCCAACATATTCCGCAGCGCTTTACAAATTATAGAGGGGACTTGTACAGACAATAGACATTACAGCATAACAGAAATACAGTTCAAAACAGATACCAGGAGGAATGAGGGCCCTGCTCGCAAGCTTACAAACTATGGGGAAAAGGGGAGACACGAGAGGTGGATGGTAACAATTGCTATAGACATCAGGACTCAGGAAAGACCTCAGGACATCAGGACACAGGCAGGGCATCAGGACATCTGGACCCAGGGTCAACGGCAGACATCAGACAGGAGTCGTTCGGTTCCGGACATCCGACACGACCTACAGGCACCACCAGAGTCATCAGGCTCCAAGCTCCAGACAGCGGTCATCAGGTTCCAGACTGCGGTTGTCAGGCTCCGGGCATCGGACCTAGGAAGGAACTCAAGCGTGATGGTGCAAACACCGCCATACTGGACATAAGCCAGATGGGGTTAACACCGCATGGTAGTCAGAGCACAGAGTAGTAGATGCTCAGCAGAAACACCGGTTTCAAGAGACTCAAAGTCACTGGGAGTGAGGCTCCAGATGCAGAGGGATTCCAGGAACATAATCACAGCAGACATAGTTCAGACAGGTTCAGGTACAGGATCAAGGATTCGGGCCTGGATATACCGCCTCCAGGACAGGCGCCAGAACAGGACAAAACAGGATTCAAGGCAAGGACTTTGGTACCAAAACATAGACGGGAGAAGTGCAGGAACACAAACACACATAGCAAAGTTCAAGAGCTTTGTGAGTGTAGCTCAGGCCCCACCCATAGGGCAGGGGAGCTTTATATATGAGCTGCCCCTCAGCAATTGGCTGGGAACAGCATTTGAAGTACACACCCTAACCCTGATAAAAGCAGGGGAGGTGTGGCCGCGCACGCCCTAAGCACACATAGAAACCATTACAGCACCATCAGTGCAGGATCTGAGGTTCAGGGCACCTGACTGAAACTGCATGCACTGAGCCACGTGGAAAGTCATGCACCAGCCGCAAATGACCTCATAACCCGCGGACAGCTTCACAGCAGCAACCAGGGACCGCACAAGAGGAAGGTATGCAGCAGGGCAAATACCTAAATGCCCATGTACGACTGCGCTGCAGAGCTGCAGGGTTAAAGCAAACATATGCATTGTCATGCCAAAAAACCAGAAACAGACAGAATGGCATGACACCATATTAGTCTAGCTTTTCTTGTTTTTCAGACAGGAAGTAGGTCGCCGGGAGGTGAGCTGTTCTGTGTGAGTCTGTGTGCCTGCATGTGTGTGTGTGTGCGCGGTGCTTTGTGCGTGTGTGTGGTGTGGTGGTGGGGCTTTACATGAGGGCAGTGTTAGCTGCAGCCTGCGGCTAACGCTGCCCGCTATTAAAGAGAAATTGTATTCATACCTCTCCATGCCCATAGGGGCGTGGGGAAGCGTGAATATTCATTTTGCTTTAGCAGAGGGGACAGGAACCTGTCTCCAGCTGCTGCTACGCTGGCACAGGGCAGACCCCCTTGACTCAGGGACTCCATAGCCACTGGCTGGGGGCCCCTGGAGCAGTGAGGCCCTAGGCAGCTGCTGGCCAGTATGCAAGCCGGTGTCAGTGCCTGGGCCCACCGGAGAATCCTCCGGTTCTCCGGTGGGCCTGTCCAAGCCTGGGTACATACTATATACAGGGGAGATGACACACAGGTATATACTATATGCAGGAGCAGATAACACACAGGTATATACTATATACAGGAGGAGATGACTTACAGATATATACTATATACAGGAGGAGATGACATACAGGTATATACTATATATAAGAGGAGATGACATACAAGTATATACTATATACAGTACAGGAGGAGATGACACACAGGTATATACTATGTACAGAAGGAGATGACATACAGGTATATACTATATATAAGAGAAGATGACACACAGGTATATACTATATACAGGAGGAGATGACATACAGGTATATACTATATATAGGAGGAGATGACATACAGGTATATACTATATAAAAGAGGAGATGACACACAGGTATATACAGGAGGAGATGACATACAGCAGGTACATACTATATGCAAGGGAGATGACATACAGGTACAGTGGGGCAAAAAAGTATTTAGTCAGTCAGCAATAGTGCAAGTTCCACCACTTAAAAAGATGAGAGGCGTCTGTAATTTACATCATAGGTAGACCTCAACTATGGGAGACAAACTGAGAAAAAAAAATCCAGAAAATCACATTGTCTGTTTTTTTATCATTTTTTTGCATTTTATGGTGGAAAATAAGTATTTGGTCAGAAACAAACAATCAAGATTTCTGGCTCTCACAGACCTGTAACTTCTTCTTTAAGAGTCTCCTCTTTCCTCCACTCATTACCTGTAGTAATGGCACCTGTTTAAACTTGTTATCAGTATAAAAAGACACCTGTGCACACCCTCAAACAGTCTGACTCCAAACTCCACTATGGTGAAGACCAAAGAGCTGTCAAAGGACACCAGAAACAAAATTGTAGCCCTGCACCAGGCTGGGAAGACTGAATCTGCAATAGCCAACCAGCTTGGAGTGAAGAAATCAACAGTGGGAGCAATAATTAGAAAATGGAAGACATACAAGACCACTGATAATCTCCCTCAATCTGGGGCTCCACGCAAAATCCCACCCCGTGGGGTCAGAATGATCACAAGAACGGTGAGCAAAAATCCCAGAACCACGCGGGGGGACCTAGTGAATGAACTGCAGAGAGCTGGGACCAATGTAACAAGGCCTACCATAAGTAACACACTACGCCACCATGGACTCAGATCCTACAGTGCCAGACGTGTCCCACTGCTTAAGCCAGTGCATGTCCGGGCCCATCTGAAGTTTGCTAGAGAGCATTTGGATGATCCAGAGGAGTTTTGGGAGAATGTCCTATGGTCTGATGAAACCAAACTGGAACTGTTTGGTAGAAACACAACTTGTCGTGTTTGGAGGAAAAAGAATACTGAGTTGCATCCATCAAACACCATACCTACTGTAAAGCATGGTGGTGGAAACATCATGCTTTGGGGCTGTTTCTCTGCAAAGGGGCCAGGACGACTGATCCGGGTACATGAAAGAATGAATGGGGCCATGTATCGTGAGATTTTGAGTGCAAACCTCCTTCCATCAGCAAGGGCATTGAAGATAAAACGTGGCTGGGTCTTTCAACATGACAATGATCCAAAGCACACCGCCAGGGCAACGAAGGAGTGGCTTCGTAAGAAGCATTTCAAGGTCCTGGAGTGGCCTAGCCAGTCTCCAGATCTCAACCCTATAGAAAACCTTTGGAGGGAGTTGAAAGTCCGTGTTGCCAAGCGAAAAGCCAAAAATATCACTGCTCTAGAGGAGATCTGCATGGAGGAATGGGCCAACATACCAACAACAGTGTGTGGCAACCTTGTGAAGACTTACAGAAAACGTTTGACCTCTGTCATTGCCAACAAAGGATATATTACAAAGTATTGAGATGAAATTTTGTTTCTGACCAAATACTTATTTTCCACCATAATATGCAAATAAAATGATAAAAAAAACAGACAATGTGATTTTCTGGATTTTTTTTTCTCAGTTTGTCTCCCATAGTTGAGGTCTACCTATGATGTAAATTACAGACGCCTCTCATCTTTTTAAGTGGTGGAACTTGCACTATTGCTGACTGACTAAATACTTTTTTGCCCCACTGTATATACTATATATAGGAGGAGATGACATACAGGTATATACTATATATAGGAGGAGATGACATACAGGTATATAGTGTATACAGGAGGAGTTGACACATACTGTAGGTATATACAATATACAGGAAGAAATGACATACAGCAGGTATATACTATATACAGGGGAGATGACATACAGGTATATACTATGTATAGGAGATGACATACAGGTGTATACTATATATAATGGAGAAGACAAACGTATATACCGAGGCGAAAATGAGAGGTGTGAGGTGAAAATGAGAGGTGTGAGGTGAAAGTGAGAGGTGTGAGGTGAAAATGAAAAGGTGTGAGTGCAAAATGAAAGGAGTGAGGGAAAATAGTGGAGTGATCGGAAAATGACAGATGTGAGGTCGAAATGACAAGTGTTAGGGGGAATGAGAGGAGTGAGGGGGGAATGAGAGGAGGGGAAAATAAGAGGAGTGAGGGGGGAAAATGAGAGGTGTGAGGGAGAAAATGAGAGATGTGAGGGGGAAAATGAAAGATGTGATTGGGAAAATGAGAGGCGTGATGGGAAAATAAGAGAAGTGAGGTGCTATAACTAACCACAGATATTTACTATGCTCAGGCAAATCCGGGCTCTCCAGCGACCAATGATCCTGAAGTCCCCGGGTAACCAGGGTAAACATCGGCTTACTAAGCGCAGGGCCACGCTTAGTAACCTGATGTTTACCCTGGTTACCGTTGTAAATGTAAAAAAACAAACACTACATACTTACATTCCCGGTGTCTGGTCAGGTCCCTCGCCTTCAGCTTCCAGCACTGACTGAGCGCCGGCCGTAAAGTACAGCAGTGACGTCACCGCTGTGCTCTGCTTTACGGCTGGCCGGCGCTCACCCTAACCCTAATCCAAACACATCCCTAACTCTAATCCCAACGGTAACCCTAACCACAACCCTAACCTTGACACACCCCTAACCCTAATCCCAACCCTATTCCCAACTGTAAATTTAATCCAAACCCTAACCGTAACTTTAGCCCCAACCCTAACTGTAGCCTTAACCCTTGCCCCAACCTTAACCCTAGCCCTAACCCTAGCCCTAACCCTAAGCCTAGCCCTAACCCTAGCCCTAACCCTAGCCCTAACCCTAGCCCTAACCCCAACCCTAACCCTAGCCCTTACCCTAACCCTAGCCCTAACCCTAACCTTAATGGAAAAATGGAAATAAATACATTTTTTTAATTTTTTAATTTTTCCCTAACTAAGGGGGTGATGAAGGTGGGTTTAATTTACTTTTATAGCAGGTTTTTTAGCAGATTTTTATGATTGGCAGCCGTCACACACTGAAAGACGCTTTTTATTGCAGAAAATATTTTTTGCGTTACCACATTTTGAGAGCTATAATTTTTCCATATTTTCATCCACAGAGTCATGTGAGGTCTTGTTTTTTGCGGGACGAGTTGAAATTTTTATTGGTAACATTTTCAGTCACGTGACATTTTTTGATCGCTTTTTATTCTGATTTTTGTGAGGCAGAATGACCAAAAACCAGCAATTCATGAATTTCTTTTGGGGGAGGCGTTTACACCGTTCCGCATTTGGTAAAATGGATAAAGCAGTTTTATTCTTTGGGTCAGTGCAATTACAGCAATACCTCATTTATATCATTTTTTTATGTTTTGGCGCTTTTATACGATAAAAACTATTTTATAGAAAAAATAATTATGTTTGCATCGCTTTATTCTGAGGACTATAACTTTTTATTTTTTTGCTGATGATGCTGTATGGCGGCTCGTTTTTTTGCGGGACAAGATGTCGTTTTCAGCGGTACCATGGTTATTTATATCCGTCTTTTTGGTCGCGTGTTATTCCACTTTTTGTTTGGCGGTATGATAATAAAGCATTGTTTTTTGCCTCATTTTTTTTTTTTTTTTTTTACGGTGTTCACTGAAGGGGTTAACTAGTAGAACAGTTTTATAGGTTGGGTTGGACACGGCGATACTAAATGTGTTTTTTTATTTAGATAAAGAAATGTATTTATAGGAACAATATATATATATTTTTTTAGGAATTTTTGTAAAAAATTTTTTACACATGTGAATATTTTTTTTTTTACACTATAACATTGCCCCGGGGGGGGGCATCATGTTATAGTGTAAGATCGCTGATCTGTCACTTTGCTGTGCACTGTGTCAGATCAGCGATCTGACGTGCACTCCTGGAGGCTTCCCGGCGCCTGCTCTGAGCAGGCGCTGTGAAGCCACCTCCCTGCATGACCCAGATGCCGCAGCCATTTTGGATCCGGGCCTGCTGCAGTGAGGAAGGAGGTAGGAGACCCTCGGAGCAACGCGATCACATCGCGTTGCTCCGGGGTTCTCAGGGAAGTCCGCAGGGAGTCCCCTCCCTGCGCGATGCTTCCCTATACCGCCGGAACGCTACGATCATGTTTGATTGCAGTGTGCTGGGGGTTAATGTGCCGGGGGCGGTCCGTGACCGCTCCTGGCACATAGTGCCGGATGTCAGCTGCGATAGCCGTGAGCGCGGCCGATCGCACATGACGTACTATCCCATGGTCATACGGGCCCACCCCACCTCGACGGGATAGTACGTCTAATGTCAGAAAGGGGTTAAACTCATATTATATTGAGTCATTACTAACAGCGTGATCTATTTCAAGTGTTTATTTCTATTAATGTTGATGATTATGGCTTACAGCCAATGAAAACCCAAAAGTCATTATGTCAGTAAATTAGAATAATTAACAAAAAACACATGCAAATGCAAATCAAGCGTTTAAAAGGGTCCTTTAGTTTATTTCAGTAGGCTCCACAATCATGCGGAAGACTGCTGGCTTGACAGATGTCCAGGAGGCAGTCATTGCAAACTCCACAAGAAGAGTAAGCCACAATGTAAGAATCGGGCTGCACTCAGATGTCGTCCGAGTGCAGACCAGAAACTACTACTACTGTGACTAGTTTGACAATGACAGAGACGTAAAGGAACGAAGGGGTGTGTAAGAATCGGGCTGCACTCAGATGTCGTCCGAGTGCAGTCCTGTAACTACTACTGTGACTAGTGTGACAATGACGGAGATGTAAAGGAACGAATAGGGTGGACCCACTGGACCATGACAATGATCCTCCCACGGGCGAGCTGACCAGATGGAAGCGCCCCCTATACAGGGAGCGTTAGGGGCAGACCCGCGAGAGACTATCGCCACGGCAGCTGGAAGACAAGGTGAAGTAGTGGTACAAGAAAGAAACACAAATCCGGAAGATAACTGAGGACAGGCTGGAGAGAGAAGCAGGGACGGTGCTGAAGAAGCGGACTAGCAAGCAGGACTACGTGGAGATAAACAAAGAAGCACAAGGTCAGGCAAAAGAGATGCAGGACAATAGTGCGGCCAAGGTCAGTTGCAAGTACAAATGATCACAAGGCAAGGTTTGGAGGAAGAGGCGGACTAATAAGGCCAGTGCTGTGAGCACTTCCGGGTTGGAGTCCTCCAGGGAAAAGAGAGGAAAAGAGAGCGCGGCAGGGAGACTCTCAGAGACGTACAGGCACAGCGCTGAACCAAGCGTGCGTGCGCAGCCGGCGAGAAGCAGAGTCCGGGCGCGCACGCAGATGAGGGGATGCACGACAGGAACCCGCAGCAAAGGAGGCGCGCCGAGGCGCCGAAGACAGGTGAGTGCAAGAGGGAGCAGGGAACCGCGGTGGAAGCGAAGATGTAACACACAAAAGGTCATTGCTAAGGAAGCTGGCTGTTCTCAGAGTGCTGTATCCAAGCATATTAATGGAGAGTCGAGTGGAAGGAAAAAGTGTGGTAGAAAAAGGTGCACAAGCAACTGAAATAACCACATCCTTGAAAGGATTGTTAAGAAGAGGCCATTCAAAATTTGAGAGAGATTCGCTGCTGGAGTCATTGCTTCAAGAGCCACCACACACAGACGTATCCAAGACGTGGGCTACAAGTGTCGCATTCCTGGTGTCAAGCCACTCATGACTAGAGATGGGCGGACACTTGGATGTTCAAGTCCGGTGGGTTCGGCCGAACAGTTACAAAAAGTTCAGGTTCGGGTACAAGAACAGTACTCGACCTCGATCCTGAACTCGGACCCCATTCACTTGACATCCAGTGTTTGCTGCACTCTAATGTGCATGACATCACCACAAACACTGCTTCTGATAGGCGGTGAAATCATGAGCGCTCAGCTGTGATTGGAGGTATACAGTTCACCTCCGGCACTGGTGTCAGCTGATGGTACAACTGCCCCCATCATCCGACACCTGCTGCTGCTAATAACTGCGAGAGCAGGAGCGGCGGATGGTAGTATTCATCAGTCGCTTCTGCGCTGTAAATAAATAATTTAAAAAAATGCGGCATGGGTTCCCCTGTAATTTTGTTAACCAGCCAGGCAAAACTCACAGCTGGGGGCTGCAACCCTCAGCTGTCAGCAAGGCTAGTTATCAAGAATAGATAGGTCCCCACGCCGTATTTTTTAATTATTTAAATAAATAATTAAAAACTAACGGCATGGGGTCCCCCCCCATTTTTGACGACCAACCTTCTAAAGCAGACAGCTGGGGACTGGTATTCTCAGGCTGGTAATGGGCCATGGCTATTGCTCCCCCATCCTAAAATAGCAGCCTGCAGCTGCCCAGAAAAGGTGCATCTATTAGATGTGCCAATTCTGACGCTTTGCCCAGCTCTTCCCTCTTGCCCTGTAGCGGTGGCAAGTGGGGTGATAGTTGGGGGGTTGATGTCTCCTATGTATTGTCCGGTGTCATCATGCCCCGAGGTTAGTAACAGAGAGGCGTCTATAAGACGCCCCATTACTAACCCCATAGTCACATTGTATGAAAACACAGACTCCAAGAATAAAGTCATTTAATTGAAAAAATGACACAGACTCCTTTAATAATCTCACTTAAACCATACTTACGACCTCGCCTAATTCCACCGAAGCCCTCGTTCTTCTGTAGTAAACCAAAAATAATAAAACAATAATATACCACACCTGTCCGTCGTTCTGTCCCACGCCGTAATCCATGTCTGGGAGCAAAAACAGTTTTCAACCTGGACGGTGCCAAGATGCTACCGACCTGGCTGAGAACCACTGGTGACTGAACTACTGCGAGCGCAGTGTCAGTGACTAGCGGTGACATCACTGAGGTGGCATTCCCAGCCGGGCTAAACTGAGATGACTTCGGGGAGATCCCTGCTAGCACCGTGAGAAAAACTCACTTGCCTCGCTTCAGGCTCTGACTTCACAGCATGCATACCACCCATGTCTTGTCATCAGCACATTGGCTGAAAAAATACCACACTAGGGAGCTTGTTTCAGCTGGCTTTGCTGTACTCATTTCCTTGGCGTGGTGGCCAGTAGCTGCCAATGTACTGGCTAGGGGCCACCCGCTGTGTTTTTCACCCTGCTTCTTCTTTTGTTGTCCTGCTTGTTACTCCGAACTGTGCACATCACTAGGATGGCCTTCACCTTATATGAGGTCTAGCACCTCATCATCCCCCACATCGTCTGCACACAAAAAAGTTAAATGTTTATTTTTCCTTTCAAATTCCATTAATTCATGTGAATCCCTAGAAGGGTTAATAAACTTCTTGAATGTGGTTTTCAGCACTATGAGGCTGCAGTTTTTAGAATGGTGTCATTTTGAGGTATTTTCTGTCATATAGGCCCCTCAAAGTCACTTCAAATGTAAGGTGGTCCCTAAAGAAAATGGTTTTGTAAATTTTGTTGTAAAAATGAGAAATCGCTGGTTAACTTTTAACCCTTATAACTTACTAACACAACAAATATTTTGTTTAAAAATTTGTGCTGATGTAAAGGAGACATGTGGGAATTTTTATTTATTAACTATTTTGTGTGATATAACTCTGATTTATGGGCATACAAATTAAAAGTTTGAAAATTGCCAAATTTTCGCCAAATTTTTTATTTTTTCACAAATAAACGTAAGTCACATCAAAAGAATGTTACCACTATCATGAAGTTCAATATGTCATGAAAAAAAAAACATTCTCTGAATCAGTGAGATCCATTGAAGCGTTCCAGAGTTATGAACTCATAAAGTGACAGTGGTCAGAATTGAAAAAATTGGCATGATCTGGAAGGAGAAACCAGGCTTGGGGGGAGGGGTTAAAACATGATACGCAAAAAAGTGCAGCATAAAAACTGTGATATAAATGCATTTTTTTAAAATGCACCCTACAAATGCATTGAAATAACACAATTAACCAAATTCAGTAGTGCTGAAATGGTGCAGAAAATTTGCAACATCAACCAAAAGCTTATTGTGGGAATGCTGCCTTAATATTATCTTTCTTCTATCGGCATTTACTTATTGTTAACAGTATATGTAGAATTTATTTCTTGTTCTTCATATATGTTCAAATGATTGGCATCCATATGGGACTTTGTCTCTTTTACTTATTGTTGAATTGTATTTTTATTCTACAAAGAAAAAAATAACATAAGGCTAGTAAAATTACACTTTACAGTATGAATTTTAATAAGTGAAAAAGGCAATATATTCCCTTTAAGATGACTAAACCAAACAATAGAAGAACACATCACAGTCATTTATAAGTAATATAATAATAATAAAAGCACATTTTTACTATAGGGACACAATGATGTATGTACAAGTAAATCCATCCAATTCTGCAATTAGCCCAAAAGGGCTGTTAATGGGCCATTTTGTGGATAGCTCTGTCAATAATAATGTCATTTGTTAAAACACACCCTATAAACATTCTTCAGAGTCTGAACCCAGGTTAGCATGTCATACGTGAATAGAATTCAGGAAGTGGTGAAAATAGCAGACACATCTTAATTAAAGCCTCAGCTGAGCCAATAATAGTGGTCATTATAGGTCTTTAGAGAAGTAGAACACTTTATGGATACTGTATGGCGGTTTTATTTTGCAGTGCTGTCATGTAGACTTTATTAATTAGTATGCTTTATTTTGGTATATCTCATATCCATTTATGCTATAGTTTTAAAACTGTGGAAACAGGAACACATGGGCTACTTGCACAGTGAACAAGTCTGTATGATCATGTTCACACACCACCAAGAAACCTGAAGACACAAAAGAGAATAGTAAAACCAAAAACACTCAGTTTGAAAAAATGTTGCAGTAATCCGCAAGTGCTAGTAAAAGATGTAAAAAACAGGGTATTTGGTTGATACGTTTTTTTGCAAAAAATGTATACTAAGCTGCTCTACCAATCTTCACGGTATACCCTTATCAGAGCAGTCCTAACTAATGTATGCAATCCCTATCTGATGTATTTAAAAACCTGATCATCTGTATATAACCTGTGTGAACAGGGTTCAGAGAGGAAAAATCCATGTGTGCATACAGGGTAGAACAGCTTTTGTGCAGATAGCCCAAGAGGAGTGGTGGAACTCCCCAGTCTTGTAGACACAAGAGAACAATTATGGAAACAGGAACACATGGGCTACTTGCACAGTGAACAAGTCTGTATGATCATGTTCACACACCACCAAGAAACCTGAAGACACAAAAGAGAATAGTAAAACCAAAAACACTCAGTTTGAAAAAATGTTGCAGTAATCCGCAAGTGCTAGTAAAAGATGTAAAAAACAGGGTATTTGGTTGATACGTTTTTTGCAAAAAATGTATACTAAGCTGCTCTACCAATCTTCACGGTATACCCTTATCAGAGCAGTCCTAACTAATGTATGCAATCCCTATCTGATGTATTTAAAAACCTGATCATCTGTATATAACCTGTGTGAACAGGGTTCAGAGAGGAAAAATCCATGTGTGCATACAGGGTAGAACAGCTTTTGTGCAGATAGCCCAAGAGGAGTGGTGGAACTCCCCAGTCTTGTAGACACAAGAGAACAATTATGGAAACAGGAACACATGGGCTACTTGCACAGTGAACAAGTCTGTATGATCATGTTCACACACCACCAAGAAACCTGAAGACACAAAAGAGAATAGTAAAACCAAAAACACTCAGTTTGAAAAAATGTTGCAGTAATCCGCAAGTGCTAGTAAAAGATGTAAAAAACAGGGTATTTGGTTGATACGTTTTTTGCAAAAAATGTATACTAAGCTGCTCTACCAATCTTCACGGTATACCCTTATCAGAGCAGTCCTAACTAATGTATGCAATCCCTATCTGATGTATTTAAAAACCTGATCATCTGTATATAACCTGTGTGAACAGGGTTCAGAGAAGAAAAATCCATGTGTGCATACAGGGTAGAACAGCTTTTGTGCAGATAGCCCAAGAGGAGTGGTGGAACTCCCCAGTCTTGTAGACACAAGAGAACAATTATGGAAACAGGAACACATGGGCTACTTGCACAGTGAACAAGTCTGTATGATCATGTTCACACACCACCAAGAAACCTGAAGACACAAAAGAGAATAGTAAAACCAAAAACACTCAGTTTGAAAAAATGTTGCAGTAATCCGCAAGTGCTAGTAAAAGATGTAAAAAACTTGCGGATTACTGCAACATTTTTTCAAACTGAGTGTTTTTGGTTTTACTATTCTCTTTTGTGTCTTCAGGTTTCTTGGTGGTGTGTGAACATGATCATACAGACTTGTTCACTGTGCAAGTAGCCCATGTGTTCCTGTTTCCATAATTGTTCTCTTGTGTCTACAAGACTGGGGAGTTCCACCACTCCTCTTGGGCTATCTGCACAAAAGCTGTTCTACCCTGTATGCACACATGGATTTTTCCTCTCTGAACCCTGTTCACACAGGTTATATACAGATGATCAGGTTTTTAAATACATCAGATAGGGATTGCATACATTAGTTAGGACTGCTCTGATAAGGGTATACCGTGAAGATTGGTAGAGCAGCTTAGTATACATTTTTTGCAAAAAACGTATCAACCAAATACACTGTTTTTTACATCTTTTACTAGCACTTGCGGATTACTGCAACATTTTTTCAAACTGAGTGTTTTTGGTTTTACTATTCTCTTTTGTGTCTTCAGGTTTCTTGGTGGTGTGTGAACATGATCATACAGACTTGTTCACTGTGCAAGTAGCCCATGTGTTCCTGTTTCCATAATTGTTCTCTTGTGTCTACAAGACTGGGGAGTTCCACCACTCCTCTTGGGCTATCTGCACAAAAGCTGTTCTACCCTGTATGCACACATGGATTTTTCCTCTCTGAACCCTGTTCACACAGGTTATATACAGATGATCAGGTTTTTAAATACATCAGATAGGGATTGCATACATTAGGTAGGACTGCTTTGATAAGGGTATACCGTGAAGATTGGTAGAGCAGCTTAGTATACATTTTTTGCAAAAAACGTATCAACCAAATACCCTGTTTTTTACATCTTCTACTAGCACTTGCGGATTACTGCAACATTTTTTCAAACTGAGTGTTTTTGGTTTTACTATTCTCTTTTGTGTCTTCATAGTTTTAAAACTGTATTATTACCATCCAAATTCTACATATTATATACAGAACATATAAAAAAATGCAAAAAAGTCTGACAAAGCATCATGTAGGTTATGTTCACACATAGCGTTTTGGAAACAATTTTTTTCTGCAGCCAAAACCTGCTCTTTTCTTAGAAGATTTCTTCTTAGTAGAAATGCTACATTCATAACACAGGTATTGTTGTGTTTTTCTCTCATTTTTTGTTTGCTTTTATTGTGTTGTTTTTGGGTGCGGATTACGTGTGATTTGTCCACAGTACATGTTAAATAAACTTTGTTTTATTTACCAAAAAATGCACCAAAAAAGAAAATGCTGTAAAAACCTGTGTGCTGGAACAATTGATACACTGCAGATTTTAAAAACGCTGCAGTTCTCAAGTTCAGTCAGAAAAAAAATAAGCGTTTACATGAGATTTCTGAAATCTCTTAGCTTTTGATGGTACTATAAATGCAGCTTCTTTCCTGCAGACAAAAAACAATGCAAATCAAAAATCACTGCAAAAATGCATCATGAACAGCAGCCAAAAAAAGTGAGAGACTAGCAGTGATACACATGATCCTTGTCATGCCTCAACACAGCAGATAAATGCAAACTCCACTAGATGGCAGCAAAGTGGAGAGAGGGCTGAAATCCTGCTCAGAGCAGACCAGCAGAACTGCAGCGAGTCTACCACCAGGTGGCAGCAGAATAGTCAGACAAGCCGGGTCAATACCAGAGAGTAGAGTGGTACTAAGGGGAATCCCAAACACAGAGTCAGAGAAGTGCCAAAGGTCAGTACCGGTCTGTAGCAGAAGTACTAGAAGGAAGAGACAAAATCAGGTCAGAGCAAAAGCAGAGTCAAGTACTGGGTAATCCAAATACACAAGGCCACACAGAGTCGGGGCGGGAAGAGAGAAATGAGCAGACACAGGCAAAGACAGCTAAACGCAGCAGGACAAATCAGGGTTTCACTAGAGCCAGCTACACATGGCAGGAAATATAACTGGCACTGCCTTCATGATGCAGCACAGAGAAATAGCAGACCCAATACCGGAACGAGGCAGAGAAAGTTAAGCCCTGACATGACCTGACCGGGAAAGGAGAGACAAGACTCAAAACCTGGTCTGGATCATGACAATCCCATGGTAACTCTCAATAAGAGAAGAGTCAGACGGTCATAACTTGGACGGGGATCGCAGCGCCATGCTTGAACAGGACAGCAGCATATTATTATTATTACTATTATTATTATTATTTACAGTATATAGCACCATTGAATCCATGGTGCTGTACATGAGAAGGGGTTACATATAAATTACAGATATCACTTGCAGTAAGCAAACTAACAATTACAGAGTGATACAGAGGGGCGAGGACCCTGTCCTTGCAGACTTACATTCTACAGGATGGTGGGGATGGAGACAATAGGTTGAGGGTTGTAGGAGCTCTGGTGTTGATGAGGCCATATCTTCAGTAGTGGTGAGGAGGCAGCAGGGTAGGCGCAGGCTGTAGGCTTTCCTGAAGAGGTGGGTTTTCAGGTTCCGTCTGAAGGATCCGAATGTGGTTGATAGCCGGATGTGTGGGGGCAAAGAATTCCAGAGGATGGGGGATATTCTGGAGAAGTCTTGGAGGCGGTTGGGTGAGGAGAGAATAAGTGTGGAGGAGAGAAGGTGGTCTTGGGAGGACCGGAGATTACGTGAGGGAAGATGTCGGGAGATTAGGTCAGAGATATATGGAGGAGACAGGTTATGGATGGCTTTGTAGGTCAGTATTAGTAATTTGAACTGGATACTCTGAGGGAAAGGGAGCCAGTGAAGAGATTTGCAGAGAGGGGAAGCAGAGGAGTAGCGAGGAGACAGATGAATTAGTCGGGCAGCAGAGTTAAGGATGGACTGGAGAGGTACAAGGGTGTTAGTAGGGAGGCCACAGAAAAGGATGTTGCAGTAGTCAAGGCGGGAGATGATGAGGACATGCACAAGCATTTTAGTAGATTGACAGTTGAGGAAAGGATGGATTCTGGAGATACTTTTGAGCTGGAGGCGACAGGAGATGGAAAGAGCTTGAATGTGTGGTTTGAAGGACAGGGCAGAGTCAAGGGTTACTCCGAGGCAGCGGACTTCCAGTATGGGGGAAAGCGTGATGTCGTTAATTGCGATAGATAGGTCAGGTATGGAAGATCTATGGGATGGAGGAAAGATGATGAGTTCAGATTTGTCCACATTGAGTTTGTGGAAGTGTAGAGGAGAGGAAGGAGGATATGGCTGATAGGCACTCCGGGATTCTGGACATCAGAGAGGTGACGTCTGGGCCAGAAAGGTAGATCTGAGTGTCATCAGCATAAAGGTGGTACTGGAATCCATGGGACTTTATGAGTTGTCCCTGGCCAAGTGTGTAGATTGAGAAGAGTAGGGGTCCTAGGACAGAGCCTTGGGGGACTCCAACAGAGAGAGGGTGGGATGAGGAGGTAGTGTGGGAGTGGGAGACGCTGAATGTGTGGTTGGAAAGGTATGAGGAGATCCAGGATAGGGTGAGGTCTTTGATGCCAAAGGAGGAGAGGATCTGTACTAGGAGGCAGTGGTCAACTTTGTCGAAAGCAGAGGACAGGTCTAGAAGGAGGAGTACAGAGTATTGTCTGTTAGCTTTGGCTGTAAGTAGGTCATTAGTGATTTTGGTCAGGGCTGTCTCAGTTGAGTGATTGGGCGGAAACCAAATTGTAGATTGTCAAAGAGCAAGTTAGATGAGAGGTGGGAGGAAAGCGCACAGGTGGTGAGGTGCGATTTGGAGAGGAGACAATTAAGCCCCCCTTCAGTGATCTTGGAGAGGGAGGTTATGGGGTTTGGGCAAAAGTCTGGAGTACAAACGGGTTGTAGTGGTTGAACAATGAAGATTTGCCTTGTTTGGTCGATCTTATTTTTAATACGTGATGTCACTCTCAGGTCCAGAGAGCCAGTCCAAACATTGCGTTGCGATCCTCGTTCTAGTAAAACAGCCATCTGACTCTTCCCTTACTCTAATCCATCATATAAGGCCAGGGTCACACTTGCGAGAAACTAGCACGAGTCTCACATCTCAATACCTGGCACTCAGACCGAAGCGCTCAGCTGCATAAAAATACATGCAGTCGCACACTCCAGTTCCGAGTGCCGGAGAGACGCAAGACACGTGCGAGTTTCTCGCAAGTGCGACCCTGGCCTAAAATGGATATTGGTGTACAAATTATTTTGAAATGTTTTGTTTTTACATTTGCTTTTTTCCATCCCCTTTTTCCAAAAGCCATAACTTTTTTATTTTTCTTTCAGCATAGCCATACAAGTGCTTGCTTTTTTGCAGGCTGAGTTAGTTTTGAATAACACCATTCATTTTAACACTAAAAGCCACGACAATTTAGTGAGTTTTTTTTACCTTAGTAAAAACCAAGAGTAGAACAGTAAGAAGAAAAGTATAATAGAAACACGTCACCACTTCTGTATTTTTTACCCACTTCTTGGCTTGGCTTACAAATACTGAGGTAAAAACTCATCAAATACTCAATGTGTGCACATGGCATTAGGCTAATTTCCCACGATGAGTTTTCGGTGAGTTTTTAAAAAAAAATGAAAGTAACCTATTTTACTTAATGGGTGCAGAAAATCTGTAACATCAAAAAACTATCAAAAAGCTCATCATGGGAACGTAGTCTTAAATGTACTGGAAGACGGGAAAAAAATCCATGTGCGGTGAAATTGTGAAAAAAAAAATGCAATTGCGTTATGGAAACATAATTCTTCAGGTCATTTGACAATTTTATTGCTAGAAATTTAGGGTAGACATGATGTTTTGAAAGGTTTTTATTGCATTTTTTGGGGTGACGAGGAATGGTGACTGAAAAAACACAAATCTGTAATTTTGATATTTTTTCTCATTAATTCAATTTATATTTTAATAGACTGTAAGCAGCAATACCAAATATGTTTATTTTGTTTTTTCTTAAAAATTACTTTATCAATAATGCAGGAAAAGAGAGTTAATTTAAATGTTTATATTGAACCTGCAATCATACAATTGCTTATATTATTTACTGCAAACCTACCTGTATTTCAGTATATTGGAAACATCTCTGTCTCCTATGAAGCTTACCCTGTTGATAAGCTTCACAGGAGTATCAAGATGGCAGTAGGCTGCCATGAAAACCCATGATCAGATTATGAGGGTGGGGAGTCGTATACATAAGCACTGATACACATTCCATTTAAACGCCATTGTTAGAGATTGACAACAGCAGGGGTGTCAAACTGCATTCCTCGAGTGCCTCAGACCATGCCTGTTTTCAAGATTTCCTTTGCATTACACAAGGTGCTGGAATCATTCTGTGCAGGTGATTACATTATCACCTGTGCAATACAAGGAAATCCTGAAAACATGACCTGTTTGCGGCCCTCGAGGAATGTAGTTTGACACCCCTGGACAACAGTATTTACATGGTTAAGCTCAGTGATCGAAGCTATGTAAATAGCTGACTTCTTCTGCATGTGGACGAAATTTATCAATTTGGAGTGAAGGGGTTAAAGTTTATTTGATATGTTAGGTAACGTTCACATTTGCGTTGTTGGGCGCAGCGTCGGCGACGCAACCAAAGCATGTACACAACGCATGCGTTGTCATAAGATCGCACAGAGCAGGAATTTCGGCGCAGGGAAAACGCTACATGTAGCGTCCTCTGCGCCCTGTCTGTGCGTCAATATGACGCATGCATCGCAAAACACAATACAACGCATACCGGCACATGTCCATGCGCCCCCCATGTGAACGTAGCCTTAGGCTGGGCTGGGTTGATGAAATAAGTTCGCATTTTGGAAACTGTATAAAGGGCCTACATCTAGTATAAAACTTAACCAGGTAAAAGGAGACCAAAATACAAAACCTCAGATATACAGTAATTAGGAAAACTAAAAATATGAAAAGGAGACCAAGGCGAGTTTCAGATAGGTTTATGCTCATATGTATATGTGAAGCAGTAAGTACATGTCAATAAACATGCTGTCAGTCCAGGCAAAGTGGTCTGTACACAGATGGTGAAATAAGGCTGTGTGAACATGGCCTCAAGTTGTCTGAAACAGGGCTCTACACTGCCTTAATATTTGACTGCTGTGTGAGACTTCCTGCTCATGAGTTGGGAGATACCACTGTGTGGCAGAGACTGTGCATGTGCAGTATGGGAACAAACGGAATATCTGTGGTGCTTTGTTCATGTTGGCTGTAGTTATTTAAGACATAATCTAAATGGATTATTGGGTAAAATCTATAAATCTATGCTTCCATTATATTCTATGCACTAGTGAGTTGTTGTAACAGGCCAACTCCTGCCAGATTTGCGCATGAGGGTCCCCATTGCCATTCAGATGCTATATAAAATTGGTTCACCTCTCACTTTCACATGAAAAGAGAATGTTAACAGATTTTGCTCTCTCAATCTGATTAAATAAAAGTAAAAACTGTGTCTGTGGTATACTGAGGGAAATTATCTGGTTTACTAATGCCATGTATTTGACATACTGTAAGTCTTTGGCTTCTTCCCTATGTTGAGCTTTTGATGTTGAAGAATTTCAGCACATATTATTTAAATTAGATTACTTGTGGTTTTTAATTGCGTTTTTTTAACATGTGATTTTATCTTGTTTTGACGCTGCAGTTTTAGTCTCTTGTTGGTGTGTCATATTTTGAATAAAGCTGCTTTATTTTTTAAACTTCCTGGTATTTGGCTTTGACAATTTTATTGACATACTTAGGTGCAGATTGCATATGTTTTTGATGCTTTTCCACCAAACAAACACACTTAAAACAAGTGTACATTTTTTTAATGGGAACATTCTGCACAGAAAACTCAGCGTATCCACAAAAGAAATTGACAGGCTGCCGACTAGAAACACGCACCACAGGTGAGTTTACGCTGCGCTAAAAAGAAGCACAGTGGCCATGAGATTTGTATAAATACCATCCACTTTGCTGGAACTGTTAGACACTGCGTTTGTGTAGCAGCAAAAATATGCAGCTTCAAAAACGCACCAAAAGCTCATCGTGGGAACTTAGCCTTAGGCCACATTCACACATTCAGTATTTGGTCAGTATTTTACCTCAGTATTTGTAAGCCAAAACCAGGAGTGGAGCAATCAGAGGAAAAGTATAATAGAAACATATGCACCACTTCTGCATTTACCACCCACTCCTGGTTTTGGCTTATAAATACTGAGGTAAAAAACCTCGCCAAATACTCAACATGTGGTTTTAGAGTATGTGCATACATTACGTTTTTGAACCTATTAACACAGTCTATAAGGCATTGGGGCAATACGCTACCACAATAATAGATATAGTCACAAGCCCAAGTATATAAGTTGGGGAAAAAAAGGAGGTTTGATCTCACGAATATTTAAAAAATTGAATGAAGTGCCCTGCCATTATAAATCATGATTTAACATATACCAAGTAAATAAATGTTATGTAGCAACTAGCAACAATCATATAATTCAAGTCAGTGTCATGTATAATATGGGAGGAGCACAGCAAATTAGAGAGACTAGGTTATCCAGAACATATTCAGTGTAATCAAATGTAACAAATAAAGTACAAAAATTCACATAGAAATAGAGGAATCCACAAAATCTACTACAGTGGGGCAAAAAAGTATTTAGTCAGTCAGCAATAGTGCAAGTTCCACCACTTAAAAAGATGAGAGGCGTCTGTAATTTACATCATAGGTAGACCTCAACTATGGGAGACAAACTGAGAAAAAAAAATCCAGAAAATCACATTGTCTGTTTTTTTAACAATTTATTTGCATATTATGGTGGAAAATAAGTATTTGGTCAGAAACAAAATTTCATCTCAATACTTTGTAATATATCCTTTGTTGGCCATGACAGAGGTCAAACGTTTTCTGTAAGTCTTCACAAGGTTGCCACACACTGTTGTTGGTATGTTGGCCCATTCCTCCATGCAGATCTCCTCTAGAGCAGTGATGTTTTTGGCTTTTCGCTTGGCAACACGGACTTTCAACTCCCTGCAAAGGTTTTCTATAGGGTTGAGATCTGGAGACTGGCTAGGCCACTCCAGAACCTTGAAATGCTTCTTACGAAGCCACTCCTTTGTTGCCCTGGCGGTGTGCTTTGGATCATTGTCATGTTGAAAGACCCAGCCACGTTTCATCTTCAATGCCCTTGCTGATGGAAGGAGGTTTGCACTCAAAATCTCACGATACATGGCCCCATTCATTCTTTCATGTACCCGGATCAGTCGTCCTGGCCCCTTTGCAGAGAAACAGCCCCAAAGCATGATGTTTCCACCACCATGCTTTACAGTAGGTATGGTGTTTGATGGATGCAACTCAGTATTCTTTTTCCTCCAAACACGACAAGTTGTGTTTCGACCAAACAGTTCCAGTTTGGTTTCATCAGACCATAGGACATTCCCCCAAAACTCCTCTGGATCATCCAAAAGCTCTCTAGCAAACTTCAGACGGGCCCGGACATGTACTGGCTTAAGCAGTGGGACACGTCTGGCACTGCAGGATCTGAGTCCATGGTGGCGTAGTGTGTTACTTATGGTAGGCCTTGTTACATTGGTCCCAGCTCTCTGCAGTTCATTCACTAGGTCCCCCCGCGTGGTTCTGGGATTTTTGCTCACCGTTCTTGTGATCATTCTGACCCCACGGGGTGGGATTTTGCGTGGAGCCCCAGATCGAGGGAGATTATCAGTGGTCTTGTATGTCTTCCATTTTCTAATTATTGCTCCCACTGTTGATTTCTTCACTCCAAGCTGGTTGGCTATTGCAGATTCAGTCTTCCCAGCCTGGTGCAGGGCTACAATTTTGTTTCTGGTGTCCTTTGACAGCTCTTTGGTCTTCACCATAGTGGAGTTTGGAGTCAGACTGTTTGAGGGTGTGCACAGGTGTCTTTTTATACTGATAACAAGTTTAAACAGGTGCCATCACTACAGGTAATGAGTGGAGGAAAGAGGAGACTCTAAAAGAAGAAGTTACAGGTCTGTGAGAGCCAGAAATCTTGATTGTTTGTTTCTGACCAAATACTTATTTTCCACCATAATATGCAAATAAATTGTTAAAAAAACAGACAATGTGATTTTCTGGATTTTTTTTTCTCAGTTTGTCTCCCATAGTTGAGGTCTACCTATGATGTAAATTACAGACGCCTCTCATCTTTTTAAGTGGTGGAACTTGCACTATTGCTGACTGACTAAATACTTTTTTGCCCCACTGTATATAATTGTCTAAGGGTCACTTCCGTCTTTCTGTCCTTCTGTCTTTCTGTCTGTTACGGATATTCATTGGTCGCGGCCTCTGTCTGTCATGGAATCCAAGTCGCTGATTGGTCTCGCCAGCTACCTGTCATGGCTGCCGCGACCAATCAGCGACGGCCACAGTCCGATTAGTCCCTCCCTACTCCCCTGCAGTCGGCGCCTGCTCCATACTCCCCGCAGTCACCGCTCACACAGGGTTAATGCCAGCGGTAACAGACCGCGTTATGCCGCGGGTAACTCACTCCGTTACCGCCGCTATTAACCCTGTGTGACCAAGTTTTTACTATTGATGCTGCCTATGCAGCGTCAATAGTAAAAACATCTAATGTTAAAAATAATAATAAAAAAAAATCATTATATACTCACCTTTCGCGACGCTCCGGTGACCTGCGGCAGGTTCCGGTGCCAAGGATGGTATGGGAGAAGGACCTGCCAAGACGTCACGGTCATGTGACCGCGACGTCATCACAGGCCCTGCGCGCCTGTGCGAGAAGGACCTGCCATGACATCACGGTCATGTGACCGCGACGTCATCACAGGGCCTGCGCGCCTGCGTGAGAACGACCTGCCATGACGTCACGGTCATGTGATCGCAACGTCATCACAGGTCCTGCGCGCCTGCGCGAGGTGGACCTGCCATGACGTCACGGTCATGTGACCGTGATGTCATCACAATGCCTGCGCGAGAACGACCTGCCGTCATCACAGATCCTGCGCGCCTGCGCGAGAATGACCTGCCATGACGTCACGGTCATGTGACCGAACTACAAGGGACCCTCAGAAGGTGAGTATATGTTTATTTTTTATTTTTTAACCTGTGACATACGTGGCTGGGCAATATACTACGTAGCTGGGCAATATACTACGTGACTCACCAATATACTATGTGGCTGGGCAATATACTACGTGGCTCTGTGCTGTATACTACGTCGCTGTGCAATATACTACGTGGCTCTGTGCTGTATACTACGTCACTGGGCAATATACTACGTCACTGGGCGATATACTACGCAACTGGGCAATATACTACGTGGCTGGGCAATATACTATGTGGCTGGGCAACATACTATGTGGCTGGGCAATATACTAAGTGGCTGGGCAATATACTACGTGACTGGGCAATGTACTACCTGACTGGGCAATATACTACATGACTGGGCAATATGCTATGTGGCTGGGCAATATACTACGTGGCTGGGCAATATACTACGTGACTGGGCAATATACTACGTGGCTGGGCAATATACTACGTGACTGAGCAATATACTACATGGGCTGTGCAATATACTACGTGGCTGGGCAATATACTACGTGGACATGCATATTCTAGAATACCCAATGCATTAGAATCGGGCCACCATCTAGTTACTTTATGAAGTGCAAGTGCATAAGTTGAAATGTGGAAACCTGAACCACAGGAGAAAAAATGTTGAGGTCTGGATAAGACAGTCGAAATAAACTCTATGGTAGTTCATGTTCTGTAAAATCACCATCCAATAAGTGGAAAAATAGCATGAAGAGCCAGTAGGCTACTGGAACACGAGACACATATAGATAGTACTTACAAAGTGACTGGTGACTTGCTGATGTGTGCAGAGCACTACCACCCCAGCGCCGCCGTTTTGCCTATGCTTATTCAAAACGGGGCGCTTTTAATTAAATTTTTGCAGCAGAGATTTCCAAGAACATCTCTTGGCAGGAAAAATGCTGTGTAAGCAAAAGGCTAGCTTTTGCTGCATTTATTACATGCAATTCTTGTGGTATGTTTTCTGAAATCTGCAGCAAAACCCCGGAAAGAATTGACATCCTGTAGATTTAAATCTGCACAGAAAAAAAATAAGCAACATTTGCGCGAGGCTTCAAGACTCTCATTCACTTTGCGAGCACTAGGAAATCCTTCAGGTTTTATGACAGATTTGTGCAGAAAAAAGCTCGACATCTGCGCTTACTTTACATCTACTATATACGGTAATTGTCTAAGGGTCACTTCCGTCTGTCTGTCTTTCTATCTGTCTTTCTGTCATGGATATTCATTGGTCGCAGCCTCTGTCTGTCATGGAAATCCAAGTCGCTGATTGGTCGTGGCAAAACGCCCATGACCATTGCCACGACCAATCAGCGATGGGCACAGTCCGGCGGCAACATGGCCGCCCTTTCTCCCCACAGTCAGTGCCCGCTCCATACTTTCCTCCAGTCAGCGCTCACACAGGGTTAACCCCTTCATGACCCAGCATATTTTGACTTTAATGACCTGGCCGTTTTTTGCAATTCTGACCAGTGTCCCTTTATGAGGTAATAACTCAGAAACGCTTCAACGGATCCTAGCAGTTATGTTTTTTCATGACATATTGGGCTTCACGTTAGTGGTAAATATAGGTCAATCATTTTTGCGTTTATTTGTGAAAAAAATGGAAATTTGGCTAAAATTTTGAAACTTTTGCAATTTTCACATTTTGAATTTTTATTCTGTAAAACGAGAGAGTTGTATGACACAAAATAGTTAATAAATAACATTACCCACATGTCTACTTTACATCAGCACAATTTTGGAAACAACATTTCTTTTTGCTAGGAAGTTATAAGGGTTAAAATTTGACCAGCGATTTCTCATTTTTACAACGAAATTTACAAAACCATTTTTTTTGGGACCACCTCACATTTGAAGTCAGTTTGAGGGGCTGAAAATACCCAAAAGTGACACCATTCTAAAAACTGCACCTCTCAAGGTGCTCAAAACCACATTCAAGAAGTTTATTAACTCTTCAGGTGCTTCACAGCAGCAGAAGCAACATGGAAGGAAAAAATGAACATTTAACTTTTTAGTCACAAAAATGATCTTTTAGCAACAATTTTTTTATTTTCCCAAAGGTAAAAAGAGAAACTGGACCCCAAAAGTTATTGTACAATTTGTCCTGAGTATGCCGATACCCCATATGTGGGGGGGAACCACTGTTTGGGCGCACGACAGGGCTCGGAAGGGAAGGAGCGCCATTTGACTTTTTCAATGAAAAATTGGCTCCAATCTTTAGCGGACACCACGCATTTGGAGAGCCCCTGTGTGCATAAACATTGGAGCTCCCCCACATGTGACCCCATTTTGGAAACTAGACCCCCAAGGAACTTATCTAGATTCATAGTGAGCACTTTGAACCCCTTGGTGCTTCACAAATTGATCCGTAAAAATGAAAAAGTACTTTTTTTTTTTAGCCTCAATTTGTTCATTTCCACATGGGCAACAGGATAAAATGGATCCTAAAATTTATTGGCCAATTTCTCCTGAGTACACTGATGCCTCACATGTGGGGGTAAACCACTGTTTGGGCACACGGCAGGGCTCGGAAGGGAAGGAGCGCCATTTGACTTTTTGAATTAAAAATTAGGTCCAATCGTTAGCAGACACCATGTCGCGTTTGGAGAGCCCCTGTGTGCCTAAACATTGGAGCTCCCCCACATGTGACCCCATTATGGAAACTAGACCTTCCATGGAACTAATCTAGATGTGCGGTGACCACTTTAAACCCCCAAGTACGTCACAGAAGTTTATAACGCAGAGCCGTGAAAATAAAAAATAATTTTTCTTTCCTCAAAAATGATGTTTTAGCAAGCATTTTTTTTATTTTCACAAGGGTAACAGGAGAAATTGGACCCCAATAGTTGTTGCCCAGTTTGTCCTGAGTATGCTGGTACCCCATATGTGGGGGAAAACCACTGTTTGGGCGCACGTCGGGGCTCGGAAGGGAGGGAGCACATTTGACTTTTTGAACGCAAGATTGGCTGGATTCAATGGTGGTGCCATGTTGCATTTGGAGACCCCTGATGTGCCTAAACAGTGAAAACCCCTCAATTCTAACTCCAACACTAACCCCAACACACCCCTGACCCTAATCCCAACTCTAGCCATAACCCTAATCACAACCCTAACCCCAACACACCCCTAACCACAACCCTAACCCCAACACACCCCTAACCCTAATCCCAACCCTAATCCTAACCCTAATCCCAACCCTAACCACAACCCTAACCCCAACACACCCCTAACCCTAACCCTAACCCTAACCACAAGCCTTATCTTTTCTTTTCAATGTTCTTTTTATTGAAAGATAAACACATATACAAACAATAAGAGAGCATTTGTAGTAACATAACAAACAAGTCATCCTACTCTTTGAGTAATAATCGATGTATGAGAAGGTCTCTTTAACAAAGTAAACAGTACAAGCAAGAATGGTAACAATAGGACTAAGTTCAAGGTCTCCAACAGTAATTATGTGGTGTTATAACTATACCTTGAAGTCCACTTTAGTAGCAAGAAAAATTTAGAGATAGAGAAGAGAGAGAGGGTAAAATAAAAGGATAAGGATGGGCATTAGGGGTAGATGGGGAGGGAGGGGGGGGGAGGTGTATGCACCGTAGGTCTTACTATTTGGTTCAGCTAATCTTCAGAAGCTGTCAGTTTGTTGGACGACCTGAATGTGACCCAGGGAAGCCAAATTCCCTCAAATTTAGATTGAGAATGGTTAACCAAGGCTACCAGTTCAGCCATGTGGTATAATTGGTCTATTTTCTTTAGCACTTGCTGGTATGTTGGGACGTTTGTGGTCTTCCAGAATGTAGGTATTAGCAATTTGGCTGCAGCTAGTATGTTTTGAGCTAATATGGTGAGCCATGTGCATCTAGGCCACACAGGTAAATTTAAGAGCGCCATTTCTGGGGACAATTGTATCCTCTTCCCAGTCACGTCTCTTATCAATTTTTCTATCATTGTCCAGAAACCACGAATCCTCGGACAGGACCACCAAAGGTGAAGATATCCGCCCTCTCCTGCTTCGCATCTCCAGCAGTTGTCATGCGAGATCAGTCTCCAAACCCGGAGCTGTGTTTGTGTGATATACCATCTGGAAATTATCTTATAAGAGTTTTCCTGGGTTTTAACACAGCTTGTGGGACCGTGTGAATATTTATAGATGTGCATTACTTGCGCCTGTGTGAAGGTGCATCTTAATTCTTTTTCCCACCCTAGAATATATGCTCTCTTGAGACTTAGCTCGTCTAGTAAAAGTGTTTGGTAGATTGTAGAGAGAACTTTAGTGGGTCTGGACGATCTAGTACACAGTGTTTCAAATGAGGTAGGTTTGCGTGTAGTATCCGAGAAATAGTGTATTTTTTTTAGCGTTTCTTTAAGCGTAGAGTATTGTAGGAAATCAAGGTTTTCCAGGTCTGGTCTTTCGCGCAATTCTGTTAATGTAAGAAGCGTTCCTTCACATACCATTTGGTCTATTGGGTAGTTTTTAGCTCGTTTTCCAATTGTATTGACCACAATGTCAGAGAGAGTCAATAATGGTGAGGATGGAGGTGAGAGGATGTTGTATGTTTTTGACCATATTTTTATGAGTGTACGGGTGAGGGGGTTTGGGTGTGGAGGGAGTAATCTACCCCTCACAAAGGTCAATAGAAATGGTCTGAGAGGGTAGGGTGAGATTTCTCTTTCTATATCTATTGCTATGCTACTTTGGGATTGTCTGAGTAGGCCAACAGATCTGGATAGTACTGCGGCATAGTAATATTTCCTTATGTCCGGGGCTCCCATCCCCCCCCTGTTCCTAGGTAACGTCAATGTGCGAAAGGCTATGCGTGGTTTCAAACTTTTCCAGATGTACCCAGAAAACAGGGAATTTACTTTAGTTAAGTAAGAGGACGGTATATGTATGGGCAGCGCTTGGAACATATATGTAAATTTGGGCAATATCAAGCTTTTTATTAAGTTCTTCCTACCCGTCCAAGAGAGATATGGGTCTCTCCATGATTGGATATTTGCGGCTGCTTGTTTGAGCAGAGGGTAATAATTAAGTTCCAATAGTTCTTTATCTGTTCTTCCTACCTTAATTCCCAGGTAGTTAATACACCTTTTGGGCCATGTAAATGGGAATGTGTTTTTCGCTTTTTTTAGAGTGTTTTGTGGAATATTTAAATCCAGTGCCTCGGATTTGGACATGTTAACCTTAAAATCTGACATATCTCCAAATCTATTCAAAATCCCCAAGAGGGCGGTTAAGCCCCCAAGGGGTTTGGTCATCAAGACTAAGAGGTCATCGGCAAAAGCCGCAGTCTTATGATGTGTCCCCCCAATTCTGATGCCTTCTATTTCTTGGCACTGTTGTATGGTAGTTAGCAGCGGTTCCATTGTTAGCACGAATAACAAAGGGGACAGTGGGCACCCCTGTCGTGTTCCATTTCTGATAAAGAATCTGTCAGTCACTGAGCAATTCATTTTTATGCGAGCTGAAGGGTCTCTGTACATTTTCATTATGGTGGAGATCATTTGACTCGGAAATCCATTGTCTCTTCTAGGTAGGTCCAGTCCACCCTGTCAAAGGCCTTCTCCGCATCTGTTCCCAATAGGACCAGGGGGAGTTTGCTTTTTTTCGCATAGTGCATAAGATGCAATATTTTGTGCGTGTTGTCCTTCCCCTCTCTTCCTTCCACAAAGCCCGTCTGATTTAGAGAAATTATTGTCGGCAAGAATTCAGCTATTCTATGGGCCAATAGACTGGCAAATATCTTCAGATCTACTTTCAATAGTGAGATTGGTCTGTAGCTACTACAGAGCTCCTGATCTTTACCATCTTTGTAGATTAATGAGATTCGTGCTTCCAGCGTTTGTGTAGGGAAACAATCGCCCCCTTGTATATCATTGTACGTTCTCAGCAGATGTGGGAGGAGAGCGGATGAAAAGTATTTATAGTAGGCTACCGGGAGTCCATCTGGACCAGGAGCCTTACCTGGCCAACACCCCGACAGGGTGGACTGGAGTTCCCTCATGCTAAAAGGTCTGGTCAATTGGTTCCGCTGTGTTTCTGTCAATTGGGGTAGGTTCAAGCGTGCCAAGAAGGCTCTGATGTCATGTCTCCTTTTTAGATTTTCTGAATCTGACTCAGTTGGGCGTAGATTATACAGTTGTTTGTAGTAGTTTAAGAACTCTATTTCTATTTGTGAGTAATTGTGTGTACTTTGTCCGTTGGGTCTTTTAATGGCATGTATATATGTGCGGGCCTGTCGATGTCTTATTCTGGATAGCATGAGTTTTGAGGCCTTATCTCCGTGTACAAACATCCTATTACGCCATGAAGCGTACCATTTTGCTGATTTTTTGTTTAGCATATCTTTCAATTCCTGTCGTTTTTCCATTAGTTTAGACATCACCTGTGTATTCTTTTGTTTCTTATGTTGTTTTTCCAGAGAATATATTTCGTTATAAAGCTCTGTTATTTTCTGCTGTCTTTTTTTGTTTAGGTATGAGGAGACAGAGATAAGCTCCCCCCTCATGACTGATTTATGTGCTTCCCAAACCACCGGAGTTGGCACTTCCCCTGTGTCATTGTGGTCAAAATATTGTGTGATGGTTTTGGCGATGCGCGTGCGTATTTTTGGGCAAGTTAATATTGATTCGTTTAATTGCCATGTTCTGTTTATTTTGAAGGGTTTCGCTAACGTTATTTGTAATGTAATCATTGAATGGTCCGAATGTATGTTAGGGAGAATATTAGCAGCATGTGCATTGGAGAAAAGTTGTCTGGGGATAAATATATAGTCCAATCGATGGTACGTTCCGTGAGGATGTGAATAGTAAGAGTAGTCACGGTCTGTCGGATGTAGGTATCTCCAAACGTCTAGCATCTGCATAGAGCTAAGTTGGATTTTAATTCTAGCGAGGTCTTTAAGGGATATAGCACTTTTTCTCGTCGTAGTGTCTAACACTGGCTCCAGCGCGATATTTAGGTCGCCCCCTATGATAAGAGTTCCTTCTCTGAAGTTTTCTATTACCCTTAGCATTCTCAATATCCATTTCAGGTGTTTTTTATTGGGAGCGTATAGGCTACAGATAGTTATTAGATTCCCAGCGAGGAGACCTTTAACTAAGATATAACGACCACAGGGGTCTTTTAGAGTTTTATGGACTTGGAAGGGTATTCCTCTTGCTATTGCTATCGATACTCCTCTTGAGCCCACTTGTGCTGTGGTAGCGTGAAACCATGTATCATAGTAATTTTTTTCAAAGTTGGGTAGCTTTTCGGGTTTAAAGTGAGTTTCTTGTATCATTAAGATGTCAGCTTTCTGCTTTTTAAGATAATCTAGTGTGTGTCGTCTAGGTACTGGCGAGGTAAGCCCATTTACATTAAGAGAGGCAAATGTAATTACCTTATCACGGGCAGCCATTGGAGATGGTTTGGTGTCGCGATTGAAGTCGCCGCCTGGAAGCCAGCCGGAGTTCTAGAAGACCCACGATGCAAGGGGAGATGTGGTGGGGAGAGGGATGGTTAGGAGAAAAGAGGGTATTAGTCAGGAAGGAATAGAAAAAGAAAGTTTGATTAAGCTTCTTGAAAAACAAGTCTAATACTAAGCATACAGTAAGTGTCATATTTAAGCACAGTAACTATGCCATTCAGAGGGAGAACGTCATGAGGTTATTATTACCTCAAACCAACCCCAAAAAAGAAAAAAAAAAGAGACTGTAACAAAGGGGTCACATCCGGGGATATGTCTCTTACAAAAACTAACTAACAGTCCCTTGATGCCTTCTGGGTTGGTGCAAGACATGTGGAGTCGAGTCTTTCTATAGGATCAACGTAACGTGTTAGGGTCAATGTAGGGCGCCCCTTCAGCCAACTTCATCCTCAGCACCTTTTGAAGATGGGGATTTAGTAGATTTCTTTTTCTGCCTCTGGGATTTTGGGGTTCCAGCTAGTTGCCACGGAGTTGGGTTTATCAGGGGGAGTTGTTGGGAAGCTGCGTGGAAGGATTCCAGGTCTGGGTAGGTCTCCATGGGAATGTCCAGGGCCTTGCACACCTCTTTAATCTCCGGGGATGTTCTAGCCTGGTACCTTCTGTCGCCTGCTGTAATAAAGATCCCAAACGGGAACAGCCAACGGAAGCGGTGCCCCTTTTTAGAAAGAGCTTCTGTGAATGGTTTTAGAAGTCTGCGTTTTTTAAGGGTGGTGGCAGATAGGTCTTGGAAAAGTCTAATTTGAGAGTCTTCATATTTGACTTCCTGGGTTTCCCGCGCTCTGCGGAGGATTAAGTCCTTTGTTCTGTAGTCTAGAAAACGGCAGATCACATCCCGTGGGGGGTCTCCCTGTTTGGGTTTGGGTCGGAGAGATCTATGTACTCTGATGATCTCTATATCGTGCGGGTCATCTTCCAGCAATAATTTGTTAAATATCTCGGTCGAAGCTTTAGTTAGCGCTTCAAACGCCACCGATTCCGGTAGTCCTTTGACCCGAATATTATTCCGCCTCTCCCGATTTTCGTGGTCTTCTAGGGTGGAGTGGATGTAGTGAATTTGGTTTTCATGCTCAGTTAGGCAGCTGAGCAGATTGTTGGTCTGTTGTGATAGGGTTGTTTGAGATGTTTCGACTAATTCTATTCTGTGACCCTGCTGTGTTTGGTCTTGCTTTATTTCCGCCAACTCTCTGCTTACGGGTTTCATAGCCTGTGCTAGGATCCTTTTAATGAAGGAACGGGTCACCAGTTTCTCTTTTATAGTGCTGCCTCTGTCAGAGTCACTTTCGAGATCTGAGTCCGTGTCTTCCTCCACTTGAGAGTCAAACAGTTTTGTAGCTTTGTTATGGTCTTAATATATTGTTTGCTTTTTTAAAAAGTTGTCTACATCGGCTTGTGTAACCGACTTAGAGACCTTAGATGATCCTTTTGGAGTCTTAGTTCCAGTTTTCCCCATGTCTTTAATGAGGCTTATTGAATTGTAAGAAATATATATTGTTCTCCCCCTGTTGGCAATGCAGCAAGTTCAGCACAGCATTTCGGTTCTCCCACTAACTTGTATGGGATTTATGCTCGTTGTTTCAACTGCAAGTACTTGTTTAAAGTCTGTCCCAGTCACTGAATAATGATGGAGGTTAAACAAAGTCTGATGCTGGGGTGATGGGGGGGGGGGGGTGAAGGAGATGTGGTCTAATGTGTGGACTGCACAAGAAAACTGACCCCCAGACCAATTCACCCCTGTGAGTTATGCGGTGCTTATTTAGGTGGTGGAGTCCGGTATTGTTTATGGGGTCCGGTGGGTCAGAGACAGTGTCCGCTCGCAAGCAGCTGTGCCTAGTGCGCTCTGTGCTGCTGCGGGTGGCTGAGATCTAAGATGGCGCCCGCTCCGGGATCTGAGGGAACCCCCGTTTGGCGCCACAGCATCGGTCCGGGAGTTCCGAAGATGAGCGGCAGGATCGCCCGCTCGGCGTTCGACTCACCGCTGCTGATCGGGGTCTCGGCTCTGCTTCTCAGCGGCTCTATCTCCTCCGCGCAGGGTTTTAATCAGGTGCGCTCCGACCGGGTAGGAGCGCTCCCCGGGGTCTCCACTCAGCTGCGCAGGGTGGCTCCGGGTCCCAGCAGGCGGCCCCGCTGCGCTCCCGAAGGTAAGCCGGGGCAGGCGGGTCAAACCGCAGGAGGGCTCGGGTCACCGCTGTAGTCTTTACAGGTCAGCCTCTTGTTCGGTTCTGCTGCCAGGAGCGGTCTCACAGCTATTAAAAATGGCGCCCGTTCTCAGCCCCCGCTCCTCTCCGGGTCTCCGGGTCAGTCGAAGCCTCTGTCTCCTCTCCGGCCACACTTGTGTTGTCGTTTTTTGTGCAGGCAGCTCTGGGGGGTACCTTAGTGGGCTTTGCCCACCAGTATAAGACCCCCAGATCTTAAGATATTAAGCTTTTTGCAGGAGCTCTCTTCTGGCTTTTCTTTCTCCTCGTGCAGTTAGGCCACGCCCCCACAAGCCTTATCTTAACCCTATTTCCAACCCTAGCCCTAATTCCAACCCTAACTCTAATTCCAACCCTAACCCTAAGGCAGTGTTCCCCAACTCCGGTCCTCAAGAGCCATCAACAGATCATGTTTTCAGGATTTCCTTAGTATTGCACAGGTGATAATTGCATCACATGGACAGGCAAGCATTCAATAACCTGTGCAATACTAAAGATATCCTCAAAACATGACCTGTGGGTGGCTCTTGAGGACTGGAGTTGGGGAACACTGCCCTAAGGCTATGTGCCCATGTTGCGGATTCGTGTGAGATTTTTCCGCACCATTTTTGAAAAATCAGTTAAAAGGCACTGCATTTTACCTGCGGATTTACCTCGGATTTCCAGTGTTTTTTGTGCGGATTTCACCTGCGGATTCATATTGAGGAACAGGTGTAAAACGCTGCGGAATCTGCACAAAGAATTGACATGCTGCGGAAAATACAATGCAGCGTTTCCGCGCTGTATTTTCCGCACCATGGAAACAGCGGATTTGGTTTTCCATAGGTTTACATGGAACTGTAAACCTGATGGAAAACTGCTATGAATCCGCAGCGGCCAATCCGCTGTGGATCCGCAGCCAAATCCGCACTGTGTGCACATAGCCTAATTCTAAGGGTATGTGCACACGCTGCGGAAAACGCTGCGGATCCGCAGCGTTTCCGCAGCTGCGGGTCTGCAGCAGTTTCCCATGAGTTTACAGTTCAATGTAAACCTATGGAAAACAAAAAACGCTGTGCACATGCTGCGGAAAAAACTGCGCGGAAATGCAGCGGTTTATATTCCGCAGCATGTCACTTCTTCGGATTACGCAGCGGTTTTACAACTGCTCCAATAGAAAACCGCAGTTTTAAAACCGCAGTGAAATCCGCAGAAAAAACGCAAAAAACCCACGGTAAATCCGCAGCGGTTTTGCAGAGGACCAGGATACGTGTGCACATAGCCTTACCCTAACCTTAACCCTAGCCCTAGTTCTAACCCTAACCCTAGTTCTAACCCTAACGCTAGTGGAAAATAAAATGAATATATTTTCTTTATTTTATTATTGTCCCTACCTATGGGGGTGACAAAGTTGGGGTTCATTTACAATTTTGATCACTGTGATAGGTTTTATCACAATGATGAAAATGTACATGGAACGAATCTGCCGGACGGCAGATTCGGCGGGCGCACTGCGCATGCACTCGCCATTTTGGAAGATTGTGGCGCCTATGGGGAAGACAGACGGACACCGGGAGGATCGGTAAGTATGAGGGGGGGATCGGAGCACAGGAAGGTGGATCGGAGCACGGGGGGTGGACAGGAGAATGGGGGAGCGGACAGGAGGACGGAGGGGAGCGGACCACAGAACGGAGGACTGGGGATGAGATCGGTGGCGGTGGTGGGGGGGGGCAGATCAGGGTTTCCAGCCATGACCGATGATATTGCAGCATCGGCCATGGCTGGATTGTAATATTTCACCATTTTTCATAGGTGAAATATTACAAATTGCTCTGATTGGCTGTTGCACTTTCAACAGCCAATCCGAGCGATCGTAGCCACGTGGGGGCAAAGCCCCTGGGCTAAAGTACCACTCCCCCTGTCCCTGCAGATTGGGTGAAAATGGAGTTAACCCTTTCACCTGATCTGCAGGGACGCGATTATTCTGTGACACAGCATATGCGTCACAGGTCGGATTGGCACTGACTTTCATGACGCATATGCTGTGTCACAGGTCGGGAAGGGGTTAATGGCAGCGCTAACGGACCGCAGTGTAACACACTCCATTAACGCTGCTATTAACCCTGTGTGACCAACTTTTTACTATTGATGCGGCCTATATATCGTTATATACTCACCGTCCGTTGGCTCCCGGATCAGGAACAGGCCTTTCCCGCTCCTCGTGACGCTCCGGTGACCGCTCCATGCATTGCAATCTCGCGGGATGATGACGTATTGGTCTCGCGAGACTGCTACGTCATCATCTCGCGAGACCGCAATGCCCTCTGGAGACTGGAGCGTGCGAGGAGCGTCGGTAACTGCTTCGCTTGGATCCGGGGGACAACAGAGGGTGAGTATATAACTATTTTTTATTTTAATTCTTTTTTTTTAAACAGGGATATGATGTCCACATTGCTATATATTACTCGGGCTGTGCAATGTACTACGTGCGCTGTGCAATGTACTATGCGGGCTGTGCAATGTACTATGCGGGCTGTGCAATGTACTATGCGGGCTGTGCAATATACTACATGGGCTGTGCAATGTACTGAGCGGGCTGGGCATTATACTACGCGGGCTGGGCAATATACTACGCGCGCTGGGCAATATACTACGCGGGCTGTTCAATATACTACGCGGGCTGTTCAGTATACTATGCGGGCTGTGCATCATACTATGCGGGCTGTGCAATATACTATGCGGGCTGTGCAATATACTGCGCGGGCTGGGCAATATACATAAACAGAATGTGGAGGGCACCACCTTTTATACAACATTAAGTAACCAGTCCTGAATCTACCTCAACATAAAGAACATCATGAAATTATGGAGAGCAGAAAGACATGTTGAAAAAGGAGATCAACAGGACCACAAAATTACAAAAATATATATCCAAAGTTTATTACACGAACACTGTAAACAGACCATACATTAAAAACAATTAAAATATACCAAAAGTACCCGTAATGACGGTAGTACAAAACACAACCCACAGACTAGAATGTATCTTGGCACAAAGGTTTGGGACAAAAAAAAAATATATATATGTATATAGCACTTCAAATATATAACATCATATGGGCAGAAACATGATACATAGGTCTTAATCCAATGGAAAACACATAAAATAATGTATATAATCCAATAAAGTACCCATAGAGTGTGCCAGTCCCAGTTAGTAACCACAGAACCTAATAAGAGGGAAAGACATGGGTATGGACCACTTTAGAAGGGAATATCCATATGAGCACTATGCCCACTAAACTGTGTACAATATAAACCAGACGAGAGCCTCCAAAATACCATATCATCTAAGTTATGTAAGGCTAAATATAAAGATCAAAACCAGTTTAGATAGAGCACAAAAAGAGGCAGTCCTATAAACAAATAAACCAAGATGTCATACTCATGTCGTGCCCATGAAATGTGTCATACCCCAAACCCGAGATAGAGGCAAATAAGCAGGGAGTCCAGTCCGTCCTGTCAAATAAGGTGCCAAGTAAGTCCGTAGGGCCGTGTTGCCCTACGCGTGTCGCCGCACAAAAGGCAGCTTCATCAGGGGCCAGTATGTCCGCTTACAGACCCTCGTGGTTTAAATGCAACTTACATTATGCGTGGATCAGCTTCAGCTGAGAGATGGAGCTGCGTGTAAGAGACCGGAAGCAATAGCCGCGTTATTGCCTGTGTTGTACGCAGGCGCCGCAATACCAAGGGTGAGCCGCGCGACCGGAAGTAGTCACAGTAACACCATGGCAGCCACCGAAGTAGCCGCCACAGGTCAGGAAGAATATCCGCACCATTACCCATGAAGGGCGCATGCGCCAAGGTACTCCATGATGGCAATACTGGAGAGAGGTCACACCGCAGGAAGTAATTCTCCTGCAGCCATGGCAACCAATAATAATAGTCATGTTGTTGTCCATATAGCGTTCAGGCGCCAGGATACCGAATAAATATACAGTAGTACATCGATACTGGGTATTATAGACCATAATGTTAGTAGAAGGTAAAACGGCGATAACCATATTCTGAGAGAACAGTTACTGCAATGACCAAAACGGCCATAGCAGAATTATTAATCAAAAAATGAGCTACTACTTACTAGTGGTGCTGGAAAGAGCTCTGTAAAAAGTCCTCTCCAAGTACAAATGTTACAACACTAGTAATCATGTTGTGGCAGATGGTAAAGATACACAGTTACAAACACCAAATGTGCTATGCAAAAATGTGTCCATTAGTGGGACTAACAGGTGCATCAAAAAGATTGCAGTATAATTCGCACGATAAGGAATAACAGTATTAAACTTGCATAAAGGAATACAAAAATCACAAAATAGGGTATTATCAGATATCCGGTGGTGCAGTAGCCAAGAAGCACCAAACCGAAAATAACTAAAAAGCGGCAACAAAGTGCCAGATGAAAATATACAGTTACACCGGTGCCTGATATCATAAACCATGATGTTTATAAGGAGGTGACGGCGAAAATAGTACTCTGAGAAGGTACTTACTGAGATTACCCAAACGGCCACAGCCAAATATAGATGGTTAGACACTAATAAACAGCTACCTACTAATGGTGCCAAGATGGAGGCTGTATAAAATAGTCCTCTCAAAATATTGATATTACAGGAATAAAGGTTGTCATCAACGTTGTAATGAACGGTAGAGTTACGCAATTATAGACACAAAAAGTACACTATCAAATAATAATTAATGAAACTTACAGAAACATCCAGAGGCTGGCATTTAATATACATTGCATAATACATAACCCGTGGTATTAGACTTATATGGATAGGTATAATGAGATGTCAACTTTAATGATATTAGATATCAACACTATCATAGCGATAATATAATCACCCTATCTAGGGCACTATATACCCACACCAAATGCCAAATTGAAAAAGTATAGTTATTAGATGGTTGTTTATGGGTGATCAACAAAGTAGATGACAGAAAAGACATAAAGATATTGATAGAAGGTGCCAACAAAATCCTATGCAAGAAATGCAGAACCAAAGTGGCTCTGAAAAATATAACTATACACAAAAAGTCAAAAAAAGGGGTCAAAGAATCCCCGCCTAAAGTGCCAAGATACATTAGTTGAACACTACTCAAACCCAATGGAAAAGAGGAGTCCAAAGAGGAGTCCAGGGAAGGAGGTCAAAGTTGTTTGTAAAATCCTGTGAATAACAGGTCCTCATTTAGGCCTTTAGGTGTACAGCTCTGAAGCTCGTAGATCCATTTAGATTCACAGCGTAAAAGGGCGTTCGTGATGTTATCACCCCTAATATTGATGGATACACTCTCCAGGCCCATAACCTTGAAACCAAAAGGATGTCCCTGATGTATCTCCAAAAAATGAGCCGCCACAGAAGACAAAGTTTTATTTCTTTTCTGATCTCTTGATGCAGTGGTGATGTTGGAAAGGTGTTGTTGCATTCTTCTTCTGAGTTCCTGTGATGTCTGGCCCACATATATTTTGGGACATCCGCAAAAAATGGCATACACCAAATTTCGTGACCGGCAATTAAAGTATTCCCTGGGGCGAATCTGGAATGGCAAAGAAGACACAGAATGACCATCACTTGCTATCAAGTATTGACAAACGTTACAGTTGCCACAAGGATAAGAGCCGAAGATTTTAGTTCCATGATTCAGCCTGCCAGAGGGTCTTTGATAGTGACTATGGCATAAATCATCTTTTAAATTTCTTGCCCTCCTTGCCACCAAAATAGGCGTCTCAGGGATAAAAGGGATAATTTTCTTGTCACTCCTTAGGATATCCCAATTCCTTGACAAAATTCCTCTAATGTCGGACCACTGATTATTGAATGTAGTAATTAAAGGCACAGTGCGAAGAGGTTCACGTACCTTTTTCTCCAGAAGACTTGATCTATCCTGATCACGGGCATTTCGAAATGCCTTTGAAATTATCCCAGGTGGATAGCCTCGCTGTTTAAACCGGTTTGTCAGGTCTTTTGCTTGTCCGAGGAAATCAGTCTTTACACTACAATTCCTTCTAAGACGGAGAAACTGTCCATTAGGGATGCCATTTTTCAGATGTTGCGGATGAAAGCTCCCATAATGGAGTAAGCTGTTTGTAGCAGTCGTTTTCCGAAAGAGGTTACAAATGATCCTGGTGTCTTTAATGGATAATTTAATGTCCAGAAAATCCACGGAATCAGCTGAAATGACAGATGTTAATTTCACATTAAGAGAATTATGATTTAGATCTTCAATAAAGTTCCTGCAGTCCTCCAAAGAGCCCGTCCATAGAAAAAGGACATCGTCTATATAACGTTGCCATAATTGTACCCCCTTAATAAAGGCATCCAATCTATAGACAAGTGTCTCCTCCCACCACCCCAACGCGGGCTGGGCAATATACTACGCGGGCTGTGCTATATACTGCGCGGGCTGTGCTATATACTGCGTGGGCTGTGCAATATACTACGTGGCTGTGCTATATACTACGTGGCTGTGCTCTATACTACGTGGGCTGTGCTATATACTACGTGGGCTGTGCTATATACTATGTGGCCTGTTCTATATACTACGTGGCCTGTGTTATACACTACGTGGCCTGTGTTATACACTGCGTGCATGGTACTGCGTGGGCTGTGCAATATACTACGTGGGCTGTGCAATATACTACACGGGCTGTACAATATACTACGTGGGCTATGCAATATACTGCGTGGGCTGTGCAATATACTGTGCGGGCTGTGCTATATACTGTGTGGGCTGTGCTATATACTCTGTGGGCTGTGCTATATACTCTGTGGGCTGTGCTATATACTCCATAGGCTGTGCTATATACTCCATGGGCTGTTATATACTACGTGGCTGTGCTATATATTACGTGGCTGTGCAATATACTACGTGGCTGTGCTATGTACTACGTGGGCTGTTATATACTACGTGGCTGTACTATATACTACGTGGCCGGCCACCAGCAATCAGCGACAGGCGCAGTCCGGCCGCGAATTGGCGCGGGATTTGAACCACACTTCGCTAATTGGTCGCGGCCAACCGAATCCTGTGTATTCAATGTATTATTCTAAAATCTTCATAAATAAACGACATACTTATTCTAGAATACCCGATGTGTTAGAATCGGGCTACCATCTAGTGTTTCTATAATCTTCTATTCTTCTATGTTTTAGCACCTAGTGTGCCATCAGTACTTATACTACATTTCCAGGAGACTCTTGAGTATGAACAGGTATTAAAAATATGGGATTTAAGGGAATGATGCATTTACTCTATTACATGTGAATAAACTGCATAATAACCCTACAAATTGGTGAGTGATACTTTTTATAAGTAAGAGAATTAAGAAAATGAAAATGTTGAATTCTATCTCACATGGTATGACAAAGTGTACTAAGTTTAATATATTTTTTATAGATGGATGAAATTAAGTTAATTCAGAGTTGGTTGAGGTATAATAATAGGATACAAGCCCTCCAGCAGTCACTTGGACTTCCATCATTGCAAACGTCAAAGGTAATTATAATTGTTTCTGTGTGGTGAATTCTCTCTTATATAAATTACATTATTGAAATTGCAGGGATTATGGGATGACATTTTGGAAAGGAGCCCACATGGCTACACCTATCGCCAGCAGTTAGTGAGTTTAGTAAAAGTAAGATTATGATATTTTATTAGAAAGTAGCTTAGAAAGTTAAGCATTCTTGCATCTTTTCTCTCTCTTTACCTAACCCTTCTTTTACCGTACTGTTATTTAGTGTTGATGCTATCATACCAGCTGATAATTTTGGAATATTTGATCAAAGCTTTCAGGCTTTTTTAAAAATGCAAAACTGGCCACACGATAAAGTGGCTGAAGATCTGAATAAAAGATATTTCTTTTGTTTCTGATCTCCATTCTGGAGATATCAGCTTGTAAATTTCATATGTTACCTTCCCATCTCTCGGGGTATATACCTTTTGACCTCAATGATGTTGATCAACCATAAGCAGGCAGTGTCATGCAGGAGAAAAAAGAAAAGCATCCTAGGAGGCTTACAACTGGCTTTCACTGTTTAATATGCTAAAACTGATTTGTCTAACCAGGCGACACAGATTTTATTGCCAGCACTGACTATGATTAAAAGTACCAGGAGGAGAGCAGAGCTGTGTGTCATTACATACACCCATATGCATCTATCCCAGGCTTGGGGAATGATGCCCTGATGCTTGGAATATATGAAGGAGTAGTGTATATGACACTCTGCAGTTCTCATCTCACATCACTGACATTGTGGGGAGGAGAAGGGCAGAGCCGTGTGTCACTACATACACCGCTTTGCATCTATATCAGACACACAGCTCTGCTCTCCTCCTACTAGTTGTAATAAGAGACACCGTAACACAAATCCATGAATGTAATGTGTGAGGCAGTGAACCCTATTACAGCTAGGGTGCACTGTTTGTGCTCTCCAGAATGCGCATGGAGGCATCGTGAGGCCATGAGGGCGTACTGCAGACACAGGTGTAGCTGTAGTTAGAATAGTGAAGCAGTGACTGATTAAAAGCCCTGTACTAGAGGGGGAGGTGTGTCAGTGTTGTTCTTGGAAGCAGACAGAGCACTCCCTGTATGAAGCAACACAGGGGCAAGACGAACCAGAGAGACTGACACCCTGCGTCTTGGGCTGTCTTATGTTTACCCGGCTGCAATCCGGAGGATAAAGCGTGCTGTGCACTGCGTGAGTACAGAGCCTTGGTACTGGCGTGCGGTCACCCAGGGAAACTGGACAAAGGGAAGTCCGGCCTGTTTATGGACTTCAAACTAAAGCTGTGTATTGTGTATTTCTAATGCACTGTGTGAAGTAACACATTAAAGGAATGTTTTGTTTGAACTTTTCTCAGGTCACTGCCGTTTCACTGTGTATGGTGCTACCGCTGCATCACAAATGATACACAACTCTGCTCTACTCCACCTGCACTTGTAATCACAATAGGTATCGACAGTAAGATCTGTGCCAGCATGCACAGCAAGGTGCGGGAGTGCCAGTCTATTACGGACATTTCACCGCTTATAACACTCCTTCACTAATCAGACGGCCACCTACAATAGGGATCCACTATATGCCCAAGCATCTGGGGAATTCATAAAGGGGATTCTCATCCCCTCTTTCTGACTCACATTACATTTATGTCTGAAACCAAGTAACCCCATGACTAAGACCCGGGAGGGTCGAGACGTTGGGTATTTCAGTCATATTGTCTGATCATGAACCCAATTTTTTGTGGCATCTATTTTTGAATATTTGTTTGTTGAATAAACTTACTATATATTTTTTTGTAAACTATCTAGTAGAGTATGTGGTGAATTATAGTTCTTGTTTCTGGCACCTCGCTTTCATGACCTGAGTGCACACCATTTTTCCTTCGCAGTAAGATCTGTGTGACATTGGGAGGTGATGTGAGTTGAATGGCATTACACATGCTATAGTATTGTAGGTGGTCACTGCCTCCATATCTAGCTGAGCAACTCCAATCAGCCTACAGCTGTTTTTAATTAGTGCTGGATCCTACTTTCAATTTACAGCAAGATCACAGGTTTCAACAGTTCCAATGTTGGTGAAGCGGAGGCTCTCGTAGTGATGAGGTGGGAGAGGGGTCATTGCAGGCTGTAAGCTGTTCTGAAGACATGGGTTTTCAAGTTCCTCTTGAAAGTTCTGAATGTATAGGATAATCGTACGTGTTAGGGCACAGAGTTCCAGAGGATGGGGGATACTTGGGAGAAGTCTTGCAGTTGATTGGGTGAGGAACGTACAATTGTGGAGGAAAGGAGGAGGTCTTGGGAGGACAGGAGATTACGTGTGGGAAGATATCGACAGATTAGTTCAGAGATATATGGGGAGACGGATTATGGATGGCTTTGTAGGTCAGCGTTAGAAGTTTGAAATGGATACATTGGGCAATTGGGAGCCAGTGAAGGAATTTGCAGATGGGAAAAGCAGAGGAATAATGAGGAAAAAGGTGGATTATTTGTGCAGCAGAGTTAAAGACAGACTGGAGAGGTGTGAGAGTGTTAGCAGGAAAGCCACAGAGGAGAATATTGCAGTAGTCCAGGTGGGAGATGATGAGGACATGCACTACTATTTTAGTAGATTGAGGGTTGAGGAAAGGACAGATTCTCAATACATTTTTGAGCTGGAGGAGGTAAGAGCTTGACGGTTGAGGAAAGGATGGATTCTGGAGATACTTTTGAGCTGGAGGCGACAGGAGGTGGAAAGAGCTTAGATGTGTAGTTTGAATGATAGGGCAGAGTCAAGGGTTACTCTGAGGCAGCGGCTTCAAGTACAGGGGAAAGTGTGATGTAATTTACTATGATAGATCAGGTTGGTGAAATGGAGGAAAGATGCAGAATTCACTTTTGTCGTCATTTTCCTTTAGGAAGCGAGATGAGAAAAAGGATATGGCTGATAGACACTCTGGGATTCTGGCCATCAGAGAGGTGATGTCTGGGTCAGAGAGGTAGATCTGAGTGTCATCAGCATATAGATGGTATTTGAAGTCATGGGACTTTGAGTAGTCCCAGGACAAAGATGTAGATGGAGACGAGTAGGGGGTCCTAAGGCAGAGCTGTGAGGGACTACGGCAGAGAGAGGATGTGATGAAGAGGTAATGCGGTAGACTCTAAATGTGTGGTTAGAGAGGTATGAGGAGGAGGAGGTCTGTGATTCCAAAGAAAGATAGGATCTCTTGTTAGAAGCCACACAGCCCCCCGAAGAAGCAGTTAGTACGCGAAACGCGCGTCGGGGCTTTTCGTGGGACGGTACACACCAGAATTTTCGCACATGGGTAAGCAGCAGGCGGGGGTAGGAATGTATCCTCATGGTGCAGCACCTTTGGGCTATTTGCAATATGGGTGGAGTGTTCATGAAGGCAGAGTTTATCCCCACTAAGGGTTAACTGTTTTACTGTGTACTCCCTGGCCTTTTGTGTCACTACTTGACCTTATGTGTATACTATTTGTTGCACCTTATTACGGATTTATTGTTACGGGGCATACTCTCGTCCCTTGCTATGTCCTTTGCTGCGCCCTGTATTTGTATTTTGTGCGCATTTTTTGGTGTGTTTGTCCTTGTGTCAGACACCTTATCCTCGATTTCTACTATTGTTGTATATATTATTATTTTTTTGTATGTTATTGTGTTAATAAAATTTGTCCTTTTTATATTTGCTATTCGTGGGACATTTTGCTCCGTTTTTGTTTATAGGCTCATATTATAGGGGAGTCTTGTCCCTGTCCCCTTGTTGGAGTGCAATGGGCACATCCTATAGTAGGGACTTCTTTACTAGGTATGATATCCTTGGGTTTGGTTCTTGTTGCATTCTTATGATTGGTCAGCATAAGTAAATGCCCCCTGAAAGGAATCTCTGCTAATGCCTCCATCATTATATTGTGAAATTAGCACATAATATCTCTGCAACAAAGATGAAAAATAAAAAATGTTTTATTTAGAACTTCAGCTACTTTGCCATGATGTGGAAAGTTTAGTACGTAAAAATAGTGACCTTTCCTCTTTGAGTGGGAACAGATGCACCCTCTGGTATACTCAGGAAGAAAAATTTAATTTGAGGCAGTATACTTCACAAGATAAACTGTCTATATTAATATATAAATCTTTTACACCTAATAAGATTGGTGTCCTTACCTTGAAAATGCACGTCACAATGGCTGCATAACCTTTTTTGAAGCTTTGGACGCAATCTCTTCCCATCTAGCTTGATTGACTACTCCTCAATGATTAGCAAATCTCATGAAATTGATTTTGGGTAGATTCACTCGAAACCGCCATCAGATTTGGCTTGATAAGAATTAAATTTGGTATAGATGGAATTTGCCCATAAAAGACGCTTATTATACTTCAAGTATTCTTCAGATCTCAGAGCCTAATAAACGGAGGCTCAGAAAAAAGTAAAAAAATTAGTAAGATTATACTCACTTGCCAAAGGCCCGCTCTCAAATTTTTTTGAGACTGCAGCTTGGTCTTTGGTCCAGATTTATCTGAGCTGCCTACTTAGGCCGGGGTCACACTTGCGAGTGCAATTAAATACATGCAGCCATATGCTCTGGTCCAGAGTGCCGGCGGCAGTTCCGGGTATTGATGCAAGAGACTCGCGTGAGTTTCTCGCATTGTACTCGCAAGTGTGACCCCAGCCTTATCATGAGGCTATGTGAGTTGCGCCCAACATGACTGACTGAGGTCTAGTCAGTGGAAGAAGATTCAGACCAAAGACCATTCTGAAGCTAATGGAAGAGTGAGCGCGAGCTACAGTGTAAGGACAGTTGAGAGGTAGGCTTTTTGCTGAATTCACTTGAAATATACAGAAAATGTTATCTTCTTGTTGATTTAGTACTTGACAGATAATGCTAACGCTAGCAATGTAAAATGAGTTATTTTTATAATTTCCTGGAACACAAAATGAGAATGGATGGACATAAGCAGGTACCCACACAGTTGTAGATCTTCCGATAAAAGTGTTCTTAGCAGTAACAACTCTATTGTATCTAGCAAAATACATATGTGAGTGTTAGGTGTCGAGTTCCCGCCGTTGCATAGGGGGAATCTCGAACCATGTCTGCTGTGGTCTCCCATTCTCCTCCAGCCGCAGAGGAACCTGCTCAGCGGAGATGTCGGTCCCAGCGTCTGGCTCAGCCTGATAATGTGCGAATGGTTACTGTTGCCTTTCCTGGCTCTGCCCTTGTAGCCAGCACTGGTCAGCGGTGAGCAGGCTTTTCTGAGACTAAGTCCTGCTTTTCATGCACTGAGCATGCCCACGGGAGGACCTCTCATTGGAGGTCGGGGGTCACACGCTCAGGCCCTGTTGCAGCACCTATTGGTCCACCAAGAAGGTCCTGTAGAGCTGCAACTATAAAAGGTTTGCATGGCCGCACGGCCATGCGCTAGTATCAAATGTGTTTATATATATGTGGTGTGAGGCTGTAGCTTTGGGACTGTACACTCAAGCAGGCAGCTAGCGTCAGTGGGGGCAATTAGCCTTGGCTTAGCATCTGGTTCCTTCATGTGTGCGATTAGCACAGAAGAGTTCCAGAGCAAGCACAACCCTTAGGGTAATAGTTTTGTGTACAGCGCGACTCTGTGAGTCACCACAAATCGCTTCCAGTTCACACGGGGTGAAGCTTAACCCACATGTGAGCTCAGAGGTTATCCGCCGTTAATTTGCAGCAGATATCGCTGCACGGTGGACCCCGTAGCTACCTATCTATACTCGGTGCGTTCCACTAGCCCTAACAGTGAGTCAGAAAGTGATAGAGGAACATGTTTAATGTGAATTTCAGCAGCGAGAGATGTTACATAAACTTTATAGGACCAGGACAAATAGTGCCTGTGACTTTCAGTTTCATTGCGCGCCGCCAAGTCTACAAGCTTGCCCATTGCAGGGATTCTTTACATTACTAGCAAGTGATCTAAACTCCGGAAGAGAGAGCCAGCGACCTGGGCCTGATTAAGAACAGGAATGCTGTGTAATTAGAGCAGATAACACTACATTTGTTATTAGACAAAGCACACTGAGCCCAGGAAATTATAAAGCTTGAAATGCTCAGACTGCAGACACTGTTCATGACATGACATTTCCTGCTTTCTCCACGCCACAGCCAACATTTCACAAGTCCGGCTCTCCAAAACCAGATGACACCACCAGAAAGATATTTCGGTCTGGCCAGCAGCACATGAAGGGAAGTGAGCTCCAGAGAGAGGTCCTAAAACATTGTGGACCATCTGCATTTGACGCAATGATGGAAAGTTACTCTAAAGGTGGGAACGTATTGTGGCATCACAAAGTGAAGAGTTAAAAATAAGAAGTTGAACAAACTTAAGTATTACAAGACCAGGCTATTTTCCTCTGTTAAGATCAGGCACAATTGGATTTATTTTTCTTCTGTACATGCAATTTTAAGAGCTCAAATATATTTTCTTGTTTGGATATTCAGCACCATTTTTCACTATATGTAAGGCCTAATTTTTATGAAACGTTCATATTTTTTTCCAGGTATTATGGGAAAATATATAGAAAAAAAGTAAATGCTATTACTATTTTACACTTTTTGCTTTTATGTTTTTTACTACAATTTAAAGTTGTGTTCCACTTTCCTCAGCAATTATTTTTATGTTGTGGACATTTTTTTTTTTTTTATTCTATGGGTGTGGATCTATAAATGGTAATTCAGACTGGAGGGAGCTTTCTTTTCTTTTTTCTTTTTTTGGTATTTCTTACATTGTGCTCCCCATAAGGTCATAAAAAGAACTTTGGGCATCATTTCAACATTTGTATACATTTTTATTATTGCTGAGTTCCCCTTTAACTGGTGCTTGCACAATAGCCCCAGTTACAGGGTAAATTCAGGCTTCTGCCAGCACTTCAGAGTTGAACTCTTGTCTGCTAGGATCTGGCAGTTTCTGCTCCTTTGCATCGCACAGTTACCACATGACTGCTGGATGTGGAGGAGGAAGGGCTTTTAGCACTTTCTATACTTTCTAAGTACAGGGTGGGCCATTTATATGGATACACCTAAATAAAATGGGAATGTTAGTATATCAACTTCCTGTTTGTGTCACATTAGTATATAGGAGGGGGAAAAGTTTTCAAGATGGGTGGTGACCATGGTGGTCATTTTGAAGTCAGCCATTTTGGATCCAACTTTTTTTTTCATTTCATTCAAGAGGGTCATGTGACACGTCAAACTTATTGAGAATTTCACAAGAAGAACAATGGTGTGCTTGTTTTTAACGTAACTTCAATCTTTCATGAGTTATCTACTAGTGATGAGCGAGTGTACTCGTTGCTCAGGTGACCTCCGAGTATTTATGACTGCTCGGAGATTTAGTTTTCATTGCGGCAGCCGAATGATTTACAACTACTAGCCTGCTTGGTTACATGTGGGGATTTCCTAGCAACCAGGCAACCACCACATGTACTCAGCCTGGTGTACTCAGCGGTCACCCGAGCGTGCTGGTGAAAACCCAAGCAAGGAGTACACTCGCTCATCACTATTATTTACAAGTTTATGACCACTTATAAAATGTGTTCAAAGTGCTACCCATTGTGTTGGATTGTAAATGCAACCCTCTTCTCCCACTCTTGACACACTGATAGCGACACCGCAGAAGAAATGCTAGCACAGGCTTCCAGTATCATTGTTTCAGATGCTGCACATCTTGTATCTTCACAGCATAGACAATTGCCTTCAGATGACCCCAAAGATAAAAGTCTAAGGTGTCAGATCGGGAGACCTTGGTGGCCATTCAACTGGCCCACGACGACCAATCCACTTTCCAGGAAACTGTTCATGTAGGGATGCTCGGACCTGACACCGATAATGTGGTGGTGCACCATCTTGAGTGCCAGTCCTGGGAGACAGTAAATTACAGCCAGTTAGAGGTTGGAGGGGAAGTAGATGCGCACTGAGTGCACCTCAAAGGAAGAGTAACAGAGGGTGGCAGTGGGATTTGAGTGAAGGAACTGTTATCTGACAGGAGAAAACCAACTTCTCCGTCATGCTTGCTCATGGGGTGGGGGGTGTGTCTAAGGTGGAACCCACCATACAAAAGTGCAGCAGGAGAGGCTGAGTCAGAGGGGTGGAGCCAGGTTTCGATGGTGGCGAGGAAGGAAAGTTTGTTAGTTATAAAAAGATCATGGATGTAGGAAAGTTTATTGCAGACAGAGTGAGCGTTCCACAGAGTTCCTGTTAGTGGGACTGCGGAAGTGGGGGCTGGGTGAATGGTATATATAAGGTAAGAGAAGTTATGGAAAGTTGTGACAGATCATGGATGAGAGTTAGAAGTAACTGTGGGGATGTGGTGAGGAGGACCAGGATTTGGAGAAATATCACTGGCAGTGAGGAGGAGCAGAGAAAGTGATAGCAGGTGGGAGCAGGAAAGAGCATGAGGGGGCTGTCTGTGTTTCTGTGTTTGGAGACAGAGGATGGTATGTTAAGGAACAGTTCTGAGGAGGGGATGAGATGGATGGGGAGGATGCTGGGAGAGATAATCAGTTAATTACTAGAGGTAGGGATAAGGGGGGTTAGAAGAAAGTGAAGGATTCTAAGGGTGAGAATAAAAACAAACATAAACATTGTTTACAGTGACTATCCAGTTACCTTCAGTTCCCTTCTGGTTCAATTCTGGATTAATACATAGCTCACACTTCTAGGATGCACTTATATGGTGCACATTGCAGACATTATAGTGTCATTTTTCAAAACAATTTTTCTTCTGTGTGACCTCATTTTTTAGTTGTCTGTGTATTTTTTTTTGGAGGAAAACACCAACCATAGCCAATACTCCTATATTTAAAAAGGTGCAAAATAAAGTCAGTAGACACATGAAGGTCCCCTTTGAGATAAGGAAAAAGTATTGTCCAACCATTTAATGTATATGGTGGCCCATTCCATTAATCTTTTTATTCTCAGGGGAGATGAGCCATCCTCACAAAGTTATCAGTAGTGGACCAATGTATGTAAGGAATTGTGATTGTAAGATCAGGCAACATAGTGTTTGTGTGCAGTCTGTAACTGGGAGACCAATAGTTCTGCATGGGAGCTGTAGATAAAAACATTAAGAGATTTATTATTAATACTACTTGGAAAATTGCATCATCACAATTGCATTCGATCAATAAAAATTGTTTACAAAGGTGAGTGGACCTTCTCTTTAATTCCCTCTAAATATCAAGAGATGTTATATCATTACATTAATAAGTGTTATATGGTCTCATACAATATTTTTATTAACTGTTTTTTGGTAAATGCTGTTTCCTTTTCTTTGCTTTTCTTGAAGACCCAACACCGGGCTCTCCGCCGATGCAGAAGATGCTTGACAAGGTTCTGATCAGAAGAAGCATGGAGCAGGCACATAGACAGAAGCACCACGATGAAGTTATTAGGTATCTGGAAATATAATATTCCCTAAGCAAATAATAATAATGTACAGCACTCCATGAAAAATTGCTTAATTAAAATTCTTTCTTTTATTTCTTCATCACTTTTCCATCAGAAAGTCTAAAACAATCTACAGCTTTAAAGACGTTTTGTTAAATATCCTAAATATAGAAATTTTATTTTTTTAAGAAAACTGGAAGCTGCCAAAGAACATTTGAGAAAAGAGCTTAAGAATTTGGAAGCACAGAATGATTTCTTTGGAAATGGTATGTTTTTACCAATTATAGAAGGCAGTTATGCACTGTTTCCTCATATCGCAATCAGCGGACATGGACACAGGACTACTATTGCCAAATATGGCCAGGAGCCAGGGGATAGAGCGACCAGATCAGGGAAATCTGAAAACGTTCATTATTGTTTGGCTGACTCCTGGACAGGAGAAAGGACAAGGTATTCTTTACAAACTCAAGCATTAATACAACAGGATAGTATGGCTGTTGTAGGGCTTGACGTTTAGTTCACAATATCCATATGGAGCCATAATAAGGACATTGATAGAATATTGTAGGATGTGAAGCTCCATATTTGTACATTGTGCAGTGAACATGAGCATAAACCAAAAAAAGAGGACTGCGCTCAATTCACAACGTAAAAGTTATTGTACAGATATCATTTAATTTTGAAAAATAGAAACAATCATCTATTTTTATAATATAACAATATTCTACTATTTGAAATATTCCTAAAGTGCAATTCCACAATTTCTAAACTCCGTACTTGGGGCCCCTGTGCAGGGAAAGGTGTCTGGGCTCCCCTCCTTATATAAAGTATATATTACACAGTCACCTCTTATTATGTTTATTGTTGCCCCTTATTATACAGTGACCTCTCTTGTTATATACATCACTGTCCCTTATATATCGGATTATTTATAGCTTTGTGTCTTTAGTTCATAGCGTCCTCTCTTGTTAGATATAAAATTAAATGACTGCTGATGGAACATGGGAAATCATATTTTCTGATAGAGGAGGGTAATGGACTGGTCTTCTGGTCAGATGATGCTGCTCCTTCAGCAGTCATTTTGTTTTATATCTAACACGCTGATGAGAGTTGGAGTAAGCACCTGTCGTCTTGGAATAGCGCATATTATATACATAAATTAAATAAAAGGCCTGGGTCCCCCTTAATTTTCCTAACCAGCTGAGGGAAAGCAGACCACTGCAGGCTGGTGTTAATATTCTGGGAAGGGGCCAATAGCCATAAAGGTTCCCAGCCAATTAACCCCTTCCTGACCTTGGACATACCCAGTACATCATGGTTGGGAAGTGCTTCCCGACCTTGGACCACCGGGTGATCAGCTAATATCACAGCTGACACTCTGAACTCACTGCCAGGAGTGATGCCCACACCGCTCCCGGCAGTTTAACCCCCTGAATGCAGTGATCGATATCAAATACAGAATTTAGAAGGCAGGCTGAGGGAGGGGGCCCGATCGTTACCATGGTGACCCAATGTCATCATGATGATATCCTGGTCACCAGTCTCTTGCAAGTTAGATAGTGATCAGAGCTGTAAAAGTGAAAGTCCCGTAGTGGGACAAAATAAAGAAAAGTAAAAAAAAATATAAAATTAAAATAAAATAAAACAGACAAAAAAAAGTACACATTTGATATTGCCATGTCCTGAATGATCTGCCCCATAAATCTCTCACACTGCTTAACCCCTTCAGTGAACACCGTAAAAAAAAAAAAAAAGCCTGGGAAAAAAATTATGCTTTTTCATCATACCGCCGAACAAAAAGTGGAATAAAAAGAGATCAAATAGACTAATGTAAAAAAAAATTTTTATCACTGAAAACATCACTTTGTCCTGCAAAAAACAAACCACCATACAGTTCCATCAATGGAAAAATAAAAAAATTATAGCTATCAGAATAAAACAATGCAAAAATAATTATTTTTTTCTATAAAAGTTTATTGTGCAAAAGCGCCAAAACATAAAAAAAGATAAATGTGATATCATTGTAATCGTACTGACCCGAAGAATAAAGCTGCCTTATCAATTTTACGACACGCGGAATTGCATAAAAAAAAATCCCCAAAAAACAATTCCTGATTTATTGTTTTTTGTTAATTCTGCCTCCCAAAAATTTAAATATCAAGTTATCTGAGTATCTTGGGCATGCTTTAATAATGTACAAAAAGCAGGAGAAAAACAGGGAGCGTTTATAAAAATTGTACAAAATGTTATTGAAAACATACAATAAAAAACACACACTTAAAAGACACCAATTACAGACACCATAAGGTTACCTCAATACCCAGAACCGTATTGGTTACAAATTCCCCTAGTACATAATCATATGATGAACCAATGAAGGATCTGTAGCCTCCAAAGGGCCCCCACCACAAAAAGGGTTGTATAGCCTACCCTTGTAACCCATGTATCTCAGTCATGCCTAATCCGGCTTTAATAATGTGTTCGAGTCCCTACTGCTGCATAATTAGCGGCTGTTAGACATCCGCAACAGCTGCAGGGATTGCCTTTCTGCCAGGCAATCCCCACATGTGTTGCGGCTGTCTAACAACTGCAATACATGCAGACATGAGAACTCAAATACATATTATTCATTATTCGAGCGTGCCCAATATACTCAGATAATACCCAAGGATGCTCGCATAACACGATATCCAAGCACGCTCGCTCATCACTATTGATCAAAAAATGTAATCTCCCCATAAATGATACCAATAAAAATGTCAGCTCATCCTGAAAAAAAGAAGCCATCACATAACTATTGGCCGCAATATGGAAAAATAATAGCTCTCAAAATATGGCAATGCAAAATCTAGTTTTTGCAATAAAAAGCATTTTTTAGTGTGTGATAGCAGCCATACATAAAGAAAACATATAAATCTGGTATCACTGGAATTGCACCGACCCTAAGGATAAAGTTACCTAATCATTTATACCGCACGAGGAATGGTGTAAAAAATAGATAAAACCAATTCTTCACCTGCGGTTGATTTGTTCATTCTGCCTCCCAAAGTTCACAGTAAGGTTCGGTGCATATTTATCCTGCACTCTCCGTTGAGCGCTTACACCAAGGTTTCTGTGTAAATCTCTGAAATACATAATTCAGACGGAACCCCCAAAGGATGGCAGATGGAGGCATTGTGGATGCCGTCTGGCCTGTGATCTGGAAGTGTCCATCTTTTCAGGCGAGCATAAAACGCGGTCTGCCACAGTTTTGTGCACTTCTGAAAAGGACACAGCTGAACAAAGGCCAGACATAGTCCAGAGCAGAGGTCCCCAACCTTTTTTGCACCAGGGACCGGCTTTAAGCAAGACCAGTTTTCCATGGCCCGGTGGGTGGGGGTGGGGCTCTGGTCATATGGGGGTGGGGTTATGGAGGGGTGGAGCTTAGTGCATACTTATCATGTAATTATGACATTTATAATGAGAATGTGATTCACACATTCTCACACACACATTCTCACACACACATTCACACACACACATTCACACACACACACATTCACACACACACACATTCACACACACATTCTCACACACACACACACACACACACACACACACACACACACATTCTCACACACACACACACACACACACATTCACACACACACTCTCACACACACACATTCACATTCTCACACACACACACACATTCACACACACACATTCTCACACACACACATTCTCACACACACACATTCACACACACATTCACACACACATTCTCACACACACACACATTTTCGCACACACATTCTCACACACACATTCACACACCCCTCTCACCTCTCCTCGCACTCTACCACAGCATCTCATTGCCTTCCTCTGACACAGCCGGCCGCTGAATGATGACGTCATCCAGCGGCGCATCTGTGTGAGAAGAAGCAGGAAGACAGATCGCTGGGCAGCGGAGCTGCGGGGATTTCTCCCTGCCCGTCGCAGCCACCCTGCAGGGGCTCCCCTCCACCTCTGCACACGTTGGGAGCCGGCGCTCTGCAGCTTCTCTGTGCCAGCTGTCAGCTTGACAGTCGGCACAGAGAACAGCTGACTCCCTGACCGGGGGCGACAGAATGCAGCCGCCGGGGGAGACACTGCGGACCGCCGAATGAGGCGGCCCGACTGCGCCCCTCCCTGCCGGCTGCGCCCGGGGCAAATGCCCCGGCTGCCCCCCCCCTAGATACGCCACTGGGCGTGTCAGTGAGGAGAGCCTGCCGCCCCACCCCATCAGGAACACACCATGCTGCGCAGGAGGGCTGCGTCACTAAGACCCGCCTGACGCCCCGCCCCGTCCTGCATAATGTTCTCTGCCGGGAGCTGCGAGCTGTCACAGAGCGTGCTCTGACCAGGTGCAGGGCTGTGAAGCTAGCTGTCAGCGGCGCCGCGGACCGGCTGAAAAACCTCAACGTCCTGGTCCGCGGAGTGGCGGTTGGGGACCTCTGGTCCAGAGTATCTGATGCCTCATTATAGTGATGGGATCCTTCTGGGGTTTCATCTGAGTCATGTCACTCGGAGATTTAGATGGAAACCCCAAAGTAAGTGCTCAGCATAGAACAATGGATAAATGTGATCCCAAATGTTATGTAAAATGTTCCCAACAAAAGCTTCAAATCAATCCACAAGAAAATCAAGTCCTCTCTCAAATTCATCATTTGTTAATAGAAATATAGAGGGTTTCCATGTTACCGGTAGTATTTTGTCCCCCAAAATAAATTCAGTGAATTCTGCACTCCCAAATCCAAATGCCTCCTCTCTTCTGAGCACCAGTATGCCTAAATCACATTGCGTGTCCACATGTTTGGAATTTCTGTAGCGATGAGAGCCCGTCTAATTTACAGGTGCTACAGTAATTCACTGCAGATCACAGTGAAAAATTCTCACTCTGACGTGTGAAAGAGGCCTTACTCTCTGTCCTGCGTCCTCTCCTCACAATTCATTATAAGTTCCGGATAGCGTCATAATGAATTTGGGGGTGGGAGACGATGGTGTCGGGTCTTATAATTAACTGGCGGTACGGAAGGTACTTGGCATCCTCTGCCACCTCCTTATTCATTGCAAGTCCTTGAAAGCATCTTCTCACAGCTTTCTATTCATTACAAAGTGTCCTATCCACCTTTCCCCTGTCCCTCACATTTCCCACTAAATTAAGTCCCTGATAGCGCCGTAATGAATTGCGGGGTAGGGGAAAATGCCATCAGGGCCGTGGTTTTCATGGATCGCACTCATACCTATCATATTTTATGGGGCTGTGCACATGGGCAATTTTGATCTGAGTGTCTGATCAAAATCGGCAACACAAGTCTATGTGTTTGTGCAAAAATTCTGGCTGACATCAACTGACAGAATGGAGAAAATTTTTTTTCTGCGACTGAGAAAAACTGGCACTGCAATCAATCTCTGATCTAAGTCTAATCAGAATAAAATCACAGATGTGAAGATATCGGTCATGTGAACCTACCCTAAGGGGCCAGGTTCTACTGAAGCTGAATTGTTGGCTTAGGTACCATGTCTGAGCGCCACTGACTGACCTCACATGCAACCATAAGGCAATCATATTCAGCTGGTGAGTAGACCTAGTATTCTGCACTTATTCTGATTTTAGGTGTATAGCAAGGTTTCTGAGTTCATCTGTTATTAGCGCTTTATAGTTGACCCTCCCCAAACCCTAATATTTTTACATTCATAAATACTATTCAGTCTCTGGACAATGCTGCAATATCTGTTGGTCCTCTATAAGCAACTGGGATTGGAAAAAAATGGGTATTTTGTAGATATTTTGTTTTTTGGTCATTCACGTGTGTTTGTAGTCATGCTTTTATAAGAGCACAATTGGGAAAAACGTTTTGAAATACTGAAGCAATTTTAGATCAGGTCTCCAATATGTTTGAATATCTTGTGGAAATTAATCTGCTCCGTAAATCTGTTCCATTTTGACGAACAGACAAGCAGATTATAATTTAGAATGTATCAGTTGATTTTGATGGGGTTTGTCTTGGTCCCATTAAGGGTTAAACCCATCGCAAATTGACTGTAAACTCCATCACAATGCTGCAAAAAAAAAAAATCACATGAGATAAATCTGTTATGTCTGAACTTATCTTTAAGCTTCTTCCCCAATACCGTTATGCTTCTTCTTCTACTCATGGTTATAAAAACCTGGTTATTTATGGATTAAAGGGGTTCAACCTTATGATAAAGAAATTTTGAAGTGGATGTGCATATGCGTGATGCTCTTCATTCTGTTCTATACAAATTACCACAACAGCTAAATAAGTGGTCATCAGATGTAATGAGGTTTGGGGGCTCCCTCTTGCAACATAATTGTGGGTTCCAGAGATAAAAATGCCATAAATGTCTGATATGGGAATGTTCCTGTATATTAACTAATAAATTAACTATAGTGAGCGATGAAATATTTTTATGTAGGATTGTATGATGGATTACCTGCTTACAGACTACTGATGAAGAAGTGAAGACACAAAAGAGAATAGTAAAACCAAAAACACTCAGTTTGAAAAAAATTGCAGTAATCCGCAAGTGCTAGTAAAAGATGTAAAAAACAGGGTATTTGGTTGATACGTTTTTTGCAAAAAATGTATACTAAGCTGCTCTACCAAACTTCACGGTATACCCATATCAGAGCAGTCCTAACTAATGTATGCAATCCCTATCTGATGTATTTAAAAACCTGATCATCTGTATATTACCTGTGTGAACAGGGTTCAGAGAGGAAAAATCCATGTGTGCATACAGGGTAGAACAGCTTTTGTGCAGATAGCCCAAGAGGAGTGGTGGGTAGCTCCCCAGTCTTGTAGACACAAGAGAACAATTATGGAAACAGAAACACATGGGCTACTTGCACGGTGAACAAGTCTGTAGGAACATGTTCACACTCCACCAAGAAGTGACCTGACAGATGCAGGGCACACGTCTGGGCGAGAGGAGGGGTTCATTACCTTCCCTGACATGTCTCAGACACACTGTTATTTTATGATTAGAAGATAGACTCTTTGATTCTTAATTTTCACACGTAAGTTAAAAAAAACTATGACCCGTGCTTGAGTCTATCCTCGGGAATTAGTCTGAGAATTCCAACATGAAACAGCATGAGAATAAGCGACCTATAAAAGTGCAGAAGACAGGTCTATTGGAACCAGACTAATAGTAGTGAGCATACTTGTTGAGTGTATGACCTGTTATTTTACTGTATGTCTTCCTTTACAGGGGGGAAGTCACAGGCTGCTGCACCACTCATCTTGGAGCTTTCTCCTAACCTCAGGTTGGTTGTTTGTTTTTACAGGGTGTTCTAAGAATTTAGGAGCTGCCTACAACAATACAATTCTAAAATGAAAATAAAATTCTGATATGCTTATTAAAGTTGAAAACACAAAAAAGCACAGTAAAACAAAAAACACTCTGTTGCAAAAAAAAAAATCACAGTGGACAGCAAGTGCTAGTAAAAAGATGGAAAAAACAGGGTATTTGGTTGATACGTTTTTTGCAAAAAATTTATATTAAGCCACTCTACCAAACGTCAAGGTATACCCATATCAGAGCAGTCATAACTAATGTATGTAATCCCTATCTGATGTATTTAAAACCTGGCCATATGTACAATACCTGTATGAGTAGGATTCAGAAAAGGAATGTCCATGTGGACACCCTGGACAGAAGTGGTTGTCTATTTCTCAGACAACTCCTGCTGAATTGCTATATTTCCCCCTGTTCCCTCGTTGGTGTAAGGTGCCCAAGCGAGGTAGTCATGGATGAGCTTCAGGAATCCTTCTTCTTGAACCAGGGCAGCAATTAATCCATTGGACACAAGGTTTATAAAAACCAAACATTTACTTTGTGAATAGCAGTATGTACAGTATGTGCAGTATGAACAGTATTTACAGGCAGGTGCAAAGGTGATAAGGCGCAGCTGGTTGGAATCTCTCGCACAGGAACAGTACACACATTCAGCCCCGGTTCTCGGTATGGGTGGCATGTCCCTGTGTTTGGCTTTTCTAGTTCTAGGGAATCTTCTTCACCTCTAGTAGTATATTCGGATTGCAATATCTTCTGCCCCATGTAGTCTGAGTCCATCTTTCCCTGTAGCTTCACGAGCTGAGTGTGCCTCTGGCCCATGATGTCCATCTCAAGGATGCACCAGGCAACCCACTGCCCTGAGTATTAGGCTCACACTATCACTAGCAGCCCAGAGCTGCTAGTCCTCACACTGCTGTCCACACACTGACTCCCTGTCACTTCATGAACCTGCTACCAGCTCTCAGTTCCCTCTCCCAAACTGGGTTGGCCACTACAGATAACCCTGTCCCAGCTAACTGCACCCCTAGTGGGTATCATACCTTAATCACATACGTGGGCAACAAATACATTTAACCCTTGAGTGTCAAGGAGCCATCCATCAGCTCTCACCACCGTTACATTGTCACTGGCTTTCAAGCGGAATGCGTGACATTGTTATGTTACGCAATCCCTGGGGCCAATCAATGCCAGCTTTACTGTCATTTCCTACCAATGTAACTGACACCTTGAGGAAGTGAGACCGGTGGCTTCTCTGTCACTTCTTCCATGTGTCTTGATTTGTCCGAAAAAGAAGGGAGAGTAAAACCAGCACTGATTGGCTGCAGGGATCGTGTATCTTAACAATGTCACGTGATCCCCGGGAGAGCCAGTGCCTACACCACTGGAATAGTACCAACACCGCAGATAATAATAATAATAATAATAATCTTTATTTTTATATAGCGCTAACATATTCCGCAGCGCTTTACAGTTTGCACACATCATCATCACTGTCCCCGATTGGGCTCACAATCTAGAATTCCTATCAGTATGTCTTTGGAATGTGGGAGGAAACCGGAGTGCCCGGAGGAAACCCACGCAAACACGGAGAGAACATACAAACTCTTTGCAGATGTTGTCCTGGGTGGGATTAGAACCCAGGACCCCAGCGCTGCAAGGCTGTAGTGCTAACCACTGAGCCACCGTGCTGCCCAAATGAGTATAGATTTTATTATTTTACTGAGAGGGAAACTTAGGGTTCAGAAGCTGTTGAACGAGTCGTGGACAACCCTTTTAAATTCTTCGACCACCGCTTGGGAAACCTAGGAGCCTACTGCAAAATGTCGATAAATTTAATGTACTATCCAGAATTCAAATTACACTTGACTGCTGCTGCCAATCACTGGTTCCAGCACGGCCTTGTGCTGCACATAAAGGCATTACCGCCCAGGCTACTGATTGGCTGCAGTGGTCACATTACTGGGCTTGGCATCATACGGTTAGCAACATGGCAGGCATGGGTGCGTTACGTATGTCACCAGTTGCAATGACATCCCATCGGCTCCCTGCAACCAATTACTGGGCAGACAATGGGCATCAGTAGTGACCCCCTTCATTCTAGCATAGCACAACTTGCACCAACATTGTATGGAGTGATGATATGGATGGACATGGGGAGGTTTGTTGCCAACAAACAGTATCTTTTAGATCTCATAAGACATGTGATCAGCTGCCTGAGTGTTTTGCTTGTTTGGTGGCAGATCAAAGCCACAAATACCTGAGCCTATACATTCTTCTAATGATCACTTGTAAAGAAAAAACCTTCTGGAGTTTCACATCACCTCTGACTGTTTTTGCACATATTGAAATATGCACTGATTAACTAATCATTCTTTTACATTTTTTATTTAGTATTTACTCCCCATTACTTTGATTCGCAGCCTGCTGTGTACACATTCACTGCAAGGCTGTCAATTAATGTGCCGGAGAGTTATTACAGCACAATCACAGTACAGTATAGTGAGTGGTGATTACAGTTCCCTACTCTGCCCCATTGATTGCAAACAATTGGCTCCTGGGAGAATAGAAGGAAAAAAAAGGTGGCACTCCGTGATGCAGTAAAACAATCCTTTCTTCATTCAATGCAAGTAGTACATGGATGCAGTGGAGCAGGTGCAGTGGACAACGGCCGTTTCGTGTTTATCAGACACTTCAACGGGTCACATGATCATGGGTCAAAAATGGGTCGGCATGAGAATCAGAGGTCTCCAGCAGACCTCTATGGTTGTCATTGCTGGATTGCTATGAGCGCCGCCCGTTGGCCGGCGCTCATATCAAGTGAGCATTTCCGCTACATACAGGCGATCTGATCATCGCCTGTGCATAGCAGAGGCAATCAGGTTATCACAGCTTTTAGTCTCCCATAGAGACTATTGAAGCATGCAAAAAGTAAAAAAAGGTTTTAAAAAATATTTTAAAAATATAAAAGTTCAAGTCACCCCCCCATTCAAGATAAAGCAATTTAAAAAAATAAAATATACACAAATTTGGACATGCTGCGTTCAGAACCACCCGATCTATCAAGCTCTAAAAAGAAGTAATCCAATCGGTGAATGGCATACCGAAAAAAAAAGTAAAAACGCCAGAATTACTGTTTTTGGTCGACGCAACTGCGGCGCCCCAGGGTCCTGGTTGTTACAGTGGTATTGCTTTCCTCTCGGGGAGAGTGATGCTACGTTTGGAGGCAAAGAAGGATAACTGCATCCAGGTATCACAAACATGCAACACATTTCATACTCCAGGCCACTTGGGGGGGTTCTGCTCCTATTTATTAGGACACTCCCTCATATATATATAAATATATATAACTGGTAGTCTGTAGGGAAAGTTAATCAGTTCCAGAAAGTAGTTAGTTTGTGACAGAGCTCCAGACAGGAGTTCTGTAGGAGTTCAGTTCCAGACAGTAGTCTGAGGAGGACAGAAGGGACCCAGCCCCGCTCAGGCTGCCTCCTTCTGAGGCGCAACATCCCAGTAGCCAGAACACCGAGGGAGTAAGGACCTCTACGCCTTATTTCAGAGACCGGCAGGACAACTAATTGCAGGTTAACTGTCCGCACCTACACCCAGGAGGCACGGTGACACCTACAGAGCCGGGTTATCTAAAAGACCCTATAAACAGGCTCAAATCACCAGTCATACAGGTTTTGTCCTATCCTATACGGGGGACAGAGAGAGCGAAACATCGCATCTGTGAGACCCTTATGTGAAGCCATAGGCAGTAAGGGACTACACCACCGCAGCACAAGGGAAGGCTACTGATTTCCACCTGCCCTGTGATCTGGTGCTCTGGACTGTGGATGCTGAAGTTTTCTCTAAAGGTAAAGAGACTGCAACCTTGTGTCCTCGCTCTTCACTGCGCTATTCAACATACCACATCTACATACTGGGAAGCCCTGGGGACATACTTCACCTGTGGGAAGGTATACTATCTAGCTGCAATAACATCACCTGTTGTGAATTCTGTGGCAGAGTTCACTCCTGTGGTCACAAGTGGTACTTCAGCTGATTCTCTCTGGGATCTTCCGTTTGTGGAGGAAAGTGGTACTGCAGCTTCTGAGTTTCCTCCCTCAGGTGATCTGGTGAGCTCGTTAGCTTCTTCTCTACTTAACTCCACCTGATGCTTTGATCCATGCTTCCTGTCAATGTTCCAGTGTAGGACTTGTTTTTTCCCTGGATCATTCCTGTGGCCTGCTGCTCTGCAAAGCTAAGTTTTGCTTATGTTATTTTGTTGCTATTTTTCAGTCCAGCTTACTTTATTGGTTTTTCTCGCCTGCTGGAAGCTCTGAGACGCAGAGGGACCACCTCCGTACCGTTAATCGGTGCGGAGGGTCTTTTTGTCCCCTCTGCGTGGTTATTTATAGGTTTTTGTGCTGACCGCAAAGTTATCTTCCCTATCCTCGTTCTGTTCAGCTAGTCGGGCCTCACTTTGCTAAATCTGTTTCATCTCTGTTTGTGTTTTCATCTTATGTGGGGGGCTTCCTTTTCCTTTGGGGAATTTCTCTGAGGCAAGGTAGGCTTATTTTTCTATCTTCAGGACTAGCTAGTTTCTCAGGCTGTGACGAGGCGCCTAGGTTCTGGTCAGGAGCGCTCCACGGCTACCTTTAGTGTGGTTTGATAGGATTAGGGTTTGCGGTCTGCAGAGTTACCACGTCTCAGAGCTCGTTCTATTATTTTGGGTTATTGTCAGATCACTGTATGTGCTCTGACCTCCATGTCCATTGTGATTCTGAATTGCCTTTCATAACAATCACCCCAGCGGACCCATTAAAGCAGCGTCGGTCACCCTGACCGAATACCACAGGTGGCATCATGAACATAAACTTTATCCCTTTAAAAACCTTTGCCTTTTATACGGACGTCCCAGGGCCACGGACTGGGTCAGCCACCGTGACATCCCCCTGTGAACCGAAGGACCCGGTACCGAGTGCCCCACGGCCCTTGGGGGGCAATCCACAACATTGCATTAAAATGCAATGACGGGCAATCAAAAGATCGTATCCACACCAAATAGTATCATTAAAAACATCAGCTTGGCATGCAAAAAATAAGCCCTCACCTAACCTGAGATCACGAAAAATGGAAACGCTACGGGTATCAATAAATGACACAATTTTATTTTTTTTTTTTACAAACTTTGGATTTTTTTTCACCATTTAAATAAACAACAACCTATTCATGTTTGGTTTCCCTGAACTCGTAATGACCTAGAGAATCAGAGTGACAAGTCAGTTTTAGCATTTGGTGAACATGGTAAAAAAAAAATCAAACAGTTGGGGAATTGCACTTTCTTTGGAATTTCACTGCAGTTGGAATTTTTTTTCCCATTTGCGAGTACATGACATGGTAAAACCAATGGTGTTGTTCAAAAGTACAACTAATCGTGCAAAAGACAAGCCCTCACATGGCCATATTAATGGAAAAATCAAAAAGTTATGGCTCTGGGTTGAAGGGGAGCAAAAAACAAACACAAAAACTAAAAAGGGCTGCGGCGTGAAGGGGTTAAACTAGTAACACAACCTATATCTAATCTAGGATTGTCCTTCTTGGATGTTCATGCTTACAATAAAGTCACTCTGTTGAACAGATGGCTAGACTTATTCAGTAACTCTAGACCTTATTTATGGGGAGACATTGAGCTACAGGTGCTTCTCACAAAATTAGCATATCATCAAAAAGTTAATTTATTTCAGTTCTTCAATACAAAAAGTGAATCTCATATACTATACAGAGTCATTACAAGCAGAGTGATCTATTTCAAGTGTTTATTTCTGTTAATGTTGCTGATTATGGCTTACAACCAATGAAAACTCAAAAGTCATTATCTCAGTAAATTAGAATAATTAGCAAAAACATCTGCAAAGGCTTCCTATGCGTTAAAAAAGGTCCCTTAGTCTGTTTTAGTAGGCTCCACAATCATGGGGAAGACTGCTGACTTGACAGATGTCCAGAAGGCAGTCATTGACACACTCCACAAGGAGGGTGAGCCACAAAAGGTAATTGCTAAAGAAGCTGGCTGTTCACAGAGTGCTGTATCCAAGCAGTAGTGGCCACATAGCAATGCCAATCAGATCAATGCTCTTGACCTAAACGTTGATTGGCAATAAAGTGAATGCACAATTAGGCAAATTAAAGTTGCTTCCATTCCTGAAAGCATAGTTGACAAAAAAGTTTGTATATACCTAGCTAAAAAGATCCTTTGGTGTCTTTATCTTTAAAGCTGTTTGCTAGACCTGGTGCTAATCTACCCAGTTGTCAGACAGCTTTGATCCACCTATCAATGCCCTGAAAGCTACATATGGCTCCTGATCCATGGGTAAAAGACCCCTTATCTAGACGATTGTCTCATTGTAGCCCAGTTTTATGCCTTAAATTATCCACAATGAAATCCAGATGTCATTGGGTGTAGCTTGTTACATGGAGCAAAAAAGAGCAATGGATGAGTGTAAAAGTTCACAGATAGATAGGGGTTGAAAGATGTACAGCTAAGAAGGGGACTTCATCAGCCAGTGTAATCTGGATAAAGCATGCTTTTTAAGGGCAATGTATGGTTGACATTGTCATGTTTGTTGGTAAAATAGCTTTATATCATCTACTATATGTTTTACGCAGAGCAAATCAGATGAAAAGATAGGCCCAGTTTACAGGAATTACAGGCTGGAGTCTCTTAAGATCTGGCATCAGGCCAGAGCCCATTAAGCTCCCTTCAACACATTTAATAAAATAGCAGAAGGATGCTCATTAATTTAAGCAAAGGCTCGAGTTATAAATCTTGTTGGCATTCACAGGCAGCATTTTTTTCAGCTGGCTTTTATGAAGTCATTCATTTATGTCAAATGGTGTTTGAATGTGCTTTATCAGATACCTAGAACTACCCAAAATAAATACACGGATCCTCGTGATGAAAGAAAGGGGTTCACAGTGTGGTTAATGAGATTTTATTCCTTCCTTTTGGCTTCACTTGTGTAGGGTGTTAAAAATTAGCTGTTGATCTGTCTTTGAATGCTTTTTTAAATTTTTGCGTCCACATTCTAGTACCGTAATGCAAAATTTAACATAGAACTGAGAAAGTGGTTGGTTGAACGATAGCAAGAAACAAGGAATGTCAGCTCACCTGCTCAGCTCCTCCACCACCGCATTGTAGTGAAACCTCCACCAGGGGGATCTGGTGAGGGAAGAGAGGTTAAACACTAAGCGTAGTAACATAGAGCTCAGGCACAGGTGTCACAGGTAATGAGAGAAGTCAGCCAAGCCAAGGTCATACACAGAGATATAAGCACTGTACACAGGGTCAGTCAGGAGAATAGTCAGGGACACGCAAGAAATCAGAGCCTACCGGGAACGTGGTAATCAAAACGTGAGACATAAGACAAAGTCGGGGTACAAGCCAAAGTCAGAACCAGGAGGGGAGCGTGGTGTCAGAGACAGAAAACAAGAGGCGAAGTCCAGAGATCAGATCAAGTCATACACGGGTATAGGCAGTCAGAGACACAAGGATCACCAACATCAGAATACAGGTCAGGGGCTCAAGCTGGGAAGTATGAACTACCACCAACACTGGCCAGCAGGCCGCGAGGGACTTAAACAGCCCAGCCAGCCCAAGAACGAGGCCGAGGAGACCAACCCCCGCAAGACCAGTCCCAAGAGAGGAAAGATGAAAACAAACTCCAGACTGGACCATGACACGCATATTCCACAGCACTTCCACCTCACCTGTTGGCTAATCCAGGCAAGGCATAGTCATGAGCAGAAAAGCTGCAGCTCTGTTCATGCGTTTCAACTGATCGTAAATTGTGACATGATTACAATTAAGACCAAACAGTCGAAACGCATCAACAAATTGTAGCTATCCTGTCACGCTGATGTTTTAATACATTTTGAATAAAGGAAATTATATTTTAATCAGAAGTTCCAGTTTTTCTCATGGAGTTGGACTTTTACAGTAATACCACGCTTACCTTTCTTCATTGCAGTTAACCCCTTTCTGCCATTGAACGTACTATTCTGTCCATGCGGGGTGGGCCCTACTTCCCAAGGATGGAATAGTACGTCCAGCGCGATCAGCCGCGCTCACAGGGGGAAGCGCGGCCGATCGCGGCCAGGTGTCAGCTGACTATCGCAACTGACATCCGGCACTGTGTGCCAGGAGCGGTCACGGACCGCCCCCGGCACATTAACCCCCGGCACACTGTGATCAAACATGATCGCAGTATTCCGGCAGTATAGGGAAGCATCGCGCAGGGAGGGGGCTCCCTGCGTGCTTCCCTGAGACCCTCGGAGCAACGCGATGCGATCGCGTTGCTCCGAGGGTCTCCTACCTTCCTCCCTACAGCAGGCCCGGATCCAAAATGGCCGCGGGGCTGCTTCCGGGTCCTGCAGGGAGGTGACTTACAAGCGCCTGCTCAGTGCAGGCGCCTGTAAGCCTGGAGCTGTGCACTGTGTCAGATCGCTGATCTGACACACTGCACAGCAAAGTGTCAGATCAGCGATCTGTCACATTACTGTGATGTCCCCTCCTGGGGCAAAGTAAAAAAAAATAAAAAATTACACGTGTAAAAAAGAAGAAGAAATTCCTAAATAAATAATTAAAAAAAAAAATTGTTCCAATAAATACATTCCTTTATCTAAATAATAAAAACACAATAAAAGTACACATATTTAGTATCGCCGCATCTGTAACGACCCGACCTATAAAACTGTCCCACTAATTATCCCCTTCAGTGAACACCGTAAAAAAACAAAAACAAAGCTTTACTATCATACCGCCGAACAAAAAGTGGAATAACACGCGATCAAAAAGATGGATATAAATAACCATGGTACCGCTGAAAATGTCATCTTGTCCCGCAAAAAACGAGCTGCCATACAACTTCATCAGCAAAAAAGCAAAAAAGTTATAGTCCTCAGAATAAAGCAATGCAAAAATAATTATTTTTTCTATAAAATAGTATTTATTGTATAAAAGCGCCAAAACATAAAAAATGATATAAATGAGGTATTGCTGTAATCGTACTGACCCGAAGAATAAAACTGCTTTATCCATTTTACCAAACGTGGAACGGTATAACCCCCCCAAAAGAAATTCATGAATAGCTGGTTTTTGGTAATTCTGCCTCACAAAAATAGGAATAAAAAGCGATCAAAAAATGTCACGTGCCCGAAAATGTTACCAATAAAAATGTCAACTCGTCCCACAAAAAACAAGATCTCACATGACTCTGTGGACCAAAATATGGAAAAATTAAAGCTCTCAAAATGTGGTAATGCAAAAAATATTTTTTTGCAATAAAAAGCGTCTTTTAGTGTGTGACAGCTGACAATCATAAAAATCCACTAGAAAACCCGCTATAAAAGTAAATCAAACGTCCCTTCATCACCCCCTTAGTTAGGGCAAATAAAAATAAAAAAATGTATTTATTTCCATTTTCCCGTTAGGGTTAGGGCTAGGGCTAGTGTTAGGGTTAGGGTTAGGGTTGGGGCTAAAGTTAGGGTTGGGGCTAAAGTTAGGGTTAGGGTTTGGATTACATTTACGGTTGGGAATAGGGTTGGGATTAGGGTTAGGGGTGTGTCAGGGTTAGGGATGTGGTTAGGGTTACCATTGAGATTAGAGTTAGGGGTGTGTTTGGATTAGGGTTTCAGTTATAATTGGGGGATCCAATGTTTAGGCACATCAGGGGCTCTTCAAATGCAGCATAGCATCCGATCTCAATTCCAGCCAATTCTGCGTTGAAAAAGTAAAACAGTGCTCCTTCCCTTCCGAGCTCTCCCGTGCGCCCAAGCAGGGGTTTACCCCAACATATGGGGTATCAGCATACTCAGGACACATGTACAAAAACTTTTGGGGTCCCATTTTTCCTGTTACCCTTGGAAAAATACAAAACTGGGGGTTAAAATATAATTTCTGTGGAAAAAAAAGATTTTTTTTCACGGCTCTGCATTATAAACTGTAGTGAAACACTTGGGGGTTCAGAGTTCTCACAACACATCTAGATAAGTTCCTTGGGGGTCTAGTTTCCAATATGGGGTCACTTATGAGGGGTTTCTACTGTTTAGTTACATCAGGGGCTCTGCAAATGCAACGTGACGCCTGCAGACCATTCCATCTAAGTCTGCATTCCAAATGTCGCTCCTTCCCTTCCGAACTCTGTTATGCGCCCAAACAGTGGTTCCCCCCCACATATTGAGTATCAGCGTACTCGGAACAAATTGGACAACAACGTTTGGGGTCCAATTTCTCCTGTTACCCTTGGGAAAATACAAAACTGGGGGCTAAAAATAATTTTTGTGGGAATAAAAAAGAATTTTTATTTTCACGGCTCTGCGTTATAAACTGTAGTGAAACACTTGGGGGTTCAAAGCTCTCACAACACATCTAGATGAGTTCCTTAGGGGGTCAACTTTTCAAAATGGTGTCACTTGTGGAGGGTTTCAATGTTTAGGCACATCAGTGGCTCTCCAAACACAACATGGCATCCCATCTCAATTCCAGTCAATTTTGCATTGAAAAGTCAAATGGCGCTCCTTCCCTTCCGAGCTCTGCCAAGCGCCAAAACAGTGGTTTACCCCCACATATGGGGTATCAGCGTACTCAGGACAAATTGTTCAACAACTTTTGTGGTCTGATTTCTCCTCTTACCCTTGGGAAAATAAAAAATTGGGGGCAAAAAGATCATTTTTGTGAAAAAATATGATTTTTTATTTTTACGGCTCTGCATTACAAACTTCTGTGAAGCACTTGGTGGGTTAAAGTGCTCCCCACACATCTAGATAAGTTCCTTAGGGGGTCTACTTTCCAAAATGGGGTCTCTTGTGGGCGGTTTCAATGTTTAGGCACATCAGTGGCTCTCCAAACGCAACATGGCGTCCCATCTCAATTCCAGTCAATTTTGCATTGAAAAGTCAAATGGCTCTCCAAACAGTGCTTTACCCCCACATATGGGGTATCAGCATACTCAGGACAAATTGTACATCAACTTTTGGGGTCCATTTTCTCCTGTTACCCTTGGTAAAATAAAACAAATTGGAGCTGAAGTAAATTTTTTGTGAAAAAAAGTTAAATGTTCATTTTTATTTAAACATTCCAAAAATTTCTGTGAAACACCTGAAGGGTTAATAAACTTCTTGAATGTGGTTTTGAGCACCTTGATGGGTGCAGTTTTTAGAATGGTGCCACACTTGGTTATTTTCTATCATATAGACCCCTCAAAACGACTTCAAATGAGATGTGGTCCCTAAAAAAAAATGGTGTTGTAAAAATGAGAAATTGCTGGTCAAGTTTTAACCCTTATAACTCCCTAACAAAAAAAAATTTGGTTCCAAAATTGTGCTGATGTAAAGTAGATATGTGGGAAATGTTACTCATTAAGTATTTTGTGTGACATATCTCTGTGTGATTTAATTGCATAAAAATTCAAAGTTGGAAAATTGCAAAATGTTCTAAATTTTCACCAAATTTCTGTTTTTTTTTCACAAATAAACGCAGGTAATATCAAAAAATATTTACTACTATCATGAAGTACAATATGTCACGAGAAAATAATGTCAGAATCACCGGGATCTGTTGAAGCGTTCCAGAGTTATAACCTCATAAAGGGACAGTGGTCAGAATTGTAAAAATTGGCCCGGTCATGAACGTGCAAACCACCCTTGGGGGTAAAGTGGTTAAAGTTAGAATCTTATTGTTACTTGATCTGAACTCGGCTGCATCTCGATCTTTTTTTTTTTTATAAAAATCGGGTACAAATGACATCACTATGCAATGACTTGCAAATAGAAGACAGAGGTCCCCAGTGTCCATATCATTGTATTTATAAGGCATTAGTCTATTCCATAACGCACAAAATTTGGACTTGTCTTTATATCCAGTGCTAGATACCTAAGGCTTGATTCTGATTAATTTCAAACTCCCATCAGATTCCTAGATCCAGAAGGGTTTGTGCAACATTGACATTTTTTTCCAAGGTATGGACTTTTTGAAAATAATTTGCTCCCCCTCCATCACCCCCAGCACAGTCTGTTCCGGAGGTCTACATCAGCTCCAAAAACAATGTCTACAAAGATGTCACAGGACTGCTGAAACCTGTGAATGTCTGCAGTAATCAGGTGACTAGACATCATCATGGAAACATCAGACAATGTTTCTGTAGCTGGGGCGTACCTCAAGAGAATGCCTCCATGCCTAGGAAAAATAATTTCAAACAAACCCTTTAATGGTCACAGATCACCAACTTTCTCTTACACACTGCCACTTCCCGGATCAATCACTCTTATAATAAGAATGAGGACATGTCCTCCAATAGTGACATGCTACAACTTTGCTTCACCAAATAATTATACTCGCAGAGGTACATTATAAAATTCAATATCAGAGGATCAGTACACTCCCTCCTGTCACAGAGTTTCACCATCTCCAATTGAAAACCTCGTGCTAAAACAACTTTTCTATTTGAGGAGACTGATGTACAGGTAAGGTCACTGCTCTTCCACCAGCAGCCATTGAATGGACTGGTGAGCTGTGCAGTCTGTGAGGAAAGCTGCATTAACAGGAGCAGGAGGGAAGCCTATCATACCTGTATAATGGTATGTGACACAAAATCATGTCCCCAACACATCTGATAAAATAAAGATCATGTGACTCCAATAACTCATTTTGCAGTCAGGAATAGACTTTGTAATACAGCGTCTGTAGGAGGAAAACAGTGCAAAACTTCTAATGGAACCCAATAGAGAGAAAAATTTTTTTTAGCCCTAATTACATGTATTTAAGTAAGAAAAAAAATTGTCCCTAAAGGTGGACAACCCTTTTAAGTGTAACAAGGTGGCACGGGGTGGTAGTCATGACTGACGCTCTTAAATCAACAGTCCAGAAGCTCCCCGGCCCCATGAAAAAGACAGGTAAAGTCCCAATCCTACAACACAGTGAAATACCGTCTTTCCATGGTCACTACAGCCACTGAGGGTAAGGATCTAGGAAAAACACAACAGGCACAGTTCTGCTCCAACAGGGAAAACTTTACTGTACATAAAATAATGCTTCCTGCTCTGTCCCTGCAGCTATTTGTTGCCAGTCAGCATCGGTGGCTCCTGTTATGAAAGGCAATTCAGTACCACAATGGACATGGAGGTCAGAGCACATACAGTGATCTGACAATAACCCAAAATAATAGAACGAGCTCTGAGACGTGGGAACTCTGCAGACCGCAATCCCTGATCCTCTCCAAACACAACTAGAGGCAGCCGTGGATTGCGCCTAAAGCTCCCTATGCAACTCGGCACAGCCTGAGAAACTAACTAGCCTGAAGATAGAAAAAATAAGCCTACCTTGCCTCAGAGAAATACCCCAAAGGAAAAGGCAGCCCCCCACATATAATGACTGTGAGTAAGATGAAAAGACAAACGTAGGGATGAAATAGATTCAGCAAAGTGAGGCCCGATATTCTAGACAGAACGAGGATAGGAAAGATAACTTTGCGGTCTACACAAAACCCTAAAGAAAACCACGCAAAGGGGCAAAAAGACCCTCCGTACCGAACTAACGGCACGGAGGTACACCCTTTGTGTCCCAGAGCTTCCAGCAAAACAAATAGACAAGCTGGACAGAAAAAATAGCAACAAATAGCAAAGAAGCACTTAGCTATGCAGAGCAGCAGGCCACAGGAATGATCCAGAGAAACACAAGTCCAACACTGGAACATTGACAGGAAGCATGAATCAAAGCATTAGGTGGGGTTAAGTAGAGAAGCACCTAACGACCTCACCAGATCACCTGAGGAAGGAAACTCAGAAGCAGCAGTACCAGTTTCCTCCACAAACGGAAGCTCCCAGAGAGAATCAGCCGAAGTACCACTTGTGACCACAGGAGGGAGCTCTGCCACAGAATTCACAACAGTACCCCACCCTTGAGGAGGGGTCACCGAACCCTCACCAGAGCCCCCAGGCCGACCAGGATGAGCCACATGAATGGCACGAACAAGATCGGGAGCATGGACATCAGAGGCAAAAACCCAGGAATTATCCTCCTGAGCATAACCCTTCCATTTAACCAGATACTGGAGTTTCCGTCTTGAAACACGAGAATCCAAAATCTTCTCCACAATATACTCCAATTCCCCCTCCACCAAAACCGGGGCAGGAGGGTCAACAGATGGAACCATAGGTGCCACGTATCTCCGCAACAATGACCTATGGAAGACGTTATGTATGAAAAAAGAATCTGGGAGGGTCAGACGAAAAGACACAGGATTAATAACCTCAGAAATCCTATAAGGACCAATGAAACGAGGTTTAAACTTCAGAGAGGAAACCTTCATAGGAATATGACGAGAAGATAACCAAACCAGATCCCCAACACGAAGTCGGGGACCCACACGGCGTCTGCGATTAGCGAAACATTGAGCCTTCTCCTGGGACAAGGTCAAATTGTCCACTACATGAGTCCAAATCTGCTGCAACCTGTCCACCACAGTATCCACACCAGGACAGTCCGAAGACTCAACCTGTCCTGAAGAGAAACGAGGATGGAACCCAGAATTGCAGAAAAATGGCGAAACCAAGGTAGCCGAGCTGGCCCGATTATTAAGGGCGAACTCAGCCAAAGGCAAAAAGGACACCCAGTCATCCTGATCGGCAGAAACAAAGCATCTCAGATATGTTTCCAAGGTCTGATTGGTTCGTTCGGTCTGGCCATTAGTCTGAGGATGAAAAGCCGAGGAAAAAGACAAGTCAATGCCCATCCTACCACAAAAGGCTCGCCAAAACCTCGAAACAAACTGGGAACCTCTGTCAGAAACGATATTCTCTGGAATGCCATGCAAACGAACCACATGCTGGAAGAACAATGGCACCAAATCAGAGGAGGAAGGCAACTTGGACAAGGGTACCAGATGGACCATCTTAGAAAAGCGATCACAGACCACCCAAATGACTGACATCTTTTGAGAGACGGGAAGATCTGAAATAAAATCCATAGAGATATGTGTCCAAGGTCTCTTCGGGACCGGCAAGGGCAAAAGCAACCCACTGGCACGAGAACAGCAGGGCTTAGCCCGAGCACAAATCCCACAGGACTGCACAAAAGAACGCACATCCCGCGACAGAGATGGCCACCAAAAGGATCTAGCCACTAACTCTCTGGTACCAAAGATTCCAGGATGACCAGCCAACACCGAACAATGAACCTCAGAGATCACTTTATTTGTCCACCTATCCGGGACAAACAGTTTCTCCGCTGGACAACGATCAGGTTTATTAGCCTGAAATTTTTGCAGCACCCGCCGCAAATCAGGGGAGATGGCAGACACAATTACTCCTTCCTTGAGGATACCCGCCGGCTCAGATAAACCCGGAGAGTCGGGCACAAAACTCCTAGACAGAGCATCCGCCTTCACATTTTTAGAGCCCGGAAGGTACGAAATCACAAAGTCAAAACGGGCGAAAAACAGCGACCAACGAGCCTGTCTAGGATTCAAACGCTTAGCAGACTCGAGATAAGTCAGGTTCTTATGATCAGTCAATACCACCACGCGATGCTTAGCTCCTTCAAGCCAATGACACCACTCCTCGAATGCCCACTTCATGGCCAGCAACTCTCGGTTGCCCACATCATAATTCCGCTCAGCAGGCGAAAACTTCCTGGAAAAAAAAGCGCATGGTTTCATCACTGAACAATCAGAACCTCTCTGCGACAAAACAGCCCCTGCTCCAATCTCAGAAGCATCAACCTCGACCTGGAACGGAAGAGAAACATCAGGTTGACACAACACAGGGGCAGAAGAAAAACGACGCTTCAACTCTTGAAAAGCTTCCACAGCAGCAGAAGACCAATTGACCAAATCAGCACCCTTCTTGGTCAAATCGGTCAATGGTTTGGCAATACTAGAAAAATTGCAGATGAAGCGACGATAAAAATTAGCAAAGCCCAGGAACTTTTGCAGACTTTTCAGAAATGTCGGCTGAGTCCAATCATGGATGGCTTGGACCTTAACAGGATCCATCTCGATAGTAGAAGGGGAAAAGATGAACCCCAAAAATGAAACCTTCTGCACACCAAAGAGACACTTTGATCCCTTCACAAACAAAGAATTAGCACGCAGGACCTGAAAAACCGTTCTGACCTGTTTCACATGAGACTCCCAATCATCCGAGAAGATCAAAATGTCATCCAAGTACACAATCAGGAATTTATCCAGGTACTCTCGGAAGATGTCATGCATAAAGGACTGAAACACTGATGGAGCATTGGCAAGTCCGAATGGCATCACTAGATACTCAAAATGACCCTCGGGCGTATTAAATGCAGTTTTCCATTCATCGCCTCGCCTGATTCGCACCAGATTATACGCACCACGAAGATCAATCTTGGTGAACCAACTAGCCCCCTTAATCCGAGCAAACAAATCAGATAACAAAGGCAAGGGGTACTGAAATTTAACAGTGATCTTATTTAGAAGGCGATAATCTATACAAGGTCTCAGCGAACCATCCTTTTTGGCCACAAAAAAAAACCCTGCTCCCAATGGCGACGATGCCGGGCGAATATGCCCCTTCTCCAGGGATTCCTTCACATAACTGCGCATAGCAGTGTGCTCAGGCACGGATAAATTAAACAGTCGACCTTTTGGGAATTTACCACCAGGAATCAAATTGATAGCACAATCACAATCCCTATGCGGAGGTAGGGCATCGGACTTGGGCTCATCAAATACATCCCGGTAATCAGACAAGAACTCTGGAACCTCAGAAGGGGTGGATGACGAAATTGACAAAAATGGAACATCACCATGTACCCCCTGACAACCCCAGCTGGACACCGACATGGATTTCCAATCCAATACTGGATTATGGGCTTGTAGCCATGGCAACCCCAACACGACCACATCATGCAGATTATGCAACACCAGAAAGCGAATATCCTCCTGATGTGCAGGAGCCATGCACATGGTCAGCTGGGTCCAGTATTGAGGCTTATTCTTGGCCAAAGGCGTAGCATAAATACCTCTCAATGGAATAGGACACTGCAAGGGCTCCAAGAAAAACCCACAACGCTTAGCATATTCCAAGTCCATCAAATTCAGAGCAGCGCCTGAATCCACAAACGCCATGACAGAATATGATGACAAAGAGCAGATCAAGGTAACAGACAGAAGAAATTTTGACTGTACCGTACTAATGGTGGCAGACCTAGCGAACCGCTTAGTGCGCTTAGGACAATCAGAGATAGCATGAGTGGAATCACCACAGTAGAAACACAGCCCATTCAGACGTCTGTGTTCTTGCCGTTCAACTCTGGTCAAAGTCCTATCGCACTGCATAGGCTCAGGTTTAAGCTCAGGTAATACCGCCAAATGGTGCACAGATTTACGCTCACGCAAGCGTCGACCGATCTAAATAGCCAAAGACATAGACTCATTCAAACCAGCAGGCATAGGAAATCCCACCATGACATCCTTAAGGGCTTCAGAGAGACCCTTTCTGAACATAGCTGCCAGCGCAGATTCATTCCATTGAGTGAGCACTGACCATTTTCTAAATTTCTGGCAATATACCTCTATCTCATCCTGACCCTGACAAAGAGCCAGCAAATTCTTTTCTGCCTGATCTACTGAATTAGGCTCATCGTACAGCAATCCGAGCGCCAGGAAAAACGCATTGATATTACTTAATGCAGGATCTCCTGGCGCAAGAGAAAATGCCCAGTCCTGAGGGTCGCCGCGCAAAAAAGAAATAATAATCAAAACCTGTTGAACTGGATCACCAGAGGAACGAGGTTTCAAGGCCAGAAATAACTTACAATTATTTTTGAAACTCAGAAACTTAGTTCTATCTCCAAAAAACAAATCAGGAATAGGAATTCTTGGTTCTAACATAGATTTCTGATCAATAGTGTCTTGAATCTTTTGTACTCTTGCCGAGAGCTGATCCACAAATGAAGACAGACTTCTAATGTCCATCGCTACACCTGTGTACTGAACCACCCAAATGTCTAGGGGAAAAAAAAGACAAAACACAAAGCCAAGAAAAAAAGATGGTCTCAGAACTTCTTTTTTCCCTCTATTGAGAATCATTAGTACTTAGGGCTTCCTGTACTGTTATGAAAGGCAATTCAGTATCACAATGGACATGGAGGTCAGAGCACATACAGTGATCTGACAATAACCCAAAATAATAGAACGAGCTCTGAGACGTGGGAACTCTGCAGACCGCAATCCCTGATCCTCTCCAAACACAACTAGAGGCAGCCGTGGATTGCGCCTAAAGCTCCCTATGCAACTCGGCACAGCCTGAGAAACTAACTAGCCTGAAGATAGAAAAAATAAGCCTACCTTGCCTCAGAGAAATACCCCAAAGGAAAAGGCAGCCCCCCACATATAATGACTGTGAGTAAGATGAAAAGACAAACGTAGGGATGAAATAGATTCAGCAAAGTGAGGCCCGATATTCTAGACAGAACGAGGATAGGAAAGATAACTTTGCGGTCTACACAAAACCCTAAAGAAAACCACGCAAAGGGGCAAAAAGACCCTCCGTACCGAACTAACGGCACGGAGGTACACCCTTTGCGTCCCAGAGCTTCCAGCAAAACAAATAGACAAGCTGGACAGAAAAAATAGCAACAAATAGCAAAGAAGCACTTAGCTATGCAGAGCAGCAGGCCACAGGAATGATCCAGAGAAACACAAGTCCAACACTGGAACATTGACAGGAAGCATGAATCAAAGCATTAGGTGGGGTTAAGTAGAGAAGCACCTAACGACCTCACCAGATCACCTGAGGAAGGAAACTCAGAAGCAGCAGTACCAGTTTCCTCCACAAACGGAAGCTCCCAGAGAGAATCAGCCGAAGTACCACTTGTGACCACAGGAGGGAGCTCTGCCACAGAATTCACAACAGGCTCCCTCCCGAACTGGAGAGCCACAACAGTCTTTCTGACGACGGTCCCGGGGTTCGTCTACACTGCCCAGCAGACTGGTCTGCGGCAGCTTCATCCCCTTGACTGGGGCACCTTCTGCTCCTGGTTGTGGGGAGCAACCTGCCACTGGCAAGCCTTCCCGGCGCTGACTAGAAGCAGGAACTTATTGCTCCTTACACACTGGCTAGACTGGCCCCTTTTATGAACTATTTCTATTCCTACCCTAACAATACAACAGAGGGAATATACAATACAGGTTATACAATAAGAGAACATGTTATGACAATACAAGCATTGCACATGAATTCACTCTATTGAACAGATGGCTAGACTTAGGCCGGTGTCCAGGGCCGGACTGGCCATCGGGCACTTCTGGCAAATGCCAGAAGAGCCGGCGCCAGTAGTGGGCCGCTCAATCCCTGCTCGTTCTGCCACTGGGCAGACTCCCCCCGCCAGCGCCAACTCACCCCCCCTGGCAGCTCCGCCGCATTCAACTACACTGGTGTCATAGACGCCGGTAAACTTGAATGCAATGATGGAGGAGAGAGCGTCTGCTGACGCTCCCTCTCCCATCATTCTCCGCTCTTCCTCTGACACTGCGGGTGCGCGATGACATCATATCATCGCGTACCTGCTGTGTGCTGGGCAGACTGCAGCCGCTGAGACCGGAGCCAGGAGCAGCGCAGGGCACGAGGAGAGGTGGGGATTGTATGTTTTTGTTTTTTTTAAATATATCAATGAGTGATAACTGGATTGTGTGGTTATTGGGGGGGCGCTACATTACATTCTATGGGGGGGCTGTATTACATTCTATGGTGGGCTGTATTACATTCTATGGTGGGCTGTATTACATTCTATGGGGGTTGTATCATATTCTATGGGGGGCTGCATTACATTTTATGAGGGAGGATTGCATCATACTCTTTCATGGGGCTACATTATATTCTATGGGGAGGTAGGCTGTATTATATTCTATATTAAATGTATTCTATGTATTAAATTTATTATATTCCATGAGGGGTGATTGCATCTTACTCTGAGGGGGGGACATTATATTCTATGGGGAGCTGCATTATACTATATGAGGAGGGCTGCATTGTATTCTATGGAGGGGCTACATTATATTCTATGGGAGGCTGCATTATGCTCTATGAGGGAGCTACCATATATTATATATGCAGGGGCTGCATTATACTATATAAGGGGGCTGCATTATATTCTCTGGGGGTAACATTATACTTGGGGCTACAATATATTCTGTGGGGTGGCTGCATTATACTCTGGGGTGGCATTATTATACTATATGTGGGCTGCATTACACTGTATCGAGGACTATGGGGAATACATTATACTATATCAAGAACTATAGGGTGCATTATACTATGTGAAGTGAATTGTACTACATGGATGACTATGGCGGTGCATTATACTATATGGAGCACTATGAGGAGTTTATTATACTATATGGAGGACTGAGCAGTGTATTTTAATATATGGAGGACTTTGAGGAGTGTATTATACTATATGGAGGAATGAGGAGTGTATTATACTATATGGAGGAATGAGGAGTGTATTATACTCTATGGAGGACTGAGGTGAGGCGCCCTCTGCTGGTTGTCCTCATATGACCTCGAGGCTGGGAAAATATTCTGAAAAGTTCCCACGCTCGAGTTCATATGAGGACATCCAGCAGAGGGTGCCTTACAGCGAATGAAGGTAACTACAGGTCATTGACCTACTTTCCATTCATTCGCTGGGGTTTTACAGGCAGGAGCACAGCTGCATTGTAGCAGAGCTCCTGCCTGTAAAATAATTTAACCCCTTCAGATGGATTTACATCGTGGGACGTGACAGATCATCGGAAGGTATGAGATATTGTTGTTTTTTTATTTTTCCTTTGTTACAGAGCGAGGGTCTTCAGGTGAATTACTAGGATAATAAAATATTCCAACAACCTGTGTTTTTATTTCATTAAAAGACTTTGTAATAATGTGTGTGTGTTTTTAACCATTTCATACAATTGGATTAATAATGGATAGGTGTCATAATTGACGCCTCTCCATTTTCACATTTTTAATCTGGCTTAATGTCACCTTACAATAGCAAGGTGACATTAACCCTTCATTACCCCATATTCCACCGCTACACGGGAATGGGAAGAGAGTGGCCAAGTGCCAGAATGGGCGCATCTTCCAGATGTGCCTTTTCTGGGGTGGCTGGGGGCAGATGTTTTTAGCTGGGGGGGGCAATAACCATGGACCCTCTCCAGGCTATTAATATCTGCCCTCAGTCACTGGCTTTACTACTCTGGCGGAGAAAATTGCCCGGGAACCCACGCCAATTTTTTCCGCCATTTAACCCTTTAATTTAATAGCTAGAGCACCCAAATTTTGCACATACACACTACTAACAGTAGTGTGGATTATGCAAAAAAATGGGGATATGACATGGTTTACTGTATGTAAACCATGTCTCATATCATGTCGGGTTTAGGAAGGAGATAGCAAAAGCCGGCAATTGAATTACCGGCTTTAAAGCTATCTCGCGCTGGATGAAATATTAATATATATACATATATGTGTCTACTGACATATATACATATATATATATATATATCAGTATATATGTTGTTACGATTTTTTGAGCACATGGATCCATTGTATGTCCATATGTCGGTTTTGCAAGCCTGCGAGAAAATCTCGCAGTACGGATGCCATACGGATTACATACGGAGGATGCCATGCGCAAAATACGCTGACACGCCCTGCCTACGGAGGAGATACGGACCACTATTTTGGGGACTTTTCTGCGTATTACGGCCGTAAATTACGGACCGTATTGTCTTACGCCGAGTGTGACGCCGGCCTTACACCTTGACATGTTACATGAAGGTGGCAGTCCTGGATGGGTGTGTACACTTGGCTATGGGGGTGCTACGCCCTTCCAGGCCACATGTTACCAATGACTTTGGTTGACTAGGACCATATGTTGAGGACTTCAATGAGGGAGACTGCCAGTCAAAAATAAGCTTTTTACTGAACAACCAATAGGTGGGGATTATGTACAAGAAATAGCGGGTACACAAGATAATGAACGTTTCCTTCACAATACAGAGCATTTTCATACACAGTCTCAGTTCCTTTCTCTTAACTTACATGTTCTGTCTTCTCTCTTTCACTTTCCTCCACCACAACCCAGCTCAGTATGACAGTCAAGTTAGTGAGACTCCTATCCTCAACCTGCAGTTCCGTGTTTTCTTTCCCCTCAAGTGAATTAGTTTACCAATATGGCCAATTCTTAGCTTCTCTGTTACTGACACATTGGCAATCTCTCTGTCTCACGTTTTCTGTCCCATCCTAGCTCGTTACCTTTCTGAGTTATAAACTTGGGGCTGTACTGTTAGGCGTCCTCTCCCAGGACCCATCTCCAGGTAACCATTCTGTCCTTATGTTAAAGGGGTTGTCCACTACTTTCAATTAACCCCCCAATGTACCCCCCCCAGGGCCCCTAATGAATTGGGTAATTACCTTGCGTTGCCGTTTTTGCCTGTGAGCGGCGCTATGGCTGCAGCTGGGTACGGGTCACATGACCCCCAGGCTGCAGCCGCCGCTCATTTCCGCCGACGTCACGTCAATTTTCAGACTCTAGAAATTGACGTGACGTCAGCAGCAGGCGTGACCAGCCCCCACAGTCGGCAGTCACTCAGCAAGAGTGACTGGGCTGTGGGCGGTGCTGGGGGCTGCCTGCAGGGCTGTGCTGGGGGCGGGCGGGGCTCTGTGTGCTCACTGCTGCTGGGAATGGGATCATGATGTGCGGGCGGGGCTGTGCTGCGGTCGCTGGGGATCTGCCCGCTGGCGCCGGTGTTTTTGTGGACCGGCGCCGGTGCCTGCCCGCCGGCGTGTGCCTGCCAACCGGCGTGTGCCTGCCCGCTGGCGTGTGCGGGAGTTGTGCCCGCCGGCGTGTGCGGGAGTTGTGCCCGCCGGCGTGTGCGGGAGTTGTGCCCGCCGACGTGTGCGGGGGCCTGCCCGCCGGCGTGTGCGGGTGCCTGCCCGCCGGCGTGTGCCTGCCCGCCGGCGTGTGCGGGGGTCTGCCCGCCAGCGTGTGCGGGGGTCTGCCAGTGAGTGACACATTAGCCAATGATGGGACAGTAGTAGTCCCATCATCCGGCTAATGTGTTGAATGTTAAAAAAAAACATACACAGTACATACATACATACATACATACAACACACACCATGCGACGACATGCTACATGCGACGACATGCACCATGCGACATGCACCATGCGACATGCTACATTCGACGACATGCTGCATGCGATGACATGCACCATGCGGCGACATGCACCATGTGACATGCACCATGCGACGACATGCGACATGCTGCATGCACAATGCGGCGACATGCACCATGCGACAACATGCTGCATGCACCATGCGACGACATGCTGCATGCACCATGCGACGACATGCTGCATGCACCATGCGACAACATGCTACATGCACCATGCGACATGCTACATGCGACGACATGCACCATGCGACATGCACCATGCGACATGCTACATTCGACGACATGCTGCATGCGATGACATGCACCATGCGGCGACATGCACCATGTGACATGCACCATGCGACGACATGCGACATGCTGCATGCGACGACATGCTGCATGCACCATGCGACAACATGCTACATGCACCATGCGACATGCTACATGCGACGACATGCACCATGCGACAACATGCTACATGCACCATGCGACATGCTACATGCGACGACATGCACCATGCGACAACATGCGACATGCACCATGCGACGACATGCGCCATGCGACAACATGCACCATGCGACGGCATGCGACATGCACCATGCGATGGCATGCGACATGTACCATGCAACGACATGCGACATGCTACATGCACTATGCGACATGCACCATGCGAAGACATGCACCATGCGACAACATGCACCATGTGACAACATGCGACATGCTACATGCACCATGCGAAGACATGCACCATGCGACGACATGCGACATGCACCATGCGACATGCACCATGCGACGGCATGCGACATGCACCATGCAACGACATGTGACATACAGTACATACATACATACTACAGACATACAGTACATATAACATAGAGTACATACTCACCATCACTTGTCACTTTGTTCCCCGAAGCCATTGTCACCTGTAAAAAATATTAAAATAATAAACAAACAATATACTCCCTGTCCGCAGAAATCCAATTAAAACGAGTGTCCCACGACGATCTCCCGTGGAGAGCAGGAGCATCAGTTGATGCGACCACTCTCCAGGGGCTCCAGGAACACAATGATGGAACGTATCCTTCCATCATGTATTCCTCACAAGGTATTCCTACGCCCCTGTGAGAAAATAGTCCCTAGTCTCACTATTGGCATTGCTGGGTGAGACATTTTCCCACGCAGCAATTGCCATAAAGTGAGACCAGTGAACTTTAGTAACCTCAGTGATGCACTGCGGGAGCCATTGTCTCCTGTCAGTGTGTCACTGAGGGTCCTATAGAGCAGTGACATCACCCGATGTCACTGTTCTATAGGGGAGATCGTCGTGGGACACTCATTATTAATTGGGCTACGGCGGAAAGGTAGTATACGGTTTATTATTTTAATTTTTTTTTGCAGGCGCTGAAGTATGGTAAGTATGGTTAAATGAAGAATATTAAAATACTTTTTTCCAAATGTGTGTGTGTTTTATTAACCCTTTCTTACTATTGGATTAGTAATGGATAGGCATCTTATTGACGCCTCTCCGTTATTAACCCAGCTTAATGTCACCTTACAATAGCAAGGTGACATTAACCCCTTATTACCCCATATCCCACCGCTACTCGGGAGTGGGAAGAGAGGGGCTAAGTGCCGGAATTGGCGCATCTTACAGATGCGCCATTTCTGGGGCGGCTGCGGACTGGTATTTGTAGCCGGGGGGGGGGGGGGGGCAATATCCATGGCCCCTCTCTAAGCTATGAACATCAGCCTGCAGCTGTCTGCGTAGCCTTTCTGGCTATAAAATATAGGGGGACCCCACGTCATTTTTTTTGGGGGGGTCCCCCTCTTTTAATAGCCAGTAAAGGCTACGCAGACAGCTGCGGGCTGGTATTCATAGCAGGCTACAGATATTGGCCCCGGCCGTCGGCTTTCCCCCTCTGGCGCAGAAAATTGCGCGGGAGCCCACGCCGTTTTTTTTCCGCTTTTTTTTTTTTCTTTTTAAATTCAACGCTCATTAAGGCCTCTTTCACTCTTGCGTCGGTACGGGTCCATCGCTATGCGTCGGGCCGACGTACCGACGCACGTTATGAAATTTGCATGACGTGGGCAGCGGATGCAGTTTTTCAACGCATCCGCTGCCCATTCTGAATTGCGGGGAGGAGGGGGTGGAGTTTCTGCCGCACATGCACGGTAGAAAATGGCGGGCGAGACAGCCAAAAAAATTTTCTATTGAACGTTTTTTCGTGCCTATGGTCCGCCAAAACACGACGGATCCGTAGCACGACGGAGGCGATGTCTGGCCATCCGTCACGATCCGTCGCTAATACAAGTCTATGGGTAAAACGCATCCTGCGAGCACATTTGCAGGATCCGTTTATTTGCACTGGATCGTTTTTTTTCCGCCAGATCCGTTTTTTTTTTTCAACCAAATCCGTTTTTTTCCACCAGATCCATTTTATTCCACCAGATGTTTTTTTTTCCGCCAGATCTGTTTTTTCTCATAGATTTGTATTAGCGCCGGATTGCGCCTGGTGGCCACACGTTTAATCCGTTTTTGCAGGATCCGTCAAAAAAGCTGTTTCCACCGGACGGAAAACACATACAGAGGAACGGTTTTTCGGTACGTCGAAAAAATGCACAGCGACTGATCTAGCAAAAAACGGATGAAACGTGTGGCCATCAGACGCACTCCGGCGCTAATACAACTCTATGAGAAAAAAACGGATCTGGCGGAAAAAAACGATCAGGTGGTAAAAAACGGATACGGCGGGAAAAAAAAGATCCGGCAGAAAAAAAACGGATCCTGCAAATGTGCTCGCAGGATGCGTTCTGTACCCATAGACTTGTATTAGCAATGGATCCGTCGTGTTTTGGCGGACGCAACGCACAAAAAAAGTTCAGTGCAACTTTTTTTGTGCGACGTCTGCCATTTCCGACCGCGCATGCGTGGCTGGAACTCCGCCCCCTCCTCCATGCTCATCACAATGGGCAGCGGATGCGTTGTAAAACTGCATCCGCTGCCCATGTTGTGCTAAATTTAGCATAACGTCCGTCGGTACGTCTGGCCGAAGGTTTGCGACGGCCCCGTACCGACGCAAGTTTGAAAGTAGCCTTACATCTGAATTTGCTGAGTATAATGCAGCCACCCCAGAGTATAATGTAACCCCCCAAATAATATAATGCAGCCCCCCATAGAGTATGATGTAATCACCCCTCATAGAATATAAATATAATACAGCCCCCCATAGAATATAATGTAGCCCCGAATAGAATAGAATGCAGCCCACCTCCCCATAGAATATAATGCAGCCCCATCAAAGAGTATGATGCAATCATCCCTCATAAAATCTAATACAGCCCCCATAGAATATAATGCAGCCCACCTCCCCATAATATATAATGTAGCCCCCATTGAATATAATGTAGCCCCCATAGAATATAATGCAGCCCCCCATAGTATATAAGACAGCCTCCCCCATAGAATATAATATACCCCACATAGTATATAAGACAGCCTCCCACATAGAATAGAATATACCCCCGCAATAGTATATAACACGGCCTCCCCCATAGAATATAATATACCTCCCATAGTATATATCAAAGCCTGCATATAATATAGCACAACTTGCATAGTATATAGCACAGCCTACATAATATAGCACAGCCCGCGTAGTAGTATACAGCACAGCCCGTGTAGTAGTATACAGCACAGCCCGGGTCGTAGTATATACAGCACAACACGCGTAGTAGTATATACAGCACAGCCCGCGGAGTAGTATACACAGCACAGCCCACACAGTGATGTATGCACAGCACAGCCCACACAGTGGTATATATACAGCACAGCCCACACAGTGGTACATACACAGCACAGCCCACACAGTGGTACATACACAGCACAGCCCACATCTCATCCCCCCGATAATGGCTCCACACTCTCCTCACCTTTCCTCTTGCCCGCGCTGCTCCTGTCTCGGCGCCTGCAGTCTGCCCGGGACACAGCAGGTGTGCGATGATATGACGTCATCACGCACCCGCAGTGTCAGAGGCAGAGCGGGGAATGATGGGAGATGGAGCATCAGCGGACACTCTCTCCTCCATCATTGCATTGAACTATACCGGCGTCATAGACGCCGGTATAGTTGAATGCGGCGGCGGCACTGGCGGGAGTAGGGGGGAAAGAGTGCAGCGGCCCACTACTGGCACCGGCCCTTCTGGCATTTGCCAGAAGTGCCCGATGGCCAGTCCGGCCCTGGTCACCGCCCACACACTTCCCTCCTCCTGAACTGCAGCGTTTCTCGGACCCACATCCGCAGCAAAACTGCAGATATGTTTTACATCTCAATGAAAGTCTAAGGCCGGAGTCACACTACAGCGAGATACGGCCGAGTCTCGCAGGTTAAAACCAAGCTCTGGCACCGGCACTCCGGAGCGGAGCGTGCAGCTCCATGTATTGCTGTGCGGCCGCACGCTCCGCTCCAGAGTGCTGGTGCCAGAGCTTGGTTTTAACCTGCGAGACTCGGCCGTATCTCGCTGTGTGTGATCCCGGCGTAAGGGTGCAGAAATGCTGCAGTTCAGCACAAAAGAAGTGACATGCTGCGGAGAAAAAAAAAGCTGCGTTTCGGTGTGGCCTTTTCCGCAGCATGTGCACAACAAGTCTGCGGCTCCCATAGATTTACATTGGTTGTGCACTACACTGCGGATTTGATGCAATTCCGTACGGCAAAAAACGCTGCGGATCTGCAATCAAATCCGCAACGTGTGCACATTAGCATTTAGTGAACCTAGCAAAAAGGCAAGCAAAAAACAAGTGTGGGATTGCACTTTTTTTTGCAATTTCATCGCACTTTGAATTTTTTTCACATTTTCTGTTACACGACATGGTAAAACCAATGGTGTCGTTCAAAAGTAGAACTTGTCCCGGAAAAGACAAACCCTCACATGGCCATATTGATAGAAACATTATGGCTCTGGAAAGAAGGGGAGCGATAAACGAAAAAAGCTCCAGGGGTGAAGGGGTTTAGAAACATGGATATGGACATATCTATGGAAATAGATATATAGATATATCTGTATGTATCTACCTATCCCATATCTATCTAATTCTATCTCTCTGTGTCTATCTATCTATCTATCCCACATCTATCTATCTATCTATCCCATATCTATCTATCTATTTATCTATCTAGTATCTATCTAATATCTATCTATGTAATATCTATCTATGTAATATCTATCTATCTATCTATCTATCTCTGTGTGTAATGGAGTGTGGGTTGGACAAATGTAAAAGAGGAGTTGGACAGAAATGACACCACAAATCTTTCTGAATAGAGGAGGGAGAGGAGGGAGGGGTTTGGGTGTGTTTTTGGAGTCGGTGTGCTAGGTTCGGGCTTAGTGGCAGTGCAAAGCATCATGGAACTTGTAGTATTAGGGCACAATAAGGAAGTTGTCGATTAACCCCATGAGAGCTGAATCCAGCACTGAAGATGTGCTGCTACAGCATGATAACAGGTAATATTGCTAAAATAAACACAGTAGATGTTTTCAGTGGCACATAATAGCAAGATTTATGAAAAAAAAACAAAAAACTTTATAGTAGTGGACAACTTCTTTAAATTTCCTCCCTCTCTACTCTGGTTCACGTTAACCACTGTCTTGGTCTCCTCTCACTTCGGGACACCCACGTCATGCGGCACTGCTTACTGTCGAGACCTTAGGTCTGCTTCTGATGTACACTGGGCCCTATCTGACACTCTGACAGGAAACTGTCTTTTTCCCTTTACCTTAGCTCCTCCAATTTTGGGCTAGTCCTAAACTTTAACTCTAGGGCACATACTCACTTGCGTGAAATACGGCCGAGTCTCGCATGGTAGTACCCAGCTCTGCCGCCGACACTTGTTAGCGGAGAGTGCAGCTCCATGTATTGCTGTGCCGCCGCATGCTCCGCTCTGGAGTGCCGGCAGCAGAGCCGGGTTTTAACCTGTGAAACTCGACCGTATTTCACGCAAGTGAGTGTGAGCCCTTACTCTCTCTATCATCTGGCAAAACACAATACCATATTATTAACGTATGTCTCAGTTCACAATATACAATACAACAATAATCTTGTTCTTCAAGGAGGAATTTGGGCAGTATGTCTATCTCCTTACATAGAGACAGAGTCCCTGATTCCAGCAATGTTGTTATGCTTGAGTAACAACCCGCATGGGAATATAGGTAAAACACAAAAAAAATTGCAACTGACCCAGCTAAATTCCTGTACAGACTAGAGATTTCAGTCCTGCAATCCCTAGTGGTTCCTATGTGGGCTGGAATAGCCCTAAAAGATTGGTAGCTTGGACTCATGCTGCCTGAAAGGCCATCAAGCGTTTGACATTCCTCCTAATGAACCAGATGGCGGAGCAGAATGCAATTTACCTACAGAAGGAATGGAGTGCTGAGATAGAAAGAGATCCTAGAGTGCGGTAAAAATCCCCCCATCCCCACTCACGTTAAATCTCCCCCCACACAATAAATCCCTATCCCCCCATCCCGACTCACAGTAAATCTCCTTCCCCCCTGCACCTTCGGTGTCTTCAGCTCCAGTGGAGCACTTACCACCGATCTGCGTCTCCGGCTCTGCAGCGCCGACGAGTGACATCAGCAGCGTGATCACATGACATGATCATGCTGCTGGCATCGCTCTGACCCGGCAGTCAGAGCTTCAATTGTACTCGTACCAAAAAATCAATGAAAAAGACCCTTGTGGTTGAAACGTTGCACGTGGCAAATAAAGAAATTTGGTTTGGATATTTCACCTGGATTGGATGCTGTCCTTCATTGCTTTTTTGGTATGTACGCTGTCCATGGGGGTCCAGTGGAACTAGGACTTGCATCTATGTGTCTGATGTGCTGTCAACTATTTGCTATCAATTGTACTAGTGTCTGAAAGACGCGAGTACAATTGATCCCTGGGAGCCGGCGCGCTGCAGCTTTTCTGTGCCGGCTGGCAGCTTGACAGTCAGCACAGAGAACAGTCAACTCTCAATGCGGGGGCAGCAGAATGCAGCCACCGGGGAGACACTGCGGACCGCCACATTAGGTGACCCGACTGCGCCCCCCTGCCGACTGCGCCCGGGGCACATGCTCCGGCTGCCTTCCCTAGCAGGAAATACCAGCAGGGGGAAAATATATGCAGCCGCACCTGAAAGGTGATTGGGGAGACAAATGAAAACACTTGTTTACCTAAAAAAAACTAAAGCAGGATAACAGACGATAAACACCCAGAGAACAGGTGTATCTACTGTGAATCAGCTGATAAAGAAGCCGACCACAAAGCATAGGCTCACGGGTTCAAACCCAAACACATGACAGATCAATCACTTACTGGGTTGTTTGCTTCAGATTTGATAAAATCACAGTTTTATTAGCAGGAGACTTCTGCCATGTAGTCCTTGAGATCTGTATAAACTCGCTTGGTGCCACTAAAGGACAGCTGTTTGTATACACTGTGCATAGGCAGCAGTGTGGGAAATGTGTGAACTGCAAATCGAATCTCAAAATGTTTGAATTTATGTGAACCTGCGAATTTCAGGAAATTCAACATGAACTCGATCCTCCAGGGATCAATCCATTTATCTCTACACAACAGAATCTTCTAAGTACCCTAACGGGCTCACCACTATAGCGACAGAAAATGTTGTACCATAAACTTTAAAAATAAGATCTAGAACCATATTGCAGTAGTAAGTGAGCGCACTCCCAGAACATGTGAATAAGACCAGCCGCCTTTAAATGATATCCAGGATAGCTATAATCAGACCTAAGATCTATTTTATTTTATTATGACACAATGGGGGTTTATATTCTCTGTGAAGGAGTAAGTTTGATAATCTGTGTGATTCAGAAAGAAAGAATGTCAGTTTATAAGCCATAATATCCAACCACTGCTCATCTGTCACCAGGCCCATGTCAGTTTCCCATATGCTTTTTATTGCCCAGGGAAATTTACTATGGTATTCCATCAAAAGACATCTATAAATCTGACATAAGACTCCTTTAGTGCCCCATTGATGAAATAATGTAGTTAGATTGTATAGACATAGACCTTTTTGTAAATACTCATAGAACTTGCTGTTTTGTCTTCCAAATTCTACTTGCAATTATTCAAAGCTTTTGAGTTGGCCACTAGTGAGAACATGTGCTACAGATTTAGCGCCTAGTCTTTCCCATGACTGAAGACCTTTTAACTTAAGCAATTTTCACCAATCAATGGTTGCGCCATAGTGAAGCGAGACTTGCCAGAAGAGTTAGGCTATGTGCACACGATGCCGATTTAGTGCGGATCCACAGCGGTTTTTTCCGCGCAGAAACGCTGCAGATCCGCAAAGTGATTTACAGTACAATGTAAATCAATAGGAAAAAAAAAGCTGTGCAGATGGTGCGGAAAATTCCGCATGGAATCAAAAGAAGTAGCATGCCACTTTTGTGCGGATCTGCAGCGTTTCTGCACCCTTCCATTATAAAAATCCACAAGGGTAAAAAAAAAAATAAATAATCCACAAGGGTAAAAAAAACACATGAAATCCGCACAAAATCCACAGCAAATCCGCAACACAAATGCACAAAATTCGCATTAAAAACGCGTCAAATCTGCACCTGCGTTTTCTGCCAGGAGATGCGGATTTTGTGCAGAAAATTCTGCATCCCAATCCACAACGTGTGAACATAGCCTTAGTCCCTGTCATTCCTTCATTTTTTACCATATTTTATAAAGACCAAAAAATGGAAGTTCAGAATACAGAAAATCATCGTAAAATGTAAATAGATAAAGGATGCCAAGAAATAAACAGGCACAGGAGATAAGATGGTGGGTGAGACAAGAGGCACATATAAGGCCGGTTTCACATGTCAGTGTCTCCGGTACGTGAGGTGACAGTTTCCTCACGTACCGGAGACACTGACACACGTAGACACATAAAAATCAATGCATCTGTGCAGATGTCATTGATTTTTTGCGGACCGTGTCTCCGTGTGCCAAACACGGAGACATGTCAGTGTTCGTGGGAGCGCACGGATTACACGGACCCATTAAAGTCAATGGGTCCGTGTTAAACACGTACCACATACGGACGTTGTCCGTGTGCAGTCCGTGTGTCGTGCAGGAGACAGCGCTACATTAAGCGCTGTCCCCCCCACTGGTGCTGAAGCCGCCATTCTTATCTTCCCTGCAGAAGCGTTTGCTGCAGAGAAGATATGAATAATAGTGTTTAAAATAAAGATCTAAGCGCCCCCTGCTGTTCTGAAAATACTCACCAAGCTCCCTCGCCGGCGCTGCTTCCTGTTCTGGCCGCATCTCCTGTATGCGGTCACGTGGGGCCGCTCATTTACAGTAATGAATATGCGGCTCCACCTCCCATAGGGGTGGAGCCGCATATTCATTACTGTAATCGGTGGCCCCACGTGACCGCATACAGGAGAAGATGCGGCCAGAACAGGAAGCAGCGACAGTCAACGAGGTAGCTTGGTGAGTATTTTCAGAACAGCGGGGGGGCGCAAAGGGGGCGCAAAGGGGGCGCAAAGGGGGCGGAGGGGTGGGGTGCACAGGGAGTGGGAGGGCTTTGGGCACATAGATCTTTATTTTAAACACTATTATTCATATCTTTTCTGCAGCAAACGCTGCTGCAGGGAAGATATGAATCGAGGCTTCAGCACCAGATGCTGGTACGTGTGGTACCCAGCACGGTGCGTGTGGTACCCAGTGGGCACACGGGCGGCACACGTGTGCCGCACGTGTGCCACACTGATGTGCCACAGAAACGTAGGGGCACACGGGCACGGATAATTCCAGTACCGATTTTTTCCGGTACCGGAATTATCTGGACGTGTGAAACCGGCCTAAAGGTGTATTGCATAACGATGTAACACTAAAGAATAACAGACAAAATATATAAGTAAGACCGTGTCAATTCAACTGATCATGAACCAAGGAGAGAAAATTAGCAATAAAGTCCATGTGGATGAAATCAATAATTCCCTGGTAGTAAAGAATTCCAGACTACGCTAAGGCCGGCTTCACACTTGCGAGTTTTACGGACGTAAGAGCGCAGAAACTACGTCCGTAAAACTCGCAAAAAATATGGCACAATTATTCTCTATGCCTCTGCTCCTATCTGCCGTATTTTACTGATCAGTATTATACGGCTTTCTACGGCCGTACAAAATCGCAGCATGCTGCGTTTGTCACCGTACTGCGCAAGAAATACGCCAATGAAAGTCTATGGAAGCGTGAAAAATACAGATTACACACGGACAAGCAGTGTGACTTGCGAGAAATACGCAGCGCTGTTAGAGAGAAAAGCCGGTAATTCAGTGCGGTGTACAGTAAAATCACACTGACAGCTTACAGTAGAATAGGTAGAATAAATGTGTACACATAGAATAGGTATATATATATATATATGTCAGTGAGACACATATATGTATATATATTAATATTTATTCCAGCGCTATACAGCTTGAAAGCCGGTAATTCAATTACCGGCTTTTTCTTTCTCCTTCCTAAAACCCGACATGATTTGAGACATGGTTTACATACAGTAAACCATGTCTTCTCTCCATTTTTTTTGCAGATTCCACACTACTAATGTCAGTAGAGTGTATCTGCAAAATTTGGCCGTTCTAGCTCTTAAAATAAAGGGTTAAATGGCGGAAAAAATTGGCGTGGGCTCCCACGCAATTTTCTCCGCCAGAGTAGTAAAGCCAGTGACTGTGGGCAGATATTAATAGCCTGGAGAGGGTCCATGGTTATTGCCCCCCCCCCCCCCCGGCTAAAAATATCTGCCCCCAGCCACCCCAGAAAAGGCACATCTGGAAGATGCGCCTATTCTGGCACTTGGCCACTCTCTTCCCATTCCCGTGTAGCGGTGGGATATGGGGTAATGAAGGGTTAATGCCACCTTGCTATTGTAAGGTGACATTAAGCCTAATTAATAATGGAGAGGCGTCAATTATGACACCTATCCATTATTAATCCAATTGTAGTAAAGGGTTAAATAAAACACAAACACATTATTTAAACTTATTTTAATGAAATAAAAACAATGGTTGTTGGAGTATTTTATTCTACGCCCAATCCAGTCACTGAAGACCCTCGTTCTGTGAAAGAAAAAACATAATAAACCAACAATATACTTACCCTCCGCAGATCTGTAACGTCCAACGATGTAAATCCTTCTGAAGGGATTAAAACCTTTTGCAGCAAGGAGCTTTGCTAATGCAATGCTACTCCTCGCTGCAAAACCCCGGGGAATGAGTCTTTCTAGGAAAGTTCCCACAATCTATGAACAGCCAGCAGAGGGCGCCTCACCGCAAATGAAGCTAAATATAGCTCATTGATCTATATTTAGACTCATTCCCCGGGGTTTTGCAGCGAGGAGTAGCATTGCATTAGCAAAGCTCCTTGCTGCAAAAGGTTTTAACCCCTTCAGAAGGATTTACATCATTGGACGTTACAGATCTGCGGAGGGTAAGTATATTGTTGGTTTATTATGTTTTTTCTTTCACAGAACGAGGGTCTTCAGTGACTGGATTGGGCGTAGAATAAAATACTCCAACAACCATTGTTTTTATTTCATTAAAATAAGTTTAAATAATGTGTTTGTGTTTTATTTAACCCTTTACTACAATTGGATTAATAATGGATAGGTGTCATAATTGACGCCTCTCCATTATTAATTAGGCTTAATGTCACCTTACAATAGCAAGGTGGCATTAACCCTTCATTACCCCATATCCCACCGCTACACGGGAATGGGAAGAGAGTGGCCAAGTGCCAGAATAGGCGCATCTTCCAGATGTGCCTTTTCTGGGGTGGCTGGGGGCAGATATTTTTAGCCAGGGGGGGGGCCAATAACCATGGACCCTCTCCAGGCTATTAATATCTGCCCTCAGTCACTGGCTTTACTACTCTGGCGGAGAAAATTGCGTGGGAGCCCACGCCAATTTTTTCTGCAATTTAACCCTTTATTTTAAGAGCTAGAACGGCCAAATTTTGCAGATACACTCTACTGACATTAGTAGTGTGGAATCTGCAAAAAAAATGGAGAGAAGACATGGTTTACTGTATGTAAACCATGTCTCAAATCATGTCGGGTTTTAGGAAGGAGAAAGAAAAAGCCGGTAATTGAATTACCGGCTTTCAAGCTGTCTAGCGCTGGAAAAAATATTAATATATATACATATATGTGTCTAATGACATATATATATATATACAGTATATATATATATATATATAGACAGTATATATATATATTTTTCTTTTTGGGACACATGGATCATTTCTATAGCGGTATGTTGGTTTTGCAAGCCTGCGAGAAAACCACGCAGTACGGATGCCATACGGATTACATACGGAGGATGCCATGCGCAAAAAACGGTGACACACCCTGCCTACGGAGGAGCTACGGACCACTATTTTCGGGACATTTCAGCGTATTACGGCCGTAATATACGGACCGTATTTTCATACGCTGAGTGTGAAGCCGGCCTAAGAGGGGCAACAAGGAGTGTACAGGCTCACCCACCATCCACCCCAGATTATGATTTTCTGTACTCTGCACTTTCTTTTTCAGTCTAATTTACCATATTAGTGTAGTGAGATTTCTTTAACCCCTGGTATAGAGCTACTGCTTTTTGATTTCCATGTTTTACATTATATAGAAATTGAAGGAAAAAATTCAGGTGGTATGCCCTGGGCATTCGGCTCTAAAATATATAAATATGATCTGACCCCCACTGGAATGCATACCAGTCTTTCCATAAGGGCTTGTTTCCATTTGCGAGAAACACGTCCGTGTCTCGCATGTGGAAACGAAGCACTGGCGCCGGCACTCCAGAGCGGAGCGTGCGGCCGCATAGCAACACATGGAGCCGCTCGCTCCGCTCCGGAGTGACGGCGCCAGAGCTTCGTTTCCACATGCGAGACATGGACGTGTTTCTCGCAAATGAAAACAAGCCCTAACCCTCTGAAACAATCCACTACTCCACCACTTAGGCTACTTTCACACTGGTGTTTTTTTTAATACGTCGCAATGCGTCGTTTAGGGGAAAAAACGCATCCTGCAAAGTTGTTTGCAGGATGCGTTTTTTGCCCCAGAGTTACATTACCGACACATTGCGACGTATTAACACACATCACAACCGTCTTGCGACGGTTGCGCCGTGTTGTGGCGGACCGCCGGGAGCAAAAGACGTTAAATGTAACGTTTTTTGCAGCCGACGGACCGCTTTTTCCGACCGCGCATGCGCGGCCGGAACTCCGCCCCCACCTCCCCGCAACTTACAATGGGGCAGCGGATGCGCCGGAGAAATGCATCCGCTGCACCCGTTGTGCGGCACAACAAACGCTAGCGTCGGAATCTCGGCCCGACGCAATGCGACGGGCCGAATCCGACGCTAGTGTGAAAGTAGCCTTAAACTATTGGATTGGTGCAACCATGAATAGAGCCATGGATTAGGCACAGCTCATACTCTGCTATCCATAGCTTTTTATAAGGTTTCTAAATGTTTCTAGCCTATTGTTTTCCCCACATAGGGAACCAAATTGGGAAATTGTGGAGAACACAAACACCACTTTACCAGGTTAGATTATCCTACATCAGATAGTTGCAACCTGCACTACGTACAGTGGAATAAGAATTGATTTATCCCAATATATTAACAATTCAGAATATTTCCTAGAACTAACTGATTCAGTTTATAATCGGATGTATGGCTTTATTGACAAGGCCGATGAACAAAAACATATTGTCTGTTTGTAGCATGGTTTTTTTTTTCTTCTTCCAGGCTATCATAACTGAAGCCATCAATAGCATTTGAGGAGCTGATCATGTGAATCAATGGCTGTACAGCTAGGGAAAAAAGGAATGGGGACAGGGGCTACCTAGTCTGGCCCCCCACCATAGTTCAAACGTCTCGGACCGCAGTCTGTTAGTTTTGATTACAGACCTAGGTCAGTCACATAGAAACTTTACTAATGGTCCAACCCCCATAACCTGTATATACATAAAGGCACTCTGGCCCAAAGTTTTTGCCGCCTAATCTGAGAGCAGCATAATGTAGAGAAAGAGACAGTGATTCCAGTGATGTGTCACTTACTGGGCTTGAGGTAGATTTGCTAAAATCACAGTTTTATCAGTAGGAGATTATCAATAGAGAACTAGTAAACCTTCTGTAATGTAAACCTCCATATTAATGAACTCTGTACAACCCTGACACAGCTTTCTGTATACAGTACCTTATGCGTAGGCAGAAAGCTGCCAATCAGGGGTTTGGGTGGGGTTATACAGAGGTCAGCATTCAAAGAACTTCTAGACCTGCAGCAGATAAAGCAGCGATCTTTTCAAAACTGCAGCAAGTAGCCCAGTAAGTGATACATTGTTGTAATTATGGTCCACTCGCGCTACATCATGCTGCTTTCCCTAGTTCAAATTTCCATTGGCAACTATCAAAAGCCTTGGCAGCATTGAGTGAAAAGACAGTTCTACACCCCTTTCGTCTCCAGACTTATTTGCATATTGAGATCAGCTTACAAAATTAGTTAATTCATTGCCAAATATTTTCTTAGCCTAAAGCTGGTTTGATCTGCAAACACTACATCGAGAATGACACTTGTCAATCTATTATCCTAAACCTTCGCAAACAACTTTGCATCTGTACAGAGCATTGAGATCTGGTGGTATGAGTCCGGAACTGACAGATTTTCCACAGTTTCAGAATCAATGACTTTGGTCTCTGTCTTAGATTTGGGCAGAACTTTGTCCTCCTCTGCAGGGGTGAGCCGACTAGTGGATGTCCGGGTTTGAGCTTTATTTCAAACTTCGGTTCAGGCATCAAAACTTGCCCTCAAATTGACTCCAAACCCAATAGAAGTCAATGGAGATGCATAGTTCGATACGTTAAAATGGCTGTAAAATGGTCATAGTAAGGGCTAGGGGGCTTCAAAAGGAAGAAAAATGAGGGTAAGAGCAGGGCAATTGTGGAGTGCCCCATCAGGGCAAGGGGGTACTCGGTACCGGGTCCGGTTGGCTGAAAGGGGGGATGTCACGGTGGCTGACCCACTCCGTGGCCCTGGGACGTCCATATAAAAGGGAAAGGTTTTTAAAGGGATAAAGTTTATGTTCTTGACGCCACCTGTGGTATTCGGTCAGGGTGACCGACGCTGCTTTAAGGGGTCCGCTGGGGTGATGTTATGGCAGCTAGATGGTATACCTTCCCACAGGTGAAGTATGTCCCCAGGGCTTCCCGGTGTATAGATGATAGAATGGTGAGATGTGCAGTGAAGAACGAGGACACAGGTTTGCAGTCTCTTTAACTTGTTTACTGTTGGTTTCAGCAGCCACAGTCCAGGGCACCAGATCACAAGGCAGGTAGAGTCCGGCCGGTTTGGAGGCAAGTCCAGAGTCCCCTTGTCCAGGTGGAAATCAATAGCCTTCCCTTGCACTGTAGTGGTGTAGTCCCTTACTGCCTATGGCTTCAAATAAGGTCCTCTCAGATGTTGTGTCTCTCTGTCCCCCGTAGTCAGATAGGACAAAACCCGTGTGGCTTGAGGCGGTTTATAGGGACTCTAGCATGCCCCAGCCTCGGAGGGGTGCCACCGTGCCTCCTGGGTGTAGGTACGGACAGGTAATGTGCAATTAGCTGTCCTGCCAGTCTCTGAAGTAAGGCGTAGAGGTCCTTACTACCTCGGTGTTCCGGCTACCAGTTATCTGCACCTCAGAAGGAGGCAGCCTGCTCGGGGCTGGTCCCCTTCTGGTATCCTCTCCTGTGCTTTGCTTTCCTGCATGCTCACTGCAACTTATTCAGCTTTTTATGTGCCTCTTTCCTGGGAGCTGCAGCTCTTAGGTCATGCACAGCTCCGTTGACCCTCTGTCCTCCTGAGACCAATGTCTGGAACTTTCTAGCTCTCCCTACAGACTACCAGTTATATATATAGGGGGAGTCACCTAGTAAATAAGATCAAAAGCTCCCCCTGGTGGCCTGGAATATGAATGTGTTGCATGCTTGAAGTACCTAGATGCTGTTATCCTTTTTTGCCTCCAAACGTAGCATCACTCTCCCCTGGAGGAAAGCAATGCCACTGTGACGACCAGGACCCTGGGGCGCCACAATTGCACTAAAACAAATGTGGATAGGGAATTGACTTAAAATAAAAGAGAATAAAAAAAAAATTAAAAAAGTGATCTTGAACCAAGATGCAGAGCTGCAAGTGGCTGAGGAGGAGGTGGAGGTTGACGTGTAGGGGGAGGAGGTAGCCAACATTGTTTTTGTGTTCATTTTTCATTTCTTTTTTCATTTTTTTGGGGGGGTACTCTGAAAAGAGGCTCTTTGGGGGCACTCTGCATACAGGCAGTGTAATAATCTGCTGGCCACTCTCTCTCTCTCTGTATACAGGCTATGTAATACTCTGCACATATGATCATGTTGCTGCTGCTGGTGGTGTAGCTGCTGCAGGGAGAGGGAAGACATGGTTGATCTGCGCTACACACCCAAATGAAACACCTTCTGGTCCATGCAGGGAACAGGACGTTCTGCATAATTTCATAGGCCCAGCTAGCGCTGGACCACTGGCGAGGCTAAAACAAGTAGAGGTGGTTTTTTGATTGGATGGCTGAGAGTCCCTTCAGTTCCTTTGCTTTGTCTTCCACCTGGTTCCCTGCTGAAAGTGCAGAGCTTGCATCTGCTTGCCATGGGCAGATACCGTAGGTCTCACCCCCTTGCAAATCAGGCTAGTAGTCTGTGCCCCTAGTCATGCAGCGTCACTTCTGCTTTTTGATGACTCTGCTGGCTGTGTTTCTGTGGTCCATCCATCTGGCCCTGCACCACAAGTAGAAGAGATTGAGGGCGCTGATGGCCAACCACTTGTTCTCTTTGAGGATGAGTATGTGGGAGAGGTAGCTTTCTGCTGTGTTCAGACCAGCAAGGAGGGCAGGGGTGAAGAATTGGTGAAACATCATGAGGGAGATGAGTATTGTGAAGAATATTGGAGATATACAGTAATTCCATGTCAAGCATTTGTATCCTATTTGACATGGGATTATAAAAATCCCTTCAGTGTGCAGACCAAGCGGCAACAGGGGGGTCAAGAATCAAAGGGCTGTTAGTGATAGAACTGACACCATGTCCATCTCAGAGCAGAACAAAAGGCTTGCTGCCATGTGGAGACCATGAGATCAAAATTGCTTTGTCATCTATGATTCCACAAGGAGCTATGGAGATACTATACGTCCTAGCCATACCTTGTATATTTATGAGGTCTCTGGATTGTACCGAATGCTTTCTAGGGTCTCGATCCGTACTAGAACCTAGGGTTATGGAGATACATAGAACAGCTAGTAGATGCCAGGTAGAGAACCAAAAAGAGAATCTGGTCTTATAAATAGCTCAACAAGAATCATAATATAAACCAAAGAGAAAGAAAAATTGGATACTAGATCGTTCAAAATTATGAACTAATCTATATTATAAGTTCATAAAAACAAAAACAGAAAAAAGATTCTATATAGTAACATTTTGGGAGAGCAGCGACACCAAAGTGCCACGTCCAAACAGAAGTCATGGTCTATGAAATCAGTGGCACTTTAGTGTTGCTGCTCTCCCCCACTATTACTATTTATAATTTTTTATCTGTTTCTGTTTTTATGAACTTATAATAAAGCTTTGTTTGGTCTTAATGAATAGCAGGAGCCTGGCTGAAACTGATGGCACCAAAACCACCGCCATAGGGCCGTCCAGAACGGAGTTATGATCTATTATAGGTTTAGGAGTTATGCAGCTGCAGAGGCACGGGGAGGTGATTTAGATTCAGCACAAAGGACAAGAGGGGTATGATCCAGAGGGACTAAATGCTCGTGTAAAGCATGGCCTATTGCTTTTTCTCTGGGGTGGCAGTAATGACATATTGTGTGGGGAGAAGTCAAGCAACAGAGGGGACCACAAGCCTCCCATGTGTCAACCCCTCCCCTGCCAGCCAGGACTGTAATCTACTGGTAACTGACCCACATATTCTGCTCGTATCTTTTGTCCTACCACTATTGTATTTGCATATCTGACCATTATATTCAGGTGCTTCTCACAAAATCATAATATCATCAAAAAGTTAATTTATTTCAGTTCTTCAATCATATATTATATAGAGTCAATACAAACAGAATGATCTATTTCAAGTACCGTACTTATTTCTGTTCATGGTGATGACTATGGCTTACAGCCAATGAAAACCCAAATGTCATTATCTCAGAAAATTAGAATAATTAACAAAAAAACACATGCAAAGGCTTCCTAAGCCTTTAAAAACGTCCGTTAGTCTGTTTCAGTAGGCTCCACAATCATGCTGACTTGACAGTTGTCCACAAGGCAGTCATTGACACACTCCACAAGGAGGGTAAGCCACAAAAGGTCATTGCTAAAGAAGCTGGCTGTTCACAGAGTGCTGTATCCAAGCATATTAATGGACAATTGAGTGGAAGTAAAAAGTGTGGTTGAAAAAGGTGCACAAGCAACCAGGATAACCACAGCCTTGAAAGGATTGTTAACCCCTTAATGACCAGAGATTTTTTTGGCTTTGTGTTTTTGTTTTTCGCTCCCCTCCATAACTTTTTTATTTTTCCATCAATATGGCCATGTGAGGGCTTATTTTTTGCAGGATGAGTTGTACTCTTGAACGACACCATTGGTTTTACCATGTCATGTGCTAGAAAACAAGAAAAAATTCCAAGTGCGGTAAAATTGCAAAAAAAAAAGTTCAATCCCACACTTGTTTTTTCATTTGGCTTTTTTGTTAGGTTCACTAAATGTTAAGACTGACCTGCCACTATGATTCTCCAGGTCATTATGAGTTCATAGACACCAAAGATGTCTAGGTTATTTATTATGTAAGTGGTGAAAAATAAATCCAAACTTTGCTAAAAAACAAAAATTGCCCAATTTTCCGAGACTCCATTTTTCAAGATCTCGGGTCGGGTAAGGGCTTATTTTTTGCACTCCAAGCTGACTTTTTTAATAATACCGCCCCCGGCACATTAACCCCTGGCACACCGCGATCAAAGATGATCGCGATGTGTCGGCGGTGCAGGGAAGCATCGCGCAGGGAGGGGGCTCCCTGCGGGCTTCCCTGAGCCCCCCGCAGCAACCCGATGTGATCGCGTTGCTGCGAGGGTCTTACCTCCCTCCCTGTCTGCTCCAGACCCGGATCCAAGATGGCCGCGGATCCGGGTCCAGCAGGGAGGGAGGTGGCTTCACAGAGCCTGCTCAGAGCAGGCACTGTGAAGCCTGCAGCACTGTGAGTCAGATCAGTGATCTGACAGAGTGCTATGCAAACTGTCAGATCATTGATCTGTGATGTCCCCCCCTGGGACAAAATAAAAAAGTAAAAAAAAAAATTCTCAAATGTGTAAAAAAAAAATATATATTCCTAAATAATGAAAAAAAAAAAAAAATTATTCCCATAAATATATTTCTTTATCTAAATAAATAAAAAAAAAAACAATAAAAGTACATATATTTAGTATCGCCGCGTCCGTAACGGCCCGACCTATAAAACTGGCCCACTAGTTAACCCCTTCAGTAAACACCGTAAGAAAAAAAAAAAAAAAAAACGAGGCAAAAAACAACGCTTTATTATCATACCGCCGAACAAAAAGTAGAATAACACGCGATCAAAAAGACAGATATAAATAACCATGGTACCGCTGAAAACGTCATCTTGTCCCGCAAAAAACGAGCCACCATACAGCATCATCAGTAAAAAAACAAAAAAGTTATAGTCCTGAAAATAAAGCGATGCAAAAATAATTATTTTTGCTATAAAATAGTTTTTATCGTATAAAAGCGCCAAAACATAAAAAAATGATATAAATGAGGTGTCGCTGTAATCGTACTGACCCGGAGAATAAAACTGCTTTATCAATTTTACCAAGCGCGGAACGGTATAAACGCCTCTCCCAAAAGAAATTCATGAATAGCTGGTTTTTGGTCATTCTGCCTCACAAAAATCGGAATAAAAAGCGATCAAAAAATGTCACGTGCCCGAAAATGTTACCAATAAAAACATCAACTCGTCCCGCAAAAAACAAGACCTCACATGACTCTGTGGACCAAAATATGGAAAAATTATAGCTCTCAAAATGTGGTAATGCAAAAAATATTTTTTGCAATAAAAAGCGTCTTTCAGTGTGTGACGGCTGCCAATCATAAAAATCCGCTAAAAAACCCACTATAAAAGTAAATCAAACCCCCCTTCATCACCCCCTTAGTTAGGGAAAAATTAAAAAATGTATTTATTTCCATTTTCCCATTAGGGCTAGGACTAGGGCTAGGGTTAGGGCTAGGGTTAGGGATAGGGCTAGGGTTAGGGCTAGGGTTAGGGCTAGGGTTAGGGCTAGGGTTAGGGGTAGGGCTAGGGTTAGGGTTAGGGCTAGGGTTAGGGCTAGGGTTAGGGCTAGGGTTAGGGTTAGGGCTAGGGTTAGGGCTAGGGCTAGGGTTAGGGCTAAGGTTAGGGCTAGGGTTAGGGTTAGGGCTAGGGTTAGGGTTAGGGCTAGGGTTAGGGCTAGGGCTACAGTTTGGGTTGGGGCTAAAGTTACAGTTAGGGTTTAGATTACATTTACAGTTGGGAATAGGGTTGGGATTAGGGTTAGGGGTGTGTCAGGTTTAGATGTGTGGTTAGGGTTACCGTTGGAATTAGGGTTAGGGGTGTGTTTGGATTAGGGTTTCAGTTATAATTGGGGGGTTTCCACTGTTTAGGCACATCAGGGGCTCTTCAAACGCGACATGGCGTCCGATCTCAATTCCAGCCAATTCTGCGTTGAAAAAGTAAAACAGTGCTTCTTCCCTTCCGAGCTCTCCCGTGTGCCCAAACAGGGGTTTACCCCAACATATGGGGTATCAGCGTACTCAGGACAAATAGGACAACAACTTTTGGGGTCCAATTTCTCCTGTTACCCTTGGGAAAATACAAAACTGGGGGCTAAAAAATAATTTTTGTGTGAAAAAAAAAGATTTTTTATTTTTACGGCTCTGCGTTATAAACTGTAGTGAAACACTTTGGGGTTCAAAGTTCTCACAACACATCTATATAAGTTCCCTGGGGGGTCTAGTTTCCAATATGGGGTCACTTGTGGGGGGTTTCTACTGTTTAGGTACATTAGGGGTTCTGCAAACGCAATGTGACGCCTGCAGACCATTCCATCTAAGTCTGCATTCCAAATGGCACTCCTTCCCTTCCGAGCCCTCCCATGCGCCCAAACGGTGGTTCCCCCCAACATATGGGGTATCAGCGTACTCAGGACAAATTGGACAACAACTTTTGGGGTCGAATTTCTCCTCTTACCCTCGGGAAAATACAAAACTGGGGGCTAAAAATAATTTTTGGGGGAAAGATTTTTTTTATAATTTTCACGGCTCTGTGTTACAAACTGTAGTGAAACACTTGGGGGTTCAAAGCTCTCACAACACATCTAGATGAGTTCCTTAGGGGGTCTAGTTTCCAAAATGGTGTCACTTGTGGGGGGTTTCTACTGTTTAGGTACATTAGGGGCTCTGCAAACGCAATGTGACACCTGCAGACCATTCCATCTAAGTCTGCATTCAAATGGCACTCCTTCCCTTCCGAGCCCTCCCATGCGCCCAAACAGTGGTTTCCCCCCACATATGGGGTATCAGCGCACTCAGGACAAATTGGACAACAAATTTTGGGGTCCAATTTCTCTTGTTACCCTCGGGAAAATACAAAACTGGGGGCTAAAAAATAATTTTTGTGGGAAAAAATTTTTGTTTTATTTTTACGGCTCTCCATTATAAACTTCTGTGAAGCCCTTGGTGGGTCAAAGCGCTCACCACACATTTAGATAAGTTCCTTAGGGGGTCTACTTTCCAAAATGGTGTCACTTGTGAGGGGTTTCTACTATTTAGGTACATTAGGGGCTCTGCAAACGCAACATGGCGTCTCATCTCAATTCTGGCAATTTTGCATTGAAAAGTCAAACGGCGCTCCTTCCTTTCCGAGCTCTCCCATCCGCCCAAACAGTGGTTTACCCCCACATATGGGGTATCAGCGTACTCAGGACAAATTGTACAACAACTTTTGGGGTCCAATTTCTTCTCTTACCCTTGGAAAAATAAAAAATTGGGGGCGAAAAGATAATTTTTGTGAAAAAATATTTTTTATTTTTACGGTTCTACATTATAAACTTCTGTGAAGCACTTGGTGGGTCAAAGAGCTAACCACACCTCTAGATAAGTTCCTTAGGGGGTCTACTTTCCAAAATGGTGTCACTTGTGGGGGGTTTCAATGTTTAGGCACATCAGGGGCTCTCCAAACGAAACATGGCGTCCCATCTCAATTCCAGTCAATTTTGCATTGAAAAGTCAAATGGCACTCCTTCGCTTCCGAGCTGTGCCATGCGCCCAAACAGTGGTTTACCCCCACATGTGGGGTATTGGCGTACTCAGGACAAATTGTACAACAATGTTTGGGGTCCATTTTCTCCTGTTACCCTTGGTAAAATAAAACAAATTGGAGCTGAATTAAATTTTTTGTGAAAAAAAGTTAAATGTTCATTTTTATTTAAACATTCAAAAAATTCCTGTGAAGCACCAGAATGGTTAATAAACTTCTTGAATGTGGTTTTGAGCACCTTGAGGGGTGTAGTTTTTAGAATGGTGTCACACTTGGGTATTTTCTATCATATAGACCCCTCAAAATGACTTCAAATGAGATGTGGTCCCTAAAAAAAAATGGTGTTGTAGAAATGAGAAATTGCTGGTCAACTTTTCACCCTTATAACTCCCTAACAAAAAAACATTTTGGTTCCAAAATTGTGCCGATGTAAAGTAGACATGTGGGAAATGTTACTTATTAAGTATTTTGTGTGACATATCTCTGTGTGATTTAATTGCATAAAAATTCAAAGTTGGAAAATTGCGAAATGTTCAAAATTTTCGCCAAATTTCCGTTTTTTTCACAAATAAACGCAGGTACTATCAAAGAATTTTTACCATTGTCATGAAGTACGATATGTCACGAGAAAACAATGTCAGATTCACTGGGATCCGTTGAAGCGTTCCAGAGTTATAACCTCATAAAGGGACAGTGGTCAGAATTGTAAAAATTGGCCTGGTCATTAACGTGCAAACCACCCTTGGGGGTAAAGGGGTTAAGAAAAGGCCATTCAAAAATTTGGGGGTGATTCACAAGGGGGGACTGCTGCTGGAGTCATTGCTTCAAGAGCCACCACACACAGACATATCCAGGACATGGGCTACAAGTGTCGCATTCCTTATGTCAAGCCACTCATGTCCAATAGACAACGCCAGAAGCGTCTTACCTAGGCCAAGGAGAAAAAGAACTGGACTGTTGCTCAGTGGTCCAAGGTGTTTTCAGATTAAAGTAAATTTTGCATTTCATTTGGAAATCAAGGTCCCAGAGTCTGGAGGAAGAGTGTAGAGGCTACAATCCAAGCTGCTGGAAGTCTAGTGTGAAATTTCCACAATCAGTGATGGTTAGGGGAGCCATTTCATCTGCTGGTGTAGGTCCACTGTGTTTTACCAAGACCAAAGTCAGTGCAGCCATCTACCAGGAAATTTTAGAGCACTTCATGCTTCCCTCTGTCGACAAGCTTTTTGGAGATGGAAATTCTCCAGCAGGACTTGGCACCTGTCCACACTGCCAAAAGTACCAATACCTGGAGAATCTATGTGGTATTGTCAAGAGGAAGATGAGACACCAGACCCAACAATGCAGATGAGCTGAAGGCTGCTATCAAACCAACCTGGGCTTCCATAACACCTATGCAGAGTAACAGGCTGATTGCCTCCATGCCACACTGCATTGATGCAGTAATTGATGCAAAAGGAGCCCTGACCAAGTATTGAGTGCATTTACTGAACATACATTTCAGTAGGTCAACATTTCAGATTTTAAAATAGTTTTTCAAGCTGGTGTTATAAAGTAATCTAATTTACTGAGATAGTGATTTTTGGGTTTTCATTGGCTGTAATCCCTAATGATCAACATTAACAGAAATAAACACTTGAAATAGATCACTCTGTTTGTAATGACTCTAGATAATATATGAGTTTCACATTTTGTATTGAAGAACTTAAATACATTAACTTTTTGATGATATTCTAATTTTGTGAGAAGCACCTGTATGTATAACCACTGTGTATATAATGTATTGTCTAGTGTGCCCTTAAGGTGATTAAATTTATAATTGGGCTGCTCTTTTATCTTGATCCACAAATTCACATGTCTGTTTCTCAATTTAATGTTCCATGCTACCGGGGCTGGTTTCTGGCCCGATATTCCCATTAATGGACCAGGCTTATATCGATCGAGGAACTGGTGGCTGATAAGGTTCTGTTTCACAGGGGCTAGTGAAAGGGGCCTCCCAGCCTGTCAGAGTTGTGGGCGAGTGTTGTGCCACATCAGTGACAGTGTGGGCCACCTCCTCTCACTCCCTGTACCTTCCTGGGCCCATGTGGACAGGGGGTGTCTGTATAAAACTGTGACAAGCTGACCTTACCACGTAAGCTCGCTGATGTAATACAAATGTCACGTGGGGTGGCGAGGTGCGTATTCTTTATAATTGTTATTTGTTTAGAGCACCATTGATTCTATAGTGCTGTACATGAGGATGGGTTACATATAAAAGACATAAAAATTACAATGAACAAACTAATAGTGACAGACATATACAGAGGGGAGAGAACCCTGGCAGCACAATTTTCAACAGGATAATGGGGAAGGAGACAGTAGGTTTGGGAGTTGCAACAGCTCTGATATTGGTCAGGCAGCAGCTCTGGTAGTGGTGAGGTGGCTGTGGGGTCATTGAAGACTGCAAGCTGTCCTCAACAGATGTGTTTTCAAATTCCGTTTGAAAGTTCCGAATGTAGGGGATAATCGAATGTGTTGGGACAAAGAATTCTAGAGGATAATAATAATAATAATAATAATTTTATTTATATAGCGCCAACACATTCCGCAGTGCTTTACAATTTATAGAGGGGACTTGTACAGACAATAGACATTACAGAAATCACAGTTCAAAATGGATACCAAGAGGAATGAGGGCCCTGCTCGCAAGCTTACAAACTATGAGAAAAAGGGGAGACACAAGAGGTGGATGGTAACAATTGCTTTAGGATGGAGGATACTCGGGAAAACTCTTGCAGGCGATTGGATGAGGAATGTATGATTGTGGAGGTGAGAAGGAGGGAGGTCTTTGGAGGACCGGAGATTACGTGGTGGGAGATATCGGGAGATTAGTTTAGAGATATATGGGAGAGACAGATTATGGATGGCAAGAATTGGGAGCTTATGAAGGGATTTGCAGAGGGGAGAAGCAGAGGAGTGTTGAGGACAGAGGTGGATTACTCAGGTAGCAGAGTTAAGGACAGGCTGGAGAGGTGCGATGGGGATGATGTGGCATGTGATGTTTTGTGCTGCTTTGAGTACTCAACCATCATGACCAGCACTGCTGATGCCATCATCAGCGTTACTATCTCATTTCTATGCCTTCTTGATAAATCACTTCAGACAATGATGGATGAGGTTGTGGCACAGTAGGAAGAGGGGGAGGAACAGGGAACTATCAGACCAGTCTTCCACACATGGCTCGGAGGATGGGTTCCTGTTTCAACAGCGGCCAGGTACACACAGGATTGTGGGTCGGGGGATACAGAGGACAGCTGCACAATGGTGCCTGCACGACAACCGCCGAGTTGCACAGATTGTTACAAGTGCTGATTACTGGGTGGCAACCATGCTGGATTCCTGTTACAAGCACAATGTTGGAGCTTTACATTTGTCAGTGGAGCATGATAAAAAAATGCAGGAATACAAGCACATGCTGGTAGACATACTACTGAGAGTGTCCTCACCTGACAGCAGGGGCACCACATCGGAAGGGAGGGTTATCATGGTGGAAATGTTGAAAACCTTCCTCAGCATGCCATCCAGCACCACCATCTGATATGGTCAGTAACAGCAAAAGGCAACGTTTTTGTTATTCCTGTGTAGCATCTCACTCGAGAGTAACGTGTTAAAAAAATGCAACTGACCTTGTTGGTTCTGGTACAGACTAAGTATCCTGACACAGCAGTCCCTAGTTCTGCCGGTGGGTATAGAGATAGCCCTATCCAAAGAATTAGTAGATGACAACTTGGACCTAACCTGCTTAAACGTCCATCAAGTTGATTCACGTTCTACAAGAGGACAAGTCTGCTTAACAAACTAAAAATGTTACAATGAGTAAAGTACCATAAATAACACACCCCTGTCCACAGCCAACATGGGCAAGCTCGCATTCCTTAAAATTAACCAGGCATAGATCCCACCTTTTTTTTTATCTAAATAGAGAAGTATACCAGTTACACGAAGCAATTGTTAGACTCCACTGCAGTTTGTTCCTTCTATTTGTAATTCCCAATGTTTTGGGATCTCCCCAAATTTAAAATAAAACAAAAAAAGCAAAACAACCAGGGTCTTTTGCAGAGTACAGCAACACAAGCTTTTTTTTGCCGAGTACCCCCACAGAGGTTTTTTTTGCCGAGTACCCCCACAGAGACTTTTTTCAAAGTACTCCCACAGACACAGGTGCAGTGTAACAGTGTCTTTAGGCACAGTCACAGTACTCGCACAGAGAAGGATGCAAAGTACACAGAGGCCTTTTGGCACAGTACTCCCACAGACATCGGTGCAGAATACACTCACAGAGGCTTTTTTGCAGAGTGTGCACGCATAGAACCTAACACTATCCCTCACTGCTGTGGTGTCCTGTCCCTACACTAATCAGAGCAAAATGGCGGCGACACCCTGGATCCGTCATTTATGTAGGCCAGATCACATGTTGTGGCAGCTAGTCACTGCCGTGCCAATACTTAACATGGCTCTGATGGCTCCGGAAGTGCCTAAACAGCCTAAAAGCATGCACTGCCTAAAAGCTTGTTGAATGGCTACTCTGCAACCTTTCAATAAACTTTATCCAGCATCAAACCTGAACAGGAAAATGGACTTCCGGAAAAAAGTCTGTGTTCAGGAACCCCAAACTTTACAGATCGTGTTCGCTCATCCCTACTCCTCTGTAGCTCTATTAGCCTCTAAAAGTTCTGATAGCAGTAAATTCGAAAATGTTTCAAGAAACTCATCTGGGAGTCCAACAATGTTAGGGGCTTTCTCATCTAGAATCTTTTTAAGGGCTACTTCTAGTTATTCTAAAGTAGTTGGCCTATCTATCTGTTTTTTGCTCTTCATTTCTGCCTCCTCCAGAGTGTGCCTAGAAGTATACATATTTTGATAAAACTCATGCATAATGCACAATGAAGATTTGTCTCCAGCATTTCTGCACCTGCAGCCCCCCAGAGACCTGGTCATTGCAATAATGTCGCTCTGCCACTAAGGGGAGTGATGGTACGTCTGATGGCACTAAAGGAGTTCATCTGACCAGGTATCACAAGCACACATTACACTTCACACTCCAGCCACTAGGGGGAGCAAAAGGTTTTATTTATTAGGCCACTCCTCACACTGATAAAACAAGGGGTTGGATAGGAAGTTAGAGAGAAGCTGACTGGGTTTTGCCCAGTCAACATCCCGTGGCAGGGGGTGTTGTGGGGGAGACTTCAGGGGAGTCCCTGTCAGGCGTGGGAACCTGGCAGAGACTTAGCGACAAGGACAGATCGTTACAGATCCGCGCCTGCACTACCTTGCGGCGGCATCTAAAGAAAGGACACGAAGCGAAGGATATTGTGGACAGTGAGAAACGAGATCAAGCACAAAGGAGAGCCAGTAGGAGTCGTGCCCCAAGAATGGCAACATCCTACTGAGGCGCATAGCCGGTGACTGGAACACCGAGGAAGTAACTGACTTTATGCCTTACTTCAAATACCGCAGGACAGCTAATTATAGGTTGGCTGTCTACCTTACATCCCCTAAGCAGACATAGGGGGCAACCGTGGAGAGGGGCGTCTCTAGGGTCCCAGAATAGCTACGAGCCTTCCCGTCAAACAGGTGCGTCCTAGCCATAACAAACTTGGGGGACGGAGAATAGAAAGAACTAGAAAGAACGAGAACAGAAGTTGTGAGGACTATCCCGAATGCTCAGCAGGGAAGAACTACAACACACAGGCGCTAGTGGTAGGCACTGATTTCCACCTGCAAAGGGAACTCTGGATGTGCCTTCAGACCGGCCAGTCTCAGACAGCCCTGTTAACAGTGCTCTGGATTGTGGATCCCGAAGCCTTCAGTAAAAGGTAAAGAGACTGCAACCATGTGTCCTCGTTATTGACTGCACCTCACACCATCGCCACCTACACCACTGGGAAGCCCTGGGGACATACTTCACCTGTGGGAAGGTATACCATCTAGCTGCCAGCACATCACCCCAGTGGACCCCAAGCAGCGCCGGTCACCCTGACCAAATCATCTCTTTTATTGGACGCCCCTTAGCAGGGTCACGGACCGGGTCCAGGCACCGTGACATCCCCAGAACTGAGCCAGAGAGGACCGGTACCGAGTAACCCGCGGCCCTGCGTCTGGGGGCGCTCCACACCTATTAACAAAATTAGGTTATTTGTGTTTTTTTCATTACAGGTTTGAGTGCATTTTTTTTACATGCATTTTATCACATTTTCACTCTGTGGTTTTTGTATTTTTTTGGTATGTCATGTTTTAAATAAAGCTGCTTTCTTTTTGCTACTTCCTGATATTTTGTTTTGACAAAATTTTATTGCTACAGTTGTATTGCCATAATGCACTACAATGCCATAGGTCACGCACCATGTAGTGTGTGGATATTAGCACTTCGCTATTGCAGGGACAAAAATAAAATAAAACAAAGTTCGTGACACCAGGATGCACTAAATAAACCTCTGGTGCCTGGTAGTGTGATGTAATGTGGTGCACTACAAACAGTCCAGAAGACAGGAGGCCAGAGAGGCTATTGATAAACTTTACTTGCTGCACGAATGTACAGGTTCATCCAGATAAACACAGAATTAATAGAGATTCAATTCCAATGCACCAAATCACAGTTACTTTCTGGTATAGACGTGGTGATATAACAATGGTGCAGTGATTCCTGAGTCTTAACTTCTGCTGATGAGCAAAGACCTAATGTCCTAATCACACAGTTATCTGACATGAGACTGTGGTTTCTGGTTTACAGGAGTTCTGGCTGTCTCTTACCTTCTTCTTCACTTTTCTAGGCAACGCACTGGTACACAAAATGTCTCCTTCTCTCACAATGCTTAGCCAGAACCAGGTCATGTGGTCTAACTAATAATACATATATGAGCCACTTCTATGCACTGAATTCTAAGGTATATGATCTGCAAAGTGAAATGTGATCATTGTGCAAACATAATGAGGTAGCTGCTAGCTCTGCTGCAAGGCACATACACTACAATACAACTTTGGGGCATTACATACAGTTAGGGCCAGAAATATTTGGACAGTGACACAATTTTCGTGAGTTGGGCTCTGCATGCCACCACATTGGATTTGAAATGAAACCTCTACAACAGAATTCAAGTGCAGATTGTAACGTTTAATTTGAAGGGTTGAACAAAAATATCTGATAGAAAATGTAGGAATTGTACACATTTCTTTACAAACACTCCACATTTTAGGAGGTCAAAAGTAATTGGACAAATAAACATAACCCAAACAAAATATTTTTATTTTCAATATTTTGTTGCAAATCCTTTGGAGGCAATCACTGCCTTAAGTCTGGAACCCATGGACATCACCAAACGCTGGGTTTCCTCCTTCTTAATGCTTTGCCAGGCCTTTACAGCCGCAGCCTTCAGGTCTTGCTTGTTTGTGGGTCTTTCCGTCTTAAGTCTGGATTTGAGCAAGTGAAATGCATGCTCAATTGGGTTTAGATCTGGAGATTGACTTGGCCATTGCAGAATGTTCCACTTTTTGGCACTCATGAACTCCTGGGTAGCTTTGGATGTATGCTTGGGGTCATTGTCCATCTGTACTATGAAGCGCCGTCCAATCAACTTTGCAGCATTTGGCTGAATCTGGGCTGAAAGTATATCCCGGTACACTTCAGAATTAATCCGGCTACTCTTGTCTGCTCTTATGTCATCAATAAACACAAGTGACCCAGTGCCATTGAAAGCCATGCATGCCCATGCCATCACGTTGCCTCCACCATGTTTTACAGAGGATGTGGTGTGCCTTGGATCATGTGCCGTTCCCTTTCTTCTCCAAACTTTTTTCTTCCCATCATTCTGGTACAGGTTGATCTTTGTCTCATCTGTCCATAGAATACTTTTCCAGAACTGAGCTGGCTTCTTGAGGTGTTTTTCTGCAAATTTAACTCTGGCCTGTCTATTTTTGGTATTGATGAATGGTTTGCATCTAGATGTGAACCCTTTGTATTTACTGTCATGGAGTCTTCTCTTTACTGTTGACTTAGAGACAGATACACCTACTTCACTGAGAGTGTTCTGGACTTCAGTTGATGTTGTGAACGGGTTCTTCTTCACCAAATTAAGTATGCGGCGATCATCCACCACTGTTGTCATCCGTGGACGCCCAGGCCTTTTTGAGTTCCCAAGCTCACCAGTCAATTCCTTTTTTCTCAGAATGTACCCAACTGTTGATTTTGCTACTCCAAGCATGTCTGCTATCTCTCTGATGGATTTTTTCTTTTTTTTCAGCCTCAGGATGTTCTGCTTCACCTCAATTGAGAGTTCCTTTGACCGCATGTTGTCTGCTCACAGCAACAGCTTCCAAATGCAAAACCACACACCTGGAATCCACCCCTGACCTTTTAACTACTTGATTGATTACAGGTTAACGAGGGAGACGCCTTCAGAGTTAATTGCAGCCCTTAGAGTCCATTGTCCAATTACTTTTGGTCCCTTGAAAAAGAGGACACTATGCATTACAGAGCTATGATTCCTAAACCCTTTCTCCGATTTGGATGTGGAAACTATCATATTGCAGCTGGGAGTGTGCACTTTCAGCCCATATTATATATATAATTGTATTTCTGAACATGTTTTTGTAAACAGCTAAAATAACAAAACTTGTGTCACTGTCCAAATATTTCTGGCCCTAACTGTAGTCGTGTGGTTTACATGTGTTGTTAATTTTGTGCAATTTTATGAGGAAAATCCACAAATAAAACTCAGCACACCCGCAAGATAAATTGGCATGTTGTGGATTTTAAAAATGCACCATAGGACAGTTTTTAAGCAGTGTAAAAAAATGCTCTGATTTCAATAAATCCTATCCACTTTGCTGTAACTGTAAGGGGATGTTTCCACATTGCGTTTTTGCCTCATTTTTTTCTGCGCAAAATGCAGCATTTTTTGACAGATTTCTGAAATATGCAAATTTTTTTCCTTGCAGATTTAAAGCCGTTTCAAATCTGCAGCATGTCAATTATTCTTTTGTGGCATTTTTCACTCGTTCTAATGAATGGAGGAAAACACATCGCAAAATGCATAAACAATGCAAGCAAACATCTGTCAAAAATGCAAATCTTCTTATGCAGCGTTTTTCTTGCCAAGAGACCCGGTTTTGGTGTAGAACTGTCTGCAGTAAATACGCAATGTATGTACTTACCTTAAGCGAAAATACGCAGAGTAAAAAACTCACCAAAAATTTATTGTGAGAACTTTACCTTTAGATGTTTTTGATGTAGCTTTTCTCCTCAAACGCCCCTACAGATGGTTGTACCAAAATATTTTTTTTCTATTGGGAATGTTAATTTACATGCTATTTTCCTATGGAGTATAGTAGTAACACCACTTTATTCACAACTAATCTCCATAAGGAGGGCTGTCCCTCTCAGCAAAGTTACATAAAGGATGTTTCATTCAGCTAGCAAACATTGCACTACACTGATGAGGGGCAAATACCCTGAAACAACTGTCAACAGAAACAGGTTTGTGTCAATCAATAGTTATGTTACAAAGCTTGCTAATTGTGGTACACTGAATTAAATGTTAGCTGCCTCCAGTAGCTGGTGCAAGCAAGATATTTTATTTTGTTCCTGGGAGATAGCTATTTCGCATACATCAGGTTGATACAAATATTTTCTTGTTGTTCTAAGAACATCCAGGAAACTAAAGTTAATTCTCAGTACCCAAACAGATATTCTCTTTATTTGTCCTGTTTCTTTCTAGAAGTAAAAATGAGAAGCCGAGTCCAGCTGGAACTGACCTTCTGAAAGGTTTGGCTATGGTAAGTTGATATGTCAAAAATGACTGGAAAGCACTGATATCACTATCTTTGGCTGATCAATTTATTATGCAATTCTAAAAAAAATATACTTTCATGCTTCACTGTAGGATGATTCTCTTCTGGATGAAGTAGTTGAAGAAATAATGAGTCCCAACTTATCACTCCTTCCCCAAAAGATGAATTCTGGGACAGCACAGTATCCTTTCACCGTTTGTAATGTAATGTGTACAATGTATATACAGCTCTGGCAAAAATCAAGAGACCACTGCAAAATTTTGAGTTTGTCTGATTTTTCTTTTTATAGGTATATTTTTGAGTAAAATGTAAATTGTTCTTTTATTCTATACTAGATGGTGGCCCAATTCTAACTCATCGGGTATTCTAGAATATGTATGCATGTATGTACGTCGCACTTAGCACAGCCATGTAGTATATAGCACAGCCACGTAGTATATCACACAGACAGCCACTTAGTATATAACACAGCCACGTAGTATATAGCACAGTCACGCAGTATATAGCACAGCCACGTAGTATATAGCAGCCACATAGTATATAGCAGCCACATAGTATATAGCACAGCCCACGTAACACAGACAGCCACGTAGTATATAGCACAGCCACGTAGTATATAGCAGCCACATAGAATATAGCAGCCACATAGTATATAACACAGCCCACGTAAAATATAGCACAGCCCACGTAATACATAGCACAGCCCACGTAATATATAGCACAGCCCACGCAGTATATAACACAGCCCACGTAGTATATAGCAGCCATGCAGTATATAACACAGCCCATGTAGTATATAACACAGCCCACGTAGTATATAGCAGTGTGGGCACCATATCCCTGTTAAAAAAAAAATTAAAATAAAAAATAGTCCACAGAAGCTGTCCCGATGCTGCCGCCAGCTTCTGTTCCCAGTGATGCATTGCAAAATCACCCAGATCAGTTAGCGGTCTCGCGAGACCACTAAGTCATCTGGGTAATTTCGCAATGCATCACTGGGAACGGAAGCTGGCGGCAGCATCGCGCGCATCAGTGGATGGCGGAAGGTGAGAATAGCACAATTTTTTATTTATTTTTATTATTTTTAACATATCTTTTTACTATTGATGCTGCATAGGCAGCATCAATAGTAAAAAGTTGGTCCGGGATGGGGCGACCCATTGCCACTGACTGGAGGGGAGTAGGGAGGGGGCACTGACTTGAGGAGAGTAGGGAGGGGCTAATTCGCGGCCGGACTAAGCCTGTGGCTGACTGGTCGCGCCCGGCCATGACCAATCAGCAATGTGGGATTTCCGCGACAGACAGACAAACAGACAGAAGTGCCCCTTAGACGATTATATAGATAGAAGCTACTGACAACATGTCTCCGAAGTTTCAAGCAATAAATTTTGGATTTATTTTTTGAAAATGTGAAATGGTCAAAATAACAAAAAAAATGCATTGCTTGCAAACCTCAAATAATGCAAAAAACAAGTTCATAATCATTTCGAAACAACAATACTAATGTTTTAACTCAGGAAGAGTTTAGAAATCAATATTTTGTGGAATAACCATGATTTTTACTCACAGCTTTCATGCGTCTTGGCATGCTTTCCACCAGTCTTTCACACTACTTTTGGGTGACCTTATGCCACAACTGGTACAAAAATGTAAACAGTTCTTCTTTGTTTGATGGCTTGTGGCTATCCATCTTCCTCTTGATAACATTCCAGAGGTTTTCAATGGGGTTCATGTCTAGAGATTGGGCTGGCCATGACAGGGATTTGATGTGGTAGTTCTTCATTCACACCTTGATTGACCTAGCTGTGTGGCGTGGTGCATTGTCCTGCTGGAAAAACCAGTCCTCGGAGTTGGGGAACATTGCCTGAGCAGAAGGAATCAACAGTTTTTCTCTTTGCAGGCTGAAATTTGCCAAAGACCATAAGGATTGGACCATAGAGGACTGGAGTAAGGTAATCTTCTCTGATGAGTCTAATTTTCAGCTTTGCCCAACACCTGGTCATCTAATAGTTAGACGAAGACCAGGAGAGGTGTACAAGGCACAGTGTCTTGCACCCACTGTGAAATTCGTTGGAGGATCGGTGATGATCTGGGGATGCTTCTGCAAGGCTGGAATTGGGCAGGTTGTTCTTTGCGAAGGACGTATGAATCAAGCCGCATATAAGGTTATCCTGGAGAAACAGTTGTTTCCTTCTGCTCAGGCAATATTCCCCAACTCTGAGGAATGGTTTTTCCAGCAAGACAATACGTCATGCCACACAGCTAGTTCATTCAAGGTGTGGATGAAGGACCACCACATTAAATCTATGTCATGGCCAGCCTAATCTCCAGACCTGAACCCCATTGAAAACCTCTGGAAGGTAATCAAGAGGAAGATGGATAGCCACAAGCCATCAAACAAAGAAGAACTGCTTACATTTTTGTACCAGGTGTGGCATAAGGTCACCCAAGAGTAGTATGAAAGACATATATACAATATGTATATATATATAGTACAGACCAAACGTTTGGACACACCTTCTCATTTAAAGATTTTTCTGTATTTTCATGACTATGAAAATTGTACATTCACCCTGAAGGCATTTAAACTATGAATTAACACATGTGGAAATATATACTTAACGAAAAATTGTGAAACAACTGAAATTATGTGTTATATTATAGGTTCTTCAAAGTAGCCACTTTTTGCTTTGATGACTGCTTTGCACACTCTTGGCATTCTCTTAATGAGCTTCAAGAGGTAGTCACCAGGAATGGTTTTCACTTCACAGGTGTGCCCTGTCAGGTTTAATAAGTTGTGTTGTGCAGAAGTCTGGTGGATAGACAGCTGATAGTCCTACTGAATAGACTGTTAGAATTTGTATTATGGCAAGAAAAAATCAGCTAAGTAAAGAAAAACGAGTGGCCATCATTACTTTAAGAAATGAAGGTCAGTCAGTCCAAAAAATTGGGAAAACTTTGAAAGTGTCCCCAAGTGCAGTGGCAAAAACCATCAAGCGCTACAAAGAAACTGGCTCACATGAGGACCGCCCCAGGAAAGGAAGACCAAGAGTCACTTCTGCTTCTGAGGATAAGTTTATCCGAGTCACCAGCCTCAGAAAGCGCAGGTTAACAGCAGCTCAGATTAGATACCAGGTCAATGCCACACAAAGTTCTAGCAGCAGACACATCTCTACAACAACTGCTAAGAGGAGACTTTGTGCATAAGGCCTTCATGGTAAAATAGCTGCTAGGAAACCACTGCTAAGGACAGGCAACAAGCAGAAGAGACTTGTTTGGGCTAAAGAACACAAGGAATGGACATTAGACCAGTGGAAATCTGTGTTTTGGTCTGATGAGTCCAAATTTGAGATCTTTGGTTCCAACCACCGTGTTTTTGTGCGATGCAGAAAAGGTGAACGGATGGACTGTACATGCATGGTTCCCACCGTGAAGCAAGGAGGAGGAGGTGTGATGGTGTGGGCGTGCTTTGCTGGTGACACTGGTGGGGATTTATTCAAAATTGAAGGCATACTGAACCAGCATGGATACCACAGCATCTTGCAGCGGCATGCTATTCCATCCGGTTTGCGTTTAGTTGGACCATCAATTATTTTTCAACAGGACAATGACCCCAAACACACCTCCAGGCTGTGTAAGGGCTATTTGACCAAGAAGGAGAGTGGTGGGGTGCTACGCCAGATGACCTGGCCTCCACAGTCACCAGAAATGAACCCAATTGAGATGGTTTGTGGTGAGCTGGACCGCAGAGTGAAAGCAAAAGGGCTAACAAGTGCTAAGCATCTCTGGGAACTCCTTCAAGATTGTTGGAAGACCATTTCCGGTGACTACCTCTTGAAGCTCATCAAGAGAATGCCAAGAGTGTGCAAAGCAGTCATCAAAGCAAAAGGTGACTACTTTGAAGAACCTAGAATATAAGACATAATTTCAGTTGTTTCACACTTTTTTGTTAAGTATATAATTCCACATGTGTTAATTCATAGTTTTGATGCCTTCAGTGTGAATATACAATTTTCATAGTCATGAAAATACAGAAAAATCTTTAAATGAGAAGGTGTGTCCAAACTTTTGGTCTGTACTGTATATAGATTAATATAATATATTAAAAGTTTTAAGCAGGTATATAAAAATGCTGCAAAGTAGGAAAATAGAAGTGTTTTTTTTATTTTTATCAATTAACTATATTCAATGTGTATGAGCAAAAGAGAAATCAAATCAATATTTGATGTGATCGCCCTTTGCCTTCAAAGCATCAATTCTTCTAGAAGCACAGTTTTAGGAGGAACTCAGTAAGGAGGTTGTTCCAAACATATTGGAGAACTAACCAAAGGTCTTCTGTGGATGTATCCTTGCAGCAATCCTTTGGCCTCTTCATGTAATCCCACACTGACTTGATGATGTTGAGTTCAGGGCTTTTTGGTGCCTAATCTTCTCTTTCAGGATTTTTTTGTTCTTTATCTTTATGCTAGATGCTCTGCTTGTTTGTTTTCCTGCTGCAGAATATATTTGGAGCCAATCAAATGCCTCACTGATGGTACTCCATGTTGGATAAGTATCTGACTTTATATCTGAGCACTGAGGATGGTCACACCTTTATTCCTGACCAAAACCCCATGCTGGGTTTTGCAATGCATCTCCAAACTTGATGCATGATCAATACATGCAATACATACGAATACATGCAGCCGCAGCTCCGCTCCTGAGTGACGGCGGCAATGCTGGGTATCAACATGCGAGACTCGGCCGTATTTCTCGCATGTGTGATCCCGGGCTAAAGAAGATATTTCAAGTAAGCTTCTCAAGTTCACTGTTTCTAGGAATCTTGACAGGACCCTAAAGTCGTACTCTCGTTTTTTATTGCAATGCTTATCATTTATGACGTTAACTAAATGTACACAATTAGTTATTTTTCTTTAATTAAACTTTTATAAGACAAATGCAAAGAAGAAGGTTGGAAGCATCTATAGATCACACTATTCTTCTTATAAAAGAGGAAATTATCCTTGAGGTCAGTATTCCTTACTATTCCAAAAATAGGGCTGATATGGACTAATAATACTATTCTTATATACCTACTATGATAAAATTCCTGAACTAATACAGTATAGCTTTACATGCTCAATAACATCTTAGGAGAGCTCATATTTCATAAGTCTGGGATTTTTAAGAATGTTTAGGTGACTTTTTTACTTTTAGCAATGTAGGAAGTTTTACGATTTTAATTTACTTGGATTTTTTTAAATTTCATAACATAATTAAAATAAGATTAAATGTATAAATATTTTAGCTTATCAAGAATGTGGATCCTATACCCATGCTAACCACCCAAAAGCACAAAAGAGAGAGAAGGAAAGCAAGAAAAAAGAAACTTGATTTTCTTCCCAGATTACAACTACAGTGGTGCATCCTAATAGTGGATGTAGAAGAAGTTCAGCAGATAACCAGGCTGTTACTAAAAAAAAATCTCTATACAAAGACCAACACTGACATTGCTGCCATATAGGGACCAAAAAGTGGTAGATTTCAGTCCTGCAGAACATAAGAGATTACAGTACAGTTACAGATAGTGACTTAAGTCTGACGTTCTTTCTGATGGAATCATTCACTTTTCCCATCTTTTCCATCTGCCTCAAACCGACAACTTCTTCCGGTCAGTACTTGTCTGCAGAGATTATAGCAAAGACACACATTACTTCTCACATTTCCAGCACCGACCCCATCTATCCCCAACCTGCACAAACTTGTTATCCTTCTGATAACAATACATTACTGAGGGACAGTAATGTATTGTACAGCTGCAGCACTGAAGATAAGGCTGCTATGACCTGTAGTAAAAGATGGGTCTAAAGGCCCCTTCACATTAAGCGACGCTGCAGCGATACCGACAACGATCCGGATCGCTGCAGCGTCGCTGTTTGGTCGCTGGAGAGCTGTCACACAGACAGCTCTCCAGCGACCAACGATCCCGAAGTCCCCGGGTAACCAGGGTAAACATCGGGTTACTAAGCGCAGGACGGCGCTTAGTAACCCGATGTTTACCCTGGTTACCAGCGTAAAAGTTAAAAAAAACAAACACTACATACTTACCTACCGCTGTCTGTCCCTGGCGCTCTGCTTCTCTGCACTCCTCCTGTACTGGCTGTGAGCACAGCGGCCGGAAAGCAGAGCGGTGACGTCAACTCTCTGCTTTCCGGCTGACCGACGCTCACAGCCAGTACAGGAGGAGTGCAGAGCACAGCGCCGGGGACACAATCCTGAGAAAGGCACGTGATCTGCCAGACATTACTCTTGGAGGCCAAAAGGTCTCTTTTTTTCTGGATTTTTCAGTGGAAGTACAGTGCAAGACGTCCATGTTCCTTGACATTAGAAGAAGAATGCGTGCACTGAGTCTACAATACTCCATGATTTACCCTGCCAAGTTGAGAGTTGCTGTGCTGGGTTCCACTACATTTTTTTAAACCATAAAGTGAAAAAGTGCATACAATAGTGCAGGTTTGCCTGCTTGAGATAGTCCAGCTCCTTAGTTCTTTAACAAAGGCACACAATCCTGGAGGTCTACACACCTCCACACACACAGACCATGTATGAGACAAACGGGTCCCATTGTATCATGTGGCCTAGGGGTGGAGATACAGTGACCAGCTGTCCCACTCAACTCTTCAGCTGCTCACAAGAAACCCAGGCCTACCATGGCCGCTTAACACCTCTTAGGCTACGTTCACATTAGCGTTGTGCGGGGCAGTGTCGGCGACGCAACGCACAATGCATGCAAAAACGCATGCACAACGCAGCTTTTTGTGACGCATGCGTTCATTTTTGCATGATTTTTGGTGCAGAAAAAACTGCATCATGCAGCGTCCTCTGCGTCCTGACAGTTGTGCCTAAATGACGCATGCGTCACAAAACGCAAGACAACGCATGTCCATGCGCCCCCCCATGTTAAATATAGGGGCGCATGACGCATGCGTCGCCGCGGCTGCGCCCGACGCTGCCCCGCACAACGCTAATATGAACGTAGCCTAAGTGCTATGTGTACCAGAGTATTACTCCATTATACCTCGAACACCATACCTATTCACCCTTCCACCATGACCTCGCCTTTTCCCACTTATGTTGGATGTACCCTTCCCCTCTTTTAACCAGCTGTTTTACAACGCTTGGCCCACACCTGTCAGTCACCTGTCAGTAAATTACCGTATATACTCGAGTATAAGCCGACCCGAGTATAAGCCGACCCCCCTAATTTTGCCACAAAAAACTTGGAAAACGTATTGACTCGAGTATAAGCCTAGGGTAGGAAATGCAGCAGCTACCGGTGAATTTCAAAAATAAAAATAGATGCTCCATACCGTTCATTATTGCCCCATAGATGCTCCATATACAACTGTGCTATATAGAATGCTCTGAACCGTTCATTATGGCCCCATAGATGCTCCACATAAAGCTGTGCCATATGGAATGCTCTGCACCGTTCATTATGGCCCCATAGATTCTCCATAGAAAGCTGTTCCATATATATATTGCTCTGCACCGTTGATTATGGCCCCATAGATGCTCCTTATAAAGCTGTGCCCCATATATATTGCTCTGCACCGTTGATTATGGCCCCATAGATGCTCCTTATAAAGCTGTGCCCCATATAGAATGCTCTGCACCGTTGATTATGGCCCCATAGATGCTCCTTATAAAGCTGTGCCCCATATATAATGCTCTGCACCGTTGATTATGGCCCCATAGGTGCTCCATATATAATGCTGTGCCCCATATAGAATGCTCTGCACCGTTGATTATGGCCCCATAGATGCTCTTTATAAAGCTGTGCCCCATATATAATGCTCTGCACCGTTGATTATGGCCCCATAGGTGCTCCATATATAATGCTGTGCCCCATATAGAATGCTCTGCACCGTTGATTATGGCCCCATAGATGCTCCTTATAAAGCTGTGCCCCATATAGAATGCTCTGCACCGTTGATTATGGCCCCATAGATGCTCCTTATAAAGCTGTGCCCCATATATAATGCTCTGCACCGTTGATTATGGCCCCATAGGTGCTCCATATATAATGCTGTGCCCCATATAGAATGCTGTGCCATATAGAATGTTGCTGGTGCTGCAATAAAAAAAAAAAAAATCACATACTCACCTCTCTTGCTCAGGACGCCGGCGCTTTCAATATTTACCGGCTCCTCGTGCGGCTCCGTCTCCAGCACTGACGCTCAGCAGAGGGCGCGCACTGACTACGTCACCGCGCCCTCTAACCTGAGTGTCACTGCTAGAGGACGCTGCAGACGGAGCCGCACCAGAGCGAGGAGCAGGTAAATATCGCTCAGCGCTGCGCTCCCCGTATACTTACCTGCTCCTGGCGCGGTCCCTGCAGTACCTGGCTTCCCCGGCGCTGCAGCTTCTTCCTGTAATTGAGCGGTCACATTTACCGATCATTTACAGCAATGAATATGCGGCTCCTGCCCTATGGGAGGTGGAGCCGCCTATTCATTTCTGTAATGAGCGGTGCCATGTGACCACTCAGTACAGGAAGAATCTGCAGCATCGGGGAAGCCAGGGACTGCAGGGACCGCGCCAGGAGCAGGTAAGTATAACTACACAGCCCCCGCTCCCCCTCACCTGCCGACCCCCGGGTATATGACTCGAGTATAAGCCGAGAGGGGGACTTTCAGCCCCCCAAAATGGGCTGAAAATCTCGGCTTATACTCGAGTATATACGGTAACAATCTGTATTTCCTGAGATAGTGTGGTTAGACTCCAGAATTAGCACAAAAGATTTAGATGCTGAAATGCGGACTCCTGGATAGTCGACAAATTTAGCATAAACAATTTAGATGATGAAATGTATACTGCTGACTGGACCACACAATTTGCACAAAGGATTTAGATTCTGAAATGTGTATTCCTGGCTGGACCACAATATTAGCTCAAACAATTTTGATTATGAAATGTGGCCTGGTGCCTGCACGAGAATATTAGCACAAACAATTTTTATTATGAAATCTGGCTTCCTGCCTGCAACCAATATTACCTTATACTTTAGGTACCTTAAAACGTCATCTAGTCTCTGATTGGAATTGTTATTTTTCTTTTATTCATCATGTCCAGATGCCATGAAGACTTTTCACATCCACAGCTTGTCTCTGCAGAATTTTCCTATCTTCTGCACCACATCCTGACATAACACTCTTAAAAATTGTAGAGTGATTATAATGCTTCTGAATACAAATATGTGCCCTATGCTGAGCCCCTGGATAAATAATTGCCCCTCACTATATTCCCTGCATATAATATGTCCCACACACTGTTGTATGTACCTTTCACACTACCCTCTCCTTTCCATACTGGGCCACATCTTCACGTTGTCGTCTCACACTGTCCCCCCTATATTGCCAAGTCTCTATTCTGGGCCCCTCACACTTTTCTCCCCCCATAATGGCTCCTCACACACTACCCTTCTCCAGCATACTGTCTCCTCTCACATCCACCATACTAACCGTACTGTCTCCTCACATACTTTTATTTACCACCATGCTCTCTTATAGTGTCTCCTTACACATTCTCCCGTTCCCCATACAGTGTCAGCACCATCCATCTCACTCTCCATACTGTCTGCATACATTTTCCCCCATACTTTGTCCGCATATATTCCCCTATAGTGTGTCTGCATACATTTCCCCCTACTCCTCAAACTGTCAGCACCCATCCCCCTCATTCTTCATACTGTGTCACCATCCACCCCCCTTCGCTCAACATATTGTATATGCACCCATCCCCTCCCTCACTTCTCATACAGTATTCTCAAATGTCTCGCTTCCAATACTGTGTTCACACCCATCACCTCATTTCCTCCTCATATTTCTTCCTCCCTCTTGTTCCCCATACTGTGTCTGCACCCATCCCCCCTCTGACACTGTTGCCTCATACATGCCTCCCACCCCTAATCCTCATACTGTGTCTGTATCCAGCCCTTCCTCACTCCCCAAACTGTGTCTTCAAATTTCTCCATCCATTCACTCCTCATACTGTATCCACAATCATGCACCCCGTACTGTCCTCAAATTACAATAAATCTTTGATGTCTTCAGCTCCACTGGAGCACTTGCCACCTAATTGTGTCTCTGCTGATGTCTTCCTGAAGTGCTGGTGTTCAGGGCTTCACTTGCACTCGCGTCTGAAAGATGCGAGTAGAATTGATTGCTGAGAGTCGACGTGCTGCACCCTCTCTATGCCAACTGTCAGCTTAACAGCTGGCTCAAGGAGCTGCTGATTCCCAGAAAAGGTCATAGGTGTGGCTGATATGCTGATAGAGAGGACTCTGAGTGCCACCTGTGGCACGCGTATCATAGGTTCGCCATCAGTGGGCAATACAATAAGTCTCCTTATGCCATCTTGTTACTTTCCACAAGAAGAAATGTCCCCCTTAAACACTTTGTAAACCTATGGAATTTTATCCTAAAAAAATTTAGAAGACAGCTATTCTCAGAATGTAACCACCAGGTTATCTCTCATGTTTCTGTAATAAATTGTGGTCATTATTTCCCAGACTGTATCTATAGTTAAAATCCTTTACAATTAAAGTCCTATGATTGTCTAATGGGTCAGTCCTCCTCTGTTGTCCCAGGAGTACAACTTGGCACCTTCAGTTAGGCACAGAAGTCAATATTCAGAAATCATGTTGGCTTTTCTGTTCAACCATCATGAACTCATAGCTTGGTTGGATTCTGTGGATCATATGGTAAGAGGGCACATTTATCCTCCACACCGACCTGTCTCATGTTATTTTAAGATGCTGCACCTAATCCTTGCACCCATTTCTTCTGGTGATTCACATGCAGCCTTCAGTGAAGGCCATTAATACTTTTTCTATGTTAGATATTGGGCATAGTAAAGGTATGTTATGTAAGTAGGCAAAAAATCTTCTCATTCACCTATCTACTGTACATGTAATGAGATGGGTAAAGTCCAACTTTTTTGACTTGAGGTCACAAAGAGGTTACATTTATTTCTGCTCTAGACAAGGTCACATATAAATTAGAAACACTAGTCCTACATACAAATAATGCATGATATACTTTGCAAAATATATATAGTATATCTTAGTAGAATTTAGCGGCAGTGCTTCTCTAGCATTGCATGTTTCAACTGTGCAATGGATGGTATTGAGAGCTACACATCAAGCGCAGAGTGACACATGAGGGAAAGTAATCTCTTGTTGGAAGAACCATTCACACAGATCGATGACATTAACCCCAATAGGTGTTAGACAGGAGCTGATGGATGTGGCACCAGGCTGATCATGAATATCCTGAACACATGGAAGTTTCAAGCCTCACAGTAATACCCATCAGAGGTGTCGGGTTAACTGGTTCAAGGATTGTAGGTGAAGGATGGCAGCAGAAGTCCTCCTCTCTGTTTTCTGGCCATTAGCTCATTAACATGGTGTAGCTCTTGGTATGGATCTGTTTGTGAGCAGATTTTGTTTCTGTGAACCTATTATTTTATTACATGTGATATTCTTTACTTTTTTACAATAATTAAACATTAATCTTGGAAAGAATTAAAGGGAACCTGTCAGCAGGTTTTTTGCTACCTCATCTGAGAGCAGCCTGATGGAGGCAAAAAGAAGCTGAATCCAATCATGTATCACTTAGATTACTGGGTGCAGCCGTTCTCACACAGAGTTTTTAGATTTAGAGCTGAAGAAGCTTCCAGGCTCTCGGTGTACAAAGTCCATAGACAGTGAGCTGCTCATCACAGGAGGGGGCTTGGTGGACAAAGACTCACCAGCTCCTCATAGCAATGATAAATTACTGCTGCTAAAACAGTTGAAATAAACCAAAACCTGGAGCTTGATAAGAGAGGCATTGCTAAAATCTGTGTTTTAACCCCTACAGCATGCTGTCTTCAGATTACATAGTCAAAACCTCCTGACACATTCCCTTTAAGTAAAATGATAATGGCGTCATAGATAAGAAGGGAACTGGAATAGAGCGGTATTGTGTTTTGGAAGGTGACCATGAGAACTGCAAAGTTTCTAGGATTCCTTACAATCATCAATGGAAATGTAAAGCTACCAGCTCCAAGTCTACTTTGTAGTATCGACCTTTTGAATAGCTCCACAGAGAAGGAACCTCATAAATCTGTAGCCGTAAGCTAAAATATGCTTAAAAAGGTTTCTGATCTAAGCTTCCCTATGAAACATTAAATCCTATAATACCTCTGTTTAGACAGGAAATACACGCCTGAATTTTATGAGCTGGCGTGGAGAGCCTGTGGCCGGGTGTATTTACTTTTTGCTAGATAAGAACAGAGCAATTCCACTTTATTATATATTCCAGGTATGAGCTTAAACATCCATCGTCTTGGATAATTATGGCTTCTGGATCAGCAAAAGATAACTCACCTTAGCATGTATAGGAATTTTATTCCAAAGGCCTGTATAAAGTGTGGCCTTATTTTCTATTAACCCACTATAGTGTGAAGTTGCTGTTTTTGCTGCAAAAATGTTCCACATGAAGGATTGTAGGAAATTCTGAACTTCCTTGTTTTGTATTAACCTGTTGTATGGATATCCATATGGCAACCTGTAGTCTGCTGAAGGATTTTCAGGGCAGTGGCGGCGTTTTTATATCTTCTATTTCCATATTTTAATCAGAAGTATTAGTGTCACAATGTATAGGAACATGGCCTATTGTCAAATGGAATAGAAGAATTCATGTATTTTCAGGAAGGTTAAGCACAGAATGGCATGTTTTTAAAAAGGTCTAGTTCAGACCGATATGGCTACCTGTTCAGCTTCATATTGTGAACAGCTTCAGGAGCTGTTTTCTATTGCATACACGATTCTGGTCTATAAAATGAGACCGGATTTTTTTACCTGCAGATCAATTCCCATTTGCACTACCACTGGTCAATGAGCTGTGAGTGTGTGGTCTGCCATTCACATGAACTAAAAACATACTTGACTGACTGTGCCAAAAAGAGGTCCCAGATTTGGTATTTGATGGGCCATGAACATATTTATTGTATCATATTATGGTAGATTGACTCACTAGGCTGCACACAGAGGTAGACACAGGAACGCTTCTGCTCTTCCACTGGTTTATTTTAAAGGTACAGCATAAACCAGTGCACAGTTCAGCAAAGTAAACATGGCCTTTCTGGAATAATGGGAAAATAAAAGATAACATACAGCACACTCCATGTGGCTGCAGGGATCTGCCCGCTCGGGGTAAACAGCAAGGTTCTGCTTTCTTTCACATAAACAACCGCTCTGGAGCTTTTGTCTCCAGGAACACTGAACACTGATTCAGAAGGCTGACAATTTATCTCCTAACCCACACCCTGGGGTGGAGATATGATGAACAGCCTCCCACCCACTTTTAATACTAATAATAATTTTTATTTATACAGCGCCAACATATTCCGCAGCACTTTACAATTAAGCGGGGACATGTACAGATAATAAATTCAGTACAAGTTAAGACAATTTAAACAGTGACATTAGGGGTGAGGTCCCTGCTCGCAAGCTTACAATCTACAAGATTACAATCTACAAGATCAACTGTTCATTAAACCTAGCCCTTAACATTGCCGATTTCCCCCCTCAGCACTTAGTGTATTGCAGCATTTTCTAGGCTCATATCACTGAAGCTAAAAACCTCAGTGATACATACAGTGAGGCAAAAAAGTATTTAGTCAGTCAGCAATAGTGCAAGTTCCACCACTTAAAAAGATGAGAGGCATCTGTAATTTACATCATAGGTAGACCTCAACTATGGGAGACAAACTGAGAAAAAAAAATCCAGAAAATCAAATTGTCTGATTTTTAACAATTTATTTGCATATTATGGTGGAAAATAAGTATTTGGTCAGAAACAAAATTTCATCTCAATACTTTGTGATATATCCTTTGTTGGCAATGACAGAGGTCAAACGTTTTCTGTAAGTCTTCACAAGGTTGCCACACACTGTTGTTGGTATGTTGGCCCATTCCTCCATGCAGATCTCCTCTAGAGCAGTGATGTTTTTGGCTTTTCGCTTGGCAACACGGACTTTCAACTCCCTCCAAAGGTTTTCTATAGGGTTGAGATCTGGAGACTGGCTAGGCCACTCCAGGACCTTGAAATGCTTCTTACGAAGCCACTCCTTCGTTGCCCTGGCGGTGTGCTTTGGATCATTGTCATGTTGAAAGACCCAGCCACGTTTCATCTTCAATGCCCTTGCTGATGGAAGGAGGTTTGCACTCAAAATCTCACGATACATGGCCCCATTCATTCTTTCATGTACCCGGATCAGTCGTCCTGGCCCCTTTGCAGAGAAACAGCCCCAAAGCATGATGTTTCCACCACCATGCTTTACAGTAGGTATGGTGTTTGATGGATGCAACTCAGTATTCTTTTTCCTCCAAACATGACAAGTTGTGTTTCTACCAAACAGTTCCAGTTTGGTTTCATCAGACCATAGGACATTCTCCCAAAACTCCTCTGGATCATCCAAATGCTCTCTAGCAAACTTCAGACGGGCCCGGACATGTACTGGCTTAAGCAGTGGGACACGTCTGGCACTGCAGGATCTGAGTCCATGGTGGCGTAGTGTGTTACTTATGGTAGGCCTTGTTACATTGGTCCCAGCTCTCTGCAGTTCATTCACTAGGTCCCCCCGCGTGGTTCTGGGATTTTTTCTCACCGTTCTTGTGATCATTCTGACCCCACGGGGTGGGATTTTGCGTGGAGCCCCAGATCGAGGGAGATTATCAGTGGTCTTGTATGTCTTCCATTTTCTAATTATTGCTCCCACTGTTGATTTCTTCACTCCAAGCTGGTTGGCTATTGCAGATTCAGTCTTCCCAGCCTGGTGCAGTGCTACAATTTTGTTTCTGGTGTCCTTTAACAGCTCTTTGGCCTTCACCATAGTAGAGTTTGGAGTCAGACTGTTTGAGGGTGTGCACAGGTGTCTTTTTATACTGATAACAAGTTTAAACAGGTGCCATTACTACAGGTGATGAGTGGAGGAAAGAGGAGACTCTTAAAGAAGAAGTTACAGGTCTGTGAGAGCCAGAAATCTTGATTGTTTGTTTCTGACCAAATACTTATTTTCCACCATAATATGCAAATAAATTGTTAAAAAAAACAGACAATGTGATTTTCTGGATTTTTTTTTCTCAGTTTGTCTCCCATAGTTGAGGTCTACCTATGATGTAAATTACAGACGCCTCTCATCTTATTAAGTGGTGGAACTTGCACTATTGCTGACTGACTAAATACATTTTTGCCCCACTGTATCTCTTCTCTATTACTTTGCCAGTGACTTTATCACATATCTCCCCCCCCCCCCCCCACTGCCCATGGTTTTTGGCACCTTCAGTCAACAGACAGAGAAGTTTAGACTGTTACCTTGCAGTTTTCCAGGCCTGTGCTCCACATGATATTTTAAGTCCTGAAGCCCTAGAAACGATCTAGTCACCTGGTCGTTCTTCCCCTTCCCTCATCCATCTTAGAGGCGCATGATCTGACACTAGCCTGAACTTCTGGCTTAACAGTTAGTACCTCAGTGAGTCTATTGCCCATTTGATGGCAAAGCATTCTTTGTCTACAATGGCATAGTTTTTCTCACAGGAGGATAGTTTCCTACTTAGATACATGACTGGATGTTCTTTCACATTTACTTCCTGGGACAACACGTCTCACAACACGACCTCTGAGGCATCCATTTGGACCACAAATTTCCTACTGAAGTCTGGTGCGATCAAGACAAGCTGCTTACACAGGGCAAACTTCAACTCATTGAAACTCTGCTACAAGAGATCAGCTGGCCATCGACGGTTTCGTTCCCTTAAGAAGGTTGAGCAGGGGTGCGGCTGTCATGGTGAAATTCGGGATAAATCGGCGATAGTATCCCACGATTCCCATAAACGCCCGTACCTGTTTCTTGGAGACCAGCTGTGGCTAATTTTGGATTGCCTCCACCTTATTCACTCGTGGCTTTATGTCGCCTATTTCAACAATGCCCAAGTATTTTGCCTCCTCTTTCCCCATGGCACACTTCTTTGGGTTTATGTTAAACCCTGCCTTCCTCTGCGCATCCAGTATGGTCTGAACCTTCAGCAGGTGAGTTCCCCAATCCAGGCTGAATATTACTATATCGTCGAGGGAAGCTGTGGCATACTTTTTGTTGGGGGCTAGAATCCGATCCATGGCCCCCTGGAAGGTAGCTGGGGTTCCTTGAGAGTCCAAAAGGCAACCTGGCATACTATACCCATCAGGTGCAGAGAAGACAGTCTTCTCCTTGGCACTTTGGGAGAGGGGGACTTGCGAGTACCCTTTTGTTAGGTCCAGTGCAGTGATTTATCTGGCTGACCCTAGCCTCTCAATGAGTTCATCAACATGGGGCATGAGACATGCGTCGAATTTGGACACCTCATTGAGTTTCATGTAGTCATTACAGAAATACCACTCTACATCAATCTTTGGCACAAGGATAATGGGGCTGGGCTAGCCATACTTTGATTCCTCAATGATGCCCAGGCACAACATTCTCCTTGCCTCTTTTGAAATCACCTCGCAACAGGCTTTGGGGATTCTAAACTGCTCTTGGTTCACCTGCACATGGCTCAATCAAGATTTCATGCTCCAAACCATCCTGGCAACTCCGAAAATAGGTTTTGGTTCCGCTAAAGCAGTTCTCGGCACTGTTGTGTTTCGGCCGGTGACAGTGTCTCTGCCACTGTGCCATCCTTGACCTTGGCTTCCAGATTGGCCCCCAGGCACATAACTTAAACCTGTACCTTGTCTCACCATGGTTTAAGCAGGTTGATGTGGTACACTTGATATAGCTTTCTTCTCTCAGACTGGTGTACCTTGTAGTTGATGTCACTCAGCTTCTTGACCACCTCGTATGGCCCCTGCCATTTGACCAGAAATTTACTGTGGGGATCAACACCAACACCCAGTCTCCAGGGCTAAATTGTCTCGACCTCACCGATTGAATGTTGACCCTTGCCTGGGTCTCATGGGCTTGAAGGAGGCTCTCCTTCATGATCGGCATCACCTTTGGGCAGCAACTAACAGAATGGTCTTTTAAAAGGAAAAATGCAAAGTACTACATCTGGGCAATAATAATGAAAAAAAGCATATACAGAATGGGAGGAATAGGGCTAAGCAACAGCACATGTGAAAAAGACTTGGGTATACTAATAGATCATAAACTGAACATGAGTCAACAGTGTGATGCAGCAGCAAAAAAGGCAAGGGGGTTGAACCAGATGTCCCAGGAGGTCCCTTCCAACTCTACTATTCTATGATTCTATGATTTGCCACATGTTCAATGATACTGCTGTGAGGTGTAACTTGTGGTACTCAGGAGGTTTCCTTTGCAATATTCAGAAGTCCCCTATGGTGCCATCCGTATAGCTACTTTAACGGTGAGAACCTCGTAGAGGCATGTGGAACTTCACTAATAGAGAACAGCTGATACAGGAGTAGGCAATCCCAGTCTCTGCCATACTTTTCTAGAACCTTCTTAAACCTGGACTTCAAGGTCTTATTGATCCTCTCCACCAGGCCGCCTGTCTGCAGATGGTACACTGACATCCTGAGCTGTGTAATCTGGAGAGCTTTACACAACTCTCATTACCCTGGACATGAAAGGCGTTCCTTGATCCATTAAGATCTCCTTTGGCAGGCGCGTCCAGGGCTGAGGAGTTTTTCATTGGTACTGCCTTGGGGTACCGTGTTGCATAATCCATGACTACCAGGATATATTGGTGCCGTTTGGTGGACTTTACTAGGGGCACTACAAAGTTCATGGCAATCCAGTCAAATGGGACCTTCATAATGGGTCCATGGAAGTGGGAGACGGGAGTAGTCAGCTGACAGGTAGGACATGGCTGGCAATATTTAACAATCTCTTGGAAACACTCCAGCCAGTAGAACCTTTGAAGTAACCGCTCTTGGGTTTTGTCTACACCAAGATGCTCACCAAAGACATGAGAATGGGCCAGGTCTAGTACCCTACACCTATAGAGTCCCAGTACCTGCTCTAAATACTTACCCTCTCAGTTTAGTGGCCCAATTTGCCAAATCCACATTTACCATGAAATATGGAAACCCTGTGTCGGCCTCCAACTCTTGAGCAACCCCATTTATCATGGGTCAACGTTTCAATCTTGTCACCAGGAAGAACACATAGATGAGACTTGTCCACCTCTGACTGTGATGGGGATTCTTCATGGTTGAACTAGTTCCTATTTAAGTAACTTGGCATCACTGACTCTTGCATAAGTCATAGAACAAGCTAAAGTCCTACCCTACCCTATTATTAAAGGGTGTAGCAGGTCTTTAACTACTCTGACCTCATGGGACTCTGTTCCACGTTTCATTTTTGTAGTTACTCTGGCAACGGGGTAGTCCTTGGCATCACTCTGCAGTCCATCTGTTCGGTGGACATAGGAGAACGGACAATTATATGGACCATGACAACAAATTAAGTCCTTTTCAGCAATCCCTCAGTGACTCATCGGGACCTCTGACTCCCCCCATTGTGGCTTTATTACCCTTCTTTTGAAAGTCAAACTCCTTCTGGGTACTCCTGTATGCAACACTACCCGCTTTCCTTAAGGACTTGTCGATCATCTGCTAAATTCCAATAGGACATCCCGTTCATCCACATTCCGGGGGTTCTCCCTGGGCAACCCAGGAAGGGAGTGGATGAATCTGTCTATAACCACTCACACGGCCATCAGGGCTGGGGTGTAGGACTGCGGCTTCAACCACTTTCGTACCAGATGTAGTAGGTTGAATATTTGGGAATGGGGTTCACCAGTTAAATAGGGGATCAGCACATTCACCCATTGCTCCAGCGGCAGCTTCTCCTGCTCTGCTACACCTTTGAACACAATCAAAAATGCCTCAACATCATTCCCTAGGGTCACATTTTGCATGGCTCGTCTTACCGCTTTCATCACCTGGACTTGGGGGGGGCTGCCGGCCTTACACAAATGGCCTCTGCAAGTAGTTCCATCTTCCACATAGGCAACTCTTGATGCCGTTGTTGTTGCTGATGCTGCTGTTGGAGCTGCTACACCAACAGTTTATTTGTTTCCTGCTGTGTTAGCTGCTGCTGGGCTTAGACCAGATGCTTGATCAGCTACTCTGTGCTGTCTGACTTCTATTTCTGGCTCACTGCCACCTTCACCCAAGACATGCAGGTTATCAGGAACATTTTGACAACCATTAAGCATATGGATAGATCAATCATGCTTTAGGGTTGTGTTGTAGCCAATGGCACTGGGAATATTTCATGGCTAGAGGGAAGAATGGATTAAATCAAATTCTTGATGCAAACATAACACAATCTGTAAAAAGCTGAAGTTGAAAAAAGATGGCTTCTACAAATGAATAATGATCCTAAACACACGTTAAAATCCACAATAGACTACCTCAAAAGGCGCAGGTTGAAGGTTTTACAATGGCCCTCACAGTCCCCTGATCCGAATATTAATGAAAATATGTGGCTAGACTGCAAAATAGCAGTGCATGCAAGACTACCCAGGAATCTCACAGAACTGAAAGAATTTTGCAAGGAAGAGTGGGTGAAAATCCCTCAAACATTACTTGAAAGACTCTTGTCTGGCTACAAAATGTATTTACAAGTGGTGATACTTTCAAATGGGGGTGCTACTAGGTACTAACAATGCAGGGTGCCAAAATGTTTGCATTGGCTCATTTTCCTTTTTATAATTTGTAAAATGTAAAAGATAAAAATGTATTTATTTTTTGCCTAAAATAGGAAATTTGTCATCGTTATCTTTAGGACTTTTAAAGATCATTTCATCTTCAACTTGCTTAACTGTTCACAATAACTGTAATTTGGCCAAACTTTAACATGTCTCTGTATGGCGCTACAAGTTAACCTACAAGATGTCTTTTAAAATAATTATTCTGTGAGATTTTTTTTCTTTCTTATTTTTAGAGTAGAACAACAAACATATTTTCCTTGATAGGATTTTTTTTAAACTTTATCTTTAATCAATATAGAAAAACACATACCATACAATCGCAAGACACTATTTGTGCCTAGATAGTTCCAAAGAGACAATCACTGAGGGACGGAAATAACAACCATAGAAATTAACTTATTCCTCAAATTCTGAGGACTGTATAGAATAATAACATAATTTAAAGAGCAGGATATGAAAATACATAGCCCTAGTTATTTAGGCTAAGACTAACAATCCAGAAAAAAATAATTGAATGCAATTAATAAAGAAGAGAGAAGAAGAAACAAAAAATCAGAAAGGAAAACAGCAGAAGAAGAAACATGAATAGGAAGATAAGGGGTGGAGAAGGGAGAAAAGGCAATATGAAAAGTTGCTCCCAGGTGGGGCCTAAAGAGCGCAAATCATTTCTCCCCAATTAAAGGCCTGGTAGTCATCGACGTTTTGAATTCCATGCAATAATATCAGATTTTCTCGAAACAATCATAATAATTATTAATCGAAGCAGTGAGTTCTTCCATTAACATCACCTCACTTATTTTAGTGAAGCAGAGTGAGTTTGTCAAAGCAGAGAGCATTTCTTATGGCAGGGGTGTCAAACTGCATTCCTCGAGGGCCGCAAACCATGCGGGTTTTCAAGATTTCCTTAGCATTGCACAAGGTGCTGCAATCATTATGTGTGTAGGTGATTAAATTATCACCTGTGCAGTACAAGCAAATCCTGAAAACATGACCTGTTTGCAGCCCTCGAGGAATGCAGTTTGACACACCTGTCTTATGGTGTTCCTCATGTCTGACTGTCTCTAAGGCTAGGGTCACACCAGCGTATCATCCGAGAGAATCTGGAAGATTATGCTACTCACACTCTGACCAAATTCTGATCACAGTGTGATCCGATTTTCTTGGATGAGGAAAATGATGGAAAAAAAACAATTCTCCATCTTCTCCATTCTGTCAGTCTGTGAAAATCAGATGTCATCCGAGTGCAGTTCAATGTTTTCCACAGACTTGTTGACTTACATACCCGAGTGCTATCCAAGAATTGGATCCAAGTTAAGCATGGTACGATTTTTTTTTCCTCGGGCCGACTCTATCTAAGGCCAGTCTCACACGTCCAGATAATTCCGGTACCGGAAAAATCGGTACCAGAATTATCCGTGTCTGTGTCTCCGTGAGCACACGTAGCCCATCCGTGCGGCACACGTGTGCCGCCCGTGTGCCAACTGGGTACCACACGGAGCGTGCAGGAGACAGCGCTAGAGATAAGCGCTGTCCCCTGCATCTGGTGCTGAAGCGGCCATTCATATCTTCTCTCCAGCAGCGTTTGCTGGAAAGAAGATATGAAAAATCCTGTCCTGTCCTCGCCGCACCTTCTCCTGTATGAGCGGTCACGTGGGGCTTACAGTAGCGCTGTCTCCTGCACGTCACACAGACAGCTTCCGTGTGTGGTACGTGTTTTACACGGACCCATTGACTTTCCCACGAACACTGACATGTCTCCATGTTTTGCACACGGACACACGGTCCGTTAAAACACGCTGACATGTGCAGTGACACATTGATTTCAATGTGTCTACGTGAGTCAGTGTCTCCGGTACGTGAGGAAACTGTCACCTCACGTACCGGAGCCACTGACGACTGACGTGTGAAATCGGCCTAAGGAAAATATGTGACATGTGAACAACCCTATAGAATAAGATTGGTCCGAGTATGATCCGATGTTTTGTCGGATCGCACTTGTACCAAAATTGCATCTGCACAATCCCTGATGAGAATTAATATTTAGGTGCAACTATTTTTATTCGTAAGTGTTAACACTTTGTGAGTATCTGGCTCTGCATGAGTCTAAGAATAGTCTTTGTATTTCTATTAGATTGACAGCCTATTTCTAACTTTTTATTCTCATTAGCTCAGTATGTAAAACATGTCTGGAGTTGTTAAAACAACAATGAAAACATTAGGGTTGCTAAGACCTAAAGCACAGCACTGTTTTACTGTTGTTAAAGAGTTTTCATCTGAGCTAATAAATAATTCAGTTTAGCAATTTTTAATATGACCTTGGGTTTCTTATATCTCATTCATTTATAGACTTACAGAATAATATTTTTGTTGACCTTCCATCAAAGACGCCGTCCAACTCAGTTACGTTGTGAATATACAAAAGCTGTCTCTGCTGCAATCACAACCTAATTATACAATTATACCTCTGTGGTTTCATTTGATGCCTGATGTGTCAAAAGTAATCAGTCGTGGGTGATTTCGACAATGACTATTCAAAATAACTTGGCTGCCAGAGTAACTTAACGGAATATAGTTATTATTGCTGCAGACTGAAAGTAGGGAAAATGTCTAACATTGTTACTTGGACATTATTAAAAGAAATATTGAAGCATATTTATGTCTATATTTGTCCAATGGGAATATTTTTGGAAGTAAATTATACTGTAATAGTTATTCTCCCACATAACTAAATATATAAATGTTAATATTCTTTTTGAGCTGCTGCGTTCCATTACAGTTTATATACTTCATTTTGAAACATTCACTTTTTCTCTGTATTTCTCCACTGTTTTACATCAAGTTTTCTAGTTTTTTTTCATCACCAATGGTCTCTCCACAGCCTAATCCATTGATTTCTTTAGCAAGCCCTTTAAGGATATACAGTGCCTTGCGAAAGTTTTCAGCCCCCTGGAACTTTTCAACCTTTTCCCACATATCATGCTTCAAACATAAACATACCAAATGTAAATTTTTGGTGAAGAATCAACAACAAGTGGAACACAATTGTGAAGTTGAACTAAATTTATTGGTTATTTCAAATTTATGTAGAAATTCAAAAACTGAAAAGTGGGGCGTGCAATATTATTTGGCCCCTTTAACTTAATACTTTGTTGCGCCACCTTTTGCTGCGATTACAGCTGCAAGTCCCTTGGGGTATGTCTCAATCAGTTTTGTACATCGAGAGACTGAAATTCTTGCCGATTCTTCCTTGACAAACAGCTCAAGCTCAGTGAGGTTTGATGGAGATAGTTTGTGAACAGCAGTTTTCAGCTCTTTCCACAGATTCTCGATTGGATTGAGGTCTGGACTTTGACTTGTCCGTTCTAACACCTGGATACGTTTATTTGTGAACCATTCCATTGTACATTTTGCTTTATGTTTGGGATCATTGTCTTGTTGGAAAACAAATATCCGTCCCAGTCTCAGGTCTTTTGCAGACTCCAACAGGTTTTCTTCAAGAATAGTCCTGTATTTGGCTCCATCCATCTTCCCATCAATTTTAACCATCTTCCCTGTCCCTGCTGAAGAAAAACAGGCCCAAACCATGATGCTGCCACCACCATGTTTGACAGTGGGGATGGTGTGTTCATGGTGATGAGCTGTGTTGCCTTTACGCCAAACATATCATTTGGCATTGTTGCCAAAAAGTTTGATTTTGGTTTCATCTGACCAGAGCACCTTCTTCCACATGTTTGGTGTGTCTCCCAGGTGGCCTGTTGCAAACTTTAAATGACACTGTTTTTGGATAGCTTTGAGAAATGGCTTTCTTCTTGCCACTCTTCCATAAAGGCCAGATTTGTGCAGTGTACGACTAATTGTTGTCCTATGGACAGACTGTCCCACCTCAGCTGTAGATCTAGATCAGTTTATTCAGAGTGATCATGGGCCTCTTGTCTGCATCTCTGATCAGTCTTCTCCTTGTTTGAGATGAAAGTTTAGAGGGACGGCCGGGTCTTAGTAGATTTGCAGTGGTATGATACTCTTTCCATTTCAATATGATTGCTTGCTCAGTGCTCCTTGGGATGTTTAAAGTTTTGGAAATCATTTCGTATCCAAATCCAGCTTTAAACTTCTCCACAACAGTATCACGGACCTGCCTGTTGTGTTCCTTGGTCTTCATGATGCTCTCTGTGCTTCAAACAGAACCCTGAGACTATCACAGAGCAGGTGCATTTATACAGAGACTTGATTACACACAGGTGTATTATATTTATCATCATTAGGCATTTAGGACAACATTGGGTCATTCAGAGATCCACAATGAATGGTACTCTGTCCTCCTCTTCCTGGACCTGTCGGCTACCTTTGACACAGTGGACCATTCCCTATTATTACAGACCCTCTCATCCCTTGGCATCACAGACTTGGCCCTATCCTGGATCTCACCATACTTAACAGACCGGACATTCAGAGTCTCCCACTCACACACCACCTCCTCACCTCGCCCCCTATCTGTCGGAGTCCCACAAGGTTCAGTCCTAGGGCCACTGCTCTTCTCCATTTACACCTTTGGCCTGGGACAGCTCATATAATCTCATGGCTTTCAGTATCATCTCTATGCTGATGACACACAGATCTACATCTCTGGACCAGATATCACCTCCCTACTAACCAGAATCCCTCAATGTCTGTCCACTATTTCATCCTTCTTCTCTGCTAGATTCCTGAAACTTAACATGGACAAAACAGAATTCATCATCTTTCCCCATCTCATGTGACCCCCCCAACGAACCTATCCATTACAGTAAATGGCTGCCCACTCTCCCCAGTCCCACAAGCTCGCTGCCTCGGGGTAATCCTTGACGCTGATCTCTCCTTCAAACCACATATCCAAGCCCTTTCCATTTCCTGCCGACTTCAATTCAAACATATTTCACGAATCTGTTCATTCCTCAACCAAGAATCTGCAAAAACCCTAGTCCATGCCCTCATCATCTCTCGCCTTGACTACTGCAACCTCCTGCTCTGTGGCCTCCCCTCGAACACTCTCGCACCCCTCCAATCTATTCTAAACTCTACTGCCCGACTAATCCACCTGTCCCCCCGCTAATCCCCAGCTTCTCCCCTCTGTCAATCCCTTCACTGGCTCCCCATTGCCCAGAGACTCCAGTACAAAACCCTAACCATGACGTACAAAGCCATCCACAACCTGTCTCCTCCATACATCTGTGACCTTGTCTCCTGGCCGGTACTTACCTACATGCAACCTCCGATCCTCACAAGACCTCCTTCTCCACTCCCCTGTTATCTCCTCTTCCCACAATCGTATACAAGATTTCTCTCGCGTATCACCCCTACTCTGGAACCCTCTACCACAACACATCAGACTCTTGCCTACCATCGAAACCTTCAAAAAGAGCCTGAAGACCTACCTCTTCTGACAAGCCTACAACCTGCAGTAACCACGGATCGACCAAACCGCTGCATGACCAGCTCTACCCTCGCCTACTGTATTCTCACCCATCCCTTGTAGATTGTGAGCCTTCGTGGGCAGGGTCCTCTCTTCTCCTGTACCAGTTATGACTTGTATTGTTTAAAATTATTGGACTTGTTTTTATTATGTATACCCCTCCTTACATGTAAAGCTCCATGGAATAAATGGCGCTATAACAATAAATAATAATAATAATAATGAACTTCTGGAGTGAGTTTGCTGCACTGAAAGTAAAGGGGCCGAATAATATTGCACGCCCCATTTTTCAGTTTTTGAATTTCCACAAAAATTTAAAATAACCAATAAATTTCGTTCAACTTCACAATTGTGTTCCACTTGTTGTTGATACTTCACCAAAAATTAACATTTGGTATCTTTATGTTTGAAGCATGATATGTGGGAAAAGGTTGAAAAGTTTCAGGGGGCCGAATACTTTCGCAAGGCACTGTATATTCTCAGCCTGTGTGATGTGCGAATTCGGTCTATATAACAAATTAATCTACTGTGCTTCATATAATGGACTGGACATATGCCAGTTACCAATGTAGATCAGGAGAGCAGACTGTCAGTCATTACATGTCTCTCACTGGTAATGCCTCCTTTCATTTACAGTAAGCCCTCGAGGCAAAGTCATTCATTCACAGCTCATTTAGCTATTAAGAAAGCAAATGTGCATTACTCTGAAATAAGACATCAGCTCACAGATATCAAAATATCGCAGTATCCAACTTTCTATAACCTACATACCCATATAGACGGCTTAGGAGGGTTCATTCTACTGACAGATGCCCTTTATACACAACATATCATACTACCATACAGGGCATTAATGCATGTACTTGTGCATGGGGCCCGGCAAGCAGAAGGGGCCCTGTTGTGAATTCTGCTTTTGGGTTCCCTCCAGTGGTTGAAGGTGGGAATGCAGTTGTCTCTGAGTCACAGTCCTGGCCAGGTGTATCTGCTGATTGCAGTTCTGACTGGGATATTTAGGTGTGCAGGATTCATTAGTCCTTGCCAGTTGTCAATATTTCTTGTGAAGTGTTGGATCACTTTCTGGCTTCTCCTGCTTAGCTGCCAATTCAGCAAAGATAAGTGTCTGTTTCTTTTTCTGTGGCACACAAGCTGTGTGCTTATATTCTGTGCTATTCATTTGTTTTTTCTTGTCCAGCTTACACTGTGTCAGTGTTTTTTCAGTCTTGTTGGATTCTCTGGAGTTGCAGATATACGCTCCACATCTTTAGTTAGATGGTGGAGTTTTAGCATTTTCTGCTGTGGATATTTTTGGAAGGATTTTAATACTGACCGCTTAGTATCCTGTCCTATACTTTCCTATTTTAGCTAGACTGGCCTCTTTTGCTAAATCCTGTTTCCTGCCTACGTGTGTCTTTTCCTCTACTGCTCACAGTCAATATTTGTGGGGGGCTGCCTATCCTTTGGGGTTCTGCTCTGAGGCAAGGTAGATTTCCTATTTCCATCTATAGGGGTATTTAGTCCTCCGGCTGTGACGAGGTGTCTAGGTTTTGTTAGGCACACCCCACGGCTACTTCTAGTTGCGGTGTTAGGATCAGGGTTTGCGGTCAGTATAGTTACCACCTACTCCAGTGAAAGTTTTCATGCTGCTCCAAGGTCACCTGATCATAACAGTACAACTGGCCAACAATGAGTTAATTGCATCTCAGAAGAAGGGAGGAAAGGTTTTGAGCCATTTTTTTTTCTCAGCCTGTTTTGTCTTCTCCTCCCTCTTAATCTCTGGGTGGCTGAGGAACCTAGTACTAACATGAATGTTCAGGAGTTAGCTTCTCGTGTGGATCAGCTTGCTGCTAGGGTACAGGGTATTTCGGATTATATTGTTCAGACTCCTGCTTTAGAACCTAAGATTCCCACTCCTGATTTATTTTTTGGTGACAGATCCAAATTTTTGAGTTTCAAAAATAACTGTAAACTGTTTTTTGCATTGAGACCCCGGTCCTCTGGTGATCCCATTCAGCAGGTTAAAATCATCATATCCCTGCTGCGTGGTGACCCACAGGATTGGGCATTTTCCCTGGAATCTGGGAATCCGGCTTTGCTTAATGTAGACTCCTTTTTTCAGGCTTTGGGATTATTATATGATGAACCTAATTCTCTGGATCAAGCTGAGAAGACCTTGTTGGCCCTGTCTCAGGGTCAAGAGGCAGCAGAATTGTATTGTCAGAAATTCAGAAAATGGTCTGTGTTGACTAAATGGAATAATGATGCTTTGGCGGCAATTTTCAGAAAGGGTCTTTCTGATTCCGTTAAAGATGTTATGGTGGGGTTTCCCACGCCTTTCGGTCTGAGTGATTCTATGTCTCTGGCCATTCAGATTGACTGGCGCTTGCGGGAGCGCAGAACTATGCGCGCTGTGGCGTTATCCTCAGAGCAAATTCCTGAGCCAATGCAGTGTGATAGGATTCTGCCTAGAACGGAACGACAAGGTTTCAGACGTCAGAATAGGTTGTGTTATTATTGTGGCGACGCTTCTCATGTCATTTTTGTCTGCCCTAAGCGGACAAAGAGGATCGCCAGTTCTATTACCATCAGTACTGTACAACCTAAATTTTTGTTATCTGTGTCCTTGATCTGCTCATTGTCATCATTTTCTGTCATGGCGTTTGTGGATTCAGGCGCCGCCTTGAACTTAATGGACTTTGAGTTTGCCAAGCGTTGTGGTTTTCCCTTGCAGCCTTTGCAGAACCCTATTCCTTTAAGGGGCATTGATGCTACACCCTTGGCTAAAAATAAGCCCCAGTTTTGGACACAGGTGACCATGCGCATGGCGCCAGCCCATCAGGAAAATTGTCTATTTCTGGTGTTGCATAATTTGCATGATGCTATCGTGATGGGTTTTCCGTGGTTGCAGGTACATAATCCTGTGTTGGATTGGAAGTCCATGTCTGTGACTAGTTGGGGTTGTCAGGGGGTTCATAATGATGTTCCTTTGATGTCAATCTCCTCTTCTTCCTCTTCTGAAATTCCAGAGTTTTTGTCTGATTTTCAGGATGTATTCGATGAGCCCAAGTCCAGTTTCCTTCCACCGCACAGGGACTGCGATTGTGCTATTGACTTGATTCCAGGCTGTAAGTTTCCTAAGGGTCGACTTTTCAACCTGTCTGTGCCTGAACATACCGCCTTGCGGAGCTATATTAAGGAGTCTTTGGAGAAAGGGCATATTCGGCCATCTTCTTCACCGTTGGGAGCGGGGTTCTTTTTTGTTGCTAAAAAAGATGGTTCCTTGAGACGCTGTATTGATTATCGCTTCTTGAATAAGATCACGGTCAAGTTGCAATACCTTTTACCTTTGCTTTCCGATTTGTTTGCTAGGATTAAGGGAGCTAGTTGGTTTACGAAGATTGACCTTCGGGGGGCATATAATCTTGTTCGTATTAAGCAGGGTGATGAATGGAAAACTGCGTTTAACACGCCCGAAGGCCATTTTGAATACCTTGTGATGCCATTCGGACTCTCTAATGCTCCATCTGTTTTTCAGTCCTTCATGCATGATATCTTCCGGACTTATCTTGATAGATTCTTGATTGTATATTTGGATGATATTTTGATTTTTTCCGATGATTGGGAGTCTCATGTGCAACAGGTCAGGATGGTATTTCAGATCCTTCGTGACAATGCCTTGTTTGTGAAAGGGTCTAAGTGTCTCTTTGGGGTGCAGAAGGTTTCTTTTTGGGGCTTTATTTTTTCTCCCTCGTCTATAGAGATGGATCCGGTTAAGGTTCAGGCCATTCATGATTGGATTCAGCCCACATCCGTGAAGAGCCTTCAGAAATTTTGGGGTTTTGCAAATTTTTATCGCCGTTTCATTGCTAATTTTTCCAGCGTGGTTAAACCCTTGACCGATTTGACGAAGAAAGGCGCTGATGTGGCGAATTGGTCCTCTGTGGCTGTCTCTGCCTTTCAGGAGCTTAAACGTCGATTTACTTCTGCTCCGTTGTTGCGCCAACCGGATGTTTCTCTTCCGTTTCAGGTTGAGGTTGATGCTTCTGAGATTGGGGCAGGGGCCGTTTTGTCTCAGAGGGATCCTGTTGGTTCCTTAATGAAACCATGTGCCTTCTTTTCCCGTAAGTTTTCGCCTGCTGAACGCATTTATGATGTCGGAAATCGGGATTTGTTGGCTATGAAGTGGGCGTTTGAGGAGTGGCGACACTGGCTTGAAGGAGCTAAGCACTGTATTGTGGTCTTGACCGATCATAAGAATTTGATTTACCTCGAGTCTGCCAAACGGCTGAATCCTAGACAGGCTCGATGGTCCTTGTTTTTTTCCCGTTTTGATTTTGTGGTCTCGTACCTTCCGGGTTCTAAGAATATTAAGGCTGATGCCCTCTCTAGGAGTTTTTTGCCTGATTCTCCTGAGGTCTTAGAACCGGTCGGTATTCTGAAAGAAGGGGTGGTCCTTTCTGCCATTTCCCCTGATTTACGATGGGTTCTTCAGGAATTTCAGGCTGACAAACCTGCCCGCTGTCCTGTGGGGAAACTGTTTGTTCCTAACAGATGGACTAGTAGAGTGATTTCTGAGGTTCACTGTTCCGTGTTGGCTGGTCATCCTGGAATTTTTGATACCAGAGACTTGGTTGTTAGGTCCTTTTGGTGGCCTTCTTTGTCGCGTGATGTGCGGTCTTTTGTGCAGTCCTGTGGGACTTGTGTGTGGGCCAAGCCTTGTTGCTCCCGTGCTAGTGGGTTGCTTTTGCCATTGCTGGTCCCTGAGAGGCCCTGGACACATATTTCTATGGATTTTATTTCCGATCTTCCTGTTTCCCAAAGGATGTCGGTTATCTGGGTTGTTTGTGACCGATTCTCTAAGATGGTTCATTTGGTGCCTTTGCCTAAATTGTCTTCTTCTTCTGATTTGGTTCCGTTGTTTTTTCAGCATGTGGTCCGTTTGCATGGTATTCCGGAGAATATTGTGTCCGACAGAGGTTCCCAGTTTGTTTCTAGGTTTTGGCGGGCCTTTTGTGCCAAGCTGGGCATTGATTTGTCTTTTTCTTCTGCATTTCATCCTCAGACAAATGGCCAGACTGAGCGAACTAATCAGACCTTGGAGACCTATTTGAGATGCTTTGTGTCTGCTGATCAGGATGATTGGGTGGGTTTTTTGCCATTGGCCGAGTTTGCCCTTAATAATCGGGCTAGTTCGGCTACTTTGGTTTCACCTTTTTTTGTAATTTTGGTTTTCATCCTCGTTTTTCTTCTGGGCAGGTTGAGTCTTCTGACTTTCCTGGTGTGGATTCTGTGGTCGACAGGTTGCAGCAGATTTGGGCTCATGTGGTGGACAATTTGGTGCTATCTCCGGAGGAGGCTCAACGTTTTGCTAACCGTCGTCGGTGTGTTGGTTCCCGGCTTCGGGTTGGGGATCTGGTTTGGTTATCTTCCCGTCATGTTCCTATGAAGGTTTCTTCCCCTAAGTTTAAGCCTTGATTTATTGGTCCTTATAGGATTTCTGAGATTATTAATCCAGTGTCCTTTCGCCTGGCGCTTCCGGCCTCTTTTGCTATTCATAATGTCTTCCATAGATCTTTGTTGCAGAAATATGTGGAGCCCGTTGTTCCCTCTGTTGATCCTCCGGCCCCTGTGTTGGTCGATGGGGAGTTGGAATATGTTGTTGAGAAGATTTTGGATTCTCGTTTTTCGAGGCGGAAGCTTCAGCACCTTGTCAAATGGAAGGGTTATGGCCAGGAGGATAATTCTTGGGTTTCTGCCTCTGATGTCCATGCCACTGATTTGGTTCGTACCTTTCATCGGGCTCATCCTGATTGGCCTGGGGGCTCTGGTGAGGGTTCGGTGACCCCTCCTCAAGGGGGGGTACTGTTGTGAATTCTGCTTTTGGGCTCCCTCCGGTGGTTGTAGATGGTAATGCAGTTGTGCCTGGACTGCAGGATTGGACAGGTGTATCTGCTAATTGCAAAGCTGACTGGGGTATTTAGCTTTGCAGGATTCATTAGTCCCTGCCAGTTGTCAATGTTCCTTTGGAAGTGTTGTTCCTCTGCCTGGCCTCTCCTGCTTGCTGCCAATTCAGCAAAGATAAGTGTTTGCTTCATTTTTTTAGACACACTGCTGTGTGTTTATTTTCTGTGCTGATCTTGTTTCTATTTTGTTCCTGCTAGACTGTGCCTGATGTTTTTCTCAGTCTAGTTGGGTTCGCTGGAGTCGCAGATATACTCTCCACATCTTTAGTTAGGTGGTGGAGTTTTTGTATTTTTCTGCTGTGGATATTTTGTAGTGTTTTATGCTGACCGCATAGTATCCGGTACTATCCTTTCCTATCTAGGTAGAAGTGGCCTCCTTTGCTTATTCCTGTTTTCAGTCTGCGTGTGTCTTTTCCTCTCCTACTCACAGTCATTATTTGTGGGGGGCTACCTATCCTTTGGGGGTCTACTCTGAGGCAAGAGAGTTTTCCTATTTCCATCTTTAGGGATATTTAGTCCTTCGGCTGTGTCGAGGTGTCTAGGTCTGGTTAGGCACACCCCACGGCTACTTCTAGTTGCGGTGATAGGATCAGGGTTTGCGGTCAGTAAAGTTACCACTGCTCCAGCGAAGGTCATTTCATGCTGCTCCAAGGCCACCTGATCATAACAGACTCTATATAATATATGAGTTTCACTTTTTGTATTTAATAACTGAAATAAATGATCTATTTGATGATATTCTAATTTTGTGAGAAGCACATGTATGCGATCTGGTTTTAGATGGGAACTGTTAATGTGTGATTAATGAGGATGTGGTGCAGATATGGAATTTTTGTATGAATTGGCGGTGAGACTGTGGAAGATTCGAGGGATGGAGGCGGAGCTGGAGTGGAACCTGGGCAGAGTCTCAAAGGGCCCGAAAATTTTGATAGTGTAGGGCTCCAAAATATCTTGTTGCCGCCCTGCTACCATAGTAGGAAGGCAAAATTGACATTATAAGGGCAGAGACACACTGCCGTATTTCTCGTGCAAGAATCGCATCGTAAAACTTGTACTGGCTGTCCTCTCTCCTGGCCTGAGCTTGTCATCTGCATAGTAATCCACCATGCTGTCATGCTCAGGTCAGGAGAGTTGCCGGCCACTCCGTGCAGTAAGATGCTATTATCACACGAGAAATATGGCAGTGTCTCTGCCCTTAGTACAATAGTATCACCAGTTCCACTGCTAATATGAGATATCATAGAAAGTCAGAGTGCTTCCCATAACAGTCACAGCTATATACAGTGTCCCCCATAACAGTGACAATTACATACAGTGCCCCCACAATAGTCACAGCTATATACTGTGCCCCCACAACTGTCACAGCTATACACATTGTCCTCATAACAGTGACAGCTACATGCAGTACCTCCACAACAGTCACGGCTATATACAGTGCCCCCATAACAGTGGCAGCTATTTATGTTGCACCATATGCTAGCGGCTGTCATAATGTCTTGTGTTTTATGTGAATCACTGCCTTTAAAGGGAACCTGTCAGCAGGATTGTGCACAGTAACCTACACACAGTGTCAGGCCAAGTATGTAAACAAAGCCCAAAACATTTAGAACATGCTGGCAAAAATTCTACTATGTCTTTCCTCCTGATAAAATCCACGTTTATATACAGTACAGATCAAAAGTTTGGACACACCTTCTCATGACTATGAAAATTGTAAAATCACACTGAAGGTATCAAAACTATGAATTAACACACGTGGAATTATATACTTAACAAAAAAGTGTGAAACAACTGATACTATGTCTTATATACTAGGTTATTCAAAGTAGCCACCTTTTGCTTTGATGAATGCTTTGCACACTGCAAATTCTTCCTAGAAAAAACACGGGGACAGATGCAGATTCTGTGGTGAAACTTATAAAATTCATCCTCACCCACAATTACTTTGAATTTGACAACATCTATCTACATGGTAACACAGAACCCATAATAAATAAAACCTCAAGACACTCAAGTTGGAGAACAACGGCCGTGTTGTTTATTCAGGGTTACATGATTAACTTAGATAAACAGTAAACCAAAAACCATCAAACTTTTTAAGGAACCAATCCGTCCGTATACAGGGCGATTTTACCCACAAATAAACAACCACGACAAAAGGAAAATGCCTTAAAATAGGGAGGGCGGGCGGGATCTTCTTTCTTCACCGTAGCTGTAATGAGCAAAACTGAGGGGAATCTCAAACTAAATATAGAATACTCTTCCAGCTTTTTTCAAACTGCCAATCAGCAATGAATAATCTTCCCGCCTTTTTTCAAACTGCCAATCAGCAAGCAGTAAAATAGCACCAATACCAACCAGCTATAACCAGAAAAAAACTGTAAACTGACAGAAATGGATGATCTCTGACTGAAAGAGAAAACAGTGAAATAAATACACTTAATGAAGAATTCAATATAATTCAACAAATTCATAAATTCAAAATAATAGGGTCCATGTTCCCATGCGACCCCCCCATACTGCGCCATGGGGTGGGGCTTTCAGGAGACTGGGAAGTACAATGGCTCCACAGTATGCAAATCTTTTCATGGCCAAGCTTGAAAGGGACTTTTTGTCCTCATGTCCCATCAGGCCTCTGGCCTACTACCGCTACATTGATGACATTTTAATCATCTGGACTGAGTCTGAGCCACAGCTAAAGACGTTCCATGAACAGTTTAATCAAATTCATCCCACCATCAACTTGACACTCAACTACTCCTGCACTGAAATTAACTTTTTGGACACCATCATTAAGCTGCAGAACAATGAAATAGAGACACCCCTGTATCAGAAGCCAATCGACCGTTCAACATACCATCCAAAGCACATAAAAAACGTTATTGTCTACAGCCAAGCCATCAGATACAATCATATATGTTCCAACCCAATGGATAGGGATGAACACCTTGGTCGCCTCAGAAAAACTTTTTTGAATCAGGGCTACCATCCAAGCACAATTGAAAACCAGATTACAAGAGCCACCAGAATATCAAGGAATCACCTGGAGGTGCTAAGGGGAGCTGCACAGAAATTACAACCTTTACTTCAAAAAGATGCCCGCTTACAATCCATTTTTCCAGACCCCCCACTACTGTGTTTTAGGCAGCCCCCAAATCTAAGAAGCATCATTGTCAAAAGCTCCCTGTCCTCTCCAACAGCTGCAGGTACCTTCCCTTGCAATCAGAAAAATGTAAAACCTGTCCATTTATAATGACCACGGACAAGATAAAGATCCCCAATTCACATCAGGACTACAAGATACCAGGTACTTTCAGCTGCGTCACTTCTAATGTGGTGTACCTAATTATTTGTACTAAATGTCCAACTGGGGGTCTGTATGTGGGGGAGACAGGGCAAAAACTGAGAACAAGATTGAACTCTCATCGCCATACAATAAGAGAAAAAAGAATGGATCTACCTGTGGCAATACATTTTTGTCTCCCCAATCATAACATTATGGACATGAAATTACTTGTATTAAAGGGTAATTTCAAATCTCAGAGAGACAGAAGAATATGGGAATATAAACTGATGATGACCTTTGACACACTCAGTGCAGGAATGAATGTGTCGCATGGATTTATGTCTTTTACATCAACTAAGGAATTTTCCCCTCAGACCATGTGGGGTCATCACAACAGAACCTTTTCTAAGAAATGGTCCAATATTTATGGACATAACTGTTAATCACTCATGGTAATTCTGCTTCATGTCACCTGTCTTATCCATGTTCTTTTTTTTCTGTGATGTGTTGTGCATAAATATGTGATTCTGCAGAATTTTTTTTAAGTCTATGCCTGATGAAGAGACCTAAGTAGTCTCGAAAGCTTGCAATTTGTTACTATCTTTTCAGTTAGCCATTAAAAGGTATCAACCACAGAGGACTCTCAATTCTAAATATTTTTCTATCTACTGGCTAGCATGGTACCAAGATATATCTCTTTCCTGTTGCACACTCTTCATTCTCTTCATTCATTCATTCTCTTGATGATCTTCAAGAGGTAGTCACCGGAAATGGTTTTCACTTCACAGGTGTGCCCTGTCAGGTTTAATAAGTGGGATTTCTTGCCTTATAAATGGGGTTGGGACCATCAGTTGTGTTGTGCAGAAGTCTGATGGATAAACAGCTGATAGTCCTACTGAATGGACTGTTAGAATTTGTATTATGGCAAGAAAAAAGCAGCTAAGTAAAGAGAAACGAGTGGACATCATTACTTTAACAAATGAAGGTCAGTCAGTCCGAAAAATTGGGAAAACTTTGAAAGTGTCCCCAAGTGCAGTGGCAAAAACCATCAAGCGCTACAAAGAAACTGGCTCACATGAGGACCGCACCAGGAAAGGAAGACCAAGAGTCACCTCTGCTTCTGAGGATAAGTTTATCCGAGTCACCAGCCTCAGAAATCGCAGGTTAACAGCAGCTCAGATTAGAGACCATGTCAATGCCACACAGAGTTCTAGCAGCAGACACATCTCTACAATAACAAGACTTTGTGCAGCAGGCCTTCATGGTAAAATAGCTGCTAGGAAACCACTGCTAAGGACAGGCAACAAGCAGAAGAGACTTGTTTGGGCTAAAGAACACAAGGAATGGACATTAGACCAGTGGAAATCTTTGCTTTGGCCTGATGAGACCAAATTTGAGATATTTGGTTCCAACCACCGTGTCTTTGTGCAATGCAGAAAAGGTGAACTGATGGACTCTACATGCCTGGTTCCCTCTGAGAAGCATGGAGGAGGAGGTGTGATGGTGTGGGGGTGCTTTGCTGGTCACACTGTTGGGGATTTATTCAAAATTGAAGGCATACTGAACCAGCATGGCTACCACAGCATCTTGCAGCGGCATGCTATTCCATTCGGTTTGCGGTTAGTTGGACCATCATTTATTTTTCAACAGGACAATGACCCCAAACACACCTCCAGGCTGTGTAAGGGCTATTTGACCAAGAAGGAGAGTGATGGGGTGCTACGCCAGATGACCTGGCCTCCACAGTCACCAGACCTGAACCCAATCGAGATGTTTTGGGGTGAGCTGGACCGCAGAGTGAAGGCAAAAGGGCCAACAAGTGCTAAGCATCTCTGGGAACTCCTTCAAGATTGTTGGATGACCATTTCCAGTGACTACCTCTTGAAGCTCATCAAGGGAATGCCAAGAATGTGCAAAGCTGTCATCAAAGCAAAAGGTGGCTACTTTGAAGAACCTAGAATATAAGACATAATTTCAGTTGTTTCACACTTTTTTGTTAAGTATATTATTCCACATGTCTTAATTCATAGTTTTGATGCCTTCAGTGTGAATTTACAATTTTCATGGTCATGAAAAAAAATACAGAAAAATCTTTAAATGAGAAGGTGTGTCCAAACTTTTGATCTGTACAGAACATTCTGTGTGATACTGGGGAAGAGACAGAAGGTCGGGGGTGCGGCAGCTCTGGTTGTCATGAGGGGGCAGCTCAGGTAGTGGTGAGGTGGCAGCTCTGGTGATTGGTGAGGCGGCAGCACGGGTGGTTGGTGAGGCGGCAGCTCGGGTGGTTCATGAGGCGGCAGAATGGTTATTGCAGGCTGTAGGCTTTCCTGAAGAGATGGGTTTTCAGGTTCCGTCTGAAGGATCCGAGGGTGGTGGATAATCGGATGTGTTGAGGCGTGGAATTCCAGAGGATGGGGGATATTCGGGAGAAATCTTGGAGGGAAGATAGTGGGAGATTAGTTCAGTAATATAGGGAGGGGACAGGTTGTGGATGGCTATGTAGATCAGTGTTTTTAGTTTCAACTGGATTCTTTGGGGAATTGGGAGCCAGTGGAGGGATTTGCAGATGGGAGAAGCAGGGGAGTAGCGAGGAGAGAGGTGGATTAGCCTAGCAGCAGAGTTGAGGACAGACTGGAGTGGTGCAAGGGAGTTAGCGTGGAGGCCACAGAGGAGGGTGTTGCAGTAATCAAGGCAGGAGATGATGAGGGCATGCACAAGAGTTTTAGTAGATTGTGGGGTGAGGAAGGGATGGATTCTGGCAATATTTTTGAGTTGGAGGAGACAGGAGGTGGCAAGAGTTTGGACTTGCGGTTTGAAGGATAGGGCAGAGTCGAGAGTTACCCCGAGGCAGCGGATTTCAGGTGCGGGAGAGAGTGTGATGCCATTTACCATAATAGATAGATTAGGTAGGGGGGATACGCAAAATGGGGGAAAGATGATGAGTTCGGTTTTGTCTACTTTGAGTTTTCGGAAGATAGAGTTGAAGAGAGAGAGAGTTACTATGAACAATCCTGCTGACAGGTTCCCTTTAACAGAAAATGGAAATATAATTTCCACATTTATAAGTACAATACGTTTTTAAAATACGAAGATGACGTTACAGAAAATTATTAGTGTCCCAGTTTTCATTGCAATTTATTCCTTTATCTAATTACTAAGAAGTGATTTACTTAGTCAGTAAAATGACTGGCTCTGACCTATATGTACCAAGACACAAAACTCACAAATAGCTGTTTTTTAAATTATTTTCTTGTCCTATAAATAGAACCAAATGTTTTCAACATGTTTGTTCATTGTCTCTCTGGCTTCTAGTTATTTACCTGGGAAACACTGAAGGACTAAAATAAAGTCCAAGTGAATATCAATTTCTAGACTTTGGGCGTCGCCGATTATAGCTTGTGTCTTGTGCCTGGTGATCTCGGTCTGGAGTGGTGGTCTAGGAGTTGAAGTATCGTATCTGGTGGTGAATTATCCTTTGTCATATTTCTCCTTCCTATATTTGTGTTTATTTTTGCCCTGTGCACATTATAGTGTTTTCCTGTGTGTCTGCGGCGTGGTGCGTTTTCAGTTTTCCCTGTTTACACTTTCTATGTAGGTTGGTGTGTGGTTTTATCACTGGGTGGCGGGTGGAGGTTTCAGCATAGGGCTGAAACAGGAGTTAGGGTCAGGCCTGGCGGCCCAGACAAGTACACCATCAGTGTAAATTCTGGGTGAGGGACAGACAGGGTTTTCCCTAGTCTGAGGGATATCACAGGGGCCCAGGTAATCAGCTTTAGTCTACCCAATATCCTCGTGACTTATAATCGGCCCAAAATAAATTTTGGATGCCATGGATCCCATGACTTCCATAACCCGCCAGTTGGAGGCGCTGTCCTTACAGGTCACTGAGTTGAAGGGGGCAGTTCAGCAACAAAGTCTTGTAGTGTCTAATGTGCAAGCTGAAACTGCAGGTAGAGTCGCAGGGCCAAAGATCCCTTTATCTGAGGTTTGCTGGGGAACGCAGTAAATTTGTTGTTTTTCGTGAAGCTCGCAAATTATATTTTCGTATGAGCCCGGTTTCCTCAGGTAATGAGGCTCAGCGTGTGGGTCTAGTATTGTCATTACTGAACGGAGACCCCCAAGCATGGGCGTTTTCATTACCATCTGATTCAGCTGCATTTAACTCAGTGGAGATTTTTTTTTTCTGCTCTTGGACTCATTTATGATGATCCTGACAGACTGGCTCTAGCAGAGTCTAAAATACGCGCTCTCCGCCAGGGGAGCGAATGGCGGAGGATTACTGTTCTGAATTTCGCTGCTGGGCAGTGGATACACAATGGAATGACCCTGCGCTGCGGAGTCAATTTGTACATGGGGTTTCGAGAAGGGTTAAACAAGCCCTCCTTATGTATGAGACTCCTGCTTCTCTAGAGTCTGCCATGAGTCTTGTTGTCCGCATTGATCGCCGTTTGCGTCAGGGGGCGCAAGAGACACCATCTATGGGGGAGGGCGTAGGTGCACGTGTGGTTGCTGCAGGTGAGCCCACGGAGCCTATGCAAATCGCAGGGGTATCACATTATCTTGCCACCTCACTCAGGAAGCAGGGAGCCTGTTTATGCTGTGGTAAAAACGGGCATTATGTAAATGCTTGTCCTCTGTTTTCTAAGAAAAGCGCAACGGCGGAAAACTTCTAAGCTCAGAGGGTGTGGAGGAGGCCAATCTGAGCTTATGCATATCCTCCATGGGGGTCTCTCAATGTATGCTCCCTGCCAGAGTTATTGTCGCTGCCAGAGAGCTGCCAATCACTGTTTTTGTGGATAGTGGGTCGGCCGCTAATCTCATTGATGCGGAGTTTGCGCGCACGGCTGGGTTCACGGTCGATAAACTGCCTCATCCTATCCGGGTGGTCACCATCAATGCTACTCCACTCCCACAGGGGGAGATTACTGAGTTTGTGGCTGAGGTTAAACTCCACATTGGGGTCCTACATTCTGAGCAAGTTACATGTAGGGTGCTCAGTAGTGTTGAGCATTCCGATACCGCAAGTATCGGGTATCGGCCGATACTTGCGGTATCGGAATTCCGATACCGAGATCTGATACTTTTGTGATATCGGGTATCGGTATCGGATCAATAGGGATGTGTAAAATAAAGAATTAAAATAAAAAATATTGATATGCTCACCTCTCCGGCGGCCCCTGGACATCATGCTGCTAACCGGGAGGCTTCTTTGTTTAAAATGCGCGCCTTTAGGACCTGGGAATGACGTCCCGGGTTCTGATTGGTCGCGTGCCGCCCATGTGACCGGCACGCGACCAATCAGAAGCCGTGACGTCATTCGCAGGTCCTCAATTCCTAGAATTAGGAGTTTTTGTGAATGAGAATGACGTCGCGGCTTCTGATTGGTCGCGTGCCGCCCATGTGACCGGCACGCGACCAATCAGAAGCCGCGACGTCATTCTCATTCACAAAAACTCCTAATTCTAGGAATTGAGGACCTGCGAATGACGTCACGGCTTCTGATTGGTCGCGTGCCGGTCACATGGGCGGCACGCGACCAATCAGAACCCGGGACGTCATTCCCAGGTCCTAAAGGCGCGCATTTTAAACAAAGAAGCCTCCCGGTTAGCAGCATGATGTCCAGGGGCCGCCGGAGAGGTGAGCATATCAATATTT